>NC_058128.1:7012000-8344000 GCF_914725855.1 Thunnus albacares | reverse complement strand
ATGCATTTCTCCTGGATATTTCCCAGATATTTTCCCCACAAGAGTAGCTGCTTTCATCACACATATGTTCATTCTATCTGTGCGGCCGGCGCTTAGTTGTGGCTGACACTTCCATAATCCTGCGAAAGTGAGGAAAAACAAGAGGCAGAGACATGAAAAATGGGATCGCTAATTAGCTGCCAGGCACCAAAGGGCAGATCTGATAAATGCTAAACAGGCATAGGCAGTGTCCTTCACTTTCAACAGCTCACTTTGGGAGATTAATCGAGAGGTTTAGCCACCCCTGCAAAAAGAGGCGAGGAATTCTGCCAGAGTCACGCTCTGTGTCAAAACAGCTTGAGAGAAATCTCCCTGCACCACTTTCTCAGTGTCTGAAGTCATCAGCTGGAGTTCATACATTACTGTACGAGTACAGCGCTGTGCATTGATAAAGACTCTCCTTGACGATGTGGAGTGATTGGGGCTGAAAAGTGAGATGGAGTGTGACTTTCTATGTGAGAGGGTCATTTCCATAACAGAAAGGCATCAGCGTTGCATGACCTCATGCTGCAGATGAAACAGAAGGCCCAGTATAGACTGGTAGACTGACAGAATGGGAGAGAAAGGTAAAAGGGAAAGGTGAAAGAGGAGAGGGGAGACAAGTAAGGGAAATAAAAGAAGTGGCTCATTTGTCTACCAACAAACTGTTGTTCCAATTAACTTCTATATTTAAAGTTAAAAAACAGAATTACTTGCCCCTGTTGGGTATAAATCTAAAACCCAGATGATCAGGATGTGAGCCAAGTTTTCTGAGAGGCATGAAGCACCAACAGTAACAGCAATGGTCCAGAAACTTGGTAATAGCACTCTGTGCTCTACTATTCTCTGGTCTTACAATATACATGATGCAAAACCATAATTGTTTATACAAAAAGAAGATCTTAGAAACAGAAAGAAGGTTTCACCAGCCCAAGGGCAAAACCTTAATAACAGAAACAGCAGCTTTAAAATACCTCATGGTCATAACCACCTACATACTATATTAGCAAGGGGGAGAGAAACTAAAGCTGATAACAATATAAAATGCCTCATCAGACAGTAAAAAATGGACAATAAGATTTCATATTCTAGTAGAGTTACTCATGAAGCTGGAAAGTAAAATAAAACACAAAAAAAGAACCCCATACTTGGATGAAAACATCCTTCATGAAGCTTAATCAACTAAACCTGAACTAAATTTATCACATAATCAAAAGACAGATGTCAAACTAATTATTTCCCTTATTGGTGCAGGAGTTAATGTAGTTCCCTCACACTCTCTTGTTGAACAAGCGTTAGGCTTATAAGTGACTGGCATGTAAGCCACCACAGGTTTTGAGGAACAAATGATGAACATGGGTTATTTGAAGGTAGACCATGGCTGCTGAAAATTCTGGATTCTGATAGGCTGGCAGGTGTCCATTATTTCTTGTAATGGGACAGTATAACCGTGCACTTACCGCCGGCATCAAACTCTAAAGGACAGCAACAGATATCTGCATATGAATGCAGAATCTGTAGGCAATGGGACACGATTGGCACCAGAAGTGTTCTGGTTTCTTGTCATAGTCCATTTGTAGTCCAAGTAATATTGACCAATCATGTTTGAGCAGGCTTTGGTTGCATACAGGTAAAAAGTCTGTGTGGAGAACAAAAGAGGTGGAACGCATTGGCTATCATCTGACGAGGACTTAGCTTTTTATTAGCTTTTTTAAAAAATGTATCTGAATTCATATACATATATCTGCTTATAGAGTTTAGCCGAAATGTCTTGGGTATGATCCCTGACTTTGGAAAGCCTGTGTAGCTTTGCTGGCCACATCCAAAGAACGTATGGTCACAGGAAATGGTTTATGCCCCAAAATTTCGGTAAAAAGTAATTTTCTGACAATTTTCAGGGTTCACAGGGTTCATGTGCAGACATGGATTTGCCTTCCTGTTGTCAAACTTCTCATACCTGTGTCTTTAAATGTGTATAATGTGACGTCTCTACAAAGTATTGCAGATTGGAGAAGCTAAAAAAGCAGTGCTCTTTGAAACCAACAGATATTTTCTAATGTTTACTATGCTCGTAAACTTGCAGCACAGTGCCAATTCGTTATGTAGTAACGAAGAGACAATTTCTTCCTTACACATACTGTTTTGATAGGTAAATTAATTGCCGCAGTAGAAAATGGCCGATGTGAAGCCCATCTGTCCCTGTTTCACCTGACATACCATACTGGTTTCTCGATTTCTTGTGTGTCTTCTCTCCCATCAGTGCACATAATTTCCTGCCCTCCACACTTCCACACGGTGGGTGGGGGAAATAATAAATCAAATTAAAAGTTCTCTACTTCAGGCATTAACTTCCACAGGGGAAATAATGGAATCTGGTTATGATTTATCCAACTTCCTGCTTCTTGTGTAGCTGCTACACTGCATGTAATACTGAGCTCCACAGTAGTGTCTATTTCTACCCTGAAATCTTTAATAAAATGTGCCCTCCACATCCACAAGTTTATTAGTCTGTCTAATAAACTTAATTAACTTACAAGCTAAACAACTACTTTTACGGTAGTTGCGGTTTTTAACAGAGGCAGCCACACAAGCCTCAAATTGGATTTATATGTTGTTTCCTTGTTTCTAAGCAAGATTCCAGATATCAAAGCCTCTGTATCAGGATACAGCGGAGTTAATACTATAAATTATACTTATCTGTCTTAAGGGATAAGAAAATCACTTCCAAAAGATTATGTCCAATCTCTTGAATTTCGGTCTAGGTTTCCCCTAAAGTAGTTTCCAAGTTAGAGAAAAATACTTTCTCCACATTGCATGGCAATGACACATACTGTGCATCTATTTGTTCCAAGGCTTGGTTGAGGCTGTGTCATGCCTTTATGAAGTAAAATGATTCAAAATCTATTCATGTGTTAAAAATCTAGATGTACTGTATTTAACACAATTGTACACTAACTTCCCTGTAGTTCAGCCTTGAATATTTGGTATTTTTGAAAACTTTGGGAGCTTGACTTTTATTTTCCACACTTTGTCAGAAAGACTGTACAAGAATGCACACATTTACAACAGAAATATGAAGATCGTGAGACACTGAGATTCATTTTTGTTCGGTGTAAACTACTATGGGATGTTTCTCAACTGAACATCTGGTTTCATGGGGCAACATGAATAGAAACTTAGCAGCTTTTTGTCAAAGTGGCTTTGAAGAGGGCTGGACAACATTCAAATGAGTAACAGAACAACAGAACAAATGAAACAGTGTAATGAAGAGACTGATGCTGGCTATGTGGGTATTTGGCTCATAGTCTGTACGGGGCTGATCACTTTGGGATTATTCACAATGAGATAACCGGCCCCAGAGACTCTTGAGTTTGGAACAAGTGGTTGGATTCGGGCGAGTGACAGCTGCTGGGAGGAGAGTCCTGGAAACAGATCCTGGAATTATGTACTTGTTGGAGCATGGCGATATTGTAAGAATGATGCTTGGGAGGGCTGTTGGCCACAAACTTGGACTGTTCGACTGGGGATCCTTCACTGGTGGGCACTGTTGGCGGTTGCAGTGCAGAGGTAGCAGCCAGGGAAATGGGGTGTTTGGAAGGCTCGTAGTGTTGGAAGCCATTTCAGGTGGTTGAGTATCAGATGTTCGACGACTACTAAGCCAGTCTCTAATGTGAAGAGCGAATCTGATGATGAGGGCTGTCATGAGAGCCTGAGAGAAGAGCTTGGGGAGGGATTGGGTTGAGAGGGAAGTATGAAGAAAAAAGCAATGATGTTTACCCAGTGAAAGCTGTGAGGAAAATTACCTCCTCACTATAGGGCATGCAGGCAAGCAGAGATAATGACAAAGTAGTCTGGAGAGGCTTGGGACTGTTAGGTAATCTTGGAAGACAGATGTATGCTGGAAGACGTGGGGGCTGGTATATGTTCTCAGTGATGCAAGTCTATGGATAGGAAAGGCATTTTGGATGGAAATATTTAAAAATCCTTAAAAGCTTTTCAAGGCAGTCTGGTAGAAGAACTGTGTAGACTGAGTAGCAGTGAAGAGGTCGACATCAAAGTGAGGACGACATAAGCTGAAGTAGAACTGGGTTGAAAAAATGAACAATGAATATTGTAGATGTGTCCATCAAGACTTTGGAGGCTTAAACTGAAGAGATGACCTCTTTGATGTGGAAAGCAGCAGTACATTTTGTTCTATGACAGACAGTGGCAATCTTTTTTCTAGAGCAGGACGGTCAAGTCAGGGAAGCACTTACTAGAATTGCATATAAAGACAGATGTAGAGAGGTGTGACCAATTGTGAACCATGGCCACCCATTGGTTTGTATCGACGAACATGCCCCGCTATCTTGGACCAAAGAGAACACTAACTTACTGGGAACACTGAGCTGTGCACACTTGGGCTAACGTTATCTACTTTGGCTAAATTGTGGGCAAGTAATCAAGTAACAGTAAACTTACCAAAGTATTGCGACAGTAGTCTAAATCAGTGCGATTCCCATCAAAGAGCCGAGGAGAGCAGTAGGTGAGCAAACTAGCATTAATCACAGCTGTCAATCGACGGCCACATGGCAGACATCAAAGCTACAATAAGTCTATAAATTTTATTAGTGGAGCAATAATTTCCAAAGTGACCACCAGTACACTTATTAGATGGCCTGAATTTAGCGACTGAGACCATAATGACTTGGTGGAAAGAATATTGACTTGGTATTTCTGGAGAGAAGGTGAGCCTTTTTGAATGGGAGTCAATTGGAACCAGCATCTAACAGCTGTCGGTGCCATTGCACTTTAAGGAATTTCCACATTGGCTTCAGCCTTAAGCTGTGGTAGTTGGTGCTTAAAAAAAAAGCTCCAAATCTATTAACTCACCGACTCTGTGTCTTCCATGCTCCTCATAGTGAAAGACTCCTATTCACAGAGCAAACACATAGTTCCTCAGCAGATACTATCAGCTAAATAAGTTATTTTAATGATGAGCATGCCAGAGAGACAAAGACAGACTTGAAGATTGAGCAGTATGAGATGGTACATTATGCTACACACAAGATACTTCCACACATCCTGCTACATTCAACATCATCATCACGGAGCCGAATCCATTTTGGCCTGTCAGCTACAGCTCATTAAGTTGTCATGCCAGTTCCCATCTCGTTACTGTGCCTTCTGCTGCATTTTATTGAATTTCATCCCTCATTTCCCTGAATTGTCACTGTCCATGATTTTTTGACAGACCAGCTGTGCTACATTCCTTTGTCAAAAAACTCAAAACAACAACAATAATTTCACCTCTTGTATCATTTATCGTTCTCTGGAAAATGCTCTAGATGCAAAACATGCCCGCTCACTGTCTTGAACTCAGGCACACTCTGCCTGCATAAGTGGGAAAACAACAAATAGAGCTTTGAAACTTAATGATGGGCATATATTATCATAAGGTAATAAAAGAAAAAACATCCCTGTCAGCCACATCTTTATTTTATGTTACCTCATGTCAGGAGCATGTTGGTTTAACCTCCGGCTAAACTCTCTGATCAGCAGGGAGGCTGATTTGGCCGGTGAATCAAAAAACTGATAAGATCTACAGTGATTACTTTGACAGCAAACACCACTTGTGATTGATACTGATGAGATACTACATACCAATTGGAGAAAATCCTCAAAAGAACAGGAAAAAGCCTGTTGCAACACGAACATTCCTCCCTAGCCCAATTTATCATAATTCACATGACTTGAGCAGCTAGTTTAGGATGTAGACAGAGATAAAGTCTCCTTGAGGGGGGAATGATATTTGTTTTATCTTCTTCATCTGAAATCCTGTAATTTAACTGTCACTGCTGATCACGGCTACATTTCAGATGTTCATGCACAGGAATTTCAATCAGGTGGAGAAGGGATTCTCCATGGGGCTTTTCTTCTCGATCGGCTCAAAGCAACAAGGTCACTCAATAGTTGCATTGTGTTCAATGTGGTTAATGGCAAGTTGCAATAAATATTCTGTGGGCGTTCCAAGCTCTAAGCAGATCATGTCAGTGTCAGTTCTGAAGGGTCTTGATTGTACGATTGAGCCTTCATTAAAGGTCAGGGGTCATCTGTCTGTCACCGTCCTGATGTCAATCAGAGGTTGACCTCTGTGACCGACTCGAGAAATGGAGAAGATGCAGATTTTCTGCTGTCGCCACAACTCCCTCCATGGGTCAAAACAGAGTGGCAGTTAAAGGGATAGGTTCACAATTTTCCAATTCCATCTTAAAACAAAAGTCAGGTCTCCATATGAACATTAAAGGTTTTGCTATTTGTAATCATTCCTCCTGTTCATATTGACCATTAGAAGATTCCCTCCAAATGTGTTTACAATGTAAGTGATGGGGGACAAAATCCAAAGGCCTCTTTGGAGCAAAATGTATTTAAAAGTTTATCTGAAGATAACATGAGGCTTCAGCAGTCTGATTTAGTCAAATAATGTGGATATCTTCCACAGTTACAGTCTTTATAGTAAAAAAATTCCCTCTTCATTTATTGATGGACAGTGTCCACTTGCAGTGGAAGGATCATAACAAAAAAAGGGAATTTGGCACTGAAATAACAGTAACTTTGAAAGATATTGACTTGATTTGACTCATTTGGGTAGCTGAAGCCTCATATTAGCTTCAAATGAAGATTTAAATATATTTTGCAGGGATGGAGGGCTTTGGATTTTGTCCCCCATCACCATTAAAAGTGTATCAGAAAAAGATCTTCTAATGGCAAGTATGTACAGGAGGAATGATTGCAGCAAGAAAAACGTGTCAGTGTTCATTTGGGTACCTGACTATTGTTTTAAGACAGAATTGAAGAACTGTGAACTTATCCTTTAATGATGTGAGTGGTTTTAATCAAGATCACTACGAGGGTATATGGAAGTCTGGCATTACAGAAAGTCAAACAAAAAGTTACGTGTACACAAAGTGTTTAAGCTAAAGGGAGATGGCGTCATCCGTCTTAGTTGATGTAAACAGCTGAACTTCCCTAAAGGCTCCTTTTCACAATCAGTTTAAACACCAGTGGACAGCTAAATGGGACACTTCGCAACAATCATGGCATTGTTTGAAGTGTGAAGATGGATGGACACTGCACCAACTGGCAAAACATAACCTTTCGCTATAGTGGCATCTTTCAAGTGTTTTCAGTTATCTCTCAAAGCATCTAACCAAGCTTATTTGGGGTTTTTTCAAAGTTTAAAGGTGAGTACTGTCTGCCTCAGAGTGGTTAAAATTCAAAGGATATACAACCTCATTAGGCTGAGAGCCAACTGGCTCAACTGCCATCAATTTATACACATCAGCAGATTGTTCAGATTCACGGAAGCTGCAGCCCCCACACGCTACCTGCATTATGAACAGATGTGCCAGGAGGTGAAGCCCCTGATCCAGTGATGCATGGCGAATGGCTGAAATTCACCAAAGGCCAAGGGTCAAGTCGTATCCCTTACCCGACCCTGGCATTAGACACAGATGCATGATGTCAGCTCCCATGTGTTGGGACTGGAAGATGACTGCAAAGCCTTTGACACACCTAAGACTTCCCTGTGGAGCTGCAATCCCAGGAACCACTCACCATGAACCGTGAACCTTCAGTTCCCAGATACCCACCTCAAATTATGCTGTCCCAGAGGAGCTGCACGCTTTCTTCCATTCACCTTCACCTGCCATTCCCCTCCACCAACCAGCCCCCAGACACCCACCAAAGCTATTCACCTGTGGAAGGAGGCCCACAGTATAAGAGGAGGTTCAGATTATGTCTCAGCTTGTAGGTCATGGTTTCAGTATCTCCTGGCCTTGTAAACTCCCGTTGTGTAGCAGCTCCTTTTTAAAATCATTAATTGAACACATACACATTCCTTCCACTTATTGAATACGCTCAAACAAGGCACTGCTGCACTCTTCCACTGAAATCTTTTCAGAAACATCAAAATTTGCCCTCTTTTTATTGTTAAAATGGAATAACTAATTCAGAAAATGCTGATATTTTGTGTTACAGCTTTAAGGACAGATGTTAGACCATTTTGTATTCAGCAGATGTTGAATTTAACAATGTATTATCTGGGTCATTACTGGATAAACGTTGATTTCATGCAGCTGTTTTTACAATGGAAACGCACTGAGGCTTCACTGTAAACACAATGTGTTGCCAAAGATACCATCTTTCCAAAAAATTGTGACTTATTTTCCAATTCATTGTAACATTATGGGTTTTATTTTTTTCTCTACATTAGCTACAACTGTGTAGCTATATTTCTGAGGTCCATTTGTGGACCTCAGAAATATAGAGTTTTGAAAATGTATTTGTCTGTTTCCAGGTTGAAAAACATGCATAACTCCATCTGAGCGTTACATTTCTGCACTTTCAGCTAATGCAGTGTCTGCAGAGTGTATATGTAAGCTCGCTGTTAAAAACATCATCCATCAAGATGAGTAACAACAGGGCCATTTGTGGCTCTTTACAATGAATTAAAGCTAATCGAATTCAAGTATGCCGATGACAGAATGCTTTCAGATGTTGATTTATCTTGTAATTGGTCATGCACGTCAGATGACCCCTGACCTCAGGAAGCATATAAAATAGCAGGAAGTTTACACAAGCTCTAATTTAAAAGTGATGGGTGACACAGGGCCGATATACCCTCCCTGTTCCTGCCATCCAGACAGTCCACTCTAATCTAATAAATGGGCCTTTGTTTCATATGAATTTATGCATCATATAAGTGTGATGTAAATCTGCGTAGACATCTATGCTGAGTCATTTGGTCAGAAGATAAAGTCATACGCTGTATGTATGACACTATTCATCTTGTGAATCCATAAAAAGTGAACACTAAATGTACTGGACACCAGAACTTTAGAGTATTCTGTACTTTCTGCATTTAGTTTCTGTTCGGGTTGACATTTTTTAGATCTCTTGACCTTTTTGATATCTGTTCCTTGTTACAAAGTGTGCAACGTATTTAAATAGAAAACTATTTTGTAACACAGTCACCATTAAAAACTTTATAAGGTGATTTTATTTTTGGTGTCAGAAGCTGGCAGCATGGCTCTATATGGCAATGTAGGTCTGGCGGTTGGTTCACCACTTTGGTCCACACTGAAATATTTTAGCAACTATTTGATGGATTGCCATGAACCTTTGTACAGACATTCATATTTCCCTAGATGATGAATTCGATGACTTTAGTGATCTCTTGACTTTTGCTCTAGTGCCACCAGTGTGTTGACATTTGTGGTTTTGAGCGAAATGTCTCAACAACTATTGGATGGATTGCCATGAAATTTTGTACAGACGTTCACGTTACCCTTTGGCTAAGTTGTAATCATTCTGGTGACTTCAATCATCAGGTCAAAATTTTATGTTTCAAATACTTTTGTTTATAACCAAAAACCTGCAGAATGTATGCCATTTCCATAAAGCTCTGCTTTGCATTTGGCATGCTAGCATGCTAATATTTGCTTATTAGCAACTCTGCCTAATTACGTACAAACCTCACAGAGTTGCTAGCATGGCTGTGGTTAAGTGATAATATGTCAATGTTGTGTTTTTAGCTTGTTCCTCTGTCTCCAAGTGGCAATGAATTGCCACTATTTCTCGTTATATTGGAGTTGAGTTAAGTAAAGCAACATAAACTATAGGATGTGACAACTGCTCTCAATGTAGTCATTCAGGTGGCTGACATGTTTTATTAACCGATATTTATTCTTGCCTGCATTTCAATCTGGAGGCCCCTAAACACCAGGCCAATCAAACCCTGAGTGACACACTGATTGGGGCTCAGACAGTTTAATCAATATGCTCAGGATTAGTAGTAAGACAGTGTCATCTGAATAACTGCTACCTTTAATTATTGTTACTGCTTTGCTTGCTGGAACTAGGCAGTGCTTTTAAATAACCATCTTAAGTTTAAAAGGGAAGCTGAAACATTGCCATGTCTAGTTTCTAATTGATTCATCTATGAGTGGCTATCAGTTAAAAATAAAATAACTTAATAAATAATACTGAGTTTTCCCAAAGGTATTCTGGTGGTTTCAAAAAGTCACATATTATCTTTCAGGAAAACTATAGATCCAAGAATAAGAGCTACATTGTGTCCTCTACCAGAGCAATACTGCAGCGAGAAGATAATGCAGCATTTTTAGAGTATTACTGTATGAAATCAAATTTTCCACTTTTCTTATCAGTTTTGATTTGAATCACTCGCACTGCTGAATGTAATACCTTCTAAGCTTGAAACTGGAAACGCTTGCACAGAAGATTATATTCAAGAAGGAGGATATACTGCAGCCATGACTTCATTCTCTCATGAGGGAACTGCTGCTGTGTCCAAGGGCAGTCCTGCTTCATTACAAGGAAGAGGCTCATTACGTCAAACAATCAGGCCATCACAAGGATTATAAACATAGATAGTATGTGAACAACAAGGGTCAAATTAAGGGATCATTAAGGGACTTGGAGGTTATACAAGAATTTGAAACAAACAAACACACCCAAGACATAAATGTATCCACCTCACCAAAATCATCCATAAAAACCCGGTTTTCAATTTCAGCACCAATCGTTGCTTGCCAATGGAAGACAAATCATAGGAATATCAGTCAAGGGTCCCCACTTTGACCAGCCCCTCCCTCTCTCTAAATCACTTTGAGTTGTTTGCTGCTTCGCCTGCCTCACAACAATTCAATTACAATGAGGTTTGCAATCTGTCACTCCCAATTTTCTTGATTACTTTTGCAGGGTAGACCCCCCACGGACTTCTAAACATTCAAGCTGGGATGACTTCAAGTCCAGATCAATAATCAAATCCCAGTACACATCTACAGACCAACTGCCCCTCCATCCCCCCCGGGACCACGCAGACTTAAAGCAAATGAGAAGGAGGGCAGCTGCGAGGGGCCATATAGAGCCACAGTGTTTAATTAGTTCAACCTTGTGAGTGCCATGGGATCGTCTCCACCCCAACTAGATGAATAGCGCTAATTAGCTGAGTGAATGTCAGGAATACTCACAGGTATTTTACAATCAAAGCTCTGATTGATTAGGTCAACATTAACCTGTGGACTCATTTTCCGAAGGGGAAATGTGGGTTGGACATCTTTGTCTCAATTCCAGATTGGCTTTATCTACCACTCGTGGGTCCATCCATACAGGAGAGAAGCAATCACTTTGCTCTATCTCCACATTCAGGACCTTCTGACAGGCATGGGGATAATGTAGCATTACTACGTGTCAATTAGCAAACTCACATGGAGCAGATTTGTGATGTGAATACAAAGTAGAACTAAAATGATTACATGAGGAGCTAGTACTTCAACTGCTTGATTCTTGGCTTCATGTCATCATGGAATTACTGCGCAGAGAACAAGTGTAATCACTGTCGCACTGCCATTGTGTTTTGACTGTGTGAGCTGAAAGAGGAGAAAAGAAAAAAAAGAGGAGAAAGCGTAAAGAGACACGCAGTAAAAAACACCAAAATCAATCAAAAGTTGGGGAGCCTTTCTATCTGAAAGTGGCCCACCTGCTGGACTGTGCTAGCCTCGAGGTATTTACCCTTCTGGCTTTAGCACAAAGGTGATAACTACCTGTTGTCTAGTTTCAATAAAAGATGTTTTTAACTGGAATATGCCACAGTAGAATACAGTCACTGTCTAATATCACAAATTTGCCTCAGGGGGCATTTTCTATTGCAAATGTAAATACATTTCATAACTTACTATACATATTTTTTTTATTTTCATTAAAAAATACCTGGTTTTAATTCCCCAAGTCAGTCACCCACAAGCACATTTATGGGAGAACAATAAAACCAACAGCAGCCTCATAGCTTATTGGTATTTGCCAAGAACACAAACACAAACTGAACAGTGCCAAGACATTGACTAATGAGATGCATATTTGTCACAGAAAGCAGGACAGGAAACAAGCTTCTGCGTTTGAGGCTGATACTGGCAGTAGCAGCAAGGAATGCAGCGCAAAGATGATTATTTCTCCACAAAGCTGCCCTGTAGCAATATTTTAAGACAGGTCACAGGTGAGTTTGCCAAAGGCTTGAGGCCTATACTGCCCGTAGTGCATTATTGGAAAAAGCATGTTGAATATGTGCTGCAGCCAGTACTGTGTGTGTTGTCTTTCCATCGCTCAATATTATTAGCAGTAATAATGAGTCAGCATATATTTAATCTTAGGATTTATGAAGTTACACAGTCAAACTCTATAATATTGACTCACTAAAAAGGGATTTTTTATGGAGATCACTTTTCTTTTTTTTTAGTCCAGCACATTTCATATTCAATCTACATACAGTAGTAGCAGTATTGACAGTTCTGTATTGAATGCATATTTCTGCATAGCATTGCTTTTGGCATACTGAGGAGCCATGAACAGTATTACGGCTCATAGTAAAAGAATGTAAATGAAGTACATGTTTATGAGGTCAATGCTGAAAACAAACCCTCAGATTTAATGTTAATTATTCAGTCAGCTAACATAAGCAGTTCTGGTTTTGTTGTTTGCGTTGTTTCCTGGCAAATGAAACACAGATGGGAGGCATGTGCTGTATTTCATATGTGCTCTGGACTGAGCAGAATCTCACAAACCTGCTATCTGACTCTGGGCAGCCCTGGCACCACAATCAGACAAGGATTTCCTCTGTAAAGTTGGCCGGATTTGGCGAGAGGGCAGAAGACAAAACTGGAGGAATGCGATCATATATGTTGGTATTTCTGAAAGGAATGCCCACAAGCTATGTATACCTCGGCTCATAAAACATCACTCGTAGATTCTTGCAGACGAAAAGATTCCGCCTGTTCACTCACTGTAACGCTGAGGTGTGAAGCTGATTAGATCCGAGTTTGGAAAAGGGAGTCGAGTGAGTTGGAATTATGGAAAAAGCAGAATACATTCAGTCACACGTCAGAGCAAATAACTGTCCGCTGAGTGGTGCTTTGCTATAGGAGACACCAGCCCAACTTCTAAACTGAAAGCATCTGCAAAGCCACTCTGTGACTACACCCACATCTGTTCCCTCAAATTGGACCGTTGTAAAAGGCAACTGGAGGCCAATGAATCTTTGTTGTCTTTGTTTTCTATGATTTTATTCCTCATAAACATGTTTCCTTTCTGTGGGGGAAAACAAAGATTTTTCTAAGAGTTGAGGCGGTCCAGGGAGTGGAAGCACAAACACATCTTACGTTGTATGGTCAGAATGAAGACAAAGACATTTGCCAGAACAGTTTATTATACATCAAAAGTGTACACAGATGATATACAAATCAGATTGTGTGGAGAAATGAGAGTGTAAGCAAAGTGTGAGTTAACGGTTGATATACGACTCCCAGGGGCCCTGTATACTTCTTCACAGGCAGTTTGACACCAAACACATAATGAAGCCGGCAGGCAGCCTCTGGTCCTCACACACACACACACACGCACACACACGCGCACACAGACAGAGAGAAATGCACTGCATTTCACGGTTTGCTCTGTGAGAAACAAACATGACTATTCCCCATTCTGACGCTTCATTTCCTGAGCGTGTTTATGCTAAAGCACAATGTCCATTAAAACCAAAGTACGATGGCAACTTTTAAAACAAAGCCGGCAGCCCCTGATCCCTGGAGTCACTTAAAGATTAATTCTTCTCCAAACAGAGAAATGATCCAGAGAGCCAAGCCGTGTTGAGCTGAATTCATTTACAGTCAAGTGTTTGAGTTTTGGCCACCTGCTGTTACTGTATCACTTACCATTGATCACAGGGTTCAACGGAAGCAGGGCTGAGTATCAACAAACACTCATTTTCTATAATCTAAGAGGAAGTCAAATGTTTTACTGTGTTTACACGATGTATCACTATCCATGATTCCACCTCTCGTGGCTTGGCTGTTGACTCATTACTCAAACTTTACATGCGGGATCTGGTTCCATGGAGTCCCACCAGGGTCTATCTTTGGCCCACACTCAGTTCAGAAATCTCCGCTAGGATAAGTTTGCAAATTTGCAGAGCTATATTAGGAGGAATTCTGGCTGTGGGTTTTCTGTAGCCCACAAGCTTGCATATCAGAGCGCAATGAAACTTTATATGAGAGTTTATATCAAAAACATGCCTGCTGTTGTGGGCATGCGGCGCTAACATGCAAAGATTCTATTACCGGGAGTAAAGAAAAAAAAGATTTAGTGGATGTGATGCAGTGTTGAGGATCTTTGGGCTTTCAATTACAGGGTGGTTGGGGTCAAAGAAAGCTTTGAACTGCAGGGATTTGGGATCTCACTCTCTTCCCCCTCCGCCATAACATTTCATCAGCAGACCAAGGATTTCAGGCTGACAAGAGATATTTGACTGAATCAGCAGACCCTCATTAGAGGAGCAGCTCGAGACACCACACACTTGTAACACATCTGAAGCGCATCAAAATCAGAATATGATCTTGGTTTTTTCCTGGTTAAATAAATTGCTCTGTTAATCCTTTATATCTTCAGTAAATGACAAGGCAAGAAGACGTGTGGAGAACATGAGATGGAAAATGCCATTTGTCATGGCTACCATCTCCAGCAACACTGACGAGTTAAAATGTGAATTTACTGCTTTATGGCTCTCTGCCAAGTGGATACAATGCTGCTTACTGCAAGAAGGAAAGAGAAGGCTCTTCCACATGCATACTGTATTGTAGTAAATACTGCTGTGGCCTAATTTAAAGCAATATTAATAGATTTTTTTGGCACTGAGGAGCAGTGGAACAAATTGTAAACATTGATGAATTATCTCACCTTAAAGTTGTTGTAGCAAACTTGTTAGCAAACAGTGTCCTTTTTATATATCCAGTGGTCACTGAGCAAGATTAGCATTCAATTGGAGTCGTGTTTCTGGCCACTTGCAGAATCTAAGTCCAACATTTACTCTCCTGATACCTTTGTTTTGGTCTTATGCAACTCTTTAGCTGCTAAATGCTCCACAATGTTTACTAGCTAGTCACTATCTTTGTTTGTCAGTGCTGCAGGTAACATATAATGGATTTAGCAGATCTACAATGGCTAGAAGATCAAGGGCCTTTTCACGCCTGAACTGTTTTTTCCAGTCGAATCGTACTCTTGTTTATTTTGCCCCTTGATTCATTTAAGCAGATCTGAAAACAGCAATCGTGCTCGAGTGTGAGAGAACAGTTCATTTGTGGTGGGAACTAGGGGTGTGCCCAAATACAAATACATTATTCAGCAAAGCACAAATAGTGTTTTTTTAATGAATATTTGTGTCAAACAAATATTTTAAAAATTATTTATTTTCAGGAAGAAGAAAAAAACATGTCAAATCGTTATCTCAGTCTCTGTCCACTGTTCCGCTGTTATGTCTTTCAGCAGGTCTCAAAAGAAGAGTCACATCCATCTGCTACATGACACACGTTTCCCCAGTTTGGACATCACTCTCGGAGTTGGGGGTCTTCCCCAGAGATAAAGCTGGGCTCCTGACACATACAAAGTGCTCCCAAGGGACTCTCCATAACCTGTTGTTCCCCTTCTCCTTTCCACAAAGTTAGGTTGTAAAAAATAGGTAATAAATGAAAACTGCAAAGCAAGAATTGCCTTTGAAATTCTTCCCTACATGTTACATGGTGCTGTCTCTGTGTTATGGGTGTATAAATAGGTAGAATGTAATATAAATGTCTGCAATGAGGCGATGAGTAAAGTTTTAGCTCAGTAGTCAGCGTAGTCGTCTATGATCTGGGAGACTCCAGTTTGAGACAGTTTGGTGTGGGGACCTTCTTTGTAAGGTAGTTTATTCATGAACACTTATTGTAACACTTTAATTTTCTAAAATTAAAGGCATAATAAAAACAAAAAACTGGATTTTTAAGCCTCTTTCCACTTTTATTCAAATACAAATACAAATAGTGGGCACTCTGCACATCCCTAGTAGGGACACGATCCAACCCAACTACTAGGTTTACTCTGCAAGTTTGAGCTAAATGGCTCCTGTAGCCAGGAGCGTTTTGCACACTGGGATGTGAATGAGTGAAATTATTAGTTGCTACTAATAATAATTAGCACCTAGCTGGAGAGTGAATCGAGGTCCGACCTGGACTAGTGCAACAAAATACGTTGCATTTTTGCTATTTGGCAGATAGGAGCTTCTGCAGAACCTTTTTCCTGTGTTTACATCTTTGCTCCCGCCCCAGACACATCTCACCAATGAGTGGAGTTTGTAGTGATGCATTTTGGTTTACTTGGATTTTCCCTTGTGTTAAAAGAAGCCAAACCAAGGAGAACAATGACCAAGTTTATCACCTCAATTACTGGTTTGGACTAGAGGAAACCAACTATAGGTTTGAAAACACCCTGAGATAAGTTCCATCCTCCAAATAAGAAACATCTTAAGAGAGTCTGTAAAATAAGACACCAACATAATCTCACCAATATATCATCCATAGGCAGCAATATCCATCACACATATGCTGTCATTATCAGGCTTTCATGGGCTCTCTGAGGCTTCTATCTAAGACCACTCCACCTGTGCTTGGACTTTGCCAATCCAAATCAAATTAGGGACCCAGAAAGCTGTGTTGAAACACAGCATACCACAACTCCCATGTGAATCCTGCACCTCTTCATAGCAATGTCCGATAAGAGTTTGGGAGGATAAGAGTGCATTATCCTCTGTCCTATTGACCTGCCAACTTTTTCCCACCCCCTTATCGAAAAGTCCGTGATGCCCAACAAAGCCATCTGGTGGGAACAGTATCCCAGAACCGTGACGTTTGTGGTAGCTGTGTTAGTTTCACTTGTATTATTTAAACAATAATTGTTGACTTTCAAAGAATGCTGAGTCCTGTATACACATGTATCAGGACAAACATTACCAACAAAACACTTGTGCTTTTGTTTCATTTATGCTTTGCGATATCCCCGATGGTTCCCAGCTGTTGTGATGTTTTTGTGAAATATTGTGTGGATTCGTGGAAGCTAGAGAGAGCAGGAAGCTGTTTTGAGCAGGCTGCCTACTCTTGCTCATGCTGTGTAATTGGCTCTCTGACACAGCGAGGTATCCCACTCCCTGACTAACACATCCCACCTCTGTCATTCCATTTATCTATCCATTCGTCCATCCATCCAACCCCTCCTCAGTTTCCCCCGCTGGCACCATCTCTCCTCTCGGCTCAGCTACTATTATACACGCTACATTAGCTGCATTAGAATGACCATGACCTGCTTCTGGAGTTGTCATTTTAACTGATGGACTGCTATAATGCAAAAGCTTTAGAAGCTACACAATCATAACCTTAAAGTCGTAATTTTTCAGGCTCAGATTCCAGACTATGCAGGATGGTGTCAGTTAATCTGGTATTAGCAATGCAAGAAAACTGCAAAATCACCCACTCAAGACGCTGGCATGCCACTGGCTGGTGGGCATATGTTGCTGACCTCACTGTACTGTAGCTGCTGCAGCTCGGAAATCACCTCCTGCTGTTTTACATCTGGAGTTTTTGAGTCACAGCCTTCATTCTGTGTTTTATTCCTACTCGGAATGACAGCGATGTGCCTGAAATGAAAAAAACACATGAACATGTTGTGAAAAAGGAAAGAATCCACCTTGTATGGGCTGTTCCTGATTTGCAAGAGAGATGTTTATAATGGTGTGGCCGGAGTGTTCGATGCCTGAGATCAAAATCCTGAATTATATTCTCACAATATCCGGGGAGACGACGCCAAATAATACTGTGAGTCATCTGACTAGCAGACAGGGGAAAAAACAGTCTTTCAGGTTGTCGTGCACTCATTTATTAATAACATGCGAGGTATTAAGTTGTTTCAATTTGGTGCAGAAAAGCACATTGTGTGTATATGTGTGACACATTGTGATGTTTCATTGGTCCCTCTCTGCCAGCACAGTGAGATTTGAAGCATGAAAATATGTCTGACAGCTGTGGAGAAAACATATGCTGCTGATAAGCTTGAGTTAAAACAACTGGGTGTTCAGCTGGAGGTGATCGCAAAATATTTCTCCTTGTAAAGACACATTCCAGTTTTGACAAGATTCAGCTCCAATTAAGCCACCTCAAACTAAAAAACACACTGCAAAAAAAAAAAGAAGCAAAAAAGGAAATTCAAAATAGAAATGCCACATTGTTGCTTTTTCATCTATGTGGCCCATTTTGTGTCAGCATAGAAAATTAATTAATTCAAGGGCTCTTCAAGGAGTTTTACAGCATCCATATGGGCACGGCATGGACTGAGGACTACTGCTGTACTATCTGGCTCAGTTGTCCCTTTTGGACTCATTATTCCTCATATCACCTGCACAAATCTATAACAAAATCATGACTGTTTCATGAGTGAAATTCCAGAGAGGATCCAACAGGGAAGTTTGGAAATGCTGCCACCTAGTGAGCACAGTCAGCTGATAATGGATGATATTTACTGAGATAAAACTGATCTAAATACAAGTCATGTATTTGAATGAACGCATTTACACGCATATAAGCCATATATGAAACTGCACATACAAACAGTAGTAGTATTTTTTTCAGGAGTTTTTACATGTAATTTGGTTATGTATCTATATACTTTGGATTCATTGATCTACACTGTAAAATGGCTGCTTTTGGAGCATTTCTACAGTTTCATATTGATAATGTTTGAACCATCAATTGCATTCAATGCAGAATAGGTTTCACAACCAACTTATACAGACTGCAGCACACCTCTAATTATATCCACTGAAGCAGGTTCTCTCAGTAACGTTGTAAAAATACTATAATTGGGCAGTAAGGACTTTATTATTAGAGCTGATGACTACAAGATTTAAAGGCATGAAGCTTCTCATGAAGACACCCCGAGGCAGCAGTTCTCTCTGCAGCCACTTGGTGATGCTCTCTCAACATGCATTATGCTGCCGAGGTTTATACATGACATTGAGAGGAAATGCACAACACGGATAAAATATTACAGACTCATTTTTCATGAAGAACACTGATAAGTCAATATTTCAGGTTTTATTTCTTATTAAATTTACACCACAATCACAGGGGAGGAGATAAAGAGAAGCAGATCAGATAGAGAATCATTTTTTAAAACTGTGAGACAATTAAAATGTGGATTGTGGAAATAAGGATGCAACACAATATCAGGAAAATGTTTCCTGTTACATTACTCAGCTTGTAACTGATTGATATTCTTTCTCAGCAAATGTTGCACAATACAGACAATATGGACATTATGTAAATGTGAAAAGATAGATACTAACAAAGCAACATATGCTTTCAGTCTATAACAACATCTGCAACAAGCAACTGAATGTGGAAAATCCAGTTTTATACATCCTCTCTTTCTTTGTTACAAGACTTCAAAGATAGTCTTTGTGCTTCATATAACAAATGACAAGAGTTAGAGGTTTTAGTGTGGGGATGTTTTAATGAAACTCATTCCTTTCAGACTTGATCCTGAGAATAAAAACTTGAGCTGTACTGCTTTCTTCAATATCCTGGCTTCTTTACGCTGTCAAGTAGCGGCCAGAAATATCCCAAAACTCATCATCATCCTCGTTAGAGTGGTAAGGAGAGTGAAGGCTGATCCTCTGCCTTGCAAGTAAATTCCACAGTCCTGCCCCTCCTCATCAATCAGTCCACCAGAGTCAGCGCCAGCAGCACGGGCAATGGATGAACGCTGACATGCTGAGAAAGAAAACTGCAGAAATATTTATAATTTCATGAAATTAAATGCTGTGGGAAATATGCAGCTCTGGAGGCAGGAAATGACTAACATCGGGAGATAAACATTACCAAATCTGGATATGAACCTAAAAACTTGAACTGAACCAAAAAGTAAAATTTAAGCAAATGTAAAGTCAATTGAGTCAAGGAGGGAAAACATCACAAACCAGATGTATACTTTCTGTCTACTCGACGATGAGCAAACTCCATGAAACCTTATTACGGCAAGTACCTATTTCTCAGAACGAGTGGGGAAATTGGTAGCTTTGAGGCAAACATCTATCAAACCTTTTACAGTTTGTTCAAATGAGCAATCAGGACTATTGATGTACACAGACTCTTAAGTACAAATCTGTGGTTTTCATTCAAAGGGCTTTTACCGGCAAATCAAATGAGCTGAGCAATCTCTTCTAGTCAGAGCAGAGCGACTAATGCCATCTAAAGTAATTCCAAACATGTACACAGTCAACACAGGTGGAGGGAGGTGACTCTGCATTGAGTTCTCAACCTAAAGTACAGCTCATAGTTTGTATATTTTTCAGGTTCCCACATGCTCTTTAAGACTGTAAGCATGTGGAATTTTATTAGCACACATTGGGACATGTTGAAGCCATTCTGTGGTTTGTGCAAATACATGGCTCAGATGCTTTATTGGTTTTATTAAATTTTTACATAATGAACAAATTAGCAGGGTCAGCCATACAACATTACAATCGGGTGACAGGTGAAAACACAACTACATATCCGGGAGCTCAGAGCAGTGATACAATTAATAATAAAGCAATTAAATCAAATGATAATGTGATATTGTTTTTAATGGTTTGTGTTTGATAGAGTTTCCAGGGAAGGAATGTATATTTCAAAATAATTCATAAAAGAGTGATATTTAATATTTATGTTGACAATAACAAATGTGCGATATTACTCTAGTCTCATTAAGAATAGATTTTTTAATATTGTTAGATAATTGTGTCATAACTGTGCAGTGTTTGGACATAAATAATAATATTCAGGCTGAATCTAGCATGCCATAAACTTGAACTTCTTCATGTTTGTTGGTCATTGTCAGTTCAAAAAAAAAAAAAAAAGTTTATAGACGCGTTAACATCAACAAATAGACTGCTGTGGTGCAGTGGGCAGTATTAGGATAAGTGTGCGTCAAGTGTGAGTTAAGCATATTGCGTTTTTTTATACACACTTGCCTTCAACCTTTCGGCATCTAAACGTGCGCTTCAGTGCTCAAGATTGCAAATATGGATATTGGGACAGACCCTAAATACATATACTATTATACTGTGTGATGTTTGTGAATATTATTGTCCCACGATTCATTACATGGAAAGGAAATTGAAATGGTGCAAAATATTCAAATACATGGTGGATTTGTTGACACAATTTTAAGAAGATGTCAGAAAACAAACTGAAAACAGATGAAATCTTTGGGAAAAAAAACATTGCTGTCTCTCTGTGATGTTTAACTGACATTGGCATTTCACATATTGCATAATTTCCTGTTAGTACAAAACAGTAAAGTGCATTCACTTCTTGAGTGTGAAAGTTCATTCTTGACTCTGAAAACAGTATTTGACAATGAAATCTTATCTGAAGTTCACTCACTAGCTTTTTCCTGCAAGCTGCAAAATCAGTATACTATGTCAATAACAGTACATACTGTATGCAATTAATATTTTGGGTATGTATGAACTTGGGATGCAGCTTATGTCAAGAATTGCAGTGTAACTCACTGTCATGTATTAAAATGCGCCCCAGGGGCCTGTTTCACCAAATATGCAACATTCAAGATGTGATTTGCTGCTCCAGATATTTTTTTTTGTAAAAAAGCACTGGTGTCCATGAGCAAAGAAAAAAGAAAGTCACTACAATAATGCCAGTACATTTTTTATAACATCCTAAAATTTTTTCCTCAAGAGGGTCCAAGGTCCTTTTGGAGGGCTCTGAACAGCTGGATCAAGGCTTCGGTCCACGCTTCTCTCTGCTGCTGGTTGCTGATTTGAGTCAGTGTCTGAGTGGTGTACACCAGGGTCAACACCGTCCTCTCAAAGTCCTGCCGGCTCAGAGGCTGCTGGCGCCGGGTGAGCTCGGCCGTCAAGCGGCGGATGTCGGAGAGCTTCTTGGGCAGGACGTCCTCACAGATAACCTCCAGCTTCTTCACGCGCCTCAGAGATGCCAGCTCCTCATCTGGGATCAGCATGGCGTGATCCTCGCCTTGGATCAGCATTCCAGCCAGCAGGATCTGAGATAGAGATCCATCATAAAAATCAGACTGCTAGTCAACTAACTTACCAAATACCACCTACTGTACTGATCCAGAATACTATTTACTTTTACTATTTAGAAGAAACTATTCACCCACTTGTGAAGTGAACCACAGACATCATAAGATATTAATGTTCCTCTCTACTGTGTCAGAAAAACTTTTGAGTAAACACATTCTTCACATTTCTGCTAATGATTAGCAGCAGAGCAGCAGTACACAGTGTTTTCAGCTTAGTTTTTTTTTTTTTTTTTTTAAATCAGGAGCCTTCAGCAGTTGAAGATAAACCACAAAGATCTTCTGTACATTCTCAACATATTTTAATTGGTCTCCAGTAAAGAACCACCTCTGAGCCCACGAGGCCTAAACTGACCTCAAAAAGCAGGTTGACATCCTCCACTGAGTGCTGGAACGACGGGTTGATCAGCGAATATGTCTCTCGTTTTATCCTATACGCTGATGGATAGAGAGCTAGAAAACATGAGAAGGTGAAATTGGATTAGAGAATCTCCCTCGTATTCAAGAAGTTAAACACCACATTATCCAGTATGGCACACATATGGGTGAGCCAGAGGTTGAGTCAACAACAGATACATTACTGCTCAAATATTATGCAGGTCGGATAGAATCTGGATCCAGCTGTGCACGAGGTAATTGGTGTACGACCCGAGCTACAGAGGATTTATATTTACAAGTGGCAGTGGCTAGTGCATCCAGAGGTGAGATAGCCGCGCTCACAGAGGGGCAGGTGTTGCTGACCTCATTTGGTCAGATTCCCAAGTGTCTGGCCATATGTGTAAGCAGGGACCCTGTAATCTGAGGTATCCAGATATGGCTGGAATGAAACTTCTCACCTTCGTCTTTATGATAAAATACCATGAAATCCATATTTTACTGGAGGTGATAACCGGAGGCAATTCCACATGGTGACACACCTCTTATCCAAGGGCAGAGGGTAACTTAGTACATTTACTCAAATACTGTGCTTGAGTACAATTTTGAGGTAGTGGCACTTCACTACAATATCAGTTTTATGTTCTGTAAACACGACACTGAAAATAATTTTGAAAACTGCATCGTTTACATTCATGATTTCTGGACAACAGTCCTTTTTTGCCGCCTTTGCCGTCACATTGCTGTGTGTAACAGTGTGAAACTGGCAGGAGTGAGTATCACGTCCACTGCATGCTTGTGTGCATGCATATTCAATGAGAACATAAGAAACTGGCCTAAAAGATTGCTTCATAGGGCTAATAGTGACCAAACACTCAACAGCGTACGTTTATTATAAAAACATTTCATAAGTACGCACTTTGACTCGACCCTTGTTGCATTATGTTCTCTGATTTTTAACTTTAAGATGTTGTTACTTTTACTTTAAGAATTGGACTACTTTCTATATGTGGGAACCTATTGGAAAAACAAATACTTTAACAAGTAAGGTGAGGTCAGGTGAGGTCAGGTAAGGTGAGGTGAGGTGAGGTGAGGTGAGGTTCTGAGAGGAGGCAAACCTCTCAGCATTTATCTCCCCAAAGAGGCATCTTTTAGCTCACTGGCTCAAAATGCAAACGTAAGATAAGGGGCCATATTTTTTAAATTCTTTAATGAAATCAGAAGGACGTAGCTGTGTTCCAGGAATGATTTATGATGTGGCTTGATCCAAGAACACTGTATTTGCATTCTCATTGTTTTGTATAACATCTTTGTGTGATGGTGAGCAGAGATTCCCCGCTGGTAATGGAAAGTCTTGGGCAGGTCAGGTCTAAACAAGGCTAGAATAAGAAGTCAGAGTAAGATGCAGTGCAAGGAGAGAAAGCAGAAGGGTCACACAAGGATGTACATTTTTCATTTCCACACTGTTTACTATATGTCTATACTTGCTGCCCAAACTTTAAGTTTGTTCATATTATGACTTGTTACTTTGTTTGAGACTCCAAGACCAATATGGAGACACTGCCTCAGAAGAATTGAAGGTTGATCAGAACTGAAAGGGGATTCGCAGCATAATGAAGTGAGGTAAAACTTCCTTCAAGCTTCTCCAGACATTTCACTCCCTTTTTCCAGTGTATTCAGTGCTTGGCTCAGTGTGTGAGCCAAAATACAGCTCACATACACACACACATACACACACAGATCTTAATGAGGTATACAGTATAAATACCAGGCTTCATCAGAATTCGAATCAAATCCTCCTACCCTGCAGCGGCGTCTATGGCGCACTGCCTCGCCAATTCTGCAGCGTTCTGCAGTAATGATCAGCCCTGCTGCCTTGCCAGCCAGATACATTTAGCGCTATGGCATTTGTGAGGCCAGCCAAAGCCACATGCACTGGTTGATTTCCCCATGTACCTGCTTCCTGCCTGGGTGACTGCCAGTCTCTGCTCCAGTTTAGCTTTCACATTCCAGCCTCCATTCAGAATGTAAAGAAAATCCGACTCTCTGTTCCAGTGTTTGACCAATAAATCCCATCAGTTTGGTAGATTTGTGTTTTTGTCGACATGTTATCTCCATTTCCCTTCACCGACATGTCACAAATAAGGTCTTACAGAAATACTGAGTCCAAGAGTCCTTCATCACATTTTCTATATTCATCTATTCTTAGGAAATACGCATATCTGCTTACTTTCCAGGGTATTATGAGGGAGTCCAGTCATGACAGTGACATTGCTAGGAAAACAAGAGATTCCAGAAAATCACTGCTCCCGGCCAATAGATAGTACAGCACATAACCCCCCCCACCTCCCGTTAAACACAACTTGTTATTTTTATACTTTTTTAAACAAGATTTTTGGACAGATTATACAAACAAGATATAAAATGTTAATTTGTGAGCTTTAGGGGTTGTTTTTCATTACCTTAGGAGAGAGCCAGGCTAGCTGTTTCCAGTCTTAATGCTAAGCTAGATTAACTGACTCCTGGCTCCAGCTTCATATTTACTGTACAGACATGAGAGTGGTATCAATCTTATCCAACTCTTGGCGTGACATACACGTATTTCCCAAAATGTCAAACTATTCCTTTTTGTGTTATAATACATTTTCTTTCATCCCCCCACACGATTAACAAAAATGCTGTTTCAATGCCCTCGATGCCAGGAATGTAATCCTCTCTCAAATTCCAAAGAACAATATCGAAGACATGTCCCCAGATCCAACCCTGATGTGCAGCTGCGAGTGTATCTCATCACTGACTGAGTGACTACCGGTTACCGGATCAGCAGCAGAGGAGGAACGTCTGTGCACACGCACGTATTAGATACTGAATAGACACTAGAGCTTCAGTGGGGCATTGTCAATGTAAACAAAACAAGACCCAGGGGAAAGAGTGTGCATTAGAACAAGGGTTATGTTGTTAAAGGATAGAGGAGCTGTTGGAAATGATGGCTTGGGGGCCAACCCAATGCTGATTTACATTTATAATTACTAATCTACATATAGGTTGTCTACTCATCTCTGTCATTGCTGTATGACAATAGTTTGTGTTTTATGTTTCCAGCAGCAGCAACAGCAGTTTGGAATAAAAATGCCATTGCTGGTTAATGCTCACATGATTGGAGCAGCACTGCTGTAGACACAGAAACAGACCATGTGTCATTTATAAAGCTGCAAACAAAAATGCCCTGCATGGAAAACATACTAAATCAATTTAATGTTGCACATTTTGTGATGGCTCAGTAAAACAGGCAGAGGACTGAAATGCATGATTCAGATGCAAAAGGGTAAAATAAAAGCGACTTTTACTATAGTTAAAAACAGAGTTCAGCAGTTAGGACAAGCAACCAGAACAAAAAGGGGCAACACAGGCAGAGAAAACATCCAAAATGGCAGCCAAAGGATAATGACAAGAGGGGTGGGCAAGCTGAAACAAGAAGGCTGGTTGCACAATAGAAAATCTGGTAGGGAACTCAGGGAAAGGTATATATACTGAGAAGCTGATGAGAGACTTGGGAACAGGTGTGCAGGTGGGTGTTGAGGTCAGGTGATGATAAGAGGTGGGAAAAGCTGAGGGCCACTGCAGGGCAAGGAGGGAACAGCAGACTTTAAGGTGCTGTGTGGAGTTTTCTTGTAATGTTGTTTTGTTGTAATGTTTCTTGTATGTTTACATTCACAGTTACTCACCAAAACACATTGTGTGTAACAAATGAGCTGAATCCATTTTCTTCCTCTTGAAACATTTGCAAAAACTGATTTTTGTGAGTAAATGTTTACATCCACAAGGTTTCCACTGTCTATCTAACTCAAATGCGGGCTGCATTTGTTGAAAAATCTGACATGTGATGTTGACAGAACAAAAAAAGGCAGAACTGGTTAATCTTCAAACAATGCAGCGGTTGCAAGAATTTTTTGGAATTAATAACCAAATAATTACTTTTGCAAGATGAATGTGAAGTGTTTTGTAAACTTTCTACGCCGTCATTCAGAGACTAACGTTAGTAAAGTGGAGCAGTGAACTCCAGCAGTAACAAACAAGCCTGCTGACCAACACACATTGCAGCATTAAACAACTTAACCAACTCTGAGGTGAAGAAAATAACTCGGTGCTCAGTCTGTTTCACCTCAAAAACCCTGAGCGCGCTCAGTGTGTTGGACAGCGATGGATTTCCCCGGAGCTAACAGTGTAGCAGAGAGGCTGCTCTCCACTGCTGGAGGCATGACGTTAATAACTCAGTGGAGCACTCCTCCTCCTCCTCCTCCTCCTCCTCCTCCTCCTCCTCCTCAGTTTGTCATTCTCATACAGGCAGGAGACTGTAAGATGCTTTCAAATTAATTAACTCATTCATTAATGCAGTTAACTTAGGCTGCAGAGCATTTATCTTATCTGCCAGTTATGTTTCATATTGTATTTCAGTGGACTAATTACACCAGTGAATGGTTTGGCACACAGTATATTGGAGCATGAGACTGAATATAGTGCCCCCTTTTCTATTCATTCAAGAGAGAATTGGTTTTGAATTGAGACTTGATTCTGAATTGAATACAGGTAAAACCCTGCATCCATGTTTACTGGCCTTCAGTCTTCTTCTCCGTCTTTGTTGGTGCATCGCTGCGTTTCTCGGTGCATTACAGCCACCTGTAGATAGTGTCAAACCATTGGTAAGACGACTGTGTATAGCATCACCTGCATACACATGCATGCACACATGCGTTCTGGTGCGCGTGCATGACGCATACAAAATGGGGCGCCACTCATAAAAACTGCTCCATAGTGCTACTAAAGATCAGAAACTCCACAGGAAACCTTTCAGGCCTGATCTCACCAGTGTTTAAAAATGTCTAATGTAATCATTCCAATGGAATTGCTGTGATTAGTAGATTCATGCAAGGAGACAAGTTAATCCATTTGAGTTTGATGAAGTTTGACCCGCAAATTTGCAAGCCGTCATTGACAGTCCTGACCTTTGAGAGACCACGGAGCCGCAAAGTCCAAAATGAAGGAAGCTATTAGCTTATTAGCCGTGTTGCAACGTCCGCCTTTATTTAACCCTTTGCTGTTGGACATACTACTTCACAGAGGAACAAACTGCTTGAACTTATTTTGTTCACCTCCTCCAACTCAAATGAAATTGTGTAAAATCACGAGTACAAAATGCTAGGGCGAGAAACACTTGAAGAGCTATTGTGACTGACAAAAGAAAGAGAATAGAAAATAAGTGTAAAATGAAATATCATCCTATTTAGTAGGTTTTCACCGTGTTCTCCATGATTACATAGGTAGACTGAGCTAGAAACAACTTATATTCAGACAGCAGCCAGTTTCACGTCTTTTTTCTTTCACAATTGTGTGCTACTGAGGTTGTATTGAAAAATACTGAGGTATTGAAATATGAGTAATATTCAAACACTATGTCACTCTATTAAGAAATATATTCTGTGGTGTTTTAGTATGAAATGATGGGATATTTAAGAACAGCTTTAGACAATAATGCAGGAAAACAAATAAACCTGAGGTGATTTGTATTTTTCAGCTTCTTTGTCTTTTTTGCATTTTCAGGTTGAATATCTAATATAGATGTTTCTCCTTCCAGCATCTCAGCTTTTCCTGCTGCTTGTTCAAAGCCCGTTCAATCCCTCATGCTTCCCCTCCCTCCTCCAAACAATCAGTGTTTGGATGGGCAGGCTTCCCCCAATGTCATTATGCACAGGCAGGGAACTTGTAATCGCCCACTAACTGCTTGCAAGGAGATGAGGGAACAACAAAGATCCATTAATTAGCAGGGCTAAATGGTACTCCTGGCTGGAGGGATGTCTTGATGAGAGAGAGAGGAGGGGGGGGAACAAAACAAAATGGACGTCTGGATCCCTCCGGCTTACGGTAAAAGGGAGTGAAAAGGACATGAGAGAGAATAAAATCTTCGCCACAGTGGCTCATCCTCTGCTTAGCATTTCAATGAACCTCCGAATGACTGTTAAAATCTAAATAAGCAATCTTCTAGCAAATGATATACAAAACCTCCCTTTTACAATGTAAACACAGATTTCACCATCAATTCTCCGGCTGTGAGCCAAATCTGTAAGGAGCTAAGCTGCAATAAAGTCTCTTTCTGTTCTATTCAGGGAAGATTTGGCACGGTGAGTATGATACTGAGGATGCTGGTGATAACTGGAGATACTGGAGAATATTTGCAATTTCCATCCACCAGGGACTGTCCTTCACAATGAGTCAGGAAGGAAAGGTTTAGCTCTTTACCAACCGCACCACACCTTTTGGGCTTGTTCCACTTATATAATAAGACCAATGGACAATAGTTTTGATCATAGGACTCTTTTAGTTTTAAGGATTTATTACATTGTTTGGTTGCCAAACTGTTGATTAATTAAGCATTCAGCGGTATTTGGATTATTCTTATGACAGGTGTACTTCCTCAAAAACGACCACAATGACTGAGTGCCAAGACCGTGGGTTGTAATCTTGGACCCCATCGGCTATTTGCCTGACAACGATTTAGCCTCTGGGAGCGACGGCCAATATTTCGGGGGGTTCCATTATCCTGCGGATATCCGCATAACAGATAATGGTTATCTGGGCCAGGACTTCCTCTTCTATGTGCCGTTGTTTATAGTCTGATTAGTAACTTGACATGGTCCAGACGACATTATGGCTAATCTCTATGAACAGATATATGCATATGAAAGCAGATAAATTTAAAAAAAGCTAATAAAAAGCTGAATCCATATCAGGTGATAGCTGATGGGTTCCAAGTTTGCATTTTGGCCAATCTCTTTTGCTCTTCACACAGACTGTTTACCTGCATGCAACAAAAGCCTGTTCAAACATGTTTGGTCAATACTACTACAAAAAGACTACAAACGGAAACCAGAATGCTTCCGGTAACAAAATCTTGTCTCGTTGCCCACAGATTCTGCATTCATATGTAGATATCTGTTTGTAGAGATTATATAGGTGGTAAAAGTGAAATTCCTCCCTTCTAATCCAAAGAAATTGCTGATAATTTGGGGATCTTAGTTACATAAAGTAGTTTTTTTTAAAAGTCCGATGGCAATATTTTAAACTTGTGATTGTTCATGCTTAGTGTGCAGACCCAAAAAAATTAAAGCTGCACTGATAAATATTTTTCTATTAACAATGGGTCAAATCACTACATGTAAGTTGAGAGAGGGTCGCTTGTAGTGAGAGAACACAAGACTCTTCCATTCCCCTCATTCCTTCCATTCCTTTTTAGCATATTTCAGCTCGTTGTTTTGGTTTGACGGCCTGCGACTTTGTTTTTCAGCAGCTGTTTTCCGTAAACAAGCTCTAATAAACACACTGTAGGCTACCTTCCAGGCACCAAACAGCGGATAGACAAAGTTATTGACTAGCTGGTAAACATCGAGGAGTATTTAGCAGTTAAAGAGATATTTCCCTCGGGAGTTCGTGGAGGCCAAAGCAGATACTAGTTGAGTGAATATTGGACTTTATTCATCAAGTAGCCAGAAACACAACTCCTAATGAATGTCAGTGTTGCTCCGTGTCTGCTGGATGTATAATTAGGCAGGTGTTTGCAACAAATTTGCTTGCACATTTATTTATAAAAGGTGTCAATGTTGTATTTACAGCTTGTTCCACTGTTACCAAATGGCTTAATACTGCTTTAAGAAACATATGACTGAATAAATACAACAATTTGTCTCCTGAAAGAAGGAAAAAAGCAAAACAGTTTACTTGATTAATCATGGGATTAACATCCAGATTAATGGAAGATTTTACACTTTCTAAAAATGATCTGTAGCCTCAGTATTTCTAAAATAATCAGTTGCTCTCCCTTTCTTGAAGGAGTGTTTTTAGCATCATGTGACTTATTCTAAGATGTCAAGTAATGTGAGTGTTGAGAAAGGAATTTCCTTTAGTGAGTGGATCCAGCAACAACAGCTCAGTCACTTATCGCTGGAAATAAGCGGTTAATGTCCTGCACGTCGCAATGCTCCAGAAGATAACACATACTTTTACAGACATGGATCAAAACTGAACCATCATCACCGTTAATTGCAATCTTCTCATATTTTAAATGAAGACAGAAATCGCTGTAATTTGTGAATAAGGATTAATTTATATAGGTAAATAGTGAAAGTAGTGAAATTCCTATGTGGTCTATGAGAGATGATAGAGACAGTCTCACTAAAAACAACAAAGCAGTAAGTCCACCTACCTTTCCTGTGGTGCTGAGTAGCTGCCAGGTAGATGGACAGGTAAACAACGATGAGTGGAGCCCACCACTGTGGCATGTTGATTTTCTCACACAGATCTATTCACACAGTTCACTCTGTCTATCTCAAGGGATACAATCACATTCATAAATAACCATCAAGGAGGTGGATGTAAATGCACTGCTTGTCGAGTTGCGGCATTCCCCATGCAGTAGTGTCATGTGCAGGATCACTGTACTCTGTTTTTCAGTTCCCTCCTCCCTGTTTTTTCTTTTTTTTTTTTTTTTCTGTGTGTGTGTGTGTTCTCCTCTCAGGCCAGGCTGTCTGGGCCCTCATCTGGAAATCATCAGGATTTAGTTGGCTGGACTTCACTGTCAGCTAACTGCTCGACTGGCTGACTGGTGCAGTTACTGAGTGACTCTCCAACTGACTGGATAACTAGATGACAAAACAACAAGCCAAGCATGATGCCATCCAATGAGCCAGAGCAGAACCGGTGCTGGCAAAACAGATGGTTTCCTTAGAAAAGTGTTTTAGCCTGCATCCTTATCTTTACGGGATGATTCCAGTTTCCTTCTTTTTCTTGGAGCTTTAACCATCTTTTCTATTTTCCATTTAACCATCAGATAATATTGTACTAATCGCGATGATTTTGGAGCACAGCAACATCGCTCCAACAAAGTCCAACAATTCCTCTGTTCCCAGTCCTCAGTTTCTGTGCTGCAGCAGTCTCCTGTGGCTGTGCTTCAGCAGGCTCCTGTTTCTCTGGCTCCTCTGGCTCACCTGCCTGTCTCCCAGCAGCCGGACTCCGCTCCTGCACTTCAGCTGACGGACTCCAGTCCTGTACTCCAGCTGGCAGACTCTGGTCCAGTACTCCCGTCCGTCCCTCAGAGCTGCTCTGCCTGTCTGGTCTCCTTCTGGAGCAACACCGGCCATCTGTCCTGCTTTCTGGTCACCCACCTGAGTGATTCCGCCCATCTTTCCTCCCTCCAGGTTGCCCTCTAGAGTGACTACACCCATCTGTCCTGCCTCCTGGTTGCCCTCCCGAGCGACTCTATCCGTCTTTCCTGCCTCATGGTTGCCCTCCTGAGTGACTCCGCCCATCTGCCCTGTCTTCCAGTCGTGGTTTCCAGCCCTTGCTTTCCGGATCCCGAACTTTCTGCTTCCTGGATTCTTCAGTTCCTGTTGCCTGCGGTCTCCTGCTTTCGGTTCCACCTGCTCTGCTCCTTCTAACAGAGTTTTTGCAACCTAGAGTTTACATTCTACAACTAAAAACCCCTTGATCCATATTTTATAGGCAGCTTCCAGTATTTTTTAGACTCAGTATGTTTATGATTAACTAAAATAAAGGATTCAGTATTTTCTAGGGCTGTCAAAGTTAATGCAATAACAACACGTTACTGCAAAATAGTTTTAACACCACTTACTTATTTGGGCGCCATTAATGCATGTTCTGTTATGATGACTCCTTGCCTCACCTGTAATTTAGCCCTCTAGCATTAAGTCAGGTGGCAACTAGCAAGGAACAATGGATAAAGAAAAAGGTATTTTGAATTGCAAGTTCAGCTTCGAAGCCTGTCAGATGAGTCTGTTGATAGGACCAAAGTTACTTGTAGTTACTGTGAATTGAGTTACCACTGGAGTACATCTAGTCTTAAATACCATTTGTTAGTGAAACACACAGCTAATGCTAATGCGGGCAGCCTTGTTAGCCCTGAACCATCCCGCTTGCAGCAAACTACGCTTGACAGTGTGTGAGGGAAGCCCATGGACAAACCTACAAGCAGCAAGTTTTCAACAGCAATAGCTAAATGGGTGGAAATAATTTGGATTGTATCCAATGACTGCACTGAATTGCCATCAAAAGCAACCATTGTTTCGAAGATCCATAACCTGTATGATGATGACCAAAGAGGGAAAGTAATTTTCTTTCTAATACTCCCTTCTCACTGTTTCATGCTCACTTTATCTGTTGTTTGTTCTTGCTTGTATTATCCTCTTTTTATCCCATAACACAAAGGGGTTTTTTGTGAGCCTTTATTTTTTCCATGTGAGGGTTGACACAATTACATTGTGTGATCTGCCTTTGAAGTGAGGGATCCAGGGAGTGATCTTTAATCAGTACCGAAATATTGGAAAATTTAGCTGGCCAATGTGCCCATCTGTTGCCTGTTGAGCTTGCATTTGCCATAAGTTGTGATTTGAGCATATTTTTAAAAAGCTAAATGCTGCACCTGTGAAGATTTCTGATGATCTTCGTCATCGTTTTGTGTTGTTAATTGATTTCCAAAAAAATAAATGCAACATTTGCACACAGCAAGCATATCTTGTGCAACTATGGACAGTCAGGTGATTAATCACGATTAAATATTTTAATGGACTGACAACCCTAGTATTTTCCTATCAGAATTATATTCCTAGTATGAAAGAAACTATGAAACAACATTCAGATCTTCATGTTGGTAAATAAAATTTACTTACAGTATAATGAAGAGTTAGTTTTATATAAAAAATATGTTACTTACAGCCACATATCCCAAGGAATTACGCTTCTATTGAACAACTCTGTGGTGTGCAAATTACATCCAAATATCACCAGTCTGTCTTAAAACAATAATTCCTCCTGTTCCTATTAGCCATTAAGAAATCCTTTCCTAAATGTGACTCAAAAAAGGTTGATGAGTGACAGAAAATGTATTCAAAAGTAGCTTCAGCAGTCTGTGTTAACTACATCAAGTGGATATCCTCCAAAATCCTTTTTATCAACAATTTCCTTTTGGAGTTTCGGACTGTGTTTGCTTGCTAGTAGAATTTTGTCCTAAAAAGAGAGTAACTTTGAAAGATATCATAATAAACTGGGATTTACCATTAATGTATTCTGTTAAATCACTAAAAGTCTCTTACACAAACCTTGCTTTTTATGTTTTTAGTCACTGTCATTGCAGCTATGTTCTTCAATTCTAAGCTGACTGAGTGAAATTCGGCACTGCAAGGAACAAAGTCCAGATTTTAAAAGGCTCCTTTGATTGCATGTAGCATGCACAAACCAGACAGCGATGTAACCCAGGCGGAAACAGACAGAAACAAACAGCGATGTGTTGGCAGTCAACATCAACAACTATGTGAGGACCACTTAGAGCATCTTGATTCAAGGCTGTCAAGACTCTCTTCCTGTCTTTATGCTCTCCTCTCCACAGCCTCTTCTGCTCTTTGTTGTCACAATTTCGTGCAATAAACACACAGTCCCCGTTCTGGTGCCAAAAGCATATAATAGACTGTGTAGGTGATATAATAGTGTAGGTGCTCTGGGTTTCAGATGGTTTGCTTTCTTGGCACAGCCTCTGAAGCTGCATTCACCAAAATAAATATACGATGATCTTGAGTGAAATGTGTTAAAGAAGAGAGACAGTCGTACCCAAATCAGTAGATTAGAGAGCAACAATTAATTATTCAAACAGAAGCTGGAGATGTCAAACTTAAATGTTTATTCTAACAATGTAACACTGATAAAAGCCCCAATTCCTTATCAAAGCTATGCTGTAAGAACAGACAATGAGGTCTGATATCTGTGTGCTTTCGGAATGGTAAACCACTGAAGTTTTTTCAGCCAAATATTCCCACTTGACAAAAACATCAGCATCAGCAGTTCGAGTCAGAGTGCAATCATAAACAGCAGCATGAGACGAGTGCTGCTCCAATTTCATTTCACAGGCGATAAAAACATTGAGTGGACATGTGGGAGTCATAAGGCCATTTATCTAGATACTTTTAGAGCGATTTGATGTCTCTGCACGAAAAAGGGGATTTCTCAACAAAACACAACTCTGCCAGCTTGCTTAGGAGACAGAAAACAATGTTAATCTAGTGACATTCAAAGGTTTGATTAATTTGCACAGCGCACCATGTCTTTAATTTATGATTTTTTACTCTATTGCTGCCATATGTTTGATTGAATACATGCTTGAAGCAGATGGGCACCAACAGGTATAATACCCTTATCTTTTTTCAGTTTGTGGAACAAAAAACTAATTTACATGGGTGAGGAGGCCGGAGGAACGCCTCAGCGGATAAGCTGTAATCATTGTCTGCATATGATTCATATGACTAACGCATATGAACGAAGGCAGCTGGCATTCTGATGGGCTAAAACAAAAGGCAAAGACATTCCTTTCTGCGGTTCTTCTGTGTTTCCCTGCAGGTGCAGAGATTCAACAACTGTACGGCAAGAAAAATAGTATTGACCCCTTGAATGTGTGGGGTTAAAAATACATGCACAGATGCATTGTAATCTTTTTCCATAATGCCCATGAGGGGGCAGTGTTACGACACACATCCTGAGAGATACACAACTGCCCCAAGTTATTCAAGATCCTGCAGTGATTGCTGATGCTCCCCAATTCTTTTGGTGACTCTGCATGAATTCAGAAATAATTTAATTCTATTCAGATAAGGTCTTGCAATATAAATGCAACCACTTAACAAAGATCAAAGGGTTGTTTGGGTTCAAACCAGGTGGAGACCCTCGAGACATCCTTTAGTTTAATTGCTTCTTTGCTGTAAATCACTGGAATGCCTCAAATATGCAAATTGATATGAGGCCATTGTACAGCTGAACTTGCAAGAGGCTCGCTTAATAGTCAAACTGCTATCACACAAAAAGTCTGCGGCTGCAGTTTTATCTCACAATGCTGTGAGTTGGCATATTAGGTAAACACCTGACCTGATTGCACAAATATAGAAAATGCTGATATTTGTAATTCCATAGTTTGTACTTCTTTCCAGCCAAGGGATCGTTTTGAGAAGTAGCTCAAACTTAAAACCATGTTATAATATATTGAATATTATTTCTGACAGATTGCAGGAACTGCAGCCTGCAGAAGACTGCATGTACTAGATGTAAAACATGGTTCCTTCCTGGGGAAAAGCCTCCAGCTATGAGTTGAGTAGTATGTATAATACTGTTACTATATTGTACTTCACTTCTGCTGTGCTCACAGCCTGTGTTAAACCAAGCCAAGGCCTTTAGAGTTTAGGAGTTGGAAATTTTAATTATTTTTAATCCCCAACCAAAGCTCTGCTGAGCAGCTTTTCGCCTTCGTCAGACTTTTTATTGTAAATGAGAATTGCTTCTTGCTTGATCCGCAAGGTTAAAAAGAGGTAAAAATAAAACAAAAACACACAAAGCCAGGTCAAAAATTATTCATTGCAAGCCTGTATCCACTTAACCAAATGAATGAGTAAGAGTGGAAAAACTGAGAAAAGCTGATGGACGGTGGGCAAGGGAAAGGTGTATCATGAGGGTAATTACAACTTTGTCTTTCAGAAAGCAAGAAAAAGTTTTAGGAAAGCCGTGAATAAACACTTGGAAAGTTTAAAACCAAGAACCATTGATTGACCATAGTTAGTCGCAGCATGGCAGCAGTCACAACAAGTGAGGCCGGTGTGAGAATAGGCTGTCTGGCACATCTCTACCTAGCTGGCAGGAGGCACATCACACATCAAAACAACTCAACAAAATACGGAGTGTGTGAGTGTTCAACCACAATGCCTAATCATCATAACTCAAGCAGAATAATTACCTCAACTGTCCATCACACCTCTGCAAACAATTTCATCATGGCTCATCTGAATAGAAACACTATTGCAGCTCAGTCTTTAGACGTCTTGCGTTATCATGGTTGACCCTGGTGGGTGCATCTAAAAACTTTCAAAAAGTATCTATTTGTCTGCCAGATGTACACACACACACACACACACACACACACACACACACAGGATAAGAGACAGCTACAGCAACCTTCTAGTATAAGTAGGCCACCTGTCTCATTACTGTGGCATCCAGTATTTATTACCATACAATATCGTAATTAGTCATTACAGCAAATAAAGCTTTGTAACTGTTGTGAAATTAATAGAATGTCTCGGTGAAGTTCAAGTTGTTAATTTCCTCCTTTGTTCTCTGGCTTGTACTTTTTGACCAATTAATTTATAACAACCTGATTCCTTGTCCAGATGTCAACCTCAGATACAATGTTAATATGTACACTGCAAAACAAAATAAATAATTAACTCACTTAATGGCATAAATTACAGTCACACTCAAAAGACAAGCGTTACAGCGACATCATGATGGAACAGCTGCATTTTCTTAAATCATATGAAAGCACAGCTTTCAGCAACAGCTTTTCTCTTATGTTTATTATGTTATAAGCTTGAATAAATGTGATCAAATGTTACGTTGAATAGAAACAACTGTTGTGAAAAATCATGTTTGGATACAAAAAGATAAAGGTAAAATATGTCATGCAGTGAATGGAGCAGGTGGACCCAAACGCAGGAGACAGCAGGCAGAATATTTAATGATAAACATGAAACACTGAGACACAGGAACACTAACCATAATTGCAGACAACTCGACCAAGACTGAACTCAAAACTCATGGACTATAAATACACACTAAACTAATCAGGGAATGGGGAACAGGTGACTAGACACAAGGACAGGCTGGGAGTGATTGGCTGAGGGAAACACAGGGAGCAGGGCAGGGTTAACGAGGTAATGCAGGGCAGGTGAGAGGAGGGGGGCCATGAACACACGAGGGAAACAGAGAAAACCAAAAGAACAAAAACACAAAGTCCAGGCAGGATGTGACAAAATAAGATTAAAATATATATTGATTATTGAGACTGAAAGGACATTCTTGACCTTGGAAACCTTGACAAAACAATCTCACCACAAGGTCTATTTATGGTGTTGACCACCCGTAACCCAGAGCTTCCCATAACCTGAACCTTTGAGAACTTGTAGGACAATGGTGATCAGTTCTGCCTTGCTCTCCCACTGTATTTTACAAACAGGGGAGATTCGGATGTACGTCATTGAAATGGCAACGCTGTTTTGGATGTACATGATTGAAAAGGTGACAGCAGGACAGATGTCACTATTTGTATTCACGTTGAAGGTGAATGCTGTTGCAGGACAGACAACTATGGGCCAGTACTCATCAGTACTCATCGTAAAAAGTTTGAAAAGTCCTCACCGATGTACACACTGAAGTGAAAAGGTGGTTACTGCTATGTTGTTGTTGATATAGTTGAGATGTGACGACACTTATGCTTGACCAAGAGTTGATGTCTTGAGAAAAGTCCTTGTGACTGAAATGTTGACACTTTTTAATAAATCGATGCAGAAGTTATATGTGTGGGAATTGACTTTTTTTCTTTGGAATGACTTGACCAAAGGAGACAGCGTCCCTCCCTCCCCTTGTGAATATCTGGAAGTTTATACGGTACCACCTCCTGAAGGGTGTTGAGAGGACAGTGAAAACAAAAGCAGGACTCAGAACAACGGCCACAAGTTCCGTTAAGGGTCAGTGAATCCCAGTAACAGGAAAACACCATGTAGCTGTTCTGGAGCTTTTGGTCATAACACACAGTATTGAGTTTCAGTCTCAATTTTGAAGCCAGTATACAGAAGAAGTCCTTAAAGTGCTCAGAAAAAATGGAAATTTGAACATCAAGAATTCCACAACAACTGAGCAAACTCCATCTGTGAGGATGACTGGAGGAAACAATGGAGAGCTCAAGAAAAGCTACTAAATGGATCTTGAGACTGTCAACCGTTTTGACTGTTGAAAAAGATTTGGAAAATTCTAGCAAAATTTCAGAAACACAGAATTTTAATCAATTTCCTTTGGCTGCAACCCTTCAACAAAAATGATTAAGCAGAATTGTTGAATTATATAATATTATTATATAATAAGTTGAATTTTTATTATTATTATTTTTATTTTAAATAACAATAATAGGAATAAAAGTAATATTTAGTGAGCCAAATGCAATCACAAGTAGACAAGATCCTTCATCTTAAACTTAAAATTCCCTTAATCATCCCACAATCTGTTAACAACCCAGTAATATAAACTCATGACCCATTAAATCCAAATTAAAATGTTGTGTTTCGAATTTCTCTTAATATGCAAGCTCAGGGGATAGGTCAATTAAATATGGCTTTGACTTCATGTGGTTAAACTCTTTACTCTAACCTCCTGAAGTTAAATGCCAATTAATGTCAATTTGAAAAGCTTACAGGGATTGTTTAAAGGATTTTAAGGGAATTAAGAGAATGCAAAGCAAATTTGAAAAAGTTATCTTAGACAGCTTCGGGTTAAACAAGCATATGCTGTGAGAACTAATCCAGTGAAGCTGGTAAGAGTTTGTGTCTTGATCAAAGATACTTAAGTGGGATATCTCTGCCAGCCTTTCGGTCTGAATTTTAAAGGAAAGTTGTCCTTCTCCTCGTGCCATCCAGCTGCCAGTAACTGCTGCCTAATAACTACAATAATGATGGATATGTATACTTAATTTCCTGTGTAATCACTGTGCCGCTCATGCTTGAAACGTGCGTTGGCGGGCTTCTGTGTGTTAATGAAAGGGTTGAGAGGCTTATGGAGTTGTTGTGCGAGGCAAACACATGGGCAGAGCGATAACATCTATCACTATGATCATGACCGATGTATGAATTGGGACTCACGATTTCCAGTTACCATCATCAGCTAGTCATGAGTAATGAGGATGTGTTTGCTGGGCTTGATCATCAGCACCTACGTATTAACACACCCCGGAGAGGGAGTGTCACGACTCGAGCCGGAGGAGGGAGTAGACTGGGCCAGTTGTGCACACACAATATGAATGCTATGAAATATGTTTCATTTGTTTCCCCAGGAAGTGTCATTTTATTTCAGGAAGTTCTAAGAAGTTTGCCAAAGAAAGAGAGAGATGGTTTTGTCTTTGTTTGTCCTGCTATGTTGGAACATGCTGTGTGAGATGGTGAACCTGATTTAACATATCAACACATATAATACGGATGTAGTTTTATTTCTTTGGTCTTACACCTGCCTTTTTAAGTACAAATTTGATCTGTAACGTGAAATATCAGACTTATAATACTTCACACTGACCAAAACTTTGATATCTTGTCATTCATCAGTCAGCGAACCGCTCTGTCCCCCAAAACTTGACTGTGAAAGAGCGAATTCTTTGCAGACATTAAACTATGTTCAGTACAGAGTTCTGAAAGGGAAATGGAGGACAACAGTAGATGGGAGAAGAAAAAAAAAAAAAGCATACTCTTGCATTCTCTCCCAAAAGTTTAAACATGAAGTTTAAACCGCTCGGAGTGGTTTTGAAGACTTAGTAAATAAGGTGCGTTTCAGCAACAACAAGATGATTCAATGAAGTGCCTTAAAGCTTTTAAAATGTAAGTTACTTTCAGTACATTAATACAGTAAAATCCAAAATTTCACACAAACTCAGTTGTTTGTATAAAGTATGGCTGACTAGGAAAGCATGTACCTTTTTTTCTGAAGGTTGCCCTGGGTGGCACAACTTGAGGCAAAGACACGTTGAAAATGTTGCAACTTGACCCAAAAAAAAATTGTGCTTACAACTTCACGAATATGCAGAGACAAGAGGAAGGGTGAAAGAGAGAGTGACTGAATTCTGAGTGAGCACAGTACGACCACGGTCGATATGTTAACTAGCAAGCTAGAGCTAACGTCCGCACAGTCGGTACACTGGTTGTTTGTGGCAAATAAACATGAACTCCAGTGCAGTGGTCAAATTTGTGTGAGTGAACATTCAGTTTAAACACACTTTTACACAGCTACATGTTAGATGACAATGTGAGGATGAAGTACAGGAGGAGTATTTTGATGTAGGTTGTGCAGAATTTCCCTTTTTTTTCAGTAAGCATTTGTGACTTTGAGTGTTATATTCCAAAGGATTCAAGCCAGAAGTCTTATCGTTGTTCCCGATGTTACTTTTTGTAAAGGTTTTCTTTGAATTGTGCTCAACTTTGGGGAGAAAACATAGAAGAAGTTGTATTTTCCAACCCATATTTGTGTATAATATTGTCTCCTTCATATCCTTTCCAGGGTTCCGTGGTTTTGCATGCATGACATGAAGTAATAAAACCTACACTTCATTTCATTCACCCTTCAACAAGCCTGAGACTTGAACTGTGCATCTGCCTCATTCTCTATCTGACACCTGTGCCTCTTGTTGCATTTTCCTTAACCTTAGCAGACAAAAAAAACTTCCTCGCACCTGGTTCACAGAACAAAGCTTCTGCCCTGTGAGACGTCATGTGGATGAATGAAAGATGGAGAGCAGAGGACCTGGGCTGAACCCGGCAAATGAGGTCAGCTCCAGGTCCGGAGGCCTGTGTGGCGGGTGTGTGCGTGTTATTATCTATGTGCGAGGTAGTCGACTGAGGTGGGAGATGAGTTTGGAGAGGTGAGTTGAGGTGTTTGCTCTTAGACCTGAAATGGAGAGCTGTGCAACACATCAAAGTATCTCCACTCCGGACCCCAGGTGGCTAAAAGCAGGATCAGACAGGAGCCTTGTGCTGATCATGCAGTACTGCAGTGGAAACAGGTAGAGTTGCAACCTGTACTTGGAAGAAAGTAAATAGGTATGAGACAGCAGAAAAAAGTTGAAGAAAACAATGTTATAGGTTGTGAAATAAGATATGCTGAGATAAAGTGTAATTATTAGTAGCCAAATGGAAAAAAACGCCAGCTACCTAGTTGCTATTATCAGTTGGAGATATCTGGTATTTCTTCCATTCAACTACAACATCTCCACCTTGGTGACTGCATGTGTCAACCAGCTAGCTTAATTTCCATTTATCTGGTGTGAACTATAATGCTAACAAATAACTATCTTGGAATAACATGGAAGCAGGAGGTTTTTCATTCTGCCAACATGGCTTGAATGCAGTATAACCCAGGTCACAGGTCTATTTCACAGGTGAGTCAGCTTAACTACTAGCAAGCAGCAACTGTAGCAGCTACTGTTGCTACGAATGCCTGGAGTTTAATATTACAGACTGATTCACAAAGATAACATTCTGCCACTCATTAGCATAACTGTTCACATGTAGCAACTGTGGCAGCTACAATTGTTATTACTTGCCGTTTAATATACCTTGCCCATGGATTTACAACAGCTGTTAAATTTTTGAGCAGATCAATGTTTTTGAGGTGTTATGATTTTAACAGACTGGGTCCACTTCTATCTGAGAAACTGAGACTTGACCCGTCCCCTTTGAATCAAGTTTAAAATTAATTCACGTATGTTGGATTCGAATAGGTTTTCAGTTCAATATTTTGGACCGGTGAAGACCTCTACCTGCAAGCTAATCAGAAACAAGTACTTTCTGTGGCCATGCTACACTAATACTAACACTGCTCCTATAATTTGTGAATGGAACTTTGTTAACTTTTAGTCAGAAATGAGGATTGCGGATTAGGAGGAAATCCAGTCCATCAGAAACGTGATATATAGAATCCACAAATATACACTACGTGCCATTACTTGAAATCTAATTTCACATTGCCAGTATTACTGATATAAGGCATGGATCTGTGGCAACCTCTCAATGTTATCTTCGCCAATATAATGTAAACAACAAGAAGGGTGCGGATGCATGCTGCGCTGAACAGCTGTGAACGAGAAAACCATCTTTCAAACACATTTCATCTCTCAGCTTGTGACTGGATTTGGGCTACGTCTTTTCAGCCACAATGTTGAAGCTTTCACTTTCTGTATTCAGTTTCAAAACAACATCTGGAGGGAGGGAAGGAGGGAGGGGAGGGAGCTCAGCTTGAACCTGCCTTTCTCTCTTCGTTGTGCGTGCATCTCTGTGACTGTCAAGCGGTCACAAAGCCAACCAAATCCAAATCTCTCCCTTGTTAAAATCTCGCACTTCTTTTTCACTCCAATCCTCTCAAAGCTGTCTACCGCAGAGCAAAGTGCCTTGTTAGATCAGATCTGTTGCCGATTCTCCTGCAATATCCCTGGCTCGCAAAGTCTGGATTACACAATTAAACTCATACATTTTTGCATTTCAAAGCTTAAGCCCTTCATCAAAGCACAAACAACATACAACATACGCACTCAGATTTATGAAAATGAGCGAAAAACTTAAAGTATGCCTACACAATATAAACACCACTATGGAGGAACATGCATCCTAATCAGTGATGCTAACAGCTCGTTATTAGTTTGTCACAGTTTGTGTCCATGAGCTGTTCCTCTCCTTTCTGTTTTCTGTTTTTCGGTGATTTACTGTGGATGTAGCCGCACCGCTGTAAAGTCAGCTCTCGAAGCTTCCTCCGACAAGGCTTTTCCTCCAGAGCAGACTCGCTCTGGTTACTTTGCTCGTTCCCTCACAGTCAGTGACAGCAAATAGCCCACGATCTGCCTCGCTGCTCTGCAACAGCTCTGCCATAAATAATAGCTCAGTGGTCCAAAAGTTAAGTCTTGATTCGTTTGGCAATGATTCTCTCTTTTTCTGTCTGTCTCGTAAAGGGAAAACCGGGGTCTCCCTGTGGAGCAGTAACATGTCCACATGTCATGAACTAACAGTTAAATCCAAAATCAAACAGATTCTCTCAGATTTGTCAATAAATCAGTGCCTGAACGAGCTACTCTGACTGTTCTGAGCCAGGCAACAACGTATTTGCTGAGGTAAATTCGACTTGGCTCATTTGGACAAAAGAACTAATTTGTGGAATAAAGGAAGCACTTCACTGGCTACTTGTATGCTTCAAACAAAATCCTTAATCCCTCACCCTCACACCTTTTGTGATGTATGAATTGAGAGGGCCACGTCTGGAAATGTTTTTAATTTTCTGAAAATTACTTTTTTGACAATGAAATGGAGAAAATAAGCAACATTTCTCTCATTTTTTTGTGAGTACAATAGCATGAATGCCTTTAAAGAGAAACTATTCAAAAATGTTATCCTATTGGTATGATTCATAGCAAGCTTTTCACTTGCCTTTGAGTGTAGCCGTATGGGTAAGTAGCTCTAAATGTGTTTGCCTCTAGATGTGTTCAGACTACAATTTGTACAAACTAGTTCATTTGAAATCCACTGAAGCGTTACCTATCACGATTTTCTTTTGAAAAAAGCCAGCCAACGAAATAATGGCTACTGAGTCCTCGTATTTGGTAGCTAACAGCCCCTGCTGCCCTCTTGTGGTGTGTTCACAGACAGAACATGATGCGAATTTTTGCTTCATTCACATGTATTTAGCCATTGGATCATTTGTGTTTATTTGCCCTAAACAGCCAAAACACAAACTGTACATTTGCTTTAAACTAGCTAGCAACAGATGCCCTGACTATGTGTGTTCTTCAGTGACTCCAGTTCTTTGTGTTATTTCCCTCCAGTCTCTTTTTCCTCTTGTACATTTATGAAGCAAACTATATGCACCATTTTTTTCTGCTCAAGTTGAAACATTTTTAATTTGTGTGGACTTCAATTTTCTTGACTTCCCGTCTAATTGCATCTTTACATTGGCTTTGTATGTAATCGTGCCGTGTCTGAAATTTCTCTCATGTACTGTCTGCACACACAGGATTTGTACTTATTGTTTTTTATAGTTATAAAGTTTTATCTAGTTAGTTAGCTTTAAAAGTTCTGGTAGGCAGATATCTTTTAATGTCACAGCCAGGTTAGCTGTTTCTCCTCCATTTCCAGACTTTATGCTAAACTAAGCAAACTTTCTCCTGGCTGTAGCTTCAAATTCAATGGATGCGGTATAAGGGCAGGATTGATCTTCTCTTTTAACTGATGGCAAGAATATGAATAAGTGTATTTCCTGAAATGTTGAAGTATTTAATCTTGATTTGCCTCTACTGCCACAGAAAAACAGGCAATTCAAAGCAGCAGCAGCAGGTTTAATAAATATGGTGGGTATAATCGCAACTGCTACCGTATTTCTACCTTAAATTTTTAGCTGTTTGGGGGTTGTTCTGCTACACTGGACAAGTGATAGGAAGGAAGGGGAAAAGGCTGAGGATCAGGATGCCCTCATGTGCCCTCCGCTTCTTAAAACCTGCTAGTCTGAGAGTCTCCTGACTCCACATCTTCCCTTCCCATCTCTTCAAAATATTATCTCCTAGATTTTCTTTCTCTGATGATCTAAATTGATTTTAAGGGCAGTTGTGAAGCATAAGCATCCTTCTGACTTCAGCCTTCAGCCTTCAGCTTTTTATTTATTTTCCTGTGCAATATGGGGGCCTGGGGAGGAATTGGCAACACAACAAAGAAAGGGACTTTACACAAAAAAATTGGAATTTATTCAATCAAAATCCTCAAACTGTTGAAGCCACATTTTTTTTTTCCCCAGGATAATCTTTTGGATTCATTTGAATCTTTCTGTGCCCCAACTTGTGCACTAACCCAGACTGTGAAAAAGTATTGCCCTAGATGTGTCTCTCCTCCCCAGTAGCCATTTCTGTTATTTATCTCCCCTGCTCTCGATCTGTCCATCTTGCCTACTCATAACTTATTCCATTATGTCTCTCCGATTCCTTCCCGCTCTAACTCCCCGAGCCCCTCCCTTCCTCTTTGCTTCCTTTGTCTTTCTTTCATTTTCTCTCAATTTCCCTCCCTTTAATCCTTCCTCTTGGTGTTAGGATGCAAGGTTTCTCGCTTTTAGCCTCAAGGTCAGTTTTCACTTATAATCACAGACAACGCCTCACAGATATAACAGCTGTGGCAGTGACTCAGCCTTGAGCACAGCGGTTTGTTCACAGCCTCAGAAACGCAAACGCAGTTCAGGATTCTGCCTCCCCTTTCGCTGGGTTTATGCGGGGTCATTATACTGCTTTTGGCCATGGCGCTCGGGTGCGTCAGTTTGTTTGTTTGTTTGTTTATCATCATTTGTCCTTTGCTGTCACTAGTTGATCCCTGACGTTGTGTTTTGGGACCCTCTGGCAATGACTGTTCTGACCAGGTGCAGACATCGCACCACAGCCGCGCATACTCATTCCTCATGTACGTGTGTGTGTACTCGTGCCACAGGCTCGCGTAGAATTTTCTATGAATCCACGTATGCTTGTATGTTTGTGAATGGAGAGAATCAGGCCACCGATGGGTTGTATAGATTTTTTTTTTTTTTTGCTAATACTCCCAAGTGCTCAGAGGAACACTGACCCTGGCCGTTTCCTGGCAAGCCGGGGGTCTTATCACATCTCACAGAGTCTTCCCCAGCATCCCTCGCAGCATCGTTGAGCTGACGACAGACTCCAGGGCACAGACGGCCAACTCTGGTCCCATAATCCTGCATTATCCAGCTGAGGTTTGCTTTCTACTGATAAAACTTTACTACAATATATATAAAATAAATCACATATAGAATATTTATTAAATCTGAAGGCGTTATCAGTACTGAGTACAGCAACACGCAGCTTCAGAATCCCCAGAAAATATATTAGATTTGAAGTAGAAAGTTATTTGTTTGAATTCGCCCTGGTCAATGAAGTTGGTAATATGAGATGATAAGTCTGGAGTTGTGAATTTTGTTTACTTTCCACAAGTTGCAGAGAATCACGCTGTGCCCTTAGGAAACTTGTGAGGTTTTTTTCCATACATTATTTCAGCATGGCTGAATTGTTTTTATCCCAGTGAACTGGAAGCAGTATTTTTTGAAAGGGGGGGGGGTCTCTACTGTGTTTTGTTTCTATCATTTATGTCTGCACCCTCCTTCTCTGTCTGCTCTATTTGTCAGTGTTTGCTTAGTTTGTAACACAATTTGGCAAACTTTTGTTAAACTTAACTACTGGCTCAAAGCTGCCCCTCCTCTCAACCAGCAGCAGAGGGAGGAGGAAGAGGAGGAGGAGGAGGAAAGGAGGAAGGACTGATACTGACTGATGTCTGTGTTCTTCATTCTTTCTAAACTTCACTCAGTATTTTGATGTCAGGAATATTATTCATTTTACTGACATTTTTTTTTGTATCTTTCCAGTGAGATATAATTGAATTTATATAGTAACTTTGCTGATGGAAACATTACTGTAGAAACAATATTTTCTCATATTTAAAATATAAATCTATTCTAATCCTGTTCTGAATGTTTTTTTAAAGAATATTTTAAAAAATTCTTCAGTAATAAAAAAGAAGTAATCAGAGTATTGATAAAGAACCAGACTGATAAGAGTAGTTCTATGGATAAAGTCGGGATAAAATTTTAACCATACCCGTCTATACAGCTGGCTAGTGGCTACAAGGATAAGAAAATTGCAGTTCAAATCCATTCAATATAAGCCTGTTTTACTGTTCTGTGATTATAATTTTTATGTAACACAGTGTGTTTTTAAAAAAATGATAATAGCCCAAAATTATGTGAAAATGCATAGTTTTTAGTCAAATAACATCAAATTTTCTTGGGGCAGGACCCCAAAACCCCTGTGGGCCCTTGAACTGGGTTATTTTATTTAATGCTCTCTGCCAGACAGCTGCAGGTCTGATTATTTAATAAACTGGATAGCATCATGAAACAACAACAGTATTCTATTGAATACCTTAGCTATGGATACACATCCTTCTGCATTTTTCCTGTAGCCTCAGACTTTTTCTCAGGTAGGCTGCTCTTGTTTTCCATTTGAACAAATAATAAGAATGCTTTTTGTTTGCCACCGGCAACAAATTACTGCTTTCTGATTGGCTGCTGTTCATGATCAATAATGAGACTTAATTAAAGTTTGAATGTCAAACTTCTAACAGTTGCATTTGTTTAAAACTCACAAATATAATTTCTATTCACATGGCTTTTTTGCTCCCTGGGAAACTAATGATAATGATATTCCAACTGTCCAGTTAAATTAAATCTGTTATGTGGTGTCCAGTGACATGCTTATTAAATGATATAACACAGAATAATTATCAACATTAATATTCAGGGAGGACGATTAGCCTACTTTTTAATTGATAAGGACCTGGATAATGAATAGGGGGGGTGCTAGCCCAAACACGGTTGACAACCACTGTTTTAAGGGATTGTTTGGGAACGCCTGAGGATTTTTGTGATGGCTGACCTCGCAGGTTCTCCTCTGGGGCTCCCATTATTAAAATAAAAAACACCAGCCATCGATTCAAGCCTCCCACCTACAGCTCCTCCCTGAAGACACCACACTTTGTCCAACACATAAATATTTAATTGTGTTGAGCACAAAGGCAGAAACTTCGACGGTTCTGTATTCAGAGCACTTTCTACCCACAAGGACAAATTAGCATTAAAGTTTCGTGAAACTTTCTTTAAGATTGGGGAAGAACTAGATAAACAAAACATTATGTATAATTAAACCCGAAGAAAGCTACACCGTCAAGACTCATACTATCAGTTGTCCTTGACAACATGATTCGAACCTTTTATAACACTAAACAATACAGGAGCTGCGTTCTCTTTGTGTTGATCTATTTGTAGCATGGTGGAAAATATAGTTTCTTTATTTTCTGCAGTTTCCTGGATGCAAATGAGGTGACAATGTTCTTTGTACGCTCAGTCCTGGGTTGCTTTTTTTCCCTCCTCTCACAGCGATGTCTCCCCACGATCAAGACGAGTCAGCCTTGCGGAGAGAGAGCAGCCGCTGTAACCATTCACATTATTTGCACTCCTTCGCATTTGACAACATAATTACCAAAGCTGTGGCCCTGTGCAATTAAAAGCCAGTGACTGCTGACAGCGAGGAGAGGGAACACGGCAGGGATGAGACAGGATCTCAACAAAGGTGTTCTTAGAGAGGTATTGTCCTGTGTGCTTTGACGACGCTGATAGGACTGCAGGGAGGTTGGTGAACATTGGGTAAAGTTTTGCTGGCTCAGTAGGACTTACAAAAACGAGATGATGATCTGGGTGTTGTCATCTCACTGGGGAATGCCTCGGAAATGACCCATTAAAAGGTAGAAGTATGGCACATCTACCATGAATGTCTTCTCATTAGTGTTGATAGGTGAGGCTGAAGAGAGGGAGGTAAGAAGTGGTTGGTGGGGACTTTTGGAAAGGATTTACTCATTATGTTGATGAAACAGCCCCATAACCCAAGTAATTATGTCCATGGATGATTCTTTACCTCATGATTTATATCCAATGCCAACAATTAGTTCCAACGCAGGAAGTAGTTTGTCCTTAATGTAGCAAGGCGTAAAATAAGGTAGTGGAGGTTGCGTCCCATCACAGAACGTCAATTAAAAATGGTATTTTCATTGTGTCTCGTCCTAACCTTAACCATAGTTTCCAGGCACAGATATTATACATAATGAGGGTTTTTTTGGAGAATTTGTTCAATATCGACATGCTTGTCTGGCTATGGGGTTGTGATGAAAGCACTTTGAATTGTGGGTCAAATTGAGCTGTCAGGGATACTAGGTGTATCTCAGTTCTGGTGCTGAATCGTCCAAAGCATGTGGCACACAAGGTCAGACTAAAAGACTTGAAGGCCAGATGGTCAATCCTCACAGGGAATAAAACTAATGGTGCATTCATTCACCCCTCATCAACTTGTAAATTCAAACATTTCCAAGACTTTCACTAGGAAGCTGCCCTCAAACACCCGACAAAGTTTAAATAGCAGTGGTGCACTGGGGCAGGGTTTTTCTCGACATTTCCCAACTTTGCAAGTTGACACGGATCACCAGAGATCTCAATTAACACGACCTTTCACCACTCAACCTCTACATCCTTACTTTTCCACTTCGCTAGATAAAGTATACACTTCCATTGACGCTGAACGTAGGCACTGGATTTAAATCATGAAGTGTGAAACTGTCCAATATGAACAGAATTTCTGGTTAGCTGTGCATCTGGAGGAGCCTTTGAAATGGGAACAGACCCTGTTGGCCTTTCATGACGTATTTAGTGTACAAGTGCAGACATCGTAGCACCAAGTCCCCGAACTGAGACGCAGCTACAGAGAAACTATAATATTGTATCACAGTGCCGCATAAAACAACAGCAGGACAGTCAGATTCATTCTGCTCTACAGGTAAGATGACTCAGTTACAAGCTGATAGAAATGTCCCTTGGGTTGCTATCTAGATAAAGACGCACATACACAAACGTACACTGAGGCACACACACACACAGACACACACGGGTCTGCCCATGAGTACATGAATACATAGCCAGAGGGATATAACTGTCACCTGCGATGTATGTTAAGTCTGAATAATTGTCTCCCTGCATCTACTTTTATGGTAATATGTGCAACCCTTCTGCGCATTCAACATAAATCAAAAATATAATTTTCCCCTTTTAATGAAGAAAAATTACCAACTTGTGGCTGCACAGCTTGTTAGACAAACAAAATGACTGGAGTTCCCGTCGGGCAACAAGGCTCCAACCTTTCCAAATGAGCTCTCCATCACATGTAATCAATAATTGTCAGCCCTCGTTCCCCTCTCAGAGTGCAGTGGCTTTCAACTAGTTCAAACTTTGCATTTGTTCTACCAAGCCTACCTGTGCCACGGCTACAGATTAATCAGGTGTTTTGTGCCTGCTGGATTACTCTTAACTAATTATTTAATTGCAAACTCTCTGGGCTTTTTTTTACAGGTGAAGAGAAAATGAAACAAAGGAAATATCGGAAGCATTTGTGAACAAAACACCTGTCAGTTATATACCAGATCATATCAAAATGTGTAATAGCTATGTTGGTCTATGTTGGTTTCACACTAACGGCTTTAAAATTGTAAGATACCTATGGTTTTTTGTTTTTTTTTTTGCCCTATTTTTATTGGCCTGCGTCCACATCACATGGCTGCCAAGTTTCTGTCTGTGAAAACAACAAAAAAAATGGCTGACATTCTTTTTATTCTCAGTGAAAATTGCAGTATTTTAAGATAGTTTCAGCATTAAAATGCGTTTTGATAATATTTCTAACAGGACATGTGCATTTTATTTTTATAATCTTTGTTCAGTGAATATATATGATGTTTAGTTTGTCAGTTATTATGATGATTTTTTTAGGCTTTCTATCATTGCCATGTGGTTGCTATGGACGCTGCTATCATTGCATGTTGTTTGAATTATTGTCTCTGCATCGTGTAGTTATCTGAGTTGTTATGTTCTTTCTGTTATTTTATGTATCTGTTTGATGATCTTTCAATAAAAAAAAAATATATATATAGATTTTCAAGCGCCCCAGGGATGAACTGAATTTGAAATCCAGAATTTGAAGCTTTGTGATTGGCTGACCGGAGACAGGAAGTAACAACACAGCACAAAGACAGTGGTTCAAACAACTATGTAGTTTCAGTGATAGCAGCATCCATAGCAACCACCACAGCAATGATAGAAAGCCTGAAAAATTCTTCATAATAACTGACAAACTAAACATTATATGCATTCTCTGAATGAGGATTATGGAAATATATTCTGGCTAGATTCTGGCTAAAATATTCTGGCTAGAAATGTTATCAAAAATGCATTTTAATGCAGAAACTATCTTAAAATATTGCATTTCATATGACGTGGATGCAGGCCAATAGAAAAGAATAGGCCAAAAAAACCCAACAACATAATGTTAGAGCCATTATTGTGAAACTAATACGTTTTGCACTGTGGACCAATGAAGCTGTAACACATTTTGATATGAAATTGGGTTGCAAATTGATACTGCCAGCTTACTTACAGTGCAATATGTATACAATATAATATAGCTGTACTGTTTTCATATTGTATGGAAACCTAAAGGATTTTTTATTTACCTCAATGCTCAACTCAGATCCACAATTTTACAATGTCACTGCAATCCTGCATGCAATAATCAGCCTTGAAATAATATAAATTACAATATTTCACCCCCTTCAGCGCTGGCTCATGGAGTGGCAACAAGGAATGTAATAGCATTTCCATTAATGAGTGTATTTGTTTATTGGCAGTTTTTGAAGAGATATGATATTTGTTTAATTATGAAAAAGGAGAAAATGGCAGTTTGGGTTGCAAAACAGCTCCAGAAATGAAAAGGAAAGCAGTGAGGCATTAAGAACGAAATGTTCTGTAAATCACGTCTGCCATGGTGCTTAATTATCCTTGTGTCAACAGAGGAACTTTCTTTAAGCCTGTTAACTGTTGTCAATACTGTGTGGAGCCTTGGCTTCTTGGTCCTTATTTGTGTTTTTTGAACATCTCTGCTGCACAAAATAAGGATAAAAATTTTCTAAATACTAGAATCTTAACAGCCCCACAGCAAATGTAATTATCTTAAAAGCTGACCTTGCAAACTAAAATCTCTAGTGAGATCAACAACTCTGAAACTGTACTGTACTTCAACCATAAAAGATGCTTATTTAAACCAGTGGGTCACTCTAGTTGGGTCTCTATGAAATTACCATTAACCACAATGAACTGCTACAGACTGCAGCACTCAGAAAGAGCAACAGTTCAGTCTGGCAGATGATGCTGGCTGCTGCTTAACTGAAATTGAAAAGTTTGGCAGCGTTCACTCCCAAAGTAGTGATAAACACAGCAACCAATGACCTACTCTGTGGAGTTAATAGAAACTGTCTGAGAGATGAGTGTGGTCAGTGAAGCAGTAAAGGATTAATTGAATATGATGAAATGTCAAATGAGAACAGGGACATATAAATAACTAGATAAGAGGGTACATTGCTTATGTTAAATTTGACCTACACTCAATTATCTCCATCTCAGTTCACAGCTGTTTATGGCTTACTGTAACTGTCAAAAATAATAAACTTGTCATGTTTTTACTTTAATTTATTCATGGAAGTTTTAATGTGAGCCCAGAAAACACTCACAAAGTTACACCTATTCACATCTAGAAGATGCCCAGCTACAACTTCACAGCAGTTAGGCTTTGTTCAAGGGTAGGGCAGCAGCTACCGATTATTTTCATCACCATTAATTTGTTGATTAGTTTCTCGATTAATCGTTTGGTCTATAAAATGTCAGAGAATGCCTGTCGCAATTTCTTAAAGCCCAAGGCGATATCTTCAAACTGCTTGTTTTGTCCAGCCAACAGCCTAAAACCCAAAGATTTCAGTTCCCTGACGCATACGACAAAGAAAGTCAGCAAATCTTCACAATTAAGAAGCTGGAAAAAATTAATGTTTGGCATTTTTACTTATCAAAGTAAATGTCAGTTAATTTTCTGTCAGTGAACTAATCAATTAGTTGTTTCAGATTTACTCAAGGGCATGTCAGTGGTAATGAGGGAGAGGATAGCACTACTCTTTCACATTCTCCTCTTATTCTACCAGTCCATTTAAACCAGATTGAAACCAGTGACCTTCCAGTCACACAGATGTTCTTCTAAACTTTGGGTCACCACTGCGCACAACACTGTCCTGAAACACATGTGGCAACACATTCTACTTTGCTTTGCCTTTTCTAACTTTTAATTTCCTTAAACCTTGACTGTGAGAGGATAAAAACGTTTCAGTTGTCAAAACTTTGTCGGCCAAGATTCATTTATTATTAGGAAAATGGAAACTTTGACCAGATGATGGCCCTGGACGTTAACTCAGTGGATCACCAAAGTCATAAATATCCATCATCCAAGGACCTTGAGTATCAAATGCCAGGAAAATATAATGGAAATCCATTCAATAGTTGTCATGCTATTTCTCTCTGAATCAAAAACATCAACCTCAAGGTGGTGCTAGAAGAAGTGTCACAGGATCACCAAAATCCTTGTGATTCATCCTCTGGGGCTCATGAATGTTTATACCAAATTACATGGCAATCCATTCAATAGTCACTGATAGATTTCAGTCTGGACCAAAGTGGTGGACTGACCAGTATGTAAAACCACACCACTTTTGTCACTTAAATCTAATGTCTTGAATGAATCATTATCCAAAAAAAGGTGTCTTTCCCCAAACAGCTGGTGATCCTTCCCCAACACCTTCAACAGCAGACAACTCTGTATGCCTCCATGGATAAAACTAGCTGTAGTTCCCATTTCTTTCACCCCTCCCGTTACTTTTTCCATCTGAGTCATCACCTCAAGGCCACCTGTTCCCTCTCCAGGTTTCCCTGACTTGGTCCTCTTCTGTCAGCATTTTATCTAAAGTTACGGTGACTTTCAAAAGTCTCAGTCAAAGCACCAGATTGTTTTTTTAGATTGCAAACATCTGTGTAGTGGAGTGACAAACAACTACTGTATGTCTGCATGCACTTATGTCATTCACTTCAGCGTGAATCATATGGAATCATTTAGAAATTGACGGTGTGTGGCACATTAACATATGCACTGCTTGAAGGCTCAAATAAGGCTTACAGTACAGAGAGGATACTGCCAAATTTGGAAACAGCAGAAAGCTTGCAGCACGTTGTGCATTGTTTGAGGAATGAAAGCAATTGAAAACAAATGACCAATACAGGTATACCTACTGACGTATTGGTTTAGAAATTAAGATAGCCGCTACAATTATTTTTATTACTTGGAAATGTGCACAGACGAAATTGCGGCAATTCTTTGACATAAGAAAATTAGATCAAATCTAATCATTTTCTACAACTGGTGCAATTTGCCATAATCTTGGGCGATGCTATCTCTCCATCTAGTCATCTTAAATTCTATTTTTAACAGACACGTCCTCCTCCTGCTGCTGCTATCTTTTCTTTACTTCCTCCTGTTATCTCATCTCATCTTAAAGCATAGAGCAGTGATCAACATGAAGAGATTGAAGCGAGTCTCGCATTTCTGTCAAAGGAGCTACTGGCCTCTGAAGTGAAGGGAGGGAAGTGAAATTTATCTTTCTGCCACCCACTCCTCAAATTAAAAGTCAGATGTCAGCATCCTCAGCCTCTATAGATGTCCCATTTGTCCTGAGCTATACGTGGAGGTTTCAGTGCAATTTGTTTGTACATGATCTTGGGAAATAGTGGTTGGAGAGGTGATGGTGGAGCTAAATTGCCTGGTTGTAGTGATAAATGTGACACATGTAAGTCAGAGTGTGGGAATGGAGGGCTGCATGATGGCTATAATCAAATCTAATCAGCACATTGTAAGTCTTGCAGACAGGAAAAAAGGCTGATCATGTATTAGCTTCAATAGCCTATTTACTATAATAACACCTGGTAATATACCATGTTCTCAGGGGTCAGAAATCAATAAGTTTCTGATACATTCCCATCAATTTCAAATGTCTACATTATGCCTCATAATAGAGGTCACCAAAAATAAATAAGGTCGCAGTTGTCATTAAATTAACCTTCAAATACTAATTTGAGGGTGCATTAGCTTCTCAAACATCCTGAGGATATATTCTGGGCATCAAAGACATGTTAAAAAAAAAAAAAATTGAAGAGAGAAAAAATAGAAACCTATGCCTGCTGTTCAGTTTTGCCTACCACTTGATAATAGCCAGATGGCTGGACCATGAGGAATTAATGTGAAGTTATTTCGGAAATGAATAATCATAAAGGAGAAGGATGGTTGGGAAAATAGTGTCTCATCCCTTCTGTTAGCGTCAATCTCAGTGGATCTGTTGCAACGAAGTGAGTAGAGGTTAGCGAAACACCAAGAGGGAGGCATGTTGAGAGGACAGAGAGAACACACAATGAGAAAGTCTTTTACAAGTGCTCTTTAAGAAAAGGTCAGCTGCCCTGCTGCATGGGCTGTTGTGAGCTGGAGCAATAACTTCTGTTGTACCCAAGCGGTAACTACCACGGCTTGAAGCTAAAGCCAATGCGGAAGTGTTAGAACCCTAAAGTGCAATGCCACTGACAGCCGCTAGATGCTGTCTCAAAAAAAATCCCTGGCTCTAACTGACTCCCACCCAAAGAACATCAACTAGTCTCTAGAAATGTTTTCAACGAGTCATCTCAGTGGTGGTCATTTTGGAAATACTGATCTGTATATAAGATTTGAAGACTTAGGCTCTGATATCTGCTGTGTGGGAACTGATTGACAGCTGTAATAGACAGTTCACTCACCTGCTGCTCTTCCTGGCTCCAGGACACACACTCTATTGGACTATTATTGCAATATTTTAGTAAGTTTAGCATTAGCCCAAGTGTGCAATGGTCAGTGTTCCCAGTAATCCACCGTTCGCTTCGGTCTGAGGTAGCGGGGCGTGTTTACAGAGTGTGAAGGGCAATCATAAGCTCCAACTCTAGCTATACTGGCTCCAATGTAAACTGATAGGTGATGTCACACTATGCTACAGCCATCTTTACGTACAGTCTGTGGTTGTACCCAATTAGTTTCATTTGTTCATCTGCAATCAGGAAATGTGACTGAAGATCTTTTGTCACTAGCCCCCAGAAGATCCTCAAATTTCTCGTCATCCTTTCAGAGAGCCTTCCGGCCATCAATCTGAAGGACTTTGATTAAAATGAGATGGTAAACTGACTAATCATTTCTGGTCATTCTGTCTAATTTTATTACCTGGCTCTGATGTTCCCAGGCCACGGATATCCTGTGAGACTGAATGGGCTGAACTGTAATGTCGAACATACTAAATGATGCGCAAATGTCAAATGCCTCTTCATTTTTTATTTCATGGGAGCAAATTAAAAAAATATTGCGACGTGAAGTCATCATTAGTGTGAAGTGACACAATTTCACAGGTGATATAAATACTTTCATCCCATGTGACCACTAAGTCAGGTGTCTTTAATCTAGGCAATCAATGGGATTTAATTGCTGTGTCTCTATGCCACATTACAAACTAATTTCAAGCTAGTTTTAAGTGTGACATGTTTTTATGGTGGAAAATTGACAGAATTTTTTGAGTGTGCTGCTGACCTACACTATTGTGCCACAATGTAGTTCACAAAAGAAAATGAAGGAGTTGCTCACATTTAAAAAGCATTAAAATGAATTATGGATGGTGTTGACACAGCTGAAAGAACATTTTGGATATCAAACAAACAAATGTATTACGTCATTGAAATTGTGTATTAAAATTAAGGAAAAATCAAAGTTGCAGTTTGATTGATATCCCTCGGAGCACATATTGCATCTTTTCATATAAGTACAAAAATGTAATGTACATATATTTCTTGTACACTAACTGCAAAAATTGTATCATATGAACATTTCATATATAGCACATAATACAATTAGTAAGTAGTATGGAATTAGGATGCACAAAATGTCCCACAACAACACCGTGCATTCACACAAACAATAACAATATGGTCATCATACACTACATACAATCACATTGGAACCACTAATTTCTGAACTATAACATTAAGCATAAAACCATTTATACTCAGTCCAAACCATTAAAGACAGAAAAGGGTGTAAGGATTATATCTTAATTAATCTCATTGAGAACCATGTTGTTTAACTCAGAAGTCCATCTAGCCTCAAGTTTCAGCATTTTAGCAAATGACCACTTGTACATTTTTGACACAATCTTGCGTTTGCATCTCAAGTCTCTTTCAGTGTGCTATTTCCCCATGATGTGGCATACCACAAGTGTATTCACATGACATCTCTTTATGCTGCTTCGTTCAAACAAACTTCCTTGAAATCTTTCCTACATAATACATATCGCAAGAAGCACTTGTTTATTAATATTATACATTTTTTTTAGCTTGATGCATTTTCAAACTAAAGCAGTTAAACAGCTTTGGAAAGAGAAAATCATAAAAAAATGTTATCTTTCCAGTCTTGTCTGAATTATACTGAAAGCGTACCTGTGCTGGTACAGTTTGAAAACATTTAAAGAGAAGTGAACAAACACATTTTCAGAAATCCATTTCCAATTTGCATATCATCCATTAAAAAGTGATTAGCAGTTTTATGAGCCACCAGCCCTTCACTAATAACACTCTTAAGCCTCAGTAATGATAACATGAGCAAAACACTACAAAACAATGTGATTAAAAATGACAATTTGTTAAAATGAAGAAACTGCATGCACAGTGGTGTCTGAACTAAAAACTATAGTGAAATATTTTCATCAAACAGCCAAAAAACCAACATATTTATTCTACTGGCATCACACCAAACCTGGGGCTCCATGTGAAGCAGATGTGCAATGAAACAGCTGACTTGACTTTAATTGCTAAGCAAAACATTTAATATCTACCCTGCAGAAAACCTCTTTCCATCAGTCGTTCACAACAAAAGAACGTTGGCATATCCAACTGTACTCATTTTTCTCTTGTTCCTCAACATCCATTACGGTACAAGACTGCGATAAAGGAAAACACAGACCTTGGATGCAGAATTGATATTCATAAAGTGTACAGTAAAAGACTGAGGTACTGAAAAGGTTAATAGAGTGCACATAATCTATTCTTCTCAAAAGATTGCAATTGAATTACCCTCCAAGCCTGGAGGAAAAGTTCAAAAGAACAAAAGGGAAAATTAAGGTGTACAGGTATTTGCACTGCTGTCACTTTGCACAAAAACTACTGGAGCGAGTAAATACTTTACTTCCGCCTTTTAATTTCTACACCCCAAGCCATTGCCATCAGTTAGGCTTGACATTGTAATTTCAGCCCACCATCCGGTAGCCTGCTACAGCACCCTTGATACGTCTGCGTTGTGGTTCCCTCTAATTCCATCGGCAAGAAGACAGCAACAAGCATAATCAGTCCCCCTGAGAAGCTTTTGCTGATGGGTTAAACAAGTGCCCCGGCTGCCAGCAGCCATTAGCCACTGCAGCTAGTGCCAGCTCTGACAGAGCATGGAGATGTTTAGGACTCAGAGATAATTTGAAAAAAGCCCTATAATTGGCTGCGATCTGTCTGACAGCTTTGAGTGGATGTCCCCGGGGCCTCTGTATCGATGAATCTTCCTGATTTGAGACTGAAACTTCACTGCCTTCTGCCAGTGGTACGCGGCGTATTTCAGAAATCTAATGGTCATTGCTGGAAGTTTCTTAATCTTCCAGGCAACTTAGGGGATGCTGTATATCTGGTGAGGTGATCTGAAAAAGTTAAGGAGTGCAGTGGGGGTGCTTGTGGGCAATTTATGCGTGTGGCTATGTCTTCTCAACAGATACAGCTACAAGAAATAACCAATAACTGACCCTTCTTTTGTGCTGAACTGGGGCCAGGAGAGACACAGTTCTACTACACAGTACTCACCATGACTGATCAGGTCTGCAATCTGGATAAAACCAGTTCACAGTATAAAGTTCGTCCTATCTGTATATTGCATGAAACCCAAATTACCCCCAGACCCAAAAAACTCATGGCAACTTGGAAGGACCTCAACTTGGAAGGACCCCTAATCAACCAGCCTCTGTAATGCCAGCCTTGTACTGACACCCCTGCAAGCCAAGTTGTTCCCAGAATCCCACACTGCCCTTTGTCCAACCCATCCCAGTATCCCTTGAAATTATGTCCATATCTGACAACTCTACAGTGCCACATTTACATCCAATGGCAGGGTTAAGTGTCATTGTAGGAAACAGTCTGCCCTTTCTGTTGCGAGGAGGAAAGTAAGGGTGTTGAGGAGAATGTGGGGGATGGGATGTAGTGAGTCAAACTTTCATCCTGGAGACTGGAGTAATGTTGGCTTTTTTTAATGTTAAAAAGTGTTTTAGTTGCCTAAAGCGTTCACTATGCTTCAAACGAACTAGTTCAGAGGAAGTGTCATCTGAACCCATCTAGAGGCAACAGTGTTTACCTGTTACAACACTTGAAGGCAGGACAAAAAAGCTGCCATCATAGAGTAGACCGATAAATTGTACAAATGAGGATAACAGCACACTCTTTCAGATCGTCTCTCCTCAAAGGGAATCATGGCAGTACACCTGTTTTGTTGGAAAGTTGTAAAGAAAAGTTGTAAAGTTACAAAAATTGTTGAATGCAGCACCCATCTGAAACCAACGAGCGTTCAACAGAAGTAGCATCTTTCATGAGGTGGAATCTCCAGGGCAGAGCATGATCAGATAAAAGCGTAACTGGATGTCCCACAACATGATAGCAGAGAGCACTCACCAGATGACGAAGCACTCTTTCTACACCATGTTTTACTCTGCCCCTTCCCTCAGACAGCTCCTGGCCAGCTTAACAGGACCCTGTGCAACTGCCACCCTGACTCGCCACACAATAAAAATGGTACACTTCATTAACAGAATAACCATGATAAACAACACTCTGCTGACTGTTTAATGACTTGATCAATGCTGTGACATACAACCTGTCTTAGACTGCCAAGAGGATTCACTGCTACCTTTGGTCATCTGCATTAAACAAATAAAAAAAACATGCACACATACTATATGTGACCAAACTGCTCTCTTTCACCCCTGTGGCAGGATTTAAGGAATTAAGAATTTTGGTAAACTATCCACTGTCTATATGTCGATTTCTCTCATAATCCGGGCTTTATGTTTGTTGGAGTATCCCGTCACAATAGTCTGCTACTGAACCAGTGTATTAAGGAGTGTATCAGCGTCTGAAGGACATTAATGTGCTTACTGCGCTTTAATGAGGCGGCACTCTGCCACTGAGGCCACAATGGTCCTTGATGACTGAAAGTTCTCTTTGTCATGTTGTTGCATGTCCTTAAGAGCACTCTCTCTCAGTCTCTATCAATATCTACTTTCTGTAGCAACTGCTTTGTGCCTTTTCACATTGTAAAGACCGCAAACATCAGAAACCCCCATTAAAAACAGTAGGGGGGGACAGTGTGTGTCTATTAATTACATACGGTAGATAACAGACAGTGTAGCGAGAGCCACAGCGGGTATGCCCTTCTCATTTAGTCTTCTCTGGCTCCAACTAAGAGAGAGGAGAGGACGGAGACACCGAATGGCAAGAAGAGAGATGATCATAATGTGAGGCAGTGTGACAGATACTGACATTAGTCAAAGGGGACAATGCAAGTGGAGACATCAGGCCTGTCGTAATGGACCTGGTCTTTGCCTCAAGTGTTACCTGTACTATTAGTCACTCAGTTCCCTCTATCACTCTGCCACAGACAGACAAACAGTGCCTTGAGAAAATAAATGAATCAATAGAAAAAACAAAGAAGATCTTTCAAAGATTTCACAGCACTACGGGCTACAGAGCTACTCGCACTCCATCTGAGCACTCAGAGGGTACAGTGTCCTCATTCATTTTGACTAAGAGAAATGGCTGATAGAAGTCCTTCTTAAGTCTTTGTGAAAGGACATGGTACAGCAAGTTGGTCAGGAAAGTTCGTAACAGTTGGAAAATACTTTCAGTGGCCACTTTTGAAAGTTGCATTAATTGACTTTCCTTCCAATAGATGGTAGAAGAACTCTAAAACAAGATAACAGACACAGCCTGACATATAGCTAACGTGTTAGCACACAATTGCGTACCTGCATAACCGGAGCAACATTGTCATCCCATTGGAATCATATTTTTGGCCACATGATGAATATATTTCCAATATTCACTCTTTTTTTCTCTCTTTTTTAATCTCCACCAAGTATTAAGAGCAGTTTTTGGCTCTTTAGGGTAAATGTTTGACTTTCTTCACCAGCTAGTCGCTAACGATGTGTGACTGCTGTTTAGGTTTATCTGAGCTAATTACTTAAATGGCTGCCTGCTTGTGCTGAAGACTAGCAGCTGAGAAAGCTGAAACATAAACTAAATTTACCATAAAACTGCAACAATGAGCTAAAAAAGCTCTATATTGCTACAGACTTGGGAGATAATTATCTGTAGTTTCAATTTATTGAAGTACAAGTTGTTCTTTGATTTAACGTCAATATATAGTTCTGATGATTTTGTAGCAGCAAATTCATACATTCTACATGATAAAAGCTTATACTGTGGCCATGAAGTTTATCAAAGTACTCTACATGTCTAATTTGCACTAAGAAAAAATACAATCTGCATTGTTGGCACCAGACAGAGTAGATCCATCGATTCATGCTGTTTACACCAACTTCTCACACTGCCATCTACATATCACAACAGAAACCAATATTTGGACAAGGAGGCAATTTACCCCCCTCTTCAAATATCCAATTGTGGTGATAGGAGCTTAACTGTGCCACTTAGCTTTACCTTTTTGTTTTCAGCTGACAGACATGTAACTCAAGGACAGTGTCATATAGCCTGTAGCCCATCAATATTTGATTTTCTGAGATGCTTCTCTGTACATGATTGTTTCTTCAGCATGTCTTTCCTCAGTGATCATAGTCCATAAAACACAAGCCCTGCCCATTATAACATTTAGTTGAACAGAAACTGAACATGTTGGCCCTCTCTGTAAACTTATTAGAAGTAAAGCAGTTTCGAGCGGTGAGCTGTAAAACAAATATAATGGAGTTCATAAAAAAAGAAATGTTTAATGAGGGCTAAAATTTTCACCTTTACAAAATCGAATAAGTGAACAAACATATCTAATTGTTCTTTGCATCAAGCTATTGATTGCAATATTGACCTACATGAAATAGGTTGTCGTGTAGTTATGAATTGGTTGCAGGATCTAAAGAAGTAGCTCAAAGGTTTCAGAGGTTCAGTGGATGGTGATTACCTGCAGTGCATTCTGCACAACTGTGGAGGGCGTGAGTTGAATTTGGACTCAAAGCAAATGGATTAGGGATGCTGAACAATAAGGTACATGGGTGATTTTTATTTATGTGTTTATTTTCATTTTTCAATCATTTATTTTTCAAATTCATGTCTATTCAATTTCTGTTTTTATCTTTAGTGACCTGCACAGGCATCCCCCCTTCAACAAACCATATCATTGCTTATAGCATCACATGGGACCAAATCGGTGCCAAAATGGGCACCTCCATCTGCCTTAACAAAAAAGTTTAAAAGCATATGAGTTATGTGGACAACAGGAACTTTTTCAAAGTCGCTGAAAAAAAAATATCCAAATGCAGCAGAAGAGCAGTGTCTTTTGACAAATTACCCAGACTGACCCTGCGCTCAGTGGCATGCACAGCCGTGGCTGGCAGCCACGCTGCATTCGAAGTGCTCAGCCGTCATAACAGTAATAATAAATCCGCTTTTATTTCCAATTAAAATGTTCCTAATAGCATTGTGGTTGCATTGATTTCTCTGCAAATGGCTGTTCAGCTCGGAACATTTGCACTGAGGCATCTAGTGGGATTTGGATTTGGCTCATCGCACATTGGCTCGAAGTACAAACAAAGAGGGACTGATAAGTAAATAGCCAGTAAGAGATTTATGCCTATGCATGTGTATGTGTCCATGTCAGACCACAACTGCCTGCTTTTAAATGTTTGCTGCTGCCTTCTATTACTGCTCAATGGACTTTCATTATCAATGGATAATGATGTAAATCTCCAACCCAGTGTGCTCTCCATCATCTTCATCTCTCTAATTAATGTTTTCCTGAGCTACGGAGATGAAGAAAGAAGATGGGTAGAGGAGGAGGAAGCCCATATCACTTCTTTAACTTGACAGCTTCAAAATGAAAGTGATTACTCTCGATTTGAAGACAACCTCTATCCTCTCCTTATCTTGTCCTATCCTATCTACCCACCTCATTTCATTTCATTTATTCTTTGAGACAGTATCTAGATACAAGAACACACTGACACTTGCACTGCACCCTCCTTATTAACTTTATTTTAACATACAACTTTGCCAGTATTTTGACATTGACAAAATTTTGCAAAAACTGGGAAATAAACCATTTCACTGAGCTTTACCAAGCAGTTACAGCACATAAATGTGCTTTACTCACAATAAAACCCTGCAATACAATGCACTAAGATATCATGCATTCAGAAAAAAGCACTGTTTGGCTTTCTCTTCTGCTGAGCCATCATTTAAGGACCCCTCACCATTGACCTGTATGCCTAAGCAGGACTATTAAATATAAATACAAACAATTGGCTCATGTAGCCATGCAGGTTTAGAGCCAATTTGTGGTTGCTTACAATGGATGTCATGCAGAGAATATATAGCAATTCTGAACACTTTGTCGGCTTGCAAAGGGTCCATACCAGGCGGATTTAGAGCTTCTGTTTCTCCCCTAAAAAAATGTATCCATAGAGTTTTGTATTGTTCCATAATGTTATAATTAGCTGATGGTTTTCGGGGGTAGGCATCATAAACAACATATGGTATCTTAGTAGTGCAATGAATAACCACCCTTAATGTAGGAAGGCACAACAAAATGCAGATTTACTGCCTCATCTGATTTTTTACATACACAGACTATAGCCCCAACATTTCCTGATGATTTCCAGTGTCATTATCTGTCATTCTGGGGAAGCAGTGGACCACAGCCAGTTGCTAGTTAATGAGGAAGTGTTATCAGTTTCCCCATTGAGAGCCATTGTACAATTGTTGTGAAGTGACTCTACTTTTTCTACACATTTATAGTTTTTGTAAATATTCGTGCCGTTTTGAAAAAAATACTGTCGTATCATTTTTCAAGCTGCTGAGCGCATCAGAAAATCAATTTTGTTTTTCAGATTAATAATTTCCCATTCATCAAAATTGATTGTGGCTTCTGCATATATAAAGTACATCCCAAAATGATCCATTGGTTAAACCTTGGTGATCCATTTGTCCAATGCTTTTGTATTGGTTTATAACTAAATACTTGCAATAAATACTTTCTCATCAGCCTAATTTGTAGCAGAAATAATTTTTCAGCAATGCCATAAGCTGCTGACCAGAACAGATTGGACCCATAAAGAACACACATTGAACAGTGAAATTTGACATCACAGCTCTTCTGTATTAAGGCTGTTGGATTCATCAACAATTTATAGTAAGTAAGACTAACCTGATGAACCTTAAATGTCTGGTACAAGATGCCCCTACAGCTATACCAGTCCTTTTAAAACAACATATAAAAAATGATCTAATGCAAATGTTTTTAATCAAAATACACATTTGCCCAGTGATTTTCAATTTGTTGGACCCCTTTGATTTAATGGTTGATTTCACGGTTGACTTACCTTCAGGTCACATGACTGCTGAACTACAACTAGGGAAATAAGTTATAGATTCACTGAAAATCAGTCATAAGCTCAACTCACACACAAGACAAGGAGTCAATAATAGATTAGAGAGAGAGGGAGAGATACCCGAAGGCAATCAGGAGTTCATATTAATTATGCTAATGATTTGGATTTGCTACTTCATTAAACACTGTTTTGAGCTGGTTGATCACAATGGTGGCTTCGCATAAAGTCTCCGTAGCAACTGTGTGGAAAAAAGAAAAAAATTGATGAGACACAAAGAGAGATTGTATGTGTTTGTGTGCATGCATGCACATGCTCCATGTCTATGGGCACACATGTGCTAATTACTGCATCTGGTAATTACTGTAGAGACACTCAGCAATCAATTTGGTTCTGTTCTCAAATCTGTGCGAGGGTATACTACTGTATGCATTTGTGACTGACTCACAAATCATCATCAGTGATGTTTTTAATTATCTCTAAAGGTTTTTCTTTTCGCAATTTAAATAAAAACAATGGTTGCATAATTATTTGTGGAAAAATGCCCTTAGATTCAGGAGATAATTTCCCGCAGTTTTCTTTGGAAAACAGCAGGGGGGAGCAGAGTCCAATTGAACTTACTGTTACGTATGACTTCCCATTACACTCATCTTTTCTTGTCTGAAGTCTGATGAAACCCCTGTCAAATTGTGAGATTATATTTTAGAGATTTATGGAATATTCCTGTGCATTTTGGTTTGGGAACCATTAATATGCACAATATATGACCACTGTGCCGCATATAGATTGTGTAAACATAAGACTAAACTAATAACCTATAAGCAGGATCGGTGGTGTCATGAAAGCGCAGGAATTGGCCAGGGAGTCTGGGCAGCCTGAGGAAAAGCAATTCAAGGACTAAATGAAAATGTAGTGCTGATGATTCATTTCACATTTATCATCGGCCTGAATCATAGGCTTTCTTCGGCAGACATCAAGATTATTTGCTGGCTTGACAAAGTCAAAGGGAAAAATTGCGTCTTTTATATTCCACTGTCAGCTAAGAGCGGACCTCAGTTTTACCCAGTCGCTCACTTTGAAAGTAATTTAAATGAGCATAAATAAGATGGTACAGGGTTGGGGTGTGGAGGCAGGAAGACGAGGCTGTCAAAACGTGGCCAAGTCATTTTATCTTGATGTTTGCCCACACTGCAATTGCTGATTTGTCTTTGTTCTCAGGCGTGAGTCTACAAACATGGCAAGTGGCCTAAAGAGGCATGTGTCTGTCTGATTAACAAAGCATTGCAGCACTTACCAAGCACTTCCCAGACCTTGTTCGCTACATCTCAGTCTGCAGTTTCCCTCTAGTTGTGCTCATTTGACAGGACCTGATGCAACTCTTCACCACATGCTACAGCTCTGTTACATGCTTCTATTGATTTCTTCCACCCATTTCTACCCCATGGACTCTTTGGCAAGTCCATCATTACTTATATTGTGTGGACAAGCCATGTTCAAATCCATATAACTATATTTTAAATTCTAGTCAAGATCCCAAGGATTCCAATGATTCCCAATGTGTCAGACTAAATTACAAGGAAATGTGCATGAAGTGACTCACAAGACTTGTAGAAACTTCCATTTGATGCAGTCATGTAGTCATAAAAATGTTATTTTGGATTTAAATATCTGACTAAATGTAAGTGTGATACAGCTTCAATAAAGTATTGGAAAAACTAGGTACAGATATATATAAATGTGTGTGTAATAGTGTCAAAAAGAGTTGAAATGTTTTACTTTGAAGTTACTTAAGGGTTCAAATGGTAGCTGTAGAGGAATGATATATTGGGCTTTTGAGCGCAGGGAATCATTTGGACTGTGGAGTTGCTCAGCTAATATGAAAAAAGCCCATAAATAATAAAACCTAATGCCTCAATTTTCCACCAACTTGAGTGAGTCATGACACCAAAACACCAAGTGTTCTGATGGAGAGAGCGTAAAAAATAGTCAGCGAGCAGAGAAGTTGAAATAGATGGCTCAAAACAATTGATAAATGGCTGAAACGTCCAGCCTCTGCCACTCAAAGTGATAGACTGAGCCCAGCCATTGAGTTCTATGGTGAATTACTTTCAAACAATTAAATTAAAGCCTTCCCTTGTATTGAAGGGTGACGATGAAGGGGCACTTGACCTTGGGGGCGGTGTTGGACAAATTAGGTAGGGAAACACTGGTCTACAGCATAAAAAAAACATCTAAGCCAACATTTTTCCTTCCACATTATTAGGATTTGAACCCTAACCTGTTGCAACGAGTTGGCTGTCACAACTGCATTTTCATAAGTAGTCTCCTTGATCAATATCCAAAAGCCTTGAGTCAAGAGTAACTGGACTTGTCGTATATTCTTGAAGTTGTTTCGCTTCTCATCCAAAAGGCTTTACTGGTGGGGAGTCCCAGGTATTTAACCTCTGTATGGTTGTTTACAACTTTCCTTTGACTCCCCACCAGTCAAAACACAGGAGGCCTTTTTGGATGAAAGGTGTCCAGTTGCTCTTGACTCGTGCTTTTGCATATACAATGACCTGGATGACTGAGATCTTAACAGACATATTCTCCTTGATCAAAATACATTCAAGGTGGAGAATTTTTATTGTAGTGTGCATTGGAAATAAATGTAGTCAGTTCCAGTTTGGCCTCAAATTTTGAGATATTTTTCTCTGGTTTTCTGTTTCAAATGAGAGCAGTGTGAAGTGAACACTTAAATATTTATGAATATACACCTGAGAAGCACAAAAGAACCCTACAGTTTCATTGATGTTATTAACCATTATCATCTTAGCTGTTGTGCTGGCACTGTAAACACTGACTGACAGGGAATTTGTCTTTTCCCTTGTCTTCCTGCCACAGTGGTCAGAGGTCAGAGGAAGTGTCACAGGGGTGGGAGTAATTGGTATGATTGTGAAGTGGCTCGAAGATCATCAGACACAGTGATTGTTCTGTTACTGGATGGTCCATGTAGCAAACCACAGAGCCATGACATACTGAGCTTGTACTTAATGTAGAGGGGAGAACCACAGTATGGTGCTTTTCACAATAACAATATTATTCTAGATTTATGTATGGTTAGGAAAGGATGTTGACCTGGCATGCCCTTCAACAATTTCAATTTTCAGGGTACATTGTGGGCTTTAAACTGCAGTAGACAATAGTTACCAAATACAAATTTGGACATTGGCTCATGATAATTCAGTTCCACTGGACCTTATTTCATGAATGTAAAAATGTTGATGATGTAATTGTTCACAATGGTTCCACCTCTGTTATTATGAGACAGAGGTTAATCTGAGCAGTGGTCACACAAAGTGAAATGACTAAACTGACTATGACAAAGCTTGAATTTTCTGCACTGGAACTGATTGTCCCATTATAATATGAAGCTTATTTGGAATCCAGACATTCAGATAAGTCTAGTGGGAATCAAAGCCAGACTGTGATTCATAATGGAGTGGCTCGAGGTGGTAGATTGGTATGACAACAAAGATTAGTGTGCAATTTTTCGTGTTTGGGATGGAGTTACTTGAGTTCTGAAATACTGATTAGCGTGCCCAAGGCTAAGAGAATACCATAGGTACAATTTGTCAAACAGCATGATGTCCCTTGCATTAGAAATTACCTCAGTTATTTGGTTATTCATCAGATTCCATGGTAGTGGAAAGAAATGGAGGGACTGGCAGTTCTTGTCTTTGAACAATATATTGACTTTAGTGATGCAAAACAATAATAGTTTTAATTTACTAATTTTGCATAACTGGACTCCATTTACAAAAAACAGATTTACTGATAAAATTATTTTATCTATTGACTTGAGTGGCAAAGATCAACTTTACCTTGATACTTTTGGGAAACTGGCCCAAGCAGTAGTTATCTACGACATCATTATTGGGCCACACATCCCCTTAACCTGATCACATGATTGTGTCATCTTCATTTAGAGTCACATGGCAAAGATCACATGTAACAATGTGATTATTACAATATTATGATGTAGAGTTTACATATCATGTGGTAGATGGCATTGATACATCTGTGAATATCATTTTAATTATAAGGGATCAAATTTAAAAGGTTTATTTCAGTGTGTTTTCAATGAAAATAGGTTCAGATGACAAAGAAAAATTTTATAGATATTTTTATTTCTGTTTTTACAGACTTTTTGTCACAACAAAGTCAGCAAGAGCATCTTTTTTTGTCCATTACATAGTAGTAATTCATTTGAAAGCAACCAAGAGAGGACAGCGACCATTTCATAGCGTAAAAGCAGAGGCAGTTTTGACATGCAGCGAAACAGGCAGGGCTTCTAACCAAATCCAAGGCAAGGGGAACACCAATAGCCCCCACTATCCACTCTCATCTCTAACCCCCAATTTACCCATCAGTCAGAGAACCCGGAGCCCACCAATTGCAAAATAAACAGAGAGGCTGCAACAAAAAGGTCTGAAATTTTCCAGACTGAAATCTCACTCTAAGGGCGACGAAATGAACAAATTTCTAAAATTCCTTATTCTATTATGTGCTGTTAACATTGCTTCAAAAGGGTTTGAGTCAACAGATTTCAAAACTGCAACATTCAAGTCTTTCTAGTTAACCAGCATGGAGATTGGTCAAAGAATACAGAAAATCTTTTAATGCATTACTAACGTAAAATTTGTCAAAAAACACCATTTGATATGTAAGCGATACAGGGCCCAGTAGAAAAGGAAAATCTGACCTCTGCACCTCTCTCACCCAACATTACCAAAATTTTAAGATTGGATTGGAGGGACAGTTTAGTCTATTAAAAAAACTCAAGGTAGAGGAAGAGGCCACACATAATGAAAGGTTAATATAATGAAACTTTACAACCATTCTTTTCAATCTATCTAGTATAGTACAGTGCAATTACTGTTCATGATAAGATTAAAGCCCTGGCCATACAATACTTATATTGAAGTTGTAAAAAATATTAACACACTATTGATCTATCATCATTTCATTTCTTTTCAGGTTTAAGAGACAACTGCAAATGAGAGATGTGTATAAGTGCTAAGCTTTGCGTTTACGTTACAGAATCTGAATTCTAGTCTGAGCAGTGTTTTAGGGTCCAGGTGCGAGAGCGCTCCCCCAGTGTTTGGTCCCTAAGGGAGACATAATTGACATGTCCTTCTGTTAAATGGCTACAAACAGAGGCCAAAAGTAGAGAATCCTATCCCAAAAACCTGGGTGGAAAAAAAAAGTAAAGGAAAATCACTAGACAGATAAAATGACCCTTCCCAACAAACAGACAAAAGCAGTGTTAAAACAGAGGTTGATCAGGGTAAAGGGGAGAGTCCGTCTTCTGTCAGGGGACCACTGCATCCGTCTGTCTGTCCGTTCACCCACCTGTCCAGCCACCTCCCACACTGTGGTGGCTCACTTGAGCAGAGCCTTTATGGCGTCGCTCTCGGCAGCTTCAAAGGCACTGATGCCGTCTGGTCCTTTTCGGTCTTTGTCAGCTCCCTGTGGAGGAGAAGGGACATGAATATTAAATATGCTTAGTAGGTGCATCAAGTCTTCATCGCAGTATGACGCCATCTCCAATTCATCAGGACAGGGGTTAAGGTGAGGAGCAGAGACCTTAATTTATAGCCCCTTTTCGAAAAAAGCGTCCTATACCCTTTTGCAACCTAATAGCTCCAGGCACTATGCAGTCACATAACTAAACTCAGGGCCTAAAAATCCCTTTTTTAAAATTCCTGTTACAATTTCCTCCATATATGAAGGATTGTGAACATTGTACTGTATATACTGTGGTGTGACTGATGTTTGAGTGGAGGCAGAGTGTTTTACGGTTGTTAGCAAAAACACAACCTCTCTACAAACTCTATAGTTCCTGGGCCATCTCGTACTACAACGAGATCAGGAACTTTCTGGGTGCCAAGAACAATAGAGCCAAACTCAAAACCTGAACTTCTGGGTTCTGACATTTGTAATGACGCAAATGACTAAAAACCCAGGCTTGGAACATAACATTACTTGGCAGAATGTTGGTTATTTTTTAAAATAACTGTCTACTATCAATGTTTACTTAATATTTCAATTTTTAGTAGGCTTTAATGAACACAATTTCAAAATATGATAGGGAGGGCATTATAAACAGCAAAGATTACAGCTAAAAAGATGGGAAAATGACATATGGGAATGTTGACGGATATCACATATTTGATAATAGATTTGAAAGAATCTGGTAAGGTTCCTGAGTTGAAAAAGGGGTTTTATCGTGGTGGTCAACCATGTGCAATGAAGAGTCAACAGTGCAAATCAGTTGCTTGGAATGTAAACCTGCAAATGCTGGCTCTTGATGGCACCCCTTGGCAACACCTCCATCGCTTTCACAGTGACTGTCACTGTCTTTATCCAGACAGCACATGCAAAACAAATCCAGACACATAAATCCATTTGAGCTCTGAGGGATAATGGAAGGAATGTGAAAGAGACGGAGTGGACGCAATCATACGGATTACTAATGATAAAAAAACGTCTGTAAAACAAGGGAGGCAATGAGACAAGCAACATGTTAGATGCACATGTAGTGACAACAGAGGAGTAGAGGGGCATGTCGTGGAGAGACATTGCTTTGTTTGGCCTGCCAGCTTTAGCCTCTTAGCGAAAGGCTTACAGAGCCACGGCAGAGAGAGTCTATTGTTGCGTGGAGAAGCAGGGCATCAAAAACAATGTGACCCAGTTCAAGTGCCCAGCAGTGTTAGGATGGTTGTCTGGGAGCAAATTCCATGCCACAGGAGCAACAGAGCACATCCCGAGCAAGAGATTTACCAGAGCTGAGCTGGTAACCCATCAGATCTACATCTCTAATTGGTAGGGAGATGAAAAACAGAGTGTGAGAGGTTTTTGCAAATTCATAACACAATTCATATTTCTAGAAGTGTGCATCTGTCATCAGTCCAGTTGAACTATGGCAACTTGTGGCCCAAGTCCTTTACTAGCAGTATTTTACAACCAAAAACAGTAGTTTACATCAGGATTGGGTTGGTTCCCGTTTTTGCTTGTCCGGTGTACGAGCTTAAACTGGTTTGATTTTATGCGAACCGACTGAACTGGCATTGGTCATTATGAGATGTCTAAGCATCTCACACGTAGGCTCCGACCCTGACAGGACAGGCTGCAACTGTCCACCCAACTGGACACCAAAGACAAGCTGGAGGAGGTAGGCTGACTCTGGCTAATGGCGCAGATCTCACCGATAACCCAGATAAACCCGTCAGGGCTGCTTCCAGCAGTCTGAGAGCCGCTTGTGATCTGAAAACAACCCGCGGACACAAAGGGACATGATGGATCATTTTACCAGCCTGCATGGCAAGCATTGTTAGCATAGCATAGCTGTTCCATGCTACGTATAGCCGCGGTGTTTCTGGTTTAACAGCCACAAAGCACCCTAGCACAAATTTTTACATCAGCCCAACCCAAATTTAGACAAAACAGACCAAATTTTAAATGATCATACATGCATAATAGATACTTTAATACACTTATGATGACTTTGGTGTCCAGTCGTAACATGAACCATCGTCTTACCCTCATTTTATCTGTAAATACACAGAGGGTTTCTTCAGTGTCATTTATCTTGTCAGATAAAAGGCAGGACAGATTTCTGAGGGAAACCAGGGAAACCTTCTCTGATAACACTTTTTTCCTTATATAAACTGTTGTTTTATTTATCTGTAAAAACATAAGTGAACCAAGGTATAAAATAGTGATAAAGTATTAGTAGTGACAGTTTAATTTTTCCAATAGCTGCTGATTCATTCATATCAGGTACATGGTAACCAATCATTGTGCTCTCTACTCTAGTGAGTTCAGAGGGTGAAGGGGCAAACTAGGAGGAATGTCTTTTGCCCGCTCCCTTCTTTCTCCAGCTCTGGGGAAGTCATTAGAAGCTGGTTCAGGACCATACCTAGTAACTGACTCTACAGGCCTCATTTAGATAGCAGGAAACAGAATTATACCTTGACCTAAGCCCTTTCACCACAAATACCATGCTTGTCTGGGAACAAACAAGGTGTCTCCTGACAAACACAATTACATAACTTGTGTAGACCACTATATTTGAGGTGAAACAATCTTATAATGACCATTCCCTTCTCGTCACCACACATCTACGTATATTGCTCCGAACATTATTCTAGGAGGGTCCACCACAGATTGATACTCCCTGTGGGTATTTACAGTGGAGTTACAATAATAGCTCTGGCTTATACTCCTCCCTGTTACTGCTATCTCAGGATAGGCCATGCCATCCCAAATGGCCATCCAAGCACAGTGTCATACTCCTGACACCACTTACAGTAATGAGCTTTCCCTCAACTTGAATAATGACCCCTTCATGAACACCTCACTGTCTAAACATTATCCAGTCAAAGAGAAGCCGGTGGCCAAGTGAGACACAGCCTAATGAATAAGAATAGACTCCCAAGGCGTCTCCAGTCAAACCGAGATGCATCACCATCCTGGATTATGAAGCCATACAAAGCGGTGCTGGGTCAGTAACGTAATGCCACTGACCTGCCAAAGTGTCCATTAAGTTTTCATTATGCCACTAGTGAATGATCTCCTACACATAAGTTGTCAAATAATGCTTACACCCTTCTGTCTTAACACTGCTTACATCAGACTATTGACCTGCTGGCACCAGTCATACATTACCAACCTCTGAGAGGGCAGATTCTATAATGCACAGCGAAAAGGGGAAAATCAATATCTGTATTGGAACAGGCTGTCTCAGATAGGTTCTGCTTGACATACAGATTTTAGGGATGGGTGGAGAAGTGGCTCAAAAACTTAACATACAAGTTGGAATGTGTGAACAAGTCATTTTTTGGCTGAATGGAGTTTAGAGCTGCACAACAGGGCATTAATTGGCAACTACAGAGGGTAGTATTCTGTTGTAAAAGTATTTTTAAAAATTCGATTGTTGTGCAAAAGACTAATTAAATGTATGAAATTTTTATATAGTTTTCTGTGTGAAGCACAAAATGCCTTCTATACCGTCTACCATAGAGCAGAGCTGGGATCTAATTTTACTTATCATTAGTAAATCTTTCATTAATCTTACAGTGTACTTATTTGAGTAAAATTTTCAAGAACTATAGTGTGTATCCTCCCCCCAATGGAAAGATGAGGATGAGGTCTGGTAACTGGCTTTACTTCTAAAATATTACTTGTGGTCTACTCAGAAATATAAATAGACGGTGTGTTCTTTGTGTCGCAAACACACAACAACAAGAATGACACGTTATTGGGTCAGCTTTAAAAAAACAAGGCCATAATAGGAACTGACTTAACAAGCTAATACTGCATTTTTGCCTTGTCAATGGTGACAGTTCCTCACACAAGAAAAGGATGTGTGTATATTGGCGTGTGAAAATTAACTGGCCGGCCTCTACGGGCTGTAGTCAGCACTCTTGGGCAGGATCTTACTGCTGGGTCACCTATTGGGGTTAAAATGGCTTTTCATAATTTATTGCCAACAACAGCCCAGCACACAGTTGGGGGGGCAGGGGTCAGCTCCCATGATGCACCAGGGAACCAAGCCATTTTGTTTGCCAACACAAGAATGTCTGACAATCCAATAGTCACAATTCAGTACTCTCAGTGGGCTCCTTTTATTCACTGCAGTATGGTGGCTGTGGTGCTACAGGTGCTGCCAGACAGAGTGGACATGCAGCTGCACAGTCAATGATGTGGCTCTGGGACAATCTATTCATCTCATGTTAAGACACATGGTGAGTTTTCGGAGCTGCCAGGGGTAGATGTATTGAGATCTAGTCCCTGTGGTGACTGATGACCTTTTGGTTGCATCTGGGTATTAATCCTTGTTGGTGCTTAGTGGGTATGAGTACGGAGCCATGAGAAGAGCACTCACTCATATCTTTGCCTTCCACTGTAATCCCTGTTCAGATGAGCTACCTGACACAGGTCTGCCTGTCTCGTCTCCTACAATACAACAGACAAAAGCTTTTCTTTTTCTTTAAAAAAAAAAAAAAAGATCCACCCAAGGGGCTTTCATTTCCAATGCAGAGGAGGTACTAGCATGGCTTACAGGAAGATCTACTGTGTTTGTGGATATGTGACTAGTAGCAGGGGAAATAAAGAAAAATAGCTGAAGTTGATAAAAAAAAGTCTGGCTGAATCCTGTCATTCTGATGTTGGAGTGACACGTGACATAAAATGTGTCATTTAGCAGGCCATGCTTCCACATTCTTGGTAGAAGTGCTTCAAAAGAAGGCTGAGACATCTCTAAAAAAAAGTCAGACAACCCAAAAATCATTCTACCATCTTGTTATCTTAATAATAGTGCAAGTTAAACACAGCTCATACACCATAGCTGATAGAGTCTATGGTGGAAAATGCTATGATAATGAATTGAATTACTTGGCATAAAATATTCAGGGCCGATGATAACCAAACAATAGTTCAGTGTGAAAAACAGAACAATGAACCTGCCCATAATAGCTTGCCAACGTTACGTTGGCTACTTTTACAGAGAACAACTTATGGAGTAGTAAACTGTTTTTTTCTTCCTGTTGGCATTGGCTGCTTCCTTCGTTTAATCTTTGAGCCAACAGCACTGACGGGAAGCAGACAGCAGTAGTCAGCTGCCTGCAAGCTGCTGGCCGATTGCTTGCAAGACTCTGCTGGCTTGTTGATGTGAGGGCTGGAGGGTGTTTATGAAAATGGAGGATTAATACAGGCGATGCCAACAGGAATAAGTAAGCAGTGGAGTACCACGTAAGTGTCTCTCTAACCTGACATTAGTGTTTCCTGTACATAGATTACAGTTTCCTCTTTTTCAAATGTCTGCTTCCAAGTTCAGTTCAAACTGGACTGATAAATGTATCAAGTGTAAAAAATGACTTCCTTTATCGTTGGTATGAGTTTGCTTATGAATGCCCCCTTCCCCTCCTCCCATTACTTTCGTTGAGCCAAGATGATTCTACGGCGAAACAACTCTGTAGAGGAGCTTTCATTTACCCTGCCTCATTTAGCCTGGCTGGGAACAGACAGCTGCTCACTCACCCTCAGCCCCCTGAATATCTATCTCTCCATCTCTCCTTGTCATATATACATGCCAGTCTGAAACAGACTTGCATGCAAGCCATCTACATGACATCACGCAGTCCACTAGGTTATAGGTCTCTCTCCCAATTATGCTGAGTTTGTGTTATTAACTTAGTTTTAAGCCAAACAGTCAAACTGACCAACACAATGATGCTACCACATGTGACCAATATACTTGTCTTCCACTGAAACTTTATAGGTGATATGGGTCAAGGCACAGATATAAGAATAATAACATCAAATCAAGACAGTAGCAGCATAAATACCTGGTTTATTCTAATGAAACATCTGAGTGTTAAATGATACACACAAGACACAACTGAAGGAGGTTCTTAAAGACAAGAAGCTATTGTGGCCCCCATCTGTGTGACATTTATTGCCCACATGGGCATCAATTCCATTGCAGTCAGGCTCATTTGGGCAGCAGAGAAACAAAACTCTACAATCCCAGATCAACAGAAGATCTGTTGTTATTTGTATCTGACTGGTTTGCCTATACTTCTGAGTCAAACATTCAGGTAACACATGCAAAAGGAGACATTGGCTTTCAAGAAGTAAGCTCTGTTGCTGCCCAATCTGAGTAGTGTATGTGCAAGCCAGTCCGCCATCTTGGACAGCTAGGTATGGCAACACCAATTGGACAACCCACACAAACCAAGTACAATTCAGTCCTGCAGTTGAATAGTGATGGAGCTGTTACCGATAATAGGAAGAATGTCTCCAAGTTTTGTTATAAATATTATTTTACTTTATTCAAAACTAAGTTCAATGGGGATGCTATGTCAGCATTTTCTAATTATCTGGACTGTGTAAATTCAATTAGCCAGGGGGACAAGTTAATGTGTGAATCTCCAATTACTATAGAAGTTACTGATGCCATAAATCATCTTAAAAACAGTCAACTGGGAATTATGAAATCACCTCTGAATTTTATAAGCTTTTTTCTGAGTTGCTAGCGCCATTCCTTTTAGAGTATTTTCAGAGAGCACTGCAAAATCTACATTTCCTACCAGCATGACAAATTACACCCTGTGTAATTTGTCAAATACCTAAACCAAAAAAAGATTTGCTTATAATTGACAACTGGAGGCCCTTTAGTTTACTCAATAATGATTATAAATTGTTTGCTATTGTATTTGCCAAGAGATTCAAAAGTGTTCTAGACTCAATTATAGATGAAAATCAATCTGGGTTTATGAGTAAATGACATTTCCAATAACACCAGATTGTTTTTTAATCTTACTGATTATTCTGAACTGATCACTGAGGATAGTTTTATACTTTTTCTTGATTTTTACAACACCTTTGACACAGTTGAGCACCCCTTCTTTTTCTATTGTCTTGAAAAATTTGGAACAAATCAAAGCAATGAAAAAGCCTCTATACAAATGGAAACAGCTCGGTGAAATAGTCTCAAAGGTTCTGTCTAGAAAGAGGCATACGGCAAGGTTGTTTGGTGTCTGTTTACCTCTTCCTCAAGTTTTTTGTCACCATATAAAATCAAATGACTGAGAAGGTATCTCTGTTGCTGGTGCAAATATTATATTAAGCCAACTGGCAGATGGTACAGCTGAATTCTTGAGAAATGCTCTGCAGGTAAAACTTGCGATTGATGTATTTTTATTAATGATATAACTGTCAAGAAGAAAGTAAACTATTTACGCATCCTTGTAACCAAAGATCAATAAGACAGATGTCCTCTTTTCTTTGAGATCTGTCCTTGAAGGGACGTGTCCTCTTATTGAAAGCTGAAGGCATTTCTAGGCTTGTTTATGTTGCATCCTTTCTATTTCTTGATAACAAAACTGCCAAAGACTGACCAACTGCTGTTTAATGTTTTGCGGAAAAATCATATAATCTACATTTGAGAATCTGTAATTATCAATTCTTGCAAAAATGGTGGTCTTGACTTTTTGGATTACCCCACCTTGAATAACATGTTTAAGATGAACTGGTTAAAGCATTTTTTGCAAAATGACACCTCTATGTGGAACTTCATTTCCAAATTTGTTTTTGATCAAACTGGAAGACTCCCTTCCTATTGGTATGCAATTATAAAACAAATATAAAAAAAAACAGTCAGACTTTCACCAACAGGCTTTATTGGTATTTCTGTTCCGTTTGAATTGATTTGAAATAAAATTGCTATTTGACAGGCAACATAATTATAATTAAACTTAACATACTGCCATTAATATTATTACTGCTGGTTTTACTGCACTTCTGCGTCTGTTTTGCCCAAGTGGTTTTGCTGTACTTACTGTCCAGAAGGCACACCCGCTTGTGCATGCACTACTCAGATCGGGCAGCGATAAGCTCCTCCACCGACAAATGAGGCAATCTATTCGACTGTGATGGAATCGCACAAATCTGTTTTTTTTTCTGCTGGATGACATTTGTTGGAATGGACATTTATATGGTATGCTTGTTATTGAGTTGCATTACTATAGCCTATGCCAGCTGTGTCTGACTGAGTATTGTCTCTCTCCTCACAGCTGTGACTGTGTGTGCATGTGTGCACATGCCTGCATGTATCTCACTGAGGTAGCATTTAAGATAGTTCCAGAGCTAAACAACTGAGTGAGGCTGAGGTGAAGGATCGGGCAGAGAATTAGATGGAGCAAAGGTTAGTGCACCCATGAATGAAACCGCTTTAAAAACACACACACAAAGCAAGTGAACAGCAGCAATACTGTGATGCTCTATGAACATTCCAGCACAGCCTCCACAGGACTGTGTTAAAGGCCCTTTGTCCAATGAGTTACCTCATCAGCACTCATGACTCACATGGAGCCTCTGACACATCAACATGCACTGATGGGTGAAGGACACCAGGGGACTTCTGTGTGCAGATGCATGTATATGCATGAATGCATGCTCAAATCAGAGTACCAACCTTTTCTAGCAGGACCTTGACACAGGAGAGGTGACCCTCGAAACAGGCAGAGATCAGTGGAGTGAGCCCATGTTTGTCTGGGGCCTGTAGCGGGAGCGGGTGGGGAAGGCATAATTGGAAGAAAGAAAAAAAACAGAAGGATACAGATTTTTTTAGGAAAAGTTTCATACATCAGCAAATCATAGGCGCAGCCCAAATCCTACACAAAGGCACATCCCCGTTTTATCAAAATAAATTAAGAAAGATCTCCTTTGAGAGAGGTTATACTTCTCCCTTATTGTGTTCAGAAAGCAAAACTGACTTCAACACTATATTTATCTCCCATGTTTCAGTAGCTGAGCTCACTATGGAGGGCAATGGAGAATTGCCCTGTGTCTGCAGACTGGACCAGTGGGTTCTTAGATAGTGAATTAGCACTTTCGCTATTGTGGGTGCCTTGAGCATCAGAAAGCACCCTAGAAACTCTTTATAGAACACTATTAGTTTACAAATAACTATTTACAGCTTGTTCTAAATTGTTTTGTGGATTGTTTCTCCATGTTAGTGTCATACTTATCACAAATATATCACAACCCCCCCGAAAAAACGAAAAATTCATACAGCTTTGTGCATGCAATTCTGCAAGTTACTGAACAGTCATATGAGACCTTTAGAAAATGTTGCAAATTATAAAAGAGCTCCATCCAAATTACAAATGTCAATACCGTTGGATGGGTAAGTGCCCTTTAAGTGGATATGGATTAATCTCCAACCACAACACCATAAGAGACTACTGAAACTCAGGGGGCCGATCAGGCTAAATGTGAGGTTTGGTAAGCCTTATTGTTGAGAGAGAGAGCGGACGTTGGCTATATGAAAAGCATATGATGAACTAGTTTTAACAGTGATACTGCTCTTGTTCAAACAAAGTGATAACGCTCATGTAAAATCAAGGAGGCTTAGACAATGATGGGAGGTACACATGTGCACTGTTATTTTTGTGGGCACTGCTGCTCTGGGCGATAGGCAAATGGATGCAAAAAGAATGTGAGGTGAGCTGGTTGTTGTGACTCTTACATTGACATCTGCTCCTTTAGAAATGAGGAACTCTACCACATCTGTCTGACCAAAGTCTGCAGCGTAGTGCAGAGGCTTCCTCCCGCCATCTAGGGTCCGGTTGGCATCATCAGCCTGGAAAATAGAAAAATACGTTAACAGGACTGAAATAGATAAACTCAATGTTGCCATAAGCCAGCGATATGAATTAAAGGGAGATCTGAGGAACATTTTGTTACTTGAAACAGGAACATTCGCTGTTTAATATAAGCACACACTGAACTTTAGTGACAATTACATGCACGCCATCCTCTCCCTTTCAGTTCCCTGCTGTGGTGCCGTTAGACCACAGACTGTCAACCTGGCAGCCAAGAGAAAAGTCACTTTCACCACTCTTCCTCATCCCCATACCATACTAACCACACACAGAGCATTGTGTGGACCAGGTGGCCTTTCAGCAACAATACCTAATGGAAGACATATCAATCACAGCTGTGACTATCAGTTCTTCCAAAATTGTATATGATTACCTAATTGTCTGCATATGGATGGAGGCAAGAGAGGCAAAAAGCATTCATCCGCTCAGAAAATGAGTCTCCATTACAGAATGTCCAACTATTAGAGGCCCTGGGAGGTAGAGGTCTATCTTGTTACACAAGACCCTCATATGAAAACACCTGATCTGGGGATGACAGAGCTAGCTTGACTATCTGGTTGCCCTGCGGCAACTAAGAGCAAATCTAATAAAGCTGAGATGCCAGTCAAAAGGGGGGAGTAGGCAAATAGCAGAACAACAACTGTGTATTTTTAATATTATCTGACATGAGATTAGATATTGTCTAGGATTCTGGTAATCATAATATAATGATACAGCACAAACATTGTCCTTTCCTGATCCAAATTTCTTCATTACAGTTTAGTGATTCAAAACATCTGAACTTGTATAGTTTGACTGAGAGAAATCAATACTCAGTTCATCCACCTGCTACAGACCTATCGATCATTATTATCAAAATATAATAAATTCAATTTTGATGCAAATGTTCAAAAAGCTGCTTCCACAATGAACTTGGCCTTAGCTAAAGCAAAAAATTGTATGTTGTATCAAAAAATGTCTTGGTTGCACTTTAATACTGCTTAAACAGTAGTTAGTGTGTTCTATGTTTAGACAACAAAGAGAAAACAGTGAAAGGGACAGAATTAAATACACATTTTGTCTGCTGGCAAATTTTTGGCTGTGAGCTGAGTTTGCATTGAACAGTAATGTAAAAAGTTAAGTCTGGAGACCTGGATGGAATACAAAGAGGAGCTGGCTGCGGCTGCTATCTGTAACTGTGACCATGAAATAATTCAGCAACAATATCTTAATCCACACTACACCCCTGCCTGCGACTGCTACTCATTCACCTTTATCACAAACTCCACTAAAGGTCAAGTACAACACATTGAAGACTATTCTTCATTTTACACCCATCCCACTGAATCCATTAGCAATGATGGATATCAAACCTCGACCTCTTATAATAGTGTTAAATGTTACCTTCAACGACTGTGGTGCCAGTGGCTGATAAAATTGAAATGGTTTCATTTCCACCACAGGAAAAGGGATAAAGCAATGCAGTTGTTTATAACCACACTTGTGTAGACAATGAAATGGCTATGAGTTTCAACAGGACCATCAAAATGAGAAAACACTCCTAGCAGATGGAAAATTTATGCACAAATCTAACAGCCTAATTCTGCTTAAAATTCAGCAACTGTAATCACCACTGTGGAATAGTAATTAGTAACAGTGGGTTATACACCTGATAAAGCCCCAGCTTTCCAAGGGTCTAGGAATGAAGCTAGCTCTAATATGCAAATGTGTCCTGTACTGTCACCTATAATGTACATTTATGCCTTTTTCAACAATATATTTAGCTTTTTGTGACTTTGAGGTTTCAGCCAGCTCTTACTGGCTTTAAAAAAAAAAAGTGGAGAACTTAAAGTGAAACGCCACCCATAATCTATCTTAAACCATGTTTTGGTTACATTTCCATACAATGCATGTATAAACAAATTCAAGTGGAGTGCTGTACTACACTTGATTTTTTATTCCACTGTTAATACCATAAATTGCACTTGACCACAGCCTTTTAACAAGGAGAATTTTACCTTTAAGGTCTGCAGTGTTTGATGTTCAAGAGATAAATTTTGGGTATCAAAAAGGCTATTAATACTGAAAAACTTACACTGAATAAAAAAAAAAAAAATCCTGACATGTATTAAGTCATAAAAAGACTGATTTGAACAATATTGTGTCTGACATGGTTTTTCCACAAAAATGTATAATTATCACATTAAAATGACATCTACTCCTTCTCCCTCATTAAAATTTCAAATTTATGAATATGCAAAAATATTTAATTTCAGAAATTTAACTTAACAGAAAATGTCTCCTACTTCACTGTAAAGTCTATTCTCAGTGTTTGTGCACTCGAGGCTTCAAGTTTCCACATCACACTTGTGTAAGTTGAATATTGGAATAAACATATTCCAATGATAAACATTGGAGCCCTGCAGCTCACACACTGCAGGGCTCCAATGTCCACTTATAATTTATTGCACCATGGTGATGGTAAATATATTGTGTGTATGAACACAATATATTTATGTGTGTGTGTGTGTGTGTGTGTGTATTTTGGATGTATTTACATTATTGACCTTACTATTTATATTTCATATTGGAGATTTGGGTCAAGTTACTGCATCATGTGACTTGTATCATGTGTACATGTGTAAGATGGCTCCGTACGTTGTCATTAGAGTCTGAAATGTCACCTTGGAGCAATAAATTATGTGGACTTTAGAGTCCTGCACTGTGCGAGCTGTTTATATCTTTATTTTGACATTAATTAATTTTCAACCCAGCACCTGCCCTCTTTGGCTTGGGTGTGTGTGTATACTCCAAAGTTGAATATTGGACCAGGACTGACTCCAAACTATCTGTGATGTCAAAGATTAATGCTCATAGGCCCATCCCTTAAAATTGGATTTTCAATGAGCACAGAGAAACTGTCCACTTTCAGCAGATGAATGTGAAAACAGCCTTCTAGTGTTAAACTCTGCACACACATGATTCTGCACAGTGATGTTCAAACATCCAACTGAAAGAACAAGAAGAAAAACATTTTTGAATGGAGGGGGACTTTAAAATTACAAATGGGTGAAAATGAACCCAATTTTGATTATTTTAGAGAGATACTGGGCCTGCTTCAGTGACCTATATGCATCTACGTTATTTACTGTACATATGAGTATTATATTAATTTTTGGAGCAGAGTTGCATTAGAATCCGCACTTAACAGGCTGCATATACTGTACATAACCACTTACTATATGTATATAAAGTAATTTAATATTTATCTCAGCGCTCCTTGCACTATTTGTATCCTGTTTACAGTTCACAGAAACAGTTTCACCTCTGTACAGTCACTCTTACTTGTATATTTCTGAAGATTATTTGTTTTTATGTGTTGTTATACTCTGTAAGTACATTGAGAGCCACTAAACTGGAGTCAAATTCCTTGTATGTGTAAACATACTTAGCCTCTGATTGTGACTAATTAATCCACTGATTTTCAGTCAACATTTACATTTAATTACTGTACACAAGTTCTGTAACAGCAAGGGCTCTTTTAAGCTCTGTAGTGAAATCGGTGTGGCCCAACTGGCAACTCGAACTTAAGGCAAGGACTTTTCCATCAGTCTCTTCCAAAAAGGATTATGCTGGCGAGCATGGAGGGTGCTATGGGATTTGCGGTAGCCGAGCCTCCATCTCCTCGGCTACAGCTGAGACCCCCGCCCACCAGGAGCTCGGGCCCGTCGTGTGCCCCGTTAGCTCGCTAGCAATTAGCTCAACTTACCTGACAGCACGTCAACAGAAACCCATTCTAGCGACAATAATAAACATTGTTCAATAACACATGTGCTGTTAACAACTATTGTCGTTGCTGTTGCTGACACTACAATGGAGATAGCTGTTAGCGGTCTGTCTACAATGTGAAAGCACGTACCAGCTGATGCTATTGTTGGTTAGCCTACCAACAGGTTGCTCTCTGCGGAAAGTGGTAACGATAGCGTCTGCTAGCCGAACTAATCATGTTCTGCAGCCAAATTCAAGCACAGTATATTATAATGTACACGTTCATTAACGTTAATGAGTAACGTTAACGTTAAATGATGGAGGGCGAGACAATACTCATCCTCCATGTATGAATGGCAAATATATGTTGCTAACAATGCTAACTTCAGACTTGTATGTTAAGCCCTTACTAAAACGCCAACCTTGAATTGTTTCGAATTGAATTGAAGCTGTGTTAAAGCTCCACAAACTACACATAACGTTACAAATCTTAATTACCTAACATAACATTACCCAACTCCAGCTACCGTTAGCTAGCTTGCTACCTAGCCTACTAACTAGCCTTAGTTGCCTTGTCAGAAAATTGTTGAACATAACTGAACTGAATAGCCAGTCATTATCGCCGCTTGTCTTACCGTTACCAATTTGGCCTTGACCTCGTCCAGGTCCCCAGTCTTCAATGCCCACATCAATTCTTTATCTCCCATTTTTCCTGGATTTGAAAGCACAATTCACCCCGCTGCAGGTCAGTTGTCAAGTTGAATGCTGGAGCGTTAAAAGTTAGCTAGCTGGGTGGCCAAAGCTATGAAACTCTTCCTGTCGTCGCGGCGAGGGCGGTCGTAAAACTCGACTGAATGTCGTTTTAAAACTAGAGAAAGGAATTTAGTTGGGAGTGGACAGTAACTGAGACCTGCCGAGAAGGAACAAATAAAAAAAGGGGTTCAAAAGAAGTTGTGAAAGGTAAGTAGCAGAGAGGGATCCGCCTTTCTGCAAGCAAGTATTTCCGATGCCGTTACCCGGAAGTTAACATTTAAAGGCACAGCTGTTTGTTGGGCCGCTGCTCCATCGCCTGTACATCGTGGATGTATAATAAGATTCATGGTAGAAATTCACAATGTTGGTGCAGGAAATTTGCATGCAGAACAAACAAGCTTCTCCTTTTGTGAACCTGTGACCCTAAATCTGTTTTTTAAATCTCCACCGACCTCTTAAAAATGTTACATGACTGATGAGAGGGAAATATATTGTGCTAAAAAAGAGAAAAATAAACTAATTCCGTCATCTATATATGAAATGTCAAACAAAGTATGTACATATAAAGCTCTTTCCTCTGTAAGGTCATTTTTATAGTGACAGAAAAATAAATCATTGACCCAACTGTGATTTTCTAACTTATATTTTCTACATAAAATTCTCCTTTGATCTTGTGCAGGATCTTGTTTCAGATTTATTTTGCTGTCCTTCCTCTTTGCGCAGATGATTTGAATGAATATGCTCTACAGTTAAAAAAAATCTATGTATGTTGCATTTAGGTGATAATGTTGAAAGCATCGACACAGACATTTCTTGTGTCGATGCAAAACATCTGCAGTCAGTCGATAAAGACAACTTCCCCATTACTACCAAAGTATAAAAGCAGAATTTCCTTCCCTAAATGTATGACTAGAGTAGGCTAATAATAAATTGACACCAGTCCCCCAGTTATGCTCAAAAATGTACACCCAGAGGACCTGTGTCAACTGCATGAACTCAAAGCTACTAAAATAGGCAATTTCACCACAGTATCCGATATCTGTACAGTTTGGTCACACATTTCCATTTTTATTTAGCTTGCTGCTGGGTTTCTGTTTCATTCTTTTCACAAGAGAAAAAAAGGAATATGCATTTCTCTTGACTCATCTGTAAATGTTTATTTTAATCATTCAGATTTATGAAATTAATAACAATAAATAAACTGCACAAACTTTTTTGTCATATTATTCTTTATTCTTTCCTTTAAAATTTGAGAAAAAGCTCCCTGAAACAAAAAATACATTAAATTTAAATCCATTAAAACAGATTCCTGACTAGATTCCTGGAATGGAAAGTACATTATTTTGAAGTTTTATTGGTGTCATGTCAACCTGGAAGCATGGGTGCTAAACGAGCAAAACAACTGAGAGAATAGTTGAGTCAGTGTAATGATTATTTCATGTGTTGGGAGTTGCATGTTGGCTTAGTGGATAGGTCGTATCTTTTTGTCAGTTGACCTGGATGTAAGCCCGTGTGACAGCCCATTTTGCTATTACATTCTTGAACAAGACACTGAATGTCTTCAGCTCCTGATGCTGAACCTGCACTTTGACCTCCCGGGATGAGATCACTGAAGTACCCATTCACATGTATATGTATTAGAGAGTGGGAGATGGTCTCAAAGAGCCAGTGGCCCTTATGACTGATGTTTTAGCTGAGCACAGCTTGTGCATCATTATTTTCAAGGCACTCGGGGCAACAGAGGCAACCAATTCAGCACCTGTTTAAAGCAATCTGCACTTTCAGGGCCATCTCCTTAGCCGCCATTTGAAGAACTGCTCAATCAGTCCTTTGATAAATAGAAAATCGGCTGCAGAAAGACAACACAGCAAGAGAGAGGGAGGAAGAAAAAACAGTTATTACTTTGACCTGGAAAGGATCAAGGGCAGAGCAACAAGTTCAAAGGCAAATGGCTTTTTGCCATAGCTTCGCCACTGGAGCCTCCCACATCTGCTATTTCCGGTCATTTCCTGCCCCTAGCTCCCAGTGGAGCCAACTGTATACATCCTCTTAGCTCAGTTGTGTGGTGCTATCATTATATGAAATCAGCGGCCCCCTGGAAAAACCAATCTGTCCAGAGGATTAAGAGGACAATAAAAGACATCGTTTTACAGAAAATTCAATATGGCAGATGACAATAAAAATGCCTCTAATGAGATTCAACCACTCTCCCATCCTCCTTCCCATATAGCTCCCCTTTACAACATGCCATCTCCCACCTTTCACCTTCCTCACACACACACATACACATATTACAAGCTGAGCAGCGGAAACACAGGTATTAAAATCCTTTTATGTGATAGTAATAAACTGTGCTACTAGTGTATGTTGCAGGTTTTACACGGAAATAGTAATAAGAACGCAGATGATTACTGGCCAGGTTTCTCCCGCTTGTTATGCTAATGTGGCATATATGACTGAAATGAATCCCAGAATCGCAAGTTCATATGTGGCTTAAATCAACTGCTGTCCAGCCATTCATGCCTGTAATAATGATGTGTGCATACTAATGTTCTTTGGGCATCATATTAGTTACTGCTTTAGTATCTCATTACATATCTTAAAACCTACCTCTATAATGACCATTACTTAATTTGAAAATTAATAATTATTTTGATAATCAGTTAAGAATACTCATACCTGGACATATATTTTATTATCTGTAGTGAACATTTAAAATACACATGTGCAGTCTACATATCACAGCTGTAACCGTGGCAAACGTAAGCAGCTGTTAGAGCACAATATGATTTCTTTTTATGTATGGACGCCAGAGAGAGAAAAAAAGTTTCTGCCTGACAGAAATGTTAAAGTAATCTTGCCATAGGCGTGACAGCATGGCAGCTCCATTTTTCAGTCTATTAGGAACGCTGAGGCAACAGAATGACAATATGCAACTTTGTCCATTAAAAAGTCCAGAGGGGGGCTCGACTAAAACACACTCTCTCCTCCCCCAGATATTCAAAAACATTTCAGAGGACAGTACCTAATAGTCAGTGCAGATGTAGTTCTCTGTAACTACAAGGACATTCAGCCCTCACAGGTGATTTTGTATTGATATAATTAACAGACATAACCTCTGCAGTCTTTTTTTTCCACAGATCAAATAAAATCTTTTTTATGAGGATTGGAACAGTCTGTTCTCCTCACTGGGAGATTATAATTCATTCTTTAAACTTGAAATAGTACATTTAGTGTTAGTAAATGTTCATGAATGAGGAGGACACATTAAATGATGTCCAGCAGAGGTTTTGAGACATTTATGAGGACAATACTGTACCTTTTACTTTGCTACATTAAACTGATCTGACAGCTGTAATGACAAATTACTTAGATTAACATCTGACAAGCAAAACACTCAATGAACTCATAAAACTTGTGATGTGTTTATAGATTTTAAGAGCCAGCAGTATATGGAGTAGTCAGAGATTAAATTCAGTTTTCCAGTTATATTCTGCCCTATGTACCTTCTTTGGTGAAATTGTTTTACACTGTCTGTATGACATTATCACATACACAGTGTATAGTGTTTGTCTGTCTCTCAATACTTTGCAATTCTCTACCCTGTCTGAGGACATAAATCAAGTAATAAATATATTGGGTTTTATTTATTGTTTTTATCAAAGGCTAAATAATTTCCAAAAGCAGCAGGAAACTGTGTTTATACCAAATGTTACTCAGACAAGAATAAACGGTGCATCTGTTGGGGACTATTTTCATCAGTGGATGAGTACACATTTGGTGGCAAGTCTAATTATGGGAACAGGATGGTGTATGTGGGATTGACTCAAAGTTAACTACAATGAACATGCTTATGTTGATGACGGACCATGTCACCCGATGGGTCGTTGATGTGTTTTTAATAGATTTTGGACCACAATGGAGCTTTATGGCACAAAGTAATAAGTTATATGAGGCTTTGTCTACACAGCCAGTACGTGTTAGTAGAATCAATTCATTGTTGGTTTGACTCTGCACATGAGATTTGTTCACTACAGAATACACCAATGTTATACTTTATTATGGCATACTTTTAATTGATGATTACATTGTGATATGTGTCAATCAACAGACTACAATGTGAAATCAAAGAGGAGATCTGAAGAATGCTGATATGAATATATAATAATTGAGAAATCTGGAGGCTATACAGACACAGATAGTGAATGAGACTGACAGATTTGAAGTTGTTTGTTTTATTTTTTTCAGCCCACACAATTAACAATAAACCAAAAAAGAGTGTTGTGCTCATATTTGAAAAAGACACATTTTCATATCTCCTCGACCAGTGTTCCGCATTTTATCCCACAACAGTATTTCTTGAGACCATCCTCATCAAGTTGATTAGTGTACTGAAGGGTAATCCATACTTACTAAAATGGTTTAATCCATCTATCTCAGTTGTACATGGCCTTGTCTTTGTCACGGCTAAATGTAATGTGATTAGTGAGGCCTGCTGTGACTGTCGTAAGACACCCAAGGTATCCTGACTCTACAGCCTCAGCACAATCCTGGGAATGTATTGAGACTCTCCCTAAATGTCAGCTCTGTTTGCTAAGACAGCAATTACTAAGCCACCTGCTTCACCAAGATTGTCAGGACTTTGGAACATATACAGTAGACACCACTCATGGAAGTCAGACTTAAATCTTTTGGAGCTGTCCAAAAACTCTCCAATATTTTTCTTTACCACAGAAAAACATCAATGTGTGAAGATATTGGGATAATTTTATTGCATTTCTCTTTCTGAAGGGAAACTCACAAAACTTACACAACAAACAACCTCTTTCATATGACAAATGGTCATTTAATGGCTTATTAATATAAAATATTGATTGCAGCTTTAAAATACACTCAAAATAGTGTACAAGAACCCCCCAAAACTAAGCATAAAACGTATATTTTCAATATGTTTGTGTACTTCAAATTGACAGTTTTTAAAATCTAAGTACAATTATATGGTTTCATTTTTTTCTTTTTACTGGCAATGAACTTGTTGCTAAGATCTGTGTTCCTTCAGAGGTGTAAAGCAAAAGTACCATCACCAACTTAGAAATGAAAGCAATTTCTGTGACTCCGAGTTACACGCCACATATGATTGATTTAAACCTCCAACCTCTCAATCACAGCTGGCCTGTTGTACTCCGATATTGCATATGGAGCAAATTTGGTTTCTAAACTGGGAATGTATTATGAAAGGGAGCGTGAGCATCATCTGCTTTTTCAAATTCACTATTTGAAAACTTTTGATAAAGGGACTTCAACCACAACTCTTTTTGATGAATTTATAGGGCTGGAATAAAAAATGCAGTTTAGAAAAGTAATAAAAACTGATAACTGTAGGAGAGTGTGTTGTGTTCTGAGGGCAGAGGAAACATTAGTTTTAAATAATTTTCCATCCAATAGACCCATAAGCTATGGAGCATAATCTCAAGAGAAATTAAACCTCTGTCGATGCCTGCAATGCAGAGATAAAGGAATATTACTTCATGAGGCAATGGACAGTCATGCAAGATAGTTGATAACATAACCACTCTAACTTTTGTTGTTGAGACGAGCACCTGTAAAAACACCTGCACATTAAAGTTAACATGGAAAAGCAACACTCTCACACACTGCTATCACTACTTTTCTGTAAAAGGCTGCCTCAGAAAATAAACAAGCTGTGATTGAATGATCTTAAGAAGGACCTCAGGCTTTTAAGAACTAAAGCCCTCTGGGTCTTATTTTCAACAAATGGTTACCTCTAATGCCGGATTCTCTAAATATCTTGAATGGCAGGCATGTGCTCTGAACAATCTTAGACTGATTCGTCTTTGTTAAAGAGTACCGGTCTATGTGGCCTCTGTGGGCAGACATGTGCTGCTCCCTGTGACTCCACACGCTGCCTCCCTCTAGAGGTCATGCTGTAGATACTGCCTCCCATAATGGGAACGTGGGCAAGAGGAAATAAGCAAGGCACAGGACAGGACCTGTCTTCAAGCAGAAGCTCACTGATGTGACCCACATTCATACTCACCTTACAGTCACGGTGAGCGTGGGTTTTATGAGGCATGGAGGCGCAAAGACATTGCAAGAAATCTTCTCTGTCACTCCAAGAAAGTGGACAGATCTCTAAAAAAGTCACTTGTATTTTCACAGAGTCTGTAATGAAGTTGCTACCAAGACACCGGCATCATCACTATAATTCTTGGATGCTTACAACCCCTGTTAAATCAAGCAGAAACAGCAATGGCTGTCCGTTGTTCACCTGTATCACCTTCTATCAGGCAGCGCTCTATCTATCCCATCATCCATCACTCCAAGGTGTTGTCCACTACCGGCTACCCCTGATCACCCCTGACTAGCACTGACTGGGGGCCTGTGTTTTCTGTAGTAGATGTGAGTCCTGATAGGATGTGACAACTTTATTAGGCACAAATCAGGCGACCGCGGTTTCATTCTCTGCTGGACGTGTGAGGGATGTACGCCCCGAGCTGCTGTTTTCGTCACGGGTGGGATTCTCTCTCTCTTTCTCTTTTTATCTATCTCTTTTTATTCAAAGCCTCTGGGTGTTTGCCAGACATTATCAGTCCCTCCCCCCTCGACTATCTACCACAGGAGCCTTTAGGGGACATGTCTTAGCTTAGATTGTTGGTCCTGTCTTTGCTGAATAGCGTCAAACCCAACAAAGAAAGACCACACATGTCACTTCTGACAATCATTAGCTGACAGCTCACAACATTGCTCATCAATTCGCCCACACCATAGTGTACATATGAGGCCAGCTGTGTGTCTATAAATAACTCCTAATAAATCGTTATGACTGTTGAAAATCAGGAAGAATACGTTTAAAGGCAGAACACTGGCACTGAAAACATGATTAGCTTTAGTGGCAATGAATGGATACAAGGATAAATAATAATTTTTCATATCCTCAGTATATTCCTTTTATGTCAGGTGAGAATATTTATTTCAACGCAGCAGAGAAAGGAGAAATCCCCTCATCAGTATGTCAGAGCGCTGGGTTAAACAGAGGGAATCCTGAGGAGATTAGCACAGGCATGTTCCCAGAGCTCTTCACTCGACAGCAAAATGGAAATCATCCAATTTCTCTGAGTAAAGTTTAGGCAAATTGAACCGCATTACGGACAGAAAGGGAAGACGAAAAGGATTTAGCACATAAACATTTTCTCTGCACTTCAGCAGCATTCACTCTGGCTTTGTTAACAGTTCAGCCCCCAGGGAGAGATCAGAAAAGAAAGATGTGAGGACAGAAGGCATGGACAATTTCCATAAGTCTCTTCTCTTCGCATATATTCAAGTGAAAGTGCATTGTCTGGAAACAGGCAAAGTGGTAAGTCCTTTTTACAGTTACAGGGCTGAAATGTTACTATTTTTAGGTCTTGATAGATAGACGTTAGCTTAGCTTGTTGATCTAAGCTCAAGTTAAAAGAAGAAGAAGAAGAAGAAGAAGAAGAAAGAAAAACAACAATAACCCTGTTCAAAGGGGTAAATTCATTGCCAAAGAATTTCAATAAACACCAAGTCTCCAGTGAATCTTGTAAGCAAGATTTACCACATACCTCCAGGATTTGTAGTGCTGCAGTGGAGGACAAAGCACATCTGATCCCTACTGTTCGATTAAAACGATGGATCTCGCCTCAGTCACAGCAGAAGAACTTTGTTTTCCACGGAGCCGCAAATAAAGACATGTGGTTTCATTTAAGTGCAGAGATAAATGCATTTGGATTGAGAACACAACCAAATGTAACACATTTTGCCACCTCAGAGGGAATATCAAGTTGGTGTTTCAGTAATAGCATATTTGCAGAAGTAAACTGTGTCATCATTAAGTTGCTGTTCAGGAGCTGAAGATTTTTCTCTTTCCCGTTTCTCAAAGGAGAACATTTGTATGAGTAAACTGTCACAGCAGCTTCTTGCTGCCAGAAATGAGAGAAAATGGTTTTCCCATCGCCACAACTGCGATGTGTTACTGTTCTTTTGGGAATGACTTGGAAATTATGAAAATACTGAACGCCCCTTTTTTTCTTCTTCTTATTTTAAAGCGATGCAGTCAGTCTCTGTTTCATTCTTCAATTAGAAGCAGCTCCATTTTTATGTCAGACAATGTATTGGCTGCATGGTTTCTTGTTTGGTGAAAGACTAACACAATATATATGATGTAAAATTATAACTAAATTGTACAGTCTTATCATTTTCTACAATACTGTAGATTCACACTCTGACCTTCGCTTTGTCATTCAGCTCAGTTGTCATTTTTCAAGGTGACCCATATTGAATTCTCCTCTGCTGATTTGGCAGTGATTCATCAATCCACAGACAGATGCTGAAGGCACGATGAAAGAGATAAGCAAGACGATCAGTAGATAAGGACCATTACTTTTGAAGACCCTGCATAAGACAGTCAGCCTTATTAAATATAAAACACCGTTCTCAACATCTTTTCTTTCGTGTATCTCCGCTGAGATAACTGAACACAAGCAGATTACACAGTAGTTCATGAATGAATTACAAGTGTGAGATCCCTTGATGATGTTTGCTCTTGTACAGTAGACATCTGTGTGTTGTGTTTGTTGGGGGGAGGGTCTTGTTGATGAATATCTGAGTGTGCAAATCAATGTTCTTGCATTTATGAGGAAATACAAGGGTGTAAAGTGTGAGACTGGAGAGACAGTGTGTGTGTGTGTGTATGTGTAGAGTGCTTGCAGCTAAGGTGGGGCACCACTACAGTATACGGTGGAGCTGTGCACAGGTTAAACACCCTGCAGCTGGGAGCAGCGGCTAAGCCAGGCAGCAGAGATGCAGCTCCACGGAAGAGCCCACGCTCTAAATTAAATTAACAGTAGATGGGCTCATTAGCACTCGGCTGGTTACTCAGGCAGGCTGCCAGCATGTATATGCTATAGGCAATACAGGCAAGGCAGTGGGAGAGCAGTTTTGTCAACTGCGGGCAGATCGTGTAGATTGTACTGTAAGCTCAAGGCTGTATGGTAAAAACCATCTAACACAAACCTCTTGGGAATACAGTGAAATAGATTTATATTTATTATGAATGAAAAAAATATTGGGCCATATTTTTGAAAATATACAAAATAATGCAGGCTCATTTGGAGTTGCTCCATTTATTGAATTCATTCAATAATGCAAAAAATACTGTACTATTAATTATAGGCTTGCCGCTTACTTGCAGGGTTTAAAGAAATATACACAGTTATCATAGTGAGACTTGTCATAGTAGAAAAAGCACAGGTGGTAGCAATAATATTTACAATGGCTTTGTTCTATTTAAGTGTCCCAGTAAGTCATGACAGTGTGACAGTGTGCCAATGTGCTCAGTATCAGGACCCTGACGCTTAAGACGCTAAACAGTATCCAGACATCATGATTTTCATTATTTACACCTGTGCTTTCTACTGTGCAATGTCAAAATGTCTTCTCTGAAAAATGACTATTGTCGTTCTTTTGGGGGCAAGGGGATGTAAGTAGGCAATAGGGCAGTCACTATTTATTTAAAATTGGAACTATAGTTAGAATATAGGAAAAAATATAATTGTTATTACACGATCTGTTTGAATTAAAAAATTTCAGTGTTTTTTACCCTGTTTTGTACTCCACTGTTTGTCTGAAACATGGCACGCCCTGCTGCCCATCAGTAAACAATGCTATAGACCTTGACGTTGCGCTGACAACAACAGTAACTTCCTGTTAGACAACTAGTGACTGATTTGAATTGAAGTGAAATCGGTAAACTTGTTTATTTCTGTTGTCATTTTCAGCCATAACTGTAACATTTAAAGATATATAGTTAAACATGGTGGTCCGACCTATCTGATGTTTCTGCTGTGCTAGTGTCTTTGATAAACCAAATTTACCCAACGGCGACATCTCACCGCTGGTTGGACTAACTGCTAGTTCTGGGTAAACTCAAGCTGTCATTTTCTTTAGTCTGTGGCCCAACAAGTAAATAAGGTATCAAAACTAACATTAGTGAAAGTGTTGTTATCAATGACATATGAAAGCAACAGACATGCATTTTAGATGAATGAGATGTATACACTTTGAAATAACATCATGAAAAAAAAATTCAACATGCTGCTGCCAGATGTTGAATTAATTTTATCTATTATAAATCAGTGTCATTTCATTCAACAGTGCATGAAAGGCTGTAAGGTAAAGTGAAACAGATTCAACCCAGAAGAGAAAGAGAAAAAGGGGACAGGATCCAAAGGCGGAGTGACAAGATGGACAAAGACAAAACAGGAAAGAAGAAGAAAGAACATGATGGTGTAGGATGTGACAGGCTGGTAGACAAACCAGAGGAGAGGACCACAGTTAAAGGGAGGGGTGTTTGATTGGCAATATGAGTGGACAGGCATGTCAGTTGTCCAATTATGCTGTCATTCTAAGTAACAGATAATGACCAATAGTTACAAAAATTGAAGCTCCATTTGGGTGATAATATTGTTAATCTTCCTGACCCCTACAATGTAAGTGATGGGTGCTACACTGACCTTGTTAAGCTGCCTCCCTGTCTACTCCATTATAACTACCTTATAAACTCTCAAGGTCCCTTAGGTGGAGAGGCATTGCATGCCTACAAGTCACTGGATGCATACAATTATCTTTCTGGCCATGTGAACAATATAAAGTAGCATAACATCTCAACAGACAGCACAGTTACATTCACACTTGACGCCACCTTACCATGCTTGGCTGTGTTTAGACAGTAAACATGGTTATGTTATAGCTAGTCATTGCACATGTGTGGCAGGCTTAGGAGAGGCCTGCAGCCACATTGCCGCTCTTCTGTTTGCGTGTTGAAGGCACATATGGAGCATACAAGGAAATCTCTTGCATAGATTTGAAATGTGCGTGGAAGGTGTATGATGGATGTACTCCTAGTTGCCCCGCAGAACACTTAGACTTATCACAAAACATGGTACATCTGTTACCCACCATTGAAAAAAAAGTCACCAGGGCTATCAGATGAAGAAAAGAAGAAAGCTCTTGCTGAACTTAAACACATTCTTCCTTCAGTAGCAGCTTTAATAAGGGATGACAGTGACGCAGCATCTGAGACAAGAGGACCTTTACCCACTGCCACCCCACAGACTAGTAAGGGTAGGGAATGCAAGCAGTTATTATGGACAGGATATTGTACAGGATATTGTTCAAGATGCAGTCCCCAACAGCCAGCAGGTGACCAACCTTTCCCAAGCAACTGTTGGCCAGTCAAGCTCCACACTATGGAATAAGAACAGGAAAGGACGGGTGACAACAAGTCACATTCACAAAGTGTTAAGTGGTAAGGATGCTACTGCTGTTAAGGTCATCCTAGAGTATGACTCATACAACATTTCTCATGCGCCATCTGTAAAGTGGGTTATAGAGCATGAAGATACTGCAAGGAATTTTATAAGCATCTGTATTCTAAGTTTGTTTTGAAAATTGTAGGCCTTGTGGTCTACCAACAATATATATTCTTGGCATCCTCACCTGATGGGATCTCAACCTGTGATTGCCATGGAGATGCTGTGGTAGAGATTAAGTGTCCCTATAAGTACAGGGAATTGTCTCTAGCAGAGATCCTTGAAGTTAGAGATCCAGGATTTTTTATGGACACTCAAGGGCTGAAAAAGACTCACCAGTACGATGCTCAAGTGCAGACAAATGCTGGTCACAGGAGCACAGATGATATATGTTAGTCACAGCCAGAAACAATCTAAAGTCTCCCCTAAATCAGTCAGAAATCAAAGATTAATATGATGTAATGTGAGAAAAGGTAAGCATCTCATTACACCTGACCCCAGCATCATGATATACAGCATAGTACTGATACTAAGATATACCACTGAACATGAACCATGCTTTATGTATTCCAACACATGAATGCCATTTTGTTGTCTGGACCAAGCCAGGGATTTTGGTTTTGAATGTCTCTCACGATGAATTGTCTGAGACTAAATGGTATTCTGGGATGAGACAAAGAGACGGTTAACTTTTAGGTCTAAAAGGTCAAAGGCTGATATGAGATTGTGATTGCACAAGAAGCTCATTAAAAGAAATTAACTGAAGAATTCGCCATTGTTGTGGTGCCATAGCAATGATATACAGTTTAAAACCTATAACATAAAATCAAAAGTACATGATAAAGCTCAGTTTTTAAGGCAATTTCTTGAAGTTCCTAAATTATTTAATAAACTTTGGCCTCAAATTGGTCAGGGCAGCACTGACAGGTGATTTTCAGAATGGCAAATATTTTGATTCGCTCTATTGCTCTCTCAACATGTATGCGCGAGGCAGACAACTGACGAGCCCTCTCAACCGCAAGTCCTGGGAGATGCTCTCTGCCTTTGACTAAAGTCGCACTATGTTTTGCTAATTCTTCACTTATAAGGAAACCTCTGTCAGCCATTACCTAGTCATCTTGTTTGATGTAATTATAAAAATCAGGTTGTGCTGTGATCTTCTTATCTGATATTCCCCCCTCCCACTCCCCTTCGACTTTTTAGAGACATAGGAGATGGACCCATAGGGTGTAATACCAATCAGAGCCTTGAGGGTGTTGTGATGTAATCTGACGAACCAGATGGTTTGTTACACAGAACCATTTGAGAAATCGTCCTTGGAAACTATTTGGAAAAGGGCAGGCACTTTCAAAAAATACTTGGCAGGTGATTGGATGAACCATCTGTCTATCATTGTCTTCCCTCGCAAGGCAGCTGGATTCGCAAGATCACGCAAGAATCCTCATCGAACTTGAAGCCTGACAAGATGGATTCTCGTGTGATGTCTATAGTTAGACCGTGTTTGTGCTCTTGCCCTGAGGTTAAAAGGTCTCTCAGTAAATAACTCGCGGTCAATAATCACAATACAGTTCTTGAATCTTGTCTTAAATACCACAGGCTATGCAGTATGTGTGGAGTTGACCACGAGATCAGAAAACGTAGGCGCTCAGCAAGCACAGGCGCTATCTCATTGAAAACAGCTTAAACACAAGCAGCTGACACTCCAAAACAGAAACCCCAAATCTATGTTGCTTAATCCATGTCTTATTTTATGCAGAGTTAAAAAACAGCTGGTTGGTCTTTGAAATCACCCTTCTCGTTGTCATGAGTGAGGAAAATAGGGTAAAAATCCACATGAAAACAGCAATACTTGGCAATCCTAAGTAAAAGGAAAATGTCTTGTTTTTTCTTCCATTCTTGATCTGTTCTCTCTGTTTCAATAAGGAACTTGATACCTTGTCCTTATAATAATCCCTCTCAGCCCTTAAACTGTCTACCTCTGTCTGTAGGTTTCACACCGGGCTCTAAGCTCTTCATTCTCCCTCCACAGATACCGTACCTCTGGACTCTCTGATTTGGGAGGATTCTGGAGCTCATGTTCTTAGTTTCAGGTTCAGCAGGACATCCAGGCTTGTTCTTTTACAGGCCCTGTCATACCACTCCAGTTTTATAGCAATTCTCTTTCTATATGTTGCTGAACTGGTACTGTTTACCTACCTCATTTGGCCTCTCTTATTTGAACCGATAAAGAAAAAAGAACACAATATTAATATAACAATATTTCAGTTTAAACAGACGTTCAGAAATACAAGATTTTTGGGTTTAATTAATGTAGAATGTGTGTGTGTAATTTATGTAGAGAGCTGTTATGATGCTGAAACTATGAAAAATAGCCTGAACTTACTGCAGATAATACACAGAATCTTTAGCTCTTTAGCATTACCAACATCAACTAAACTAACTTGGTAACCTGCTGTAATACTTTTAAACCACAGACACTGATTATAAAATCATAGTGTCTCTGTTTCAACAAACGTTGAACTCTGAATCCAGAGCTGTCTTTGAGCATGTTTACTCTTCGCAGATGGAAATCTGAAAAACCCAAACCCTTCCATTCTTTATCGTTACCTGGCACCCCCATATACAATAAACCATTTTCTCTTCAGATGAGAGTACATCTCAGTTGTTCCTCACCCCCGTTTGCTCTGCACCAAACATTGTGATTGGTTCTATTGTTGTTCTCTTTGCTAACTAGCTAGTCATGTTTAACAGTTAATCTTAACACCAAATTGTGTGAGAAGTAATGTAAGGAAGCATTTTGGATTTGAAACCATAGTTGAAAAAACGGTGGATAAAGGTAAGGCTGTTTGAATGCAACTGTCTTACAGTAACGTTAGTTTGTCACTCAAGTGAGGTAACAGAAGCACCGTGTTGTTCTCTCTGCTAACTAGCTAGTCGTGTTTTACAGTTAATCTTGACACTAAACTGAGTGAGAAATAATGTAAGGAAGCATTTTAGATTCAAAATCATTAAAGGTTAAAGGTTACGGCTGTTTGAATGCAACTGTCCCACAGAAATGTAAGCTTGTCTTGTCTTGTGAGGCAGCAGAGGCACTGTGAATGAATGGAAGAAAGTCTGTTATGCAATATACTTTAGGATAAGCCTATGTGGGTTGAGTTTGAATTAACTGGGAGGTATTTTGTGATAGTTTTCAATTTTTAAAAAAAAAAGTGTGACAGCATGTGAAACTACATGTGCTTGATGTGGTCCAACTTCAACCGTCAAGAATACCACAAAACGTGACCCATTAAATAGACACACTGTTATCAATGCTGTCATAATTCACACATATCACTTAAATGAAATAAAACAGCATGGGAACACCATATGCAGTGTAGATTAAAATGGAATTGTAATTACACTGCTGACATCAGGGACTATATCTGTTCTCAATCATTTTAAATATTGTGTTCCACAAATTACTATTTAATTTAATTATTTTATGATTGTTATTTAATTTAACTCTCTCTCTATGGAAAGCTTTTTGTGTTATGTCTGTGGTGAAAAGGTGGTTATATAGGTACATTGCACATTACTATTTGAGATAACGAGTTCAGCTGCTAGGCTGTGATTGGCCTGCTTCAGCACTATATTCTATAACACTATACTTCATAAAAGACTCGCACTGTGACTGAATGTTGTGTTCAGCACGTTCACTCTTCAAACTCCTTTCTCCATTGTGCTCCACTGTGCCACTGCAGCACACCTCATTGCAGCTTGCTTGGCTCGCTAATGAATTAGAGAGAACACCATTTTTTCATCACCTGAGCCTCACAAGCTTCAGATCCAAAACTCATCACCTCTTCCTAGCTTTCTCTTTTTTCCTCCTAATCTTCACTTCCACCCCTCAAGCTCCTGCTAAAGCAATCTAGTAGTCTGACGTGGGAACAAGAGCTAGGAGATTGCTGGCCATTCAGTGAGTGATTCCTGGGAAAGACTCATGATTTCCCCCCCATACATCCGTTTGTACCGGCTGTCCATATTGTTTATTGCAATGAAATGGCGATTAACCCATTTTATTGGGTGCATTAGCATGATAATGCCTGTGTACCTGCTTTTCTGCATGTATTTAAATGTACAGGTGAACCAGTTGGAGGATTTCAGTTTGCATACGTAGCATTGCTTTTGTTCCAGGGCCTGACTATGTGCCTCATTTGCATAATTATAATTACCTGTGTGGGCAGAAGCCTGGCTGATGCCCCAGGTAACTATCAGATGAGCCCGTTTTCCTCCTGTCTTCCTCGTTCCACTTTGAATCACTTAAATTGCCCAGTCTAAACACCTTGCACAATCTGGGCGATTTACAACTTTAGAGTCCCTGCTTTCCTTAATGACACATTTTGCTGCCTGAACTGGTTTTTGAGGAGAAAATGAGGAGAGAAAATTGGTGATGTTTTATTCCTGCTGACCAAACACTTTTTCTGACTTGATGCATTACTCCTGGTTTTTCCTCAGTCTGCTCTGCTGTCAGTTTCCACTGAACATCCTTATTACTGGTATGTACCAAACTGATCTCACGCCAGGGCTTATCCACTTCCAGCCATGGTGGCTAATGAGCAAAGTATTTCCCAGAGGATAAATCATAGTCACAAACAATCACTTCAAATTCCGATACCTTTCTGGAATTTTATCACCCAAACACAAAAAAACTAGTAGTAAATTGTGTGTTGAGTCCAATGCTTAACTTTGAAAACCTTATATTGCTTATTCAAGCTCTGTAACACTGATGAGCCAACCAGGCTTAACAAACTTGTCTCATTTGTGCCTTTTCTCCCGATGAATAAGTGCATATAAAAGAGAATGATTAATATCATTTTCATGCGAAATGTGTTGATAAGAAAAATCACTTGCTGTGTGCGGAAATAACCATGTAGCATACTTTGACTACCAAAATCTATCAGGGCTTCAAAAAATCACAGCTCTTTCATTTAATCCAACCTTTACAGGCGGTGAAAAAAAACCCAAACTATTCAGCAGATTCATCATAGCTCAAAATGAAAATCGGATGAGGCCGGAGTTAACCTCTGGAATGCAAATCAGGAACTTTTGACGTGAATTAATCTGTTAGAGCACTACAGAGCGAGGGTGCTCATCATTCAGTGGTGCTCTGAAAATGGAGATAAACACTGTCATTTTTTTTTTTTTTCTCCAGAATTTGCCCACCCACTCTGGAAATGAGACTTGATTCATTGGCAGGGAGAGATCTCAAATATTTACTATGCTCTGCGGTGTAACCGATACCCGGAGATGGGAGAGGATGAGATGATGAGAGGGAGAGACAGAGACTAATGGACAGATAAATATGCAGGTACATTTTTCTCTTGAGGCTCAGAAAAAGTCTTATCTGGGGAAGTGCGCTGCTATCAAATGCCTGAACTCAACCAGAAGCTTTTACATAACAGCTTCAAACATTTCCTGGGAGGTGCTGTTTCCCCGCTTTAATTTATTCACCTTACCAACCCTGTCACCAAACGCTCTGAAGTATCTGTAGAGGGCATTGCTTTTTCAGCAACTGAAACCAATTAGACTTTAAATATGTGATGAAAGCAAGCCCCAAGTCTTTGTTTTTGGTTGTGCGCTCAGATGCTTTTGTTGTAGCTGTGTATGTTTATGTGTCTCCATAGCTCCACAGGGTATGAAAGTATTTCATGGCACCTCCGCTAGGAGGTTGTCATCATGGGTGTTGCTTCGCCTGCTAAATTTAGCTGGACGAGAACACCCAGTATCTCCACTTCTCACATACAGTACATATGCTGCTTTTCTGTGGGGATAGAGCACTCTACTCCCAAGCAATCAATATTGGATGCACCTACAGGGACTAACCAAGCAAATGGCTCCAGGCTAGACGCAGTCCCTTCCCACCCATTTTCTATATATAAAACTGGCCTGGCATATAATGAAAAACATTACCTGCCACCAGGGCACATAACTCTACCAGCAGCAGACGGAGGAGTTATAGAGTGCAGGCCAAAGAATGATCCAATTACACAAATAGTATTTTTACACCAGAGGATCATTTATCATGGCACTCTATAGAGATAAATCATTGCAGCGCTTTGGTTTGAGATAAAATTCCCAGAAATCACCTGATAATAGGAGATAAAGAGCCTATTGTGAAATAAGTGAACCTGGCCTCACCGTTGTGGATTTGGAGTACGTGTTTATTTCTTGGTGTGTGTGTGTGTGTGTGTGTGTGTGTGTGTGTGTGTGTGTATTTATTCGTTCTACAATGCAGCCTATACAATATGTGCAGGTATGAGGTCTGTATAATACAACAACAGACCCTCTTCCCCCCTTGAGATAGAGAGTAGGCTTCCGCTCAGTCACTCTCTGGAGAGTGTCCCTCTCTCTCTCCTGTGGTGCTGCCTTGTTCCAGATAAACAAACAAATATGACAGATGTCAACACGTTGCCAACCAGTCCTGCCGTATGTCTGCTTCTCCCCGACACCCTGCTCATATGCAGGCGTTGCTGAGCTACTCAGACCGGCCATCTACATACATATCAGCATAAGTCCTCACAGTCAGTGGGGAGAAGATATAGTGCTGAACAAGCTGCCAAGGATATCCATTTGGGGAATAAATCTGGTTTACTTCAGTCTTAGTTTTGGTCATCATTCCTATCTATCATCAGATTCTTCATTGGATTCTTTGAGATCTGGGAACAGCAGCATGGCTGAAAATCTGGCAGAAGATCAGACAGGTTTTGAACAAACCCCCAGGTTAGCCAAACTTTTTTGGAAGAGAAAACAAAGGCGAACAAATTTGTATAAATTTGTATCTAAACTGTGTGTTTTCCTGTGAAATGGGGAATTAAAACATTTCCAATGGCTTCACTTTGATTTTACTTCAAAATAAATATTAAGTAATCCAAACTGTTGGGTGTTTCAAACCCGTCTGATTGGCAGCTCATATATTTATTACCCCAAACAGACTGTGTTTCCAAATCTTGGCAAATCATTTAGGAAATCCACTGCTATAATTGCTAGAAATGAGCTATAAAAATAAGTCCTAAATTGTTATAAATGAGAATTATCCTTCCAAATTTACATCTTTCAGTGTGTTCAATCTATTATTCATCACATTTAGTCATAATGTTCTTTTTCCTTTTTCAAAGTAAAGTGGCATTAATTTTTTTCTGTAAACATTTGGAAATTACACTGCGGTATGAAATCTGACCATATGTCAATAGAGGAGGCAATAACTGCAACCATATTACCCTCTGTTAATGGATGATGAGGTATGTCTAATAGACACCTCTCAGCCATGTTCATGGCTCTAATACACCGGAGGCTAATCCAGAGACCTTTGACCATGGAATGCATAAGTAATAAAGCTGTCTTGGTGCAGTAATCAATACCGACTGAATACATTGGAAAGTATAGTCACCCATTTTTATAATACTCTGGGATCAAATCCAACCTTAACATATGTGTTGAAAAGGGTAGGAGGGTAGAAAAGAACATTTCAGTGAAGATGTGCTGTTATAGAAAGGTGCTCTATCTTCCTCAGCTATCAACATATCAGTCAAAGCCACATCTTTCATTTTCCATCTCCAGGGCAGCAGTGCCTTCACTGGATCAGCATCTCTTTGCCTTTGCAAGTGCTGCTCTCTCAGCATGTAGCGAGCACCCTTCGTTGAGTTATGATCATGCCTCTATAATGAGCAGGAACTCAAGTCCTGTTGAACACACATCATTCGCCGGCAATGGTGGGGCGGGGGAGGAAGGAGGGGGTTAAATATTCTACATCGTTGTCCGATCTCGCCAGGCTTCAGAGAGTAATGAAGCAGCTCCGCAGATCCGCCATATACACCCCTATCTCTCTGCCTAATGAACGAATGAGCCGCACCCAGGTGAAAAATGAGCTGGCTCAACACAGCCCCTTAAGAGAAAAAAATGGGATTCCTTTGCTTCGCAAAACAACCCACATCCCCACCTTCTACCGCTACTCTCCTCCCCTCCTCCAAACTCAGATTTCAATGGGGATGATTGATTAAACTCAAAACAGCCGCCGCCCCCCCAAGCCCCAATCCTCTCCACTGCTGCATCTCTAACTAATTTGGTTTGTGCTGTTGCAGTGGTCTGTGTTTACAGCTATGTGATTTCACCTACAGAGACATTTATGCAACCCGGTGCAACACAGCAGATCAAGTATTCACCGGTGAAATTAAGGTCTAATGACATCAGGGCACAGTCAAAGGTTAATTTTTGACAGTCAGCTGACTCAGTATATTTGGAGTAAAGCACATACTGAGTCATCAAAAAGTGCTGGCGCTTTTCGCCAAAACATTATTCAGTGCCATTGAGCTTGGTGCAGTTTGATCAACATAATGTTAAACAAGCCTGAAGGGAAAGTTTTTGAAGCAGCAAACAGAGGAAAAGGGGAAATTCAGCATTAATACAACCGTGGCCCTGAGTCAATGAATGCAGTGCTTCAGATCCCTCGGGCTCAGACGATGCCGAGATGCAGATCACGAGGCATGAGTGTGTCCTGTTGAGGTCGTTGTCCAGCTGGTGTGTTGCATCTGATGCAACCCGGCTTGCCTATTCATGCAAAACACTGCTGTCTGGGATGACTTGTGTCGCTTTCGGCACTAGAAGAGGGTGACAGTTACCTCAACCCTCAGAAACGGAACAAAACCACACCAGTCAACCTGAAAATGGTCTTTAGCTCTCATATCAGCCTTGTTATCTGGAGCTCAGGTTGGCTGCCCCCCCCCCCCCCCCCCCCCCACCCTCTCTCCTGGAAGCACATCAGCCTCCTTCCTTTGATTCCCTCACACGGTTTCAGTTGCAATGTCAGCTGACTCACAGTAATGTTCTTATGAAGTATGAAGCCTCTGATAACCTGGAGGGACGCTGGGTAAGGAAAAAAACAACTCTGTGCCAAGTGGATGGAAAAATCAGAAGCTTGTCTCCCATGACCAGAATGAATACGTTTTTAAACGAGGTGAAAGCTGCTGTAATACAGTTTAATGCAAATGAAATGTAAATCAAGTATCTTAATGTATAAGAAATGGGAAAAAGCTTTGGAGCAATCAAACTGATCTGATTGTTCTGGGAATCCAAGGCTTCTTCGTCTTCTGAGACACCTTGGGTCAATTCCTAGAACTTTTTAACAACTTGTGCCAACTGAACCGAAATTTGCATTATGTTAACATTTTCACTTCCCCCTCAAAATATAGTGTGACTCACATGGCTCAATCCATTACAACTTATTTTCACCAATGGGAGGGATGCTATTCATATGTGTTATACACTGCATATACTACAATGACATTCTGACCTGAGCAGTACATTGTGACGACCAGTCTCCATTAAAACTCTACATTATCTATATTATTTCAGTCTGTATGCTGCCATGTTTCCTCCATCTTGTTGTTGTGCAAGTGAGTGCATGTCAAAACCTGAGTACAATTTCTGCAATTTCAGACTTTTCAGATTTTTTTCCCCATATTGAGGTACAGTTTTTTGCATTCCTCTTTCAGTTTTATCTTCTTCCTCTCTATGGATGCACATGTTCATGGGGTCTCTTCATGGGTTAAGATAGTCTAATGGGTAGACAGCCTGCAGAAGATAGCCAAACATGGAAATGGAATGGAAATGTTGTATTACAGCCTAGCATGGACAAAAAATGTCTAACAAACATAAGGTAAGTTCATTCAGGGAAGATAAAACCAGGTGGGTGACAAAAAGGTCTGCAAACACTAACAAATGAAGGAAAACATACACATACACAATAACAAAATGCTAAATTCTGCTGTCAAATGACAATGCCAATGCATGTGCCAATCTCCCTGGCTCCCCCCTAAAAACACATAAACATAAACAGAAATTGTAGCTAAGCTAAGAAAGAAACATGGTGAAACATGGTGTATTAGTATATTGAACCACTTTTTGATTGCCATTGTGCAGAATTGACATATTGATTGAAAGATCAAACCCTTCAGGTCTACCTCTGCTGGTCAACCAACTGAAGACTTGGATGATCACAAGTTCATCTCAAAAGGTCAACCCAGGGCCTCCAAGGAATTCTTTGGAAACCTTGAAACAGCCCTTATCAGTTTTTTCATTGATCAGTACTGGCTGAACATACTACAAGAAGAAACTATTTATGGATATAAAAACCAAGCCTCTAGGCTTTACTGTTAAATAGATGTATGTAGAGTGATTGTTCATTTATTCTCATCTAATCGTATTGGATGTGCACTATTAGCCAGGCTTTGTATTGTAGGTAGCACCACAATGAAAGGGAGCAATTGGTATCATGATGTATCTACTTAGACAAGTCACTCTATGTTGAAAATGAATTGGAAACCTTCAACGGGCCAATAAAGGTCCACTGAACTATAACTGTGCCTTTTATAACAAGTATCTTCTCTTCACTCTCTCTGTCTCTCCAGTGCAGAGGGCAGATGATGGGATGTTTCTGTAAATTAGTTTGGGGAGTGAGTGCAGGTCACAAGTGAGGAAGATAAGGCGGCTCGCAGATGAAGTCATTTTTCACCTGAATGAGAGCGAACCTCCGGCCTGTGTTAGGATGTGCTACATGATGTGGGCTTGTTATCACAACTACTACTTTCGACACGTTTAGATGCCGTGTTTGATCGATTATATGGACATGTGTGACTGGTTTACAGAGACAAAGTGACCAGTGACACTTAACGTCTCTTTCTAGACTTAATAGATTATAATATATTTTGCAAAAAAAATATCTCCCACAGTTTGATAATGAAAGAAATATCGTGATCAGATCACCCATCACATCCCACATATAAAATTCTTAAGATATTATCAAGTAATTGGTGGTGATGGTCTTTAATGGATAGTGAATGAGCAAAGTTCTGATCGAATTGGAAATCTATTTTAGACAAGAAGTACTTTATGTAATTGCAAAAAAGTTAACATGGCTTTTCTTAACTAAGTCTAGTAAAATTTCAAAAAGTCAAATGAAAACAAGGGAAAGGAAAGGAACCCTGTCTTCCCTCTAAACAAAGAATAAATAGTAGAAGAAAAGTTAATTCTCCTGCTGTAAGCTTATAAAACTTTGTATGCAGACTGAAGACACCCTTGGGAGAAGGACGCAGATGTCCAATATCCAAATACCCAATCATAACTGACAGCTTTACTGTGTGGTTGATGCATTTATATGACAGCCGTATCTGTCATCGTATACATAATATAGGGGTCTATAAGGGTCTTGGACTCTAGCCTTAGCTGAGAGGATGTACTACCGACATGCTTATCTGTGCCCTGGCAGCCCTTCTCAGCAACACAATCACACTCCAATACACCCTGAATTACTTTGAACAAAACAAATGGCATTTACCATTCCAGGAGATAAGCAAAGGGGGCATGTGTGAAATAGACAAACAAACAAAAGGGAGAGTTAGAGGCAGCAGTAGAGTTAATCTTGGTCCGGGGCCGGATTAACGGCCGTGCTCGCATTTTCTTGGAGAATAATCGAAGAGGTCCTGGTCCTATGAATAACTATCCAAAAAGGAGGCACTTCTGGCTATGAAAGCTATAGAGAGTCAATGAAGAGAGAAATAACTGGGAATAAAGAAGACAGGCTTTGACTGGTTGAGTCCACATTTTCATTTCATGGCCTGTGGGGGCAGCTGCAGACTTCTAAAATCAGCTTGGGACACAATGCAGAGACTGATTTCTTATTGGGACTTCTTTGGCATCTCAATAGCTTTCTTTCTGTCATTCACATGGATGAACATATCTATTTCCATTCTATTTCATTTCACTGCTGCATGCCAGGAACAATATTTTGTGATTATGAGTTCTTTAAAACAGCTGAACTTGGTTAAGATTTAGCTGCTTGTCAACACCAGCTTATTTACAGCTCGCCTTCCTCACATTGCCCCCCGAGATTGTGAGAAGCCGTCTATGCCTGAGGTCTTTCTGAGAACACTGCAGGAACTCACAATGGCGACATCCAATCATTGCCAGCCTAGACAGCCTGATTTTTTAGTACAGCCACAGGAGGCACACTGATTAAGACCAGGGTGGTGACAGGAGTGTAGTGCTGGACCTTTCAGTCGCTCTTACCTAAAAAGACCTCAAGTGCAAAGTAAGACTGTCTGTTCAAAGACATGTCAGAGGAGAGCGGAGGAGCGGGTGAACCTGTCTGACATTAGCTGTTCCTGTTATTCTTGCTGACCTTTGTCAATGAAGCAGGCCTGTCTTTAGTCATAAAATTCAAAAGTGAGAGATATGGATTAGTTATAAAACTTAGTTTATAAAAGATCCATGTTCAAGACATTTGATGCTTATTTTTGTGAGGTAAAATACAGAATTAAATACCCCTTGAAATTCCTGTGATTTTGGCACTTTTATGTGGTCTAAAAAAGTACATTAATGACAGCTAATTGTTTTAAGGAACAGACTGCAATGGACTTTGTTGCAAAATCTTAAAGTTGCATTCATCAGTATTATTATATTAACAGTGAATCAAGAGAATTGCCTCTTGACACTGCATTTTAGCATTGTTTCAGTTTTACTGCCCACAACTTAACTGTTTTGGTTCAGTCTCACTGCTCTCATCAAGCTCGTTTCCAGTTGCAATAGGCAGCTTTTAGCAAAGAATCTCTAATAAACCCAGTGTACATTACTTGCCAAGCACTGAAAAGATAAAGTTAGAGACTAGATGTAAACATAGTGGAGCATTAAGCAACTCAAGACTTGTTCAAGGTCAAATTGGAGGTGAAATGCAAGTGAATGGTGGAATTAAATTCACTGGGTGGCCAGACACACAACACCAAATGAATGCTTATGTTGCTCTGTGTCTGCTGTTTGCTAAAACATTTGCCAGAACAACTTTATACTGATGATGATATGTCAATAATGTGTATATAAGTTGTTTCGCTGCCCCCAAATGGACAAAAAAATCAATCAATCACTGCATTAAAGTATCTGAGTTATAATTATTGTGTTCTTTTCAATTAAATGTTGTCCTATTATTTATGTATCTATTTTAAGATATTGAAAATTCAATCTTTTTGATGGCAAATTCATAAACTTGCTAACTCCTTTACAGGCTGACTTAGCACTGGCTCTTTCCTAGTAATAGTGTGATGTTATATATGCCTGGCTACAAACACAGGAAGTGCACATGTCATTTCATGTCATTTACTTCATTAAAAGAAAGAAAATAAGAAAGTAGGATATGTGTTTCAGTTCAATGACAGCAAACTGAGGGTACACAAAGAAGGTGATATGAAAACCATGTGGTGGAAAACTGCCTTTCCATGATCAAACGAATGTCCCAGTGAGAGTGCAAAGATAGCATTATGCCAATAAGAGACAGTTCCCAGGGAGTTAGCAAGAAGGCTAACCTGAGGTATAGCAATTTGGTTTTCTGTGTGAAATGATTAAAGGCTGCCAGGTCCATTTTCAGTGTGAGAAAAAGGTGGAAGATGCTGAGGCAGTAATTTCTAAGATAAGTCACACTTATATTATCACCAAAGCGTTGAGGTCACTTATGAACTTAGAAATAATGACCAGATGGTTGAATATCATTAAAAAATGAGGTGGAGTCTAGAAAATAAGCTCCACAATAGGAGCTGTTATGAAAAGTATATAATATGAGGTTTCATGATTTTGCATCAGGTTTTTCTTTAAGGCCTCGGTTTGCTCTGTATGTCTTTATGCACAGTAAACCTATTCACATTGAACTCTACTCTTTTTCAGTTGCACCGTGGAACTTTCTTTAACAGTTTCTTCATTAGCAGACACACTTGCTGGAGCATATCCTATTGCAGTTTTATATCCATGCATGTAACGAATGCGGGAGAAATTAATCAAGCGATGAACCATCCACTCACCTCCTATTCCTTTCTAGATGATGGAAAACAGAAGTAAAACAGTTTTGTGTCTTCCCTTAGCTGCCGTCATAAATCAAAACATGTGCCATGGCGAGCAGCTGTCAGGCCGGTCCGGTGTGGTAATTAACACACTCATTGCTGTTTTCACACGCACCATTCCTCTTGTGTAGACATACTCGGTTTCTGACTGGAGCGCACTCAAATTACAATCACTGAAACAACGTTCAGCATAATAAACATTTGAAAGGATGTTTCAACACAGATTTGTGATTAATTACCACGCAGCCTTATTATTTAGCTCTGCATGATTAATGGTGATTTAAATAAATAAACTCGTCCTCATTGTTGTTCAGTTGCATTCTTTTCTCTCTGCGTGCCCAGTTTGTAATACAAGATAATAAGTAGAATGAAAAATGCCTCAAATTAAAAAGCCTCTCTGATTATGAATATGGACATTGTATTTTTGTGAGGAATTGAAAGCCATGAGGAAAAAAGCACGGCACAGGAAAACAGAGTTGAGCGGTGTTGACATCTGAACAATTGCTTGCCTGCTAATGACTATGATACCAGTTCCCTGGAGAATGTTGTTTAGTGTGTGCTGAGACAACCAGCAACACTGAGACGCTGGCCTTCTTGCATGCTGCATTTTTATTGATGATGTGATCTTTTTCATGGTAAGTGATCTGACCTACACTGACCTTGGCGGTGGGAACAACACACCTTTTTCCTCACACATTCTCATTTTTTAAAAGCTTTAATACCCATCAGTCTGATTTATGAAGTCAATAACAGACCTCACTGCCTGCACAGCAGGATGCCCACAGCACTGAATGAGAGCTGATGCTGGCCAACCTGCCTTTGCCATAATCGTCCTAATGCCACTAATTATGAATATTGTCGGCTAATGAGTAGATGAAATCAGAGACTTACAGTTCATCACTAATGAGTTCACATAATTAGGCCATTAATTAACTCCAGAAGAGGTACATTATGGGAGGGGAACTTTGCTGCATATGCAGTTTAATGATGAGAGCCAAAAAAGGGTCAGACTGACATGGGGAGACACACAAAAACATGTCTACTTGTCTTGGCCCCATCTCCATCAGACAGTCCAATCATTTTCTCTCAGATTAGCTTGCACGTAAACAATGTGCAAAGAGGTTGATGATATTGCCCTTTAATTTCTCATTTTACACCCACAGTTCAGTAGCATTTAAGATTAGTTTGCTTGCATGTAATTACAAACTATCAAGGATAATGCAAAGAGGCACTCAAAAGAGTTTACCTCAAATGAACCCAATCCACAATTTTTTTTTATTATTTTCCGGCTGAAAACTGCTGAGCACTTTCAATGAATATCATATGAGCTAGCCAAGACTCCAGGTTATAGTTCAAACTGTTCAGACACATAAAAACTGCAACAGTTTCACAGTACAGTAGTTATAGAAATAATGGCACCTTTCAGCTGTCCACCTGTCAGTCAGGGAACAGGATATGAAATTAAAAATGGACGTAACAGACAAGTTTTGACACATAATTTATACAACTCAGTCAAAAGAGAATTATTCATGAAGCTGAGAATCCATCTAACTGATTTAATCACAGTCACAAGTAACTCAATCCACATGAACATTATTTCCGTGCAGCTGTATTGCCTACTACACGGTTCCATAAAGAGCTCCCATAATAATCCTTTGCCCCCTCAGACAGTTCTAGTAGAAGGCCAGATAATTGTCAAGGGACTGTGGATTGCCTCAAGGGTCAACGCTGTTCCACACTTTGTACACCATTACGGCTCCCTTTAATTGAATTGCAGAAAGTGCAGTTAATTAAGCGATTAACGCCAAGAACACGGGAGCTATCAGAGAACAAAGAGACCCCCTGATGGTGGACAGCGTAGCCACTGACCTTCTCTGGGGGAGTCTGTCTCTGCCTCCAAAACACTGAGGATGACATTGCTGTTCACATAAGAGCAGTTTAGTGTTTTTTTTTTCAGATAAATAGCAGCAGTTAGGGATGTGTTTGGCATAGAATTGCAACTGTGGAGATAACCAGTTACAAATAGTCACAGAAAAATTTGTATTCAGTAAGTTGCCATACATTTTTGAAGTGTACCATTTTGCATATTGTGAAGAAAAAGACCTTTTTGAAAAATCTCTTTTCACTCTCAGTGAATGTTTGGATATGTTAAAGCATAAATACTGATGTTTTTATGATGTTGTGAATGTATAGATATTCTTTAATGTGAAATGAGATTCATCAGCACATCTTCACACATATTTGGTTCTATTAAGCTTAATGATGTAGTGACTACTTACAGGACTAGTCGGTAGAGTGGAGAGCTAACCACTTACACACTAGTCAAGCGGGAACAGGATGGCGCTATTCAGTCACAAAAGCTCTCCAAGCTTTTTTTTTTTTACTGTCACTTTACTGCATTGTGTGCTCCTCCTAGCATTTTATTCTCAGGATTGTACAACATTCACATCAAAGAGTTTTATTGAAGATGGAAAAAAAAAACCCTCAGAGAACAAGCTGGCGAAGTTGATAACTTTTGGTTTGCAGACAATAAGTTCCCAAAGTTTATTCAAAATACGTGATTGTACCATCAACTCCTGTCTCATAGCTATACTATACACTGTACAGTGCTTGGTGCTGTACAGCTAGTAAATTATGATAGCTTCCCCCCTTTTCCCTCTCCATTCACTCAAAGGTCAGCGCTGTAAACTGATCAACACCACAAACTCGGCGGTCAAAGTTCACCGAAGTTAAACTTCGAGCGAAAGGTTCCTGCGGATTTACGTCACTCCCCAAGAATAAATCAAGTGTTTGCAGTGTGATCTAGCCTGATGAAAACTGGCCTCTTTTACACCTGCAACTAATTCATGTCTATTTTCAGGACTGTGACGACATTTGAACATTTGATTATGCTACATTACACCAGGTTTTACAGCACAGATTTTCATGTTGTCTTCTCAGCCTAAATCTAATCAAATTTTAGACAAAAACATTTCACTCATATCTGGAATTAGTCCTCTACGTTTAGATTAATCAACATTCTCAGTGAATAACTCCTGATCTAAGACCAGCGCCATAGTGAAGTGTATTTTCAGAACATATCTTTTGATGTGGGAGGAAACTGGAGCAGCCAGAGGAAATCCACATAAGCATAGGAAGAACACGCAAACCTACTCAGAAAGGCCCCAGTGGGGTTTGAACCCAGGTCTTTCCTGCTGTGAAGCGCAGTGGTAACCGCTGAGCCTTCTCGAGCCGATGTACCATAAAATGCCCCAAAACCTGAACATTTAATACAAACTGTCTCCTGAACAGCAGTGAACAGTGAAGCTCTATACAGAGGAATTTGGATGACGATGGATGGTTTTAGATTTGCTTTAGTACACCAGCCAGTTCACTCTTATTTGATACCACCAATAAGTCAAACTGAGCTATAAACACCATGTTTCTTCCTTTTTTTTTTAACCAGATTTCTTTATACCTTGTCTAATTACCAATGCATATAACTTCTTTTCACACTCACATGAAAAATTACATTAAACTCACTGACAGTTATTTTTAACAACATGTCTGACTGCTGCATGCTTGATTTGCTGCGCCTCCTGATTGAATCTTAAAAGAATTCAATAAAGAAAATGAAGCTCTGACTTTAAGTTAAATCAAGAAGATCATCCCCGTCTCTGATTTTGTCAGCGAGAGAACACATCTGTCATCTAGTCTGGAACAATTTTGCCTGTCAGATTGTATTTTAATTTGTCAAAGTGATACATATCCGTGCTGTCATTTTAGCTCGTGTGCTGCTACAATCCTCTAACACTTCACCATCGACAGTGTTAAGACCCTGTCTATTGCTCCCCATGGGGGTATCATCTTAAGTTGATTAATTTATAGGGTTTTACTCCCTATAAATTATTCCTGCAATGGGATCAACACCGAAGCTCTTGCCTTATATATTTTAATAAGCATCTGATTTTGTGCGCCACTCTCCTCTGACCGCATTCTGTCTCCCCTGACGGAGTACATTTACACTTTGTTGTTAATATGACCAAATATGTTTGGGAGTACCTCCAGAGAGGTTTGGCTCATCAAATCTTCAGCGCCTCTTGGGTGCATCTACACCAACACATTGCTCTCTCTTTTCTTTTTTTTTTGCTTCTTCTGATTTCACTGATGCATTTTAATGCCAGGTGAAAGGGAGGTCAATGAATAAAAGGAGGAAAGTGGGTTGCTGGGACATTTCTGGCCTCCCTTCTGCTGGACAAACACACACACACACACACTGACTGTGCCTGTTGGCCTGGTGTCTGTCATCATAATGAAGTATCTAGAGAGAGGCCATGGTATTGTTAGAGAGACAGATATGAGGGATGGAGGGAATGACACGGGGTGAGAGTAAGACTGGTTTGTGAATATGGGAGGGAGACGGGCAATACCACCGCAGTCTGTCACCAGCATAGTATCAAGCAACTAGTATGTCAGAGTTGAAAGATTACATCTGTATTCACTGTCAGCTGTGCAACTTCCATGGCTGTGTGTGGGAGGGTGAAAGAGATGTCATCATGCGGTAAGTAGCTGCAATACCGCTGAAAATCTTATTGTACTGGGCTGCAATGAATGATGAAATCTGATGATTATTTTTCAATTAATCAACTTACAATAACTTCAAAGTATTTTTAGGTCTATAGAATGTCGTAAAATAGTGATTACTTAAACTGTTAATACCAAAATGTTTTCTATCAGTCAACAAATCGATGTATCATTTCAGCACTACTTGTAAATTTGTCTTTTTTTCATGAGAAATGGTGACTATATGGAAAATATAAAGTATTTTTATAGGAGAAGATATTAAAAAGCAAAGTATTATTCTTTGTTAAGGAGAAAAGTAAGTTTTTTTTCTTTAAAGAAAAATGAGGCTTGATGTACAGAATGAGAAAATTCCTACACTTTTGTAACTGTCAAGAAGAGAAATGCAATTTTGGTGCAACTATGCTGACTGTATTATAAGAAGGGGAGTCCCCATTTTTCAAGACTCCTTCCTCCTCTCCTCTCGAATGAGGACTAATATGACTCGTCCCTCATCCAATCGCAATTTCAGAGATGACAAATGTGCGTTATACTTTCCACGCACTTGCCTCCGCCTTCCTCCGCAGCCAAAAGTATGACAGCGACTCATGCTCGCCGACTTGGCTGCGACTCCCAAGCTTTGAGTGACACCTGTATCATTCAGTGGAAAATTCAGTTTAAAATAAGACCTGGTTTACATGTATAATTAATTAGGCTCATCTCCCAGCCGAGGCATGGCAGGTAATCATTAATGGCAACTGCTTGTCTGGAGCGTAGGTGTCTAAAGATGAGTGACTTTGCGCATCATGAGCCAATAGTGTGAAAATAAACGGGTGGCTTTCACAGAGACAAGGGGTCTACTTAGATAATAAGGTGAGTTTTTCAAAGGAGAGTGAGCTGGAAAGTGCCCCAGACTTTCATGATGTACAATAGCTCTTTTGAGGCTCCCTTTTTAGAGTCATTCTCAACCCAAACTTCTCACATGACTGGGTTTTGTAGATTAGACTCTTTAACTGGCGCTCTAAGGGTGGCTTTGCCTCTTCAGCCAAGGTGTTTCAGTGTGCTAGAAGTACATGTGATGGGTTCCTACCTAATTAGAGAAAGGACATCCTATTCATGTTGACTCTAAGCTGGAGCGCCCGGGCCTCGGCTTCCTGTGATCAGGGTAATTTGTCTGTGCACTCTGACATCCCCCCTGTGACTGCATAAGTTGAGAGACTAGATGTCTTGCCAAACTGCCGGTGTGTTAGCGTGCACGGAAGCTATTTGGAACAGGTCTGCTGACCGACAGTGAAAAACCTCAAGGTCAGCACATTAACACATTAACCTCTAGCCCATGGTCATGCCTCGAGATCGGCGTAATGAAGCATCATTTGCCCAAGTGCAATCTCAAACCAGAGTGGGGACTCGTCTGGGATTTTCGGATGTTTTGAGAGGAAGAGTCAGCTTTAACAGTTTACTGGTTTAGCTCCGCATAAAAATTTCAGACCATCTTTTCCTTTAGCCTTAGGCTACCTTGGATGAAAGGCTGGGTACGTGATGTGTGCGGGCTATCATCCAAGTGGGAAATGTGTGTTATGCCCTATGTTGATAGTGGATGTAAACCAATATTATAGAGGGTAAGCACCATCCACACATTGCAGAGCAGTTGACACACAATAGCCTCACTGTCGACACAAGCAGCTAATATTAAAGAAGCCCAGAGGGCTCCAGCGTGCTGTGCAGGCTGCTAGTGCATTACAGTCCATTGATATAATTGGTACTGAATAATAAAATGGAATGATAAAAAAAAAATCACATAATCCTCAGGTCCATTTATTGTAACTAACCTCATTGTCATCATGTTTATCAGAGTGTAAGAAACAGTAAAACAGATATGATTGTTTTTTCTGTAAATGGCGAGAGATGAACGGTGATGTTGAGGCCGCAGGCTGAGGACTACAAGGAGAAGCAGAACTGTTGCCCTGTAGGTCACTGCCCAGGGCTCCAAATGCTCTCCAAATGCTCCCAGATGTTCCTGAATAAAAGAATCTGAGTGAACATCTCCCACTGATAGCCCACAAGCTGTGTTAAGTATCATCATGGAAAAAACCTGATCTTCGGATAATCTTCTTCATATATACAGACGGGTGATAAACCCTAATAAACAGATGGAAAGACATAATATATGAAGATGCTTCCATAGTGTAGATCAGTATAAAAATGATGTAAATCATATAGAGTGGCTCTTACAGTCACTAGATCTCAATCCAAATAAAACCTATTAGAGATTTGGTCTGACCATCATCTAAACACCAAATGAGGGAATACCTTTCTCAACTAATACTCAACCTGTGAAAACAGTTGTATAATGTCTTCTGTGGCTTATGGGGGGAGCTTTAAGTCTGAACTTTAAACTTTTAGAAGATACCCATAATGATGCCATCAGGGTTTTCTCAGCTTGGGTTTGGAGCCTACAGATTTTTAATGGAAAGCCTGGATTACAAATTGCGGACGAGGAGTTTGAAAAATGTGGATGTTTACCAGCGAAGGTGGGTCTGACAAGGTTATTGAGTTGCATTATGTAGGATACAGCATTTTTGGAGCTAACAAAAATTCAGGATATCTCGTCCGCCGCTGCATTAATTTTGACTGCTTCATTTATTTTTTAAATATGTCTATTGCTAGTCTCCGAACTAAAGCGCAATACTAAAACACTTAAGTACTCCTTTAACCTTGACCATAGTCATAAGAGCTGGTTTTGAAACAACCTCATAGAAGGAAATATGCTATTAAGATGACACATATTTTTCACTAAACAAATATGAAGTTTGATTGATTTGGAGAAGCTAACAATTAAATAAGGCAATCTAATTTGACAAGATAGACTACAATTACAAAATGTAGGATTGCATTCTATTTCTGAATCAAAGCAGGACTTTTTAAGCTCAGTTGTGTTGAGTAAAAGAAAATGAAAAGTTTTTTAAGGACTAAATCCAGACAAAAGCTAATAAACAAGTGTAGCAAAGGTGTTTTATTATAACCTGCATTTTTTGCTGAGCACACCTTTTCAACCTCTATGATTTATCACCATATAGAAATGCAGTTATAATGAAGTGTAAAGAAATGAACGATACAACACACACCCTATACAGATGCCACCACATAAGAGGAGATACACCGGAGCTAAGGGCAATATTCTATATGAGTTTCTTCTTCCTTTGTTTTGAGCTATAAATTAATTTCTTTGAAAACAAGGTTTGTTCAAGGTTACGTTTGCGTCTTTCATGAATAACACACAAGTTATTAAATGGCTGCTGTGCCTGTGCCACAAAAAAAACAAAAAAAACAGCCTACTCATAAAGGGATCGTTTGAAGTTACATTGTGATGCTCTCTCATTGTTATTTAATGAACTCAGTTCATTTTTCCTCCAGCAAAATCCATTAAAATCAATCATTTTCCCTCCTTTTTTTCCCCTCCTGTTTTTCTCTTGCAAACCAAACTTTAGTGTGGGAGATGTAAGACAAATCTCCGAGGCTGAGAGAAAGTAAATCAACTAATCTAACTGCAGCCTTCATTCAGATCCAATTCATTATTTGGGCATATTGAGCGGAGGGAACAGTATGTACCCAAGCAAGTCAGCCAATCCGCTCATCACCCACTAATAAACACTGGTGCATGTGTAATCGGAGGAAATATTGAAAGAGCTTGCATTCAGATCACAGCTGCCCCCTACCTTTGTTGTGGATGGCAAATGCCATTCGGATAAATGCTTGACACACGTTGCTTTTTTAACCCAAATTACCCCTGTGCCTTAGATCTCTCAATTGCCTAATTAACAGGGGGAGAGTCTGAAGCCTTTCAAGTTCTGCACTTAAAACAAAGCCGGTGAGCAATGTAGTGAGTCTGTTCTTCATTTGTGCACCTGGAGGGAGAAATCAGTGGTGACATAAGGAGGGGAAGGGCTATCGGATTGAAGCAGACCCCCCCTGCTGTTCCCTATTTCTTCCTTAGTATATGTACTTTAATGACATGTGGGGTTGGAGAATCCCCAAGGCTTCTTGAAAGGGGTTCAAGGGGGGACCAGGAAAATGAGGCAGAGATTGTTTGAACACAGGACAGTGAGAGAATGATAGGATTAAGATCAAATAATGTGCACACCTCTCCCCTCCTACAATGTATAAAAAAACAGTTTGACATCATTTAGAAGGCAACCTGTGGGATTTCATGTTTTTGCATCTGCATGCATGGTAGGAAAGGTTTCACAATCATCTCTCAGTAGTTGCCTTCTTGTTCAGGAGAGTGGAGATGAAAAATGGAAAATATAAGCGAACAAAGAGAAGAGAGAAAAGAGAGGATAAAAAATTTCACGTCGGGTTTAGAAGGTACAAAGGTCTTTGATGTCTTTTTGTGTGTGTTTTTCACTTATTCATTCATCTTTGCTCACTAACCAGACTTTTTTTAATAAGCTGTTGGTATAGTGACACTCAACACCTAGATATTTTATAGACCCTGCCTGTTTTATCTGTCAAGGTACAGTGAAGCTTTGCTTCAGAGAGAGAGAGAGAGAGAGAGGAGAACCTGAAAAAGAATGAAAGTAACACAACCAAAACCAGCCAACCACTGAAAGCAACACTGTGAGAAATGGCAGAAATCAATACAGCATTTCAACGTACCCCCCACCCCCCCCCTCAACGATGTTGGGAAGAAAGGGAGACTGAGAGGCAGCAGGAGTCTTAACATGGAAGAGCAACCAGATAACTGAAGGGAAAAGAGCTAAGCATCTAATTCTATTATCAGATCGTCCCAAACTCCCCATTGCACATGGTATCGTGCGCACACGGTATCAAGGAGAAGTGGAGGTGACAGAGAAAAACATATCTTTGTAGGTGTTTTAAAATCATCAGAGATGCAGTATTCAAGTCACCTATTAATCAAAAATCAATGGGTGACCTTTCTTGAACTTGCAAAATTTAGAGAAAAGTTCAGTTTTGGGTTGTTGTTGTTGTTTTGGTCTCTATTTACGTATTTATTTTTTAAATTTTATCATTCGTGTATCATTCTCTATAATAAATACAGGACGATACAGGGAGATTGTCACACCTGTAAAGTAAAGAGGAGTTATCATGGATTCAAACGGACTGAGCAGTAACTGAGTTGGACAGTTTCAGTGCTGAAATGTAACTAAGTACATTTTCTTAAATACTGTACTGAAGTATAACCTACTTTTACTTTACTTTTTTACTTCTAATCCAATACATTTGGGAGGAAAATAATACAGAATTAAGATAATCAGATGATGAGTTTACAAAGTATGATGCACTCTATAGATTAAACTACCCAACATTACATAAATCATTTAAATATGACTCAATTCCAACCAGCTACAATAGTAAAATGATCAGAAATAATAATCTAATAACGTAATGCATAATAGTAGAACTCTCACAGTTTCCATACTTTTACTTAAGTGACATTTTTAATATAAACTTTACTTCCTAATTTAACTAACCTCACTTTTACTTTACATTGTGGTATTGCTACTTTGACTTAATTAAAGGATCTGAATTCTTCCACCACTTGACAGTTTTGGTGACTGTCATGCTGCATCATCAGTGTGACGTGGACCCATGTGGGAAAATCAACTTCCATTGACTGAAACCAAGTCATGATGCTCCTTGTATGTTTTTTTTTTTTTTTAAATCTTCTCTGATGTCACAAAGTCCTCTTAAGAAATAATGGATTATTAAAACTCAAAACCCAACAGGTAGACATTGGACAAAACCATAGTATTACAGGTGGAGAATAGTTACTGTACAGTATGGTAAAAGAAGACAATGAAACACGGATCCCATCCAAGAACACTGAAATGAATTGGCTGGAACCAACAAATAAACTGCACTAATTTTGACCAGAATTCTCATTTTCCGACATACACGAACTTATTCCATCAAAATAATTTGAACAATGCTGCACATAAAAATTACAGATAAACTGAAAGGCTTAAATGTTTCTGCATGGGCTGAAAATGGTTTTCTTTACTCATAAAAACTTGATGTTATGGAGATACTGTATATAAATAAATGAAAATTAACTACGCAATGCATTCATTTTCAGTAGCAAGTGTAACTGTGACAAAGGCAAACTTTGGGACTCATTCACCTTTAAAGCCTGTGTGTTTCTATGCCAGGAGGATGAAGAATAAATTATTGAATGTGTTTTAAGAGTTTTTGATTGTTGTTTTGTTGTCAGGGTGGTTTCAGATGTTGAAGCATTAGGAGAGATTGTTTAAAAGGGAACTCCTCTCCCCAGGAACTGAAATTAAACCTTTGTTTACGGTGATTGCTAATTGTGATTTATGAAACGGAGTTAAACACCGTCTGTGCCGATGGCCAGATTGATCTGTTTGAGGGAACTACTGTATAGCAAATGTTTGCCATTGTTGTTGGCCACTGTTGTCTGTTGTTTGGTGCTGGGCCAAACAGCAGGTTTATCAGACCTTTTTCATTGAAAACAGTTGCCTACTGAAAGCAAGGTTGTGAGAGTGAAACAAAACAGTGAAGTTGCAGGCCGGGAAACCAAAACAATGAGCTGAAAGACGCTAAAAAGCTACATAAAGTTGAGGGGAACTGCAGAGTCAGGTGATAATTTTCAATGAGCAGCTCTTTTTTACATTACCTGTAGGCATTAATCCATTAGAAATGTAAAAATATTGAGTAAATTGAGTAAAAATATTGATTATTAGTGCATCTTTAAAGTGCTTTATATTGCAGAATTAACAGGAATTTCCCTTTAACAGCTCTATAGTTTCAGCTTGCCATATGTAATCAATCAGGAACTCTGTGTGAGAGGGAAATATTGTCCGTGACTTAACTAACAATTGCACATTTACTCCATTTATGACTTCCCTTTTTGCTGAACACACACACACACACACAAACACACACATATTCAACTGGACTAAAGATTTCCGACAGTGACATCTTGGGGAATATCTGAGTTCTTTTCTTAGAAAAAAACAGCCTAACTTCTGTCCTCTCCTTGTCTCATCCCATATTACTCTCTCTGCTCATTACCAACAGGGTCAGCAGTATGACCCACAGTGATGATACATATATATTTGTCAACCGTTGTTTTATTTGGATAGAATGACTGTATCCTGGAGTGGAAATGGATCCATCACACACACAGAAACACATCAATATATGTATTCCTATGGTCACATGTGCGGTGCTATAGTCCATATTCGTACAGCTACATGTTTTATACATGCACATAAGCGCTTGCACTGTATGTATTATATGTTTATGTACATATATGCACACAGTTTTATTGTTCAGAATTTCAATTGCGGCCCGTACCTGCCTGTCTGCCCCGTGTTGGGGATGAAATGTCGGGCAGTATGACAGGAGCAGGTGGATATTATGCTTGTAGAGCAAATGTGGCAACCAAGGCCTGCGGGAGAGAAAGACAGAGAAGGGGGGGGGGTGGCAAAATATTAACGGGGGAATAAAATGATGGTGACAGCACAAAATGGCAGCGCGCTCCAACATGGTGCTTATGGATTTATTCGCCGTGTGTGGAGGGGAGAGTAGAAATAGAGAGATGGTCTGTCACTGCAAGTCTCTGTTTGGCATTCTGTTACCACTTTGTCATCACTCTCTCTGGTTGGGTCTTACTCACATGAGACCTACTTTATGTAATAATATAATGATCCCTACTTTATGCAACAAGGCTGGTACCTGTCATGATAGTACACTGACACATGATGTTTTTATATTACTATGGGTCATCTTTTTATTATATATTCACATCTTAGTCACGTAATTTCCTGCAGGTTTCAAAAGGAATCATTGTTCTTCTAAAACTCAAGCAGCTTTAGATATTAACTTGATTCTATCTCTAAAAATATCTCCTGGAGTACATTTCCCCCCCTTCTCTAATACAATCCACGTCTTATCTTCTCCTATCAGTTCTAATTTTTACTTTTCAGTTTATTTGTGTATGCAGTGGCACATGTTGCACACAGTCGGGGAGGCAGCACAAGCAATCGGACATGTTGTAAACAAACGCCAACTTTAAATTGACTCTCTAAACCAAGTTATTTGGAACTAAAAGCAAGACGCGTCCATTGTTTGCAAAATTGCTGGCAGAATGAAGCCATTAGTGGAAATTCACCACAGCTGCCAAGCCCCAGCAGTTTATTCAGTATTGTTCCCATGCTTTAAGAATGCAAATTTTTACACACTTTCTTTTATGAGTTGTCAGACACGTTAAGGATCAACAACAGAATCATCATCAATAGACTACAAAAGACAAAATACATGTTTTTCCTACATAAAAACTTTATTTAAAACTTTTCTATGTGCTGTTTTTGCAGAGCAACCCGAGCAAATTCAGAATCCATATTGTGAAACCATGTACAATACATGTGCAGCTGTATGAATGTGGACTATTGCACCACACATGTGACCGTAGGAATACATATATTGATGTGTTTCTGCATGTGTGATGGATCCATTTCTACTCCAGGATACAGTCACTCTATCCTCATAAAGCAACAGTTGACAAATATATGCATCACCACTATAGGTCATACTGCTGACCCTGTTGGTGATGAGGAGGGAGTCATAAATGGAGGAAATGTACAATTGTTAGTAAAGTCACAGAGAATATTTTACTCTCACACAGATTTGGAGTTCCTGATTGATTATATATGGCAGGCTGAAACTATAGAGCTGCTAAAGGGAAATTCCTGTCAATTCGGCATTATAAAACAGGTGTTAAAGTTGCACTAATCAATATTTTTACATTACTAATGGATTAATGCCTACAGGTAATGTAAAAAAGGGCTGCTCATTGAAAATTATCACCTGACTCTGCAGTGTCTTTCAGCTCATTGTTTTGGTTTCCTGGCCTGCAACTTCACTGTTTTGTTTCACTCTCACGAGCTTGCTTTCAGAGAGCAGTAGGCAGCTGTTTTCTGTTTATGAAAAAGGTCTAATAAACCTACTGTTTGGCCCAGCACAAAACAACAGACAACAGTGGCCAACAACAACAGCAAACATTTGCTATACAGTAAGTCCCTCAAACAGATCAATCTGGCCATCGGCACAGACGGTGTTTAACTCCATTTCATAAATCACAATTAGCAATCACTGTAAACAAAGGTTTAATTTCAGTTCCTGGGGAGAGGAGTTCTCCTTTAAACAATCTCTTCTAATGCTTCAACATCTGAAACCACCCTAACAACAAAACAACAATCAAAAACTCTTAAAACACATTCAATAATTTATTCTACATTCTCTCTGCATAGAAACACACAGGCTTTAAAGGTGAACAAGTCCAAAAGTTTGCCTTTGTCACAGTTACGCTTACCACTGAAAATGAATGCATTGCACAGTTAATTTTCATTTATTGTTATTCATTTATGTACTGTCTTCTTCTTATGTCATGGTGAAATTTTTACTTCTTGATAACAGGTATTTGTAAAATCACTTTTAAACCTCTGAAAACATTTTTTGCTTCAACTTTTTTTTTTTGTGAATGACCTCTGTGTAAATGGAGCTCAACCTTTTATATCTTAGACTGATAAAATCAAGGAGGAAGATTTTTATGGTGAATGAAAACTGAAGCTGAAATGAAAAAAGAAAAAGATGTAAAAAAAACAAATCCCACCAACAACCAACAACAACCTTGGCACAAATCTAACACTTATTAACTCTTTCTCATCATAGTCAGCTTAATAAAAGGAAATAGGCTTTTTATTATTAAAACTAATTAGAGGAGGGGAAAGGATATAGTATATGTGTAAGTCACTTTTCTGATTGATAACTACCATTATTACTGGATCATGTCAGTGAGTAAGGCACTACTGCCCCAACTGGCCCTCATTCTCCTGGACAATCTCTTTGCAGATGGGGTGACACCTTTAAGCTTAAGATCCTCTTACACAGACAGAGAGCTTGTGACGCTGTTAAAAGCGTGAGTCGTCTTCTAAAAGCATCAGGACCTGACCTTGAAGCCATTAATGCACTAATTTGACTGATAAGAGTCCCCCCCCGGAGACGTTATCGTCTCTTAATCCTTATCGTTCTGTGCCCACCTGATTGTTTCACGGCAGCTGGTTGCGTTTTGTGATCGAAGGGAAGAGCAGCAGGAGGTGGAGTGACGAAGATGAATGAAGACTCTTAAAATAGGAATACGCCTGCGGTTTCTTTTGTGTGCGCTGGTCCCTTAAGATGCACCTTCCTCACCATATTAGGAAGGAGTAATGATGACCACTTGGGCGCACTTGTTCCTAATTCAAGACTGAGGTGTGTGAAGCTCTTAACGTGGTTGGCCGGGGAACCTGTAGCTGGAGAGTGGCTATATTGGGACAGAAATTGCTGTGTTATCTTGTTTGTGTGTGTAGGTGTGTAGGTGGAGGCCTGTGAGTGTGTGTACTGTATGTGTGAGTGTGAGTGTGGTGATGTGAAGCACATTAGAGCCTGACAGACTTCTCTAATTGAACCAAAAAAAAAAAAAAAAAAAAAAAAGAGAAAGAGGAGAAAGGGACAAGAGATGCCACCTCCTACACTCAAATACATCTGAGATAGTGTCTGCTGATCAGCAGAGGGGGTGTCAGGGTTGGGGGGGGGGGTGCGGGTTGAGAGATAGCAGGTTTGCAGCCGCTACAGCAGCACACAATAAAAAGGTCCTTTCTGCCTCAAATGAAATATCTCTCTCTCTCATGCTATCTCTCTCTGTCTCTCTCCCGGGAAGTGGTGGAGCGGTAATTGGTGTTAAAAATAGTCTATTCTATAGTGGGTCACTGTATCACACACTGCTGCCTTAAATAATGCATAAATAAACCCTAAAAAGGAGTTCTAAAGAGTCTGTTATGGGTCACAGTATGACAGAGTGGTGGCCTCAATACTGTAATTCTCTCATCAGCTTCAGTTAGTCTGCCTGCAAATTCATTAATATTACATTAATTCAGTGCTCAAATCACTTTGTGTCGCACAATCTGATATTTTACCCAACAGTGAGGCCATTCAGAATGAAAACTGGTGTGATATACATTTAATATATCCGTGGAAAGACACACACAGGAAGTCACCATTCATGATTTCATTGTATTCTTTCAGATTTCCCCTGAAAGGAGCCAAAAGCGAAGGGCTACTGCATAATTTTATGCATTACAAAAGAAAAAAAAGGAAAAAAAAATTGATTTGGAGAATAAAAAAAAGATTTAGATGCAAAAGATGCAGTGTAGCCTTTACCTTTCTGCACCGGAATCTGATGAACACTGAGTCCTATACATTAAGTCCAATATACAATATACAGGAAGGTTAAAGGTCAGAATAGAAAATCGCTTGCAGGTGTGGCTGTATGTCAACTTCACTCTCATGCCTGGATGAGAACGGCCGCGCTAAATCGCGGGTCGTGACTTTAAAACAATAACCATTACCAGTCAGTAGCTGCACAGACCTACAGAGCAAGGTCAAAGCGTACCGCATTAGGAGGCGTAAGCCCTGATATTATAGAGAGCTTTCCTTGAATCAAGGTCAGTGAAAATACAGAAATACAGAGTGGCAAGGAGTAAATTATGAGAATACCCTCTGGCCTTTGCAGCCATGGCCCAGAGCTAACAAGTCATTACTGTAACACGGGTAAAGCTGAAAATATTTCACATTCTGAGCAGTACACATTAAAAATAAATCAAGGATCAGCAACACATTACTCTGTCTTTCTAATTAGTTTTTCTTTCTTGTACAAAACATTTTTCCTCCACCCTTGTAGTCCGACCTCTTCATCAAGTACCTTATTTAATGCAGGACTATGCAAAAATCATCTAACTTTTTTTTTTTTTTTTTTTTTGAACTTCATACCATCCTTTCATTTGATTCCAATTGACCAGTGGAGGCAGCTTTGATTGAATCCCAGCCTTCCTCTTTTGAAGTGCCAGTGCTCAATTTCCATTTTCCATTCTTGCTCTCTCTCGTCCAATGCTGACGCCACCTCTGCAGCTCTCTTGACACTCTGTTCTATTCAGGATTTATCAGGCCAGTGAAGAAGCTCAACTCTCAAGTGGCCCTCGTCGTGCGCTTGCGGCAGCCGTAGACAAAGACAAAAGAGCCGGCGTGATAAGTAAAGGCAGAGAATATGAGTTGACATCTCGTTTTGTCGCTGGTGCCATCAACAACACAGCGTTTGCGGTGTGAATAAAGGAAAGGGCACACACGCTGGGGATAAAATAAATACTGTGTATTATGTGTTGATGTCTTTTTCTGGCCCTATCTGTCCTCTCCTCTGAGGACACTTGAGCACAGGTATTGATCAACAGGCAGTCCGACAGCTTGGCCAGGGCCATTAAGACGTGTAGGTGTAAACACTGTAAGTTAGTAGAGAGACAACCCTACGCATTCCTGTCGCGGCAATCGGTTCCAGGCAGGGCAAATGATCTCCTGCAATACTGCACAGCAATACAGAATCAAAGCATCTGCAGCTGGATTCATCCGTCGATAAAAATAACAAATAAACATGCTTACAGTACGTCTACGTATGGATCCACACGTATACACAGACATGCACGGGTGCTTGCAACAAATAAAAGTACACCATGCAAAATGATTGAAATGTCCTTTTAGAGCCATTTAATTGTTCACTTCACTCCCTCGGGTGGCTTCTCCACCTCTCCAAAGGAAGGACAGGCTAAGCCACAGGCAGGGCTTAGCATACAGTATGTATGATATCACTAATGTGGCAATAAATGCTCTGACTGAAAGTCATGGGAGCAGGGACTCCCGAGGAAGCAGATATAGCAGCACTTCTCTGTCTTCTATAGGTGGACTGCATAAAATCATGTTACATTAATGCATTCCATTTATGGCTCAACAGTCAACATGTGCATAAATGATGTTAAAGGTGTCACTCAGCCCGTGCCTCAGCTTGATGCACGCTATACAGGATTTCAGGTCGGGTGTGTATCAGTTTAGGTGTATGTGGGTGGATAAATCTGCTTTAACACTTCATTAACAAAAATAGAGCATTGCAACTGCCTGAAGAAAAGGTGGGTTTACAGTTCAGGTGGCTGATCAGACAAAGAGATGGTACAATATAAACATGCCAAATTATTTTCAGCCAGATGTTGCTGTTGATAAACCCTCTTGAGTGACATATAAAGTGAAAAGCTGCAGGTATTTATGGTTTGCAGATGTTGTGTGATGTGCCAGGTTGCTTATCAAACATGCAGAGCGTGCAACAGACCTTTCTGACTGCAAATGTTCAACTGGAGCTCTGCATATCTGGAGCTTGTAAGAAGCTGTAAGGTTAGGTAATGTGTCATATAAAAAGGTTTTGCTTTTATATTTAATAATTTAATTCATCTACAGTCTTGCTTAATAAAACATAGTTTTCTCAAAGTGCGCAAGGCTGTGTCATATTTGTCACAGCTGATTCAATCTTTGCTGAATACTTTCCTCACCCCAATGCCTGATGAAGGCTTGTACCTCCTTGTTTGTCTCACCTACCATTTTCATTATTTTCCCCAATGTTTCATTTTCATTTATTTTTTATATTGCAATTTAACAAAATCACTCACATAATTTAATTTGTTAATATTGCAAGCCCAGTGCTTTGAGCTGTTATTCCTGTCAAACAAGCTCGCACAAGCCAAGTGTATGTTGCCTGTGCAGCAAGAAATGGCAGAAAAATCAAGTAAATAAGTGGTTGGAGAGGAGACTCTACTAACATCTAGCAAGCCAGAGAGACCTTGATGTTTTTCTCAGAAAACTAAAACTAGAAAGGTACAACACCTATGAATACTGGATATATAGACGGTGGTTAATGAACAAAGATTATTCCAACTGGACACCCTTATTGCTTTGTTTCTGCTGTAAGTATGCAATTGATTTTCTTACTTGCTAGCCGTAACCCAGCTCCCTGTAATAAAATGCTGGATTCAGCTTCAGTATCGGTGGTTATAGTGGTATAGATATAGAGCTGTACTAACTTGTACAATCAGCAGCAGTAGTAGCTTAACCCAAAAAGTCTTACAAATAAAATGATGTTGTTGGTCTATGCGATCCAGAATGACACATAGAAATGTTTTCTAGTTCGATGCACCAAATCAGCAGGATGACATAATATGACGTTTTATGATGTGACTATGGTTAAGGTTTGGTTAAGTTTAGACAAAAAAATGACTTGGTTAGGTTTATGGAAACGTTGTGGTTTGGGTTAAAATTACGCATCTCTTAAGGGTAGGCAAACTTTGTCACCATGGTTACGATAACAACCACATGGTTAAGGTTAGGGAACAATCATGGTCATGTTTTAAAAAACCCCAATATAGACTCGTCTTCAGAAATGAGAAACAAACGTCGGTCTCCTGTGTTACAGTCTGATGTTATGTTGATCCACTCGTACATCTTGACCTCTTCCCTATGTGGACTTTGTCATTCTATAATAACGTTACCGGAAATCAGGTTGCTCCCATCATAATTACTATGGCTGCCAGAGGGCTTTTTCACATGCTAAAACAATGGATCCTGTTGTCTTTCTTGGGAGAACAGTCTACCTGGGTTTCTGGAAGCTGTATGATATTTTCAACACCAAAGCAGGTCAGTTTGCAGTTTGTTGTGTTGGTGGCACACTGTATAATGGGATACAATAAAGGGGGAAGTCTAACAGTGTTCCTTCATTTAAAAAATCCAGTTTGGTGCCAGAGTATGTCTTGGCACTCAGAGCACAGCTTTATGCAGTGAAACAACCATTTGTTTGCTTTCCTGCAGGGGGTGGAATGAAAAAGAAAATTACAATCACGAAGATGTTAGCTATGCACACAATTGGATGGGTAACAGCTGCATCTGTTTGGTTACATATACACTGAATTTCAGTGCAGTTAAAGTCGTATCTGTGAAAAGTTCCAGCAAACCCCTCAGGAATCAGCTAGTTACCTACAGAGAACTTCAAACGGTTTCCAGAAGCTTTGTACTGTTAGATACGATCACTCACATGATCATGGGAATTCAATCACAAGAGAGAAAGTGTGTCAGAAATGTGACTATAGACTCTTTCATAACGCAGCTTCCCATGGCTCTAAGAGTAACACAAAGGCACTGAAGCATATTAAAACAGCTTCCATTTTATCTTTCTTCTGATCCATTAGCAGATAAGCCCATTGACAATAAGAACAATAGAAGTACTGGCCATGACTGAGCAAGCTGGGAGTAATAGGCTTCAGCCATGCCAAGCGCCTAGTTATACACCCATATGGAGAAGCATTTGCGGATTGTTTTTTTCCCTCATCACCCTGGGGCACGATAGCATTAGCTAAACACCTTGAAAGCAAATACTGACACCTCCCAGTGTAAGTGCCGGGGCTTACAGATGCACAAAGAGAGGAGCCAGCTGGAGGGAAAAGACAAGGGGAGGCTGCAAAAGGCGAAAGCAGGAAGGGAGACATGTCAAGGTATCTTCTCAGACACCATAGAGGTGTAGCCAGGATACTATGGTAACCAGATGGACATGCTGTGAGGCATATTTCATATTTCACACTACTGACTGTATATAAACATGGATGTCACAACAGCTCCCCAAAAGTGATGCCAATATATCTTGATTGCCCCCTGGTGGCTGCAGTAGAGGTCTTAAGTCCCGCCCCCTCCATTTTGGTGGATGGGACACGGGCCAAACTAAAAAATCAAAGTACATGTCAAATAAATTTTTCCCAAAGATGGTTTCTGTCATTTTAGGTAGCTCTTACCACGCTGATGCTTGTTCAAGTGCTCATTTTTCTGACAAGTTTGTTTTTAAATTGATATTTGACGATATAAAAAGGGAGTGTGACGTCATGATTGACAGCTTAGACAGACGCTCTCAACCCTCCATCAGGTGGCGGGACGGCTGAGGTGGCATGTCCTGTGGGCTGTCATCCCGCCACCTGACTCTACCGCGCAGACTCTGACTACATATGACGTCACACAAGCAAGATGGCAGCTCCTGGAAAGGAGATATTTTGGCTTCGCTCTTGTATAAAGGCAGGAAATGCCTCATCCATATTTATATACAGTCAATGTTTTACAATTTAACCAGTGCAAATTGTTAGGCACTACTTTGGCAATGTCTCATGGCAAATTCTGATACTCTGGGATGTGAGTGTATGTGCAGAGGTGTGTGTGGATTGTGCATCCTCACACTCAGAACAAAAACTACATATACTGATTTAGAACTCACGTCTACAGGAAATCTTGACTCCTTGCTGACACATTGTCCATTAACTACCAAGAATATCTTCTTCCGTGTGTGTCTCAGGCTAATACTCACCTCTGACTGGCTGGCAACAGTCTTGGCCTCGCCAATTTACCAGCACCTACATACTGAGGTGGACAGGTGGCTGGTCAGATGCCCAGTTCCTCCGCACCACAGTGGAACATCTCTACCCTTTCTGACTGGGCAGATGTCAGATACTTGGCAGGACTGCAACACAGATTCCCCTACAGTATGTCTCCAGACAGGAAACCACTCTTCGCCAGAGATTGAAGTTCTCTTCCTGAATCTGTTTCACACACTTTTCCCCTCCTGTCTGTTCTCACTTGGCTGATTCCACTTTTAATAGCTCACAAAGCCAAGTGATGAAGGCAGACTTGTGGCCAAGACACTGATCACTAATGAGGGGTAGGACTCTGACTTACCCACATTCTGGCTCTCCTGCTGGGATCACTGCAGGGAGTCTCTCGACGTTTCCCAACAATCCTTATAATGCTGTATTCAGACCCACTTTACATTTCATTCGGTGGTTTGTTTCTCAAATTTTGTCTTTTTTTTTTGTCCTTCCCTCCTGCAGTGAGAGATTGTATATTAAATCATTAACGGTTGTCCTAACAATGCAAATTCCTGATAAGCAGTGATCTCTCTGTGCCAACTGTTAGCTTCACAGAACGAGTGAAGCTTAGTACAATAAAGGGGCTCATGAATAAGTGAACCTGACATTTCATGTTTTGAAAAGTCACACCATTTCCATTGTTACAAATGTTTTCACTTGTCTCTCTATTTATTTCAGAAAGTAAGCTTTTCAGACTGCTTACACTCTACAATTTTCACCATGAACACTAGATAGTATACCGGTAACATTAAAGCCATTACACAAGGGATTTTTATGTGATGACGTGATCTTAACAAATTTTCTTAATGCATACAAGTTTTTGTTTAAATTAAATGTGTTCCTTTGAGCCCATTCATTTCAGTGTCCCTGAGTTGCATACATCGACAGAGTGGTGTATACGCATGACATGCTGGCTGCCACTGTATCTTTTTTTGATACTGTCCACTGTGGCTTTAAACAAAACTTTTGAAATCCGGTATATTCTCAAATTAAAGGATAAGAGTGTAAGATTTAGTGGTATCGAGTGGAACAGACTTGGCAGAAATGGAATATAATATTTATAAGTATGCTTTAATTAGTGTATAATCCCATGAAAATAAGAATTGTTGTCTTTTTGTTACCTTAGAATGAGTCCTTTATATCTACATAGGGAGCGGGTCCTCTTCCACAGACCCCACCATGTTGCATTGCCATGTTTCTGAAGTAGCCCAGAAAGGACAAACCAAACACTGGCTCTAGAGAGGGCCTTTTGTATTTTTCATGAGTTTTGCTGCCACCGTAGGATCTCCTACATGCTTGGGAAGGGTGGGGGGTGGGGAGGGAGGTGTATTCAGTTGGTTGCAATCTGCAATCTCACCACTAGATGCCACTAAATCCTACACACTGGTCCTTTAAAGCTGGTAGTCAAATAACAGCTTGAAGCATGGCTGGCAGAAATAAATAAAAGCTGGTTGCTAATAAAGTGCCAGTAAAAATATTGGGGGAACTGTGCTGTTTTTTTTAACAGTGGAGAGAGTATGATGAAAATGGCATCATTCTATTAATTTATGAAGGCTACAAGTTAAACATGGAGGAAGTGTTGAAAGTGAATTAACAGTAAACAACAAAAACAGCAAACAGACAGGAGCAGATCAAGTAGCAACTACCAAGACTTGAGGCTGAAGACAATGCGAAAGTAGCTACAAGTCCATATTTCCAGAGCGTGAAAAGCAACACCCCGCACTACGTATTTGGAAGGTTCTGGCTTCAAATGGAAAAGATGGTGCTGGTGATGTCACACTTCACTACATCCATCTTCATAATCTATGGACCAGATCAGAAAAGAGGGATGCATCTATTCTATACATCTATTCATCTAAAATATAATAAAATATGCTTGTAAAACAGGAGATCATGGAAGAAAGTCATGTTTCACCCATAGGCATGTTTCAAATAAAGGCTCTCTCTCTGCAATTTAGGTAAACAATGCTAAGTGACTAACTAATGGAGAATTAACATTGTTAAATGTGATCCTAATAAATGGACCAGAAAATCAATCGTTCACTGTGCTCTTCCTGGTGCCTCTAAAGCCTAACATTGTCCTTCCCGGTGCAAAATAAAAATAAAACGCCACCTCCCCTGCAATTATATGCATGTTTCCTAAGGCAGAGTTGAGTCCCAGATCCAAAACTGCAATAACTGTCACTGTTAGATTAGTGAGCTCTGAGTTGATGCAATTTCAAATTGTAAAGTGATATTATCATGCTGCAGTGGCTCCTCAGTGCAATGGGGGAGAAATACAAATAGTTAGCGGCGTGTTCCTCCTTAGTTTGAAGAAGGGTTCCGTAGGCAGCTTCCTCTCACCATATGCTCAGCCAGCTCAGCACCGTCCTGCAGGAGCCACCTCAGCCCTGCAAGTCTGCAGAGGAAGTTGACATAATAGCCCAAAGTCACGAATGACACAAAAACCCAAATAAGACAGAAACTCTGCCACAACTGCTTCCAGCTACAAAGGACTTGTGTGTGTATATGTGTGTGTGTGTGTGTGTGTGTGTGTGCTGCTTTCACCAGGGTCTTGAAACATAGCATCTGTTCAGTATTATTTTCTGAACCATAATGGCAGTGAGCTATGTTTAGTGACATGTCCATAGGCACAATGCTCCTATACATGACAACCATAATAACTGGGTAAACAACAACAGTACTCATAAAGAGTTGGAAGTGGGGAAGGAAAAAATCTATATAAAAGTAACAACCCCAAGATGTAGATTTTAAATCCATCAATTAAGTATTGTCGTGCAGCAGAGGACAACATATGCTGACCTTTTGTTCCTTGTACAATGCTGGATCCCACAATTCCTATTTTGCTAATCGGGGGCACCTTTTTGTTAGACCCGCACTAAATGTTCACAATGCAAGCCTCCAGTTTTGAAGTGTTTTTGTTGCTAACTACTCTACTACTCTTGTGACATCACTGGGGTTAAATTCTCACCCTAGACAAAACTCCTTTCAGAGCCATAAAATGTGCTAGAAAACAGTTTTAAGAGACTGAATAGTACTCCCAATGATTACTAAACTGACTTAGTAAACAATTAGTGGATCTCCCTCTTCATGGAAGACATACAATGTCATACACCTGCTTGAAGTTAAGGTTTGGTTAAGAACAATGTGATAACAGGAATATCGTGGAGAAACAACAATAACAACAATAAGAGGGCAACATTAAGGTCTGCTGGATTCAAACTCTGATTCCCATCTCCTTCACTGTAATAACATCCTGCACAAGTTTGTTGTCAGTCACACAAATAACTACAACCTCTAGAGTCCAGGAAGACACAAACACTGAGGCAAGTGACTGTCCTTAAAATGTATGACAGCTGAATAATAAGCGGGGCTTGCCATGTTAGCAGGTTGACAAACTGTATTTCCAAACGTCCTCAGAACACATTTTCTCTGCCATTTCAATAAAAAAACAAAATCAGAGGACAGACAGATCTAACAGACACTTCAGGTGTTGTAGCAGCAGAAGTTTAACAGGTGTTTAGTTAAGGCTGACAGATGAGTAGCAGAAATCATGGCCAAACTGTTAACTGTTTTTTTCTTATCATTTAGCCCAAACTTGTCCTGCTAGATAAATGGCATTGCCTCCCTTGAATAAACCTTGGGTCATAATGAACTGAAACCAGAGTCTATACAGTAATTGCATCATTTAAAGACCCAAACCAATGCAACCACAGTGTATCTCTTCATAGCTAATGGAAAGGAGAGAGTACTTAGAGAGCTGCCTCTCAGAAGCATGGATGGATTACTCTTCTGGAGAAAATATGTTGAAGTGAGAGCAGAAAGCACAGTACAAAGCACTTTTGTGTGAATGTGGGTTACAAAGTTCTGTGGGGAAAGACAACCTATGGCTGCAGCCCGGAGGAAAGGCAGCGGACACTAATAGAGTTGTAACAGAGGTTAAAAGGGGGAATGAGGAAAAAAAGACAGTTGACAGAGGTAGTGAAGTGCAGTGAGGTGAGGTTTAAGACAGATAACATTAAATCATTCCCAGTCCTTTAACTCCTTTTGTCTCACCCCTGAGAATAGTTAAAGTCCAGAGCGTGACTTGCTCTTAAAACATTTTCATAACTAACTTAGAGGGTCAACCATTGAAAAAATGTTGAAATGAGAGGTATTTTACTGCCAACAGGGAGTACTGCCTCTGCTTTTCTGTCTGCTCAGCCTCCTGTATCATTGTCTGGGAAGGTTGCACGCTGACTAAAGACTGCGTGGAATATCCTAAAGTCATTAACCTTAAGTGCTGGCAGCTGAAAACAGGTTAATGCAGCTAAAGTAAGGACTTTCAGCGATGGAGTTCCAGTGATAAATGGGGAGAAAATGGAGGATTTAAATCCCCATGGGTCAAGGAAAGGCGATTACATCCTGAAGGCTTTGGATTCATGACCATTCATTCATGATCGCGGAAGAGGTTGTCGCAACCACAAGGGACTGGGCTCCCACGTTTTGGTCCGCTGCTTTATGAATGCCCAGGGAAATCATACGTGGATACCCCAGCTATCTGACTCACTTGCCAACAGTGGCCTGGAAATTTCCATTCTAACATGCACAACTGAGCGATCTCTCCGTTAACAACCAAAACGTGGATCAAGGGAAACTGTAATGAAAATGGAGAAGAAGCTATACAGGACTTTGAACAGGCGGATTCCACCCAGGGCGGAAATCCAGCTCACATCAGAAATAAAACACAAAGGATTACATGGGTCTGTTTCATAAGGAGTGTTACGAGAATGCTTGGGAGCGCGTTTGTGTGCACGCACATGGCTGAATGTGTGTTTTTTTCTCGCTTGCATTTCTGTCTTGTTTTGAGATCCGGACTGGACAGATGCAGAGAAGGAGAAAAAGAGAGAGAGAGAGAAAGAAAGAAAGCTCTAAGGCTCAGATGAACAGTTTTTGTGTGGAGGCCAGGTGGCAGATTGCTGGAGTTGGGAGATGAAAGTGGGAGAAGACCACTGATCTACTGTACAGTACACTGCTGCAGGAGATGGATAGCACCCTTCTCTTCTATTTTCTCCCACTGTGTTTCTCTCCTCCATGCCCGTTAGCGAGTGATGCATCAGGGTCAGGCGTGGTTGAGTGTTGGGAGGATCAGAGCAGCCCATGCCCACGCACCAGGGCTTGAGACACATGAGGAGGTCAGAGAAGGATTTGGAAAAAGAATGAGGGCCCGATGAGGAAAGAATATCAAAAAATGTGCGACGATACAAGAACTGAGCATCGCACCAAAGAATGCAATGTGTCTGTTTATTTTTAGCTCATCTTTGTTTGTTTGTTTTTGGATGAGAATGATGCAGGTGAATATTTGTCAAACACACAAGTTAAGTGGGTGAAGTCTGGCAGCCAACAGCCAAAACCTTTAACCTCTCCCACAGAGAGCTCCAGCCTACCACCACAATCCGCCGTGGGACATCACGACACCCGCCTCACCTGCAATCATATGCATACATTTGCATACCGATTCCCATAATCTTGCATAATCCAATAACAAATGAATGACAGGGGCTTCACTTTAAGTTATCAGTAGTCGTATGTCAAGAGAAAACTTAAGGTGTGCATTCATTTGCATCGCTGATGAGCTCTAGGGCATCTGGCAGGGCAGGTAGCTCATATTTTGTTTATGAGAACGCATGCATGTCGTAAATTGTCACCAGGGATCCAGCTGTTCACTCAGCTTGCTTCATATCCCCTCACCTCTCTCTCTTGTACTGCTATATATTATTTCAGTCTTGACATGATTGGGGTTCTTTCTGTTTCACTCAGACCTCTGTCATGAAACGTTTGACACGGTTATAGCATACTTTATAAAATGGTGAAAATAAATAGATATTCTGGCTGCTTGATGTTTTATTTTTGAGACTCTCCTTATCAGAAAAAGTGCAGTAATGAGCTCAACCAGTGTGAAATAATTTGTTTTTTTTTTCCTGATAAGGGAGTCTCACATTTATGCAAAAAAGGCTTGTCATCTCGAGAAAGTGTCTGACCCCAACAGCAGACATTGGAATTTATGGCCTGTTTCCAACAGTCAACTTCATTTACACATCGTTATCCAATCAATATCTTTCCTAACATTGACAAATCAGTTTTATCTTTGGTCCTGATGGTATGTCTTCATTTTACTCGTGAGTGAAGTGTGGCCACCGCACTTCCTTTGTGCAACAATTTTTACATAATACCCACAGTTTGAAACTGCAGGATCACAAGATTTTCTTGGGCCCAGAAAGACTTTTTCCCATTCACAATTATTACAAAATAAACCACTATAGACTAATGAAATATTCCAATTTCAATGTCACAGTTTGACCCATTCATAAGTTCAATAAATATAAAAAATTCTCAAAGAGGTGGATCAGTATATCACTTTCATATTCATTAATTTGTGCAGTGACTCAGCCAGTCTGAGCATTTGTACAAAAAATGACTGTCCTCTAAAAAAAGATTTACTTTACAAATTCAAACCAAAGACCAGGGTTTGCATTGCTTTTCCTGCCAACAGTCAATGTAAGTTTATTTTAGCCATAAAGACAATCTTTTCCTAACCTTACCAAGTCCTTACAGTTATCTACGTTTGGTAAAAGTAATGCAAAATCGCAGGTTACATGATTTGCTTGGACCAATAAGGTCTATTTCCATGTCATTACAAAAGAAACACCTGTAAAACAATGAAATATCACAATTTCTATGTCATCGTTTCAGCCATCTGGTCTAATAAAAATAAAAAAGTCTCAAAAAGTGGGGACTCAACCGACTCAGCCAAGGAGGAAGACTAATGCTAATGTGCTAAAAACACCAACGAACAGCTTTCTTTGGAGTGTATGTGGAACTATCGTGGCATCAGACGTTGCAAATTGCTTTGCCTGTTGGATTTATTTGGTTCAGTTCACTTAAAATATTTGTAGTCACTAACTATGTTGGTTGTTCCTATGCTAACCTTTTGCATCCTTGTTCAAATGCACTTCAGTATGTAGTACAGATTGCATCAAGGATAACGCCACCATGACATTCTGTACAGTGCTGATTTTGACTGTATGACTATTGACTTTAGTTCAATAGTAAGTTCATTAAGCTAGTCTGATGTAAAACAAAGCTGTTTCTGTTGCGTCTGCAGTCTTTTAATAAGCTTTTAATGAGGAAGTAAGAACCTATGTATTATGTTTGTGCTGACAATGGCGCTCTGCTGCTAAAAGCTACTGATTTGGTCGGTGACAATGATGATTCAGTGGTAAAAGATCGGTTCATACATGTACTGAACTCTACATGGAACACGCTACCCAGTTTTCTTAACACAGCTGTGGGTCATATGAATAATGACGCACCTGACTTTGATAAACCAGGCTCTGTCTCCCACCGAGAGTCAACACCGGATGCTAATACAATCCTTTCCTGACCAAATAGTTTTATGTGCCTACATAAACTTGAAAAGAGCATTGCTGGTTTGTCTTCTGTCTTCACCCTACCAACGGGGGCATCAAGTCTCCAAAACACTCCTAAGGAATGACAAATGACCTATTTGTCATCTCAGTATGAGGACTTGTTCTTATTTCCTGCTTGCACTTCAGGAAAAATATAATGGCTCCTGGCTGTTTTTAGAAGTCATCGTACAAACTGATGAAATGCATGATCCTTCCTTACTGCCTCACAAGTTTGCCAGCTTTTTGGGGCCCATTCTTTCAGCGTTACATCACACAGCAGCAATGAGCACTGTCTCTCTGGGGAGCAACCGTAAGACAAAGGAAGAAAGGGTGGAAAAGATTTAGCAGGAGAGATTAAAATCTCAGAAGGACGGCGAGAAAACGACCCCTTTGCTGTTCAATTTAACAAAGCGCGGTGGGGGACTTTATTATTTATATTCTTATTTATGGCGGCTTTGACATTTTTATCTCCATTCCCACCGGCCAGGCACAGTCAGAGCAATGCCTCGACCTTGGAGGAAGAATTCTCCCCAACTAAACTTTTTCTATCTAAAATCACAACAACTTTGCAATCTGTTTTTGCGATACCAAGACAAACGGTGATCCGCTGTGCATTAGCTCATTTCAATGAGAGCGGAGGAGCTTATTACACAGTTGAATGACTAATACTTCATGTTGTCAAAGGACAGTGAGCGTCAGAGATGAGGATCACCATTGTCGTCTCCATTGTGTGTCTCAGCTATTGTCATCAGACGCTAATTAGTAAATAAGAGCTGTTGACACGCCGCTGCACAGTGCTAATGAACACAAGAGGTGTTAAGCCACAGGAGATGCAGTCACAGCTATATTGTGGAGGTGGGTGGTGAAATAGCTAAATGCTTGGTTGGTGAGTGAGTGTGTGCATGTGTGTGTTTGAAAAGAGAGCGAGTGTATGCAGAAATAGCACATCTCCTCTGATTGGATGTCACAACAATGGGCGATGTAATGTTCTTTTTGTATTGCTCTAATGCATGTATGAGCTTCAGACAGAAAGAATATGGGAATCACCCAGAGCTTTATGAGATGGAGGTGTTGTGACTTAAGAGAAGGAACGCTGATTGAGACAATAACTTGTAAGCTGCTGGTACTGGCACCGTGGTAGGAATGGATGCCTCTTTGGGAAAGAGAGTGGATGGTATAAGAACAGGGGAGGGGTGAGGGAGAGAAGGGAGGGAGATAGGGAATCTGTCAGGTATAGAAGAGAAGCAAAACAATAGCGCAGAATGAGGAACAGGGCTGCCTGGGAGTTGACAGAAAGACATCAGTCCTTGGTGACAAGGACAGAAACCCTTATCAGTGAGCTGCACTCTGCAGGGCCAAGCAGAGAAGGAAGCGGGGAGGAGAGGCACTGAGCTCCAAAGGGTTTGTTTTCCAGAGAAGAAAATCCTCTAAAGACTCTGCCATGCCTCAACGGTATGGATCCACTCTGGATTTGTAGTTTGTCCAAACACTCACCTTACAGCGATACCATGACATGTTGAATTTGGGCTGTTATTTCTGTTCTCAAGTCACCTGAGAAATTGGGGGAAATATGTTTTGTCTGTTTGCCAGGTGCTCAGATGTATCGGAAAAGCAGTTGGTGATGACTTGTGCAACAAAGTTTTATCACTGACATGAAATAAATTAGCATAAATTCCAATATTCAATGTGTACACCAGTGAATTATGTCCTGCAGGGTGGGAAAGACTTGAAAAGACAGTTAAGACCATCATAAGACACTAAAACTCTATATTATCACAAATGCTGAAATGATGTGTTGAGAATGAATTCCGTTTATTGCAGAAAATTGCCAACAACAAGCTGTTTCCATCTTCTCAAATGTGAGGATTGACAGATTGAGGAATGATGAAAATATGGTTTGCTGCAGCTCTAACTGTCACCCATTTGAATAAAAGTACAACTTAATATCAATTCAAATTCAAAAGAGAAAATGTATTTTCTATCTGTGGCCAGAGATGGGTGATTTGTCTGCCATTTCTAGAGCAAGACAAGGTGAGGCAAGTTTATTTATATAGCACATTTCAGCAACAAGGCAATTCAAGGTGCTTTACATAAAACATTGAATAGACATTGAAAATTGAAGCATCGAGACGAAGTGCAAAAGAAACCAAAAAGGACACTTACATTTGAAAACAGTCATTAAAAAGCCAAGAGAATAGAAAACAAAAACAAGCTGAAATAGAATGAGACAGGTGTAAAATACAAAAATAAAAGTTACGGTGCAGTATAAGAAATGAATAATTATTTGATTTAATAAAAGGCAGCAGCAGACAGACAAATCTTCAGCCTTGATTTAAAAGAACTGAGAGTTGCAGAAGACCTGCAGTTTTCTGGGATTTTGTTCTAGATATGTGTAGCATAAAAACTGAATGCTGCCTCTCCATGTTTAGTTTTGACTCTGGGGAAAGAAAGCAGAACTGTCCCAGACAACCTGAGAGGTCTGGATGGTTCATAATGTAGCAGCACATCAGAAAGGCTTTTATTTATAACTCTCAATTTAAATGCAGAGGTTAACAGCTCTGCAAGTCAGGGTGACTCATCCTACATTCAACTGTAAGATAAGCTCTGGGATACATTAGGTTTTTTATGAGGAAAATAATTCTGACTACAATACACGAAATAAATAAAATTTAATGACAGCTGTTATATATTTTTAAATAGCTGTAAAGGAGAAAAAAGGAAACTCTTTTATATTGACAATGGATGACATGATGTAGTGAAAATGCAATGCTGTTATAATACTGAGAAACTGATACATTAGTCCAACCACAGACCTAAATTGATACTTGTCATCTAAGCAGGTTTGACTGTAAATAGGAGATCCAGATCTTCTTTGTTCCAATGGGAAAAATGGGATCTAGAGTACTCAAGACAGACTGCCTTGAGTACAAGACGATATACACACAAACACAAGACCTCCGCTGTCAGGAAAAAACCCACAGAACTATCGACTGTCACATGTTGTTTAACATGATTTTGTCAATCTGCCAACGCAGTAATGTTATAGTATCCTATTAATTCTTTAAATGTAGCGATTAACAGTATATCTGTCCACATATCATGTAAAGTGATTGACTCTGCCAATATAAAGACACATATTGATTCAGATATTATAGGTTATCAACGTAGCAGTGTTATTTAAATCTTGAATCTATTGATTTATTCTGTCAACGTAGCACATAGTGATGAACTCTGTCATTATAGCGATATTTATTGATTGATTCATAAACAAATATAGCCTCGGTGATTCAACAAACACTGCTTATTGCTTGAAGCCTCTCTTTATCTCTCACAGACAGAAACACATGCACTGTTCTCTTTTTACTCGCAATGTCATAATTTCTCTTTGCAGACAGACAGACTATTTAACTGTGAGCAGGTGAATTTATTATGAAAAGCTAATAATCAATAGCCTATTTGATCACATTGTGTTTACAACTTTAAAGCCTTTATCTGTTGATATATAAGAAATCTACCAAAATAAGCTTTATAATAATGTAGCATATATGGAAAAGTTTGCTTGTGTATGTGAAATTGATTTAATGATCTAACGCCACTGTCGGTGTAATAGATATCCTGACTAGATAACATTCGGTATTTATGGTGTATTTACTCAAACTGAACATAACGTAAGTTATTTTAACAGTACAACTAGTGCGGCGCAAAACATGCAGACTATTTGATGTTTTGCAAATTTGCCTGTCACAGTTGTGTAGAGGAAGCTTCAAATAAGGATGAGCACAGGTGTCGTTCAAACTGAACATTTCACTCGCTAATATGCTAAAGTTTTACAGAAAAGAAAGTAAACAACAAACTTTGAACCTTGCACGCAAATATCATCACTAAAGCTGCAACAAAGAACAGGGTGGGTTACTTCCTGTATCTCTGTGTGTAACTCAAAACAATGTATTTTCAGGATCTTGTCCATAGTAATACTGAATAAAAAACCATTGCCAGGTTTCCCATAAATTCTCACATTTTCTGTAAATACTACGTGTAAGATAACGAGTGTGCGTGAGAAGACAGAGTCAGAATGAACGCTGAGTCATGATGTTTTATTGGCACTTAGCATACAGCTAACTCTGCTAACATGGATGCAGTAACCATGGAGGAATACAGAAAGGCCAACTATGGAAACATAAGTCACATGGAGTGCAACACAAAACAACAATACATTACATTATGTTTTTTAACTTTTTTTTTTTGATATAGCTACTATTAAAACAACTAAACATGAATTGCCGTACTACTTTAAACTAAAAAAAGTCACAGGCACCATTGTCACCGTCATATATGGCTCTTGAAATCAACCGTGGGAATTTCTTGTGTCTTCTTCTAGAGTTTCTAATGCAGGGCAAACAAAAAAACCCACATGTCATTTCCTTTCCTGATAATGGAGCTGCCCTGAGAGTGGAGCCTGCAACTGGAAGCGTCCCCACAGAGGAGACCTGCAGACAGACCCCTCTCTGTAGACCAAGTCACAGAGCTCCACGCTGGTGGTCATCAGTATTCTGGATAAGTCCTCATCCACTAAACTGAAGACCAGCCAGCAAGAGTCCGTAATCTGCTGTGAAAGCTGAGTGCTATGAAGGAAACATCTCAAGCGTTCAGCAGGCGACGACTGCCTGCTCCCTTTTGCTAAAGTCAATCTCCCGCTTGACTCTCCTCTCCTGCTCTGACGGATATTTGTGTGTGTGTGTGTGTACATTACAAAGAAACACAAGCTAAAACACACACCTACACACAGACAGATGGAAACGCATGCATAAGACAGAAAATTCAGTGAGTCATCCATGCAAAGCTTGTGCCCACAAGGCTGCCAGTGTGAAGGGGACAGGTGGATGCTGGGAACGGGGGGACTTGTATGAGCAGGTGATTGATCAATCTTAGGACTGCACAGGGACTTCTACTAGGATAAACAATAACACACATAGTGAAAAAGAAGGTGTGAAAGAGGGAGAAACAAACTGAAAACATTGGTGGGCTGGTGAGAAGTAGCTAAACTGTTGTTCACTTGAAAACTGTGTCATGGTGTTAGAACAATAAAGATATCCTCTTATGAAGAATAACTTGGAAAAAATAGCAGGAAAACTCTTTATTAACAATCTGGTTCTTTTTTATAACAATAGCCATTATTCCTAGGTGTTAAGTTCAGATTAAAAACAATTAATGTTTTCGCAAATTAGTTCAACTGTTCACTGTCACAACTACGGTGTATGAATAGTAGGTAAAAGAGGGAAAAGTTATGCTGGGAAGTCACTCAGCAAAATCTAACAGGTGTGTACAACAAGCAGATTGCTAGATAGGTATTTTTTTCATTTGTTTACAACCTGTCTGACGGTCTGACTCTAATCCTTGCTTGTGTTTTAGTGATGTTGTGTTCTCAGATCTCAGCTAATGGAGTTTAATACGTTTTTAAAACCACCAAAAAAAGATGGACAAAGCTATGAAAACAAGAGTCTACAGATCTGGAGGGGCGAAACCATCTATGACATCTATTCTATAGCTGCATTTGGTTGGAACAATGCATTACTGCAAAAATAAGTAACTAAGCACTACAACCACACATCTAACTTAGAGACATAATAGTCTCTATATAATAGAACATAGACTGTCTACTTAAATACCAGTAGAGATGAGTGAGAAAACCTGTTTGCTTGTAATTGAAATGAACCCTTTAAACCTTCTCTAACATCAGCATGCTGCTCCAACAGCTCAATGAACTGTACAACCAGTCAAACCGATGTGAGTAAGGTAACGACAGCACACGGGAAGAAGAGCGAGAATGAAACAAAAAGGTGTCTGAATTCAGAAATTCAACCTGTACCGCAACTCAAGCGTGAATGTGATCATGGGAGGAGTGCGCTTGCCACAAACCCACCTACTCTACAAATCTCTAAACATTGTTTTAGGCTTGTGTGATATCAGGAAGCCTGTTTGTTCTCTCATATCTACTGTACCTGCCACGCTGTTCACTCAAAACGCATCAATAAAACAGTAATAATAAATAAATTGCACACCACCTGAACTCTCTATAGATGGATGTGAAGGTTTATTGTACCCAGGCAGCATTGATGGAGGATTGAGTGTGTTGTCTGTCACTTGGGCATTTTTTCTGCAAAGTGTCAGCCGTCATACATTGGACAGAGGTGTTCTCTAGTGAGGCAAAAAAAAAAAGACACAGAAGGCCTGAAATGAAGAATCTAGTCTGTTTAAAGGAGCTTGTCAAAGACAGATACGGAGAAATAAACAGAAAAAAAAACATACATGCAGGGACAGAATGTACAAACCATGACGGAGAGCTATAGTGAATGCAGCTTGGTGTGTGTGTGTGTGTGTGTGTGAGTGTGCGCGTGAGTGTGTGAGGTGTTGGCTGACAGAGTGTGTCGGAGAAACCCAGGGGAGACTGGTACAACAGCTGGATGGAATGGAGACTACTGTCTTACATTCACAGCTCACCACCAAGCAGCTAGCCAGTCTTTTCTCTCTCTCTCTTTCTGTCTCTCACACACACACAAGCTGGAACAGAAAAGGCATGGATGCACACACACACACACACTCACACAAGCACACAAGCACAGGCATTCAACGGACAAGCTTAGAGAAGGGGAGACCTAAAAATGTAGTGTGAGATTTGAGGACAAGTGATATCCCTGACACTGAACACAGATTGGTACTGAAATACGCTGCCACCTTTCAACCGAAGTTGAAACGAAACAGCTGGAAAGATGAAGAAGACAGAAAGGACAGATAGACAAAAAAGGAAACAGAAATTGAGTCAGTCTTCCTAAGAAACCGATTCCAACATGAAAGCGGTGCAGCGTTACACTGCATTAGGTTAGATATGGATTAAAGAGGACGTGCATACCAGTATCCTACACAAAAAAAAAACTGCCTGCCCTGAAGGTGTGTGCATGGGGCCTTCGCAGACCTGACAAAACTCCCCACCCACAAGTGAAATCAGCAGACTGTATTCTCTCACCTGTCATGCTGACATCAAAGGCAGTTTCCTATGTTCATGTTGTCTGAAACCACTGCTTTTATTTTCAGTAACAGGGAACACAGATGGTGAGCTCTACCTGTTCCTCCTCTTAAACCTCTACAATATACAGTGCTAACCAAGGGATGTAGACAATAGTACAGTGTAGCTTAGTAAAATGGGGGACATTCATGGTTCTGAAGGTAAAAGTCCTATTCATTTTTTTGGATAAACTGTGGTAGGTAGACTCATCGATACAAAAGATGATCAAATGCTTTAGAAAATATCTAGATCTTTGATAAAAGAGCCAAAAGATAGAAGAAGCCTGTATACATCAAAACATGATAGAAGTTAACTATCCAAGCATCCAATCATAGAGCTTTAAATTTGGCTGCAGTGAGCTGAAGCTGATTACACTTTATGGAGCAGTTTACATTCATTTACTTTTAGATTTTAAGTGCATTTGGTATAAATTCAGCAACTTCAATGTGGCTTTTTGTTTCAAATTGCTACAAAAAAGCATTATGAATTCACTACAGTTCTGATTTTTGCAATAGCAACAACTTATTTTCACCTCTTATTCCCCTTTCTTAATTGATTTTCAATTTTTTTCATTCCTTAATCTTCCTCCTGTTTTTTTTTCTTGGTAGATGCACTAACACACTCATGCACACGTGCACACGCACATGTGCCCCTAACAACCGACCCTAGCAGCAGTAACTAGCTGGCATTATTATAATATCTATTTTTTTTGCTATTAGTATGGTGATTTTTGTACTTTTATTAAATGTTTTGCTTTTGTTTGTGTGTTTTTATTTTAGGGTTTTGTTGAGTATTGTCTATAATGCTGTGCAAAAGTTTTAGGCACTAAAAGTAAAGTGAGAATGCTTACAAAAATATTGCTATAAGTTGTTTTAATTAATCAATTAACTTCTTACAAAGTCGAGTAAACAGCAGAAACCTAAATGAAATCAATATTTGCTGTGAGCAGCTTTGCCTTTAAAACAGCAGCAGTTCACCTCGGTTCACTTTAACACAGTTTTTCATGGTAACTTGCAGGTAGGTTGTTGTAACCATCCTGGAGAAAGATGCTCCTCTGTGGATTTATTATTTAGGCCGTATCAGGTGCTTCTTCATACAATCCCAGATTGACTCCATGATGTTGAGATCAGGGCTCCATGGGGGCCAAACCATACCTATGTTGCAGGACTCATCATTCTTCTTGTTGCTGAAAATAGTTCTTTATGACTCTAGCTGTATGCTTGGGGTCATTGTCATGTCATGAATAAATTTGGGACCGATCAGACACCTCCCTGATGGTATTGCATAATGGATAAGAATCTAAACATCTAGGGTGCCTAAAACTTTTGCACAGTACTGTAGTTCTTGTCATATTTTTTCACTTCATGTCTCTACCTCTGTACTGTGTTTATGCACTCTGCAGCATCTTAAAAAAATGAAGCTCTTGGCTACAGTAGTATATGGAGTAATTTGCCATACCGGCTTGATGGGAAAAAAAGTAGAAATATTCAATGGCCAGAACATAGCCCTATACTGGTGTTAAATTATCCGAGAGATTCCCATGCCACTATAAGGAACACCGACATTATTATTAAAATAAACCCTTCAAACCCTAATTTACAGCTGTGAAAAATACTTGTGGAACACACGGCTCTGCACACCTCGCTACTCTATGAGGGATATGGTGTGTTCACAAAAGTGAGACACATTTAAAAAGCGCACTTTGTGAAAAATTACATAATCTTCCAGAGCTTGTTGCAGCCTCCTTTGATATCTAGCAGCTCAGACAAGGGCACTTTCCTCTTTTCTCATATATCTAATTAGCAGTGGCTGGTCCCTGCGGCGGAGACTGTGAGGTGGTCTCACCATTGTCATTAATCCTCCAGTCCTCTTGCAGAATACCGCTGGACTTAACAGAGCCAGAGGGGTCACAGGTCAGTTACTGACAGCAACCCCCCAAATACACACGTACACGCACGCATACAGACACCATCACATGCAGACATGCAAACACACACGTACACAGAAACTCAAAACAGCATCTGGTCGGCCACAAGGTGAGTCAGGTATGTTCAGCCCGTGTGCCCTGTGGACTCAATATGCCTCCTGGTTATAAGCAGCATCTCCATCAGCTGTGTGCTGGCTGGTGTCTGCTTCAAACACATCAAAACATGTTTGTTGTACATGACCCTTATAGGAGGTAAATAAATGGCCATACAGTGCTGACAGGACAACCACCTTTCCTATACGTTCATGTATATATATCTAATTTGCGTTGGAAATACATTTGATAGCAAATATAACGACCAGATTACTTTTTTTCAACATTATAACAAAATGTTTATATTGTGCATATCTGCTGGATGTACATTGCAAATATTTTAATTTAGTTTTTTTCTTCACTATCCATTCCTAGCAACAGAAGCATGACTAAAACCACATTTTGACCATGTCAAAGAAGAAAGCATTCTCATTTATTTCATTGAGACCAATGGGATGGCACAGCACGAGTTCAACTTGGTTCAAGATTTGGCACAACGCAATGCAAAGTCATCTTCCACCACATTGCATTTGCCAATCAAATATGTGAAAGTGCAATATCTGGAATACCTGAGTTCAAGACTATCTTGTAACAGGAGTGGTGAAATTCTGCTGTTTACCTCACAGTTGTCAGGAGATGATTGCTGGCAAAATAACTTTCACTGTGCAGTGTTTTATGCCTTCGGTTTTTCAAACTGCACTCCCTTCTCCTCATTTTCTCTCTCATTTTCTCTCTGGTAGATGTACAAGCACGTCCCCACCAATTTTTTTTGGTCTGAACAAGTTATATGTTTATTTTTGGGAAACTGAAACTTGGTCAAATACTTTTAAAAAGTCAGAGCTCACTTGAGGCTTGACATGGGAAACAATCCCCTTCATCTTCTGTCAAAGTTATCCGTCCTCACCCCCTCCAAAAGATTTCCAACACACCTGTCATGAGTTGTCCCAGATGCCGCATCAGTCTTCCCCTATGACATACTTCACAGAATATCTTATTTAATGATCTTATTCATGACACTGTAATAAAGATGTTACACCACCTCCTGCTTTGAAACTTAATAAACATTGCCAGTGAACATAATCTTGGTACCATTAAGTTTTTAGATGCATTACAACATTTAACGAGTTTTATTATGTAATGTAATATTATATGTAAACTGTGTCTACTCTGATAAAACACTTGCTGGAAGGGAAGAAAACCATAGAAATGCATATTACTGAAATTAGATATCTTGAGTCCTGAGCCCTTCCCTTTACTTGCGCAATAAAAGCCTTGCTATGTCCGCAAGACAATCCATACAGAATAATCAAGTTTCTGTGAACATCTTGGCCTCTGGCCAAAAACTCAAGGTTCAGCACTCACTGGTGTGTGAGCAATAATGGATAGATAAGCAGTGTGTGAACATTGAGTGAACACTCCACCAGAAGTGTAATTCAGGTATAAATCTCTGGTTTATGTGGAGCATAAAAGGGAGGTTGCAGAATGAAAATTTGAGGCAAGTATCTGATTCTGTGAAGCAGAGACTGGGCTGGAGGGCTGGGACGAGGCAGTTGCTTTTGCTGTGAATCTGGATATTGCAAAGAGACAGAAACGGGGAAGGGGAAAGAGGTGGAGAGGCTGGACAGAGGGGGTACGAATGAAGAAATGCTGACAGCGATGCTGAGAGGAGACTGAGAAAGGATAGATGGAGGGGAAAAAAGTGGCTAGTAAGACTGGAGAGCAAAATTGAAGTATGGTTGAGATATGGCCAGAATATATTGAGCAGAAGCCAGTACTTTCTTTAACTCAGGCAGACTGTGTGTGTGCATTTGTGAGTTTGTGAGGCAGCAGAGCCTGAGGCTCTCCCTGCTGAGAACAGTTAGATTGGGAATCAGACTGCTTGTTGGAGACAGATCAGCACAGACTGGGAGAGAGATACTTGTATATAAACCTCAGAGGCCATGAATCCTTTTTGCAGCACATATAAACACTTAACACACAACATGACAGCAATTTGCTTTCACAGAGCGATCATAACATGACACTTGGCTTTGATTAATTGTACTATAATATTTGTTTCAACCGGCGATGTCGATAAATGCCATGCACTGTATGTTAAGCAGCTTGGAGAAAGATGAGGATAAGGAAAGGAGATGGAAAAGGAGGAGCAGATGGTGTTATTGCATGCAGGACTGTGTGTGTGTACGAGTGTGTGTGACCAAAAATTCCTGAGGAGGGTCACCAGATCTCAGAATGCATTATTAAAGAATAACACCTGTCGCACAGCTACAGCTAGAGAATGGGTGCTCTCTGCATAATAGATAATTAGAGAACAATTAAATACTATGAGGAGACACAATGGGTCTAAGCAAGTCACACTGTGTTTGAAGTCAAGTGCTTTGTCAAAATTAACATTCAGAGAGCTGTTGGTGGGAGTTTGGGCGTTCTGGATAAAGTGGAGGGTTGTTTATTCTACGGTTCTTCTCAGCATGTTTACATGCACATACAGATTTTGTGCTCTAAACCGTGACAGACACGGCATTTCTGCATTGTTATCAACTCATTTCATTCTCTGACAAGGCTGGGCTATTTTGGGTTCTAGAGGGCAATGCATTTATCAAAGTTCACGTCACAGACGTCTGAATGATCAACCCTCTCTTTGACTTGATGCTTATTAACATCACTTTTCAGGGACATGGTGCTCAATCAAATATTGTACATTTTGGAATTACCTCTCTTAGCCAACTACCTTGGGGTTGTCCAACTTTCCAAAAAAAGAGTGCATATAATATTCATTTAATAAAGCATAATCTGTCATAGATTTGGCCCAGTCCTCTAAAATACCTTCATCAATTATACATGGTTGCCAGCAGGCTGAGTGCAAGTCTTTTCACTACAGATTTAAAGTATGCTCAGCAGTTGGGTCTGTTGTGTGTGGTCTGACAGAGTGATATTGTGTAAAGTCACATTTTGCATCAGGGGTGTCATGCAGTTACATTTTTTTGAGGAGGCACAGTTTCACAATGCATGTGTTAATGTTCACACCAAACCAAGTTCTTACCAGTAATTATCTGCTTTGGCTTCTATGTTTATCAGTAACTATCTAGAACTTGAATGACACTTATTAACACTTATTAACACCATTTAATAACAATATTAAACAAGAAAATTGAAGCGAAAGGCTTTAATCTTGGGGGTAACGTTAGCTGGTTAGCTAGCCGGCACCATTGATTATTTAAGGATAAATGACACATTTCAGTGCTGCAAATGTGTTTAGACAAAAACAATAATTTAGCCACGAACAAGCTAATGATGATGTTATGCATCATTATAAGTAGTTTACTATAATGCCTATAGAGCATTTGATTAAACTTCTTGTTCTCACAGTTCACTGTGAAACAACTGTCCAATAATATTTTTTTAAATTTAACCTTGGATGCTCTCAACAAGAGCCTATAGCTATGCTAGCGGCTCTGCGAAGCTATATTTAGCCACAGCTTTGAGCCAAATGCTAACATCAACATGCTAACATTTTCAAAGTGACAATGTTATCTTACTGATGGTTAGCAATAATGTTAACCATGTTCATCATCTAAATTTTAGCCACGCAGCTAGCATGAACTTAAGTGCAGTGGAGCAGTTCTTTTCCATACTGAATACATACTGGTACCATTAATCTAAATTAACTTCTACCTGTTAATTTCCCAAGGAATATGGCAAATAACACCATAAATTTGTCACACCTTCTCTGTTGTCATAAAGCAAGCATCTGTTGGTGTTAACAGTGGAGCCAGGCCATCTCTTTATGTCTCAAAAGCACCATATGGTTCAGTATAACACCCATTTTACACAGAATAAAGGAAGTGTTTCTACAAACTTTGATTTAATAGACATGACATTATTGGCCAGCTGCCTGGACAAAGATTTTATGAGACTGTCCCCACAGAGAAATATAGCCTAACAGTCTCCAAATTAGATAAATGTTAGCACTAATAAAAGTTAAAGTTTCTCCTTTTCTACTCTATTTGCTGATACTACTGAGCCAAAAATTCTTCTTACAGGAGGTAAAAAAATTTCAGACTTGCTCTTCTGCTGTGAAAACTGGAGGGAAAATATAAGTGTATTACAGCGCAGAGAGAGCAAGACAATGCAAACTGAAATGAAATAACAGGGTGAAAATGAAAGTTGACTTTGGAGCTCCTAAGAAAAATAATTACACCTATCCCTTGTCTCCTTTTCTTGTTATACCAATTTACCTCATTATTCACTTGAAATGACATTAACTATTATTAAGAGTTTTGCATTGGCAGTGGGACACAGTGACTTAGTGAGGAAGTTTCAAAAAATTAAGAAACTTACCAACTCATAACTAAAAACACAGAGACACAGTGAATAAAAGAGCAAAAACTGGACTTCAAAACACACATTTACTGCACTTCCACTTGTCATTATATCTAAATGTGTAGGTGGATGAATTGTGTGGTTTTTAGTGGTATTTTATGTTTTTGTTACAATCGTATCAGCTCTATTACCAACCTCAAATGTATTAATTTCAAACAAAAGTGATGGAGTGAATCTTTTCCAGGATATTCAAGTTAATATTTCTGTCAAAACAACAATGCTGTTTCAGAGTTTGAGATTTCAGACTTCAACTGTTAATTTCTCTCAGTTAAGAAAAGACATAAGCAACCACGACCAATCATCCAATACAACATACTAATAAGCAAAGCATGTCATGGTATTTTCATTCTCTGACATCAGACTTTGCCTCCATTGGGCAGAAATGAATTTTGCTCAAACTCAAGTTTTGAGAGCTTGCGGTGTGCAGGTTTTTCTGTAATGTCACTGCTAATGGATCCCAGTGGGCTCACTCATATCCCAGTAGCTGACAAAAGATTCTTCTAAACAATGCATATAGTGGGTGGCTGGTCATTTCTAGTGTTACAGGGCATGAATTAATGAGTAAAGCATTGTTAAAGCTACAAAATGTCTAATCATCCAATGCAAAAGTTGTTTGCGTTTGGAGGAATAAAGTGTCCCAGCCCTGCTGAGACCCATTAATAATGTCAGTTTGGCCAAAATCTGAACTTTCTCAAATCAGGAACTTTGGCCATTAAAATTGTTTGTATAGGAACTTTTTTCCCACTTGAGACTAAAACAAAACATCAAAAGATCTGAAATTTACTTCACCTTTGTATCAAATACTGCTCATTTATGCAGTGTATTTTATTTACACATCCAAATGAATTCCATCTTTGTTATCCTTACCATTGATCATAGACACAACTGTCCTCTTTCTATCAGACTGGTATTAGTATTTCCAAATACAAACTTGGATGGGAAATGAAGTGAAATAAAACAATGATGTATGCAAATGGCATGGTTAGGTACTATTAGCACAGAAGGGGTACTTTTCATACTTTAGTACTATTTTTATGTATACTTTAGTATTTCATATGCTAATATAACAGAGCTATACACAAACTATACAGCTAATGTCATTATGTTGTGGGGTGGCTTTGTGAGCATTAACTGTCTAAGTGCAGCAATGCAGGAATTATGTTCACCTTGAGTAATATAACAGCTACCTTTTATTAGCCATGATCAAATCATTGAAAAATATGTTAGCGAGAACAATTAAAATTATGTTCAGATGTATTGAAACACATTCTAAGTGTGTCAGTATTTGTGGTGAGAAGCCAGTGAGGGATTATGTCCTAATTGTTGCATTAACATGTCCTACTGGTTGGTTAAGGGATCTGCAAGGCAATGGGGCAGGTGATGGGATCTGTGGGAATACTCTGAATTTCCCAGAAGCCGTGATAAGAATCGCATAGCATAGGGAAATAAATATTCCAAAAAAGTTGTTGTTTTTTTTTTAAAAAAGGAAGGCACAGAGTTTTGAAAGTGCTAGGTGCCAGACTTAAGTAACCTGACTATCAGATGATGGCTGTAATGCATAATTTTGTTGTGGAATTGTTGAGGAATAAGAGATTAAGACATGTTTTAAAATCATTTTGGCATTATTGGCAAACGTCCTCTTTTTTGACCTGAAAAATGCTGACAAGGATCCATTATTATATTTTTCATGTGCAAGCATTTTCAGATTTCTCTGCTTTAGTGTGGACATAGCTTTTAGATTATGCGTTTGTTATTTATTTTATAAAATGTTATTGTGTATTGCACTTACCTGTGTTTGTTTGCTGCGAGCGTGCACTGAAAACTACTATAATAAAAAAAACAAGCTTTTGAAAGTGCATATACTGTCCCCATGTCCAACAACTGTGAAACCATCAGTCATGCATGAAAAACTCTTGAAAAAAAAAAGACATCCATTAAAATATCCATCTCCATGACAACACTGCCTGTCACAGCAACATCAAGGACACCCAAGATATACACAAACTTTATTTTGAGCTGTAAGACACTAAGGAACTGTTGGCTGCCAGTTAAAAGGCCAGCAATTTCACGCTTCCAAGCAAGGATGGGATCAGGGTTTGTCTCACTTTCAGAACCCTCCCCACTGTCCCTGAACCCCAGGAAAAAGGAGAAAACTATGTGATCACCCTCAGTCATAAATGATTCAACAGCTCACACTGACTTAGATTTCTGAGACTGCAGTTCTTGCAAACAACCTAGGGGAGGAATGATGACTCCCTCCAGCCAATTTTTTACTGTCATTAAAATGTTTACAATTTCCACTTCCTTTGAGACATGCAGTATTTGCTTCATTCTGTCCAAGACATTATGTCCAAGCTCCTTGGACATAATGTCTGAATTACTTTTCTTATTATTGCCTGAAAACACACAATTGACTCATTTGTAATGTTTCCCCTTTATCACTGTGAATGGACTATATACCGCTTGCATATCCAGTCTGAGTTATGAGAGGTCCCTTGCTTCTTCCAGATAATGTAATCCCCCACAGCACCCAGGCATGGAGATTAATCTGTCAATTCTCACTATATTAACCTGCGCCTGAATATGCAAGAGATGCTATGAATGCAGGATATAGAGACATCTCAGTAGAGCATCTCTGCATGGAGGCTCACTGACCACTTGGCCTCCCTCCATTTGAGCCTTTGGGCTATAGAGTGCTCGTCAGTATGGATACTGCTGTTTCTGCTGCCAGCCTGATTAAGAGCATTTGGTGTCCCTGCTGGACAAGAGAGAACAGTTTTACTTTAGACATGGGTTAGCAAGTGTTATTGTGCAAGACATGTATTTTCTGCTGTGGTGTCATAGACACTTGCCAGTCTTTTTCCAATGTTTTGACAAGGTCGGCCATTTCCATAACACCAAAAGAGAACACTTTCCAGGATTCAGTGAAACCAGGATAAAAACTGAAAAATAATCCCAAACCTATGACGTATAATAAAACTTTAGTGTACTCACCACATAGTTGAATGTCTATTTGCAATACCTTTGCCCTTTCTTGGCTGCTTCCAAGAGTTATTTGTTTGCAAGGACTTTCCAGTACATGTCTGTACACTCAAATGAGAGACTGACACAGATTTGCAGCTCTACCTTGACACTGTCTACAGTCAGATGATTTCTCTCATTTCTCCATGCCGAGGTCATGATTAAACAGACACGTTCTGTATATCGAAAACAGTTTCAGATACCGCTCCTCACTGTGGAAACCTTATATTTCCGAAGAGCTGAGAATAGCTTCCACCATGCTGTATTCCTCACAGAGTTCATCCATATCACTGTCTTTCTGCCTGCTGGACTGGACTGTATCACTGTATTCTTCATAAGACACAGCAGTTGTGAGGTCAAAATTTGATACTTTGCTATGAAAGTTGTTCTAAGAAAATTCATACATTTCACTCATGAATTTCTTGGCTCTTTCATAGAAAACAATAAAATCAGCCTCACATTTCTTAGCCAGATCAATGGTTAGCTACTTGAGTTTGTTGTTCACAGCAAAGCCAAACAAATATATATATCCTTTAGCCTTTTCTCAAGTTTCCCTTTCAGATCAGTCATTACCTTAACCACAGAGGTCATGCTTAATGATTTGGCCTCAAGTGCTTCAATGCAGTCTGAGAACACCTTTAGAATGTGATTGAGGAAGAGAAAATACATCTCAGATACTTCAATGCCATCCTCTCCAAAGCATTTCCATAAAATCTTGGAGCATTCCTCCTCACCTAGACTCCAAAAGTAGCTGGTCAGGGGTTTCCAGTACCTCAGGATTCTGTCAATGGATGGCAGCAGAAACAGCCACCTCCTGCCAACGTGCCGCAGCAGATTGCTTTCCTCCACTTCCACAAACTCACAGAATTCCTTCAACTGTGCTGTTCTGCTAGTTGAGATGCGAAAATGGCTGTAAACCTTCAGCGAAACATTGTCAATGTGAAAATCCAAGCTGACTGCTGCATATTTTGTTGCATTGTGCAGAATACGGGCTAAACAGTTCGCAGCAGGCACGTCTTTTTGAGCATGTTTTAGTTTCTGATAAACACTGTTGTGTTTTCCATAGTTAACACTGGCGTTGTCTGTTGCTTATGCTGACATTTTTTTCACATCTAGACCAAGACATCTCCAGTTTATCAGCAGCTGATTTGTTATAGTTTCCAATGTTTCATTGCTATCGCTGTAAAAATCCAACAGTGTGTGTTGCACGCCCTCCTCAAAGTGAAAATATCTCAGTACGATGGGGAAACACTTGATACCTTTTGTTTGATGCATCAGTTGCCACTGAATAAGTTCATTTTCTTTTATATAATCCACATGCATCTGGACAGAGTAGGGTGCCAGGACATTTTAACACAAAGCTTTGGCTCTTATTTTTCCACAGGTTTTGCTATTGAAAAGTCGTTGTCGATCAACTTTTATTTCACAGTCTACACTCTTGTGTGACTGGTGATGTTTGACTGCATGAGAAACTTTACAAAGTTCTACAGCAGAGATTTTGTCATCTTAAGGCAATGAAGCTTCACGGAAAAACAATGACAGTGAAGAGGCATCTGCGCCTTGATTGTCCCTTTTGTGTTTGTCTGTGCTAGCATGTCTGTCGATGGAGCCTTTCCCTCTGCTGCTTACATCCACATCGCAACGACACAACGTGCAAAAAGCATGGAAGTTGTCCTCTCTGCTCTTTGTGATGAAGTATTTATTAGTATTTATTTATTTATATCATTTATTATATACCATTAGATAAAGTATAAAATAGGGATGAATTTAAAAAGGAGGACAAATAAGCATCTGGCTCAAGGCTGTGCCGGTAGACGGACATGGTAATTCAAAACTAAAACCCTTGTTTTGATCCTCCTTTGAGACATGAAATCTGTATGCTGTCATCTCTCTGCAAAACTTGTGTAGTATTTGGCAGCTGCTGCGCAAGAAGAAACAGTGCGACCGATATTAAGGAACGACACGAGACATTGCGTTTTAACAAGCAGGCACACTGTAGTTTGGATGTATTTACTGACTGTCGACAGGTAGCTTTGCCCACGTGGGGTTCACACACTCTCCAGCTCTGAACAAGGTGATTCCTGGATGTACGTTAGCAAGCCAGCTAAGAGCACGAAACATGCAAACAGGACAACTACTGACTTGGGGGAGGTGGAGGGAATGAAGCTAGCTTTTTCGTGAAAGCTAGCTTCCTTCCCCCTCTCCCAGTTCCTGCGCTAAGCTAACATACTCTGGACCACTGGCATTACTGGCATTAGTAACTGTAATGTAATTATTTAAATATTAGAAATTGTAATCCTTACAAAATATTCTCAATACTGTGTTACTGCCCAACTGTGCTTTTTTGTAAGTCCAACAGTGGGTGCATAGTTCGAAATAACAAGTTACAGTAATTCATGCTTCCCCACATATTCATATTGCAGGCATATATATAGGCGTAGATGAACGTTGAAAATTTAGGGTTATTATTCGAATTTTCCAAAATATTTTCCTCCCTCTTGTGCCCTGAATTGCAAGGTCAGAAAAATGAATGTTATATGAATTTTAGCTACACCTCTGGGTTATATTTATGCTGCACATCCCCTGTCTCTCTATCTCTGGTGCAGCTTTTTCTAGGAAGAGTGTGTTCCTGCTGCAGTCTTGTATTGTTCCTAGTTAAGGTGACACTTGCTGACACAGCTATAACAGCAGCATGCAAGGCACCCACAGAGGTGAGCCACAGCTTGCATCAAAGAATCAGAGTTTAAGGCCGGATAAAAAGATAAGCACCAGAAAGCTTTGCAGAAAAGAGAAGGGGGAAAAAGAGCGTTTAAAGGTTTAGTGGAGCTTTATTTTTCCAGGCTTGTGAAGGTGTGAAAGTAGAGCTCTCTTTTTAATGGGGTCTGAAAGCCATTCTCTGTAACTTATTTCCTTAATATAAACTGTTTTGAGATCTTTTGGGCGCAGATTCAAATTTTTAGCTGTCACTGCACTTCACCAATTTGCATATCCCTTTACCAAACTAAGCAAATGTGAGTCAAAGCAGAAGCCTCAGGGAGATGAAACGGCCATATTTCCATTTTTTGTGAAAGATTTATTTCAAAATTACTCGCAGCTGACTGGAAGAAAGCTAGTGCAGCTGGTTTCTGATGTGACTTTTGTTGAGCAGTAGGCAGGTTATGGCTTAACCATCTGAATTAGGAAGATGCCTCTCAAACAACTGCCACAGGATTTTATGCACGTCATAAACAAGTTTGAGGGCCGACAGCTTTTGAGTGGTGCTACATCTTTCAAAGCATCAGCTCTTTGACGTTGACAATATTGGGCGTGTTCCAATGATCTTTGTATGCCTTTGTTGATTCCTTCCATAAGAAATAGCAATTATCCAGCAAATCTACCTTTTCATACTTACTAAACACTTACCTTACATGTCTGCATGTATTCCTGCTCCTCCAGTATTCCTTGGATTTCATGTTGCTGTTTTTTTATTGCATATACCTCCATGGGAAAGCTTCTTACCTAATGGCATCCATTGTCTTTGAACTGAGCCACTGTCTGACTTCTACATTTTATCTCAGGTTTATGTTTGTAACTGCCTGCTGACAAACTAATGGATGAGACGTTGTGTCTTTCTGCTGGAGCTGATGGGCTGTCTCGAAAGGAGCTGCATGGTGGACTAAGCCAGCAGGTTGGTGAAATAAAGATAATGGCCATTATCTCCTCACCACTTGCCGTAATTGCCAGATGTCCAATGACCCCCCCCCCCACCACCCCACCAACAGGTGTACTCCACTTCCCCTCCTCAGCTGCTTCTGGCTCAGGAGAGGATGAGCTGTGCTTTACATAGTCCTGTTGCATCACTGAGTGGCATCAATCAGTTTTCTGAGCTGCAGTGTTTGTTTTTTGTAACAGATAATCATTGGCAGCCTTAGCTATGTTTCACCTGTTTCAATTGAAACGGAACGCATCCTCCCGAAGCGCCCCTGACTGACATGCAAGAATCAAATAATTCACTGACTTTTTTATTATATATATATATATATATATATATATATATATATATATATATATATATATATATATATAGAGAGAGAGAGAGAGAGAGAGAGAGAGAGAGAGAGAGAGAGAGATAGATATAGATATATAGTGGCGAGTTGTGGTTACTTCAATCAAAGATGACACACTGGACATCACTTTACCTCATATAACTCAATGTGTAAAGGTGGAAACCCACTTATTCTTTTTCCACCAACGTTAATTTCTCTCTCCTGCTTGCTCCCCCACTGTGTCTTGCTCTCCTTTTGGCTCTCCAAGCTAAAAGTGAGCTCTGCATGGAGCTGAAAGAGCGCAAAGCACAATTCATTGTAAACTACTAGTAGTTTCAGACACTTTTCATTCCCAAGCAAAATATTATCATTGCTTTTAGTTTTAATTTAGTTTGACGGAATTGTTTATGCTGTTTTATGTCAGCTGATACATAACACATAGTACTATTCAGTGCAGACTAGTAGTTGCTGAGAAGGGCTACTTCTCCTCCTCCTTCTCCTCATTCCAAAGCAAAAATCATTGTTTCAGTTTTTAATTAAGGGAATATTTTTTATTATCCCTATGTTGAGCTGTCCATGATGCTGAAAGGGCACATAATGCATTTAAGCTGAAGTCCGAAAATAGACCATTATTGATGCAAACCAACTTGAATCCTCGCCTTTCTTTTCCCTCTTTCTTTGTGTGGGGGGGAATTATCTCTTAAAACGGGGCCCCAGATGCTTAAGACCGCCACTGCAGATCATTTGCCTTCAACCCTTCCAGAGACCAAAATAGGGATTGCACTTTTTTTAAGAGGAGGTGGTTCCTATTTATACGCAGACTGTGTGCCTTTTTTGATGTCTCACTACAGTGACAATGCTAGCAAGGCTATCAACAGCAGTGAGGAGAATCCCACTGCCCCGCTGTGAGGAATAAATGTTTGTGTGTGTGGAGGATGTGTTCCTCAAAACGGAAAATGAATCATTCAAACAGGAGGAGCTTAATTCAAGTGTTTCAAAGCTAATTCTCCTTTTGTTCTTTGGAGGGATGCAATTGAAACGGTATCAAATGCTGTTGCTAGGAGACACCAGTCCTGGTCCACAGATAGGAAGCAGGCGAAGTAAGTGATGAGTTCTGGCACTGACTTCACACCAGTATCACCAGCAGTGTGACGGAGCGACAGAAAGATTTGTTGGATGGAAGGAAAGTATGTGGGACACGGCGATGGAAAAAATGTATTAAAGCAAAATAGTACAAATAAGGAGGAGAATAAGCAGATTCAAATACCTCGGTGGCTGTTTAATGTGCCTTTGTGCTTCACATAAATAGGACTCTACCTTTGGAATTTGAACTTCAACAACCCAGACAAGCATCTCCTCCCTTGATGCACCACCTCCCAATAAATCCTTCATACACGGCAATCAAATAAGCATGAATTATTCAGTGTTGCCAAACAACTCACACATAATCATTTAATGAGTTTCTACCCTATCTTTTTTCTCCGATATACTTGGGTGAAGATAACTTACTGTCTATGAGAAAACTTGGCCAGTTTGTCTTTTAACAAAAACACATCATTTATCTGAGATGGCATTTCTTGGTTGTTTGTTTATTAGATTGATAGATTTTTCTGGGTTTTTAATTAAAAACACACAGAGATTAATGGAATAATGAGATTATTAGGATCTTAGATTAGTAGGATCTCTAAACCAGTGGTTCTCAAAGTGGAGTCCAGGTACCCCCAGGGGTCCTTGAGGGGATCCCCAGCAAAAAAGGGGAATAATTTATTTTCACTATAATTTGATATATAAGTAACACCATGACAGGATATATGACTATTTTGGTCATGGGTTTCATACACTTTCTGGACAAAATCTTATCAACTGGGGGTCTGTGGTCCAATTTGTCAGTTTAGGGGTCCTTGACATAAAAAAAAGTTTATGAACCACTGCTCTAAACTGTAAACATTGGAGACAATAAGTTTGTTAAAAAGCAGCCTCAGCATCTGTCTAAACATCAGCCGACCAGCAAGTGTACGGTTTTCTCCAGCAGCGCTCATCTCATTTGTCACACAGTGACTGGTTCACATTCTGGGAGAAAACAGAAGAAACACACTTATCTTTGGTGCTCTATATATCATAACCAAACAAAAACATGACAAGATTTTCTGCAGGAGTGATTTAGCTGTTGGTCTAAAACAAAACAAAGACCTGACAGACTCTTTGAGCCTTAGAAGGCAACAAGGAGAAAGTCACTAACCAGCAGTAAATATTCTCCGGTTACAGAATGATTTTAATGCATCAATAACAGACGTTCCAAGCATATTTCAGCCTTATGATAGTACAGTTCAGAGAAAAGGTTTCTTATTATAGTCAACCATAATAAGAAGCTCTCTGAAGAAGCTTTCCTGGCAGTGTTATCTCTGCACATATGAACATTGTCAGACATGGCTAAAAATGAAGCTACAACAGACTTGAGCTTTCCATACTCCTTAGTTTCACTCCATTTGCTTATACTAAGTTTTAGTGTCAGGTGTAGAAATTCCTCTCAAACAACACATTACATTTTTTGCGCTCTCGTAACCCTGAAAACAGGAAACAAAAGAAAAAAGCGAGCACAACAGCATAACATGAATAGCCCTGATGTAAATAAAGCCATAAAGCATCAAAAACATCAATATATACTGTCTGTTAAGAGCATAATACATACACCACCATGAAATATAAAGGCTATTTGTCTCTCTTAAAAAAAAGGATGTGCATAGTCAATAACATGTCATCACTGACATCCTCACATACCCTAAAGTAGGCTATGACTTCACACCCTTCACCAGCCAGGTTGGTTAATGATATGTTGGAAAATTTTTTACACTTACACTCACATGAAATCCTGTGATGAATAATGTGTGAAGTTGTTGAATGATACTTAATACAGAGTCACAGCAGTGTGCAAATTACTCTTCTTTGGTTAACAAATGTATTTTGTAAGGGGTTGGACTACATTTCTAGTCTAGTCACTCAAAGCGCTTTACACTACATGCTAACATTCACCCATTTACACACATTCATACACTGATGGCAGATGCTGCCATAAAAGATGCCAACCTGCTCATCAGGAGGAGTTTCTAATGCTCATTCACACACACACACACACACACACACACACACACACTGATGGCACAGCCTTTGGGAGCAATTTCAATATCGGTTCAGTACTGAACCGCCAATCTTCTGATTAGTGGATGACCCGCTCTACCTCTGAGCCACAGCCGCCCTTGTGAGCTGAGAAGCTGTGCCACATCCATCTGAGAGAGTAACTCTACCTGCTCACCTCAGATTTAGCTAAAAAAAAAACAAAAACCTTCTTCTACCTCACTAATTCAAAACAAATCACAGCAGAGAAAAAAAGAAAAAAAAAAAAACAACCCTGAAATTTTAACATTATATGAGCGTTTTGGGCATGGTCAATGGGCATGGTGAAAAATGAAGAGGAAAAGTTTTACAGCACCAGGTATCTAGGCAGCTGGAGAATATGGCTGCTAATTAAGTTGAAATGTCAGGGATGCCACTGTTCCTTCACACTCAACTATCTGCCAAACACTGTTCAGTCTAACAGCCTTCCTCTCCTCCAACTGGAGAAAGCGACAACAACTTTGAGACACACATCAGTGCTTGTGCAAGATGATGTGCAACATCCTTTTCACAGAGCAGGTTTAGCCATTAGAATGAAAAGACATAGTGTAAACATGACATGTATGGAATAAGTAGTGTCTGACTTGTCTTTGGTGTCATTAAAAAGTAAACTAAAGGGAGTGCTCACAAATGCAGTCTAATGCAACTACAACCTCACAATTTACACTTCAGTTGAACTGACATCATCTGTTCACAGGTTTGTCATAAACTGAACATGATAAGCTTCACAGAGGTTGCATACGTATTGGTGGCCTGTTGTGTTGCACAAGGGGTGTGACCATACTAATATAGTTATGTCACTTTATATATAAAGCACTTTTAATCCAATATATTTAGAAAGTGCTGTACAGAATTTTCAAAGAAGGTTTGTAAAATATAACACACACACAAAACATTTGGCAAACCATATGTAGCACAATCATATAGTATGCTGGAAAATAAAAGCTAATTTCTGTGTGAAGACCCAAAAGTGTAAAGGTAGAAAGGAGTTTCAAGACTAAATTTAAATGTGTAACATGGAGCAGCAGGAATGGACCCAGTTGACAGAAAATCTTTAATCTTGCGGTGGCCAGGACAGAACAGGGCAAACAGAACCGAACAGAACAAGCAAAGCAAAGCAAATGATCCAACAAAGATTGAACAGAAAACCAGGACTTAAAAAGTAACTGAACGAACGAGGAGATGTGGTGCAGGTGGGGAGATGGGTGAAGAACTCAGGAGAGGGGAGCGAACAGACAGGGTGCCGATTGGCTGGGGACACACAGGGAGCAGGGAAGAGCTGATGAGGCTAACAAAGGGCAGGTGTGGGGAAAACAGAGCAGGGCTGGGCTAACGAGTCCAAATGCGGGGCAGGGACACACAAGGGAAACACAGAGTAACAGAAAACCAAAACCCAGAAAATACAATACTCTAAATCACAACCCAGCATAAATCAAACCATCCCAGAATTACATAATTACATAAACTCCAAATCATAACAAGCTAAACCATATGACCAGAAGGACTGACAACAGAAGTGAAACACAGGAAAACCCTAAAGAACACAAAAAGTCCAGAAAAAACAAACAAAGTCCAGGCTGGATGTGACAAAATGTGTCAGTTTTGGTGGCACCAATGTTAGAAGGAAGGTTATTTTAAAATCTGGAGGCCAAAACAGTGAAGGCACAAACAAAGTTATGCTTTATTGACCATGGAACATCCAAAAGCTTTTCCTCCACATACTGTAAGTAGAATAGCATGTTTGCATGCATCAAGCATCAAAGTCAAGTGATTTAGAGGGATTGATTTAGTGGTTTGCAATGCCTTGAATCCAAAAACTGACCTAAAATGAAATGTTATGAGTAAACCTTAATGTATTTTTATCTTTAACATGTTTTATCTTTTGTTTAATCTTGATATGCCTCTGAAAAGCACTTTGGGACCTTGAAAGTTTCACAAAGATAATCAAAACACTTAATTCCATTTAGAGTTTTGGATATTTATCAAGATACTGTTATATATTATATTATATTATTTTAGCGATTGTACAATGAATCTTTTAGGTTCTGCACATATATACTTGACAAAACATGAGAGAATCAATAATAAGAAAACAGTGGGAATATTTTTCAGTGTGCATGCAACTGTGCAAAGTATCAGTATGGCAGTTTACAGTGCAGGAGTGTGGGACAGTATCAAGGCTGGTATAAGAAGTGGGGGAGGGTGCCTGATGGAGCTTGTTGAGATGAGGAGGCAGGGAGCCTTGTCTCTGCAGACAACAGAATAAGCTTATGGAGGATAAACATCATTATTTATTAATAGCCTAATATGATAACTAGAGAGGCATTATACAGTAGTAAGTAACAGTAAAGTCAAGGCCATTAAATTGCACTTGAGTAAAAGTATTACATATGCCAATGGTAGTGTGAATAATAAATAAGTGTGCACAGAATTCACAATAAGCAATATTGAAGAACACTGAGTATGTTAGCTGTTTTGCATTATGAAACCCACTAAAATTATTTATTCAATTAATCAATTATTGGATTTCGCCTCACTGAAAGTATCTGTCAACTATTATTTTCCTTCTCACTGAGTGCAGTCATGCACATGCATATTTTAAAAATCTAATCTTTATTAAAGAAGCATGTTTATCTAAACAGTTGCAATATCATTATGCAGCAATGACCACAAACTAAAAGCAAATTTCTATGAAAAAAAGAAATCCATTAAAAATCATTCTTGACTCACACTGAAACACAGTAGGACAGTCCAGTTGTGTTTATGTATGTTTGTGTAGTCCTGTCTGTCTGACTGCACTCTTCTCTTCAGAACATCTAAAAGTAGATTGTGCCTTCCTGATTATAATCTTCTTCCACCTGAGGATACTGGTGATCCTATTGAAAGGTGAACATGGCTATATGGCATCTATAACAAGCATTCCTAAGCACTGTGTACTTGCTTAACAATAAAATTGTATATTTTAAGGGAGCCTATTATGCTTTTCCTTATTTTCAGATATATACATAATGTTACAATGTCAGATGTTCATATTAAACATGGCCAAAGTGTCAAATAATGAGATAAACATATGTAGAAGTAATCACTGTGAGTGTTTTTCCATTACACAGCACAGCAAAGTAAAAGAAGTTGTTTACCTGCTAGAGTTGTGCTGTTCATCTGCAGCTCTTCATAAAACATCATCATCACTGTGGCTGTTTCTGCTTGTTCTCTTCCTCCCTGCATTATTTCAAACTGATCTGCTGAACAAATAGCTCCAAATATCTCCATATGTTGTTGTGTTGACTGGTTTTTAGTGCAGCTAACAAAGCTTGCCTAATTCAGTGAGGAACATGTTTTATCTCCTGTAAATTCTTCACGATAAAAATCTCCTGTATTTTAGTCATTTCAAAGCATTTAATATGAGGCAGCAAAAGCAGGAAATGTTGGGTTTTCATCAACAGTAACTTAACACGACTCTGATATGGTTTCCCCTTGTCAGGCTTCCTGAAGCTGCCCAATCATAACAGAGTGGGCTCATTGGGAGGGGGGGTCTTAAAGAGACAGGAGCTAAAACTGCCTGTTAACAGAGGCTGAACTGAGGGGCTGCATAAAGGGCCAATATAAGATAAATAAGGAGTTTTTCGAATTGTGAATCATGCAAAGCTACTCTTGTGGAGTGCCAGAATAAAAATATAGAGCTGGAAATGAGCATAATAGGTTCACTTTAAGGTAAAGTAGCCCTGGCCTCTAGCTTAGGAACATCAAAAGGTATAACAATCATGAAAGAAGATAATTTCACTTATAGAAAACCACAATCTGAAAGTGCTGGAACAAATTACATACTGATGATTTTCTTATGCTTAGAGTTACCAGTTGTGGAGTTAAAAATATACTTTGTCTTGAGTGCAGCACCAGAGAAATGTCCTTGGCAATCTGAATGTGCTCACTGTTGTGAGTAAAGTTTGACATCGTGGCCTGAGGGTTTAGTGTGAAAAATGGAAAAGGATTAATCCTCTGGGAAGCAGGAATATGTTCTGTAAATTTAATGGCGGTTCTGACAAGATAGTAATATTTCATCACTCCATTCAGTGTAACATTACATTTGAAAACTTCAGTGTATCCACAAAATTACTGATGAAAATCCAGATACCTGGTCATTATTGGGAATTATGAATTAGTAATCCTCCTCTGTAGATTGTGAAAGTCTGAAATGTGGCCAGTAGTTGTCAAGTTTTGGACCAGAGGTGATGGACAGAACAACTGACAGACTCACTATCCTTAGACGCTGCTGCTAGCAGGAAAAAAAAAAAAAAAAAAAAAACATGAAAGGGAGTAAACCCACATGAACAAGAGGAGAACGTGTCAATTCAGCACATAAAGAATGAGGGCTGGGAATATGAGTCCTTCTTGCTTGGAGGTGACAATACTGTACTTACCACGTTTGGCTGTTACGAATTTATGACATAAATTCGTAACAGCCATAACTTGCTAAAAATTTAAAAGCAGACATTTTTGAGTTGGACTTACTCTCCACTTCTTTCTTTAATGCATCATAAAGTTAGAACCCAAAAGTGCCATTTTAGTGATGTAGCTACACAAGTTAACCCTGAGGGACTACCTGTAACCTGCTGTCCTTGGCAGACAATAACAAGCTTCATCAGCCAGTCAATCGGGTATACCACCAAGTAACTTATTTGATTAACCAGTAATTGCTCATGCTCATGAACAAAATGTAATTTAATATCATAGCGTGGCTTTATTTAGCCTTTAATTAACATAGCAGCTAGTGGGACATCATACCACCTGCCTGTCTGATGTCTTTTAAGATGGGCTCTGCTGATTTATGACTCAGATACTGTTGTCCAATGAAAACCTAAAACTGTTTTGATGAGTCCCTTTTTATCAACCAACATCTTAAAGCTCTATCTTATTAATTTTGTAAGGATCTCTCATCTTATCGGTGTCAAATAAAGTAATAATAGTAGATGAGAAATTGTGATAATTTCAGCAAAATATGTTATAAAGATCTCAGTAACAACTGAAGGAATGCTAGTGGCAAAAAAGAGAAAGTCCTCTGTTAATATCCTGTCCTGGGAATTTTAATCACAGTTTTTGTAAGAATAACCCATCATTTTCATTTAATGTCACTTGTGACACTTTGTGCATTATTTAATATCTATTAAATATCACACAGTTTTAAAACCAAATCATATGATCCCATGAGATCATTCATTCATTTCATTTCATGGCAAATGAAAGCTCCTCTACTCTCCTCTCTCTAGTGATGTCATTGCCTATGAGACACTCAGCAAAGCTTATTTTCTTATTGCAGATATCCGGTATTTTTCAGACCTGCAAGACACTCCAAAAGATCGTCGGGAATGCATCATATATCTACTTAACTTCCCTTTCAGATAAACTGTACTGGGGGATTTGAGAGAGCATTCTAGATAAAGCAAGTAGCTTTCTCATTCCTTACATCAGAAGGGCGATATTGAAGCTACAGTACAGCAGGCGATAAGAGGAAGGACGGGAGGTGCTTTATCAGTATTTACAAAGGGAAGTACATACTGTGTTTGGAGATGAACATATAGATGCATTTCTAATTGGTCCACAGAAGACACCAGGGGTGCCTGCATGCAGTGGAGAGCTATTCAGTGCTAGTGACACTGAATGATGGATGCCAAGGCTGGCACTGAAGTTAAAAAGCATACAAAAAGATGTAGGGGAGATGTAGCGGGAGATTCAGCAGAGGGAAAGCAATGATAGACATTTTGGCTGAGAAACCAAGATAAGGCAATGGGTGCATATCAGCGGAAACACATTTAGCAGTGAGAAATAACTAGACTGAGAGGACTCCAATGGCTGCAGAGGAGAGAGCACCAGCACTTACATTCTCGCAATGCAATTTGAATTCCCTGCTATATACATAACCACTTTATTTGCATGGGTTTATTTGCATGGCAGTTGTCTTAAGAGTATTCAGATCTTGACAACTGGGACAAATAAAAAAGACAAAGAAACATTGTCACACAAGCAAAAATGAGGGCAGTGCAAAGACAAAACACAAGTTAACATGAAACATATATCATCCTCCACAAATAATGCATAAATAGTATGTACCACTTTGATAAATCAGAGACAAGATGCATCATGCCTCCAAGGTACATCAAAATCAACATTGCAGCAAGGGTGCTTTAAAATTAAAATTAGCATATCAATCAGGCCAATCAGCATTTTTTCCAAACATAACACCACTAGATGTAGAAGCAAAGACATACAGTATTCTCTTGATTCACTGGAAATTAAAAAGTCTATACTACTATTTTTAATTGCAGAGAAATGTGCATTTGTTTAAGTTTTGACTTTAAATCAAGTGGTGACTTCTACTTCATCTTGTACTGCAGTCAGTGACTCAGAGCAAAGGTCTGAAAGAGCAGGTTGTGACTCAGTTTTTAGTTCAGCCTGGATTAATCGTCGCAATCCAGCTAACACAATATTAGTCTAAGACTACTGCAGAAATGAAGACATGGATTGCTGCCATCTCAGCTTGCAGAGATGGCCATTTGTTTTCCACAAATAGCCACAGGACTGGATGATAAAACATTTCAAGATAAAAAAAATGGGCTTTTTCAAGACATTAAAACGAAGTGATCTGATCAGTAACAGTATTTTAGTCCCTGAAATGCCACACCATTCTCCTACAAAAATAATGGAATGTCAGCAGCTGAAAAAATAGTGAGAGAGGGTGATCTAACCTTGTGTCCCCTAATAAGACAAAAACAAGAAAACGACCATGCTTTTAGTCTAAAACCTCCCAGCATTTTTGCACAATAGAGGAGCAGACAGAAAACTGTGGATGTATGCTTAGAGAATTGTATTGCATCCTCAAACGCCCCCTTGAACCTCTCTGCCTGCACACACACACAGTTTTAAAAGAAAACAAAACAGAGCCCAGGGCATTGTAGAGAAGAACTTCTGTATTGGCAGGGAGTGTAGATGAGACTGGCAAGCATGGAGAAAAAAATCCAGCTACTCGGTTTGTCACTGCTCTTAAGTCATAACTCAGAAGCCATTGATCTCAGGGACGCATGGTGCTCTGGCTGAAGTATTAGCGACTGGAACTTCATTCCATGGATGCCTTCAGAAGGAATGTGGCTGCAGCCATTGTAGTTCAGGTGACAGGGGACTGACTGATTACTGCAAAAACACAGCCATATTGTTCAGTGAAGTCTGCAGAATCTAATCGTTGCTAGAATACTGATGTGAAGAATCAAGAGTTAACTCTGAGAGGGCAGAAGCAGTTGATGTGTAAAATCTGTTTTATGGCCTAATGATAGTGCCTGCTCCCTTTGGGCTGCAGTTGTTTCAACAGCCAATACAGTACTAAAGAACTTTCAAGGCCTCAACGAGTGCAGCTTTACAGGATACATTCCGGTATAGTGCTGAGGAAAAAGTAGAGGGTGGGGATAATTAAAATGTAAGAGACTGGGGATAAAACGGCATACTCAATCAAAGACAAAAAATATTCGAATTCAAAAGAGGAACAGATGGGACACAAATTAAACCCAATCCAGCGTATCGCCTAATGTGTTTGCATGCTTTTAAAATATACTCTGAAATGAAGACATAAAAGGAGAGAAGAGAGTGAAGCAGGGAAAGTAGATTATATGATAGGTATACAATAGTACACACACAATACTGCTCTGTGAGAAGGCGGACTCCACCCCTTCACCTCCAACCACTGGGCCAGCGCATCTTCATTCCCGTCACCTCTTTGCCCTCTTGATATTTAGTCATGACTGGGCCTTTTATTCATTGCTTATTAGCTTTGAATGAGACGAATGAAACTGCATGCATTAAATCAATGATGTGAGCCTGTGACAATTCCATTACACCCGAACTGTTTTCCCTTTCTTTGCCGTTGCCATAATTTCCCTAAGCGCCTTGTGCGCCTTGTGCTTTGTTTGTCATCATTTCTGACATTTCTCTCGCATTGCATTCATTTGTCAACTGCGAGTGGCAACATCTTTCAGACTACGTCTTTCTGCTTCAATTCCATTGTCTTTGTCATTTTAGATTATGCTATTTGTCATCTTTACTCTAGACAGCTTTCTTAATGAATCCATTGTCGTATATTTGTGATGTGCAAGCAAGTCAGCCTGGAATCATGGATAAATTAAGCTCTTAACATAAATTCAAGCAGGAAGATACTTCCCTCACCTGCCTCTACCAGCACACTCTCCTCATATATCTCTGTCTTGTGATTATGTTAGTATAACTCGGTGGGCCTGCTCTTAGCCAATCAGCCAAGATGGACATGGTGAGGCGTGACGTCAACCATCGGTTTATATTGGAGCTGGTTTGAAGCACTGAGTTTCAGCCTGTGGTCGATGTCATCTTTTCTGTTTGAGGCCAGGACCTTCCAAATGAGGAGTGCGCGGCATTGCCTTGCTACCTCGCACTGAAGCGAACGCTAGCTTACGGGGAACACTGGCCAGTGCATGCTTGAGCTAATGTTAGCTACTCTAGCTAAATTGTGCTAAAAGGACAGGTATTATAGTCAAGTAACATTAAACTTACAGAAATATTACGACAATAGTCTGACTGCAAATCCTGGTGACGGGAACAGAGCAGGTGAGCGAACCGTCAATCACAGCTGTCAATCAATGCCAGCACAGCAGACCTCAAAGCTAATATAAGTCTCCAAATTGTATTAATGGAGCAATAATTTCCAAAACGACCACTGACACACGTATCAGAGTGCCTGAATTTAGCAATCCAGACCATTATTGACTTAGTTTTTCTAGAGAGAAGTTGATGCTTTTTGAATATGAATCAATAAGAGCCAGCATGCAGCGGCCGTCAGTTGCATTACCCTTTAAGGAACTTCCACATTGGTTTCCACGTCAAGCTGCGGTAATTGCCACTATTATATGCTTCTGTTGCAGTTTGTCCTTGTTTGACCCTCCGACACCACACCACCAGCATAAAGGCCCTCATTTGTTGTGGTATCCAGGAGACGGGGCCAGTACTAAACCTCTATCAGCCAGCTTCCTTTTATGCTTGTTAAATACATTTTCTTGTCCCTGTCACTTCTAGTCCCAAGTGCCTTTTCTGACTGAACTCATACCTATGAATAATCCAAACATCAGTTGTAAGTCATAAATGTATCCTTTAAGTTTGCAGTCACTCAAGTTTACACAAACAAGCCAGCGAATTTAATTATGACTTAATAAGAGCAAGCTTTATTAACTTTCATGAATATTTTATTGCTGTTCCATTAAAGAACACAGGGAGATCCAAGTAATTTGAAACAGCTGGTTGAGAGAAAAGCTAAGGTGTTTAACACTCATGTGGGTCCCCAGCATCCTGTGTGACTGTGTCTGCTGTAATAAATCAATTACATTAACGTAGAGTGAGGCTGGTGGCTGACAACTGAAACAACATAGTAGCTCACACATTTCCCATGGATAGTACAGTCCTGATGACAGGAACAGAATCTGTTTGTGTGTATTGAAACTCTTCTCTCTTCTCTCTTCTTTTTCAAAGAGAGGACATGAAATGCAGTGAAAAAAGCTACAAACTTCACCGTTGACAGACTACTTTAAACAAAACACTTTTTTAAAAAAAGTGTGGTTTCAGAACAATGCAGCACCGAAACTGTTCTGGTGAATGTTGTGAATGATCATAGACTATACATACATGTAAACTCCTTTCTTGTACTTCTGGGCTGACGTGCAGCCTTAGATTTCAATCAATGACATGTTAGAAAAATTGGTCTTAAACTAAAACTTCTCACCAACAGGATGAACATTCCCAATGGAGTGCCACAATGCTCAATTCTAGTTTCACTATTTTTCAACTTCACGTTACAATATTAACTTTCATTGTTATGCAGACGACACCTAATTGTATAGAGCTGTCTCTCCTGATGATCTTAACCCCCTTTTAGGACAATGAACATATCTTTCAAGGCAGAAACTGCTTCTAATAATCTACCACAGAAACTGAACTACAATTTACTACACTATCATTAAATCAAGGTGTATCTAACATTCTAGTTTTATACGAAAGGGGACCTAGAAATTCCCAGAATTGTAAAAAAAAAACATTAAAAAAAACCTGTCATAATAAATCTTTCAGTAGTACCTTTCCAATCCCCTTCAAAGTACTCTCTCTGAGATGCAATACACTTGTCCCAGTGCTTCTACCATTCTTGGAAACATTTCCTGTAGTCATCTTTTGTCACAGCATCCAAATTCTTCTTCAATTCTTCCTGGATTTCCTTTCCCACGGTGGCAGATCTTCTCCCTGTCAGTCATAGTTTTAGTTTCACCAAGCTGGAGGCATACAATACCTAGCGGCAAATTCACACCCTTCTCCCTTGCTATCAATGGCTTCCAGGAATTTTTGGGTCCCCCCTCACATAAGGAACACAACAAGAGCAGTATTCAGCATCCTTTCTTTCCCCCAAAAATAAGCTTGTGTATACCTTTATGTAAGATGGTTCGACTACTACAATGCCTCGCTCTCAGGTCTCTCCAAAAATTTGGCTAAATCAGTTACAGCTCATAGATAATGCTGCCCCTGAGTTTTAACTGGAGCAAAGAAAAGAGCTCATACTGGCCTTGTTCCAAAGTCTTTGCACTGGATTACAGTTAGTCTTACATGTCAATAAGTCTATTCAGGGACTTGAGCCTCACTATGTTGTGACAAAGATCTGTGGTTAAGCTGCCTTCTGCAGTTTTTTGTCTCTGGACTCTGGAAAAGTGTCCGTCTATATCTGCTGACAGCGTCATTAATAGGTTGTTTTATGCACCTGCTATGAACTCACCCTTTTAACCTTGCATTTACCTTTAATGTGTTATCACTATTCGACTGTTGCTGTATTATGAACATGCTCGATGCTCAATTCTATAATGACATAGTATATATTCTTGACATGCATAACAGTCCTTGGACTTCCAGAATAATCACATCAGTGTAGGACAGCCAGGTTCTATGTTAAAGTATGCACAACAAAAACTACAATGAACACATTTATTTACACAAATACAATCCTTAAAAACACAATGTTTAAATTAAAGACATTACCAGTAAAGCATGGCAATGCATACTCTTCTATCAAACCCTTGGGATATTCTGTTTGTAAATGATGTATCCAGTGAGCATCTCTTTGCACAAGTCTTTTTATCCATGTCTCCTCCCTTCCTCAGTGGTGTAACTACCTCAATAACCATAAAACACAGTGTGCAGAATTCATGGCCTGTGACATTAGAATGTCTGGTGACAGTATGGGAGACTCATGTCATTTTTATGTTCAGAAATTCAGATTTTCATTTCTCAGCAAACAAACCCACAAGAGTATGTGCAGCTGATACACCAAATATGTAGTTATACATGTGTTTCTACCCTTCATTTGGTTTTTTTTACTGTATGTGTGGGTGTAAAAAGTGATTACTCTTCATCATTGCACTGCAGTCCCATTGCATTGCCCATTCCCCCCAGAGACTAATCATGCATGATTAGCTGATGGGTTCTGAGATTGCCTTCAGAATGAATACATTTCTAAATTTAACTCAAAAAGCGTAGTCTGAAATGTCACTGTACCCAGTGCTTGCATCATTATAGATCATTCTTTGCTTATATTAAGCCTGGCACTTTGGAACCACAACAAGGACATTTAAGTCTTACAGTTTGAAGATTGTAAGAAATATTTTGTCTGCAAAGATCACTGATGGTCGTGATTAGTCTTTCCATATGTTGTGTACAAGAGAGCTGGGAATTTCCTAAAGATGTAATAAAGACACAAATGCATCGAGCATTTACTGTGCAAAGGACAGTGACTGCAGACACACCGACTCTACCTTTTTTATAGGATATGGTCGCAGTTTATGATTCGTAACTGTTCCCATATAATGAAAATGAAGGTCATTTTGATTTAAAAGCTCAAACAAACACTTTATTAGTGCACAAGGTCAATCCATTTACTATAGAAGAGACACTGAATTTGCTGCTAGGTGAAGATTAGATACTATTTGCCTTTGTAGGTACAGATTAACCTGTGTTATGGATATCATGACAATTCTATTTCAGATGGGAATGTTCCCCTTTTAACACAGTACCTACTCCATGTATCACACATCTCCGCTGTGCTACAGTATTTATCCCACTGAGGCAGCATCTGTATAATTTGATTGCTGAGCCTGCAAGCCCTATTGAGCGGACCTAGGTGCTCCTGGCAGAGAGATTACAAGTAACCCCGGGGCAAGACTTCACAGATCAATGTAAGCTGCTTCCGATTCTTGTGGCCTCATAATTTGCCAACCAAGTGATCAAGAGAAGTGATCCAAAACATTATCACGTTTTCACGTCTAGCTGAGTGAAACTCAATATCGATTCTTTGCACAGGGCAGTCTGGTATGGACATGTGTACACGAGGGTCCTTACATTCCCCACATGTACGCTTCACAGTAACATCAGTCTTTTAAATGGAACTCTACATGGTTGGTATGTATTGACATACAAATAATATAAAAGGGAACATCTACAGCATTATAGATTGCCCTTTCAAATCAACTCAATTTATTAAAAACAATAAATACATTAAACCTGTCTCACCCTCATACACACATAATCTCAACTGCCAGCAGCCTGTATTCACTCATGAGCAATTCATTTATGGCACATTGTAAAGAAATTCGCTGTGGCATTTCAGGAGCCACAACAAGATGAGGGCCACAGGTTGTCAGAGATTTAGCACTCTAATCAATAAAACCTTAAAGCTCATTCTTTCATTGCTTTCCAGTTCTTTGTTTCAGACACTAGTCTTATAAATATAAGGTGAGATGCCTAAAATCTTTGAACTGCAGCTATGGTATGAGGTGGAAGAAGTAAGTTTATACAGAGAACAAAACAAAGCTAACTGTTGGTTACATTTTAGTTGACAGGACACATAAATCATCCAGAACTGGGTAATTTGGGTAGAATAGAAAAGAAAGAAAGTAGAGAGATATGGAACGATAATAAAGCTCTTTTGGGCGGTATCTGTTAAGCGAACCAGTGTGCTTCTCTTTACCTTCTGCATTTTGTTTTTAGAGGAAATCACCTCTTCATCATTGTGCAAAGTCACAACGTGTTAACAATGTTCAGACTAATCACTAGTTTTAAATGAGCTGACTAATTGATTCCACACATATTTGTGATGTATCAGAAACCTGAACTACTTTACACTTGTCTGCTCTAATAGCATCTGAAATCTAATTTTTATTAATAACATGTGTCAGTACTTTCTACACCTGTTCTGTACTACGCTTGGTGGCACATTTTTCTGCTTTAAGACACAACCAGTCAAATCCAATTAATAAAAAAAAAAGACAAATTAGTTTCTTGTGTCTACTTTTATTAGAAATAAGAAATACTTTTTATCTTTTGTTTTCATTATTCTTTAATAATAATAAAACTATGTATTTGTATTTTTCATGCACAGAACAAAAAGTACACACTATTAATCATCACCTCAAACCTTGTGCCTTAATCACTGCTTCTGCTGTTCGCCTGCGCCTGTGATAGCAGCTGTCACAACAGGACAATATGCATGAGTGGATTCCCATCAGCCCTCTTTGTACATCCCTGCTGCTGAGAAGAGGAGAAGAACAACCATCACCATCCCGAACTTCATTTAAGGAAGATATAGACAAAAGTTGCGTTCGCAATTACCCAGTGTGATACGGAAACTCCTAAAGTAAGTATAATGATGCTTGTTGTGCTAAAACTGCTAAAATACGATGTAAAAATGTACCCAAACTAGTGTCGAACACGAGGGAGAACAACTCTTACAGCATTTAATTTAATAACAGATCCTCATTTAGTCTTTTATGAAAATTCATTTAGATGTGCTGAGGCTGGGTTTCACTGCAGGCCTTTGAGAGAATCACTGGTAGGTGGAAATATAAATTATAAACATTGACTGGGATCAGTTTTTTCCCCGAGCTCTGGGAGAATAAGTGAGAGTTAAAGCACTTAAATCGACTCCTCTACTCTTTTTTTTTTTTTTTATTCCCTGCCGCAGACGCCAGTGAGCTTCAGCTGTTGGGGATTCAATCACAGCTGCTTGATATGCACATGTGTGTTCCCTCGCTTTTTTTTATTTTTTATTGTCCTTCACGCTGAGTAGCTGCAGCACAATGAGGCCATCATGGTAAATGTTGAAATGCATTAATGTGATATTATCCACCCTCGTGACAGACGGTGAGCCACAGGGAAACTCTGGCCTGATATGAAAATATTGCCCCACGCGGAATGTCTCCAAGTAATTGAATCATGTCTTACATTGTGTACTCTGCTTCTGTACTGTGCTGTGTGAAAATTCGTTTAATGGTTTGGAACAATGTTAATGCATTTAGAGCATTGGGTATGAGAAGGCTGGTGACCCATAGGATGCTACTGTTAGAGGAGGTGAGATTTGCTAGAAATGTGATGGTCCCAGGCCAGTACGAGTGGTTAAACAGCAATTACTAAATGTCATGTGTTTGTGTACGTGCATTACAGTATGTGTGTATTGTACATGAAAATAAAACGGATCAGTTCAGTAATGTGTTTCCCAACAATATATATTGTTTTTGACAGGATAGCAGCAAACATGATACATGCAGAAACAATGCAGTCCTGATAGAAGATTCTCAGTTATGATTTTATTTACTTAATAGGAAGCCAAACCAAAACCGAGGGACACTAAACTCGGAAAAAACCTTAAGGATACTGGGCCAAATTTTGGGTGTAATCACAAAAACTGAGATTTGAGATCACCTTGATCCCAACTGTAAGATCCAACACAGGCACTGTTTCATTATTTCAGACAGATTCAAATGCTCATTGGCTCCCAGTGTGATGAAACTATTTAATGTTCTTTATCTTCTATCTTCTTTTTGTTTTGTAGACATGGATGGTTGATCGGATTCTGTATGTGGAGTTTGGTTTGTGTTTGATCATCTCTCCTGTATTTTTCTTGATATTTCATCACTGATGTTCCTTGGTTAGAAAAAAATGTATGACTACAGCTAAAACTGCCACCAAAATTAAATACAACATACTAACCTTTGATGAAGTAATGTTAATCTGAATTGCAAACTATAACAGTTTGCCTAACAACTAATTGTGAACACTTTCCTTCGATACCACAAATAACAAAACTGAATATTTAATTTCCCCACAGTTTACATGCCATTCACTACAAGAATGACATTTTTTACTGGAATGACTTTGGGTGGTTGCCTTGTTTTTTTTCCATATGAAACAACAACCTCTGGAACTGATGCATTAGAAGTCTGGAAAGTGGAGACCAAAGGAATTTTAATCAGGCAAACATGCTGCTGTTTACCTTTTTATACATCCCAGCAGCGCTATTGATGTAAAAACTCTGAATCTTGCTCATAATTACTCTGTGCATTCTTATTGCTATACAAACTACAAGAGAGAATAAGGGAGGGAAAGAACAAGGTGGGGGAAGAGGAACGGATTCAGCAGGCTCAAGTCTCAATCCCCTCCGTCAGTTGTAGCAGCACTACAGTCGACTTTTCCTCACATAACTTGGGATCTTTCATCTAGAAAAAGTTAAGCTGGTTTACTAAAAATATGCTAGTATTAGTTTTCTTGGAGGCAACGGACCATACAAAATACATATTTCAGGAACTGCAGTAATAATGTTCTCCTCCACAGACTTGTGTCTACACTCGATGAAATTCAAGCCTCCTGGCCTTCCACTGCATCCCTGTTTCTTTGTCTTATTCAATCAAATCATCACAGAGCTTTAGGGGAAATTTCAACCTGATTTGCATGAAGCTATTTTTTTTTGTTGTTGTTTATTATTGGTTTGGCTTCACACTTGAATTATGATATGTTTAGGTGTCATCTGGGGTCTGTACTACAAGGAAAGTTCAACATACCCGGGATATCTTTTCATTAGCTGGCTTCACTAGGAGTAACTTTGGCCGCCAAGATAACCAGTACTACAAAGCTGGCTATCATCTAGCTCAGTCAACTCTGTGTTTTGCTATCCAGCTATGAGCGTGTTCACATGGAAGAGGCGGGGTTGTTAATTACGAGCAACATCATCAGAACCATGAATAAAGTCACATAAAAGAACTTAAAAGTAATACCAGACTGTTTCTTCTACTGAAGCAAAGAGTGGAACAATAGTTAATGACTGATGAGGTCTATCTGACCCAAATGTTGCATTTATAATCATGGGAGCCAATTAACAGTGTGTGGATTATTTTTCTTATAAAAGACAATCTTTCATTTTTATTTCCAGTTATCATCACACAGTTGTCTCATGTTATTCTGAGCTGCAGTGATGGAATCAGAGAGTAAATTCATCCACACTGTCAGCTATCACTCTGGGGATAAAATCAACTTTGCACAATTAAAATGCCGCTAAAATCATCATCATTTTTTGTGTTTAGTGACGTCAACGATCGAACCAGAGTGGAAATAGAAAGCCTGGAACAATAAAATGTTTCCACTGACCTATAAAAATATATATTGCTCTTTTTTACTTGTCACTTTATTGTAAATTCAGGACTTTTGTCCTTGTCGGGATCCCGTAGGAATGATGACTCCTTTTTTCCAGTGATCTGATTGGTCAGTGGTCGGGGCGTTGATGCACATCTGTGAAAACAAAGGACATAGGCTTTGCATTCTTTGCAAAATTCTAATTTGGTGCCATTATCAAAATGTGAATACTGAGTTTTATCTTCAACAGTTGAAAGCACCTTGCCTCAACTTTTCAATAAAAAATGTAAAAAGTATGTATTTGTGGAGCTTGAATGTTGTCCTCTACAATCACAGTATAGCAGGTCTGTCACCAATGGTGTCAACCTGTCCTCATCAACCTAGAACTGTTGGTTTAGTTCCTCAATGATAAGTAAGAGGTTTTGGGTTAATGCAAATCATACCTGGATTTGGGCCAATGTCACAGACTCTAAATGTAAACTGATGTTGTTTCTTGTAAGAGGATCAACCTCAGCAGGTGTAAGTACAGTGTTCCCGGAAATGCCTTTGATGGATATGTTTAAATGAGTCTACTGTACATTTTTTAATTACTGTGTAGGACTTTCGCTCTGGAAAGCAAGATATGTCTAAGTATAGAGATGCATGATTGCAGATGGGACCACCGCACTGCCGAAGGCTTTGTTGAGAAGATAATAGTCTCTGTGGATCACAACAATTTTCCTTTAAAACTTGTTAAACGAGACCTGTGAGGTATGATGAGTGGGTGTGCAGAAGAAAGTGAGAGTTCTGCACATTGAAATTAGATAAGACTGGCTGTTGACTGCTTCTCTGCAGCTTTCATGGCTTGGCAGAAAAAAAAAAATCAAAACACCAAAGAAGCAAAGTGTGAGAAGTAGAAAATTGGCATTTGGAAGCCTGTTACTGGAAATCAGTATTTATTGAAGAAACCATGAGCAAGATGAGCTTTCAGGGTTTTACTGTATCTCACAGGGGAAATGTACAGAAGCAATCCACAAGTCAGATAAAATGTGTTGAATTATCTCACAGTCTTTTTATGCGGTGGTATAATAGTAATATTAATGATAATACGTGTCTTTTTCATGATCTAGAGGCAGCATGGGAGATAAAGAACAATTAGAATTATACAATGGGATGTATAGAAATGCTTTGTGTGTCAACCAAGGGTATGTCATTAAATTTGTGTCTAACTGGACAAAATCTCCCAAGAATCCAACAAAAAACATACATTGAAAGTGAATAAAAATAAATTGAAAACAAGAAATTAACCCCAAAGGAAAAACTTACAATAAAACTATACAAAAGTAATACATTTGATTACAATATTATCACTTTCTTTCACTGATAGGGCTTTGCAACCAATTTTTTCTGTTTTGCCGCTGAATTTTTCAGTTTCAGTTCTATATTCTTCAGGTACGGTTCTGACACAAAGCTCTCATGTGGGTGGGTGTTACAGGGCTGCGTCCCCATAGGTCAAGTACTTTTGAAGGGACAGGTCAATGGTTCAGGTGCGTAAAGTGGTATGACTTAAATTATTCCCCCAGCCAACTTGTTCTGTTTCTCACAACTGGTAATAGAAGGTAAGAGTCTTCATAATTTTTTTAGGTTATTATTAGTAATTATAGTAAGATACATTGACCACTGAATATATATGAATTTAAAGAATGTGACGCAATAATGTTACATTTGTTGTTTGCTTGTGTCAGAACAGAAACCGAAAAATTCAGCAGCGAAACTGAAAAAAGTGACCGCAAAAGAGATATCCCAATCTTTTTTTGTTTGTTTGATTTTTTGGGAGCTTTTGTTCAATTATTATGACACAAATTTAGTCCCATATGAGAGAGAGAGAGAAAAAGACAGTTATCAGGCATATTAGTTATTGAACGAGAGAAGGGTTTCCCCTTTTCGAGCTGACTGACTAGGTAACCTATGCAGTAGAAACGTGCAATTACTTTTGAAATTGGTGCCGTATAACTAGAGGAAACTGAGATAAAGGCTGTAGGTTCCCCATACTGCTCTTGAGGGAGAATCCTACAACAAACAGAATGCATTACACGCTTCCAGTCCAATCAGACTGACTGACTCTACTGACGATGTGTTAAAGGCCAGCAGAGCGGCCATTAGCAAAGACAAAGTCAGTGAGCAGATATATCTCTTTACTGAGGCTTACTTTCATTTACAAAACGTATTTCCTCATCAGTCTGGATATATATCATACCAGTGTGCAAGGATCATAAAACAAACGGCACGCTGGAGTAAGTTATGTTAACCAATGCAAACTTACCAAGAGCAGGAACGTTACGCAAGCCTGAATGCTGCCAGTACTGTTGGCGGACAGCCTCAGAGTCTGCCGTCTCAATCTCAGCTTTTTTTGGAAAACAATTGTGGGTGAAGGGGTGAAAAACTGCAACCAAATGCTGTTTCTTTTATCATTTTGGATGATGAGGAGCTGGACCGGATTGTGGTCAAAGCTTTATGCAGCTGCATTACAGGTAACACAGTTGCTGTTGTTCAGAGTTAAAGTCCAATATAATATTCTGTCAGAAAACAACTTCATTCTTTAGTTAAATGAATTACATAATGCAATTTTGGTCTCAGCCTTGCATCATGAAACTTCCAAATATATTGATATTTTAAAGTATTTAGTAGTATGATATTTTAGTGTCTGCTTTTCTCATTCACTAGCATAACAAGGTAGGCAGAGTATTTTGGGAGACACACCTTTGAACATCCTTGATGCACCACTATAGAAAGCAGCACTGCTGTAGTTCTTCCTTACACCCAGCTACGTTGTTACTATACACGTCAAATGATGGTGCTGGTGCATGAAGAACAATAGATTTTGCAGCTGTGCCCCGGAGACACAGAGAACATTAAAAGAAATGGTTGTTGTTTTTCATACTATATCCCTTATTTGGATAGACAGAGATAAGGTTGAAAATTAGCAAACTGGTCCTTTAATAACTCTCAGGTGGAAACACTGCAGGCTAACAGTCTCCCTGGACTGAATTCAAATGAAAGCAGTGTAATATAACACATTGTGTGAGGTAACATGCTGCTCACTGAGTCAGCTGGAGGGTAAAATATGGAGGGTGGAGGGTCTGTGCATTGACATGCTGCACATAAACTAAATAAATCACCGAGTGTGGATGGTTTATGGCGGTAACAGCTGCATATTTAATTTTATTATCTCTGACAAAAGAAAGGCTATTTTTTAAAACCCCAGTTAAGTTGGCTTGTTATCAAGTGTTGAGAAGCTGAATGGCTAATTTGAAATTGGACAATCTACAGTAAACAAACATGGGCACACACAACACATACACTTAGAGCAACACAGCATGCAAACAGAACCAGCATGCAAACAAACACACCGATGACCCCATTACCTCTTTTTGACACGGTTACAAAAATACTCTGGTGAATGGTAGGACAGAAGGTCACAAATAAAAGCAATTTACTGTAAAACTGTTTCACAACACTGGGGAGCAAATAAAGCTGCAGACAATTATGCTTAAGATGATTTTAGTAATTTACCAAATATGTCCAGTTATTGTGGGTCTTATTTTCCTAGTTTTACCATCTTGACCGCAGACCAAAATTGCATTACTTACTTCACTTAATTAAAGAGCTTTATAGAGTTTCATTCTCCCACACTCCAATACACACACAAATACAGAAAGACCAATATTTGAATCTGGAAAATGATTAAGCAACATCCTGCCGGGGAGACCCTCATAAATCTTCCATTTAGGACTTTCTTAAACGAGTGTGTGTGTGTTCTGCTAATAGTTCTGCTACTCTAACTCACTGCAGATGTTCTGCAAATATCAACTGCCAACTGGGACCGTCTAAATGTCACAATTATCTGTGTAATACATACAAACATCATCAGCTGTAGATAAGGAAATTGGCACATTTTGTATATAATGATCTAATGATGTGTGTGTTCTGTGTTGAAGTGAAGACAAAACAGCTGGTGTATAATATCAAAAAAGTATAGTGACAAATCATCCCACGTTGCAGTTTCCCACGGCTGTATGAAGCATTTTAGCATCTTTCAGCTGCTCAGTGTTTTTGTTTTATGGCTTGCCTTCTTTGGTTTAGTCTCACCGCTCTTATCAACCTCGCTCCCGAGTAGCTGGTGAACATTTAGCAGCAAAAGAGCCAAATACTTCCCTCAGGAGTTGGTGGAAACATGATATTATGACAACAAACCACAACACACTGAGCTGTAAATACGTAGCATTTAATTAGGAGAACTGGTGTCCTGGTTGGATACAGATGCTGTAGATTTCTTGACAGCTCGACTGTAAAAGGTTGGATTCTTTTTTTTTTTTTTTTTTAATCATTTCTGAATTCAATACAAAACAAAACAAACATGGGAAATAATGAATGATAAAATGCGACGGCACCTTAGCAAACAGCTTCAAACGTTTATTTCTTTAAATATAATGAATAATGTATGCTGACCGGCATTGCAGAAAACATGTATTCAAGGAATAATATCGGCTTGTTTGGCTCAGAAAAGGCGTCTAAGCATGCTTTCAGGGATGTCTACTGTTTTGTGGTGCCAATACAAGTGTGAACTTCATCGATCTGTGTTACCTGTTCCAAGTGTCACAAGTATTGACTGACTTGATTTTTTTTCCTGTGAGCAGTTTGCTGAGTAAGCACAATGTCAGTGTGTGTCTTGTTATCTCCCCCGCTGGTTCCAGAGCAAACAAAACTCTTGTATAAGTTTACAACCATTTTAAACATTGATATATGGGAAGCCTCCTCTTGCCGCTTTAAGAGTCACTACACAAGCTCATTAAGAGCCAATGTTCCTGTTTTTATGACGGCAGAGGTTGTTACTGTTTCCCAGCTTGCGCGTTATGGGTGAGCATGAAAGAGAAGAAGAAGAAAACAGGAAAAGGCCAAGAAAGATGCACAAGAAGGGGGGAGGGAGAGGAACGGTGAAGTAAAATGAGGAAAAAGAAGACATTGATGACAGAAAGGAGAAAAGGAGCAATGGAAGCATAAGTGCTGGAAACATATCAAGAGACAACAGGCGCCACCAATTAACTTGCTGCAAGAGTTACGACTTTCTCTTGAGCTCTCACATTGGCTTGAACCTTTTGACTGCTCGTCTATAACTTAGAGGCCAGTAAGTGCCCCACAAAAGTAAGCCGCTCATTATAATTGCTTAAATATTCATGACTTCTTCGCAATCAACAGTAACTTCCTCAAATCGGCAGGCAGGATGTGCAGCTGTTTTCTATCTTTCAACATCAATCCGGTAGATAACTCTCAGCACCTGGCTTGTCTCCAGAAGTAAATTGGGTATCAGCGATCTTACAGCAATAATCCACCCAATTTTTATCTGCAGTAGGCTTGAAAGGTGGTTGTTTAACTCCTTCATACAAAACAGCAGCTGTAGTCAGCTTGAATTCTTATCAGATATGATGCACTTGAAAGGTTTTCAGTGGTGGGGAACAAAAAAACATCAAATATACACAAGACATTTCAAACCACTCCCGCTGCCTGTTCATTTCTCTGTCCATCTGTATTCTCAGTATTTTTGATATATATCACTTGCATACTAATCATAAACAGATTTTCAGTATCTGTTCCCACTGGAAAAGTGACAAAACAAATTATACTCAAACCAGAAATCATGCTTACTAAATATGGCTTGAGCGTGCTGTCGATGGACACTGTTCTTCCAAGATGCAATGCACAAATGAAATGGAGGAGCTGTTCAGCTGATAAAAATGTAAAGTCCTCCTCTACTCAAAAATGTGTTTTTGCAGAGTATTTTTATACATCCCTGTCTGGAGGGGATCTTTAAATAAATTGTGGGTGGTGTGAAACAGCTTCAGAAAGATCTTGGAAAACAAAAAACAAAAATAAGGTTCTCTTGGCAACAGCGGAAACAAGTTGTGAATACAACATTGACATGTTACCACCTTTTAAGTTGATATGGCAAACTTGTAAGGGACTAGTTTCTTATTTACATGTCCATTAGTTACAGAGAACATTATTCATTTGCAGTAGGTGTCTGGACTCTTGGTGAATGTAAGTCCAATATTTGCTCTCTTTGTACCAACTCCTGAGGAAAATATCTAGCTCTTTAACTGCTTCTCCACTATAGTCACCAGCTATGTATTTGTTAGCTGTGTCTGTTTACCATTGAGTGCTGTTCTTTTTTTCTCACCTGCACCTGTTTGGTATTTTGGTGACCTGCCATTGTTACAAAAAATAGCTGCTGTGCAGTGTAAAAAAAAGGAGTGCTAATAGTGACCAGGTTAGAAACCACTTCACCAACTCTGAAGGCAGGTCTGAACAACAGTTTATTTTCTTTTGGGGACACAATTATCGACAGAGAATGAGGGTTGAAGTTCAGGCTTGTGCTCAAGGGCCCAGGGACACCGCAGGCTGGATTGGACTGGCTCTAGACACAGAGGGGTGGGTTAATCAAAAGAACAGGTCCAAAGTGCATTTTTGTCCAGTCATGGTCTGTATTTCTGAAAATAATTTCCACGAACCTCGACAGGCCTTGAAATAGGGTTAGGGGTAAGGGGTTAGGGTTAGTATTAGGGTTATGGTGGAAGCACCTCCACTCAAGCTTCTGGTAGTGCATGGTGTCTTTTCTCTACAGCTGCTGACTGCTCCAGCCAGGTTCGCCACCTCCTGACTTGAAGCAGTTGGACTTCCTTACTTGGTCTTCCTCCTACAATGTCTGTTCATCAGAGATAAATAGTCTGTTGCACATTCCCAGTCTATTCATCCACAGGTTAATTCCTTTCAGTTTTTGCTAAAAGAAAGTAATACTTCCATTAAAAGTCAAATTACTTAAAAAAAACATGCTGGGCCAGGCTACAACCCTCAACCACCAGGGCTTATTTCCTTTGCACATGTGGTGCTCTTGATCTAGGCCAGCTCCCTCAGTGATGGTCCATTGCTCCTCTCTACTTCATGTTGACACTTGTTTTTTTGTTTTGTTTTTCTTTCACCTGTTGTTCTGGGCTGCCTTTATAAAGAAGGACATCAAGCAACACACCAATGAGATAATTTCAATAACTGAGCCCAGCTGGCAGCTGGGCAGGAAGGGTGATCTCCGTTCCCACATCTCCCATGGGTGTGGTTTGTGCACACATGACTGGTCTCCTAATCAAGAATAAAAAAAGCATGCATTTTCAAATATAGAGAAAACAAAAATAAAACCAAACCCAGTGTGTGGCGTGGAGGTTCCTTCACTTGATCCTCTGGGTGTCACATTTCATAACACCATGTGCCACGCTGGTTGGAGAGCCACAGGAGGGGAAGTGTCATCGCCAATCCAGCAGGGAATTGTAGCTTCATTGTCAAGGTTCACCACGTTTGCAACCTTCTGCCTGCGTGTGCAAGCCACACATCGACACATCAAACTGCAAATTCTGCACATTTCATGATATTATCCTCACTTTAACTGTCTGAGACAAACCCACATAGACCTCTCCAAAATCAACAACAACTCCCTGTGAAGATGACAGGTATGTTTTCCATTAGCAGTTTCTAATTTAAGTGACATTGTGCATTGTCAAAGTGTGATTACTTACACCAGATCCACTGTGGATACTTGGTTACATCTTGGTATTCTACCTTCCAAATTTATAGAGTGATAAATGTTAGAAGTGTTTGAGTTAATAACATCCTGGGAACACATAGGACACACAGAGTTCACTCATAAAAAAAACATCCCTCCACTCTTTTTGCCACAGAAAACCCATCAGGGCTGTAGGTTTCCACCAATCCTCTCCCCCAATCCACTAGGAAAAACAGCTGCATGCATAATTTTGGTCTAACAAAACAGATGCCTAAAGCGTCACATTTTAAACTGCTAAAGAGGTTTGTTTACGAAGATGTGATTTACTTTTGCTTATGTATATTGCGATAAGTGGAGTTTGAAGCGTCTGGATCGAGCCAGAAGAGAGCAATAAAGGGGGTTTCTTATGATTTTCACAAAGGCTTCAAAAAATATTTTAACATTTGAAAATAATCAATGTAATTTAAAATATTTTTAAACCCTAATAAAACCCAATAAACCCCTAAACCTCTAAACTCCCAGTGGGAAATTAATAAAGCGTTTTTGTCTTTCTCACTTACCAATTAACATTTCAACATCATTACTCTTTAATATGTACAGCACTTTTACCAGCTTTCAGACATTGACAGTGTCATCCAACTGCTACATCCATCTTGTCTGCCAAAAAGTTGTTGTTTTTTTTTCCTAGCCACAGTCAGTATTTGGCTGTTTGCCAGTCAGCACTCCACACTTCTGCCTCTCCTTTTTTTCCCCTCTCCCAGGGACTTCTGATGAGCTGTGAGAGAGCATTGATGGACTCCTACAGTGCACCTTCCGTATCTCAGGGAGATTGTAATCATGGGCAGTACCCTTTTTTTTTTTTCAAATCTATTCATAGGCATAACACGTAAGATCAGGTTTCTGTGGCCTAGTGAGAAATCAGAAGTCATCCGTGTGAGTTAAACTTTCAACCTCTTAATTCCCCTACATTCTGGGGAACATTAAAGATTAGTAGTCGCCGTTTAGAGCAATACATGCCGTAACATGTTAGTTACTCAAATTAGTCCTCTCACTGTAAGAGATATACAGTATTGAATATATATATATATCCTGTGAGGTTCTCTTCATTACTAATTCTACTGTATAAACCCACTTAGTAATCGAGTTAGTGATGCAGAAGAGAATATTGGCCTGCTGACCCAATGGACTATTAAACCCTTCTGGTGGTAAATCCAATAGTATTAAAATCTACCCATAAATATAAAATAGAAAGCTTGACCATCTCCCTGATTGCTAATTAATTGTGCTACATAATTTCCCTTTTGATTTGGTCAGTGATACTTCATTTTACCACTCAAATTTACAGTGTAATTAGTGTAAAATAAAAGGTGTTCTCATCTCTCATTCTTCCTCTGTTGGTTTCTTATTACCCTCATCACAGCAAGTGATTTAAACGCAATGCCAAGCACCAGCACTTCACAGCAGCCATTTTTCAATTACAATGCCACTGTCCATATTGCTAAACTTCACCCTGGCCATAAAACCCACAGTGTTCTTGACACTGGAAGCAAAACATAATGAGGATACACATTTGCGCAGATTAATGCATTGTTTTTTTCCAGCACCACCTGAAAAAGGTTCAGCCACTGCTACAATTACTAGAGTGAAAGGTAGTTATTTCAGTTTTTAGATTGCTAGCCATGTGGTTGCAGATATTTTCAGCATTGGTTACACTGTAAATTATTTTTTCAATTATTTGGTGAATTATTTCGTCTATGGGCATTTGCCCGGGCCGGAGGAGCAGTGGTGTGTATACGCAGTACAATATATCCCGCTCTGGGCAGGGGGATTTACCGTATACCTCCTAAAATTAGCCTGTGTACATCTTGCAAAACAAGGCTGCAGCCGAACATGCCTTGAATGTAAAGTAATTCCTAACTTCCCTGTAAATGGAAAGAGGCTTAGGTAATATTTTGTAGAAAATGAGCCTTTGCCAAATTGTACTTGAAAGTGAACTGAAAAGGATCAAATTTGAGTTTTGATCATGCATGCACTAGTAATGCACAAGTGCAAGAATGGGTTTGTGCAGCTCAATATCCCTGGTAATTACATCCATATTGAACCATTCTTTTTATTAACCACAACCATGATCTTTCCCTAACCGCGATCACGTGTTTTAGGTTCCTTATCTAAGCCATAATGTTGCCATGCACAGCTATTGTAAAAAGCAAGACTTCCTGGGTTTATCAGAATCGTCCAATATCACTGTTCTCATCTGGCAGTAAGGTAGATATGTGTCCATTTACAGGGCTGAAAGCCACAGTAAACCCACCAACTATATCCAAAAAGTCCAAATAGACTCAATTTACTAGAGAAAAGCAGCATATGTCTAAATCTGATAAGCTGGGAACATTGAAAGTTTTGCATTTTTGCTTGATAAATTACTGAAACAACTATTAAGTTATCAAAGATGTTGGTGATAAATTTTCTGTCAGTTCAATGCTTCCCGGCATGGGGAACAAGATCTCCCAAGATAAATCTGAGGGATCACAAGGTGAATAAAAGGATAAGAAAGAAAAGAAGAAAAGGTGAATGTGTTTATCAAGTTTATTTTTTACTTTTCTCCAATTTTCCCTTTTGTCTTGTGAAATATTGACACTTTTAACTTCACCTGATAAAACAATAAAACAAACAAATCTCTCTTTGGCTTTCAATTCATATCTGCCTTAAGACCATACAGATATCACTTCATTTCAAAAGATCACAAGTAAAAAAGATATGGAACCTCTGGACTACTGGATAGTCCACTAACCATTTTAGCACTGTAGATAACACATGTCAGACCAGGTCTTTGAATGCTGCATCTGTATTATTTGGATGTGAGGTCATCTCAGCAAGACATCCCTCCTTTTCAACTGAGTTTTTCCTACATTTACCAGCAATAATTTCCAATATTCTTTGCACTGTCTTGCTTCACTTGGCATAATCAATTTCAATTTCTTTTTATTTAGAGACAAAGAGAGCCACGCTTGACTGAGAATCTTTGATCTAACACCAGTTTACTCCAGAGTCCTTGATAATTTGCACCAATAAAGTAAACCGTCTTCTCATCCTCCTCTAACCTTTCTCACTCTCTTCATTTTGTGCTCTTACCTCAGCTGATGGAGCTCTACGCGGGTCAGATTTGATTACAAGAATGAGAAGATTTGTGCCAAGTGAAATGTGGTTTTCTGAGCGGAGCTAGATACACCGGCTATTTGACAATATTCTGTGCAGTTCCAATTTCCAGCTTGTTGTGGTCCACACAATATGAGACTGCAGTGTGTAGAAGCAAACCAAGACAAAAAAAATCCCATAAAAATGCATTTTTATGACTCACGCTATCTGTCTGTCATTTCCCATGAAATCACTCTGAGTTTGGCTTTGTAACTTAATGACACACCAAGAGCAAATACAAGTGTTTATCCCAACTGCTCAGACAGAAATACATCCATTTTTGTTTTTTTTTCTTTCAAAAAAGTCCTCAAGATCTTTATTCCATTATGACAGAACTGACAGAAACTTTTTTTCCCAGCTGCTACTTGCACACATTTTGCATGGACACAAACTCTGTGCGTAAAGTTTTCGAGTAATTTTGCATTCAAATGGCTTTACAGAACTGTCACAGAGAGTTTGCTTTTGCTCTAATCATCTCTAACTGATAATTAGACAATGTTCTTGTCACCATGAGTACATCTCATACCCAGCTCCTAGTGGGCCCCGCTTTTTTCTTCAAATTACACTTCTTGGGGGTAGTTGTTGTAATTTTCAGTTGTCTCCGTAGGAAATAGAACAGCCTTATCAGAGTAGAGGACAATTTAAAAGTTAAAGACAGAAGAGGATAGGGGTAGAATAAAACTCAGAGGAAACACAAAGCGATTTAACTTTTAAATATCCCCTCGTCTGCATGCAAAGGCACACCACCTGCCAGAGTCAGACAGATTTTAAACATGTAATCGTATTTGTCTCTCAGCTCACAGTAGCAGAAGGCCAAGTTGTCTCTTACGGTGCATTTTTATATCAAAACAACTGTCTCTGTGAGTCACTGCGGCACAGAGCTTTTGCTGTAGGTGAGTTATTTAGAGGCTACATTAACCTCTGCACAAACACAAAACCTGATTCCCGTCATTTTCCCCTCGGAGCAGTCACAGGTGGAAGCACCATTTAAAAAGGACTTGAGTATCTTCAACAGGGCAGACCCGGAGCAAAGCCAAAATAACAGCCTGTGTGGCTAAGACAAGTATTGTTAGCTTTTTCCCTTTATTGAAAATAACAAGGTGAGGGTTGGACGACATCCAGGAGAAGGATGAATGACCACATCCATTGGTATGGTGGGGCGTTAGGAGCTTAAAGGTTATAGTAATGCATACTTTGATGATTAATGCCTGTGCTTTTGGTTGTTTTTCTTTAAGAAAACTCTAGTTTCCAATCAGCCAAAACAGTGTTAATGATATAGTGGAAGTTATTCTTTCTTTGCATTGACAATGTGCGCATGTGGATATAGTATTTGAATGCATGTTTTGGTTCTAATTTCAGCAGTAACAGGGAGGATTCAACCAATTTGTGAAAAAACAAATAACAATGCCTCTTCCCAGAATAGCCTGTAACTATAGATAATCCACATACCTACACGTATAAGGTAAGCACTCACAAGTTGTATTCTTATATTTTATTTTTCAGTAAAATCACTAGCAACAGTCCACTACACACACTAACATCTCAGGCTCTGCCCTCCTCAGTGCATGACTTTTGCTGGTATTTCGGATCAGATTCAGGCTCAAGCATACTGATGTATTTGAGAAGTTTCCATTTCAAGTAAAGAACAAGAAAAAGAAGTGAAATCCTGCTACTACTATTAGTTTATGTAGCCTCCGGAGCTGCTGGAAGTCTGCCGAGGGGCAGCTTCCCAAAGCTAACCAATCAGAACAACATGGACTCAGAGTGGGCTGTCGGATTTAAAGAGACAAGTACTAAAATGGCCTGTTTCAGACAGTGGCTGAACTGATGGGCTGCATAAAGGGCCAGTATAAGATGAATAAGGAGTTTTCTGAACTGTAAACCATGCAAAGATATTCCAGTAAAGCCCCAGAATATAAATATAGACCTGGAAATGTGCATGATACCACACCTTTAATATAAAGACATAGAGCCCTTTGTTTTGTTTATGTGTTAACCAAAATGGCTAGATACCAGTAAAGGTAATAAACAACATTTGTGTGAATCAACCCTTTTTTAAATTTTTTTTTTACCACAGACAGTGGTGGAAGAAGTATTCAGATCTTATACTTAAGTAAAAGTAGCAATACCACAGTGTAAAAATACCCCATTACAAGTAAAAGTCCTGCATTCAAAATCCTACTCAAGTAAAAGTACATAAGTATTAGCAGCAAAATGTACTTAATTACTTAATTACTTTAATGCTTCAAGTATAGTACTGGTTTTGCAGAAAATCGAGCTGCAATATTTAACATATATTAAACAAAGTACATTATGAATACTGATGAGATGTGGAGCTAGTTTGAACCAGTGAAGGTCACCAGATAAATGTGAGGGGTGGTGAGATGATAGATGAAGGAAAGAAGAAAAACCAAAGTTCAGCTACATCAATTTGGATTAGTTACTGTTTTCTTTTCTTTGGTCTCTGCATTTTTTAAAAACTTTTGGCTTCGAACAGTTATTATAATAGTTATGTGAGGGGGAATGTCTCTTTGGTGGAATTGCAAACAAGTCAGAGACATCTGAAACATGACAAAGAGACACAAATACACATTGATTCTTCATAAAGGACCACAAGCCAAAAACTTTTGGAACCACTGGTTTAACCTTTAATAATGCAGTGTGATTTATAAGCTTATTAGTATGTTATTTTTTTGTCAAATCTTCATCTGAAAAGTATAAAGTAGCATCAAATGGAAATACTCAGGTAAAGTCCAAGTGCCTCAAAATTGTACTTAAGTACAATACTTGAGTAAATGTACTTAGTTGCTCTCCACCACTGACCGCAGATGGATGCAGAACTCCTTGGCGAATTGAGACAATTCGCTTGTGGGAGGTCTGGGTCCCTTAGGCCTGACACAGAGGGCAAAATTTTGCTGGTCCACACGTTTTTGACAAAGCTCTATTGCACATCTGCACTCTGGTGCAGCATTCATCTCTATTCCAATTATCCCACTTATCTAAATAACAAAAAAACGTTTCAGGCAAATGAACACATTGCTCATCTAAAGCTTTAGCACAAAAAGAGGTTGTGGGGTTTATTCTTGAGTGTCACCATTAATGACATATTCATGTATGCTACACCCCTAGCAGAGGTTTTGATGCTTTGTCCACCAACCCACTAATGCCATCACTTCACTTAATTACCCTCAATTAAGACACTATAAAAGAATTGCAAAGAATTGCTAATGAACTAATTTGGAGACGTGGAAACATTCAAAAGGAGATCCTGGATTGAGGGCAATTAACCCCAGGCATGATAGATAAGCCACTTCACTCTCTTATCCCCTGTCTTTATACGGAGGGAAAATGTGAGCTTAAAGTGGAAATCCACCCTAAAATACTAGAGAGCTCAATCAATATTTGCGGATTAATATCTACTCCACTAACCATGAATAGGTGCACAGCCTTGTTGATTCAGAATGCTTATGCTTTCACCTGTTGCTATAGCTTCGTTGAGAGGTATCACAGAGAAAATATGTCCACTAACAAATAAAACCTGCCTTATTCTCTTCACTACATCCACAGATTCTATTGCCCATTACTTTCCAATGATATGATATTTTACTGTACCTCTCGTACTGAGAGTGGTGTGCATGGCCACAAATCTAAGCTAAACCGTATACCAACATCAAACATAATGTGACTCGAGGTGGAGCTCAAGTACATATAATAACTGATTTTTTGTGCACACAGAGGTAGTGAAAAGAGACTGTAAACAAAACATTTATATGGTATCCGTTTAATTTTAAGATATATTACGTGAAGATATAACATGTTAGCAAAAAGTTGCCTATTTTTGAGGTTTTACAGGATTTTTGGTCACTTTGGGGGGATGAAAAACTCACAGACTAACATATTATTGCGTGATAAAGTTCTTGTTCTTGCTAGAGTGTTAGCAAAGAGTTGCTATTTACATTCAGTGAACACAAAGCAACATTAAACTTCAGTTCATGTCATGCTTTTTTCCAACTGATGAATGTAAGTGAATCTCTTTTTAGCTCTGTTTTGGTCTCCACCATCTCCTGGTGAAAAAATCTGACTTTTTAGCTGCTTGCTGTTTGATTTTCTTGACATGCTAATTACTAACCTTGCCATTTGTTGCTAGGCAGAGTTTTTTTTTCTGAAAACAGCTGCCTTATGTGGCTCGAAATTGATTCTTTTGACCAGAAAACTCAAACAATGAGCTAAATGAGGCTAAAAAGTTTTATAGATTCATTTTTAAAATATCATTATTTAGGCTTTAAAGTAGTCAAAAGTTAGACAATGTAAAATGTCACTGTGAAAAACAGAAAAACACAAAAGACAGATGAATGTAGAAGCAAATATCTCAGGGTTTCCTGGGTGTGACCATCAGCAGGCTGGATAATGCTGAAGCGGAGAATTTGCCATGCTAATGGCACTGCCAAATACAAAGACTAATAGCTCAGCAAAACATAGTAGGGAGCAGCAGGCAGGTCACCAGACTCTTGTGAAACATACTTCAAAACGCTGATGCATACAGAACAGTCCCTTCAGTCGTTACTGTGACAAACTGTAAACAGGCGTACAAGGAAAATTAGCATACGGGAGGAAAGGACCGAGACTCAGCAACAACATCTGCTTTCTGAAAACTAACACTAATGACACAAAAAATGAAGACATTATGTTTTCAATCTGATTTGTGTGCGATTAATTAGCCTGCACATCAAATTGTTGTGACAGTTGTTTGGCCTATTCCCTGGATTGCAGGTGAATCGCCTTCCCCCTCCTCTCTATTGATTTATGCGTATTGTATTTCTTCTGCTGGCTTCTCCTCCTTTCTTTTGTTCTAGTGGCCCTGAGAGGGTTGCAGGCCCAGCTTGTCAGTGTCTTGCCAAACCTGATAAAGACAAACTTGTCCTATACTTCGGCTCATTTACTTCATATCACGACAGATCCTATAGATTTTGGGTCATGCAGTCACCACACAGCACATAACAGAACGGTTCACTCGTTCTGTGTCTTGATGTGATGGGATAATGAAGAGTAACTGACATGTTACTTTCTGCAATAAATTTGATCCCTTACAGTCAAATGGCATGGCAGCTCTGGAGTACTTTAGTCGATCAGTTGGAAATATCACAACCAAGCTGAATGTCTCTGAAGTCAAATTTAAAATACTTTGAAAGTTAATTTACTCACTGTCACAACAATACATTTAAAGTTTAAACAAGACTTTTTAAATTTGGATCCGATTACTTTTTATACTCTTTTCAATTCAAATACAACACCATGAAATTTGTCTAACTCCTTAATGCCACCTTCACCTACTTATTTCTTATTTTTTATGAAGTGATCAAAGGATCAACCTTCCTTCATCTGTTCAATCCTCTCCAGCTTGGAGAGTTGCGGAGGACTTAACAAAGGCATCCGCAGAGAGTTGCTTTAAAGGGATCATTTCACCCTTCTGTTTAATAAAAGTGGCACTTCAGATTTTTTTTTTTTTTTAACAGCGACTTAAAGGCTCTCGGCAGCTGTTCACATTGATCGACAGCCCAGTGATCAATAAGCTGTCTGTAAACTCCAGCAGGTTGAAGAGCACTTAAAGTACATAAAGACAGAATGGTAATACATTGATGTTAATCAGGATTTTAACTGTAACTTAGTGAGGACCAACCTTGCTCATCACTTTTATTGTTACACTTTTATTTCTTATTTTGGGTTTATTATTACTGCATAGTAACTGCACCAAAACTGCATTCTTTGTTTATCATTTTGTCAATTTTTATGCTATATACATAACTAAGCCCACTCACCCAACACAAAAAAAAGGAAAAAATAAACATTATACATATAAATAACATAACATATAAATAACATTTTAAGATTGAGTAATTGCTTGATATTTTACCATTTTCCCTATTAAATAGAATAATGCTGGACAAGTGTCAGATTCTCTTCTTCAAAATCAGAACTGTATTTTGTATAATAGTACAACAGTATTAGATACAAACACTTCTTAAGCTGCCAAATTTGATCATTTTTGGACACATAAAAAAAACAAAATAAAATGCTGGTCAACCAAAATGCTGAAACATGAGGACAAACCAAAATTTAATATATTATCCTCATCATAAACATTACAAGAGTGATATTTTTGTTCATTTTCTAGATCAGAAAGCATTTGTCTTGTTGGCAGGATCGTTTGAGATTTTTAAATGAAAGAACAAAAAAAAAAAAAAAAAAAAAAAAAAAAATCAAGCAACACACCTGTATCTGAGGAAATATATAACATATTTAAAAAGTTTAAATGTATCTAATAAAAATGAATAATCCAAATTCACTGTGTTTTTAAAAGTTGTTCTAAAGCATTTCAAGGAAATATATAAAGCACTTAAATCTGCCTCTGTGTTTGACATGTACTTGCTTTTGCCATGTGAAGCTTGTGTAATTGCCTGGATTGGAGCCACATGTACATTAGATACCAGACTCCAGACAGCAAAAGGATATACAAATACTTTAACAAGCAGGTCTATAGAGGCTCAGGATCCTGGATGATGAGAGATTAACTCATATACACTGACAGATAAGACAAGTATCCTGAGATGAGGACAGCAACTAAAAACATAAAACATTACAGCTGGTGACAGGTGAAACAGGAACAGACCACAGCCTCGACAGCTTTTTGCTGCTTTAAAAGGACAGATACCTGCATTAACGCTCGATTTTATATATGCACTTTGATGTATTTGCCATTTACAGGATGGTGCATTAGACGACGCTTTGTTCACCGTGTCTCTCTTACTTTAGTAACAGTGAGTCCATTAAAAACTGGTATTTTCCACAACTAATTGCGGTGCACTCAAGCCTGTCTTTGAGGCTCTCCTGTTCATCAGCATGACACAGGTGCATATGCAACACATGATCCGCCCATGGCCATTTAGGTGCCTGTTTATAGTGCGAACACACACACACACACACATTCATATGAGTAATGAGCAGCATATACAGTGAGTCATGTATTTCAGATGTATTGTGAATAGGAATAACTATAGCATGCGGTGGGTGTTTTGACTGTCACCCAACATCTTTGTTGGCGTTGGCCATCAGAACGGATTTAGTAATGAGAACAGACAAGTCTTATTTTGGTGCTAATAACATATCGCCCTACCTGGAGCATTTACATGAGCCGTTGATGTATTCTCTCAAAGTTTAGATATGTAAAACTAACATCCGTCACTCTTCTGTATCTTATTTTCTTTCTCATATGCAGCCTCTCTGCATTTCAGCACTCCAATTTATACTTTTCAGTTCCTTCATGAGCCACATTGTTAAATAATTCAAGTAGAGTATTTATGTGTCCCCTAAACCCAAAACACTGCCACTTGATACATTTTAATTGACAGCCAAGGTTCAGGGTGGCACCATTCAAACTGTGCTTAATGGTTTCTTCACGAATTTTGAAAAGACATAAAAGTCTAACGGTGATGAAATCTGGAGTGATAGCATTTTGAAGTTGAGGAAAGAGAAACTGCAATGATTTTTTTTTCCCCTTCTTATGGGAGCAAATGAGCATATTCATTAAAATAAAGTTGGTGTTACCTGTCCATCAGTATGCTGAGTAGACCTGGAGGAAGAGGGCTGATTGTTTTAGGCGTATGAAACTGGCTTCAACTTTGCCTCCAGACAGCTGACCTGTTAAGAGGCACTCTCTCTCTCTCTCTCTCTCTCTCTCTCTCTCACACACACACACACACACACACACACACACATACACACATACACACACACATACAGAGAGAGAGAGAGAGACTTTTGAGACTACTTCCCCCAGTAGATGTCAGTAAAACATTCCCATCTTCTATTTATTTCCCCTAACAATCTTGGCTGTGTGGCAGGTTTTCAAAAAAAAAAAAAAAAAAAAAAAAAAAGGAATACTAAATAATGTCAAATCCCACTAAGCCTTTAATACCAGCAGCCCGATTTTCAAATGCAATGTTGTAATAAATCAGACAGGAATTCTCCTTTCAAACAAGTGTTAAGCGGGTAAATCTCAATAAGGGCCAGTCAGTTATGATAAAACGACTCATTCGGCTTTAGGAGCTGTCTTCAGAGAGAGGAGAGGGAGAGCGTGTTCGGGCCATACAATGTACACAACGTGACGAAGAGCAGGTCTTGGCCATGTGTTCAGATGTTCAACAGGCTCCCTGTGGAGACACGTACAATAGTAACAAAGCATAGATAATGTAAGAAGATACGCAAAGATCGTCTGTTGTCTACTTTTAAGCGTTTTTGTTTAGAATGTATTGAATTATGTGTAACTGCTCGGTGATTTATTCTGACTTTTTTTTCCGGATTTTGAGAGTGAATCTTACAGGAAATGACATTTTGTTGTTTTTGCAGTGTACTTTTGGATAACAGGAGAGGATCGCGCTACACTGAGAGTGATGTTTTCTTTAAAATGCACACTGATATGTTGGCCATTAAATCCGATCTTGCAGGAGGTAAAATGCTCAAACAACGGGCGTACGTTGTGCGTCCCCTAAGCTCCCCCCTCGCCCCCTCTTAAAATGTGCGCTCTCCTCGGTGCTGAAACCAGAAAGTGTGCGTAAAGCTCCGGTGATTCCTGCATTTTTTTCTGAATGGAAGCTGTATGATCACCCCGACTCGTCCGAATCCACATGCAAAATATTGTTCTTCTTCCAGCAAGTTAAAAAAATGAAATAAAATCGGTGTTGAGTAGCATACACATCGAAATAAATATGAAAAAAATGCAGTGCCTTGAGACCTCTCCTAATAAGCGATGGTTTCCTTTGGAAATAAATTATATGTCTGGTTCTGCTTCGTGAGGTTTAATTGGTGTATTGACGAATAAAGGAATTTCAGACTTTGGGCGGTTTTGTATTTTAAATCAAGTGTTGCTGCACTTGTAAACGCTCAGGCTGGTTTTCCCGAATCTAAAAAGGCAAATAACGACTGTCATTATTGTCAAAGGAAATGCCAGCCTACTTCTTATAGCTCCTCTCTCTCTCTTCCTCTTCCTCTCTTACACACACACACACACACACACACACACACACACACACACTCCCCCCCCCACACCTCCCCACTTTCTCCTGTGCAGCCGAGGCGCTTTTCGTCTCCAATGCCTGTCTCCAGAAGCATGTCCTCAGACATGCAGCCACGGTGCGATGAAGCGGACCAAAAGACGCCACCAGCATGACAGCATGAAAGCAGGTAAGCTGATACCTGAATACTATTTTTTTTTTTTTTTTTGCTTTATAAACTGCAGGCTGTGCTTTCTTTGATAAACCAAAGGAGTCGACATTTCTCAGCAGGTTTACCTGATGCTCTCTTATCAAAAGAAAGAGCACTTGTCCACACAGTGACTGAGAAAACGGGCAGCAGGGTTCATTAAGCTGTCTTGCGTAAGAGGACTTCGAGAGGAGATACTGGTTGTTGTCAGGGATCGAACCTGAGACCTCTAAGATGCGGGACTGTCTTCTCTATATCCACGGAGTTGCTCGCACAACCACGTCGAGACCTGTAATCATAATCCTGCAGCGCGTAAAAAGCAAACATATGGAAAAATCAGTTATGACTGCACTATTCTGAGTGAGGTTTCTTTAGAATTTCAAACATTTATAAGTAGTTTTTCGTCAACCAGTGAGAGAAAAAGTGTCTAACTTTATCTTCAGGGAGATTTAACTCAGCAGAAAAAGGTTGGTTGGTATAAAAGATTTGATCTCATGTACGCTGCTGAAATATCACACACACAAACGGGCCAGCCAATATCTACCGCTGTGGGAGATTTGCATGATGAGCAGAAGGAGAACGAAATGTTTTACGCTTGGTCCACAGCTACCTGTGCCAAATGGCGCATCGTAGACTGAGCGAACAGAGCAGAACTTAACGAGTGGTTCTGTACGTTTATTTCAAATAACAGTATGAAACTCCAAATCTGAAATAGTCTCATCAAATAATCACGTAGTATCGTTTAATGACATCACCAGCTTTATTTTTTTTATCAACCGAATACATCCAACCACTCCGCATATTGCGCGCTGTCTCATCAAATATCCGCTGCAATAAACAACCTTTCCTTCTCAGGATTTTCTCTGTTTTTTTCCCCTTTAAGCGACTGTGGTTTATTTGTGATTATTTTTCAAAATCACTGACAAACGGATCAACCGTAGCTCGTGTGCCGTTGGCACTCTTCTGCGCTTTGGATAAAAGCGTCATATGGCAGCTGGTTTTGATTTCTCTACGTCTATATCATAAGTACAACCAAACAAATCGCTACATAATCAAATTTTCTCTTTAGACATTTCCTTTCCACTTAAACCCCTGTTGTCTAATCGTGCACACGTAGCAGAGATGCAGATTAGTGCGAGTCTGTTTGCCCAGGAGCACTTTACTCTCTTGTCTCCTCAATTCGATCAGCCATTCTTGATTTCAGTGTGCTTGATCGTCACAAAAATAATGCTGAAATGCATGTTTATATGGCACCAACGTGATCCCTGTGTTTTCAAGTCGCTAAAAGAAACAATGCAATATAAAGTGATGAAATTACATATGCGCTGAGATCTACTAATCTCTCAAAGAATGAGAGGCGATTTGGCTTCGTAGCCACAAGTCTTATGTGCGTAAAAGCGCAGTGCAAGAAAGAGAACAGACTTGAGAGGGCAGGTTTGTGTCGGATTGTGTGATTGTGGGTCTTAAAGCTGAAATGTCTTACGCACAGAGTGAATCTCACACGCAGAGCAAAACCAAATCATGCTTTGTGTGACGTGCAATGAGCACGTTGCCTATAAATCCACTGGAAGACTCGGTGCTCGATAATCAAAGGTAAAGCTGTGATTTATTGCATTATGGCTGCTTATTCTCCCCTTCAGAGACAGTTGAGTCGCTTCCTGTGCGTATGAATGAGCAGGGAAGCCAAGTAACGCAGATACTCTTCTTGTCATTTGGCTGGATAAATCAGTGCAGTGGGACGAGGTCTACTTAGGACGGATGGAGGTATGTTCTAGTTTTTGATCATTCAACTTCACTCTGACATTAATACGAGAGTGAGAGTCCGCATAAGCTTCGAGATGGTAAAACTGCTGAAAAAGTGTTTCATCACTTGTCACCTGAGAGGGAAATCAGATTACTCGCGTTTCTCCGAGGCACGGGAGCAGCTTCTACAACTGAAAAAAGGTTATTACGGTTATTTTTGCTCTAAAACAAAGAGAAGAATTTGAGGACTTTAAAGATAAGACAGAGTGAATTTGGTTTGTGATAACTAGATGCTGGACTAGTACTGCTAAGTGGAAATTTGGAGCAGAGTAGTAGAATAATGCTGCAGATACAGTTCACCTGTAGCACTAACCTCTGTGCAGGGACTTATAGTCATTTGACATTGTCTCATGCAGTGTGTGAATGAGTGCTGTGGCTTGACGTTGATTAAGTCGCAGGCTGTAATTGGTTTTGTTTGAAGAGATGGCAGGTAAACAAAAGGGACAGATGTCGCCTTAGTATCGGTTATTGTCGTGGTCTGCTCCCGTGTGTGTAGGTCGATGCTCGGTTTTTGTTCTTGCACATTTTGTGCAGATCTCCAATTAGGAATTTCATTTGGTGTCTTGCCAAAAAGAAGAGAGGATTTGCATTTTGCTACAGTTTGGAATCCATTATAGAGTTTCCATCACTTCATCCTGACATTGTTGTGTTTGAAATAGCACTGCAGGAGGAACAAGTGAATACTTACAAGTCCAGATTTTTTAGCAGAGTGGTGTTCATCCATCTGGCGAAAATTTTTGATCAAAACTTGGTATCAAAAGGTAACCACATGAAACCAATTACAGCGTCTGTACTTGACAACTGAGAAATAACAAGAAAGAAAGAATATATAATATTTCTGTGCTGTTCTGAAATTGTTTTTGTGAATTTTTATCATGACTGAATGTCATCTGCTAGAAGACTTGAACAAAGGCATTACAGAGGGGCTATTTGTTTACCTGCAGATAAAGATCTAGATATTTGACAGCTTATTATGTTTCCATTGAAAACACATTTTGCAAGGCGAGAAAAAAAACAAAAACCTTTTAGGTTACATAAATCACAAAACCTCTTAAACCTCACAGCAATAGTTATAGCAATAGCAGAACTATTAAATATTACCTTCAAATAGCCAGCAACTATATAAATAATGGTCAGTAGACCATTTGGCAAGTATCTACATGCAAACATTATAATTATATTTTTATTGTAAAATGTGATTATTATGCACAATTGATACAATTTCTTTTAATATTATCATGTTATAACTGCCAAAACATATCTCTGCACTGATACCCGCACTTACTTTTATTAGTATTATAAGAACTGTGGCACAGTTGTGAACGCACTTTAACAACTTTTAACTTCCACTGAAAATATTTAAGATTTTAAACGAATAACGCTGGATACTATTAGGCTCTTCACCAAATCACTACATTTTCTATTACAATTTGATGATCCACCCGTCCTACTGATGTGTTGTGTCACCGCTTTTTTCAAAGCTCGCAGAAGTTTCTCAGACTTGTTGCTGTCCATTTCCACTGTTCATCCTGTTTGGCATCATGATGTTGATGGATGAGGTTTGGATGCACCATGACTGAACAGTTACTTGATGGGTTATTTAATTTTCTGCCGGCCCGCTGGGGTTTACCAAGGTCAGACGGCTCCGTCTTTTTTAAATGTCCTTCCCCGTCTCTATTGATATTACATTAGAGATGCATATATTATATAGAGTGTGCATAATTTTCACCAGATGTGTCAATGTGCTTGATTATGATAGCAAATGATGACATGCATTGATTCCTACATCATGCTTGGCCAATAGCCAGTCATTATGCATGAATATTGCCTATTGGCATGTTGGTTAATGCAGAGTGATGTTTATTGCCCCCTGTGGTTAAACAAGACATGGACAGGTATGATTCTCATTGAGTGTTTTCTGTTTTCTTTCTTTTTGAGAATGTACAACATAACTGTGCTTTATAATAACTTAATATATATGCACACACACACAAAACAAGATAAATTACTCCTTTTTGGTCACACTCACATAGACGGAAAGAGAGACTGAAGGAGGAGACTCATGCCAAAGCTCCTACCTGCCATGAATGCACATTGCACACATATTGCTAAATCTGTTGTTGGCAGCAGTGGAAACAGTGTTAGAGGCGAGGTTGCTTTTGTAAAAAGTTAAATTTAGCCAGTGGGGTGTCTCATTCCATGGACATAAGCTTCTTGGTTGTAGAGCGGCTGCACAGTGCACATTAGTGAATCTGTGTAGCTGGCACAGACAGAAAGGAATGTCTAATTATCACGCTTTCAACCGCAGTAGGCTCCTCTATTTGCACTGAGCTCCTGCTCTAATCGCTTTCTTTTTCTATCATTACACACTTATTTATTTTATTTTTACGCAATTAAAATGTTATTTTTGCTCTGTGCGGATGAGCCGTGTAGTCCATGCAACGTCGGCTGGGTGCTGGAGAAAGGTCTAATTTAGCAAAAAAAACAGAAGAATGGCTCCGCTAATGTGTGGAAATTTTGTGGACGTGATGAAAAGAGATTCTATGAAGGGGTTTTACATAACAGCGAGCATGCAGTGTATTAGTGTGTGTGGATGACGGCTGTGTCAATGAAAAGACTGGAAATGGATATATTTGACTTTGGTTTTAAAAGCGTAACTGTCTATGTAGTATACTGTATCTGCATGCAGATTTCCACATGCTCATGCTGTATCCTCAGCTAGTGGGACAAATGGCTGGTGTACCCTGTGGCTGTGCTCCTTATCAGATGCTGAGTGATTACAGAGCTTTACAATATGAAGTGCCACTAAACCACCACACGGAGTGGCATTGATTGGAAAGGATGGGAGGAGGGAGATTCCTCCTTAAGGTCATTATCTAGCAGACAGAGAGAGTTAGACGAAACAAACCAGTGTAATTGCATTTGTAACAAAAGACTCAGAATCAATGGACTAAGCACTACTTACAGCATTGTGTCAGCATATTTCATCAACATACAAATGGATTCAGTGACCCTGTAATTGCTCATAAAATCCATTCTATGAAATCAGCTCCCTGAAGTATGTAGTCTGTGTGGAAGCACATATCAACCTGAATGCTGATATGCACAACGTACGTTTGAAGATTTTGACATGTATGAGACATGAAAGAAATGTGTTTCATTCCGGTGTTTGCAGACATTACAGCTCCAGTGTTCAGTTATGATTTACTGACACTCTCAGGATCAAAAGCTCAAGTAACACAGAGTGGGAAGAACATATTTTCAGTCCAACTAAGGCGGTAGTAGCAATGTGATGATACACTCACTCGTGGTTCAGCACCTACAGGGCTCACGGTTCAATACACTCACGTTATTTTAAACCTGCGTTAATTGATTTTGCTGCCACTTGGGGGCAGTGGAAACAAGCTGTAAACACGGCAATGACCTATTATCACCTTTTAAGTCTATATGTTAAACTTGTTGGCAAACAGATGCTTATTTACACATCTGGCAAATGCGGAGCAACATTAGCATTCACTTGGAGTCATGTTTGTGTCCAACTGATGAACAAAAGCCTGATATTCACTCTCTTTTTTGCTCTGGTTTGGTCTCCATCAGCTCCCGAGGGAAATATATAGCTCTGTAGCTGCTAAATGTTCCACCTCAGTTGGTTTTAAACAACATCTTCACACAAACAGATTAGATTTCTGGAGTAGGTATGTAGTACATTTTTTTTTAAATACTAAGCTTGTTAACACGTGTTAATACATGGCAGTCAGTCTCTGTTACTTAAGTATGAAAACAATTAGTACCATTTGGGATGTAACTGATCACATTTAGTTAAAACTGCAGTCTGTTTTTTAGCTCCAAGATGCAGTATTGTCATATTTTTGTGTGCATTTATGTACATTTACAGTATGTTGGGCCATGATAGTTGCATACCTTGTATTTACCATACATGTTTAGACCAATCTATAATTGCTTTATTGCACATGAAGTAATTATAGATTGGTCTTGTAAAGGAATTAACTGAATACTCTTAACTATTTACTAAACAGCAGACTGTAGATTGAGACATGACTCACAGCAGCATACATGTCAAAGTGGCCTTAATCAAAACAGGGCACCATGGTGATACTGAATTGCAATCAGAATAAGGAAATTAAGAGTTGTTCACATTTTAGAGGAGCTGATTAGCAAAGAACACAAACTCAGGATGTAAAAAGTCACTTCTATTCCTTCATGCACTTTATTATTCATGTTATAAAACATTTTCTTTTCAATCAGTCTGGTTGCAAATTGTCCTTGGTAGCGCAACTTCACAATGCAGGATACTTCTTTCACCCCAGCATTGTTTGTCTGTCATTTCATGCCAGCATACAACAGATCAACACATCAGTCATGGTGAGAATCTGAACAGCAGTTCAGTTGCGGCAGCAGAAATTGTAGTACAACCTGAAAAATCTCAGGAGATCCTTTTGAATGTGCTCTGCTTCCAAAAAGCCTCAGGTGTTCTTCAGTCTTGCCGCTCATCCAGCAATAATGTCGGCCTCCGTTCCCTGCTCTTAATTACTCTAAGCCTCAATACCAGATAATTTCAGCCCGCTACTTCAAGCTCTGGCTCTGCCGTTATCATTGGCTCCATAAAACATTCAGTGTGCCTGTCTGCTCTCATTGGACCTTGGCAGGAAGGGGTTATTATAATTGCCGGCAGGCCTAATTCCTTTACGATGGGAGATTGTAAGACACGAGACCTAAAAAACGGCAGAGTTGAGCTCTAACCTCTAGCGTACACATTCACACACAGACGTGTATGTGAATCCAAAGAAAAGCAAACATTTCACACACATCACAGTTTGGTGATGTGAATTCATAGGATGAAAACTTTTGCTCTCTAATTTTTGTGCTGCAACTTGAGCAGCAGGGGGACAGTTTGGGCTAGTGTCACAAGTTCTTGTGTACGGCACCAACATGACAGGGCGCCTTAATATCACACTGTGCCGCTGCAGATGCTGCTTGTGTGGGTGTTTTTGAAGTAGCCCTGTGTGACTTTTTCTTCTCTTGGGCCAGGAGCACTAACAAGCAATTAGCCAACAGGAAGAGCGCTTTTTATTTCAGGGGACGAAAGCCAAGCTTTCAGAGTCCAAGACTTCCTTTTTCTTTTTCTGGAGGTTTTTGACAGGAAGGAGGTTTTGCTTGTTCGGAAAGCAAAAAGCCACTGCAAACACAAAAGCGGATAAAATCATTTAGACAGACATACAGGACCGCGAGGAAGAGCTGAACATGTTTAAAAAGAAAGCAGAAAATGTCCTAACATGCATGACCTTGAATAACCCATTGAGAGCTGTGTAGATTTACAACAGATTACACTACAGTATGCGTGATGCATCAGAAGTAGCTGAGCCTTAATCCATCCGCTTTTAATTGCAAATCAACGAGCTGCTAGCAAAAAGTCCAACTGTACTCCTGAAGGTATTGCTGTCCTAATTACAGACCTGCCTGAAGCTGATAAAGAAGGAATGATTGTCAATTGGTGACACCATGTACTTGACATGTAATGAATCACTGCCCTCTTATCATTGTCATTCTGTTGTTGTGCCTGGATGCAGTTTATGACGGTCATTCAGTTCACCACTGTGGTATAAACTGAAATATCTCAACACCTATTAGATAGATTGTCATGAAATTTTGTACAGACATTCATGTTCTCCAGAGGATGAATCATAATGAGATTGGTGATCCACTGACTTTACCTCCACCAGTAGGTTGACTTTCTTGGTTTTTAGTTACATGTCTCGACAAGTGTAGGATGGATTGCCATTAAATTTAGTACAGACCTTAATGTCCCTCTTAAGATGAACGGTTATAACTTTCCCTTCACGTCTTTGCTTAAATACTTGGGTAACTCAGCCGTACTTCATGTTTAGTGCTACTTAGTAAATGTTGCATGCTAGCATGCTAAACTAAGATGGCATTATACTTGCTAAACACCAGCAAGTTATCATTTTGCTCAAAGCACCTTCACAGAGCCGCTAGCAAGGCTGTAAACCCTTGATCTTTTTCAGTGATAAAGTCATTTTTATTGTGTAATCTTCCATATAAAGAGGCTTACTTGAAACCTTGTTGTAGAGGTTGTTTATATCAAATTGGAATTAGATTGTAGATCACATCATTCAACATTAACATCTGCATTCCACGACCTGAAGACCGTAGATATAATCTTTGCTGCAAAAGAAAATCAGTTGTATAATATCCCTTTTAGAAACACATTCTCTCAGTTCAAGGCTGCACTTGATTATCATCGACTCACATTTTGCAAATGTACCTGAAAAGTTTCTGTGTATTCTGAATCTCATTCATCTATCAGGTCAGAGGCGCTCATAAAGAAGATGAAACTTTGCTTCATTGCTTTATGTATAATCTTAATCATTATTCTTTGTTAGCAAAATGTGTCCCCAGGCTTTCATAAGAATTTGAGACATTTGCTCCTCTGTGACCAACAAAAAAATGAAAGGCCAGATTCACCCTCCGTTTATGTCACAATGACAGATTTCTCTCCACGGGGGCATTGACAGGATTAACAAATTACATTCCACCCCAATAAAAAGAAGTCAATTTAAAATCACAAGAACTCTGACTTTCTACTTTGCCACAGTTCTGATTATCAGTAATTCAGGAAAAAAAAAATCTGAAATAGCTGAAGAGGTTTTTCTAAGGTTCAGATTTCTTTTTTACACACGAGTGACAATTACAGAAAAATATGTACAGGTAGTCTACGAATTGTCCAGAACTGTATGAAACAATTATCCTCTTCACATTCCCAGCGAGAAAAACATCATGTGTGAAATCAAAGCTCAATTAAAGCTGCCACACAGATGGACGACTTGACACGGAGCTCAATACTGTGTACAGACTCAGCAGATAAACACGGGTCCTGACCCTAGATATTGTGGATCAAATCAAAAGGTAAACAATCTTCATTCCATGCCTGAAGAGACACTGCAGGACCAGCTGAAATAGAAAGCCGGTGGAAGGCCGGTGGCTGTCGTGCATCCCATCCTGAGCCGATATTATTAGGTCCAGTGACAATCATTGTCTGCTATTGTTATTGGATTCATTGACAGCTCTCAGGTTTATTCCTATGCTTTTACAAGTAAAGACCTGTTTATAGCCTCAGGTAAAACCGGGTTCATCCTGTGTTTCTTTTAATATCCCGAGACATTGTAAACTGTAGTTTCCTTTTATGTGGTCAGCCAGTTTAATTTATTGACTCTGTCTACACTGTCATTTTTAAAAGTAAACGTGAGACAAAGTCCAGATATTGGTAGTAAATACCACTGTCTGGTTTGATGGCATTTGGTGGATATCTGTCTTTTTTTTCCCCTCAGAAAAGAGACAAGTGTCCTGTTTTTGCAGTGCCTTAGGGGACGGCAGAGGAAATCACTGGAGTGTGCAGACATACAGTATTATTCCAAGTTGCACAGGAAACACAGTCATGAGATACTTCCACAGGATAAACATGACCGGGTTATTTAAGAGTCAAAACATAGCCCGAGATTACATGTACACTTGATAAGTGCAGCGTGACCGAGTCGTCTGAGACCTGGATGTCTCATTTCCTTCCCTCAGGCTTTACTATGAGAAGTCAGTGGACATTGTACTTTATCCAAAGCTTTGTACAGATTCATGGTTTGGTTTGACATTCTCAAATAAGATCCCTCAAGGTCTGTGTAACTTGTTCCAGGTGAATGATTTGACATTTGGAAGAAATGCCAAAAAGAGGGAAAGTGGGCACTTCTAAGTTATCCAAGCTCGTATGTGTATGTGTGTTGTGGAACTTGTTGGGCTTCTTCTTTGCATTCTGCAGCAGGGACATGGTCAAGTTCTGTCCATTTCTGAGAGATCCCAAACACTTTTTGAACCTCTCTACCCTCCTGTTGAGCTCACTTGCCGTGTCAGAGCAAAGAGCCCGTCTGAAATGCTGTTATTTGACTTGACAGGAACAGGACTGCCGACAGAGTCCAGAGACTACACTGTGTCAGTGGAGCACAAACAGACTGTGGGATAGCTTCACTGTGTGTGAGCCCCCCTCTCTCCCCCCGCCCCTATGTTCACACTCTCTGATGGCCCTTTCTGACAGCCCTCTCACAAACAAAGCAGTCATAGTGGAGAAAAGATATGCCTGATAATATGAAACCAGACTAGGTCAAAACCTAGTATATGGCTGGACCGCGTATGGGTGTGCAAAATTGTGGCCAATTTGTTACATTACAAATTCAAGAAGCTCATATCTGCCCAGTTACTGCAGTTAAAGCAAGCACACTTACACTAAACTGATACAAACAGCCTACATGAGTCTCATGTTTTACTGCAAGACTCAATGCTGTTGTTCATCATTTGTGATGTGAAAAAGTCAAAAGAAATAAAAAGTTTGCATCCTGGAATTTAGTTCAGTTATGAAAGCCAAACACACTGCAGAGCATCTCTCCTGCCAGCTGCTGGGCGGTAGTGGAGGAGACGGCAGAGACGCTGGTACATGTCTGTTTAAACAGGAGTTTAGCCAACTTCCCTGCATTTAACATCAGAGCTGAGAGCAGGAAGCGCTCTGTGTCGCTCTGTCCTCTGTTTCCATCACAGTTTTTTTAATGTATTTAGATAATTTAGAGACAAGACTGTAAACGTTTGCAGCCTGTCATGTTGTCACACATATCCAGGGGAGTAATGTCAGTAAATTTGAGTAAAATACAGACTTTGCTTATCCCATGCCACACAAAACACAGACGTGGGGGGTAGAGGAGATAATTTCTAAATCACATGAGGTCCCCAGGTAATACCAGTCCCGTGTGAATAGGGCTATGAGTGGAAGCGCTATTAAACACCCCCCTGATGACATAATAGAAAACTGTCTGCGCCGATTCATTTTGAAAGAGCAACGGCCAATGGGGAAACTTCATCACTCATTCAGTCAGTCAGAGACAAACAGACTCCCATTATATAAAACTGCACAGGTCATAGTGTGGCAAAACCTGTGTATACATTCCCAAAAGAGCATAGTTGTGGGCTAATTTATTAACTTCTCCCTCTTCCTTTTCCTTGTAATCTAACAACCCAGGTTCAGGAGATACAGGTGGAAGCTAACAGTTCCCTACATTACAGCTTCAAATCAACATCATGTTTGTAAAGTCGTGCCCGCTTTTGAGCGACCAAATCAAATCCCTGAAGGATTTGATGAAATTCCCCTCAAAATTATACCCTGTCTGGGTATTCTGTTTCACTCAGAAATAAATCACATGGAAGAGACTAAACCACCATCTCACTGTGTTTTTAAACCACACTTTTCAAGTGGACAATCTGAAAGCTCAAACAGAGAGCATTGCTATGCAGGTGCATCTCCACAGCTGTCTCTAGTTTGTTTGTCAAACGGGAAAGGAGTACAAGAGACAGGGTCATCCCACTCCTCTCCAATTTTACACAGTTTTCCAGTCCAATCAATACTGCACAACATGGCTGAATCAGAGAGGTCTCATTCCCCAGTCACCAGATAATTGGAAGCTGTTAGCATAGAGGACAGGACAGGAGTGCCAAGTGGCTCAGCTTCTTGCTTTTTGTGTAATGAAACCACTTTTATGCTAAAAGCTAACGCTCATGTGTTGGATGTTTGAAGTTAAAAAAGTTAATTGAAGTTCATTATTATCTCCAATTAAGTTAGTCACAGATTTTTTAACTTTGGCAAAAAAATCATAGAAACTAAAGCCTTTGGTGCCTCTAGGCTCAGCGCAGTGTAACTGTGTTGCCTTTGCCAAGATGCATGAATTAAATTTACTCTAAAGTTCCTCTTAAGAGATGAAAAATGTACATTTAATTTCACATTAGGCCAAAGATACTATTAGTCCAGTGTTTTTGAGCATTATATACAATATATTTAACAAAATCTCAAGTAATTTAAAAGTAAAATCATTGCACTGCACAAATCTTAAACATAGAAGGTCCAGGTGTGTATAAAGGAACCAAGAAATGTTTAAGTTTTCATTTTATTGGAAATGATGACAATCTAAGTTGAGATGACTTAGGTCTCAATCTATTGTAACAAGGCACCGGTAGCAGATAACTTTCTGTACTGCTAGCATTTTCTTTGAGTTTTCACACTTTACTTCTGACAGACCTTATTCGATCAGAAATGTTCTCAGTTTGCAGATGACTCCGCATAGTGTGAGCTGTGGTGGCACTTTTTGTAATAAAGACTCACAAGAGTCTTTCTGAGTTTGATTCTCGCACTTGCAAGTAGGCACAAAAACCTTCTACAGTCAGAGGAGCTGTCTTCGGCAATGAGCAAGATTTTACTTTCAGCGATCAGATTTTATACACTCAGCAACATTCTGATTGGCTATGACAACTCGCACTACTCAACAGATAGACACGTCGCATAGCTCTTCCTCAGAAAACACGTCCACTGTCCACGTGTCTGTCTGAGCACTTGTACAACTCAATGTTCAGTTCAATTCAGTTTACCCACCTTGATCCAATGTCAGTGTGTCCTGATGAGTCAAATACATGTTCTGTACTTTTTCCACAACATGAATCACCGTGTTCAGAGGTAAATAAAAGAGGTACTTAAAGAAATTTCTCTGCAAGACAATCTTCTTTTTCTACTCTTCAGAGTAATAATAAGTTAACTTTTCATGTTGTGAGTGTTCACCGCTGTGTGTCCTACTTTGTATTTAAAGACCTGTTTATTGGCAAGCTCTCAGAACCTAACGAGACAATAATTAGTGCCTTCTTAAAGTCAGGTGCTCTGGAAAGGTCAACCAGTTTGCTAAAACACAGACTGGGATAACATCCATTGTAGGAAAAATACGGCATGTTTGCTCCAGGTCCCTAATCAGAGTCATTATGGTGTAGTCCATTCTCAATTAGATCCGGGTAATTTTCAATTAAATACAAACAGAGATCAACTAAAAGTTACAATTTTAGAATCTTTACAGTGACTTTACAGTTTCATTGCTGGAGATTTACTTGAAAATTTACATATCAAAAAGTTAAACATATGGAGTGCCTTGGTGGCCCAGCACTCTATGGCACAATGTCATTCTGCATTTGAATCCAACCAAGGTCTCTTATAGCATGTCACCCTCTCCAGACTTCCTGTCCTCCCCCATTGTCAGCTTCCTCATTACAAGCTGGAAATGCCATGAATTAAAGAAAGAAAAAAAGAATAATATACTAGATAAGTGATATGACCTTGACATTTTGTTCCAGAGCAGTACTCAAGCACTTAAAGCCTCTCATCAGTTCTTCTTTGTATCTCTACTGAGTGAAACAAGAAAGTTTTGCGCCTTCAGACAAACCTTATTAGGAAATACATTTTTTTTTTTTGTAGATATACTAAAACAAACCTTGTATCAGCATGATCTTATCTTTAAATTACACTTCTTTAAGGGTGAGCGAGTAAGTGTGTTTGGTTTAATTATGGCCTCGTCAAAAAGATCTCTGTTCAGAAGTGACTGGATGTTGATTGTGAATGTTGAAACTAAGCCTGGCTGAATCGTCTTGTCCTTGAGGTCACTCCACTTTCTCTACTACAGGACAAGATCCACTCTTGGCCTGTGAGCATGCAGCTTAACTCGTAAAAATGAAAGATAAAACCACACTTCAAGCTCTGTAAAGTATGAAAACAGCTTACCAGACAAACATAAAAATTACTCAAGCTGTGAAATACAGTCCTGTCATGGCTGTACATGTTAATTGCTTTGGTACATTAGGTATCCAGGTCTACCTCCAGGTCTAATTTGATATGTTTTCTGCTTCTCAGATTGGGACATTTGTTCCCTGGAGAGAGATGCCATCACACAAGTTAAATGATAATAATGATTCCTGCAGCCCAGTAGATTCATTATGGCAACCATCTTGTCAGGTATCACATTCCTAGAATTAATCCAAAGGGAACTAAATCCCCATTTGTCCTCTTGGAGTTAATTGCAAATCACGGTGTCACTTTTCATGGTGCTGCAACAGTCCCTTGAGTACAGCTCGTCCAATTATCTGTTGGCTGGTGATTTATTTGGTCACTTCTTTTCTCCTTCTGTCCTCGTGCTAGCATCCTTCATTCACACTCCCTCATTCCCTCTCTCCACTTCATCATTCTGCTTATCCTATATCCTCGTTTCTCTCATCTTTCCATCTCCCCCCCCTCTCTCCATTTTCAGTCTCTCTCCAGAGCAGTAATGGTCTGGTTCACCATGCCGGGGCTCAATAATGAAGCTGCTGCCCTAGAAAAGCCATGTTAATGTTGACTCTGGGATCAGATTCTGCTCCAAGACACACAGGAATGACAAATGAATGTGCCAGCTTGAGCCATCAGAGCCCAATAAACAGCACATATAGATCCATGGCTTTATTCTTTATTTGGATCACCATTAGCTTCCACAAAGTGGTCGCTAGCCTTTTTGGGGTCCACACAAAAACAACAACAATAAAGACAAACCATAATTAAAATCACACTGTATCAATAAAACAAAAAGGCAAAATAAGCCAAATAAGTTAAATAACTTTACATATGAAACAATAAACAATAGTAACCTACAATGAAAACAAAAACAAAATTGTCACAAATACACAAAAACAAAAAGAAAATAGAAACAAACAAAGGTTGCAAAACAGCAAAAACCACAACAACATCTATATGAGATTCATCAATTTTTGTTTTAGTAACTTTTTAAAAGAAAATCTACTTTTGATCTGTCTGAAGTTGATGGGGAACATATTCCAAGCAGAAGAAGCTCTATAAAGAACAGCTTTTATCATACAATTTGATTGTGGACTTGGCACCACCAGATGACCAGTGCTCACTCAACGTATATTATACCCATGACAAAAACCAGTATATACTAGTTTTTCACAAAAGAACTGCAGTGTATTATTCCAAATAACATTTTGCATGGATAACAGAGACATGAATTTAATTTAGCCTCCACAGTCAGCCATAATAATCATTTATGCGTTTCACACACATTATCATGGAAAGAGCAATGAAGAGTTAATCTGGCTGCTCTGTTCTCTGTAATTTGAAGCTTTTTTTAGATGTTTGATAGCAGCACTTGACCAAATAACTGGGCAGTACTCCCGGTGAGACAGAACAAGTGACTGAACAACATCAATCATCACAGAGGATGGAACATACTTTATGCAGGACATTTCCTTGGAATTGCAGTGCCCTGTCCCATCATGGAAACAACGTGATCAATCTGATAAGACCAAGACGATAAATAATCTACTCTGACACCCAGTAATTCAGTGTTAGTGACCTGCTCAACTGATATCCCATCTATAAAGAGATTAAGTGCAGTGGTGTTGGCTAGAACATGCCTACTACCAAATACAATACATTTAGTTTTGTTAATGTTTAGTACTAATTTGTTCATTCTCACTCATTCGGTAATGCTGTGCAATTCATCATGTACATAGATTCTCTCTCAGCTCCACTGAAGTTGGTGACATGCAGAACAAAGTTGAGTCATCAGCATACATAACTACATTGGCATTTTTAGAAACATGTCATTTATGAAAATGTCATATCATTTAAGAAAATTGAAAATAAAAGTGGACCCAAGCAGCTATCTTGTGGAACACCGCAAGATATTTTTTCGCTGTTAGAAAAAACTGCCATTGAAAAATACTTGCTGTGTTCTGCCCGAGAGCTAAGGGTGAAAAACCCTCACATTTGGTCTTTGCAATAAGAACACTGTGGCCAATGACATCAAAAGCTGCAATAAAAGTCAAGAGCACAGCCCCCACTATTTTCCTGTCATCCATGTATGTTAACCATTGATCAGTCATATGTACTAATATAGTAAGAGTAAAGTGTCCATGTCTATAAGCATGCTCTGCTTTTGTAAGTAATCCATTTCTACTAAAATAATTTAACAGTTGATTAAATCTTCTCAAGTATCTTACTCAGCACAGGAAGTATACTAATAGGTCCACAGTTGGAGCCAGTAAAACCTGCTTTTTCATCTTTGGGTAAGGGTATGATTTAAGACCCTTTCCATGCTTTAACTGAGAACTGGAAGCTGAGATACCTTGCAGACAGATTATGGATATGAGAAAACAGAAATTCAAAGTTGCTCACAAGGCAATATTCAGTTGTTAACATGTGCTCATAGTGCTAAAGAACTAACCAGTAAGCCTACTGGGGGATGTCCAAGTGCAGTAGTACTATCTGTTAATAAACAGGAAAGTAGAACTGTTGCTTACTGAAGTATTGGATCATCCATCTGGTTGTCAGCAGCATTGATGAGCTGTCTGCCTGCTCCTGCTCAGGCACCCTGACCTCCCTTAACCTCCTCGGCCTGGTTTGACAGCCAGAGATGTGCTCTGTTCATGGAGAGGTGTGTGCATCTGTCTGTCTTCCATTGTGCTTAGCTGCATTTACATCTGAGGACTGCTGTGGCAGTGACCCTGACTGACGTACATAGGCAGGCGCGAGGAGTTTCCTCTCTCTGCTGTTGCCACGTTTCCCTGTCATTCTCAGCCTGTCTGGAGCCTGTAGAGCAGCCATGCATGCCTTCCCTCCATCACAGAGATGGTCTTTGTCTGCTATGCTCACTCATGCTCCTGTAGCTTGATGTGCATTTAAGCACCTGCAAACTATATTAGGTCTGTTTGAAATGTTTCTCCTGAGGCAAACCCTACACCATGATGTTTATGTAAAAATAAACTTGTCTGCCTAAATGTACTGACACAAGCATCCCATTTCCACTAGTAATTCAAAATACTTTTCCCACTTCGGACAAAACAGTGTTTATACCCAAAGTTGAATTCCAAATCTGTTTTCACAAGAATTAGATCCTTTCATTGGCTGCAAAAAAACAGAGAGGTCGTTTGGGTTCATGCGTCCTGTATCACCTGATTTTCAACAAGCAAATGGTGGCACTGTCATGTTTCACAAAATGATTGTCGCTTGCTGATAAATTTGAGTTGTATAGGGCCATGACAGAGTTGGAGAGAGGAGTGCAGGGAGGAGTGTGTTGTGTTAGAGTACAGTACATTTTCAAAGTCATGGCTGAATATTTAGCTGATTTTGATGACCACTCAACTCTTGCTAGATTTCAGAATGAGACTTCTCCTTGAGCAAGACTTGGTTAGACACAATAACAAACAAACCAATCAAGTGAAAGGTAAAGAAAACTGTTTTATTTCTCTGTATGGTCCTTTCCATAATGGACACTTATAATAACAATCTGAGCCTGTCAGTGGAAAAAGAAGCACTTTTAGTGAATGTACATTGACGGGGTGCTATTGCCCCGTTGGATGACATTTCAGCCCATTTCATGTCTTGCAACAATACTGCACCAATTTCAAAAACTGTTGTCTCCATTAGTAACTTAGATAAAAAAGATGGGAAAATAGGGTTCAGGTTGAAAAATACTGAAGTTTCTCTTTAATGCATGGGTTCAGAACATGACATTGAAGTTTTGGAGATAAGTGCATTCAACCCAATCGCCAGAATAAAACGTTGGCATTGTACATTTCTGCAAACCACAGATACGTTGAATGTCTTTCAATCTTGGCCATTATAAGTTGAATAATGACGTTTTATGATGTGACAACAAAAACCACTTGGTAAGGGTTAGGGAAAGATCACGGTTTGGATTAAAATAAAAAACTAAAATAAAATAAAAATGGCTACAAATGTCCCAAGGTCTCGCTAAAAAACACTCAGTTTTGTCAGTTGAAACGGGAAGCAGGCATTAGTTTCGAGGTGGTCTTGAACCAAACTCTCTGCTGATTTCCAACTTTACGTCAACAAACTTCCTAGCCATCCACCGACCCCTCCTCCTCCCAATACAAAAGTCAGCTCATATAGATGTCATGTGAATTATGTGACTTTAGAAATGTTGATATGATAGGTATTCTGGAAATGAAATATGCTACGTGTTACACATATTGAAAAGTAGATATTCAATGTATGTAGGTTTGCAGAAATGTACAATGCCAATGTTTTATTCTGGTGACCAAGCTGGTGCATTTGTGCGATGAAATGTGAAATGTGAGAATTTGAAAATCACCAAGCTTGCACAGTACTGCGTTCAGCAGACACAAGCCTCCACAAATTGACACCAGGCATCCATCTTGGAAAAGGAGGAGCTGATTTTGCTCTGTTTTTTTTTTTGTTGTTGTTGCTTTTGTTTTTTTTACATCAGTGTGGTTTTTGTTTGTAGCAGTTGCAGGGCAATGGCACATGACACCCAGATATGTGGTGCGACTCGTTTCCCGGCACTCACAGCAAGGAAAGCTCCATCCGTCATGCAAAGATCATCCCCACCCTGCCTCTTTGAAGTGCTGGCTTGGATCTGGTGAGGCAACATGGCTTCATCCACACAATTTTCTCCACCAAGAGACACCAGTATGAAAAGGTTCTGTTGCTGCTGTGGAGCTGCTTATTGAAAAATGCATCAAACTCCTCATGCATGAGGGATGTGAAATGTTATGAGACCAGGTGTAACGCGGCCAAGTCAATCAATTTCCAATTAAGCCACGCTCCTCAGTCATCCATAATTCTTTTTAGCATGTAAGTGGCTTTTTAATCTTTTCATACAGGAGGTGTGCTTAACCCATGCACCCTCTATGAAAAATGTCAACGAGTGCGGGAGGAATTAATTAAAAGAAGCAATGTGTCTGATGGATAATTTGAAATTTTCCCTGCAAAAAATATAGATAATTCATTTTAATTTAATCAGTGCGTTCAAATCAGGATGGCAGTGCCACTGACACCCAAACCACTCATTTATAGTTCAAAAACTCAAGAGATTTATAGCGTCCTTTCACTTGCCCACATTAATAATTTATTACTCAATCTCTTTAACAAAACCCAAGCAACTCTTACTAGTATCAGCCTCTGTTGTGTAGAGACTCAGAGTCATAAAACCAAAAACCTTTCTTAGTATATTTAACTTTTGTGTCTGGTTTTGCAGGCATTTTTTGTCTTTTTATCGTCTATGAGTTGTTTACCTTTTATGTGTTTGGACTGTTTTGTTGAACTGGAAATGGAAGAGGGATAGCCTCAGATAGACAGTGAAGCATTACTTAACTCTAGGGAGATAAGGAGGCCTGCTTTTCCAAGTAAAAGTTGTCACTTTGTTCAGTACAGAAAATGTGATTGAGCACGTCTGATGGCTGCTTACACCATAGTCTTGCCATCTCCCTCAATACGCCGATTGATTAAGCTGTCTCTACTGGGTTTTCATTGGCCCGGTGCCCATTCTTGGGCCAAAACACACCTGCCTGGCCTGTCAGCTACTAAAATTATGACATCATGAGGCCTCTCATAAGGTACCTCTATTGTTTTGAAATGAAGGCACATCAATTTCATGGGCTCCACTGCCCAGCAGATGATTTGTGAGTGCCATTATCCTCTGAAATCGCTCCGGAAAATGGCTGCAGTGTGAAGACAGGAATTGGTGATGGGGGGTTTTGAGGGTGGAGGGGGAACAGTTGGTTGCATAGAAATGGTCCATTGGTTATGTATGTAACCATTAAGAGCAACAGCAGGGTCAGAGCTTAGAGATAGACTTAAATATCATTTTTCTTTATTTTTCCCATGAAGAAAATTCTTATCATATCCAAGTTTTTTTTGTTTTATTTTAAATTTAAAAGCACTTCATAAACATCCAGCAAAGACTAAAAGACTTATGGCAGAGAAGAGAGAAAATAGAAAGCATAAGAGCCAGAAGGGGAGAAAGAGTGACCAATAACCTAGTTACAAAATCAGCATGCAAGTACTTCATCTTTTTCTTCTCGTAGCAGCAGTGAGAACAGGTCTGACTGCCATCCAACTGACAGCAGAAGTTTTTCATTTCCAAGCTTGACTAATTCATTATAAAGCCATTTGAGTGCCAGAACTCTCTGTTGTTATAACCGGAATATGAGAAAGAAAAACTGCTGAATATTTGAAATGATAATTTCCAACTTGACCGCAGTGGAGGTAAATGCAAAATGCATTTTGTTAGGAATTCACTCAACCCACTACCCACTTAGCATGAGATGTTCATTTTTTCTGAAGCTCCCCCAACTTCGCTACAAAATAAGCAGATTGCTGATAAGAAATGCTCATTAATCAAGTCTGTGCAGCAATTGAATCCGCACGGCATCTATTTTCCTTTCAAGAGTTTACGTTCCTTTTTAAAACTCAAAGTCATGTGAGAACAAGAATGTGAATCTGTTTGGAGGAAAGCATCGCCGCATGCTTTCATAAGACCAGCAGCCTGAGCACAATACATGGTCAAATGTTAAAGTTATCAGTGGAGTGCAGAAGTGACGGAGCCTCTTCACCACTCTGCTTTCCACACCTGCACTGAAGGATTTCAATTCACTGGCAAAGCCCTCTATGACAGCGCAGGAGCCATTCTGCTGGGCTGAGATAAAACATAACACTAAAAAAAAGTTAAATAATCAATTCCAAAGAAATGCCTTAGTATTAATCTAGAGCAGACTGCAAGGATGGTACCTCCCAGAGGATTGCAAGATGATTTGCAAAGGGATTTAAGAGATGATTCGCAACCTGTGAAAAAGTTATATACCAATATTTTCTAAAATACAAATACTTTATCATGTTTTTAATTCCTTGTTAAATTTGTACAATGAATATGTGCAACCTTGAGGCTTCATTCATAATTATAAAGTAAAATAGAGAGAAATTACTCTCTACCTCAGTCAATATCACTGTGCTATTGCAATTTGTGGATGCAATTTTGTTTTGGCAGACAGTTTAGAAAATTTTGACTAATTTAAAGAGACTGTAATCCTGAAGTCAGACAACACCATATTTTTGTCTTTTGAGATGATCACTGTGTGGCGTGTTTAATTCGGTATAATGCCTCTGAGCCGCGAGGGGGTGATAGTCATGGTTACAGGTTCACTGAAATGAAATGAGACAATTACTCTTTCAGTTTGCTATGACAGTTATGCGCTTTGTGCTCCTATGTGGGTCAACATAACAAACACATCACAGAAATTGTCAAACTCAGTTAGAGAATTCTGACATAATCGTCTTCTTGGGACGCCATGAAGTGTCCCAGATGCTGCGTCCTATGACACACCACGGCATAAAGTGAGCAATATGCTCTACAAAGCCAAAAGTCTATATACACTTGGTAAAAACTGAATGAAGACTGAATCTGACTTTTTGACATCTAATTTACCTACATATATATATATATATATATATATATATATATATATATATATATATATATATAAACAGTCAACACTTTCAAACACTTTCTGTCACAGATAAACAGACAACTACACAGCTAAAGCAAGAGAGCTATCAAGTGAAAGCTAGCTTGTGAGCCACTGCTAACCTTAGTTAATGCTAATTTTACTAAGCTGTTTGATTTTTCTCCAGATATTTGTTAATTGAAAAACACACATTTTGACAAAATGACATCTTGGTAGTTAATTTGTTACTGCATACAACTAAATAAGGCAGTATAGCTAAATTCTAAAATGATGGAGCTACATTTAGCTACAGTAACGTTAGCTTATATCAGTAACTGGCTTTTCAGCTTTTGACTCGTGGAATTATGTGGTTTGGTTTGATTTAGCTACCTTTAATCCACAAATACATTACATTGCAGATGATTTTATTATATCGCATTAAATATTGTAAATACTAATAGAAGACAATTATTGACAAAATAGACAAAATATTAATCCCTTTGAACTATCAAAATTAGTGCAGTATCTGCATTTTATGTAGGTTCTGTGGCAATTATTTCTTTGGGTTTAAATACTTGAATACTTTACTTAATTTTCTCAACTTAACTGCTTCTGTAATTACTGCTCTCTATCTTTAGTGCAGATTTGACACACCAAATTTTCAATCCTGACGCCCTGCTCTGTCAGGTCGGCCCATTATCAGGCTGATGTTGTGTAGTCTAAATTTGGCATACTATACACACCACACACTTGTTTTACCCCATGGGGGAATGTAGTAAATTGTGGAGAGTAAACTACAGGGCATGGGGTCTGCGGTGGCTCCCTTTGCCTCATTGCATATGCAGTGGAGTCCTAATTCCCTCAAAAAAATGGTTAGACTTTATACAAATTATCATTACATGCAAATTTTGAAAAGACAAGAAAAACACGACATCTCATAACACATTTATTGGCTTGATTTGAAAAGTCCAATTCGTACAACTTGTTTTAAAATGTTACTTGTAATCCTCCAATGGGATTATGATGATCAAGAGTAATAATGTACTTTTCACCTGTCGTAAAACCCATGGGATGTCCCACAAATTAATGCCAGAATGTATAAGAGGGATGTCAGATTTGCAAAAGAAATGACGTATTAAATCCCTGCTTCTCCATGAGCCACTAACAGAATTTTTAGACAGAGAGCAAATAACTAACACTAATGTCTGCTTAACCTGTATTTTTTTGTGATATTCTTTGAGAAATATCTCTTGCTGTTTGACTTCTCGTAAAAGTAATTTAAGTTCACCCAAAAAATCCTCTACTATGAACTTATTTACAGTCCTAACAGAGAATATCATTCCCATTCACTTCTATCTTTTATAGTACAGCGAAAAGGGACATCTCTAACAAAGCTGCCATGTGATGCTTTGAACTCCATCTCTTGACTGGAGCTTTCAGATACTGCCCCAGACATGTATGATTAAAAACCCAAATGGCATTATACGAAAAGGTCCAGCTAGTTGCTATCAAGATTATTGTTAAATCAAAGCACAGTGGAATTTTATCTAATATCCTTGTGGAGGATTCTTTGGAGCTTCTGATTGGCTGTAATGTGCAAAGCTACCCTTTGTATGATCCTCACCAAGTGTTTATTCAAATCTTATCTTCTCTGTTGCTGCATAACCTTTGCTTCATTCTCTCTGAAGCTTTCGTGCTGAACTTTTAGCCCAAATCTTTTTCATCCTTTTGTGAAATTCTGAGCTTGAGCAAGAAAATGATTTCCACTGAAGAGAGGATGAACAGTGTAAAAAGCACATTTTCAATAGCATGGATTTGATAATCTGATAGAATGACTTTCTATAAATATGCAGTTGAGGGGTTTGTCAAGGGGCGAAGACTAAATTGGACTGCTTATCATTTATGCTTGGTGAAAGTTTAATGAACAGATAGAGGTCTGAAGTTTAAACGTTTTTCTGGTCCATTTCAAGTCTCTGACACTGTACGTTAATGTTTTTTTTAATATTAAACCTATTTGTCAGAGACCATGTACACAAAACATTAATCTCAAGCAAAGACTTTCCAGCTGCAGTCCCTGGAAAGGTCAACACAAACACTACAATGACTCATGTATCACATTTTTGCATTGCTGTTCTGATGGTTGAAAGATTTTGATCTCATATCACCAATATGCTCATAGCCCAAAAGCTTGAACAAACATTTACATGTTAGTTGCTATATATTTTAAGTTGATATTCCCTCAGTAACAGCCTAACGCAATGAACATTTGTGCAACTCAAAAAAGGAGGTGCAACGATTGGAAAAAAAAAAAAAAATCCAATCTCTTATTCTCATGTTTTTGGCGGCAACATCAAAGAGACTTCTCAGTGATTCTCCTGTTAGAGGAAATGTCTGGTTACAGCCTGGTAAAAAAACATCAACAGCTTCAAGTGCAGTGAAGCTTCAATCTCATTACCATAACATCATTGTATTATGATGATATCTGTGCAGAGATCACGCTGTGCCATTCAAATAAATTAATAAACATGGCGATGGTATCAAGCAGTGCGATTGCATAAGTCATGAAAAAATGCTGCATTAGGAAATATTATGACTACGAGTGATGGAAGAATACATTTGTTAATTAAAGTAACACTACTACAATGTAAAAATTCTGATATGTGAATGTACAAATACAGTTTGTCTCAGTGGTTCTCAAACTTTTTCACATCAAAGACCCCTAAACTGACATAAATTAGACCACAGACTCCCATTTGATAAGATTTGTTATCACCAGGGTCACTCATCTTTTACTTTTAGATGTTAAAGTGTATGAAATCCATGATCAAAATAGTCATGCATGCTGCCATTGTGTTACTTATGGATGAAATTATAGTGAAAATAAATTATTCCCCTTTTTGCTGGGGACCCCCTGGAACACCCTCAAAGACCCCTTGGAGTCATCATACAGCTTAACATCAGCTTAAGTGACAAGTATGTTATGTCCAATGATACCACTCAGTGTTATAATGTGTCAGAATGTGACAGTACCAATGGTTTAGTCTTTCAACAGAGAGCTCAGTTCATACTAAGCACTGGCGAAGAGTAACATAAGAGACTAAGCGATGGAGATGACGTGTCATAGCCATAAAAATTGAAGATCTGAATTCTGAGCAGTGAGATGTAAACATAGTCAAAGAGATTGTATGTAAAAAGAAAATGTCTCTAATCCAAGAATTGAAGAAAAGGGCTGGAACAACAGGAAAGAAAAGTAAGTACAGGAAAGAAAGTACAAAGGAGGTACTCTAAAAAGGTACAGAAGGAGATCGTCCACTGACCGCTATAAACAGCTGTTGGATGTGGAAATAATCAATCCACACAAAAGGTTTTGATATGGCACTTGAAGCGGAACTGCTGCTGGACTCCCCGCCCACTGGCAATTAATATCTAGAGAGGTTAACAAAGATGTGGCGATAATGCTAACACAATGAAAATAGCCCAAATAAGATAATCATAGGTACTATATTGAATGTGAAGCCATACAGAACAGCTGATTCGTATTCACATGGGAATGACATCTGAAGGACCTCCAACCACATGTTGGACAACAAATTATTCCAAATTATTGTTTGATTAATAGTATCAGCGTTAACAGTATTTTAATGTTGCAGTTGGTTGGTTATATACTATTGGGAAGTTTACAAGATGATCTTATCTTTTGAATATGCAATCTTAATTTGCCAGTAGTGGAGTAGAAAAGTTAATTGAAATACTCAAGTGCAAGTACATCAAAATTGCACTTTTCTTGAATATCAGACCCAATCTTTGATACTGTTTATGGCTGATATGTAAACTCATTAGTTAGCTTTCTGTTTTGTAGTTTGCTTTATCAGCGGCGGAGTCTGCCTTTCTCGCACTGAATTCAAATAGCATGCAGATGCCCAAGGGATTCACAGGAAACAAAGCATGCATATATACGGATCAAAATTTGGAGCAAAATAGCCAGTGCATGTGCACATGGCACTTAATTTGTACACATGCGCATATGTCACATAATGACATAATTTAGAAGAGCAGAACAGCCAACACAGGTATTTCTGGTATAAGTATAGCTACAGCAATAATAAATGATAAAGAGGACATCAAATTTTCTGTTGTATTTCTGATACAGTAGCTGCTCGAATAATGTGTAATTTTGAATGGAACTTTGGGACCAATGCTTAAAATGTGAGATTAAGATGAAGAAACGGTGATTGGCACAGATGACTTGTCTTTGAACCAACATGAACCTTCACAGCTTGAGAAAAAAAAAAAGAGAGCAATGACAGACATTGTGATTGCAAAACCCCTTGTGCACTTTATCAAAATAACCTTGCAAAAATCCTTTGGCGGTTTCCCTAATTAGCGCTGTTAGCTCTGAGTGCTGCTGTGTTGGGATGTACTGCAGTGGGAGAGGACGGGAGGAAGGCAGACGGCAAAGCAGATAGCTAAGTAAACTCTCTGGTCTAATAACGGGATCCCTCTGCCCTGAGGTTAAACAGATCCACTAATCACTCTCTTTGTTTGGTTTCGGTTTTGCATTCATCCAGGCGGCACCGAGAGAGATGGACGTCTGTGCCTTCGCCGCTCTGCTGTTTCTGTATCTCTCAAACTGAAAATGTGGCTAAACATGTGGGTGCAGAAATATCCAACCACTGAAAATAGGAGCAATGTTCATGTTAGTCAAGATGCAGATTTAATAAATGGCGGCACTTGTCTTTGCATGTTCAGTGCCTTGTAATTAGGATTTCTTGATCGATCAAAACAGGCAGTTTAGCGGAAAACATTCACCAGCAGACCATGCATATAGATCCATCATGTATATTGAAAGCATAAGTCCCAGATATTCTAAAGAGATGCAGAGTCAGTGGAAGATTGATGCACTGGCCTTTTAAATAGGTTGACAGCAAGCCTCTCAGACAGTTACATAATCAAGCCTTTTTCATCCAGACACATGCACCCCTGCTGGGATGTTGGGTAATAGCAGACAATGAAGAGTCAGTGTAGATGTCCACTGAGATCTATGACCAGGTTCAGACTAGAGGAAAGCAACCCCTCTCTCCTCCCCATCATAATGCTAATGTTGCAATAAAGCAGAAGCCCACACTTGCAGGGCCTGGCAGTTACAGTCAGGGGACACCAAGTATGAGGAAACTGCATTACAGACGTTCCCTTCAGAGTATTTAAAAATGGAAACACTGGAAGGCTTGTTTTATTGCTTATGCTTTCGATGAGGTCTTTTCAAAGCGCTTCCGACAGTTCATAGCAGTGTGAACATGTTTTTGTTATAAGACAGTTAAAACTGCACTCCTAGGGGAATGTGGTGGAGATGCAGGAGTCATCAAACATAAAACAGCAATTTCACAGAGAGGTATTCTGAGGTGAAGTTGTGATAATTGAAAATGTGATATGAATGGTTTAATCTATATGGATATCAAATCTAGCTTGGCATGCACCTTTTCTCATTTTCCATAACCTGCATGCCACATCTTTCTTCGGAGTACAGTTCTCTACTTAATGGAATTTTACTATACTGCTATGCGAAGGTGGCCCACCGTGAACCATATTCATATTAAAAGCCATCTGAGGAATCGTAAAATGGTGGAAGCTTTAGGCACTGAGTCTGGTCTCAGTGTCAAGTTCAACATGGGATTACTGTTGATGATCCTCTGTGACATGACGTGACATATTCATTTGTTTTAGGGCCGCCCTCGTTATCATCTCACTAATTATTTTCTTGAATAATTAACCGATCATTTGATCTGTAAAATGTCAGAATATTGAAAAATTACATCACAAATTCCTGAAGCCCAAGGTGACGTCTTAAAATGTCTTGTTGTTTTCTGACTGACAGTGCAAAACCCAAAGATATTCAGTTACTATCACATGAGACAAAGAAAAGCAGCAAATTCTCACAACTGGGATGCTGGAACAACAGACTTTTCTGCATTTTTGCTAAAAAACAAACAAACAATTAATCGATTATCACATTAGTGGATGATTCATTTTCTGTCAAATGAATTACTCAACTAATCTTAAAACAAAAGGAAAATATGTAAGAATATTTAAAACATGAATAGTATCCAATATTTTAAAGTGGCATAGAATAAAATGTGACAAAAATGATTAAGTGCAGTTACAGTTCTATAATAATTCACTAATACACACAAACAAAATAAAAATACAGAAGAGAGAATTAATCAAAGGCAAATAACAAGCTGACTAAGTAATATCTTCAATCAGAAACCACATCTAAATGTTGACTCACTCAGATTGCTTTGTACACCTTCACATTCTCTTGAGAAATACAAAGTAATAAAAATAATAATAACAATAATCATTTTTTTTCCTCAGGAAGTTTTGTGTCAATTGGTGGTGTTTTTTAAAATTGTTGCATTAGGAAGATATCAAGGTTTAAATGACAGGTGTCTCTCTAAAACTTCCCATTAGAAGTATAGTATATAGGTGATTTATACACATGCTAAGTCTATTTATATTTTTCTGACATCATTGGATATCAAATATTACTTACTTATGCTGATGAACAATCACTTTAGAGCTCTCTTACACCTTTTATCTCCAACCTGTTGCTAGTCTTCTGAACGTAAACTGAGACTGACCATCAGCAGTCAACAAATATGTTATGAAAAAAAAAATATTTGAGAATTATTGTCAGTGAGACATAAAATAACAACAGAGGTTTTCTATTTGAGCTCCATGGTGCATAAATCTGGGCGATAGGTTTCAAGATTAGGCAGGCCATTCTGGTGTGTACCAACACATATCTACAAAATGTGTTTTTAGTAGTGTAATCAGATGTAAATGTGATTTAGTTGGCAGCCAAGCCAGCTCTAAGGCATCTAATTTAATATGTATCTTCAAGGTACCGGATTGTGGGTGTGAAAACAGAAGAATAAAGAACTAAATCAGATTGTCCACACAATAATTGAGATAAATTAGCTGAATACAGCTAACCCAGGCACAAGATGTAAAATCTGTGATATTTGTGCAGGTTTTTGAATAGCCAAAATTGCACAGAAATTATAGTCCAAGCTGTTCGAGCTAAACCTGGCAAACTAACCAACTGACAATCATCCTCCAGCAAGTGATAAAGCTCATATCTTTATCTTTACAGGGCTTAGACACATTTTAGGATTATATGGTCCACGCCATGGCCAAGCAGTTCAGCAAGCATGTTCTCTACCAAACGTTCAGTGCTCCACAGTGATGACAGTCTGCTGTATGGGTCGGTCACTTTATTTAATAAAAGTTCCCCCTCCCAAGACGCTGAGGTAATTCCAGGGAGATTAAGGTGATAGAGTGTGGATAAAGACAGCCGCCTGGGTCAGGCTGCGCCCAGGGAGAACATACACTGTTCTTTATAACCTTGATGGACATTTTCACTGTCACACACAGTAGGTCCACTGCTTGGAGGAGCAGAGAAACTTATCTTAGGTCATGCAACCCTACAGCCAATCACTGTGCAGTATATCTCATCTGTATATGCTAAGCCTTACAGCACATTTATTCAGATTTTTCAGATTTCCTCACGGGGAATTAACTGCCTGTCGGCAAAGAAGATTGCAATCCATGTCCAAAGCTGCCTATTAGATATTTTAAACCCTTATCATCATCTGACAATTTTATGAATAATTTTCATCATCTTATAATGCAGCAGAATTGCTAGGAGCCTTCAAATCCTCTTCCTACATGATTAGGGAACACTGAAGTACACTTATGTTTATGCAATGTCTGATCAGACTAACAGCTTTTCCTATTAGCATAATAAATGAATTAGAGCACCAGAAACAAAGATCATTAGGCAGATTTTTACCATGGGGAAATCATTTGGACAATGCATTGTCTAACAACATGAGACAACACAGCAATGTGTCACACAGCCTTGACATGTTTCACTGCCAGCTTTTCCCAAATCCTTCATTCACTAAAACCCTGATGCTGTTTGCATTCTGGTGAAACGACCTTCATTTCTTCAAGGCAGCTGTTTCGTTTCAAAAGTGGAGGCTCTATGATTTCTCTGGCGTCCACGGGCTCTGTGATTAGTCATAACAGTGGATGGCATGCTGCAGACAGTAATGGTTAATGTGTCCGTGCAGTGACATGCCATAAACACAAGTTGTTATCATGACACTACATCTCTTCACTGGCGCAGACTGACTTAGTGTACTAAACACTGTAGCCACAGGGCTTATACCTTTTATCAGCCTCTCCCGTCTTTCCCTCAACTTTCTCAGCTCAAGTTATTTCTCTGCCTGCAGTTCAAAAGCAGGTGGGACATTGTTTTACTCTTGCTCTTCACATGCTAAAGACATAAACAGCGGCTTGTTAAGAGTTGTGCATAATAAGAATGCATGGATTGGTTAAAGAGATTTTTAAACTGCTTTGGTTCCTGCAAGGTTTTCTTGCTGAAATTTGCATTTAAACATGAGGTGTGCCTGTTAGTGGCTCATCTGGAAATATGAGTGAGAGTGCTGCAGCACTCTGGGTTAATGGTCTCCGAGGTTTGTGGCTTCCATACCGGGTGCACTCATATAGTGAACTTAGGCCACAGTAATTTACATCGGAGGCGGTCAGAGCCACCATCATTTTCTTTGATTGTCGTGCGGGATGTGTACATTATGCATATTGGGTGTTACAGGTCCATAGGGATTGAGGACTGTATAATTTATATAGTGAAGACTGAAACTTAAAGGCAATCTCCATGTTGCTGCTGTACCACTGAAACTGCATCACTGACTCCTGACCATAGATAACCAGCCCAGTATCACAAGGAATTACATTCGTATTCAATGATTCAACTGCACACGATTTATGTCAAATGTCAGCAATACAAGATGTAGATTAGACGCGCATTAGAGAGCGCATCCCACTTTCAATGCAGAGTTCATACTCTGTTACATTCTTGCAAGAAATGTTGGCCCTTTTTCTCCTTTTCTTTAAAATAAACACCAATTTTTCCCAACAAAGTAATTGTTTTAGTTACCTACCATAGATTCTTTTCCACAATCAAAATTATTCCCAAACCTTAAAGGAATTGTTTGGGAAATGCGTTTATTCACTTTCTTGCCAAAAGTTAGAGGTCAATACCATTTTCATTTGTTGAATAGGGGGACAGGGGACTGTTAGCTTAGCTTAAAGATGGGGAAACCACCTGTGAAACCAAAATGTGTTGTTTTTTGTACAGATAAACGTTAGAGATATAATGTGTTAATGAGCTTTAAAGATGCTGGCAGAATGCGAGTAAGTATTTTCCAAAATGTTGAACTATTCCTCTTACCATACAGCAGCTGCAATGTGCAGACACTGTAGAAATGATTTTAAAACTTTGCCGTTGAATGTTCAGTAGCATGGTCACTCTACATATTAAAGGGTTTTGCAAAGTTGTCCAAAATCAAGGTTCTGTCTGGTGATAAGAGCTGGGATGACATGCACTATATCACTTGTGACCAGTGCTAATCCCATTTTTTTTCTCTTGTACAGTGGCCATGGCTATTAACCATGAAGCTGGAGCAAGACACACCCGCCGCTTCCCTCTGTCAAAAAAAAGCCTCTCTGGTGCTACATTGAACACAGACTCTCCAAATATGCCATCCAAGTGTGAGAAAGCCCAACGGACTGCTTAACACCCGCTGTAAGTACTAACACACTCTGACTCTGCAGTGATAGCTTCTCAGTGTTTACTCAGGACACTCACACCAAGTCAAACCCCCAAAAGAGATAAACTCATCCTCAGCTCTGATTTATGAATGAGTCATTTCCAAATTTTGGCCCCTTTGCATGAATATTGTAGTGAGTTATAGCAGCTGCTCTCTGTATGGAATATGCAATTACATTTCTTTAATTCTATTTGAAAAGTGTTATGTCTGTCTTGACATATAATTCGCTCTACTCTGGGTCGACGCTCTCAATAAATTTTAATTTACCAATGGCAGATTGAAATTTATGCACACGCAAACGACATCTTTACATAATGCATAACTCCTCTGAAGCAGAATCACCTCACCAGGCCTGGCAGGTAATATTAATTATTATAAATGTATTCAGCATACATGGGAGATAATGTCTTCATTATGCATACAGGTAAAATGTCCAATGCTTAGTAAAGTCACATACAGTAATTTCTGGTATTTTTTGAAGGTACAGTACACCTAGCATTTTGTGTACTGAAGTCCTAAGATGACTTAATGCTAATGGTTTTATTCTTGCAGCATTTTTACAGTATGAAACATTTTTTTAAATTGCCAATGGAGTTACAAGAGCTTGTCCTACATCAATAGACTCAAATCTGGACTATGACGTAAAGACTTGTGAACCCTCATACATGTATTATGCTGAAGTCACACTGAGACCTTGAACGTAGAGATAGTATAGTGCTCAGGCTGAGTCATACGGTTTTCGAGCACTAAGGTGGGTGAGGCTAATTGCATGAGGAAAATTCTGATAATTTCAGGTAAGTGGTCATTCATAGTAACACGTACTAAACTGAAGGAAGAGTGTGGTCCTATGATAGCGCTACTGTTACAGTGTAGTCCTTTTCAGAGATGGAAATTATGAATCACTTCTGATTTTAATCAGTTCATTCAGTTCAAAGATTCAATATTTTAAAGCTGCACTTACTTATCAATAGTTTATATTAAGAATGGATCAAGTAACCACCATGTGCAACGTGAAAGGAGTCACCTGCAGTATAAACCTACTGAGAATTATAGCTTCTGCAGTCCACCTCAGCTCTACGGAGCAATTTAGTGTCTTCCAGCCATTTTGGTTTTACGGCTCACAACTTCACTGTTTTGGTTCAGTCTCACTGTTCTCATCAGCCTCGTTTCCAGCCCTAGCAGGTAGTTGTTTTTAGCGAAAAATCTCTGGTAAACAGCAGACAGACAGGTAACTGTTTGTTAACATGTAACAACTTTGTATGGCGCTACAGTATATCAGTGTTGGATGCATAGCTGGTTCTGCTGCCCCCAAGTGGCCAAAAAAAAATTATGAATGCAACTTTAAGCTAAGTGATTGCATTGCCGTTCAAATGTGCATCCGTGTGCACATGAATAAGCAATTGCATCTCTGATCTTAATGCTACAATGTAAAGGGGCTGCTTCTGACTGTCTTCAGTTCAGACTTGGATCATAAGTTAGTTTGCCCTATTAGTTAGTTAGCTCTATTGTTGGTTCACATGCTTTGTTCAGTTTGTTTTAACCTTCGACCTGCAACAGAGTTATCACATCATGATAAATTCTGCAGATTTAGCAGTCTTTTAACCTTATATCGAGGCTGAGCTGACTATGGCGCTTTCAGTCACCAAAGACTGGAGAGCCAATGCAAAAAGCCTCTGATTTGGTGGGTTTTGATACACTCTGCTTGAATATTCAGTGATTTGGTGGGAAATCCTCCCTATCAGTCTCTCAATTAAACATATTTGATCAGACAGGAGTATATGTCTGAAGCTGTGGATCATGTTCAGAAGTTTCAAAGGCCATCGGAGCAGGTGTCACTCTGTCATGGCAGACGATCTCTAGAGACAAAAAGAACATCATGTATAGCAATGTGCGAGCACTTGATATCAACAACCCCACTTCTCTCTCTGGGAGTGTGTGCAGACATTATCAGCAGACATGGAATCTGCACGTACACACGCCACTGTTTGATGCTGTTCCACCAAACACACTGTCAAGAGCTCTCCCTCTTCATCATAGCGATGCTGTCCAGAACCATTTTTCAAATGGAGTTGCAGCTCTTTGAACTGAAATTGTGTGTAGATGTATGTTTGTTTGTGTGCATATCTGTCTCTCTCCTTTGCATGAGAGTTTGTCTCTTTGTGTTCTCCTGTCCAAGTGACTGTATTCTTATCTGTCGTACTGTTTTTTGAGCGTGTGTTTGGGCACACACCACCCCCAAAGGACTATTAGGTCAGTTTCGTGTCAAGCAAGCCAAATCCCTGGCACAGATTAACAGTAGAGGGCAGCGCCATTCCTTTGAGGGCAAGAGTAGTGGGAGCAGTTGCATCAATTAGGGACTAGCAACCTGACCACCCAGCTCTACACTCACTCTGGCTGGCTCAAGACAACAGAGCTGACACACATGCTCAGACAGATAGGCACACACGGGGATGCAATTGCCACATACCCATTCAACTTGGTAGCTAATACATATGCAACACAGCACCAAACATCATCCATTAGCTGCAACAGGGGTCTGAGCGCACTGCTGGAAGTGTCAAATATGCATGAGGGAGTGGAGGTCTGTGTCTCATAATCCTCGAGGCAATTAATACAATCGTTTCCAGGGCCAAGCACCTAGATGCACGTATCAAACCTTTCTCTGGGCTTGTTGAATTTTTTAGGTAGACTAATTTACAGGTACGTTGTCCAGAGGCTCGGTTTTATGGATTGGAGCCGTCTGGAAGCCGACGGCAGGCCATACATTGAGAATTGTCCACAGTGATATATGAGGCTGTGGGGACAACATATTCAAGACAGAAAACCCTTCTGGAAAGGCTGTGTTTAAAGATAGAAAGCTTTCTCCTCTGCTAATTGTATTGCAGCTCTGATGGAACAGTGATGTGATGTTTGATTCGCTAAGTAGAGGGTTAATTGTTTGATGGTGACAATCAACACAATAATAATACACATTCAGTCCTGCAAGTGTGTTGCTGTTTTCAGAGAGATAACTTTCTGTTGTGACTTGAACCATTTCTCTTTCACACCACACAAACATGGTATTTGTAGACTTAACTGTCATAGAGAATCTAATTTTTTCTTCATACGCCCAACTGTTTTCATTGCATTGCTGTTCCTGCAGAAATGCTCTTGCAGAGCGTGTCGTCGTCTTCAGTATATTGTAAAGCATTTAATTCTGCCTCGGTTTTTGTTGTTGCTTCTGCAGATGTTTTTAGCCTCCAGTCAGATATTGATTGAAATGTTCAGCCTAGTGTGAGGAGAGGGGGGCTGGTATTCAGAGGCGTTCGGTTGGTGGGGAAGCACTATTGATTGCACTTAAAGTGACAAGATTGAGGAGGCCCACTTTGACACGTTATCCCTATTGCCGCCAACAGACAAAGTGCGGGCCAGAGGAGGAGTGCGGATTGATTTCTGTGATCATGAATGGCCTGAGACCTATGAATCAGTCGTCCAAGCTATGCTGCTTGAATATAAGTCAACAATTTTTCATAATGCCGCGGTAATGTAAGGACTGGCAGCCTATTTGATTGAAGAGGACAAGTAAATACTATGGTAATTAATAGGCCTCATGCACATTGTGACAAGCTGAGAAGTCCTCACAGCTCTGGAAATAATAATCCAGCGTGTAAAGCACGTAGACTGGTAGTATATTTGAGAAGGCAGGTATTGCGGGCCGCCGGTTCAGACATCTATGGGATTTTGTTGTGCATAATTCACTGGCAAGCCATGAAGCTGATATAGCCTCTCCCCCTCTTATGATCATCCATCAGGTAAAATTGCTTTCTTCTAACATTAGGCTGTCAACGAGAAATAACAAATGTAGCCATGTAGAGCAACACATGATTACAGGGTAATAATGCCCCGAGGTCAGAAGAATGTGACCTCATTCAGAGCGGCTTGTTGAAAGGAGCAAGTGAAATACTGGTCGTGTTGCGAAGAGTCACCAGGGAATGGCTCATCTTCATCTGAGGTGGCTACAGTCAGTATTGCTGTCTGTTTTTTAATCATTGTAGGTGCATGTTTCATATAATTAAATATATATAATTTGGAGCATGATATTCTTAAAAGGGAAATCTTGGGGAGCTCAGGGAAAGGTTCAAAAGCACATGAGTGCAAGATTGAAGGTCTACCTCATCACCTTTATTTCTGGTGGGCTCTTTGACCACTGTTCAGAAACATCTCGCACCGATAGTGAAGGGCTATTTCAAGCTCTGCATTTGCTCTGATTGATATTGTGTAAATCCATCAATATAATCTTCCAGGAAATTGCAGAGGCATTTCCAGAGGTCTAATCGAGATATGGGCACACTCACAGACTGAGTAGGAGTTTGAAAGGGGAGGAAAATTAAGGAGAGGCAAGACAGATGGAGGAAAGACCTGCACGGCTCAAGATGAATATTTTGAAATCTGGCACATATAAGAATAGAGACAAATGCCCAGAGCGTGGTGTTTTTGAGGAAAGGGAAAGTACGAAATGAATAAGTAAACAACAAGATACAGTAATTGATTGAGGGAAGAGGAAAAAAATTTGACATGCTTCAGTGATCTCAGTTTCTTCCAACCTAGTGTTTCCCTTCTTGTATGTCGCCTGAAGGTCTCTGGTTCCATGTGCTGCATAGCCAATTACCCATGAAAATAAGAGAGGAAGGCCAGTTGCAAGTGATTAACACACACCAAACAACAAGCACCTTCTGGATTCAGATGCAGAAACATGGATGCATACAGAAAGGAAAATGTAGCTCAATATTTAGTAAAGGATTTCTATGATGGAGCTTAGTGCTATAGCTGTATTAGAGTTGGATTAGAGCTGCGTTATGTCATTATTTTTTCACCTAATATTTTCTTAAGCGACAAAATATGAGAACAACAATAATTTATTGGACGCTTTGTTTTTCTTTAGTTAACATACAGTGAGTGTCATAACAGGAGGCTCTGTGCAAGCAAATACATCATAGCGAGTGTGTACGTGCATGTGGTAGTAGGGGGATTAACTGAATTGTGAGGTCTAGATGGTATTGTTCTTTCCAAGGAAGGACTCAAAGGACGTTTTAATGAATGGAGCTTGGGGAATGCAGCGGGATAGGCTGTCACAGCGGAAGGGGGGGAAATGTTGTGTTTCTGATTCAGGCTCTGAATTATTGGTGAATATGGCTACAACTGTCTCACTTTGGTTAATTACAATTATTTCAAGCTTTGTACAGATTTTTATCATTTTGGTTTCCAGCTAATTTGATGTATAACAGAAGAAAAAAAAAACATCAAACAAGTGGAATGCTACAATGTATTCAATGCTTTCTGTTGCAGTGAGACTGAAAGACGTGGCTGAGAGGCATGTTCTTATTTGATGAGTTAGATGTGACAGCCGACTCTGCTCAGCCTTGGGTAGCTAAGTGTGTATGTGCTTGTAAAAATGTAATACTGTAGCGAATGAACAATGCAATGATGTGCAAATATATTCTAATAACTTTGTAGTGTTTAAAATTCTGTATTTGATACGTTTTATTTGTTACCTACATTTTTCTCTTCCTAATCAAAACGCAGGAGGCATTGGGGAATTTATGTGCATATATACATCTTTAATATTATGAGTATGAATTTCTCTGACATGCTAATATATTTTAATCATCTAAGGATTTCAGTGATTCAAATGAGCAGGTTTTGCAGCCTGGTGGGATTAGCGCTGCTCTGCTAAATGTGTGTAGAGTAGCTAAACGGATCCTGTGCAAATGCTTGTACACTTGTGTATGTTTTGTGTGTAACCACCTGTGTGTAATGAGCATCTGACCCTGCATGGATCATTTCCCTCCTTGGTTTTAATTAGGTTGTAAATGTCAACATATGAACCATTCTCTTCCGCTGTCTGAAGCATGTGTGCAGTGTTTGCTGTTTGCTTCGCCGGACGAGGGGCTGCTGTTCATCTTTTGTCACATGTTGGCTCGTCGGACAATTAGAGAATGTGAATGACTCAAAGGCAGGGCCAAGAATAGCTGCCTGAGGCGTCTCTCACTTCCTGACCTCCATTCCTCCCATCATGCATCACAACAGAAGCGGGAGATGTGCGTCCTGGCAACCACCAATTAAGGCCACATATCCTTCACATGAGGGCTATTGCTTAATCAAAGCTGTGAGAATAATGAGCTAAAGTAAACAGTAATTACTGGAACCAGGCCATTGATTACAGTTCTGTCTCTGACTGGCCCTATGGGAATTTCTAGGCAGGGGAACATCTCCAAATATGTGCTTGATAGCGACATGTGACCTCGTGGCTTGCAATAAAATCCATTTACCTTGCTGAATTTGTGTAAAGTATTATTCATACCGCTTTCAACTGCACACATGTTGCCACATCCAGTTGTATTGAGGCATGGAGATTGATGATGACTCCTCGCCACTAAGCATATATTCACACTCCACCATTTATTTAGTGTGTGATGATAAATCTATTCATGGTGCCCATATCGGCAGTGTGAATTATGCATGTCATATAGATTTGTCCTCTATATAAAGATGTGGGGAAAGACATGAGCATGCAAGCTGCCATCACATTATATGGAGAGATCAGCGTGGACTTGAGAATAGCTGATTAGTGGAATTTATTCCAAACTGGGACATAATTTAACCCTAATCCAAGAGCGAGAGGTCAATCACAGTGGGTTAACAATATGGGTCAACAGCACAGACAGGAAATTTGTTCTTTTGAGTGTTTATTTGTTCAATGAGACTGTTCTCAATTGGAGGTTTGTTCGACTGCTTAGAATAACCTGTGGTTATTCTTTTCGACAGCAACCTCCTGGGTCATGCAAATGACTCTCGATAGCACACTGTAGGTGGAAGAAGCAAGATGTTACACAGCTACAAAAAGATTCATGTCTTGGTGCATTCAGATTAAATATAAAGCAAATTTTCTCCTCGCATTTTCCTTCAGACCCCTCTCCTTTTTTTCATCTCTGTACTGTATGTTCATGAAATTGAGTAATACAGCCTAACCCATTTGCCAGACACAAACATCAATATTCTGCAAAAACCTAGATTATAACAACCTTTTGTTAAATCCAATATCAATGTTTCTGAAACGTCAATGACATATGCATGTACAATATATGTGCACATGGCCCCTATGGTGTGGTAATGGCTAGGGAAGGTTTGTAGTTATAAAAAATAAACCATAGTTAAGATCTGATTGAGGTTAGGCAACTAAAAAGCCTAATGTCAGGGAAAGATCAGGCTACGTTTAATAAAAATAAAGCCAGATAAATGTTGTAGGTATGTGACGGATATGTCAGTCTCCTTAACCTCCACACCCTTACTTTCCACCTCGCTAAACAGCCTTTAGCCTACTTCTCTTATTGGCACTGAATGCTGGCAGTAGAAATAAAATAGTAAGGTGCGAAATCATCCAAAATGGATGAAACTCCTAAGATACCGGGCTGTACAGCCTCAAGATTTCACCTGTGAAGGAGAAATTTTCACTCAGACCCTTCTCCATTCCCCTGTCTCTGTATGTTCATAATACTGAATCATACAGCCTTGGGATAAGCATTAAACTTTCACTAAATCACTAGATCATTTTCAGCTCTCACAAAAGCGTCTTTGTCAATAACCATATTTCTTTCCATTGACTTTGGATGCAATTGCATCGGCTCTGAAATTCACTTTTTGTGTCAGCAAACCTTTTGGAGGAGGTCAGGGTGGATCATTGGGTGTACAAAGCATGTGACTTATGAAATAGGGTGTTGGATATTTTTCTTTGACAAAAAAAAAAAAGTAGTTTCAAGTGCCTGAACATAACCACCCTTTAACCATAGATGTGCCAAACCCAAAAATGATCATATAAGTAAATGGTCAATTTGAAGGGCACATAGTATATGTTCTTGTTTGCTATATTATTTTCCCTAGAGTGCATTGGTAACACTGAAGCACACTACTGGTTACAAGTTCTCTGAAGTTGTTAAGTGAAGTTTCCTGTATTCACAGCAGGAGACTCTAACATGGCTCGCCTGAGAGATGCTAATTTAACCGCAGAAAGAGACACTACAGCTATAGTCACCTGATTGTCTTTGGAGGGTGTGTGTGTGGGGGGGTTGATGTTAAAGCAACCAGAGAAGGACATTAGTAGTGTGTCAGTCTAAACAGCACTCTTGTCGTACTGTAATGACAAAAAGGTATTGAATTATCTGTGTACGCTGTTTGTCTACAGGGGGGGTAAAGGGCACTCGTAATGGGTGGCTGATCGTGTCTGAGCATTAGCAGTGAGAGCACGATAAGGCAGCTCTCTTAGTTCATTACCATTCATCACGACTAATATCATTACGTAGAATAGATACTCTCACAAAAGCCACACATTACCTCTCAGTACACACACATTATATACTGTACATAATCTTCTATTACAAGCCTTTTTTCCTTCCCACCAAGTCCTTGACTGAAAGTTACTCAGGTGCCAGAATTTGCATACATGTTAGAGCCAGTCAGTGTGTGGGTAACATGAAAAATGCAATTTTCTGGGTGACTTCCCACTCTTCAAGATGGCAGCTGTGCAAGAGCAAGAGAGAGGGAGCGAGCATGCCACCTGGAATTGCATTGCTGCTGACATTTTTTATGATTTTTTACTGCTGGTGCAAAAGGTTTAAAGTTTGTTATTGAGCAGGGTCTAACCTCAGTAAAAGAAATACTTTGCCATAAACTTTTTCTATCAGTCATTCCTAAACCTGGAGTGCTGGACAATGTACTCACATCAATAGTAAAAAAAAAAAAGCATGTGGTTTCAAAAGGGGGCAGCCTCAGAGATAATCAGGATAACTGGAGAACTGTTTTAATGGTGGCAAAATAATGTCATTCTCAGTTATTTATCAGGAGGATTTTGAGTAAGTTACTTGCAGCATGTTTGGACATACTTATCATCCAAACATGAGATTTGGATTGTGTTGTGGAAGTGGATTTTTATGAATTTCCATTTTCTTTTCTGTCGGTGGGAGCTCTGTTCTCCGTGGAGAATATGACTGAACTTTGTCATTTCGAAATTTCAGGCTTGTCAAGTGAATTACTAATGTCACTTAAAATTTCAGATACCCTGTTTCAGAGGTCATGCCAGTTTAAATGTCCCACAATGGCTCCTTCCTCAAAATAATGCAGGGAGGAATCGAGTTCAACCAAAAGAAACAAAACATCCGCTCTCAGTAAGAGAGGGAATGGAAAGATGTGTTCCAGGGTCACATCTGGCTCCCTTCAATTTTGTATCCAGATATTCATCCATGTGAAAAATTCACATCCTCCAAAGGGTTTTATGATCAACCACAGGAGTTAGAACACTCTCTGAGGTTGAATAAAGCAATTTTTACAACATTTTCTTGCTCTATATAGACAAATCATCAGCTGCCCAAGTTAGATCAATGTTGTGACATGAATATAGCCCCATGGTGAGTTTCAACCATGTCCAAGATGTTCAATTTATGACATCTCTCACTCCTGTGAGGGTTTCGATTCAGCACATCAATAGCGCTCAGTAATTTCTAAATAGAATGAATGAGTGGTCAGTGGGGAGTATAGAAGAAGAGACGACCGACTCAGCCACAAGAAGCTCTCTGTCCTTGTCGTGCTGCATTTTTAGTGACAGGATTATTCCCGGCACAGTGACACACAGTAAATGTAACAGTCTCTTCGTCTTTGCTCTCTGCAAGGGGGCAGGCTCTAAGTGAACTTCTGAAACACATTCATGTGAATAAAACTGTAATGAAGTGGCCGCGGTACAAGACTTTTAACATGGTGCTTTTTGAATTTTCAGTGTGTGATTTATGCACTTTCCATATGTCTTTCCTTTCAACATAGCTCCTGTACAATCCTCTAGCTGTATAATATTGGCACTCAGCACCAAAAGGGTTTAAATCTGCAGCCAGCGAGTGTCTCAGCAGGACAGTGCCCAGATTTGGGCAGGGAGAAAAGGGTACATGTCTCAGTCCTGAATGTGAGGTGTCAGTATTTGATTAATGCCTGACATCATTGTGCGATTCGACTTGGGCAGGCTGATAAACTGAGAGAAATTGCTGATGGATGGCCACCTTCCTCTGAGATAAGGCTCATTTCTCTCCTTGGCACATAGGCAATACAGAAACTAGAGATTTCTATTTTGACATTAAAGACCTTGTGTGTATCACATTGGGGATCGTATCAGCTGTTGGTCCATTGCAACAATGGCCTTGACTTTGTGCGCTCTCTCATGAAATGGTTTAGACGTTGGTTGAGGGACAGGCGTGTGCAGCGTTCAAGACACAGATTGCAGTTGTTGCAAATAAGCCAAATGATAAAATGCCAGATACTGCAGCACAGGTGATAGCTCATCTAAGTGGCAACCTAGTCTGCAGTGAGGCCTCAAAGTGCCATATGGGCACATTAAAGATTAATCCATTTTTTTTGTGTCACATAAAAACATTGCTCCCTTAACATTTAGATGTTAAGATGTTGCAGCAGCAGTGTCTTGATTCTAAAGTCTGAACCAATAAAGATCCCAAAGTTTTAAAAAATGCATTTAACAAACTAGTAAAACATTTTTACCCTGAAGAACTAGTTTCTCCAGACTGACAGCTTGGACATACATCTCACCTAAATCATCAGCTGTCGATTGTATCGTATGCATATAACCTAATCAATACTTCAGATGGATGATGATTAGGACAGCTTGAGCAAATGGACAGGTGATCCATTATGTGTGCGCAGAAAACAGACACGTCCTAAATTACCTCTCGCATCCTATTTCACCGGCTTTGCAATCTCGCACGGCACCAGGGAGAATTTTCATGTTTTCATTAGAGAATTCTCTGTTCCTACTATTAAAATACATGGACCTCATTTCCATGTTCCCACTGTACATATTATAGTCACTACAAATTTATCTCAAGAGGACACAACATTCACTTCCATTTACCCTAAGGGTATGCCTGTTAGGAAGATTTACCATAGCTTCCAGGTGCCTGCAATTGATTTGAGGTAATTCCCAGTGGAGTCAAGCAAATGAAATGTCAACGTCTATGTCACATGTGATGAAAATGAATGGTATCCCACATGGGAAAAGACAGAAGAAAGAGAAGAAAGTGAGAGTCCAGCTTAGTTGACTATCATGTTTAGTGAGACAGGGCTTCACTCATTCAAGTAAAATCTTGAGACTAGACCCAAATTATAATAAATGTTTTGTAGTTCATATTTGTATATTAACAATGGATCAAATGGCAACATGTGTTGCTCGTAGTGACAAACCCAGAAAGAATCAACATCCAACTTTGAAGTCCCATTCAGCTGAGGCACGTTTTAGTATCTTTTAGATATCTTTTACATTTAGAATACTTCTAATGAAAACTAATTTGCATGAACTGACCCTTTAAAACAAGAACCTGCTGTTACTGAAGAACATACAATCATTAAGCGGTACTCCAGTTGTGAACCCTGTGAGTGTGCTTTGAGCTGGGAGGGGGCATATTGTGTAAGGCTCACTGGAGTTCACCTTTTCTAATCTCTGTCATACACCTTCCTCATCTTCTCACTGTAATTATGGGCTACATTCACCATGGTTGATTAGGCGGCCCTGGTAATCGCATTAAGTAATCCTACTACTGAATGGTAGCAACAGGACATTGTTCGAGAACTTTTTCTAAGATGCTTAAGCTGGCGGCGTGCCAGACATTGAACTTATTCCACTGCTCTAATTTTCTCTCTTGCTACTGAATGTCAGTTCACCTTGATCTGGTCTCTTGTAGCGTCTTTATGAGCTTAGTGCAGAGTAGTAAAAAAGGGAAAGTCCACATAATATTACCATAGCTGTTGCAATGCACTTCTGGGCATGTTTTTGTTTTCTTGCCGATTCCGATTTTTTAAAAGTCTGACATGTCGATTCTGATTTTCTTTCTTTATATATTTCCTTTCTTTATATCAACTATAATTAACAGCATACACAAACATTTTTGTAACTTTTCTTCAATGGAATATTGAAATTACATTGTATGTTTATTAACTATTTAAATAACTTACATTTTTCTTCTTGAAATTGGGCATGTTCACCAGGATGATGATTAGTTGTTCTGAATGTTTTCAAGGTGCCTCCACAGCTTATTTTGGACTTAAAAGTATTACAAATCGCGATCTTTGTGTCTTCTTCACTCATGCTGAAGAACTTCCACACCAATGATATGATGTGTGTGTGTGGCTGTACTCTCTGTGCTGCAGCTGCCGCTGTGTGCACAATGTGCTTGTTTGTGTGTGTGTGTGGCTACACTGTCTGTGCAGCAGCTGTCATTGTGTGCGTGATGTGAATCATAGTGTGGCTATGTAAGGAAAATTTGACCGGCAAAAATTCGTATATATGAGATTGATCGGCTGGTCACGGCCAATCAGCTGAAAACCAGCTGTTTTCGATTGGTGGCCCGATCGATCGGTGCATCTCTAGTTTGATAGTCTATTATTCTTAATCCTGCAAATAATTTGCTAAGTTGGCAATGACAACTTATTTTCAGTGGAGCTTGATAGCAGCAACAGCAAAAATCAGAGAAGGGGGAGAGACATTTAATGCAGCAGAAATGAAATAATGGCACATGTTGCGTTTGGATATTAAGAGTAATTGGCAATTTATATTTATTAAAAGTGCCTCAGAGAAAGGCTTGAAACCATCAATGTGAAGTGTCTTTACTATATCCAGGCCCATGGAGATAGGAGAGGGGACAGGATCCCCTGGGACTGTATATGCTGGTGTTGGTGGGAATCTCAGTTGAATCTCCTGGGAAAATATCAGAGGATGTTCATGGTGATGGGGGAGGTGGAGATTCCGCAATAGTAGTTACTGCTGCATCAACCAATTGGTTCAATGAATGCAGGCAGAAGGATGTTTGGCTGGATATAATATAAGAATTTGTCAAGGGAGTCGGATGGAAATAATACCAAATAAATGTCAAGATAGCCAAGATAGTCTGTGGAATGTAATGTAAAGGAAATTTGGATCCTGAGATTATATTTAGAAACCACTGATGTGGAAATGGATGAATGCTGAGCTAAACTGGGTACACCAAAAAGTTAGTCTTAACATTTTATTCCAGTATAACTTCTGGACGTCACACACTGCAACAACATCACAAATTAAGAATGGTTAAGTATCAAATGGTGAATTTCTGGGGCTGTTGAGTTATGTTGAGTTGTTGAATTACTTGGTGCCGTGTCATGTCCTGGATGATTATATCGCTGCAGAAGAAGTTGGGTTTGTTCAATGCAGACTGAAGGAGCAGAGCGAGTTGAATTAATTGGAAGTGATCAGCATTGCCCATTTTGGTCATTTCTCAGACGCCCTCCTCCCTTCACTTCGACTCTGGTATAATGGAAAATCACTCTTGTTTCACTAGCCATTACCCCACAGTCCCATTCATCTCAGCCAATCCAAGGGCCAACAGACAGGAAAATCTTCTATCTAATCAATATTCCAAGAGGGACATAAAGTATAGTCAAATATACAGTTTAGAAACATTCATTTTCCCCTGCACTGTTTTGTTCTGTTGTTTTTCGGGATAATTACACATGACCACCACTCTATCAATTATTGTTTGCTTTAGAATGAATTATTCAGGAATTTAAATAATTTAACATTGGTGGATTTCTTTGGGAGTGGTATTTTGTGAGATTTCAGATGTGAACCAGAATATGTTGCTTCCTCTCATTACGCCTAAAGCCTTCACTTCAGCTAAGTTTATAACACCCACTATAAATACAGTCTAATAGATTGGTTGTACTCCTGTCAGGAGGCCAAGAGTACAGCATGTTTTTCATCCGTTTTCGTCACCAATAGTTCAGGACTCTATATTTCACTGTCAACCACCTGGACTGTTTGAACACAGAGGTAAAACTTTAAATCTTCCCCCTTTTTTCCCCTCATTGGACGTACTATAGCTGTCTGCTGTTGAATAATTCAAATGACAGGCTGATGGGTGACTTTAATCATTCTTTGGCTGTCAAACGAGAATCAGAGGCCCCAGACAGAATCATAACATCATAACCACTGCATAATTACAAATTATAGTCCTGAATGGGACTGTAAAATTGCCTTCTGTCTGTGATAAAACGGTGCCAAAGGGAGTAAAGTATTATTAGAAGTAATACATCATTTTAACTAAATATTTTTTATATTTTGACATAGTAGTTGAAATGGAATATTCTCTGTAGAGGTGCAAAGAAGTTTTAAATAGAAACTTTCAACAGGACCTGGCCAAAGATTCTGCAAATCACCTCAGTACAAAAACTAGAATTACAACAAAAATCAGAGTTTATTAAGCATGTTGACATGTTTCTGAATCACTGATCTGTTCATATTTGTGGTAAAACAGGAAGAAAAGTCAGCAGTCTGGAACTAAATTGGCAAATGCTCAATATGGATGCTCATTGTCTTTCTGCATGTACTGTATTGCTACTGGTTTTGCAATACATGCACTGCAAAAGTTGGAGTCCAAGTATATAACTGAGGCTTGACCAAGTATACTCTGTACTGTATACTGCTAGAATCCATTCGCAGGTTTACATGTTACATTTAATAGTACAGGCAACACTGTTTCTAAGTTCCCTATCAAGTTTGATCTAATGTCCATTCAGGTTTTTAAACACTGATTTTCAATTTACAGCACTTTCTCCTCCCATCCCAAGTCCCTTCCTACACAACCTTCCAGGGCTCCACATGTAAATCATCCAAGTTTTTAAGATGAACAGCATTCATCTTTTAAGAATAACCTAACATTTGACTATATAAGAAATTTAACAGTTTCAGGAACACTTTCCCAAATCTCTATTTCAAACCACCAGCAGAATGATCAAATACCACTCAGCTATACCAATTTGCCTCTATACTCAGTAACTTACAAAATATGCACTTCTGAGCTTCTGGCAATTACATCAGTGAAATCTGTAGTGAGAAAAACCATCCTCGGATGACAGAAGCTGGCAGAGGAAAAGTCTCTGAGGATCTTTCTGCTAAGAGTGTGCAGTGACCCGTTACTGAAGTCTGGCCTCTCTGGCTGCTCGGTATAGCCTCTCCAGTCTCCCAAAGACGGTACCTTTATTACTACAGGGGTCATTGATAATGGTCCTTTCATGACTGTTTCTGAGATCTGTGGTTGTTCATTTCCATGCATATATTGACACGCAAAGAGGAGAGATTTGATGTGCATAATGGAGTTTCCACACACACACACACACACACACACACTGACTCTTACTTTAAATTTAAGTTTGCTCAAAACCTTCTTCATTCCCTAAGAGCATCTCTATGCACAAGAAGATGACAACCTCCAGCCTACGATGCAGCTGCTAATCTGGGGCTATAAATCAAATTGGCAAAGCCACTCCTTCTCAGCCTCAGCCACATGAAGGCGGCGTATAGCTCAGTGTAGCATACAGATGCCAGACCCTGGAGTCTAGCTGCGTCTGTCCAGCTGGACTGACGCCTGGCAGTGCTTCTGCTCACTTCCTGCCATCGCAGGCACACAGCGCTTAGCAGTGGTTTATCAAACCCACTGTGCCATGAAAGCATGACAGCGTGAGGCCTGCAGATTAAAACCACTCAGCGCTCCGTCGTTGCAAGAAGAAACGCAAAACACTCCATAACAATAGATTTGACAAAAGTCATAGCTCTGGGTCACAGCCAGATGGAATTATCATTTCCATTCCATTTGCTTCTGCTGGAAAAAAAAGAGAACCAGAAAGACAAATATTCGCTCCCCAAACACTGGTGGCTCATCAAAATTTGCTGAGTTTGGTCCCAGCGGTTTGATCTTGCATGCCCAGTTTCAACAAGGACACTTGTCACTCATGACATACTAAAGCAGAGATCCGCTCACTTCTTTGCATGCATTTACATCACTGTAAGACACACACACACACACAGTTGTTAACCATAGCCATATCTTCACCATGTGTTTTCTTTGCATTAAAATGTACCAACGGATCATTGTTAACAGCATTTTCACACCAGCACAGGATTACTTTCGTAAACCAGAGGCAAGCAGCAGAGATGAAGTTGTTATGCAACAGAACAGCAGCCCTTTTAGCTCCTGTGTGGTGGCTAACTCCTACAAGTCCTGCCGGCTCATATGGGAGTAAACAGATCAATAGGCTCACCTGAGAGATGGATGCTCATCTTGTCCGAGCAGCGGTGATCAAGCAGATTCTACAAAGCTCTCCTTTCAGCTGCAGCCTAATGATGCTAATGGGCAGCAATGCTCTCAGAGACCCTTTATTACACTGATTAGGCCAACGACCTCAAATATAATGTCCTAATCTGATTAAGAGATGGACACAGCTGAGCAGAAGAGGGAAAGAACAGACAGTGAGAGAGAGAGAGAGAGAGCAGACTAATAGAGATGGGATTTGTGTTCATGAATCTAAAGGCCAAATTGCAAAAAACTGGCAGTCCCCTCATGTTGATCTATGCGAAAATGTCATCCATAAGAGGTTTACAGTTATGTGAAGTGTTGTTGAAAATTAAGCCATTTCAGAGTGCATTGCTGACACAGACAGGCTGCTGTCTGGAACTGATAGGGGTACTACAAGTGCTGGCTGTAGTTCACAGATGCCCAGAGGCCTGCAATCCTATAGCGTGTCTGTAGTTGCATTATAGAGCTTCTCTGAGGTCCATCAGACAGGAGCCTGTGTGCATACACATACTGTAGAACAACTAAACCAAAACAAACTGGACTAGTGCTCTGTTCTTGAAAATTTTACACATCAAAATCAGTTTACTAGTCATGAGGAGTATGATTCAGCAGGTGAAAGTTGTAAAGTGTTATGTAGCCCTACAGGGAGCTTTGTCGAGACTAAGAGAATAGTGATATAGTGATGTCATCAGGGTTATCTCCACCTGAGTTTGGAGATGATAAACTTCAACAGAAAGCTTGCAGACTTTCAAAGTCTTAAGCATTTACAATGAGTGTAATGTCAAATATGTTATCAAGTTGTATTATGGGAATTGTATGACACAGCATTTTGGGAGTTTTAGCCACAGTAGAGACTAAACAGCATGTTGGTTCTGTCTCTTACAATTCTCCCGACTTTATGCAATACTAAAAAATTCACAGGAGTACCCCTTTAGCATTTTATTTGGCTTTGCTAGGGGATCTGTCCATCAGGTTAATTGGCAGACACAGAATAGCTGCTATGTATCGGTCCACATTAGCTCATTTTTCAGATCAGAGTCAACAAATTGACAAGACAGAATATTTTGCTATCTACAGCACACTAAATCTAGCAACAGCTTACAATCAAGCCTGTTTAATTTAGCTAAGATGAGCACTGAAAAACATAGCACATTGTTCAAACCCATTAATGCCCAGGTTTGAGAGCCTATAATACTTTAAAGGGACATATTATGCTTTGTGATTTTCTGTCATTTATATACTATGATGCCGCATGTCCATGTTAAACATAGTTTAAGTTCCAAAACTTGAACATAACATGTGAACATATGTGAAAATGCTCTTCTCATATTCTGGATCTGATTCAGGCTCGAGATATACACTAATGTGTTTGAGAAGTGGCCATTTTGAGTAAAGAACAAGAAAAATAAGTGAAATCCTACTACTGTTTGTTTACATTAGCCTCTGGAGCCAGAAGCTGACCAATCAGAACAGGAGGGAAACTTTAAAGAGACAGGAGCTTAAACAGCCTGTTTCAGACAGAGGCTGAAGTGAGGGGCTGCATAGAAGGACCAGTATAAGTTAAATAAGTTGGTTATTTGAACTGTAAATCATGCAAAGATATTCCAGTAGAGCCCCAGAGTGAATATATAGACCTGAAAATGTGCATAATATTTCCCCTTTGAGTTAAAGTTCTGTTAGATAATGGGTTGATTCACTTTTCAAAAAGATGTCATGTTTTCTGTCTCTTTAAAATCCAAAAGAAAAAAAATAATGCACCTCAGCTGTGAAATTTATTATGTGATCCCAGACAACTCAAAAATCAATCATTTCCTTTGGGATGGAACCTGCAGTGATGGATACCACCCCCAAGCTCACTGCAAAAAAAGACTGCCACTTTGGGTGTGTGTGTGTGTGTGTGTATACACTCCACTTCATTTAGCACTGCTCCACAGGGGAGCAAAAGGAAATCACACAGAGACACAGAGAGAGAATAAACAAACAAATCAAAAGCATTAAATCAAGCAAACACAACATAGGAGGCTTTTTTTAGGGACCGTTAAACCTCCATTATCCACCTCAAATTAAATGTCCTCTTTGATAGACTCCTTTAATTCTTTAGAGAGCATGAACATGGTAAGCACAGGTTGTAGGAGAGAATAAACAAACTAACTGCCGATAGCTGTGGCTTAAAGCTGACGAACTGGATATTAACTATAGTCTTATTTTTATCTCACCACAACTCGTCTCATATATTTATACTGATTGGATTAAATGTGTCGTTGTAGTTTCCCCAAAATAAGACTTCATCTATTTTAAGCCTCCAAATGCTTGTGACATTTTTACCGGCAAATACGAATTGAAAGAGCACAAATGTTTCCACTGTAGGCCTCCTCCAGTGTGCAAATATGTCTCAATGTGTGTGTACTATGTCTGAACTCTTGCAGTCTGTATTTATATGACCTCACCCACCATCTCACAGCTGCAGGCACTCAGTCGTTAGATGACTGAATTAGATACAAGCTACCTATAGAGCTCGAAGAAGGAAATCTACAAGTTCTACAAGTACAGTAGTCACATGACAGTTGAATTAATTTGCAGACAGCAAAGAGATAATATTGCAAAAGCCCAAATACAACAAATATGAAAGTTATACAGGCATTGCCATACGTTGCTGTGGAGATTGAGTTTGTCATAATTGCAATTTTTAAATACTGGATTGATGTTGGAAGTTTCAAGAGGTGTGCTGCTTCACCAATATCAACATTTTGTTAAGCAACTTATGCATAAGTTAACACTGTGCAATTTGTAAACATTTGATTTTCACAGCAAATTAAAGTATCATTAGCTTTATGCTGTACACAGAAGGAACAGCCTTTTTGCAAGTTTTACAATTATCTTTTATGACACCCCACAGGCCTATTAGTCTGTTAAGGTATCAGTATGTTTGATATGAACTAGTTCTAGTAGTTAATAGCCGTCCCAAAGGCAGGGTGAAAAGCCCGCTGTCATGGAATGTGATAATCATTCACATGGGGATAACAGTGCACACTTTTTGATAATCTTTGCTCAAAGGCATTTAGTGTTGCACTCAGTTGTACACGCAAAAAGTGTCAGACGCACCTCCCCTCCCCCCAATCCCAACGTCAAATGGTGTAAGAGGAGGTGGCTTAAAGCATACTGACACCTTTAGGGACCACCATTTTTTTTTAGCTTGACACATGCTAGTGCTAGCTAACTTGGCCTCTGCTCTTGATTTTTATGAATTTTTAAAACTGTTTCCTCCAAATCCACCAACTTTATATTTATGGAATACTATATTGCTAAAGTGCCCCTTTGATGTTTCATTTTAGGCTTTGCTAGAGCGATTACCCTCCTAAACAGTCAATTAAACTATCATTCTGTAAGCAAAATATTAAGTAGGAGTAATAGTTTTTAGAGATTTATCTGATGTGGGATGCCAGTGCTTTCAAGTAATGGAATGTAAGATTTTGATACTCTGATCAAAGGTCACTTAGTAATTTATAGAGAACTGTTTTTTCCTATAATTATTCAAAACTAAAAATATTTTTCTGTCATTAGATCTGACCTTTTAAATAAGCTAATTAGGAAAACATCAACTTCTAAATCTGTGCAAAAATGATTCAGGTTTTATACAGCATCACAACTGACATTTTAAGTGTGTTGGATGACAGCTGGCTGTAGATGGACTGGTACTTAAACCATCAATTTTGGTTAAAGCAGATTTAGAAAAAATACTATTATTATTACATATTCTAAACTTTTTATTTTCTATAGTAAATTTAATTGAGGATTTTTTTGTGTTCTGAATACAATAAACTCCTTCTAAAATGATAAAACAATAAACACTAAATAAGATCCAATATACTTTTACTTGGCAAAAGCGATACAATTTGTATTTCTTTGTCTGAGTAACTCCATAATTTAGAAGTACATTTTTACTTTTCTGATCTCTGTAGCTTTGCTCATCTAATTGGATCACCTAATGACTGAGTGTCTGCAGCTGTGAGATGGTGGGTGGGGTCAGAGTTGATATATTTTGCACACTGAAGTCTTGTAAGCATGCCCAATAGTTTAAGGAAATGCACACCATTTATGCAGTGTTTCTGACAGATGGAAGTGCTCGACAGGAAATACAGGGTTGTTTTGGTTTTTTAACTTGGTGTTGTTCCTTTTATCCCTGTCTTTCCTCTACGTAGATTGAGCCATTGCCCCTGCTTAGAGAAGTCAAGTCAATTTGTTTGTATAGACCAATATCACAAATCACAAATTTGCCTCAGTTAGACCCTCAATTTGAATAAGGAAAAACTCCCTAAAAAAACAAAACAACATACCTTCCAACGGGGGGGGGAAATAAAGGAAGAAACCTAAAGAAGAGCAACAGAAAAGGGATCCCACTCCCAGTACAGACAGACATGCAATAAATGTTGTGTGTACAGAACAGAACAAGAGCCGTAATCACCTGTCGTAAGCTCCTCTGAAACTCATAGGTTGACATAGGCCTGTGCATTGTGAGGCGCAATCGGGAATCTCTCTGGGTGCGTAGTAGATACAGTGTTCCAGGTTGACATTTCAACTGAATGGATAGAACATGGCTATAGAAATTGTGAAGGTTACAGTCTAAAAATAGAAAAGAAAATCCCTCAACCCTCTGGATGGTGTATAGAAATTGAGAATTAGGTGTAGGAAGCAGATAATAGAACTCATGAAATCAACAGGCTCTATTGCACCGGAGGCTAACGTGACTCGAAATGATGTTAAGTCAAATTTTATTTGTTTAGATTTCATTTCATTACACTTGACCATGACATCTGATCATAAAACATTAAAGTATGAACAGTAACATTACTATTAATAAATGACTCCATGCAAAACAAGGCTAAAATAATTAAAATCCATTGCTATGAAAGCTATAATGGGGTCAAATGTTGCCAAACTATTTTCACCAAACTCAACACAGTGCAATCCTACTTTCCCAGAATTTCATCATTTCTTTTGCTGCAAACAACCTTTTTCTTTTTAAACCAAACAAAGAAATGCTAATAGCCTTTAGAATGAAACAGCCTGCAACACTGACACAATTACATTGCAGGGTCCCATCAGATTATGCAATTTATTGACACAATGTATGGGTGAATATGCAGTAAATGAAAATGAAACCAGATTAAAAGCGAGTCATACTGAAATGGGAGATATATTCATTTTTTGCTCAGCTACAGGAAATGCGACACTCTTGTAAACAAGTTTAGGAAACAAGATTTCTCAGTGTGTCTTTCTCAATGTATCACTCGTTCCCTTTTTTATGACAGACTGTTATACAGCAACTTTCAGCAAGGACTTTTGCTCTGCTCTTCTACTTTCACCTTCTTTGTTTGACTGACACCATGATTGCTGCATAATGATGAGCTGAGACTCGAATCTCCAATTCTCCAGAGACAATGGGGTTCTTGCCTTTTCACTCCGGTCAATTATCCTTTTTTGTATAACCGGTAGTCATCTGAATCAACCTACGACAAAAGGGATCAAAATCACTCTTTTTCTTGTAAATTATAGACTATGACAAAGTTTCAGCAGAAATGTGGGATGAATTCATTGGAATTAATCGGAATTTATCATCGTCACTGTCACACTTGCATAGGCACTCAAACACTCAAAAGCTGTGCTCAGTGTCTGCTAGAAGCAAAGTTTGAAGAGGCTCGCTTTTAGATTTTCGAGGTCAGATTTTACACCATTAACAACTGGGAATAGGAAAAAAAAAAGGTTTATCCCCTTTCTAAAAAGCATCACTTAAAACAAAACACCTTTTTAACATTTATAATTGATGCAGATTTTTCTGTTTCCCATTTGCGATGCAGCCATTCTTTTGGGTCCACAAGGCTTTACCTTAATTTCTTTGATTAAAATGTTTTCCATTGAAGCTACAAAGAAATGTTCGCTGGTTTAGTAAGGAACAATTTGTCCTCTCTCTTAAATAATTCATGATAGTAAATGGTAATAAATTGATATTCGGCATCAAGAGCACCTTGATCAGTACAATCAAAATTAGAACAATGGAGGTGGACCAACATCAAATTAAATCTGTAGTGCGTGCGTGATTGTGATTGGTGTGTCATGGATCAGCTGCTAGCCACTGTGGCATGCACAACTAAGTGTCCTTGCTGATCTATTGCAAAGCCTCATTTACTGTGTATGTGTGTGCGGTCATTGTCTATCTATTTACTTGCGCTGTCTTGCTCTGTATCACTTAATGATTGTTACCTGTTGGCTGATTACAGCAATGTTTATTTCCCTGCAAATAATCTCTCAATATATCCTCGCTAGCTTCATTAACTTCCACATTTCCAATCAAGATAAGGAGAATTACACTGAGGGAACAAAACAATATAAACAAACATAGGAACACTGCAAACAAAGCCAATGTTCTTGCAATCCAGTTATCTGTGTGTTAAGTTATCGTATACCCATTGCATTTTTATGGCTATGGGCAGCTTTGGCATCAATGAAAATGTCAGTCTAGAGTCTAAATGAATGCAGGAATATGCCATTATACGTTTGCTTACTTTTGCAAGTAATAAAGAAGGATCCAGTATTATTATACTGTCTGTGACTGTGTGTACATAGCTAAATTTCCCAATGTCCGTAACAGCAATGGTGAAATCTAAAGAGCAGTAAAACTAAATGTGACAGCAGAGACTCTGAACATCACCATTATATATTTTTATTCCAGACTGGCTGAATTCTCAGTATGCTTCTTCACTGCCTGTGGCGCAGATGATGTTACTGCATACACAGGCTGATTACCATGTGGACACTGTGTTCAAGGAAGACAGTTTATCAAGATGATCGATGGTGCCAGAGCAGGCAGTTGCCCAATAGAGAGGAAAGTGGGCTGGGCTAGCAAATTCTCTTTTGTTGAGGTGGAAAGTCGCATACTGCGGCTGTAATATCATACAGTCACTCAGAAAGTTTCAAAGTTTGAAACTTGGCCGATAATCATGTTGAAGCTCCGCACACCGGTGAGTTATAGACGTTGGGGGTTGTTGCAGGGTTGAGGTTTAATAAAGGATGGCTGCTGTGTGTTGCAGAAAAGGAGCAACGACCACACGGGCCTGCTGGAGTCCTGGTGTTGCTACTTGTGCTGCATGTTGTTGAGTTGTCAGTGTGTATTAACAGTATATCATGTCTGGTAATGTGCCATAATCTTGTTTGCAGTAGAACTGCCAAAAAATTAATTCAGTGAGAGCTGATGGGCACTGAGAGCTCAACCTCACTGAAATACTCAGTGACTGACACATTAACTTGGCCTATTAACATAATTGGGTGAATATGGGCATAATTTTTCGAGTGTGTGTGCATGCACCACTGTGTTAACATGCATGTCTTCACTGGTTTATAATTCATTGCCCATTTCGTGGGCATTCATGTGGCAACTAATCCTGAAGTTTGACCAAATCCAACACAAAAGGCAAAAAAGAAGTGCACTAGTGTAGTTTGTCCTGTAAGAGTACTGCAAGGCAAGTTGGTATATTTTGGTTACATTGAGGTTTATTATGTCCTTGTTTACTGCATTTGACCTCATTCAACATTAGTCTGTGGAAACGGGCATCATTCTTTTTTTTTTTTTGCAAGGGCAGACACACAAAGTCAAATGTGAATTCATCAAATAATAATGGATTGCATTTATATGGTGCTTTATCTTCATACCCAAAGCGCTTCACAGTGAAGAGGGGAAACTCACCTCAACCATCACCAATGTGTAGCACCTACCTGGATGATGCACAGCAGCCATTTTGCACCAGAACACTTACCACATATCAGCTTGAGGTGCACAGGGAGGGAATCATTGAGCCAATTACACAGGGGGATGATTAGGTGGCCAGATGGAGAGAGCCAAGTTGGGAATTTTGCCAGGACACCGGGGAACCCCCTACTCTTTGCAATAAGTGCAATGGGATGCCAGGGCCTCGGATTAATGTCTCATCCGTAGGACGGCATCTCCTGCAGCGGTGTCCCCGTCACTGGGCATTGGGATTTATTAGGACTAGAGGGAAGACTGCCTCCTGCTGGCCCACCAACTCCACTTCCAGCAGCAACTTCGTTTTTCCCAGGAGGTCTCCCATCCAAGTACTAATGAAGCCCACACCTTAGCTTCATCCATTCAGCAGAAACAGAGTACATCTTGGTACGGCTGCTGAAGACAATCAAAGGTGGCATGAATTGATGCAAAGACATATCTGCACAATTTGAAAATTGAGCTTATTCCAGGGCTTTATGAATCTGCCTCATAAAATGTACTGAGACAAAAGAAAAAAGGAAAGACACCAAACTTTTTGTTTTTGTATGTTGAGTTCCAATATATATTTTTGCAAATTGACTAACTTTTATAATTCACTGATCTGTGTGTGAGTGAGACAAGTGACCAAACATCTTGACATGTATAAATTACAGCCATCAACGCACATGCAAACATTACTGAGGCCTTATAGTAGATCAATATATAATAATATAATGAGAATAATCCAGGGCCGACACATGCCCCTTGAGGTACACCACTCTTAATGTATTATTTGTGTAAGAAACTTCACACTGTAGTTTTTGTTCTGTCACATTACAAAAAATTATGTTTTTACAGAGAGGATGCCTCAATGGAAAATGCAAATGACATTAAACTATTGAATGAACACTAACTATAATACACAGTAAAAGAAAAGGCTGAATACAAAATGATGTTTGACCAAATAGTGCATCAACCTTAACTGTAATTTTAATATATATTCAGTCTTGTAAATTTGTTATAGAAAGGAAATACAACAGTCAATCAAGGACATTCTCATTGGTGAAAATGGGTCAAAGATTGGCCTTTTCATTGGATTTTGGCTACAGGCGACATGATGTCAAAATTCACCAATTAACAGAATTGAAATGACAGCAAATTTCCTTGGGCTGATTTCCTTTTGCACGCTCTAATGTCAACAAAATAGCCGTCATCAGTGTCAGGTCTGCAAATGAATGTTTAGTGGGAAGGATTTGATTGGCTTTAGGCACTGTGTTTTGACGAGATGTTCGGTTAGGTGCACTATTGTTGCTCCAGCAAATTTGAAACATCAATTAGTCGTGTTTTAACAGTGGAGAGAGAGTGGTTTTTGAGCACAAAAGTCCAGTGGTTTGCTTCTCCCAAAATATAAAACTGTCAGTCAGAGCACAAGGGAATGAGATAATGAAAGCTGGGGGAGGACAGACTAAGTGGGGCTAATTACATAGCTGACACTTCTTGCCTTCAAACATCCTTTTGCAAAGCATTTTTTTCAAGTTCCCAAGGTAATTTCAAAATGGAGGCTTTGTTTGGGTTTGCTTCACTGTGTTAATATGTGTTTATGCCCATTATTTTTAGGGTATTGCTTTTATTAAACATTTAGAAAAGACTGGGCATATGTAGTGAGCAAAACACAATGTTGGCAGTCTGTGTTATTCCTACTGCAATATTATACACAGAACATTGCTTGTCAATGCTATCAATCCTGTGTGTCAAGACCTACTAGAAAGACAGATGGCTTAAATAAATCAAATATGATGCAGGAGCATGCCTCTTGTCTTTCAAAATGCTTTATGCATTCTCGAGCAGCAGAATCAAAATGCCTCTCATAGCATGGTGGCAGCTCTTGCTGTGTGGTCCTGTTTTCAAAAAAAAATTATACCCCATGATCATTATTTATTTTTTAAAACTTAACAAACATAATTTAACTAAGCAGTCGCCATTATAGATGGTTATTCCATGTGGGACAGCTTCTCGAGGCAATGCAAATAAGAGGAGGGCAGATAGTGAAGCTAGAGTATTTAATATACAACATGTATAATTGATGACAACGGCTGTGAAATATAGTGTAGATTCAGAGGGTGGAAGCTTATTATAATTTTTATCTTGAAAGAAGCTGCAAAGTGGCCTCCAACAATGTTTCTTTAAGAAATTGTGCAAATTATGGCTTTGAAATAACATGATTAGAAGTTATGTGAAAACTGTCAGAAACAGTGTAGATCCCCTCAAGAAAGGGTAGTGAGGTGAAATAATAGATGAAAAATTGCCAGTCTGGTATTACATTACTCCGCTACTAATCTCTTTTCATCAGCGGATAAATGAGAGGCAGTGACGAGGTAATCAAATCGGGAAAGCCACATAAGTGGGTCCTGTCGAAATCGCCTGTCTCTGTGACAACATGGCTTGACAGGACATCAGGTTTTAACGCTTTGAATTTTTGGTCATGGCGCATATGTTATTTGGATCAAGGTTGACTTCCATGGATTAGCATCTGTCAGCTTTATATTCAGCGACACCACTAGGCTTCAGAGAGCAGATTACTGCCAAAGATGCTGATGGCCACTTGTGACTGACTGTGGCACATTGCGTTCTTGTCTTATCTGACATAGCTAAAGTTGCCTCTTTACAAGTGTGAGACAGATCCCTCTGCAAGTGAACAACCACGGAGAGCCTTCATACATCAGTGCTTCTTGGACCGCAAGTCCCATAACGCTCCACTGAAACAGACAGTTTGTTATAGTCTCCTGGCTTTTTGGTTCGACTGTTGCATTTAATGAACATGGGGAACTAGAGTTTGGGGCAAACTTTAAAGAATATACAGTACTTCATCAAGCCTAACATTATCCTCACTGAATGCTGCTCTAGATTAATGTTTATTGTAATGTAAATCATTTTCTGGCCTACTGTAACATGAGAAAAGTAGAACAGGTACTGTAAATAGAACAACCTGTCCAAGGGCAACATAGCTTTCTTTTTATCACTAAACTCTGAATCACAGGAGAAAGACAAGAGTACGGGGGATGGGCGGTGAAACACAAACAATAAAGTGGAACAAATCCAACAGGCACCCGCTTTATCTCGTTCCCTTCGCCTTCCCCACCTTTTTTCCATTTTTGCTATCTTTCTCTATCTTAATGAGCACCACGGCTTTCTATCGAGGGATGGTGCCAGTGTGATACATCACAGGCAGGACACATACAGGGGAACGAGGACAGGACAGTAGCAGGGTGACAGTGTTGCTGGCAGAGCGATTAAGAGTGCTTAGAGAGGCATGCTGATTCACAGAGTGTGAGCAAAAAAAGCACCATCATGCTCTGGGAAATGGCAGAGGCTGTCATACTCTCTTCAAGATGAAAATGTTAGGAGGGCTTCAAATTGCATAAGACTAAGAATGTGGTTTTTTTGGAGCAGATGCAGAACTGTAGTCATGTAGTCAATTTTGAGGTTGAAAGTGGGACAGTCAAAGTTAACACAAATACCAGAACAAATTCATTTGTATTGAACATTGAGACCTAAATAGTCTTTTTAAATGCACAAATAATGATTAGAATGTTTAAAGATCTGCCTGCAATCAGTGCATTAAAGGTAATGAATACATATTTAAAAGCACAATGTGTAGAATTTTAGAAATTTTCCTATTTTGGCAACCTCCAGTGGCAGAACCAAAAGAGACACTGTGACAGACAGAAATGTATGCTGCCATCCTCCTTTCCCCCACCGGATCCAACCCAGGGAAACAAAGATAAATGGGCTGAAAGCAACAGATGGACTGCAAAAACTTTAACTGGGAAAAAAATACAACCACATAAAAAAATCTGCATATAATAGCTTTAAATAGGTTTCTACAGATGAAAATTCTTCCATTGTTTTGAGTAGTAAAACTACTTATTTTTGACGTTATTAACTAGGGAAGATAAAGCGAAGTCAACTTCCAGTGGTGGAATCTCGACTGTAATGAGACTCAAGTCCTGCAGCCTGGATTTGTGTAATATCACATCCTCAGCCACGGAATACCATGTGCTTGACACCTTTTTGAGAAGCAGTTAAATCTTTGAGAGTGTCACATTGAGAATGACATTAACAGGCTTATGTTCTCCCTGCTAAGCACACTCTAGTGAAAGGGGTAGTTATAATTGCTCATCGGTCTGAGTTAAAATGTCTGGTCATAAAGTCAGGCTACACTGTGAGCCCGTGGCGTAATCAGAAATACTCACTGTACAAAGTCTGAGAGCTCACTTGCATAATATGATCTCATTATTCAAAGGCAATGTTGCAGCACATTAACAGAAGGTGACCTTTCCATTTGTTTGCAGCAGATGCTGCCTCTTATTTGATTTTACTGCTTTTAGTCGTGTGGACTCAGATCAAAGTTGAAGTATCTATATTTCTATAAAGCCTATCAATTCCTTTCCTTTAAATTTCAGATGTGGCAGCTAAGAGCAGAGTTTAATTGAACAAAACCTGGGAGTGGAAACCCCAGAGCAGCACCATCAGGGCCCTGCCTCACCAGCGTGAGGCGATTACTGAGCCGCTACATAAATGCCGAGGCTCGATTGGAGAGTGCGTCCATGTCTGTGCTCTATGTGAAATCAGTAATGAGCCAGCAAGTGCCAGGAGAGACTAGCAGGCCAGCTCATTGCCATGCATAGTATAAAGAAGCAGGGACAGCAGGGGAGTCCCAGAGGCAATATAGAAAAGGAAACGGGGTATATTGTCACTCTCATGGGGGGTACATTACTTGAGAAATGCTCTTAGCTGATAACAACAGTAGGATAAGACACCAGATTGCCACATATAATGTGGGACATGATAGTGTTTCTGGTTAAGCAAAGCTTAGCAGTGGCTCCATTTCCTTGTAGTTACCGGAATCGGAGCACAAAATACAGCAGGTCTCCTGTACACAAGCCAAGAACAATCATCGATATTCTATTTTTGCCCATATGAGACACAGATTAGATAATCAAAAGTGAGCATATTTTTATGGGAGAAGAAATGGAAATGTCAATATGCTTATTCAAGTTCAAAGGATTTCTTCCCGAACAGTGTTTGATGACCCCTGTCCTTCCCTCTGTCTTTTGTTTACCTGTGTTTTAGATACCTGGTGGGTAGGGTAGGGGATCGATCATCAGTGCCAACTGGGAGCACCTGAGCCCAGTCCTGGGCCCAGCTACCCAGTACATTGCTGTGCCTTCGTCCTCTAGTAGGGCATCTCCCAGTCTGTTTTTATGAAAAATCTGATAAAACTCCATGTTTTTGCAATGACTACGACAAAGTAAACAACATAACTAAGCCTTTTCTGCTGCACATGGAGGACTGCATACATCACGTGGGTCTGGCTAAGTTTGTCAGTTGAAGGGATATTGGCAGGTTCCACTCTCTGCGCGTGCACGTGCAATCTTGGCTTTCATTACTCTGGACTGTACGAATATACATGAGCTTCGGACTCAGGTATGCGCCGGCAACATTCCAACGTCTGATGAATAATTTGGTTATCTTGAGGTTGGAGGGATGTGCATGTTCGGCGGATTAGAGCTCTGTTTGATCGCCTGGCCGAGGGCCGTCTCACTTTCAATCTGGCCAAGTGTGAGATTGCCAAGGCGATAGTGACGTATCTTGGCAGTGGTTGGGCAGGGTCAGGTGTGCGTGAAAAGGTGCGGGCAGCGGAGAAGCATGCCCCCCTCTTGGCCTTGTTGGCTTCTACTGTAGCTTTTGTAAGAATTTTTCCACCATGGTTGCACCGTTACCTGACTAAAAGTGACAAAATCTGTGTGGTCCCCCAAGTGTCAAAGTGCATTTGGGAATGTCAAACTTGTTGAGTTCTGCTCCTGTTCTGGCTGAACCACGTCTGGATGATCCTTTCAAGCTCCAGGTGGATACCAGTAATGTGGGTGCTGGTGCGGTTTTGTTGCAGGAAGGCCAGGATGACATTGAAAGACCTGTTTGCTACTTCACAAGGAAAGGTAACTCCTATCAGCTTAACTTTTCAGTGATTGAGAAGGAGGCTTTGGCTCTGATTTTAGGTTTTGAGGGGCAAAGCTAATATTGTGGCAGACGCTTTGTCCCATGCCCCCTGGGTTAATTTTCTATGCTAATTTTGGGGTTTCCATCAATGCCTGTTTCTGTTTTGCTCTCTCACTCACTATTAATTTGTTTCCAGGATCCAGTGGCTGAGGTGTGAGAAGGGTGGTGGGACAGTACCAATGTGATTTCCATGTGCTGGGCATAGTTAACTGTTGTTGACTATTAATTTTGTTGTATATATTGTGTGAATTGTTGTTTTGTGGGATCCCTTTTGGGACCCCTTTTTCTATGGGGGAGGGGGGCTGATGACCCCTTCCCTGCCAATCTGTCTTGGTGGGCGGGGCAGGGGATCATGAGTGCCAACTGGGAGCACCTGGGCCCAGCGCTCCCAGGCTTTGGAACAGGCTGTTTCCCAGTTTATCCTCCCCATCTGAGCATTTGGGTTTTGGTTGGCATTATGTTTGGTTTATCCCCTACACCATCTTGCAACAGGCACCCCACACTACCACACATGCACCACCTATACCACTGGCTATACTGACTTTTTCACATCCCGCAATGTTTTCTTTGCTTTTTTATATTCCTTAATAAAATTTTGTTGTTTCTCCCACATTTGTTTTCCGCCTCCCCTCATTTGTCGTGGCTTGATGAGCCGAGCTATGACAATACATCTATGACTTTACATTATTTCTTCTCTTACATTATGGCAGTAGTGGTGCAAAAACATGAACATTAGTTGGTTTTATTCCGTCATAAAAACACCTGCACATAACACACTTTCCCACATATTCACATATTCAAACCATAAACATAAAACATGCACATGCAGAAACACAACAAAAAAACAGCACATAAATAGAATTGAAGCATGCTCACAACAGACATATGACACAGTGTCTGTTGAGTGCTGGCAGAGTCCTGCAGCATTTCACTAGAGAAATGACTCGCCTGCCAGATGTTGGTTAATATGTCTGTCTGTTGATTATAGCTTGTTTCAGAGCTGATGCAAATGTCCTTGATGCCCAGTAAAAAATGTTTGTCATGTATCAGCTAACAGAAACACCTGAGACCATTTCCATGAGGAAAAGGCAAAACAGGCAATGTCTTACAAGCTGTGATGTGTTTACTGATCTGCATTAGGATTTAACCAACATAGACTTTTTTTTTTTAGGGCAGATACTGTTAATAGTATTCCTAGATCAAGGTTGCTGATAATAGCTAATATTTCTGCTGATAGCTGATCTTACTTAAAGTATAATAAGACACTAAAACTCTCCATTGAGACTCATGAATGAGACTAATGAAATTGTACAAGGTGGGGTAGCAGCTCAAACCACTGCTTCTACTCTTGAGAAGCAATTATGATTAGAAATATGGAAATCTGTTAATTAAAGCCAAATCAACCGAGGGTATATGGTGCAGGGTTTTTCAGTCGTGGGTAAATTATTTGTATGAAATGAATTGTTTAATGTGAAGTGAGAGGCAAGATGGCAATCGTTTGAGTAGGTAGTGTGTTTGTCAAGTCATAGCTGCTGTGGGGTCTTTCCGTATGACGGGAGAAAATTGATTCATCTCCCTTACCTTCCCAGCTTGCTTGGGGACTTTGTTCATTCATTACTGGCTGAGCTCCAGTGTTTTTTGCATCCCAGAAGGCGAGTGATATTTCCCAGACAGTGTGGCTTCTGAACTGTCAACTACGGTTAAAACTGTATAAGATCTTTCCATTGACCTGCATCTGTTCAAAATAAGTTGACTTGGCTCTCGTCAGCTATTTTAATCTGTGCTCAGCAGAAGGCTAAAACATGCTTCCAGTAACGTTATCTTCAAAATGTGTGTATCTAACAGATTTTTGGGCTGAATGTGGCAGCTTACAGTGAATCAGTGTCGTTGGCTGGGCTGCCTGGCAAAACAGCAGAGGTCGTATGTGACACTGTCATTTTTCACAGATGGTGTAGAGGCTGCAATAGCAAGTAGCTGGAATATCAATAGGCTGATCTCTGAGCATTCACTGAAGAGGTGAGGAAAGGGGGGGAGTAGCTGAGTAGAGGGCACCTTAAAATGACATTCCTGCAATGCTCAGGATAATTTGTGGTAAATCAGGATGAATATAATTTCTATGAAGTGGCATCTAAAGGTCACCGTGAAAGAATTGTGAGCCTCTTGCTGTCAAGACTCGAGACTATTCATCAACAGAAATAAAGAGGAAGTGAATCATTCACTTGGTTTTGATTTGGTTGACCGCATTAATGACTGAAATGGAAAATGAAGAAGAGTCTGGCCAAGACGTTTATTCTTACACTCACTCACTCTATCAAAATTTGTGAACACACAAAGACATGCAAATTCTCTTATGTACATTTCGATCTCATTCCCCACACTTGGCGCTCAGTGACACATGGCCACCTACAGGTTCTCTAGAGAATCTCTGGGTACTCTTTGCAGATTATCACAGCTTGTTTTTCCACCCGCTTGGATGCTATTTCCTGCTCGTTAACTCTCCATTAACATCTCTTGCTCCATGTCCACTTAACACAAGCACTGCCAGCGAGGTCTAGATCTGAGAGGTCACACCTGCAAAGGAGAGTCTTTCCCTGTAATTACATCCTCTCATGCAGAATGCTACTGTCTAACTCTTAATGAGAGGCCGCTGTCAAGTTATTCCATAAGGGATTTGATACTCTCTCTCCCTCCATGATTCACAATCATCAAGTTGGAGGTGAGTCCCCGAGATGTGTTGACAAGGGTAGGGTCTTCCAAGACAAACAGGTCTCAGGTGAGGGGCAACATTTGGAGCAATTTCGAGACCCCTTTTGAATCATCTTCAATAGAAAAGAGGAGTGACCCTGCATAAAACAATGAAACTGGGAAACCCCTCATGGAGCCAGGACAGGGAAGAGAACTAGTGCTGGAGGCTGATCAGTACCAACTTTTGCCAGTCAAAAGTTTGGACACACTTTCTCATTAATGGGAAAGTGTGTCCAAACTGTTGACTGGTACTGTAGAAACAGTAGGGCTTATCTTAACACACAACACATGCTCTGGAAACAATACCTGGATAGGGACTGGACTTTTTGGAGTTGCCAGTCATGGAAAGTACAAAACAAGTGTGATGATGGTCACGAGGAGACGACTGAACTCCACTGTGTTGGTTGCTAATTGTGACTGTTTAGAATATGATGTGTGGGCCAGTGCTATGACCCTTGTAGTAGACACAGGCACACATTCTTAGCTATTAAACCAGAATTTTCTCTGCCTAGACTGTCTCTTGTTGCGATTGTTTGATTTTCATGGATAGAAGCACTCCTGAGGAGTGGAGAGTGTCTGGTTCGGTGACCTTTTGCTGATGACGTAGGTCTCCAGATTTTGTCTGCTCATGACCTTCAGCATACACTTGGCTGGATTGTGGCCAAGTATGAAGCAGTTTGGATGAGGGTGATCCAAGTGAAGGAGTCACTTGGGATCCAAGTGAAGAAGTTCAAGTATGTTGGAGATCTCCTTCATGAGTTGAGGGTAAGACAGAGCATGAGATTGACAGGAAGATGCAGGCATTGTGCTGGACTGTTGTGGTTAATAGGCAGTTTTGCTCTCAACTAACTTGTTGATCTACATTCCAACCTTTAGCTATGGTTACAACATTAGGGTAGTGACCAAAAGAATGAAATAGTGGAGATACACAGCCACAACTGGCATCCAGGGTGGAACGGGGACAGGGTGAGAAACTCAGTCATCCAGAAGGAGCTTTAATAAAAATGTCTGCCTTTTAAGTTCAAAGGAGCCACTTGTTCTGACCTGAATGCATCCCAGTGGGGAAATTCCCTATGGGGGTTGAGATTGAGATCCTAGATCATATTTTTACAGAATTTGCTGGAGGGAATACATATCCTTTCTGGACATGAATCAAACCAGGTAGAGCTGTAGGTTGTGGATAGGGAAGACAGATGTCTGGTTGCCTTTGCCCAGACATCCTTCTGTAGCTGAAAATTGATGGATAAATGGCTTTGATCATTTTCTGTATAAATATTTACACTGAATCTCTACAGGCATCTGTCAAGATCTATCCCTCACAGTCTGATACCCTTGAGAAAGTGGAAAGGGCTCTAGGAAATGAATGCAAATCTGTAATTATACTGTACCTCACCAGCTCAAGATTTGGATCATTTTGTAGCCCTATTTCATCAGAACGCTGAGCTGGAGTGTTTGTTTGATGGTTATCAGAACCTTTTTCATTTCCTGCTAAACATTTCTTCAAATATTTGTATGCAGTTGTGTGTCTGTGTGTCTTGTCAGTGTCCCTTTCTGACAGCCCCACAGGAGAGTACTTAACACACAATTTGGATAAAATGAGCCAATATTTACCAAAGCAGGAACTTAACCTCACAATAGAGTCCAAGAAGATGTAAAAGGTTGTCTCAGTGAAGAAATAATTACCAACTGTCATTGATATGAATCACTTGAAACCTTCCCACATTATCATATTAAACTGAAAAAGTTGCAGTTACACCACCTCTTTAACATTTGTCAAAAAGCCGACATCTGTTCATTTTTGTCTATAATAAGAAAGCCTTATGCTTAGAATGAACAAATGAAGTAATGACTTTCTTTTTTTAAACTTGCTTATACCCATGAACTGTAGTACCAATGAGAGGACCGCTGAATGGATCTGTACCCCCTGTGGACCAGCTGTACTGCAGCAATGATAGGTTTTGCATTCTGGTCATGCTTCTCTGCAAACAGCAAGTAAACAAAGGCCTAACCCTGCACGGTCCCATGGAGAGGGCCAGCAATGAAAATGCATGTAATCATCAAAAGCAAGGGGCAAGTGCCCTGGGCTTTACCTTGGATCAGTGCTCAGAGATGGGGAATGGGAATCTGGACACCAGGGAGGCAGCCAAATGTATCGGTTTAAGTGCAGCTACACAGCTGCCACATTTTTATAAATAGTGTTTCTTGTATTTACGGTTGAAGCTATATCAACATAAAGCCAACACCTGTTGTCTGTCCCTGACCTGTATAGGTGGTTATATAGATTCAAATAAAAGGCAAAGCATGCATTGCCATTTAAGCAAAAATGCAACAATTGTTTATAACCTCAGAACTGTTATTCGAGTTTACTCATTGGTCATCTGACTAGCCTCAAGTACAAAAGACAAAGTGAGGGCAGAAGTTGTGGAGAAAGGGTGAGGTTGGTCCTTTCTGCTTCCCAGAGGGCATAAGCAATTTTCAGCTCTAGTGAGCCAGCCCCAGGAATACCTAAATCTGAACACAGAACAATATTCAAGCTCATTTATTCACATCCTCCCATGGCAGCAACTGACTTGTCTCATTTTTTAAAAATTTTTTTTAGACTACACTAAACAAAAAGAGCAAGTTTAGGAATACAATGACATGTGTTGAACTTAATGTATTGCACAGCAGAATTTAAAGGATGGTTCAGATAAACCATGATGACAAGCCTAACTTATGTTTTACCTCTAGTGAGTAAAGTATTATGAGAAATCTCAATATTCATCTCTCCTGGGATGATTATAATGACGGTGTCATTCATGGTTCTGATTAGGCTCTGACATATGCACTGGCACTGACTGCAGTAGTGCTGAGACTTGCAGGTAAGCTCTGTGATTGATAGCTATGCTAAGAGTGCCGCTGCTGTTCTCTCCAGGTGATAGCAGCTGCACTCATGCTCAGCGGTCTGGGATGCCAGTGTTTGCAGTCAACACAGAAGTACAGACGTCTTTCTTCTGCTTAGCACAACTTCCCTACTATGACTTACTGTATCTTTATATTATATTTAAGCAGGACTCCTACAAGAAAAATGTAAAACTACAGCCTTATGGGTGAAATTAAGCAAAAAAATATGCTTCCCTTGGGAGCAGAAGTGTCATTTTATGAAGTAGGTTGATGCTAGGATGACTCACAGTGTGTGGATGGAAGCTTTAAAACCAAGTCTTGGATCCCTTGAGACCTTTTTAGAAAACCATGGCTGTCCACATCCAGCTGAAAAGGATTTGTGCATCTTTAGTTGACTCTAGCCAGGGCATAGCTCTCACTGTGTTGTGGCAAAGATTTCAGGTGTGGGACGAGGCTTATGGCAGCTGGAGGTGGACAAAGAGCAGCAAGGGGAGTTAACTGCCTCCACTGTGCTATGACCATCTATACTGATCCACTTTATTTCTCTAATCCACTTGTCTCAAGCGAGCCACAAGTGTGTCCCATTTGTATTGTTGGTGTTTTTGAATATAAATCTGTGGACTTAAACATTTTATGGGGATTAGGCCAGCTTAGCTCCATGCCTAATGCAATGATTAGGGATTTCTGGCACAGCAGATAAGTGAATGTTCACTAGTTACTCAGCAACTGTGCTCAACTGTTAAAGACCTTAAGCCGAAATGGCAAAGTCTTGGACAAGGCAGCACTCCAGCTGCAGTTGTGTGTCACCCATAACACTTCATTAACTTTGGCTACACAGCGGTACACGAGTTTCACATTGGTCATTGACCATCTGATGAAGTCAACAATCTAATGTCACAATTAAGTTCAAGTGAGTGACTACACAGATGATGTTGATAAAGATGGTCTAAATGTAATCTGTGTTTACAAGAATGAAAAAAAAAGCAGAAAAGGGGGGAAGAAAGAGGAAAAAGCAGAATATTCCTGCTATGCTAGATTTTTTTTTAATATTACATCTACAAATTTAGCATTTAGGAAACGTATTGGACTGAATAAAACGGCTTAATTGAAGTTTGATTAGTTATTTTACAAAATAGGGCTTGAGGAAAAAGCTGAAGTAGTACTCCACTCTGATGATATTTATGTCAAACTGAGAAGTGATAAGCCACCGAGGTGAACATAAAATTTAACCTACAGCACCTGATTCTGCTCCAAGAGTTGTGACCCAGCTCAAGACGGAGAGCAGACAAATCACATTACTCCTAATATCAAAGGCCTATGAAGCGAAGAAGTGAGTGGTGTATAAATCAAAGCAAGGTCTACAACACAGGCGAATGTTTAAGGTTAAAAGCGAGAACTAGTGGGTCACTTGGGGATCAAAAGAATTTTACAGTGCTGTATGAAGAGAATTTTTAAGTGCAAGTTGGAAATGAACCTTTTGAAGATAAAATGTCAGCTCCAATTTTGTCAATAATTCCTTTTTTAATATGGATTCCTTGGTAATATGGACTGTGTGTGGCATGTAATTACACTACCCCGCTCTCTTTTTTAAGAATGTACATGCTAGCATTGCATAGTTTAAAAAGGTAGACGGAAGATTGATCTTAAAATGCCCATCAGCTGCAAATATAAGGGTTTGGAAATACATTCAGAAGACAGAAGAAATGAAATGACAGTTTTTTTCAAGCCAGAAGCTAGTGATTAGGCATTATGTGGTCAGAAAATGTATCCATCAAAGTGGATGGGCAGACAAAAGCCTAGAAAAAGAGAATGGCTTTGAGCACTCTGCATGAAAAAATGATTATCAAGCTGATAACAGTGCAGAAACCTAGGCTTTGAAAAGATAGCAAAGGCATTTATTCATACATCACATGGATTTCTACATAGAGAAATCTGTTGCTAATGCCTGTTTTATTTTGTCATATGCAGGTCGGGTATTTGTTGGTTTAATATGGTTCAAATTCAGTATTTGGAAACATTTTTATTCAAACTTAGACATTAAATAAAGTTGTCCAGAGTAAACAAGTTCTCTCTTCCACAGATTAGCTTAGTGCCATCACGCTGAGGCTGCCATTGGGATATCCTCATTTGACTTGTTGCCTCATTTCCACCCATCTCACTTTTCATCAACCATTCATGTGCATTTTGATTGCGCAGTGCCTTTTTAGTGTGTGTGTGTGTGTGTGTGTGTGTGTGTGTGTGTGTGTGTGTGTGTGTGTGTGTGTGTGTGTGATTTCTCTATAATGTAGCAGGTGTCTAATGGGGAGATGTTTATTTATGCATTGATTATGAAAAATATCTGTGCCAGATATCTGTGCTTCTAATTACCAATCTAATTGGTGTACAGCCAGAATTGTCACTGTTGTTTGATGAATTGCTCTCAGATGGGCTAAAAACTGATAGTAACACAGAAAAGGTCACACTGCTCATACTGATGGCTTAGTGAGACATACAGCACATATTTATATTTTATAATCTACTTCTGGATCATCACTATTCAACATGTTGAAAGATGGAATTGTATCCTTTTGTAGCATATTGAATATGTTTTACTGAATATGACTCAAACTGCTGCTGATATCCTTTTTTTGTTTGTTTTATAGATTTTTGAAAGATTCATTCTCTTAAATGTATTTGTCTAAATACTCTGAAAGTTGAAGGTAAATGGTTGATATTTCTTTCTCACTGAGAAAAGAGGTGAAGTACTCTTCATGAGTTCAACATAATAGTATAATATATTATAACTGCACTTTACCCCAGACCTTATTATAACTGCCATTCAAAAGAATGACTAAAAAGCTGAAACTGACAATCGTCTTTTTGCACCTCATTACAAATATTGTCCTCTCTTTTTTTTTTATAGGTTCCATCTGAGTAGGAGGTGGCAACAAAAGACCAAATGCCATGGATGTATTCAATTTCACCTACTGGAATGCCTCTGAAGGCAACGACACACAAGTTGTGGAAGAGAGCGAAAGCGCCTACAAGACTGTGGAGGTGGTGTTCATCGTGTTGGTGGCCGGTTCCCTCAGTTTGGTTACAGTCATTGGAAATATCCTGGTCATGCTTTCCATCAAAGTTAATAGAAACTTACAGACTGTCAACAACTATTTTTTATTCAGCCTTGCATGTGCTGACCTAATTATTGGCCTCTGCTCTATGAACTTGTACACAGTCTACATAGTAATGGGGTACTGGCCCCTGGGGCCAGTGGTGTGTGACTTGTGGTTAGCGTTGGACTATGTTGTCAGCAATGCGTCTGTCATGAATCTTCTCATCATAAGCTTTGACAGATATTTCTGTGTCACTAAGCCCCTCAGCTACCCTGTCAAAAGGACCACCAAGATGGCAGGAATGATGATTGCTGCAGCCTGGGTCCTATCTTTTATCCTCTGGGCACCAGCCATTCTCTTCTGGCAGTTCATTGTTGGTGGGCGGACAGTGCCTGAGAAGGAGTGCTACATTCAGTTCTTCTCTAATGCCGCTGTCACGTTTGGCACAGCCATTGCCGCCTTTTACCTGCCTGTCATTATCATGATTCAACTCTACTGGCAGATCTCCAGAGCGAGCAAGAGCCGTGTGAAGAAGGATAACTGCAAGCCATCAGGAGCCAACCCAGAGCCCATCTCCCCTGTCCAGAGGAGGAATAACACACCAAAACCCAACAATAACAATGTGCCAGGGGAAGATACGGGGCCTTCTCAAAGCCAGCATGCTGATGATGGGGCTGTCCAGCATGATGGAAAATTGCAGAATGGTAAAGGACCTTCCTCAGCCACTGCTGACGGGGAAACCGAAGGTGACGATTTGGCAAGGGAGAACTGCTCCCCTGGAGAAGAGAAAGAGAGCTCCAATGACTCAACATCTGGCAGTGTGGCCGCATCCAACCAGAAGGAAGAGGAAGCGGCACCCTCCACGGCCAATTCCAGCGCCGAGACAACCCAACCACTCCCGCGTCAACGAGCCAAGGCAGGGGGCTCCAAACTGACCTGTATCAAGATCAAGACTAAATCGCCTAAGGGTGACTGCTACACGCCATCCAACACCACCGTCGAGATCGTCCCAGCCTCTGAGCGGCAGAACCACGTGGCTCGGAAGATTGTGAAGATGACTAAGCAACCTCCCAACAAGAAGAAGAAAGCGGCATCATCACGGGAGAAAAAAGTGACCCGCACCATAATGGCCATCCTGGTAGCTTTTGTAGCCACCTGGACTCCTTATAATGTGATGGTGCTTATTAACACCTTCTGCTCCAGCTGCATCCCCAACACAGTGTGGACTATTGGCTACTGGCTGTGTTACATCAACAGTACCATCAATCCGGCCTGCTATGCTCTGTGCAATGTCACATTCAAAAAGACATTCAAACATCTTCTCCTCTGCCAGTATAAAAATATTAGGTCAGCCAGATAAATTTGGGCCACTTGGGAGGAAGAGTTTTAAGTATGAGTTGACTGTATGTGTGTGCCATCCGTGTGTGTGTGGGTGTGTGTCTGTGAAAGAGGTTTGTGAGCATGATAAATACTGCAAGAGTACATTTGAAATTACTTTCCACCATTTCATCATTAGTTTTCCAGTTTCTCTCTCAATAACCGGTTGTAGCATTTTACACAAATCCAACTGATGCCAGTTGCGTTGAGATGTGTCATGCAGAAGCAGTGCAGAAAAGGAAGGTTGTGAAAAATTCAGAGTTATTCAGAGTTGTAAACTCAAAGAAAAAAAAAAAAAGAACAAGGGTGTGTAAAGCAGGAAGCACTTGGGAGTGACACTGGGCTGATAAAAAATGAAAAAAGAAGAGAGGAGGAAGATCTGCGCTGTGTGAAAACACAAGAAAAACTTCAAAATGGGAAAATAGGGCTGACTGAATTTACAAACCTCAGAAGTTTGAAGTTCAGTGAAGATACCTGTAGATAACTGTACATATCAGTGTATACTCAGTATTTGTGTGAGCACACATATGGGTGTGTGTGTGGGGTTGGAGTATGTGTGTACACCCATGTGTGCCCCTCCGCCTGCCTTCTTTCCTTGTGTCTGTGATCCTTATTACGGCACTTTCAACTAGCTACATGTAGAATAAAGTGGGGCAGCCTGTGTAGATTGCCTGTGACATGGTCACATCAGGGCTTGAAGCTATCTCATCCATGAACGAGCCCCTGTCGGAATATGTTGTCATCAATATATAATAGACATGTAAATATATTAAAGCTACACTTGTCAACTTTGCATGTCAACGGGCCCAAATGGTAGCCAGAAATAGTTTTGAACTTAAAAGTTTGGTTCACCCAAATTACCAAGAAACATATTTCTCACTTATTTCTACTGGTGGTGTTTATCCATGCGGGACGGTTAGGATGATTTTATATGAACAGGTTTTTATATCTGTGTCTGAAATGTTAGCCTCCACACAAAAAACAGTTTTCATGAGTGGACTTTTGTTTGTGCTCACAGCAGTGGAAAACAACTTTTAAAAAATTCAGTAGCAAACATGTCTTTCCAGAAACAATGCCCTGGTTACACAGACCACAGTTTACTTCATTGGAACTACTTTCTAACAAAGAAATACTTCAATAAAATACTACAATAAAATGAATACAATTGTCAGTTAGTGATCAAATATTTTTTGTAATTTTAGCTGACTTACCCTTTAAATGTGAATTCAAAGTACATACAGGATGTTGACCCATATTGTTTCATAAAATGAGATGTACTCAACTGCAAAACTTAATTTGGACCAATCAGATTAATCTGTGACCTTGCTAATCAAGAGTTAGATGAGATATTGATACCACTCTCATATCTGTCTGTTAAATATGAAGCGATAGCCAGGAGGCTGTTAGCTTAGCTTAGCATGAAGACTAGACACAAGGGAGAAACACTTAGCCTGGCTCTCTCTGAAGGTAAAAATCTGTCCAACAACACTTCTAAAAATGACTGATTAACATATTATATATTGTTTGTGTGATCTTTAAAAAAAGAAGTGTTGAAATGACATGTTGTGCTTTAATGGGGGGCTTTATGCCAGTAACTTTCTTAAGTGTTATCGCACGTCCTACACATAATCCCATGAAAAACCATAACTTGTCATTTTTAAATTTTTGATATAGTACAGATTAAATTTTATAAAGGAAAACTCACTGTATGCATCCTCCCAAATATTATAGAGAATACACAAAAACCTGCAAGAACAACAAACAAACAACAAGTTATGAGTAAATAGGAAAAAAATCTGGCATGAGATTGTTCAGTCAAACTTTTCTGATTTACCAGACGTTTCTACCACATCTCTTCAGCTTCCACAACTGCTGACAGGATTTCTGATATTTATTTTACAGCGGCTATTAAGATATTTATGTTTGCTGTCAAGTTTTTCACCACTGCTAGGAACCCTCCTACACAGTGAGTGAAACAGGTGATCGGAGCTCAGAGCTGGGGCGTATTATCTGCGGGAAGTCATTGTTTGTTTTTTTTTGTTTTTTGTATGTGGATGTGTGGGAGGTGTCATTTTATCCTGCTGATTAGTGGATTGATGTCACAGTGTGTGCTGTACCGCACTGTACTGATGATGATGATTGTGAAAATCTGTGTGTGTGTATATGTGGGGGTGCTCTTGTGTGAAGTGTGTGTGTGTATGTGTGGGTATACATGCTGATGTGTGTTTGCGCGCTCCAAGAATGGAGTTTACTTCTGATCACAGGTCACGAGCTTGTGATTTAAATAAGGGCTATTTCCGCGTCTTTATTTGTTCTGTAACTCATCTCCTTTTCACTTTGAAAATGAACATGCGAGTTAATTAATTCTATGAAAAAAAAATCATCCTTTTCTTAGATTAAAAGTAATAAATAGCTGTGCTTATTATAATGATAATGAAAAAATGAGAAAATATCAATTTACTGTAAGACATGTTCTGTGTCTCCATGCGTGTCATCCATCATCTCAACCTAGTCGACAATTCTCTATTACATTAATGTATGCTCACCAGTTGGAGTGATAAATATGCGGGAGCATTTGCCATCAGGAGGTTGCCAGAGTAGTTGGTAGGGGGGCTTTGCAAAAAAAAAAAAAACGCCTGCACTGAATAGCTCCTCAAGGCTGTCTCCTTAAAGAGAGATCTGGGACAGATCCTATAATGAAAACTCACCATGAGGCTGATCATATTATGGGACGATGTGGAACACCTACATTTGAGATTAAAGATTGCCCATTACACGCTCAGCTTGTGCTTGCATGCTTCGCGCCCATGCCCCACTTAGTGCTCCTCTCAGTCCTGATCCTGTTATAGTCTCTACCTCATATATGAAGTCATGAATGTAATCTAAATATCACATGTAGATTCATTAGCGTCCTCTATTATTCATTCTCATTTTCTCTCTTTCTCCTGCACCCATTATTGCCTTCCTTCCTGCTGTATTATACTGTACTCCCCTATGTGCAGAGCTAGTGCAGGATAAACATCCTTGCACTTGCATTCAAATTTTGTAATAGTAATGACAGAATTAATCACAATTTCACATTAAGCCAGTACATCAATATTTGCATTTTGGCTATTTTTGCTGTCAATCTGTAGCAAAATGGCAAACACATTTCTTGCATGTTAGCTATACACATACATATAGTTGAAGATGTATTCAGATCCTATACTTGAGAATAAGAAGGGCTGCATCTTACAATTATTGTCATTATCAATTAATCTGCCATTTTCTCAATTAATCGTTAGGTCTATAAATCATCAGAAAACAGTGAAAAATGACCATCACAATATATTAGAGCACAAGGTGATGTCATTAAAAATCTTGTTTTGTCTAACCAACAGTTCAGAACTGAAAAATATTCAATCTAAGATGTAAGACCATGAAAAACCGCAAATTCACACATTTTGGAACCATCAAACGTTTGTCACTTTAACTTGCAAATTGACTTAAATGATTAACTGATCATTAAAACAGTTTCCAATATACTTTCTTTTGACTGACTAATTGTATAATCACAGCAGCTTGAAGAATAAGTCACAATACCACAATGTAAAAATAATCAATAAGTCATACATTCAAATTTTTTCTTAAAGGTGCGCTTCACTTTTTTCACATGTCCAATGTGGAGTTTGAAAAATGTTAATGTTTACCAAGCAGGGAGGGTCTAATGAAATAAAGCTACTGAGTTGTATCATGGGAAGTTTCTGAGTCTCTTACAAGTCCTCAAACTTTTTGGAATCCCAATAATAGATCACAGAGTACTCTTTAAAGTAAAAATATGTACATACATAAGTATTATTTGTAAAATGTACTTGCCCATTGCCCATTTCAGAGTGTTACATTACTGGATTAGTTTCACTGATACATAAGCAGCATTAATCTTGCCTAGATAATATTGCATCTTTTTACAGGGTGATCATATGAGTTATATGTTTTATATTAAACAAACAGTATTTTCCTCTGAAATGTAGCAGAGTAAAAGTTAAAAAGTAGCATGAAATGGAAAACCCTTAAATCGAGGAACCTCAGACTTGTGTATGTACTGTGGAAAATGTATTTGATTCTGTCCCGTCACTGTTGCACATACATGGGGGGTCCATGTTTATCAATCCCAGCAGTTTCAGCAGGAGCTCAGGCATCCATCCGAGTTCAACATCCAACTATCTGTCACGGTGATAAGTGGAGCCATGTCTGTCTGACATCTGTCACACATCTCGGTAGTGGGTAAAGAGCTTTCCAGAATATCTGATTAATCTTTGCTAAGCTGTCGTTTGAGTGATACCAGCAGGAGAGTAAGTGGCTCACAGTCACAGGTGGTCCAGGGTCCCAGTTTGAGCAGCTGCTTGGGTGTTTGATGGAAGGTGATGGCAGTTTATAACCTCCTGGAGCGGGGAAAAAAAGGGGTGAGATGGACTTTAAAAAAAAAAAAAAACAAGTGCTCTCACTGCAATCATCTCTGCTCCGTGCACTTTCAACATCAGGAGCAAAAGTTCTTACTAACTGTTTCAACCCCTTCAGCTCCTGTTGCCAAGTTGTCGAACGGATGAGAACAAGGCGTTGTCTTTTGCATTGGAAAGTGAAACGTGGGGGAAGTGGGTGATGTGAGAGAACGGGGGCTTATATGATAGAACGAGAGAGCGCCGTTCGGTGACAGTGAGAGACAACGGCTGTCATGCACGCGAGGGAGAGAGCCAGCTGATAGCCTCAAGGTGTACACTTTGTACGTATGTAACAGATAAGCTTGGCTTTGTAGTCATGGTTACGTGGGGGGTTGTGAGAGGGGGAGAAAGGGGAATGAAGCAGTGGCGGAGGAGGGGGGGGGGGGGGTGGTATGGTTTGTCACTGACAAAATCCAAAGCTAGAGGATCACACTGCATGTGGACCATGTTTGGAGAAGTCGCAGCCATTCTGGGCAGGTCAGCCAAGGGTTTTGCTGCAGGAATTTGAACGTCTCAGACAAAACTGGCTGCCTGGTGTAAACAATAAGTAATATGGCACTGTTTACCGTCCCTCCTGAGCTTTTATGGCTCCCAACCTCGTTTTCTGCAAACAGAATCCACTGCTTCTTGCTTTATGGTTATCATGATCATAACCTTTGCATTTTACAAGCATTTAATGCATATATCCTCATGTGCAGGACATACATTATAATGTTCATCTGTCTAATGACTAGAATAAACATTGTCACTACTGTAATCACCAGATCATAATGTGCCGTCAGAGCTAGCTGGGCTCCTCTTCATACGGCTTATGTCAAAGGGCTAATCTCCTTTTACGGGAGTACATATGACATGTAACATTTATCAGAGACGACTTCGAATTCGAAGGTTTCTCTGGCTTCACTCTGGAGGCCGTGAATAACCTGAACAATCTTTGAAGTTGCAGAAGTCACGCAGAAAGTGAAAACGCAGCAGCTTGTACGTGCTGTGAGAATATTATCCAAGACGGAATATATATATCGCCAGATTGTACAGAGCAATTTGAAGTGCCTTACCCAGAGTGACAAACAAATTGCTCTTTTATCCTAAAATCCCTGTTGTATCTTCAGTGTGTCTGTGCTGAAAGTTGTAGATAATGCCGCAGTGTGATGCGCATTAAAGAGCATGTTATTCAGCCTTCCTAAATTATCTTTTCTTTTTTTTTTTTTTGTTAAAGATACTGTGTTTTTCAGCTCTGAGCTCCCATTACTGAAATTTCCATTTTAACAGCCGCTGCCAGATTATCGAGGCAATGCAAGTTTGGTGACTGAACAATCTAAAATCATCATCTCAATGTCTTTGAAGTAATTTATCAGAAACTGTACAGTATACAGTCACAGCAGTGACATATTTCAATACTATCCTGGAGGCACAGCGGGCTGTTTTGGTTGATTTTCCATCCAACATGTGTGTGCGTGTGTGTGTGTGTATCTGGTGTGTGTATGTGCGTGTATTCACATTTGTCATAAGGGAAATTATGCTTCCCCCTGCAAACTCTGTGTGTCTGTCATAATATCGAGATCAGTGTCGTCATTTGTGTGAGTGTGTGTGCATGCAGCTTGCTGTGGTGTTTTATTTATTTCCTTTTTTTTTCTTTTTTTTTCCCTAAATGGCATCCTCAGCATGAAGACATCAGATTGGACAAAATATCATGGCACACATCAGGGAAGATGCGCACAGTGTGATTGTCTATCTCTCTGTCATCACTCCTTCCTCTTTAAACAGTCTTTCAATAGCAACAGGCTTCCAAAGACTCAGACACAGCTTTGTGTGACACTGGAATACATATAAATACATTATATTGTACATTTTCTATCACATTTTATAAACCTCCGTTTCTTTTATCATTGTACAAATGTAGTATTACAAATTAGAATATGATAAGTGTACAGACAATTTTTTTTTTTCTGAAATAAAACAAATGTTTATTTAAGATCTATAGAGATATAAGTATAATAGGTTATGGAAGTATTTCAAAGAGAATATGGTTATAAAAGTATAAGGTATAAATATATGTGCATTTCTTGAGGCATGATTTGCTTAGAAATGGATTCTCGCCTTGCAAAAGGAGCGACCGGATTCAAACTTGGAGCAGAGTTCTGGAGGATTTGAAGAGTGACTTTTTGCACCCAGAAAGTTTAAAAAAAAAAAAAAAAAAAAAAAAAAAAAAAGTGCAAACCTGGAAACTCAGAGGAGGACAAAAGCTAAAATGAGTTTCAGTGTGAGCCGAAGGCCCAGAGGCAAGGGCTTCATTTGGATTTCACCTGTAAATTTACCGGGCTTCACACTCACCTTGGGAAGAAGCTGGTTGCCTGTTATATCACTGGACACTTTATAACTTTTGCAATTTTAACAGCCTAGGGGGGAAAAAAAAGAGGTGTTTTTATTTTAGTGGAGCAACCAAAGTGTTGAGGGTTGAATTCTTTGACCCAATCTGAACTTCAAGGGGTCACGATAAACAATTTAAAACAAAAATGGCAAACAAAAATGAAAAAAAGAAAAATCAGTAGCCTGCTGCAAGTGTTAAATGTACATACAGTGTTCATTTTTCATTTGCTTATGTATGTAGATGTTCATTGTGTATTCACTCACTGTGGCTTGTGGCTTCTCTTCGCAATAGGAAAAATGAATTTAACAGTCTATTGTTTGCATTGTATATATCTATATGATATACATTATATGTAATTCGGATGCGGTACATTTGAAATGTACATACACGTGTTTAATAGCTACTATCTGAATGTTTCCTCCCCCAAGAATCCCCCATCTATTCTCCTCCCCCTTTACCCCACTATGATACTTCCTGTACAGTAACAATGGTATTGATTTCCTTTTTGATGCATTCTTGATTGATTATTTGTTCTGGACAATGAGTGTTAATATCACTGGCCAACTATGACTCTGTAAGATGAACTGCATTAAGTGGTTACATTGTGCCATATTCTTTCAGAATGAAATTCAAATAAAACTATATGAAATGTGTTTGACATTTTTGGAGTTTTTTGACTGTGAGGATGCACAAGGGTGAAAGAGAAATGCTTTCTACCTTTTTCATTTTTTAAAATTTTATTCTTTTTTTTGATTTTGCAAATGTAACAGGATACATAGGAAAATGTTAACTCCGACTGAGGACTAAATAGTGAGGACTTTATATATTTTTACAGCCAGGAGCTGCATGGAGAGTAAAAACCAGAGGGTATAAATTGAGGTACAAAAGAGCAGCAGGAGGAAAACAAACTAACAGTTACATTTTGCACACATGTACAGTAGCTATTTCATGCAGCCTCCAGACAGAACTAACTTATGTTTATTGTTATTGGAAATAAAAGAAAAAATATCATAAACCACAAAATGATCAGAGGAAAGAGTTACAATTAACTTGAGCCACTTCAAAATTTGCAAATGCATGACTTTTTTTGCTCAAGTTAATTAAGCAAAGATGTTTAGAGCTTCACTTTTAGCGAACTGCTTCATTAAGTCAGGGCATGGACCAAAGAGTTTTCCAAATTAGAGTTAGGCTATGCAATTGTAAGACAAATCCTATCCAATTTGTTTTTCAGAAAATAATCCTAGAAATAACATCATTATGTGAAAACACTAGTAAACAAATAGTCATTAGCTATTCGTGCCGCTGAGTATTTTATCTCCTATCGCAACATACAAGTTTCTTATCAGGTGCTAGAAAGAAGAAAAAGTAAAACACGTCACTATAAGTCATATTTCCACTGGTTTTGTCAAAGCTCTAGGCTCCTACTGTCAACCTACAGGACATACACAGAGGAACCATGTTGAAATAGGGCAGTGGACGTCTTTCCACCCTCTTCTTCCTCCCTAGGACAAACAACTGCATCAGTCCATTTGGGTGCGCTCTCGCTTCTTGCCGTCTTTCTTTTGCTTCTTTGCATCTGCAAGGACAGAAAAGAGTGACAACCCACAGTGTTTACTTCGACAAATTCTCTGCCAGAGGTGGTGTGTTTGGAAATAAACAAAATCCCATTGTCTGCATGAAGAGCACCCATGCCCTGCTTCAACTTGTAATAAGCAACCGTTTGAGTTTTAATTAGTTTTTTTTTTGTTTTTTGCCAGAGTGCAGGTTGAGTGCTGTGACACTGCGAGCGTTCCCTCCTCCGCTGTCTCCTGAGGATTGATTTAGTGGCCTGCTGTATGCCCCATGAAAAACCACTTTATGATCTTCCCGCAACAGTGCACTGGTACCTGGCAGCCATGACAGAAGCCACAGTCAATGGCTTCCCTTTCCGCTTTGCGGTCTCTCCGCTCTGGTGAACAGGAAGAGAGCACAACCTGCAGCAGTTTGGCTAGCTAGCTTCTGGCTAGCTGTTTGCTGGACTGTCAATCTGCCGAGCTGTTTGTGCATGCCACTGTGTCTGTGTCTCAGTCTCTGTCAATGTGGCTTTTGCAATCTCTGAACATACATACAACTGTATGTGCAGATATGGGTTACACACCTAAATTAACTCTTTTTAAAATGTTTTTTGGTGATAATACCTTGCCAAATAGGCCTTTTTCATGACATGTCACAGTAGGAAAAGCACAGATTATGCTATTTGAAGCTGTGTGTTTTAGCAACAAGCAAGCAAATTTAGCTAGTTTTAAGCTAGGTATAGATTTGGGCGTTCATTTTGATCAGATATCTGCAGCGGATGTGGTGTCAGAGCCCTTAAGACCTCCTCAAAAGTGCAGACATGTGTTTCCAACTTGTTTCACACAGCCTGCTTTACATTTCTCAATCAGTGCCGAGACTTTTGACTTGTTTTTGCTAAAGCCAGCAACAGAAACCGGAAGTTAAGAGACAAAACTGGAAATGAAACAAACTGTCTGTCACACTGTCATAGCTGAATAATGTTTCTAACACCTGTGCTTTCTACGACAAAATGTCTGCTGTGAAAAAGGCCTATTAAGAAAATTTGTGAATAAAAAGATGTATTTTGTGCTCACTAATTCTATACTTCTCTGTGTATTTGATCATCTTTTTTCAGAAAAAATATATAGTACATCTCCTAATCTCTAACTGTGAGTGGTGTTTTCTAGCAAGCTTTTCAGTTTTCAACATGTTAAACACAGACAGAGATGTAATCCTGGCTAATCCACACCCTGTTTGTTTAGACCGCATACCTAATCCGAAGCATGTTCCTACTGCACTTACACCTTCTAATTTCAGATGCTCCCACGAGTTTGAAGACGAGTCAAAATGTTAATCAGTGTGTTGCTTATTCAGAGCTAGAACTTGTCATAGAAGTCAAATAAAATGTGAAGGCTTGATTAAATTGTCTGAAAAATCCGATAAGAGGACAGTAATATATGGAAAAACCCATCTTGCTGTATTTTAAAACAGATAATATATAAGAAGACTGTCAATACTTAAATCCTGAATTAATTTTTTGTATGAATGGATTATCTTGAAAAGGACACCTCCACAACTCACAAATCCTCTAATGACATGCTGGCAAGCAGCTCTGAACAGCGACAAGTTATGCCTCGTCAATGAGATCAATTGAGTTTCAACCTCTTAACATTCTGAATGTGCAGGATGAAGGAATCTTCTTAAAAATCTCTTCTTGTCTCCTCACTTGCAAACTTCCACAGGCATTAACATTTTGACGTGTATCGCTGTAACCCATGCAAATATGGAAATTGCTCTTCCATCCCATTTGTTTGCTTGTATTTGTTTGAATGTATTCTCCTTTTTTCTTCTTCTTCTTCTTCTTCCCTTGTTGTTTTTGACAACATATCCCATTCCCCGGGGAGCGAGATGGTGAAAAAGGATTCGCTCTCACTCTTGTTCTATCTGCTCTATATATATATATATATATATATATATATATATGAGATGGGGACACTCATACCAGGCTGGAGTACTTTCTGCTGCATTTGCACATTACATGGCACTGCTCACTCTCCTCTTTGACTTTGACACAGACTCATAATCAGGCCGCTGCTGCCTTCTCCAGCTCAAATCTGCCCAAAGCCAAAACGCAGTAACTACATATTTGCTCAAAACTGGGTTGAGAGCAGAATCAGACTTTTTGACATTTGTAAGTACATTCACTTCAGTACTTGTTGTATTTTGAATTTAATTCTACTTTATACTCATACATCACTACATTTCTGAGCCAAATAGCCAAATATTGTAGTTTTTAACACAGCAAAATTGTCCTATTATACTTTGCAGCTTTAGGTTTTACCTACAAAACATGAAGATCAGATTATATTTGTTATAGATTAAACTACCAAACAGTATATAAAGTAAATTAAATTAGTTCCATCTACAATAGAAACAACATCAACTTTTATTCCTGATCAAATAATACTGATAATGAAAGAGGCCATTCTGCTGCATATTGAGCATTTTTACTTTTTTTACCTTTAGAAACATACATTTTTATGTAAGTACTATTTTGAATGCAGGACTTTAACTTGTGTTTAAGTATTTTATATTGTGGTATTACTACTACTACTACAACTACTACTATTGAAATACTTCCTCCAGCACCACTTTTTTTTTACCACATAAAAATATATTCCCTAAAAACACTTAATTTTCTAGAAAACATATAACATTGTCAGCAAGCTGCACTACTGTGCTCTAGCTGCACAGTTACTGACATTTTAATGCATTTTTATCTCTATATTGTCACGTCCATTTTATTCATATAGGCCTAAAATTTATCTCAGAAGGCTTTACATCCCAACACTCTATCTCAAAGACCATCAATTCAGATTGTGTTGTTGCTCCGGCTGCAGTTATTGCACTTTGTCTCTGAGCTATAGAACGCACCATCCCATTCATTACACTCTCTGTCACAGGAAGACACAAGCCTCTTTTTATATAGAGAAAAGAAAGACAGTTAATTTAAATCATAGAATATTTATGATGCTAATGAATAAATTAAAATGGTCAAGGGACCTCAAACAACACATTTTCTTTGTAGATACAACTCTACATTTTTCTTGTGCATTCATTTAAGATAATCCAAAGACAGAGTGCGTTATGTGCCTTTGGTTAAAGGAGGTCATCATCACATGGTGACTGATGGTCTGTCATTTATATATTGCCTGCTCAAAAAGGCATAAAATGAAGCTATTACAACTTAACTATCTGCTTCAGAGTTTGTCTTATCAGCCACAAAACTTTAAACCTTCTTTTCTCATTTTCACACTTTCTGTAATTACTGCTCTCAGCCGTTGTGGGGTAGAAATATTGAATTTAATAATAATAATAATAATACCAAGTGTGAGTCTGAATGCATATCTTTGATTTAAGCATCACAACACCACATGTTTTTCCAGTGAAAATCACACACACAAAATTGCCCCAAACAAATTCAGAGATGCCAGATTTATTTTTTTTCAAAGCCTTTTGTTTAAACTGAGATCAAGTCTGGCATCCAAAACATTCCCTCGTGCATTACTCACTCCTGTTCAGCTGAAAGAGAAGGCGGGGACCTTGAGGTTTCTACAGGCATTCATGATGTTTCATTTCTGTCACTCTTTGTTCTCGCTTTCGCTCCGCAGGGTCTGTGTTTCACCTGGGCCAAACAGCCAAGACACGCAACTCTGAATCGCAGATCACTCCCAGGGCGCCTCCTAGCATTGTCTCCTACAGAATCTGCAAATGACAGATGCTACCTCCATCACAGCAACCTGCTGCAGTCATGGGAAACCTATCTTCCAAACCCACGGTGGCTGTTCAGAATTGCAGATTTGGCCGGACAGGACAGATCTCTGCTCCCCCGCCGGGGGGTTAGATAGTCTCTCCTCTCTCCACCTCAGTCACTCCATAGCCAAACATTTCTGTTTTTTTTTTCGTAAGCTCTCTGATCCCGCTGCTGTGCACTGTATCTCTGCCATCCCCTGACACAAACAGAAAAGCACACACAATTCCCCTTCCTGTACACACCTCATTGTGCACAGCACCCCCTCTTTCTTTCTCCCAGTAACCCCTCTGCTTTCCAGGGCTTATCTTCCAACTGGCAGGCATGGGAAATCACACCTCGCTCAGATAGCGGGTCTCTCTTCCCAACTGCCTACCTTCATCTCGGCCACTGTCATCCTCGCTCTGCTTCTCTTTTGCCCTCAGCTCTCACACCTCTTAGGCTGTCACTCTGAATCCACACATCTGGCCTTCATTAGAATTGATGTGCACAGGTATACGCAGCTCTGCACACATGACTGCTAACCAAACACATGACCAAACACATTTTCACTCACATGCACATACACCTACCCTACATGAATATATAAATTTTCATTTACATTTATTAACATGAAAAGTTCATGATCTGCATCGATATTGTGCACATGCACTTGAATAATAAAAGATGAGGAATGAAGTTTGAATTAAAAAATGTGTATGTGGTTGCTGTCATACATACTCAAAGGGACTTTAATTGGGATTTTTTTTTTCTTACATTTGACTATCCTTGCAAGATTTTCTTCAATTATTATGCCATACAGTGGCAACAAGAAGGTCAAATTCATCACAGCCATCCACAACTTTCCCCAAGAAACTATCGTGCCTGACATTTACATTGCATTAGCAAAAAAGTATTAAAGTACTAAAATAATACACTATTAGTGCTAAAAAAAAAATATGCAGACTGTACCACACCTGGCTACTAATTGAAGGACGCAGCATGTGCACTGACATTAAAGTTAAAGGAGCCCTCAACAAAGGGCCAGTAACGCTAGCATTAGCAGCTAATGCTACTTCCTTGCTTCTCTCAGTTTAAACCTAAACTGTCACTGAAGACCATGAGGTGTTTTATTAACAGGGACATGCAACCACACTGTGTTACCGGAAAATGCCCAATTCAGAAGGATTGCACTGACCCAGGAACTGTGAAACAATATCCAACTAGCAACATCTTAGTGAAAAGGTTTGATGAAGGGCACTGACTAAAAAGTTATTCGATATATCACTGCCCATGTTTACTACTGTTGGTGAGGCAGAGGACATAATTATCTGAGATATTTTTAATTTACTATTTTAAATGAATTATTTCAGCCATACTTTCATTATTATAAAGTAAAAATATCAAATCAGCTTTGATCTGCAGCAATTTCATATTGTTAGAAATGTATCTGTATCAATTTTGCAATGGATTATGTATATAGATCTATATATAAAGGGCTCATTCTAAGGTAAAAAAAAAAATCACAACGATTCTTATTTTCAGGTGATTAAACACTAATTGAAACATACTTTTAAAATATTATACTCCATTTGTGCCAAGTCAGTTCTGCTAGATGCCACTAAGTTCTGCACACTGCACCTTTAATTCATATCAGCTGAAAAAAACATGAGAGAGTCACAGACGGCGAGTACATTACAACTCCTTTAACCTCCTGTCACAAAGCATTAATGATGTGCTACCAAGTAAAGAAATTTAGCAGATTCCTTGTTGGAAATTCAAATAGAGTTTGACATAAAATCTTAAGGCAAATAGTGGAGCAGACAGACAGTGGGCAGCCAGACATCCTGCACTAAAAGACTACCTCGGAAGTGCTCACATTGTCTTATCATTGTAAATTAGGGCTTCACCCAACAGTGGTTGTTTGATCAAGTGACAGTAAGGTTAAGCAAACTCTATGTGCAAACCTTGTGTGCTTACTTGTCATCTGCTGAGCGTGATAAGGGCGCAGTTTATGACATTTGGCAGCAATTCTGCATTCATTATAATCCTGTTTGGACAATGGGACATTCGCAGTAGGTCAATTACATCCTTGTTTACAAAATCAACAAAGGGCATTGACTTACTTGGAATGAGTCGAGGACTTTCTTATCATTAGTTTCATACCAATCTCTCCAAACACTAATATGCGTCCACAAGGTTATCTTATATTCCCCCGTATAAGTTTTAATCTTGTGTCAACTCAAGTTTTCTGATAACTGCCCCTTTTACAGAAAATGTGGGAAGTAGGAGCAAAAAAGCTCTCTGACTTCAGTGTTTTTGACATGACTGAAGAAAGCTAAAAGCATGTAATTGAACAGCGAGTTAACCTATTCACCTTTGCTTTAACACTGCCACGCATCGCTTCAGCTCAGCACTTAAGTAGGTGGATTTCCATTTCCATCATGCCGATGGTGAATTGAATATAAATGTGAATCACAGCTTACAGTGGCTGACATGAAATAATTTGAAAGGGTTTGCTGGATTTAGCAGGGATGCAATCAGTCTGAGTTCTACCAGGGGACAAGATAAATATCTACTGAACTAACACAGTAATTATCAAAAAGAGGATAGAAGAAGTTCGCTCTCTTATACACCTTGTTACATGTGCTTATACTAATTTATCCTAATTGAATTCTTTTATTTCTAATTTTAACCTGTGTGCAATCAATGATTGGCACAAAATATACAAGCTTGTCTGAAGGAAGATCAGCAGTTCAGCTAAAGAAACAAAGACGCAAAGTTGTAAACACTCCTTCAGCTATAATTAGCTAAACAAACCAACTGTTTACAATGTTTTGACAGCGTAATAACATCCTGGAAAGATTCTTATTCCAAGTCATGAGTGTGTTACTGTCTTTCTTTTGATCCAAATTGTTCTAACATAATTAGATTTTTATTTTTGGAATGTATATACAAACATTTCAAGCTTTCAAACTAATCCAAAAATCCTATTATATTGTATCTAGAGTATAGGTAGTTCAACAAATCTGTCCAGTTTGCATAAGTCTGAACCCTGTTCCAGTGTGGACAGACGGGGTAAACACTTGGTGATAAAATACTTGGCTTTTTTCTTGTGTGACTTTGATTTCATTCAGGTTTTATTTGGGATTGTACCTCAATTTCATCAGTGCATTTTATTGTGCCAATGTGTGTTTGGGAGGCCCTTTTCCAAAGAGCACAAAGGAAGCAGACAGTTCTCCGAAATGTGTTGCCCCACCAATCAAGTGGCAGTCCTGAACTTTCTTTATTATGAGATCAATGTGATGTTTCCAAAGAAGAACTGAGAACTTATTTAGCAGTCTGAAGAAAGCCCTCTATGATTGAAGTGCCAGCACCTGTATGAAATTCACTCAAGTTTTATTTCAGCAAAACATCATATCCTTTGACTGCAGCAAACCACATTTTTTTGAAGACACAGTGATTCATCAACCGGACTTCGGCATGTCCCGCCGTTGCTGACAGGCTCGGTGTGTCCGGCGAGAGTTACATTTCATCTAGTGATGATTTATTCCTCACAGCTTACCTTGCAGCTTGGTCTTGGGGATTTTCCCACAGGGCTTGGTGGCTGTGACAGTGGTTGCGCAAGTCGCATCCATGAGCGCTCGCTTCAGCACACCTGTCCTGTTCTTCTTTCCCGTCGCCAGATCGCACTCCCCCCAAGCCTGGAAGTCGTACTTGCATTCCCCTACGACAAAGAGAGAAATCAGATACTTAATTAGACGCTTTTGTTCAGTAGAGTAGCTCTGAGGAGGCATCGTATAGAAGCGATCAAGCAGAAAACACAGTAAGATGATACACTGCAGCCTCTATATTTGTTTTAAAAAAAGCAACCAATTGCAATCAGTCAATGAAACAAGCCCATTGAGTCTGAGAAGAGTTGTGAGTCATACACTGTGAATGGTTGTTTAATGAGCAGTCTTAATCTACTTGGTTATTATCTCCTTCTTATCAATAGAAACTGTCCAAGATCCACAGAGAGAGTTCTGCTAACACCTCATCACCAGACGCGGTTATTAACAACAGCATAAAAGATGCTCATAGCTTTTTTGCTAACAGGAACAGATGGTGCTTCACGGTTTTGATCTTATATTTCCAACTGTATATGATGACACCCGCTAACAGATGAATGCAATCAAAAAACTGGCTGCTGCTCAGCCTGGAAATAATGGACAGATGTAATCTTGGCAGCCGAGTATTGGAAGTACTTTCAACAGCACTTTAAATAAATTTCACATATGTGCTTTCATTTGATATTAAATGTAACCCACCTTAAACTCGGCCCCAGAGGATGCAAGCTTACTCCAGAAAATGGCAGCAGTGGTTATAGAGTATGTCATAGAAATGTGTGTGTGTGGTCTGTCATAGGCTACTTTCAGGGACAAATTTCAGTCTTAAGACCAGTTGATTGGGAACAGCTTGTCCAACTAAGGACAAAAGCCCCAACTGGGAAAAAACTGATTTTTGGGTCAGTGGTTAGGGTTAGGGTTAGGGTTAGGATTAGGGTTAGGGTTAGGGTTATGGTTAGGCAAGTAGTGGTGATGGCTAGGATAAGGGTAAATCACCAGGAAATTAATGTAAATCTATGTAATGTCCCCAAAAGTGACATAGCACAACGTGTGTGTGTGTGTGTGTACAAGTGTGTTTGTGTACTGTATGTCCATGTCTCTCATATCTCCCTCCATTATTTTGTTGCCACTCTAGCCAGGTTCCCTTGAGGCTGTGACACTCATTCGTCAGCTTCCTCTCACATGAAAGCGTCGGGGCCCCTTGTCACTGCCTCTGAGATCCCAGGGTGCTCATCAGACGAGGGGAGAGGGGAGATAAGGGGTGAGGAGAGGAGGGACGGAGAGCAGGGAGAGGGGGTGACGGGGCCATTGTTGCAAGAATCCCACAGGGACTTCCTGAGCATCCAACTTAAAACCCTGCGCCTCCATACCTACTGTATAATTTGTCTCTGAGAGAGATTCCTTCCTGCTCCTGGGAATTTAGCTGGCAGTCATGTCCTCTTTAAGATGTCACATACAAGTAGGCGAAAAAGAATTGTGTGCACACACCCACAAACCAGCAATCCTATATCCAAACAGAGTTCTATATATCTTACTTAATGGCTGAAAAAGATCTGTTCCTTTAAAATGACAGAGTTCCTTCCCTGCCTTTATGAAATGTTGGAGGATGTAATGAAAAACTTTCTGTGCAAGACTGCAAGAGATGGGAAAGATCGGTAAGGTATAATTTACTTATGTCTATAATTTTTTGAGTTATTGAATTTTTCATTAATTAAATATCATCATGGTATATTGTTCATAAATTATGCCCTTCCATTTTCAGAATAATGACAATAATGACAATAATAATGCCTCTGTTAATGCAAATATAGCTCGGATAATCATAGGATTCATATTTTGTTTTAACGACTAATCTTAATATTGTCATAGTATATCCAAATAAAAAGAAAATTCTAAAAAAAAATAACTCTTAAAAACTAAGTTATCCACATATTCATGAACTCTTGAATGCTGTGATATGCTCTTATTTTATGCATTTTATTCATGTTTGGTGGGCAAATTCAAATTGTCATGGGTCAGCTGCAGTTTGAGGTGTAGCAGCTAACATTTTAAAGAGCTACTCTTACAATTTAGTAATATTTTACTAATTCCATAAAGTTGAAAGACTTACTGGATGTATTAAGACTTGGAGACAGATTTAAAAAGAATGGTCAAAGTGAACACAGCAGAGACTGAGATATCCTGACTTTTAGTTGCTAGTGTGAATCAATCTCCAGAATTGCTGGATCCTACATTGCCCATAATGCAGTTTGGTAGCATATTTTGTCAGTGTCTCTGTGCTTGGTAAATGTGGACAGCATTTAAACTCAACACCTCCAGTTTGTAACAGCTTTTAGTAATAAATATAAGACTAGAAATCTCCTTCAAGCACTACAGACGACAAGTCATATGACAAGTAAACTGACTTTGATGTATAAAAGTGGCCCTTCAGTGCCACGAAAAAGAGTATTTCCTCACAGATTCAAGTTATTCATTCTCACTTTCTTTCTCATCATTGCTTTTTCTGTTTCAGGTTTTATGTTTGTGCAGCCTTTTGTACCAGCACTGTGTGAGTATTTTTATGGTCTATTGAATAGAAACCCATTAGCTCTAGTGTTGGTTACCCACATCACCTGCCCCACAGAGAAGAGTTTTCCTGTTTTTGGGTCATGCCTCTGGAAACCCTCGCTCTACAGCATTTTGCACTTCCTATTTTTAAGCACAACATTTATATTCCTTGTCTCACTCTGTATTGTTGTGTTGTACTTTCAGGCTCAAAACTACTGTAAACCTACAGTAGTTCTCATGTGTTTGTTTTTTTTAAGGATCTTTTGGGGTTTGATTTTCTTTTTTAGACAGATGTAATAGTTTTTACAATTGGGTTGTCAAATCTTCCAGTGTACCCAGATAAAAACTCATAATTCCAAGTTTATGATTTGTCTGATAATAACACCTGAGCACAGTAAAATGTTGTTGCTTAGTGATACCTGCCAGTGCTTATCTTGCTATTTTACTAGCAAAATAGGCTTTAAAATTCAAGGTAGAGAGACATTTCTACTGAGCAGCACCATATCTGAATCCACATTTAGCTGCCAGGGTGACATTGCGGGGTCTTTTCACACCAATTTCGATGCATTTTCTGGGGCATGTGCACCTAATGTTACAGTACTTATCTTTGCAGAAATATCACTGGCCTTGATTTTAATAACACAAGAGGGTTTTCATTTACTTCATTTCATTACTTTCATTTCTTTTCTTTTTTTTTTTTTGTCTCCTCAACTAAGTTTCCACAATTTAAAGGCCAGAGGCATGTAACTTATTACCACAGCTACCAAACTTTTTTCTGCTATAATCTATATAGCCATTTAGCAGGACCATTATTTCCTGTGGTGTGTTCATCACTTGTGACAGGCTCATTGCGGTGTAGCAGGCTCCTGCCTGACAGGCCTTACTGGGGGAACAAAAGTCCCCAAGGTTTGTCACATTTCAGCTCTGAAGGCTGCATAGTCTCAAGCTCAAAAAGCAAATGAAAAAGCAAGATTCCTGTGTTTTCCTTGGCGGTGTATCACATCCTCACCAGACATTTCTGTTGTACCTCTAATTAGCTGGCTTACCCATACCTATTGTGGAACAATTGTTTGTGTGAATTGCAGGCCGCTATACATCAACAAGGGGAGAGGAATGGGGGCCTTGCACTTGTATAGAAGAAGAAAAGATTCTAAATTATGTGGTAATTTTCTTAACTTATAGTTTCTGTATTGCTACACAGCAAAATCTGAATCTTAGCACTTCTACCTCACCTCCAAACTTCTTCTTCCAGTTGCAGGGGATCTTGCAGCGTTGGGTCTTGATGGTCTGCTTGCAGTCGGTGCCGGTGCGTGTTCCCTCCCTGGTGCCGAGTCCACAGTCCCCCTCATTGGCGACACACACACTCCACTGCCAGTCCCCACAGTCTGACTTGCGCTCCTTCTTTCCTGTAGGGACCAAACAGGCACTTTAAAAACACCAGTGTTGAAACCAGCTAACATCTTGCCAATATAGTTAGAAGCAAGTTTAAACTTTTTTTCAAGTCAAGTCAGGTTTGTAAGGAGTCAAAGTTCAAGTAAGTCAAGTTACACAGCAATCAAGTCACATCTAAAGTCTACATGTTTGTCTTGTTTCAAGTCTCAGCTCAAAAACTGATGTTATTTCTGCAAATCCTGTAGATAAATTTAAAAAAAAGTGTTAAAATCTTTAGCTTTATTAAAACAAATGAAAACTGCTATTAGCGGTGTTTATAAAAGCATTCACTCCCTCTCGACTTTTTATGTTAATTCAAGGTAAATGTAATAAGTTTTAAGTGCATTTGCTCATTTCCATGTCAGGGCAGTTTTATTTAAAAAGCACATTTCATACACAGAGGTAGATTTAAAGTGATGTTAAAACAACACGATTGGAAAAGAGCAAAATAAAAGAGATCAAATTTATATAGAAATGAAAAAAAAAGATAATTAAGAAGTAAACTAAAGTAATAAAAGAATAGAAATAAATAAATAAAAACATAAAAAATAATTTAAAAGACCATTGGTCCAATGCAAATGAACTGTTTTTATTTAATTTAAATTAGGCAGAATGTTATTGTCTTTACCCAAGTGGGATTTATCTGACTTATTTTGCTGTTTTGCAAGATATTGCTATTTGTTTCTGGTAAATCCTCACAGGAGACACAATTACTTCAAACCCAAAGGCTTCATTTTTTTTCATTTTCATATATTTTTAAGAGTTCTGTCCAACTAAATGATTAGTTAAGAGGAACATTTTAACAGGAGTGATAGCTCTGTATATTACTCCATTTAGGAAAAGTCAGTTTTATGTTTATGAGGTGAAATGAGTTTGTTGTGAAACTGCAGAGTCATTTTCTTCATATATATATAAGTATTTTACAAGTAAAAGAGCAGCAGTAAGTTGAGGTGTTCTGGCTGTGTCGGAATATTTTAGATAAAATCAGGAAACTTAATCAATTCATATGGATTTGATTTAATAATGAACATCATGTTGCTCCTGTTTAATGTTAATATACCACGTGGGAATCTAAACCTGCAGAGATACATTAATTTTCTATGGACTCATCTATGGTAGAAGAATCTATACTGATGTTTATAAAACTCACCTTGTTTCTCTACTTTGCCTCCTTCAGCTGCCATCACCGTTAGCACCAGGAGCGCCATCACGGCCACCCGTGTCCACTGCTTCTGTCCATGCATTCTGAAAGAGAGACCAGACAGTTGTTAGAGGAGAATCCTACTCACTTCACACAGTTTAAATGTCAGTCTGCACCGTTCTCTGCAATTAAGGAGTTATTTAGAGACGTGAAGTGTTTCTCAGCCTGCCTTGTCGACCTCTGTGTCGATTAATGATTTCCTATGTTACAAAACACTTCATTTCGAGAACTCTTGAGTTTTGAGAACTTGCCGAAAAAATGTGTCTGAACTAGCTGTTTGGTGGAACAGAAGGAGAAGAGCAATAGTTGTCCTAAGTCTCATGAGACGAGAGGAATAGCCTGGGGAATTTACATATCTCATCTTTTGTCTTTTCCACTGCATTGGATCGCAATATCAACATTTTGATTGTAAGCAGTGCCACTACACCCTCATAGATGGGTGTATATATATATATATATATATGCTGCCAGTCTCCGTGAAATCATGTCACGGGTAGATAAAGTCGCTATGCAAGTTTCATTTATCAAAACTTGTGTTTTCTCTTCTCTCTTTATTTTGCAGGAGTAGAGGTTAAACAGTTTCCTTGTATTTCTGTTGAAGTCATGCAAAGTTGCTCACAAAACAACATGACATTGAGGCTGCATTGTTTATCAAGGGTACTATCAATGGAGAAATTGGTCCTTCTGTCTCCTCCCTGACGGATGTCTTTTTGTGGAACAATAGGGCAAAATGCCTAGTCTTCAAAGAAGCATTTACTCTTTGATTTGTAAGGGACTGACACCCAGACTCGTGTTAATTATCGGTGCTGTGGTTGGCTTAGAATTGATTTAAGGGTCATGGAGAAAGGTTTTCTGCTATTGTGTGCCATAAAAGCTTCAATAGTTGTTTGGTTTATTTAATAGGCGTAAGAAATAGAAATGTTTGTAGAGCATTAGAAGTGTTTTATTGTGAATTTTGCTTTTAAGAACAAGATAGTATAGACACAACTGGTGTTGAAGTCGCATTTCAGAAAATAAATGATGGCTGCTCCGGTGTCATTCCTCACTTTTTGCTGCCAGAAGGTGCCAAAAGGCTTACTGAACTCTTCAATAGTTTCTCAAGAAAAGAATTACACCTGCTGCAGTAAAGCAAGAAACAAACAAGACGGCCTCTAGTATATTGCCACTGCGCAATATAAACTGTCATGGGAAAAATATTGTTGATCATCTGTCTCTACAGTGTAGTCCATTATTTGCACGGAGCTGCTGATTTTACAGATAACAAATGTGGCTTTAAGTTTAACAAATCAAACTAGTACTGTTGATCAAAATCAGGATTTCATTATTGGATCCAGCAGCTGATACTGGATCAGCAGAAAGCCATTACTGTCACTATCATCAGCCTAATGCACCGCAATGAAATTATTACAGAAAACCCATTCTCTTCAGCTTTCCTGCCCTCTTCTTCTTTTTTTTGAGTGAAATCCTCCAGCGGACGGTGCACTCTGAGACAGCATGAAACTGAAGCAATTACCAAGTGTCTGACGCCAAAAACTCTCCCCTGTGTTCAAATTCCTCTAGAAAGGTAGAGCCTGGCAGGAAAATAATATCCATTTGTCGTTTTTAATTAATCATGAGCTGGCTCTGAGGCCTTCATCCCATTGTATAATGGACTTACATTCCCAACTTTTCATTTTACTTACTTAAGACTCCACATAAGTTAAGTCTCAGTCTGTTTAGAGGACAGCGAAAGCCTTTGATATTTAAATCAGGTAACCTTACGTTTAATTATTAAATGTTATTGTAATGCATTTTTATCTCGGATTGAATGTCTTCCAGCACTTTTTTGAAACTTATAATAAGCGTTATGGCTGCAAATGTAGACTGCCTAGCCTGCCAGGAAACGTCGTCTGGATCCTTCAGATGGTTCATTTTATACTTTTCTGACTGTGTCAGCTCACAGACAAACCCTGTTTTGATTAAATACTTCAGATACCATCTCCCAGTTTTTTTTTTTATTTTTTATGTTGACTCTTTTTTAAAAGATTTCAACTATTCATCTCCATAACCCCGAAAAGGAAGAAAAACATCAAATCCCTACAGTAAGAAGTATGTACAATAAGTTCTAAGAGATTCAGAGAGAAACCCCAGTGAAAGCTCCCAGATAAAGATCATTTTCCAAGAAAAAGGCATTGTGGCCTTTCATGAGATAAGAAAGCCTTTTCCTCAGTTAGTCACACATAGAGCGATGGGCTCTTGGTGCGGTGCAGAAAGGGTACAGGGTTGATGGCTTTGAATGAGCACTCTATACAGTAAGGTTAAAGAAAGAAATAAGTCTTAGAATTAAACTTATTTCACCGTTTCCTCTGTAGACGGAGAATCCTGCGAGACGACAGGTTTCTCCTCCTCCAGAGGTCAATAAATTAAACAGAAGTCTCTCCCCGGCCATGTAGCTCCTATTTCCAGAGCATGACAGCACCTATAATGGATGACCGGGTTGATCGGAGCATTTGGCTATCGTTCGGCAGGCATGTGTGCTGCCTGTGTAATGCTTTGATAAGAAGCGTTGGGGATTGCCAACTTAAAGGATGTCCACTTGTGCTTTTTCCATAAACGCTCTCCCCCCTCTCTTTCTTCAATACACAGACAGTCAGACACACCTACAGCACTACATTTCCTGACAGCTAGAAGGGGAGCATTTTTTTTTTCTTCCAAGTCTCAGCCCCTGGCAACCTGACCACTACTCGGTCACTTATTGGCATGACTCAGACCCCTATAATTTGACTAACCAGCGGGGGGTTTATCAGCTCAATTCACCACCACCTGTCGAATCACATCATTCTTCCTTGTAGCCAACAAAGAGGATGGTATTTCATGTTTCTTTTAGGGGAGATACTGATTCATTTTGCAAAATTATTTCAATCTCCTGCTGTAGTTGATACCCAAGTAGCTGGATATAAGAGAAAAGTCAGAAGAGAAGAGTCAGGAGAGAAGTTTCGTCAGTCATTTGTCTCCAGATTGGAAGTTTGATACTGCCGTATTACCTCAGGATTTAGTGAAGTGAAACTCTTCAGATGAAAGAAAGTCATTTAATGCCTCAGATAGTGTAGGGACATAAGAGACAGTGGTCAGTGTTAAATAAAGATGAGAGGTCAGGATCTCTCATCTCTCAGGGTGAAAAGGAAGCTGTGCTGCCATTGTTAAACTTGATAGACTAGACTTTTTTTTTTTTGGACATACATAGAAATATTAAATAGATGAGAAATTTCTGAGTGAACCTCACATTTGAAATCTGCTCTTTTATACAGTATAGTCACAATTTAACCCACTAGGTCCAATTTTCAAGCCACTACAACAGAAATTATTTTAGGGCCTTTGTGCTCGTTAAGCAGCTTTGACTGCAACAAATGATCCCATATGTGCAGACATTTGTGGTTGAATTGCACTGTAAACTGTTATTCAAAGCATTCAGTTATCACCAAATTTCACCTGAATTTTAAAAAGAGATTGTATGTCAGGCCATTATGGACAATGATTGGCTAGTGCCATCACTGCAAAGAAGAACAATTATCAGCTAAGCTTCTCGAGGCAAAGCAGTGTGCTGAGCAATTTATTTTTCTTATTACACATAAGTTAAACACCCATGTTCAGATTCCTTATCATTGTGCCGGCTCTCCGTTGGCAACCTCCTCACACACACTTACATAAAACACCTTTCTTCACCTTTCTAGTTACAGAGCTCTAAGTGGCTTGGTGCAATGCGTGGTTGCTCTCCTGTGAGAAAATAACATTCTTTTTATGTAAATTTCCAGAGAGACATTACACAAGTTCAGAAAATGATTAATACAACCATAGAGCCAAAGGCAACCCCTCCAAAAGACACAGGACAGACAAAAAAATACCTGAAGTCTTCAGAAGAGAGAAATACTCTACATATATTAAAGTGCAAGCTAAATATCACATTTATCAACTGCTTGCAATTAAATTCAGTAAAGTAAAGTCTAGAATTAAGAGATAATCCTAAAATCTAGTTAAGATCCCCCTTGAGCTGTGAGGCAATAAGGAGGAGAATAGTATGTTTGCAAACCTTCCACCGTGGGGGTTGCTTTAACTGGAACATCAGAAACATCCAGTGGTCAGTGTGGCTCATGAGCCAGTGAGAATTAGTCCTATCAAACCCTCCATTTGCCCCATTGATCCAGACGCAGCGGTGGGTTCGCGGTGAAGGAGAGTGGAGGAGGAAAGCCAATACTGGCCACAAATCGATGCACCTTCAGTGTCTCTTTGTGTGCTCCAGCAAATACACACACATGACGTTCCAGCTTTCTGGAGTGAAGACAAACACCAGATGCAAAACGCTCTCCATCTTTCTGCTTTCTCTCATTAGGACTGACGTAATCCCTGCTGAGTACATAAAGGAGAATCTATTTATACTATCAGATCCTTTGCTTTGTCTGATATGATGGCAGGTGGTGATGGAGTCGACAGTGAAGGAATAAAGGACAGGACAGGTTTAATGAGTCAATTATAAGGCCAAAGAAAAGGGGAACCACTCTGGTTATTCGCTGCACTGGCTGAGCGAAAAAGATTTCCACCATCATTATTCTGTGAAGAATGGATTTTGATTTCTTTAATTTAAACCATTAACCTCTCAAAATCCATTCATTAATCAGAGAACTTATCTAAATACATGCGAGGAGCTTGTAATTAAGCAACAGCCCCTCTTTGTTGTGTTTATGATGAAAACAAACATTATTATAGAACACATGTATGCTTTTAATATCACTTAGCTGCGTATGAATTATACATGTATTTTTTAATAAGTCTTTACCCCTGGAGGTAACAAATCAAAGAATGTAGTTTGCAAAGGCAAATCTTCCCCAGCTCTCTCAACTTCGAAGTGCGCCTTTCACATTAGTTCTGCAGTGCATTAAAGCAAACTTTAAGAAATATAAAAAATGAAAGAGGAAATTAATAAATAAAAACATAGAAATTCACTTATGAGCCTGTCCTCCCAAGAAAAACGACACTATAGGTTGTCAATTCAGTCACCAAAAATGACATATATTTACTATTTGAGTGACAGACACCATCTAGCAGCTGTAATAGTTATGACCCAGAGAAGTGTTGCAGTTCAGATGACGTCTATATAAGGTGACAAATTTCCGTATTTGGAGGTGGCGGGTTGGGTGGATGAATACATCCTAACTTGCAAAAAGTGGACTCAGTGGATTTAGCTGCAGGAGACTGATGTTCACTTCCTGTTTTTAAAACCGTAACTATGATTGTCATGGTCTTTACAGTTGCCATGACGACAAAGGTTGCCTAGCTTTAAGGAACCCTAACCCTAACCCATGATCTTTGCCTAACCCTAATCAAGTGATTTTTGTGTCTAAACCTAACCGGACCTTAACCACAGAGTTGTCACATCATAAAACATCATTATTTTTAATGGTGATTTGTAATGATTTTGGAAAGCACAGACAAATTTTGTTGTCCTGCTGCTTACTGCCGATAGAGACGGCATATCAGAAAACGCTCCTATGGACTGTTGTGGAGTGCATGGTACAAATGACCTACTGGTATGTGGTTTAATTGGGTTGACTTGTTGTCACATATCTGGTTTTAGTAGAAATCTTAAGTCATAAAATTACATTTATAACCATCTCTTAAATTATTATTCCTGTAGAGATAGGCACTGTGAAACTCCCATACTGTCATACTGGCCAATAAAGCAGGGCTTATTTTAAAGTCCCCATTAAAAATGTGTTTTTCTTCTTGTTACTTCAGTTTAATGTTTGAGCTTCACTGTGCAGAATCATGTATGTGCAGAGTTTGAACCTAAAAGGCTGTTTTCACATTCATCTGCTGAAGTGGGGAAAGTTTCTCTGTGCTCATCAAAAATAAAAGAAAACCTATCAGAGAAATTATTATTCAAAGTAGAGTCTTTTAAATACATCTTAAAACATGTCTGGAGGGGATCTGTAAAATCTGGGGATAACAGTAGCCACATTTTAACTCTATTTTCACTATAGATGGAGCCCCCTAAAGGGGTTCTGTAGTTTTAGGCACTTATGCTTAAGTATCAATATGAGCCTATTCATCTGACACATCTTTAGTGATTTGTGAAATGGCAAGTAAACCCGCAGGGGTCCTGCACTGAGCCAGACTTACAACACATTACAGTTCTAATTCATGCAGCCTGTGACAGGGGAGGAAGCCTGATAGCAGGTCGGACAGGAACAAGCCGCCACACTCCACCTATCTCATCTGCAAAGTAAAAACAGGGACGGCAGCCAACCATGTTCCATGACGTAAGGCGGATCGACTGTAACACTGAACAACAAGCCAGCGAGAACAACTCCCCATGTATACCTCCTGATAAGCAGAAGCTTGTGGATGGCAAAAGACAAAACATGCTGCAATAAGCATGTTTTGTCTTGTGCAATAAGCTGTTTTTCCCGATTCTCCCCCCTAGCCTTTCCGTTTTTTTTTTCATAATCACTTTCAGTTTTGGAGGTGCGTTTCACATGAGTGTGCAATCGGAAGGGGGAGATGAAACAGTCGCTCTGGTCTGGTCAGTTTCAAGTGCAAAAAAAAAAAAAAAAAACCTGGAAAAGAAAGAAATGACCATCTTCACCTTTTCTCTTTGCAGAAGTTAAGCATTCCAGTCACAGGTCTGCGTCCTCGTGCTAAGCACAGACCCGGAGGAGAACACAATCACACACAAAGCCGAGGTAGAGCCAAAAAACACAAAGGCTCGCAGTGTGATAGGAATGTATGTGAATCTGTGCTTAGACAGGAGTTTATCAAATAAGCCTGTGTTCATCTCACTGTACCTGTATGTTCCACATCACATGCCAGCGCACGCTTGGAGCATAAATAAGGAAACTTTTCTTCCATCCTGGATCAATATAAACTGTTTGCTGTCGGACCCTGACATCAAAACTGAATCAGGTAAAGCGCCTTAAATCTACTCAGAATGAAAGGATTTAATACAGAAAAGGAATTCTAAGAATAACGTTGCCCGGATTGAGCTCTTCCACAAACAATTTCACTTTAATGTTTGAGACCTAACGTAGCTAAAAGTCTTGTTTTTGCTGACCTCTAGTGGTTGAAGTTATCACCATACTATAGTGATGTAGATGTGTACTCAGGGGTGTGTCAGTACACTATGACATCACTGTTGGGCGTGGTTACAAGTGCAACTTTTCAGTCTAAGTCACTCTTAAATTAATTTTGAATGTATTTTTCTTGTTTGATCTTGATGTATTTTAACTATTTTTGGTATGGACAGTTGTTTTTTGTCAGCTCCTTTTGTTGTATTAATGTTGATGATGCTTTCTTGGTTTTAACCTGCCCCTAACCTGGATAAATAAAGGTAAATATTAATAAAACAACTTAATTTAAAAACATCCCACATAGACAGATCATGGTCTGTTTCGACTAACTTGTTTTGGATGTTTAGGAAAAACAAAAGCAGAAGACTTATTGACAGATTTTTGTATGGTTCAGTGTTTGTTTATCTTTAGTTGCAGACAGAGAATAAAGCATTATGTCCTTGGGAAAAAGTCAGACAGAAAAATCCACTTCTGAGTGGCTTTGCCATCTCAGTAGTTGTGAAGAGTAGAGAACGCCTCACCTAAGACACAGGACATATTGAAAGGATTTATTTAGGAGCTTCTCGGTCTGTGTGCTCCTTGAGCTGAGCTTTTGAGAGATTCCAGCACAGATGAAACGAGAAGCGTATTGACTAAAGGACACAGGAAAAGACAAACAAACATGGTTAAGTCAAGCATATAGCTCATCAAATGCATTCACAGGAAACAGCAGAATTAGAGACTAAAAGGCTTAAAGTTGCATGTTTAGCGTTATGAGAAGAAAATAGATAAATATATGGTAATCATATAAGACACAGCTACGGAAAATGCTGCTCAGTGCATTAATACCTCTTGGTTTGATAACAACTGCCATTGAAGAGAGGTGAATCGTTTCTCATGGGGCCATACCGGAGGACGCCTTAATTGAGACGCACACCGCCGTTTCTTGTGTGTTTAGGTGCGGATGATTAGAGGAAAATGCCACGCATTTTCTGACTTGTGTTTTGTAAAGGTCAGACAGTGGGGGAGAGAGTGTATGCAGAGGGTCCCCGCTATCTCTCAGAACAGCCCTGGAGGAGCCCCCAGGGAGCCATGCTCCGGGAACAAAAACAGCATGTGTGGCACTCCAAAGTGTGTGTGTGTGTGTGTGTGGGTGTATGTGTGTGTGTGTGCCTTTTTGTGTCTGTATGTGTGAGCCGTGTTCGAGGCCAAGTCTTGAAAACAGAGCTCAGTTTGAACAGCGGTGCAGAATGACGGCCTTGTTTAATGATAAAAACACAATAATAAGGATGACAAACAATGGCTCAGTGAGAGCATCGGAGCTGAAACAGCTGAAATTGAAGACCTCGGTTTATGCGTGAACGCCTCCATTACGCTGATCATATTATATCTAAGCCTCCAAACACCCACTCAGTCACTTATCCTCCCACTCATCTCTTTGCCCCCTTTTTCTTTATTATTAGCACACATATTAGCACCCATACTATCACTAGTACAACTCCAGCAGTTATCTATTAGCCTCTTTTAGGATTATGAAGCTGCAATTCCCCAAACGACACACTGTATTTGACTCCGTTTGATTTTTTTTTCTCTTTTCTCTACAGCTCACTAATATTTTAGCCATGTTTTCACACGTTAAAAAGGCTCTTCAAAGAGAGCCGGGGGGGGCACAAGTGCATTAAACTTTCAATAAGGACTTCTTTTTAGTGTAGACAGGTTGGTGAAATACGGAAAAAACAACGTGTTTTTTAGTTATAGCTCAGGGGGTAAACATTTAAAACAAATACTAGAGAATGTTTAAATTTAGGAAGCTTTGACAGATTGCCACTGTTAAAGTTTTCTTTCACTTTTAATGAGTAGACCTGCTTTCAGCTCCGTACCGCAGTGTGCTGCATGCATGCATCATATCGCCACTGTGTGTTAAAACATATGTTTAAACTTCAACTGATTCACATAGATAAACACAAAAAACGGATGTCTATCAAGAATAAAATGTGTAAAAAAAAATGAGGCTGCTTTTCTCGATTCCTGGAAAGTTGACATTTAAAGATCTGAAGAAGAAAAAACAACAGATCCTCAGGGGCCCCGAAGGTCCCAAGTTGTGTAAATGGCAATTACTTCATGGTTAATATGATTAGTTGCATGTTTTTTTTGCTAATATGCACCACTAAAGGACAATTAAAAACTTGTCTTATAGGGCCTTATGTCAAATCTAGTTTTAATACCTTTTAATATGTCAGTTGATATTAATGCCACATGACACTTATACGTGACTCTAATTTCTGGCCCCCTGCATGTAGCCAGTTAATCCGTTATATTTCTATTATGCTTTATCAAAATGAAGTAGGTCGTTTTTGTGATTATTGCAGCACAGCATGATTTCATTTGTAGCTGCTTTTAGTGTGACAACCTTTGTGTTATTTTGCAATGACTTTTGGTACGACTTAAAGATGACAAGTAATCTCTAAAAAAAACATAATTGTTCACAGAATTTGAATCTGAACTTGATCGTTTATATAAAATCGGCAAACATTCTGCTAGTTCGATCATGTTTTAGGGAGGAAAAATTGTAAGATTACAAAAATATTGCAGGGTTTGGGCGCATTCGCTTTCATTTTTGCAGTCACAAGATAACAAATTCATGAAGTGACTGTCTTGTACTCACAAAAAGCTGACATTATGACTCTTGCTGCAACAATATTCAAAAGTATAAGATTTCTCCATTTACTGAATGTCAAAGCTAAAACGGCTAAACGCTGATAGATGTCGCACATTGAGAGAATATGCTGAACAAGGCTACGCAATGTGAATATTTTGAGTCAGCGGGGTTTGATCGTGCTGATACGGGTGTGCTCCATCCATAAAGTTTTCATCCTGACCATTAATCTCCATTCCTCTCCGTGAAGAACGTTATACAGCTGGATTAGCTGTGTACAGGCTGTGGCTTCGGGGGGGGGGGGACGTCTTATCGCCACTCCTCGTCCTCTTTTCTTTCTGTTTGGGTGCCTTTTGATTGCTAGAAATAGCTGTGTTTGTTCCCTTCAGATCCCGGCTGTCTGGCTACTGAACCTGTGCAGTCTGATCCCTCCCGGCAGCCGCTGACAGCCCAGAAGCAGAACTCCATCCCTCAAGCCCCACACTGTTTGCATCAACAGTCACCACCTCCCTCTCTCTCTCTCTCTCTCTCTCTCCTCTCTCAGACACTCACTTCTACTCTCGCCTACTCTCTAAAAGCGCCAATTTAGAGGTGTCTGTCTAATTGAATAGGCAACATTTATCTTTATGTGTGTGTGTGTGTGGTCCTCTCAGGCACCCACTGAAAGCACCTTGAGTCACTTGTTCATTAAAGTATGCTGGATGAGAAAGCCTTTGCACACATGCGTGGGTAGTTTTGTCCGCCTTTTGATTAAGCCATCCTTCCTCTTTTCTTTTTTTTTTTCTCCCCATCCTGTCTGCCTCCCTCCATCTATCTGTTCTTTTCTCCACTCCTTAATCTTTTTAGCAGAGAAATTGTACAGAGAATTTGTATTTCTGTCTACTTGAGCGTATCTCTGTTCATTTAATTTTGCTTGTAAACAGACTGTGGAATTTCACATTTCAGAGTGGAAAAGGCAGTCACAGTGACAGCTTATTAAAGAGCCCAGAAATCACAGTCTTCTTGAAAGTGAGAATGCACTTAATGTTCAGTGGATTAAGGCAAAAATAATGCCGCAGCAGATACTCCCGCCAGTCACGACACAATCATAAATAACACAGTAAAATGTTAAATATGAATAACAGTTTGATTTTTGGAAGATCAACATAATCTACAGGTTTGTTGCAGCTGCATATATTTCATTGATTTCATCTCATCAACACACATAATTAAGTCAGTGGACATACATTAATTCATGCATCACTTGCTCTCTGGATGCTGAAATGATACTCGAACCAAAATTTGTCATCTGAATATCAAACATTCATCTCCGGTGGGTTCCAACATGGCTGTAAGAAGTTTATTTGTATTTCCCACTTTCCTGATTCAAATCATGTTGTACAGTTCATTGCAAACATTTGTTGTCACATATTAGTTTTATGTATTAAGTTAAGCAATTGCATGACTATTCATAACGAGTGATGTCGACGTGTAGCATCTTATAATTCGAATCCAAGACTGAAACTGGTCTGGTTCCCACTATTTCATTCAGTTCAGAACAAAGCTAGGCCTAATATAAACACATTTTATAAGGTTAACTTTACCATTGACAGTTATTACATCATGATTGTTTCTGTGGATTTCCTGCTCTGTCAGTAAGCTTTTACCCAGGAGGTTACTTACATTATATCACAGTTGCCCTGACAACGACACTTTCAGTTGACACATGGTTCAGTGTGCTCAGTTCAGCTCAAGGATTCGGTGCTTAAGATTTGTCCCTTCATAAAAATAAATACATACCCATCTTTTCATTCACAGTGAAACACAAAGTGTTGCAGTGTTAATAACATAGAACACACAACATAAAGAAATGAGTTAATATGAAAAAGCTCTCCTGAATAGAAAGGTTTTTAGGCCTTTTTTTAAAAAGAGACTAGGGTCTGTGCTGCCCTCAGATGGTTAGGAAAGCAGTTCCACAAGCAAACACCCCTGCACCAGAGGAAAGGAAGCTGAGGTCTATTTGGATCCGCAGTTGCAATGGATTCCAATAGTGACAAGTTTTTTTTATGGCTCGAACGAGAATCAGAGCGTCCATGGAAAGTTTTCAAACAACTCTTGTGGCATAACCCACTTTCCTGCTGTCCATCCATATGCTCAGTGTCCTTCAAAACTTTTGGTTTTGCCAAAATACTGTTAAATACTTTACTCAATCCCAACTTTCTAAAACTTGCAAAAAGGCGTATGTTAAACCAGTCCTGCTTTTTTCACCCATTTCAAGATGACCACCATTTTCCATAAAAGACCAATTCACAATAGCCTAACAAACATAGCTATCTGGTTTCTATATATTGTGACATTATGTGTAATAAACAGACTTAAGGTAGAGATCACTACGCAATCAAATACTTACTGGAATGAGCACAATCCCAACCATTCTGTATCACTAATTACCTACTTCAAATCAGATATTTAGACTATGGAGAATTTTTTTAATATTGTCTACTGACAAGTTTGTGCTTTTACTTTTACATTCTAGCAGGTGAAAGAACTTTTGTTAAATTTGCGAATAAGAAACTTACACCTTAGAGATTAGTCTCACGTTTGGTCATGATGAAATAAGAAAAACTCACTGAAACTTTCAGGAGAAATTTTTTTTAAACGAAGTTAGCATTGAACTCAGGTCTCGGCTAAATGAAGGTTTCTCACACACTCTCATACAGCCTCACACGCAAGAGGATATATACTGTCAGGAGTAGGACAGAGAAGTGAAGTTTGACTCTGATGTGGTCCCATCAAAATGCAAGCACTTCCACCCGAATCAATACAATTTTAGCTCTGTGTGCTGTGCTTTCCTCTGCTTATGCACACCCAACCTGCACAGCTGTGTGACTTCAATGTTTGTATGTGATCGCTGAGCCACATCAATGCTTTCATGGAGGGAAAACCAGGTTTTTTACTTTTTGTGCACAAAGAATGTTTTTGCATAAAAAAAGGATACCTCTGTTCATACACATTTCACTCTTGTGGAAAGTGCAAATATAAAAATGCATTAAATTATACAGCACTACCTTTCAGATGATTTCCTGTCATCTCAAAAATTCATGGTGAGGCTCCCGTCATTTTTTTACAACCTGAAAAATTTGTTATGGTGCCTTTAAACCCAAAATTTGAGTCTCAAATTTTGTCAAAGAAACCCAAAAATTAGCTCTAAAATTTATCAAGGTGCTACCAAATCCCAAATTCCCAAATGTTCTCTGTCTCAGCTTCAAATAAGCTGAGAAAGAGGAATTCTTTGACATTTTGGGAGCACAAATCAGGGAGTGTACTTTTGAATATTTAAGTTATAGCAAAATAAACTGAGGGATAATCTGATTTGGGAGCCCAGGGGCTGCTAAGCAGAAATGTAGTTTGCTTATTTGGGCTGGTTCTGGTGCTCATTTAAGACAGCAGGCTGAAGGCTTGTTGCACCACTACAATATAAGACCTCACAATCAGTGCAGAACTACATATTGTATACCACACACTAGAGAGGAGATATTGCTCATCCTCCAGATTCAACTGTGATTCTAGTTTCAGATAACCTACATCTATCACCTACACACACGCCAACATTTCCCTACAGACGTTTCACACCCACTTTCCCCCCCCAAACCGGGCGTCACACTGCGAGGCTGAGAGGAAGCACGACTACAGCTGCTGGTGGAGAGATAAAGCCTCCGGTTACCTGTAATCCCGCGCAGCTTCTCACACACGCTGCATTATGGTCGCAGCAACATGTTTGAGAGCAGAGTATAGCACCAGGATTAACGCCAGACTGAGAGCATGTATTGTAGGAGCCACGTGCAGTGGAATAAGACTATTAATTTGATTGTTTCGTTATCATAGGTGCTGAGGATTTCTTTCTCGTTTTTCTCCTGAAGTTTGACTTTCTGTGTGTGACGCATTTCTGCTCAGACCATCTTTCGTTCATTTTTAACAAACCAGAAATCCTGTTTGGAACACCTATTGTAAGAGAAAGCTGGTGTTTAGAGCAGTAAATGTAAGCTTTCATCAGTCGGGGATAAAAGCGAAATTCACAGATTAATACTTTGTAAAAACTCTGCGAGGAGTTTTGTTTATTTCATCGTCGTGCAAATATATTTTGGTGCGGTGCAAAATGACAGCGGTTAATACTTTGCCTCCAAGTTCACGAGGAAAATATAAAATTCCATACTGTATGAGGGTGTGACCCAGCCCACAAAACCATCCTAAAACCCTGAACAGGTAAGTATGTACAGTCTTTGTACTGTACGGCACACAAGCCGAGTATGAAATCAAACTCCAAGTATAATATAGATGCCATTTAGAACATAACTCAATATTTTCAGTTCATACAGAGAAAAAGTAACCTCACAAAGCAGGCATTTCTGTCAGTGTGGTGTCTGTAGGCAAAGGCTAAAGGTGTTCAGCGGAGTGAGCCCACGTGTCTGAAGATCCATGTCAATTAAAGCCAGCCACCACTCTTCACTTAATAGAGCACAATGGAGCGTCAAGGTCAGTGGTTGGAAATTTACAAGTGCCAAGGAGCTGTGGATGCAGGATACAGTGTGTGCTGCTCTCTACAGTCAGAGCATAACATAACCTCATGTGGTTGATATTTTCATCCAAAACACATTACAGTGCTAGATTCTACTAGACAGACAGATGAAACAGGTTTATGCATCAGGTTTTGAAGAAAATAGTATTGGATGTGTCTATAATGTGAAGCAGCAGGGGGTTATTTTCTGTTATCACTGCCTTTGTTGTTGTTTGTAGCGGAGTCAAAGACAGAACAATGTACTTTTATACATTTGATTTCATTTGGCATTCCTGTTTTTCCCCATCTGGAGTATTGCATTGTGCCGCTCGCTCGAGTCGAGAGAGAAGATGTGAGTGAAACTGTCAAAGGATTCATTAGTGTTCTTCTCCCGCCTCCTCCTCCTCACATTCAGCCTGCAGATCTCAGGCATCTTGAGGGATGCCGCGGTGACAGCGGTGGCAACATTAGCTCGCGAGGCACGCTAAACTGTGCTGTCACCGAGACACGCACGAGATGAGAAGTTTTGACTGTCTTGACATCGACACGAGACAACAACTGAAACAAAAAAAAAAAAAAAAAAGGTGTAGGCGGGGTCGTGTTTATTCACTTTAGCAAAACAAATTGTTGTGGACAGTTTTGACAGCTCTTCCCGCCATTTTGAGGAGATGTAACGCCGTGTTTACAGTATTAGTGTCACACAGCTGGCGTGGCTACTGTAGAATATATATATAATACAGTATGTGCTATATATATTTACCTATCACATTTACACTGATGCTCTCCTGAGCCCACACACACTGTGAATCAGATGTGCTTTTATGTTTGTTACTTTGTACTTTCTTGAAATAGGTGTTGAGGGCACAGGTCTACAAGGTGTCTGATGTTGACTAACAAAGATGGCTTCTTTGTTTTACTGAAGTACCAGAGCCCCGTCGGTTCCCTTGTAGCCTGTGTGGCAGTGGAACAAAGCTCGACTGCAGATTACGAAAGCCTCACAAAGGCAAACAGTAGTAAATTTCCCTCCAGGCTGAGGCTTACCTCAGATCACACGGCTGCAATTGGAGAGAAATACAGTTCAGCATCCGCGAGACGCACGTGACACACCCTCAACCAGTCAAGCCCCCCACAAGCCATGCCTGGGAAAAAAAAAGCCTATTGATTTTAAAATGACAATAATAGTTGGTCTCTACAGCCCAGAGTGGCAGCATTACCTCGATATCCGTCCAATTTCAGGGATGACTGCAACCGGGCGAGTTTACGCCTTTTAATCACTAACCTGTATGATTTGGTAGGAGGCAATCATCAGTGGTCATTTTCAACTATTTTCTCACAAGGACACCACTCGGTGACCCTTCAGTTTGCACCACATGTGTCCAATATTCTGGAGGCAGGTGTGGATTCGCTTTTAATTAGTGTGCGCACGTCCAAACCCCTCTGTTCGATTCCCATCTCCAGTTTGAAACGTTCGCTTGATTAATATTCACTCACACTCCTACGCTCCCAGGTGGACAACCCGCAGAGAGACGGGAGTTTTAGGTGCAGCGTTCAATAGCGGTGTTTCTCTGCCGCTTTGGTTGGGGATTTGTTCCTCCCTGCAGTTTTTCCACCTCAAATACCCTCGGCATCCCGTCTGAAACTGAAAGATAGCCGGAAAGAGTCGAGGTGAACCGGGGGTCTGGGTTGTGGTGTTGTTGTTTACGTCCTTGCAAACTTCTCAAAGTTTATGGCTGAATAAGGTTCATGTCTGATGCATTATTCTATATTTCTTATGAAATAACATTATGCATATTGACACTTGCTCTGCTGGAAATTTGCCTGGGATGTGATATTATGCAGGACAAGACAGAATAAGTTTAAATCATTATTTTAAATGTCTGAACCTCATTTTTCTTAAAAAGTTCAATTGATTCCAATGCAGACTAACTTATTTATAGTTTTACTGTCTTGTTTTGACACAATGAAGAAAAAAACTCATACTACTTAATCCTAGCGGCAAAATCTGTTCACATTTCAAGAGCTTTCTGCAGGTTCACACCTCTAAAAAGTAAATTTCACAGCTTTAACGATAAAGGATCAAAACTGAATATAATTCACTGGTCACTCCTCACTGTTAACAATTTCAGCATATTCACACTGTTAACTTTATGTCTTCCACACCTCCCCTCAGCTCACTAAATCATAACTTCATTTCTTTTACAACAGCAGGTGGGTGTTTGAAATAAGATTTTAGTGCCAAATGATGATTAGAATTTCCCAGTCCCACTTCAATTCTCCTCATGAGGGGTAAAAAAAAAAGCAGCATATTCCTGATGACTCAGAGAATAATCACAGTTATTCAGCAAAGTCTGTGTTTCTTCTTAATGTGCAGCAGATATTGGAAGCAGGAGAGACTTTGTTTTGATGATTATATTGGTTTCTTTTGATTTAAGTGTCAGTAAAGGGCTCTCATGATCTTGTATCCATAATGGCTCTGACCTCTTATCTGTACTCTACTGCAGTGACTGTACTTAATGACACTCACCATCAATGTCCTTTCATGGCAGTATTGAACAAGACTTTTCTCTTCTGCATGTTTTTCTACCTCAAACAATGGCAGAGATGGCCTTAACGTTTACTTCGCCTCACTGGTAAACTCTATGAGCGTCTTTGTTTCCTTCTGCTCGATGTCCCATTGATTTCCTCACAGTGATTGTCCTGCTTAGACTGAACTAAATGATACCCATGCCCCCCCACCTCTTCAATGTGATCTCCATGTGAAGGTGTTCAAAAGCCCTTTTTTGCAGTGTAGCTGTCACATCGAGTGGATGACCTCATCAACTACACACTGGCCTCTACTGGGTGAAATAAGTTATTGCCTGAGGAAAGGGAAGCAGAGAAAGGGTAGAGATGGTTTTGAGGGGAGATAGGATCATTTCAAATACCTGTCCATAGATGGAAGATGTCAGCAGCATTAAGGGTTCATTTGAAAATATCATCCGTGTTGATGGATAGTTTTGGAGTATGCTGCAGCGCGGTAATGAGAAAGCCGAGTTTCTCCGCTACTTCTTGTGAACCTGCATGTCCTCTCATCTCCCCAAAACACTCTTTTGGCAGGCTTTGAATTACCTGCACTCATCCCTGCCTAAATTGTTCAAATATGTTAGAAGTTGATCAAACAGAAAGGCTTTCGGAGCGCGCGGCCGACAGAGCTTCCCCTGCGGGCTGTTGGGGATCAGACATGAAAACAGGGAAAGAACAAAGGCTTGTCGGGACTGTTAAAGACGACTGGACCACAGCAGCCCATCAAAATTCATTCAGTGAAACAGGCGTGAAATATCCACCGACTGCAAGCAGCTCTCAAACATGTCAAAACTCTACTTCTGTCTCTCAGAAAACATGGCGTCAGAAGAAGGAGATACTACATGAGACATTAATTCACTTGCTCTTTGTCTTCCTCAAACATAAATCACTAACTGCAGTCTCTGTAAAACCATGCTTTTATCTGTGAATATTTCATAAACATTTGGTTATTTTAGTTATTTAACTGATTTATGTATTTTTGTGTAGAAAGGAAACCTACAAACCTACATTTATTGTAGGAGAGATAACTTACTTTCCTAAATGTTTATGACTACCTACTATTAAACTTGTAACTAAAGTTAAAGGTGCACTAATCAATATCAATATATTAGCAATAAGTCAAATGATAAATATCGCTTGCAGTGATGAATTATCACCTGACTCTGCAGTTGCCCTTTAGCTCTACAGTTACCGTTTCTAAGCCCATTGTTTTTTTTAGCCCACAACTTTACTGTTTAAGTTAAAGCTCCAACAAACCCGCTGTACACCACCAGCCCAGCACCATACGGCATAAAGAAAAAGTTAGTGACAAGCTGGTGAAAATAATGGAGCATTTAGCCGCTAAAGAGGCAGGAGCTGGTGGAGACTAAAAACAGAGCTAAAAGGAGAGTGAATATTGGTCTAACATTCTTCAAGTGGCCAGACACATGATTCAAATGAATGCTTAAGTTGCAATGTTTAAATAGGTAAATGTTTTCTAACATATCTGCCATTACAATTTTATAAGCTCATGACATGTCCAATGTTGTGTTTACAGCTTGTTCTGCTGCCACCAAGAGGCCAAAAAAGTTTAAATTTAACTTTCTGATATTGAGTTTTTTACATTTTGCACATTGCAATCATTTATATAAGCTAAGATATATGAGATGACATTTATTTTCTTTTATTTATGTTTTCCTTTACATCAGAATTAGATATAATTAGGATCAGAAAGGTGTCCTAAAATGTTGTGCATTATGCGGTAAGTATATAATCTATTTTGTTTGTTTCATCTATTTGCAAAATGTGAGGAGAAACAGCCATTTCTTGGAGACACCTTTCCACGACAGAGAAAGACTGCTATTTTTAACTTGTTTACTCCAGTTTGCAATGATAGTGTCACTCAGTTCCTACTCTGCCGGGCTCTGTGCGACCCTCAATGAATCAAACATAGCTTGCGACAGACTAGATGCACTATATTCCTGGACCCAGTGACAGTCTTATTTCCAGCCATCGAGGAAGCAGGGGGAAAGTTATTTACTGAGAATGGTGGACAGAGGCAGATTGGACATCCCTGATCTGTCAAGGACATGACTTTTGGCCGAAGCAAATCCTTCACTTTTATTGCATTGTCTTTGGAGCCATTTGGCATGAGGAGATTGAATTTGGAGGCTAACATGGCGCCTTGCCTTCATCTAGCACTGTCGTCCACTGCAAAGTTTCCTGGACAGAGACAAAGTCCAGTCTATAACCTGTAGAGTCTGGAAACACTCAATCGATTCCTCATAGAGTCTGGCCTCGCTTTCCAGAGCAAACTGCTGATCTGGGGCAAAAATTCATTAGACCAACCAGCATGGATGATAAGCGATCAGCTTTAAAACATCTCTGATACCAGCTGGCTGGAAGTTAATTGAACACCTGTTTTCCCAAAGAGTCCTCAGAAATCTTGCCTTAACACCAAACTTAATAAACATATAAATAACGTTTTATATGTGATGTCCTTGACTTGAAAAGAGAAAAAGAGAAAAAAAATAAATGATAGTAATTGGCATGTAATTGGCATCCAGGTCCCGGGAGGTGTGTGTATGTGTGTCTGTTTGTGTGTGTGTGTGTGTGTGTGTGTGTTTGAGAGAGAGTTGGAGTTTTAAGTGGAGAGCAGTCACCGAGGAGGGCACGTGCAGCGCCGCAGAGATTCACCGCCTGAGGTCCTTTGACGTCAGCTGGAGAGGCTGATGGGAATTCAATACACAGCATCCACACCGCCTAATTTATTCCACAATAAAATTGGCTGCTGCTTGTTTGTCTGCACTTGCATTGATGGCTCAGGCCGATGAACGTCACCGAACTTCACCGCAGATTCTTCAGCCACAGAGGAGAAACTCTTGGAGTCTTTTCTAGCTTATTTGTTTATCTGCTAAAACAAGTGCTGTCTGACAAAATACCCTTTATAAGCTACAATGAATTTGAAACACAGTACGGCTAGTTAATTTACTGCGTTATCTGCTGCAGTGGTGTTAAAATATAGGACACTGACAAATATGCTAAAGAGTGTTTTCAAGGTAGGCACAATATGATAATCAGGAACAAAAATGTCCCAGATTTTCCCTTCTTTCAAAATATAGCCCCAACCAAACTCATTTAGTCTTATTGCTCAGACACACAATGCAGTATTTACTAAAGTCCACCTCACATATTTATCCTATTCACCATCACCCAGCCTCTGCAGTAAGCTATTTCTATCCATCAGGAACGCAGCCCACCACATTTTCTGTGTGCCTGCTGCTGTCATTGTCTACATTTATCTGCACAAAACACTATTTGCCCCAGCTTTATACACCACACCATGAATGTGGGCATACTATATGTTGCACAATTTACAAATAAATAAGGAAGCCTATTTTGCTCTGTGGAAAGATTCAGTCACTCCCATTCAAAATAATGAAAAAAAAAACAACTCAGAGAGCTGCTGTGCGAATGCCACAAGCCCTTCTATGACACTGGCTGTGCTCAGCTGTGGGCTGGGTGCAGGGTTAAAGGGTGGAGGAGGCAGGAGGAGTGTGAACGGTGGGGGGAAGTGGCTCTTGCCCGCAGTTACGGCCCAGGGCATTGAACATGACCTTTCAACTTGCCACTGAGCATTAGAAGAGTCAGAGGAGACATCGAGTCCTTATGTACCAACACTGCAGAGTGCGGCGGGGCTTCTGCCTCCGCTGACACCCTCTTTTACTTTAATTTGTGTCACACAAGCCGCTGCAGTCAAGGTAGTTTTCTCCCTGTGTGAGAAGAGAAAGCAAATATGCAAAACTGACATACAGTTGACTCTTTATATTAAGTGCAGAGCTGGCTGTCTCTGCAGAGCATGCACAGTCAAAAGACATATCGAGTATTTTTTAGTGTGGGAAAAATGTACTTCTCCTGGCAGATAAAAATATACTTCTCCTGGCACATAATTGGTTTGTTTTTGACAGTTAATACATCATGCATACATGAAGTTGGATGACAGTTTAAAGGAACACCTGAATAAATGAGTGGAGAAACATTACAAATGCACAGCAAAGACAGACACTCATATCAATTTTGATCCTCTTTTCCTTTGAATGACAAAAAAATCCATGCCGCATTCTAGATTTTGAATTAATGGGCCCTCTTGATCTACCTTTTGTACCTTTTGATCTACCATAAAAAGTACAGAGCAGTTTCTGATACTTTTGGTCTACAAATCTGTGCCCATGTAGTCTGAAGTAAAGGTAAAAGGGTTATTAAATGTCATGTTATTAAAGTCAGTTCAGGCAGGGCACAGAATGGGGCACTTGGTGGTCCAGGGGAAAAAAACAAAACATTTGTTCTCCACTGCTTTCAACTTGAACTCATGGAACACTGAATGGGTGGGAAGCCGGTGAGGGATTGTGTCATTATTGCGGCACTGTCATGCTCTTCTGATTCTCAAGAGTGCAAGATGCTAATGATTAAAGGCTTCAATGGAGGACGAATTGGCCATACAAATTAGATTTTCTAAGTATCCCCAAATGATTATGTTTAAAGGTCACCTGGGCAGGTGTTCAAAATCTGACTTGCTAGAAAAGAGTACTTGAATGTACGTGTTAGGCTGCTGCCCCTGGGACAAGCTTTAAGATATTGCTCTACCCTTTTACTGAAAGCACAGAGGTGGTCATCTGGCATCTGGAGACATCTCCTGATAAGTTTTCATCTCCCTATTTTTATGCCAATTTTCAGTTTGTGCCTTAAAAACCTGAGTGGATATCAAAAAAGAGAACATGTTACATGCATTCACTCCACTATAAAGCAAACAGTAAGGGTAGTCTGGGGTGTATCTAATTACATATTCCAGTTCAATTCCAAACAGGGGTCCTTGTGCATGTTACAAAACACCATAGGTGCAAAACACCATCTCAGAAGAAAACATTTAATTCATTAAAAAACACAAATGCCATCTTAGGTGGGAAGCAGTGGTGAAATGCCTTAACGTATCAGAGTCACTCGTGCTTCCTTAATTATATAATCATGTCGTGTCCTCATGAATATTTTCACATAGTTGATGCAAACATGCACTGACAAACTCCAAGGCACTCTATTTTAAAACAATTAAAATGCTTTTATTGTCATGGCCTGGTCATATTTGACCTTTAAACAAACTCTGACACATTTTGGTATCAAGCCTTTATCAGGGAGTCAAACAGATCTCATGGAACATCTGGCCCTTGTCTAGTGGTGTTCCACCAATAGGAATCTTCCACTTGGACATGGTTTTGTGGCCTAGAGAGGGTGTAGACATACATACTCCAGCAGATGGCGTTGTTTTGGCCCACAATATTTATCAAAGCTGAATTGAAGAGCAACCTAACAATGGCCAGATGTTCCATGGGATGTTTGTCTCCTTGAGGAAGGCTCGATGCCAAAACGCATCGGAGCTTGTTTAAAGGTCTAATATGACCATGCCAAGGCATTTTCATTGTTTTCCTTGGAATTTTCTTATATGTTTATATCTACATGTATCCCTATCCAAAGAGCACCTCAAATAAACTTCCACTTCTTGGTGGATAACAGTTCAGCTTTGTGCGCCAGCTGAATGCAATTACCTCCTTCTGGGATCACTTGAATCTTTCATTGTTAAACTGTTGGGGCTGGAAGGTGGCAGAGGTCTGTAGAGTGGACGTCTCAAGGTGGAAAGACACTTCTTTGATCAGACAATGCATCAAGCTGTAGAGGGCGTCAATCTGAAATGCCCACAGGACTAAACATGAATTCACATTGTGTTTTTGTCTTCCTCTCCCAGGACGCCGCCTTGTACTGTGCTGTCCCCTTCATGTACTGAACAGCATGTGAACTGTTGCTTTACTAGCCCCGCTAACATCTCTAAACTCCAGCTGAGACAGAGGGCAAGGCCAAAGCCCTGGCCTGGTGTTTATGGTCAGATGGAATGTGAACTCCAAGTGAGAAAAAAGAGAGGAAGTTATAATGAGGCATCCCCCCTCTGCTGGTTGTTTGTTTGGACAGACCGGCTGTCTCACAGCACAATCTGTGGATGGAATACTAATGGATATGACTAATGATTCTCTCTCGCCTTTCTCCCACTCAACTCTCCTCTTTCACTCCTCCCTCTCCTTTTGCCTCCATGAGGATGAAACTTTTAACTCTCAAGTGAGAGATTCAAAATGCATAATTCAGTTACAACTAAAGGGACAGCTGTGACATGCACACATGTTTTAGAGTATTTAGGGCAAGTTGCAAGAGACTGACAGAACATTTTTTCCCCTTTGGCTTTGTTGAAAGCACCCCCACCTTTACTGATGCGGGTTTTTAATCACTTATTGGTGGGTGGGCATAAAACAATCCTTGGTGTTTGCAACCATAGAGTGGGCCTATCTAATTCTCCCCAACCATCTTAGGTGTTTAACTTTCCAAATCATACTTTCTCCAGAATGCAGTGCCTTGAGGGAGGAACATGAAGACATCCCAGAGCTGCAGAAACTCTCCACTGAGCCAGATTAAAACCTGCTGAGATTTAACCAAGGATTAGACACCCCCTTTGGCATTAGGAGGCTGTATAAACTGTTTAAAATTATTTTGGTATTAAGTATTGAAGATGCGGCCCTTTAAGCAGCCTAGTAACCACTGTTCGGCCTGATAAAAAAAAGAGCTGCAAGTTGAAGAGAGTAATGTTAAAGAAATTGGAGCTTTTTTCGTGCACTTGATTGAATTTCGTGATAAACTGTGCAAACCCTTCTAATCAGAGGAGTTTGTCACCCCTGTGCAACATAACCATTAGCAATCCAATTAGCAGTGGGATTGGAATAGAGACACTAAGTGGCAGACCGTGTTCCACAGTGATGCTCACGATCAATTTAACTTTCCATTCAACATCAGTGGCTACATCACAACAGATCCCTGCATCGCTGTGAATAAGAGCGACCTGCTACCACGTGTCTCTGAATGCTTCCCCCCCCCCCCTCTTTTCTTTTATAACACTGTTAATGCCTTGCGAGAGTCAAATTCTGTCTGTAGAAATGATTATAATATCGTTAATAACTCCATTGGTCAGGTCGAATCCACTCCTCCTGGCTACAAAGCACCCAAAGAGTAGCTCTAAATAAAATGAGATTGCATTGATTGAGCCAATAGATTACAGCATTTAGGTGGAGCTTTAGCAGCGTATTGGCTGTATGTTATTTAATAGTCCCCTCAGGGTTTACCTCTGAGCCATTTAATAAGGTTCTGCATTGGGAAGAAAGTTTTCCAAGTTGATAGGACATGGCTTACTTTTATTTCTGCTGCACTTGTTGTTATCATCATCAAGAGGAGCATTCACTGAAGAAGAATGACCAGATGCTCATTATCATGACAATTTCTATAAATAACTACTGCTGCCGTCATATAATGCAAATATCCAGATGTTTCCGATATGCTCTTTTTTTTTTTTTTTTTTAATGGTAAATAAAACTCAGTGGCATTATTTGTCCAGCTCTCTTCTTTGTCCGCCTGAGGTTTGAGCTTTTCTCTGATGACATGGTACGTGAGAGAGACAAGCTCGTCCCTCAGTTCATTAGAGGAATACAAACACTACACACTCCCCTGTGCTTCACACTCTGAAGCCTGTACACACACAAACTAGGTGTAGGGGAGCACCCTGAGGACTTGTATTCCCTGTATGACATTGCTAAAGATACACAACTACAACAATTCTCTATCCGAAGCTTCTCGCTCATACACTGCAGGAACTGTTTAAGCTGCTTGTGTGATAACTAAATAGCATTAAAGCAAATATACAAGTTTTAGCTCCTTATTTACAAATAATGTAAAGCTGCTCTATTCTGTATTTTTATGTTAGCAAAAAAGATCAGCTATAATGATGAACCCACGGAGACTTTGCAATTCCCTTCATATATATGGAGCTTTTTAGCATGTTTATACTCATTGTTTTGGTTTTACACCTCGCAACATCACTGTTTGGTTCACTCTCACCACTCTCATCAGTGTTGTTTTTAGCCACAGCTGTTTTCGGTGAAAATGTTTTTAAAAACCCACCTTACACTACCTACCTAACTGGAAAAGTTATCAACTAACTGGTGAATATTGTACTAAAGGAGAACAAAGAGATTGAATAATGGACTTTGTCTGGTAGACACAAACAAGACTCCAAATGAATGTTAATGTTACTTTCTGTCTGTTCAATGTGCAAATAGCTAACTGTTTGCTAACATTTTAGCCGGAAACTTTACAAGGTGATTATATGTCAATATTGTGTTTTATAGCTTTCTGTGCAGCTCCTAGGTGGCCAAAAAAAATCTATGACTGCAGGTTAACATTTTTGCTGACCATTATTCAATCAATGCAATAAAATGTTTGATTTGTCATTGTATGTTTACTGCTATTCCAGACAGCCACTGATTTCCAATCATTTCTGTGCGGTATGAAAATGGATTAGCACACTCTTGAGACTTGTTGTGCACTACATTATCATTGTCATTAAATGAGTTAATTGATTGAGTGCAAAAAAATTCCCCACAACAACAATGTAATTTGTGCAAACAAATAATGTAGACCTAAAGTTCACTGTGATGGAGCACACAAGTTTAAAGAAACCACTTAAAGATTTCCATATCTCTAAATGGATGCCTGAAACAGTAGACAAAATAATTCAAAATGTCCAAAACACATTAATATGGTTTGCCAAATGATCAGTTGTAATAGGGTGATTTGTACTAAATGGGCTAAAACTTGCAAAACCTCTGCTAAGATCATTTAAATCTTAATATCCCACAGACCAGCACTGAAATACAATCAAACGCATCCAATTAATCATAGTCTCACATTGCAGCTGTTTACCTTCTCAGTAGGTACAGTACCAAACTGTGACCTTTGCCCTCTTCTCTTTCATATACCATCAGGCCTGGGGACAGTTTGTGTGTGTAGGTGGCTGTGTGACAGAGTGGGACACTAATGAGCTGAGTGATTACAGTGCAAAGCCTCGGGTTATCATTAGCTCTCTGAAGTTCAATCACCAGATCAAGCCGACAGCAGGGCGGTGAGTTGCGGGTCACAATTAGATATTTGTTTTTCCACTGGAAAAGTAGAATTGCTGTAAAAAAAATATACACCTTTTTTTTTTAAAATGCAAAGCTACACAGTAGAAGTCTGACTGATCAAAAAGAAATTAAGAGATTTGCAACACGCCACAACACTTACACACCAACACATACACTGACTCGTGTATTTTCCACCACAAAAGGCATTAGTAGCACCGTCAATGGGCTCCCTCAGACAATGGGGACGAACACCACACAAGAGGAACATTGTTACATCTCCGGCTTAGAGGTTTTCCGGACAGCTTTTGATTGTTTCGGCCTTGCCTGTAATGAGATAGCTGCTTAGCTTGACGTCTCCATGAGAACGTCTGCGCCACACATGACTATTAACCCAACAGCCTCAGGAGCTGGGCCCCTTGCAGACCCCTGCTCATTGCCAAATTTCAGTGGCAAGCTCAGGCAATATGATTGTGAACACCTCTGCATCTCCTGAAGGATTGTGGTTAAAGGATAATTCCACTTTCTCACAACCATTTTGGAAGTTCGGGGCATTATTTTTATCTGTTATAATGAATCAACAGTTTAGTCGGATTAGATAAACCACTCTCTTCAGAGATTGAGGGCATCCAAAATGATGAAGTAATAATCCCTCACTGGACAGAAAAACCATCACTTCCATCACTTTTCACTCGCCTATGAGTGTGACCATGCAGAACACTTTTGCCTTTAGACATAGTGGGACAAAACTTGGTACAAACTTAGCTGTCCGCTTCATTTCTTTAGAATCAACACATGGTGTGGTCCTAATGAAAGGGCCTATTCCAAGCAGGCCCCGACCTTAACCTGGGGAAACCACATGTTTCTTAATCTTAATGATGTCACTGTGAGTACAACATTGCCAGTAACAATAAGAAAGATGGATGAACACGATGAAAATAAGTCCCTTGTTGTGAAAAATATAATTAGGTTTTCCAGCTCTACTTTCCTGCTACGTCTGCACTATGACATCTAGAACTAGATGCAATGAAGGATCGTTCCTTGACAGGCCTCTCTACTGGCATCCTTCCCCTCCTCTTTTCTTCTATTCCTCTCTTTATCCTGTCCTCCCTTTCTTTGGAGGCCCTCTGGACCCCATCAAGGCTCATTCTGTTCATCCCACATGTGAGGGGTCAGTGCGTACCCCACAAGAATAAACCAGCCACTCAATGTGAGGATCTTTGTGTATGTCCTCATCCCCCTACCCTCTCTGTCTCCCTCTCTCTCACTTACTTGTGCCCTATAGACCAGAATTGGCTCCATTCACCGCGCTTCCCTCCCCCCTGGAGCGGACTTCTCAGGGCCCTAACAGCGCAATTCTATGCCTTATTGCTCCGGCTCCTCCATGGAGAACAGTCTCGTCAAAGCATTTGTGAGGACACAGAAGGAAATGAACTGGCTTTGTGCTTAGTCTTGACATATAGGCAAGATCACGTGGTGAAGTCTGTGGGGCAAGCGTTTAACAAGAGAAAAGGGCAGAATGTGTAAAATGTCTCTTAAAGGCCTCCAAGTGGCCATCTTGGAAGGAAAATGCCAGAACCTATTTAGAAATGAAGCAGTTTTATGAGTGTGGCCCTGCTGGCTGTCATCCAGCTTAATCCACATTGTGTTCTGACTTCCTACGGACCAAAGCTGGTTTCTCAAGCTCATCTCCACCTCATGTTTAATCTCCCCCAGCCCTTTCATTAGGACCACACCATGTGTTGATTCTAAAGAAATGAAGCGGACACCTCATTTCGAGCAAGAATGAGCCGGGGAAAGCTTTTGTCTGCAGCAGGAATGCCCATAAGACAGAGAGGAACACTGTTTGGTCTGACTCGGGTTGCTATACCAGGGCTGAAGAAAGCCATGGCAACGCAAGCAGAAGGTCTGCAGGACCACATAGCGCTGATACAATACGGCAACTCTGGGTTTGTCATTCCAGTCAGGCCTGACCCAAATTACAACATCCTGGGAAAAACTGTCCCACTTAAACCAGCACGCATGCAGAGACATACTTAATTGAGCTTGCATATATTTAGCTGATAGCGATAATAAACAAAACATATGGATGTTTCAAGTCTAATCACTGAGGAAACGGTTCTGTTCATGATTTAACACCACAGTCCATAGCCTATGGGTGCTGGATTATTGGGACTTTTCGATTGTTTACCCAGTATGTCTACAAGCCACTCTCCCATCTGTGGCTATAATTCTCAGCATTTTAAGCTTAATAGTCTTATGTTTTCATATGTTTATTATCAACAGCCTCAGGGACAAATCTGCTTAAAATGGGAAGAGCAACAAAGAAGTGATTAGGACCATGTCTACAGAAGCATTTTAGTTTTACTGTTTCATATTTTACAATAAGGCGAAATATCAGGAAAAATACACAAATGTAAAACATTGTTTTAATCACCAGAGAAACTTTAACTGAGTTTCTTGAGCAACTTTACCCAAAGTTTTCATGCTGTGAGATTTAAAAGCAATGTGAACTCAACAGGGGTTGATGTCGCCCGTTCTGGAAATCACATAAATCCCACCCCTCTAATATACACTCAGATACAGTACACACTAAGAAAAACACACACCAAAAATGGCCTTCACACCATCTGTACTACCGAGTCTTTCCGCCCCAGAATACTGCCCAACTTCAGGCTCCAAACTTTTCTGCTTTCCTGGCTGCTCACCTCACCATCACATCACACCTATCCCACGGAAGCCCATGCATCAGTAAGTGTGCACCCAGAAAAGAAAAAAAAAATCCACTTACTTTGGAGGTCTGGTAGTTGTATATCAGAGCTTGAAGAAGTAGTTTCTCTAGGCTCTTTTCATCTGCACCTCTGCCCCGCTGCCCTGCCTCTCCAATACTATTTCTCTTTGTGGGCTGAGCATACGATAGCTGTGTAGTTTTTTTTTTAGTGTGTGTGTGTGTGTGTGTGTGTGTTGCATGGGATGAGGGGGTGGAGGAGGTGGGCTGGTTGGGTGGGTGTTGAATGCCGGGTTTCCTGACTCGTGATCAGGAGCTCATTACTCTCAAGGTCACTCCAGGGAAACCCTGCCTGGCACTCACCGAGACACCAGAGAGAAGATGTGAGATGGAGGATGAGAGAAAAAAGAAAGAGAGCGAGCAGTTAAGAGCCAAAGTGCCTGGGACATCCGTGGGGACAAGGAGAAAGAGCTGAGAGAGAGATATATAGAGAGAGAGAGAAGAGACGGGAAGATACAAATAAACAGAAAGAGATGGGAGACGGTGATCCAAATGCCAAAATAAAAACAAAATGTGGCTGTATGTGCTTTGGATGAGCACACAGAGTGAACAAGCTGGCAGCTGCAGCCCATTCAAACCACATGGAGTTATATAAAATATCTTGTTGATCCATGGAAAAGTGAGTCCAACCGCAGCAATCAATAGAGTATTGACAAACACCAGCTGGGCTCTGGATTTGTTTTTCAGTTTTTTACATGGGCCAGCACTGCAAAAAAAAAAAAAAAATTAATAATAATAATAATGATGTGAATGACATCTGATCATGATTATCTGGATGTTTTATTATTTTTAAATCAGTGTTGTTTTTTTGTGTTCTGGTTGTGTGACTGTAAATGTTTCTTGTTAAAATGAAATACAGACGTTAGTCGGTAAGATTGAATTGTTTAAAAGTGAAGCCAATTCATATATTCGATTTTTTTTTTATTTCTTTATTACTAAAACCATATTTACAGTGTTTACACAGTTGACTATTCACAGATTTATGTTTACACAGTAAATTATTGATGTATTTCCTCATTTAAATATTTTATCAGCCACTTTAGAACTGTCACAGCATTTTGTTGAATCAGGCTCTTTAGTTTTCTCGCATTTAGTCTAACTCCTCCTCGCTTCTGATTGGTTAGTTCGGTCACATGGTAGGTGGAAACAGGAGATGTTGTTGTTGTGAAGTGCAGGGAACAGTGAAGCGCCGCTGAAGAAAGTCTCCATCTTGCTCTTTCTTCTCATAAAGAGTCATCCAACCATCGCAAATCAAACCCAGTTTACAATATTATTAGGGCGCAGACTACTTATTATTTTTACTATTGATTAATCTATTTTTTGCTTATTTGGTAAATAATTTAGTTCCATAAAATTTAAGGAAATTGTGTCAAATGCCCATCACAGGCCAAAGTGACATCTTCAAATCGTTTGCTTTGTCTGAGCAACAGCCCCGAAGATGTTAAACCCACAGTAACATGAAACGAAGCAGCAAATACTTCCATCTGAGAAACTGGCATCAGCAAGTGTTTGATAACCAATTCATTCGACAAAAATGCCAAACACTAAACAAACACACACAGTCCTATTGGATTACAGACCCAAGTGGCTCATTTATCAAGTTGCAAAGTTAAAATGAAGCCAGTTTAAATAATCAAACTTGATTTTTTTTAAATAAACCTCAGATTTGTTTGTACCTATGTGTCTCTTTTCCTCGCATGTTTCTGGTTCGCTCCATTATAGCTCATTTGTGGCCAGATATCCTTTCAGAGGGAGTGTAGTAATACGCTGTGGATACACTCAGGGTGTTTTTGAACGGCAGATGGCTGGAGATGACCCTGTAGAGCAGCCCCGGTCCTCTGCCGCAGCTGGACAAGCCTGGATTGACAGATTACAGCACACACAATCAATAAAGAGTACCATTAGTTCTGTCCACAAAGCCCTGCGCACAATACTGATGTCATACCGCCTCTGTAAACTCTCTGCAGTCCACACACTGAGAAATGGCCTTATATTTCACCTTATAAGGCTGTCTTTCCTTGCTTGGGTTATTGATTGAGTGCCTGGCACAGATTCATTCTGCACTAGAAAAAAAAAAAAAGTCTCATAGTGCCAAAAAGCAGCTCTTTATCTCATAATTGTAAGCCATTTTAGAGCCAGAAACTGCTGTTCAGGTGCTATTCAGAGCCATTTACAAAGTGATTATAAAGCCCCATTTCAGTAATTTAATAGTCATTTATAGGTGGAAGCACATTCAAGAACTATTAGTGTGATGGAACATTATTAATTCAAAGAGAGGGACAAAAATAGCATCAGTCATGGTAAACTTTGTTGGGAAAACTAAGACATTTTATATTTCATATTAAGACACATTCAAAGTAACTGATAGCTTTTAAAATGATGTTTGAACATTTTACTCTCAAAACTGGATTAAAAGTTAGGAAATCCATCTCACCACAAGGTCACTTTAGTAGCTTCTTCTGGAGCTTTCCATCATACCACCAGTGTCACCAGCAGATCGAGTTTGTCCGGTGGTTTTTCATTTTGTCTTAGCATTTTAAGGATTTCTCCTCCATATTGGCTAAAAAAAAAAAGTTAAAAGTTCATTCTTGACCCTGGAAACATCAGGTGAGAAAACAATCTCACCACAAGGAGCTTTCAATCACATCACATGCTGTTCATCAGAAGATGGGGTTTGTCTCAGCTAGATTAAAATTGATTTTTTCATATACTATTGAGACTAAGTACTCTCAATGCACACACCTAATGATTAAATATTCAAGAATTGTGACTATGCAAGGGCTGCCTGTTGCATTTTTATTGTTTGGAGATTGTACCGGCATTGTTTTTTTGCTTTTGGGTCAACGCCTCAGGAAGACCAACAGCAGTGAAGTTCTCTCTCAAGTCTCAATATTTAATTTTTCTGATGCAAGGCTGACTCCGAGTCCAAGTCTCCAGTCTAAAAAAATCTGCTTTTTCGGTAACACACACAGTACAACTTCTGAAAGAAAAAACGCCAGAGGGATGAATGAGAATTGATGTTAGAGTTTCAAGAAACCAACCCCTCAATCACACACATTAAAACTTCAAATTCAAAAATGGAGGATGAGCCGTGGCACCTTGAACAAGTCATCAAAGAGGTGCTAAGTTGGAAAAAAATGTTGAAATTGGAGAGTAATTACACCTTTTACTCAGCACATAGGCCGGCAGCAAAATAATAGATTAGTTAGTAAGTAAGGTGCCTTTAGGCTGTTTGGTGCATCTGCCTCGGAAAGATATGTCCTCATCGAAACTCTAAATTAAGGCAGGCACTAAAAAATTAAGGAATTGATTTCAGGATGAGAACAAGCAGATGAACAAAGTGAAGGCATTTTTTGAAGGATCGTTTCAGTGCACACATGGCTAAACGGCATCAAAAATAAAATGTGCATTCAGAACTTCTTCAAAAAAGGGGGTGGAAGTCTATCCCTGATTCAATTTTTCCAACCACTGAATGCATAACTGTGTTATTGTTTTAGTAATTACCCAGCACTTAAGCTCATTGTTCTTTCATGTTGCCCAACCCTTGAAATGCTGTGGTAGAGCTCCCTGTGTGACAGAGCTCAGCTATCACTGCATTTCCACATGTTTAGCATCATGTTGCACTGTTGGGGATTTCACCATCAGCCCCAGTGATGGCCAGTAATTAGTATGACTCATACCCCCCGCTGATAACAATATACCATTCCACTGCTGCTGTCTCATATTCCACTCATTAATAATACATTTCATCCATTTGCACCCCCCTCAGCCCTCCTCTAAGTGTGAGATATGCTCTAGTGCCGTCCGCAAGGAGCTTCTCCAATGATATCATTTCCCTCATTTGATTAAATGAGATATGACAAACCATGAAAAAATGATGAAAAAAGATCGTAGCGACACTCGATGGCCTGTTCCAGGTGTTGATTTTCTGTTGTGTTGAAAGCACAAAGGGAGCTCCAGGAAACAGTTTAGCCAGATATACAGGAGTAAAATATGATCTTTATATTACATCCAACAGCTTCCTTTTTTTTTTTTTTTTTACTCAATTTAAACTGGCTGCTGTCATTGTGAGCCTGCAGAGCCAGGGATGAAGTCGCTGTTAAGCCCCACTAACCCTGTTCGTTGAGTACATGTCCACCGGCAGCCCAATAAGAAGGCGGCAGTGACTGGGCCTGTCTGCAGTGAGAGTCTGATGAAACTAAATGAAATCAGGCTGTCGAAGTAAGCCTCAGCATTTCTTTCTTTATTTCTTCTTCTTCTTTTTTTTTTTTTTTGGTTAACCACAGCTCCATTGGCTCTGCCTCTCCATCATATCGTTCTCTGACACGAAAACCACAAAGTATACGCACAGATGAGAGAAGCAAGAAATGGCAGAAAAATCATTTTTCCGCACCTTTTTTTTTTTTCTTAAAAGCAAGTATTCAATTTCTGCAACATGTCTGGGAGGAGATGGAGATTGAATTTATGGCTGTAAGAGAAGGAGAGAGAAAATAGCTGTGTCTCAAAACATCCTCTGAAATCACTCAAAAAACTGTTTAGATATGAGATAATCATACACAACATATAGGAACCCTCCCATAATAACATATGACAGAGTCAAGGGCAGATATGTACTTTCTTCACTGTCCATGCATTTCATTCATCACAGAGATAGTGCACGAGGACAAAGTGCAAGAACAAAATGTCTCGACAGCGTGATTCACAGAATGTACCCTGCTAGGCTGCAAGTCATATCAGACATAGGACAAAGCGCACACAAACACACACACAGACACTCACATACACACATTGAACATCTGTGGGGCCATGACCGCCATCTAAATCTGTATCCAGCTAACTACTGTATCCAGCTGTCAACAGTGCACCCAATGAAACAAGTCAAGCCGAGTTTATTTATAGCAACCTTAATCACAACTTTGTCTCAAAAGTCTTTACAATCTGTCCTTACACCCTTGATTTGGATAAGGAAACACTTACCAAACACAAAACTATATCATTGCAAGGGGAGAGAGATATCTCAGGATATAGGTGATGCATATATATAGGTACCCCTTGTACTGAATATACAGAAATAACATTGGTAGAATTATAATGTAGAGAAACAGAAATATAGTATACAACCAATAACTTGCAAAAACCTCCTTTTTTACTCAAAATGGAAACTTCTCAAATACATCCGTACATGTTTGAGCCAGAATCCGATCCTAGTGGACAATGCATACAACACATGGAACAACCTTAGCAACAAAGGCTATTGATCGGATGGCTGTTTGTTTGCATGCACACACATTCTGATGTCACCACAGGGAGGAAGTAGAGGTAACATAGCAAACGAAGCGTTCAGAGCAGCCTGAAGTCCTGGCTTTTGTCTTACAAGAGGACTTTTACATATGTTCACCTCAAGTTTTGGATCTTTGATCATGTTTAACATAGAAATCCAACATTATAACAGTATACAAATAACAGAAAATCACAAAAAGCATGATATGTCCGCTTTAAAGGTCTGGCTGATATATAGAATTGCAGGGAAAAGAATAAATTGGGCGAAATCTATTTATTTCAAAAGGCAAAACCATTGAAGCCATTGGATTCACTCTTGGCTTTCACATAGAGTTAAACTCTGGTTAACTATGATAAGCAAATTTCCGGCGTTGATCATATGTAAACTGTTCTCAGCACTACCTTTGAGGGAATGAAGACAATGGAAGAAACAATCAAATATTGTTGCTCTATCCATTTTTTTGTAATCCTGCACTGCTGGAATATTGTCTGCTCCAAAAATGAGATGTTTGCAGTCAGCATTCACCTGTGTGAATGTGTTTAAATATTGGCCACATGGGTGCAGCGCAACAAGCAACAAACAGTTAAATTTTTTTGGAGTCATGTTTCTGTCCACCTGACGAACTTGAGTCCAATATTTGCTCTCCTTTTAGCACTGTTTTTGTAATTATTTTTCTTGGGTCAGCGACATTCACAGTTATCCCACTTGAGGCAGCTCCACTGACTTTTGTCATGCAGATTTAAAAGCTGTATGGGAAAGGACTCCTTTTTATATTCAGCAGCTGTTACATGGAATGGGTTACCTGCAAGCCTTAAGTCTATTAGCTCTAAACTTTAAGTCCTCCTGAAAGGTCCTAAATATTACTATTTTTATTATATTATTACTAATTAAGTTGAGCTGCAGTAGTTCCTAAATACCCATTTTGTTTGTTTTGTTCATGCATTGCTAGAGTAATTGTGTCTGGGTTAGGAGAACAACACACACACACACACACATTAACTTATACTTGCTATATGTGCTCATATACTCACTTAAAACACTGACTTTTAAACACACACCTGCACCCAAAGGACCACAATGGAAATAAGCTCTTGAGCTTTATAGTGTTTTATCTTTTTGCCAATTACCGTACAAAGATATGATGCCTCCCGGTTGAGGCCGTGCATGCATTATTTATTTATTTGTCTATGTTGTATATCTTTTATATTGTCAATAAATAATTTCAATCAATCATTTCTTTGTCACCACAGACTCCTGATGAATAAATCAGGCTCTTTACCGTGATAAAGGCTCTGTTAGGTTAGGTTCACCCGCTAGCTTTATGTGTTTGATGTTTGGTGTTAGACAGGTAGCGTATAGTGTGTTTATCTGCTGCAGCTGGAGAGATTGTTGATGAGAGCGGTGAGACCGAACCAAAAGAGTCAAACAAAAACAATGAACTGAGAGATGCTAAAAAACTCTGTAGAGCTCAGGGGAACTGCAATGTCGATAATTATCTGAAGCTTCCTCACTACAAACGACCCATATCACATGACACACAGTCACTTGATCTATAGTTAATGTAAAATATTGATTAGCGCAGGTTTAAGAAATTGCAAGTCCTTTGATTCTGATCATTTTTCAGCGGACCTGATCACTCTCGTACACTAACTCCGACTAAATACAGTCAAAACACAAACACCTCAGTAAAATCGATTCCTGTCACGATCCTCATGAAAGTGCAACCTTTATCTCCCGATGAAGTTTATGGCTTTCATCTATTCAGCATGAGGTAATGAACGGTATCCCATTATGTCCATTTAATTTCACAAGAAGCTCAGTTTCATTAATAAAGCATAAGCTCATGGTTGAATATTAATATTTATATGCCTGTGCCCTAGCTAATAAAAGTAAAGAGATTTTTACTTTCCAAAGACCGTCCCCGGCATTCCCTGTGGAATATGATTGTCATGTTTTCTTTTTCTGTTGTTGAGCGGCCTGCGACTCGAGGCAAGACTTTGTTTTATTTACAGTGAAAATGTGAAAAAAATGTAAGACACAAAGGTATACCTCTAATGCTTCCAACTTCTGCAGCTGCATTTGTTATTCAGGACATAATGCAGTATTTAATCTCCATTTAAAATCCATTTGATGCTAATTAGTCATAATACACTTTTAGCATCAGCAGTATAATGCTGAAAATCTATTGATTAGCCAGATAATCAGACTGAAAATGAATGAATGCTGATTTATTGGCCTGCTACTTCTGTATGATAATGCGTTTCTCTCCGGGGATCACAGAGGATGTCAAGTTTTCAGTTACTCTTGGGTGCGACTCAAGCTAGATAAATCAAACATGTCCTCTCCTATACTCATGTATAAGCATGTCAGTGAAAGCCCCCATCCCGGCCGTCCTGTTTCAATACTGCAGAACTTAATTTATGACTGACAATTAATCTGAAGCAGCCAAAACACTCCAACGTGGCCGGTGGAGCGTGACAGCGTTGGCGAAAACAGCTCTCGCCCGATTCGTCTCCCAGCCGACAGTCTGGCCCTGTCGCCCGGCTTTTATCTGCCACCATACGCTTCCCCCAAAAAACTCATTAATCTCTAATGGCTTAATTCTGTGTTCCCAGTATGGCCCGTGTATGTTCTCATTAATGGCTTTTCAATCTCATCCTATACGTAGAGCAGAAGCAAGATTATAAAATGTCTTTTTCTGTTTAAAAAAAAAAAGAAAAAAGGATTAGATTGGAAATAGAAAGCGTACGTGATCCTTCTTGTAGTTATTTGATGTTGAATGCTGCGGATAATCAACTATGAGATCTAGGAAGGAGGGATGATGACAGAAAATGAAAATGTATAAAAGCTTCGAGCAAGTCATAGTTCAAACAAAAATGAAGAACTTGTGAAAGACACTGAAAGACACAGGATGGACTAATTTATAGAGGGCAAGGGACTTTTCAATGCGGTAATGTCAAACCGTATAAATATCCGTGACTAGAAGGAAAAAAAAAAAGTTTTGTCATATCTGCGTGATGGTGAATCTCTTCGACTCATGTCACGAAAAGACGTTAACGTTTCATATTTGATGAACGAGTGATGGAAACGCCAAAAAAAAAAGCATCGTCCATCGTCCGAGCCGGTCTGCCTTTAAAAAACTTGCTGCTCGCTGCTGTTTTGTTCTTAACTGTTGTTGGGATTATATATTCTCTCTCTTTCCCCTTTGGGTATTTGCGCTGTGGTAAAATAAACAGCCTTTCATTTTTTATTCCACTCCTTTTCTGAGAAGAAAAATACATTTCTCCTGATTTCCGGGATCTCAAAGACGAGTCAACAATTTGAACTTTCTCTTGCTAAAAAAACCCAAAGCCTCAAAAAGAAAGAACACTTGAGTGTATCTCTTCCGCCTGGTGCACAATAGCTTTGAGGCCAATGAGTGAGGGAATTGCTATGAAAAAAAAACAAAAAAAAAAACAACAACAACACAGAGACAGAATGAGGACCAGAGTGAGAGGAGTGAGAAAAACTCCAATGACATATCATCTGCCCTGTTATGTAAAAGTAAATTTGTGTCATCATCCAAAAAACACAGAGCTCTGATGCTTCAGCTCGGAGCGCCTCAGTGTTCCCGGCAGTCACCTTTAACAATAGGATTAGTGCCAAGCTGGGTAACAGAAAAGGCAGAGGAAGGGGATGATAAAAACTGCCTGGGATCACTGCTATCACTGATGGAGCCTGAACCCCCAAGGGAGCACTCGTCTTTCTGTTTGATTTGTTCTCTGTCATCTAGTCTGTAGCCAGTGGGCTGGGGGCTGTTTGCTTGGCACGGCGTAGCCCTTTTATCCCCCCCCCTCCCGATTGAGAGAAAGAAGGAGGGGAAATAGCTCTGTGACCAAACGCTGAACCCTCCTCCTCCACCTCCTGCGAGGGAGCGCCGAAGGAAAGTGGCATTGACCCACATACCTGATGCCTCCTGACGTCTGTGTTGATGACGGGAGTTCTTTGTGTCGACGCCGCGCAGATGCGAGCGTCTGATACCGTGTGATACGACTTGCTCCGACCGTCGCTTTGCCTCTCTGCACGCTTTGTAAAGATGACCTACCTGTGGTACTTAAGTGAATTTAGATAGAAGTCAATATCCTCATAATAAAACACCTCTGTCTCAATCCGGCTGATCACTAGTTGTCAGTGTTTGGGAGGGTTTGCAGTCCCAATCGATGAGAAAATAAATTACCACTGGCAACCTCGCCAGAGGGCTGAGTAGAGAGGTTGAGCCACAACTGCAATTCAACCACAGTCCCCCCCCCCTTCCCCTTCCCCTTCTAAAAGAAGATTGAGAAATACTTGCAGTAATGAGATAGCACCTGGGTGATAGGGACCGTATGCAAAAGTGATGGATTTGTCTCCATTTTTGACTCTCTCTTCTTCAAGGGATTTAGCAAGACAGCTAAAGTGTCTGTGATTGGCACCGGGCCCCTCGGCCTCATTTCTCCAGTTGCGGGCTTCTCTCTGAGTCAGCCAAGCGTGTAAACACACATCAGCTTAGCGGGCGCTGGTCCTGCCCTTTGCAGGTGCTCACTGTCAATCCAGGAGGTGGTAAAGTAAATAAAAATCCATCTGACAACACAGCTTGGACCATCTGCAATCAGGATTTATGTTCGGCTTTGGTTACTCACACTACAGCACTCATACTCATCAAATGAAGTACATTATTGAAAACAAAAACAGCAGGGACTTGTAGCAAGCTATCAGGCTTTAATTAAAACTTGAGGATTTGTTCCAGACTACCTGCAGAATTTGATTCGCAGAGTTAGCAAAAGCCAATTTATTCCCTTTGGTTGAGAAAATTGAATCAATCTCGATTAAACGTGACTCACTTGTTTGTAAATAAGAGGCACATTTATCAAGTTATAGACCTTGATCGTGATGCTGAGAGGAAGCTACAGCGGCTGTAACGAAGAAACATGGATGTCCAGCTCAAATTACAGACAAGACAAAGTGAACTCTGTTTAAATTGGGACTTAACTTTGATCACAATAGTCTCAACTCATTTTGATTAACATCCATTTTTAATGAAGCCACTTGCAGCAGCCTCGGAGGAAATGTGCTTCAGTAGTGAACAATGTGTCATTGATGGAAATGGACATTCTTGCAGAGATAAAGTGTAGGAATTAGCCACTGCATTGCAGTGCCCCATGTTTAATGCTTGCTGATGAGTTTTCATCTATCACCAAGGTATACTAAAACTGTATTCTCATTAGTAAGTATTAAATGTGATGCATTGCAACGCAGCTTCCCCGAAGGTCTCCATTATTGTAATTGGATGAGTGGGTTTGTAAGTTTAACTGCAAAATCTTTTACAACAAAATCTTTTATGTACTTTTAATTTCCCCCAAAACTTCTATGAATGTATTTTTAAAGATAAGCCCTCAGCTTAACTCAGGCTTGCATCAGGCATACGAATATTGATTGCAGCATTAAAAATGTACCATTTGAAGCTATTTGCACTCAAACGTTATATTTTATGACTGACACCATGTGGAAAATCACCCAGACAAAGCAGCTCCCATGATACGCGTCTCATTTGTGTTTTATTTGGGTCAGTTTTAGCCCAGCAGACGAAGCAGAGCGCCAGCCACATTGATGTCTGTATTAGTGTCTCCTGGCATACAGATGAGAATACGTCTGGTCTGAGAGGAGCTCTGTGATTTCCATTTAATGAGGTTGAGAATAGCCCCAGTCCGAGCAGGTAAGGCCAGACTGTGTTGACCTTTAACACCCCATAACCATCAGTCACAAGAGCCGGACAGATTGCAAACAACTGACCGAGGCGCTGACCAAATCATGCATATCACTCAATGTGAAGAGGCTTGAATCTGTCAGTATGGCAGTGAGGACATTCGAAAGAAGTCAATTTTGAGTTAATCTCTATCTATCTAACCATCAATCTATATGGCTATTTATCTGTCTAGATAGATAGAAACAATATATATATAATTATTTCAATTAAATATATATATATATATATATATATATATATATATATTGACTGGGATATGGTGGTACTTTCATTACTTTTATACTTTAATTGATTTTTTTAATAATAACAATATATCAAATGACAATGTGGACAAAAAAATCAGTTAATGCAGGTTTAAAACCCGGCACTAAACAGATTAGAGATGTATGATTAAAAAGTGAGTTAGGAAAAAGAATATATATATATATATTATAAATGCAAAAGACATGGTGCCAACACAGAGTCAAAAATGAGGAATTCATGCTTATTAGGGCATTCGACCCTATGTGTGATTTACCAGATTTGGGTAGTACCCAGTGGTCTAAGGGATTAAGCGCTGACCGTGAACCGTAACGTCCTCCAACTGGTGTCATCTCTCCACTGTCACTGTTTAATAGCAAGCATGAAATCTTCCTTCTAGTTTTGAATCAAAGAATTTTAAAGTTTAAAGCGAGCTCATTGTAACTTTGCTCAACAGCCGCTGCTTTGGCCACAAGAGGCATTGAGAGGATAATGTTACGTAAATGGTAGAGTAAAAGTGGCACAAGTAGAAGACAATGAAATGACTTAGTAATAAGTCAGTTTTGCAGGATTATCAATGTAAAATTAGTTTACATTAGCTATCATTAGCCACCATAAGCTACTTGTCATACCAGACCGAGTTACACCAGAGGTTATGTATTATGTAAACTGAGCAACCGTGTGTTTTATCGCTTATGAATTCAACTTTTCATTTATAAGAGGAAGGATGGGTTATTTTTTAAGCTCTTGACGATCAAAATAAACACTGAATGATATATATCAATGTCAGCTGATATGAAAAAGACTTAATGTGCAGACATGTTTGCCATCACCAAACTTATCTATCTACCTCCATATATATGGTTGTTGTGTCTCTCTTACAATTACCACTTCTTGATCGAATCCCCAGCATCCTGTCCACCAGCAGCATGACAATGAGACTTTTTACTTGCCATATTTACAACAGACCTCTTGAATGAGCACTAGAAAACATAAAAAAAAATCATTCCCCATAGCTGATAGATTACTTTTTATGCCACCTCAAGCTCTTAAAAGATTCTTTTTCTCTTTATGTTTATGGCTCGTTTCTGAATGTTGTACAATATACTATTCGAAAGCCACAAAGAGTTGTGATCGATAACACTTTTCCACGTAACTGCATGGTTATATGGTCACAAGTACTGCCAAACACTCAATAAGGCACGACCTTCACCGAGGGCACGTTGTGGTCAGGGAGGGAACACCAACAAAACAATTATCTCAGCTCATTTCCCCTACTGGCAACCCACCATACATCATTGTTTTATCAAAATCGAAAAGGCTTGACTGAATACAGATCCCGAGAACTTCTCTGTCCGTCGATCGATGGCTGATTATAGCTCCTGCTGTGGTTAAAGCACCTCTCATCTCAAGCCAAGTACAGTCTTACAGCAGCATGAGTCAATAAAGATAGTTGCCATATTACAGGCCACATTACAGCCATTAAATTAATGCAGGGAGATTTAAGTTTGTGTCATTGTCTCTCTTCTCCATGTGAGCGTATTTAAAAGGCGTAAAAGAAATGTTACTGTTTCATTAACTTGGGCTGATAAAGTTGTTTTTTTTTTCTGTTGTGAGCGCTGGTACTTTGAGGAAGCGCACAGAGCTCAGAGATGATGAGCCTCATTCAACCGGATGTGACATTCATTAGATTTAGGCCATTGCAGTTATTAATATTTTAATATAAAAAAAGAAGGACCACAACAAAGACTTCAAACATGGCGTTGTTCTGTCTCGCCCGCGCTAAACCTGTGATTTGTCAAGTCGAGAACTCAGCCAAGCTTCAGGATAGTCTCATTATGCAATTGCTATCATCAAATGCACCCAGTCAGGGCTTCACTTGAAGAGTTTGCTGTGTCTCCTCTTCTTGAAAGGAACCGGAGAGATAAAAAGAAGGTCTCTTATCAGTTTCTCCGCTCGTTCCACAATCTCCCATTTTCTAGACTGGCTTTTATTCCACTTCCATAAGCATATTAAAACATGTCAAGACATAAAAATCATTAGCCCTTGTAGTCTGACATTTAAATGCAGCCAATTCTCTGAGTCATTTGAGGACACCGTGCTCCTCTTGTAGAAATGTCAGACTAATAAGGTACAAACAGCCACCGTAATCCAATTCAGTGTACAACTTAAAGCATAAGATGCAATCAGTGTATTCAGCCCTCTGGTATCCCGGCAACATCTCTGTGTCTCTTTCCAACCCTCTAATGTTAAATTGTTCCTGCTAACCTAGGGAGTAGGAGAGAGAGCAGCCTGGTTACTGGCAGATACGCGCGTTCATTTCTGCCCAGCAGCTTTTGCAAACAAGGTGTTGATGTTGAAAGATTTAGAACACTTATGAAACTCAGGTCATTTAAATAGGTCACGCTAGTAACAGTATTAACGCCGCTATGATAAAGCGTAATATTGTAACGAATTCCATGATTTAATTATGCTGCCCATTTATCCTGGATGTTTATTGGTCTTTTAAACCTTTAAACATTAATTAATTACTTCTTTGAACTATCACATCATGTGGTGTAGTTTACTTTTCCTATTTCAAATCCACCATATAGATTGATACAGTGACAGATACAAAATATAAACAAGACCAAAAGTCCATTTTCTTTTTTTTACAAATGTATTAAAAAGGCAAAACAAAAATTAAAGGGCACATATCATGCTTTTTGTGATTTTCTGTTATTTATATACTGTTATGATGTCAGATGTCTATGTTAAACATGGTCAAAGTTCTAAAACTTGAGGTGGATGTAGGAAAAAAACGTTCCCAGGGCCAGGGCTTCATCCTCCTCTTCATTTGCAATGTTACCTCTATTTCCTCCTCGTCATGACATCAGATTGTTCTCACATGCCCACAAACAGCTGTCCGTTGCATAGTCTTTGTTGCTAAAGTTGTTTTATTGGTTGTTCACGTTGTCCACTTACATATTTCGGATCAGACTCTGGCTTGAACATGCACAGATAATATATTTGAGAAGTTTCCATTTCGATTGTTTGCTACTGTTGTAGCTGCCAGAACCGCTGAGTGGCAGCTTCCAGGAGCTAACCAATCAGAACAGAGCAGGCTTAATGGGAGGGGGGCCTTAAAGAGACAGGAGCTAAAACAGCCTGTTTCAGACAGAGGCTGAACTGAGGGGCTGCATAAACAGCCGGTATAACATAAGATAATGATGTTTTTTTTAACTGCAAATCATACAAAGATATTCCAGTAGAGCCCCAGAATATAAGTATAGACCTGGAAAGATGCTGATACGTCCCCTTTAAAAGAAAACATAAATATTGGACGAAAAGGGAAATGTGAACAGTATTGAAGTCCCACGGAAAACGCCATTATTTTGCTATTGAGCTTTCACTGCGGCTGGATGATTTCAGCTGAAGACAAAGACTTGCTGGGATAAAATGGAGCAATTCGAGGTGGGATATGATGACACACGACATGTGGGTGGTGGTGCTGCTAGTATTGCTGGTGGCGGCTGTGGCCTTAATGGCAGTGCAATGTTTCTGTATTGGCCTGTGTGAATCTCTGTGTTGCACATAATGTAGTAAGGACCTTTAAGGTGCTGCTGACTTCCCAGATTACAGGATTACTGCAGTCGTGGACTGTACACCTTATAAGTCAGGCAAAAGCTCCAATCCTTTTTCTGGCAATGGGGATTTATATCATTCAAATCCTCCCTGCGGCTAAGATAAGAAAATATTAATATAATCTCACAGAATTGTCACTGGCTGAAATCATTCTGATGTGTGCAGCCCCAGGAATGTTAATTAACGCTGGGGTCACCAGAAAGTCCTATCAGGAAAAGCAGGGCAAATATTTGAACTAGCAGAGGTTTGTTGGATTTATCTACCAAGACACACAGCTTCAAAAGATAACCCAAGCAACCCTCATGTATCTTTAAAGTGGGCTTTGTATTCAGCCACTGTTTTGTCCGGGTCATGGCTATCAGATAATTTATCAAGCGAATTATGCGCATCACACTCCTCGATCTGTTGTCCCGTGTTTTTATCACTCCCAGTAGGAACACATACCGACGAAAACACACGCATGCACACACACATAGAGGACTCGCAGGGGTCAATGAGGGATTGTGCAGCTCCATCCAGCAATCCATATCTTATATTTGCCCCAACATAATATGCACTATCACGTGACGGAGGCCCTTTGGGTGTCATACTGGCAGAGCAAGCACATCCATCTGAGCCCTAAAGAGACCCCGGCTCCCCTTCCGTAGATGAAATAAAGGGAAGCCGGGGGCCAATTTGTTTCCTCGAGAACAAAACCACATACAGGCTTTTGCTCTAGTCCACAGAAAGTGAATTCTAATACACCAGATAAGGTCCGCCATGATGCAGGTGATGATCAGATTTAGTTTAAGTGTTTTGTGGGCTTCAAGCTCGTTAATGTAGCTCTCCGTCTTCACCGGGGAGATCTCTGCGGCTTCAGCCCTGCAGCCTATCATGTCATGCCACAGCTGATTTGACATATCGATGATGACAGGCGACTTTGGCCTGAACTGAGCTAAATGACCCACATAGAGACGGTTAATGCATGGTCCTCCTAGTCCTGTAACAGCTTCATGGAGCCACCACTAAGATCAAGCCTACCAGTCAACAATTTCATCTGTTTAATCTCTTTAAGCATCACTTTTTTTCTTGCGTGAATCTTGTAGAAAGGAGAGCAATTCCATTATCATCCCACTTCGTCTATTCAAGATGACATGAATCGCTGAGAAGGTAAAAAAAGAAGAAGAAAAAAAGTAACATGTAACTCAATTCCAGCAGAAAATGATTGTGAGCAATTCCCTGACACAGGCACCATTTCCTGACTCGCATACCATTTTTTTGATAGCAGAGCAGTGGGGAAAAAAAAAAATCTAATACAGATTTGGGTCATCACAGACAGCAGATTCATCCGGCTAAAACAAAATTGTCATCACTCTGCTTTGCTGAGCTACAGTTTAAAGGAAAGGAAAGGGAGGAAGCCAAGAGGGGAAATGGGTTAGCAAAGAGATAGAGAGAGCAGCTGTGTTGTGGTGTATTGCGCTGTCCCTGTCAGGCTGGGCTTATTGAATTGATGTCACTCCTTTAAACTCCAGTGGTCGCTGTGTGCAGGTGTGTGTGTGCGTGTGTATGTGTGTGAAGGAGAGAGGAAGGGAAATACTGATAACTGTGGTTTTCCTGTGAATCTGGAGGAGTTGGCAACCTTCCAGAGACTCAAGGAGGACTTCCAGCAGCCACTCCAATAAGATTGAATTTACCTCCAATTCAGCACACATTTGTGTTTGTGAAAATGTCAGGGTGTGTGTGTGTGTGTGTGTGTGTGTGTGTGTGTGTGTGTGTATGGGCCTTTGCTTGTGTGTGGGTGTGCGTGAGCAACAGGCAGGTGTGTTGTTTCAGTCAACCCCTCCTACACATCTTCAACTACACACTGAGAATAGCTGGCAGGGAAAAGACCTAAACTCTGTTACTCAAAAAAAAAAAAAAAATTCTACTACATCACACATGCCTTGCAGTGTCGGTGTGAGATTGTTATCAGAAGTTTGTCAGCCATTACCAAAGGGAAAAATCAATATGTGACTGAAAAAAGGTACCTGGTCTTTGGTGAGAGTCCCTTGAAAGCCCTGGTGAAATTGTGCATTTAATCCAATTTATATGGAGCACTCAATTCATGTGTAAGAGACAAAATGAAAGCACCCTCTGATGAAATGGATGTGCTACAGTATTTCTCTTTGACGACAGCGGAGCTCGCCGCTCATGAGTCACGATGTGAAGAGCATGAAAATGATTTGCTGATGCGTCACAAGTATTTGAATCTGAAAAGATCAAATATTGATATGGCAGAAAGTATAATTCAGTTCTGGTGCCCTTGTCCCCTTCTCTTTCTCTTGTCTCTCGGGTAGCAATTACAATTATGACTAAACTAGGGGGTTAATCTTATAATGTCTTCTCCACACTGTGCTCTGACTCAGCTGCTGCTGACAATAATATTTTCACTGCAGCAATTTCAATATTCAATGGAGTTTTATTATCTATCAAACATTACTGAGTGCAAGCATGGTTAGAGACAAAAAGACACTTGTGATGTTGATTAGGATTTTCAAAAATTGGATACACTGACAACGCAAAAAGTACAAATTGATATACTGTAAAAGTTCAGATGTATTGAAAGTTAGGATCTCTGTTATCTTCCTCTTCTCTTTCATTTTATTATACACTCTAATTGGAACTAGGCCAAATTTCACTGCCTTCAATTTTGCCATCAGCTGTGTTGCTGTGCACGAAACAATAAAATCTCTTAAATCCCTTGAATCTCCAATGTGTGAACTCAAAGTGAATTTTGGTAGGTGGTGTGATTGCGTATAAAGTCATTGTTATGATGCGAGTGGATGTGAACTCATCCTAAAGGGTGATAATTAAGCAGTGAGAAAGATGCACCTGTTTGTTCCCAGGCTTCATGACCTTCAATTCATGAATCTACAAGAAGGAAAAAGGTCTGGAGGACAGTAACAGAAAAAAAAATTGAATTCCTGATGCATTTTGAGATCAGAGTCTGAGCTCTCACACAAACACAGCGTAGGCACACTCCAGGCACATGTTGGTGTGTATAATGCAGGCTAGCTACAGCTAACGCCTGTCCAGTCAAATCCAAAACTAACAAATTTAATAATGTTAAATAATCATTTAGAATACTTCATGAATAAGCTGTTAATAACAACATTTGGGTCACCAATTTACATAAAAAATCCTTTTTATAGTGTTTAGCTTCCTTTAGCATAACTTCAGCTAACCTTTGTCATGCTAAAGTCCCTAAAAATGTGATATATAATAATCAATAATCAATCAATAATCAATAATTTTTATATATATATTTACAATGGATTACATCACTATTTGAATGTGAAAGTGGTCGCTGGTAACGTTAGTTATTAACCCACAATGAGTTATCATTCGACTCTTCAGTTCCCCTCAGCTTTATAGCATTTTTAGCTAATCGTTTTGAAAATTTGTCAGCGTTATGGCATCCACTTAATACTTTAACTATTAAAGAGCCATTAGTTTCAACTTATAAGATAGATAGATAGATAGATAGATAGATAGATAGATAGATAGATAGATAAATAGATAGATGGATAGATCGATAGATAGATCAGTAGATAGATATATCAAGTTTATTTATAAAGCACATTTAGATAGATTTAGATAGATAGATTTGTCTTGAGGGATAATAATGAAGTGGAGGGGACTCTGCCAAGACCATCTTTACCTCTCTGTCATTTTTCCTCCCCCATTCCTTCATCTTATGGCCCCCCATAATTCACTAGATTTAGTTCACATTTTATTGTCCAGCTTAGCTGCGTAGCACAGCAGAGTAATAGACTATTGACTTTTTGTCGCATATTTGCAAATAGGCTTGTACAAGGGTGAAATAAATATGAAACTGTTATGCTTCACTGATAATGTCTTGGCTGCAGTCATCAATACCTTCCTCAACCTAAAGGAAGGAGCTCCATCCACACACAGTTCAGTTCCATTAAAGCGATGCCAGAGCGGTCCTGATGCTCTCTGCAAAGTATAAGGCGGTGAGACAAGTCTGACTGGGGTTGTCTCTGCTGTGTGTTAGCCTGCCTGTCCTCATTAGACACAGAGAGATTGACACAACCCCTCCCCCCTCCCAGCCCCAACTTCCCCATTCCCCTTCAGCCCCGATGAAGCTCTGTGAACACTCGCAGGGTGTGAGCAATAATGAATCACTATTAGCCTGGGTCACACTGGCTGACAACCAATTTACAGGGAAGGAGAGGCTGCAGAAAGTGACATCCAGGTAAATGTGAGAGATTTATCCTGAAGTAACACAGGTATTTTCAAAGCAACTATCATAAGCGGATAAGACAGATTATGTCTTATCTCTTGATATCTGTCTGTTTACCTCAAGTCATTTTGATGACACATCTGCAGGAATTCTGCAGCATAATTTCAGTATTTTTATGGTGCTGAACTTATCTGACTTTGCCATAAGTGGGGACATTCTGACATCTAGTGGTGTTCAATAATTACAACAACAGGAAGAGATGACTGATTTCATTTCAGTATATATAGTATGTGAGAAATATTTATTTAATATGTGGCTTATAAAGAATTATGAGGCTGCACAAGCATGATAACAAGCCTACTAAGTTCATTTTATAACATTTTATATCACAAAATTCCACAAAGCACTGAAACCTTTAGTCATACTCCTATTATAATCAAAATGAATGATAATATATGTGATAATGCAATGATTTCTGATGTAAATTATGAACACCAATAGGCTTGTAAAGACATTATATGTTTATTATGTTTATGATGTTCTGCACCAAACATCCATGAATTAAACGCTTTACTGGCACTGAAGAGGGGGCCCAAAAAACTCTGAGTCGTTCCAGAAGGGAAGTGAAGAAATTAACAACATCTGCTGGAAAGTAAAACCCTCCTTTACAGATGACAAACAGACCATCTGTGTTGCCAGCCTTGTGTCAACAAAGGATGGAGGCCACTGTGACTGCCATGAACTGAAGGAAATGAAACTCCTGTTGAAAGTAAGTTTTGGAAATCTAACTTTAAGTTCTTCTTGAAGACTGGCCAGACTGCCCCATCAATCAAGAATAAGACAGGTTTTCACTCTAATTGGTAGGGATGCGATTAATTGGTCGATATGCTCCCGTCCGACCAAATTCTCATTGGTCGAATAATCGCCGTGTTATTTTCATAAGGAAAAAAGTGCTACATCAATAGCCTTCCAGGATTAATCTATTATTTCCTGGGGGGAGAGACAGACTAACAAATTACCTGTGAAAACGGGGGTGTATTCAAAACACCCCCGTCGTTTTCACAACTTTGAACTCGCCCGACCTAATGGAGACTGCCAGGTCTAACTGTATTCAGCGTTTACTGAGCGTTTACTGAACGTACTAAACGTTTACTGAATCAGTGTTTCTCCTATAATTATAACAACAAGAATCCCTGCCAGGCCAAAAATATATATTTTAATGCCCAAAATAAAGCCAAATATCCATTCATTCGGAATCAATAGCGTTTGGGAGCCTTTGTGTAGCGCTGTTCCGAAACGCCAGTTAACCGCTGTGTCGTTGCCTAGGAAACTCTTGGTAGCGTAGCTACGTTAAGGAATAGGGCAGTACGTATGTGTGCGTAGCGAGTGGCAAAGAGTGAGCCGCAAAGAGTGATGGTGAATTGAGCGGAGCAGAGGAAAAGGTTAGTAGAATGTTGTCAGTCTGGCAGTAAATGTACAGTACAGACTACAATGTGTCAGTTAATAAATGCTGCAGCTTCTCAAGACCAATAAATGTCACATCTGTTATTTCCCCAAGTGCTTGAAAAGTAAAGGGGGTTAGCTCCAAAGTTAGCAACCATGGGTTAGCCTAACCTGAAGATGCTAAACAGAGAAATAGAGGAGAAATGTGTGGCTGCTTAATTCACTCTGTCCCATAATATTATGTAAGTTACGATTTCGACCAAGATGTTCTTTGGTTGGCTACAGCCTTACTAATTAGTGAAATCACCTTCTACAAATAGGCTATGGATCATAATGAAAAGTTCAAGACTCCACCAAAAGGTGAAGAGATTGGATTTTCTTTTACAGTATCAATGTCCTGTCAATTCTTTTCAGTAGGTCATTGATCCCTGCCTGTTCATTAACTGCCCAGTGGGAGGCAAAGGTTATAAAATGTAAATGAAACATAACTAATAAACCATCAAATTATTGAAGCCAGTAAACCAACATTATCATAATGGGTCAATTCTGTGTCCTATAGTTTTAGAGAATATAGAGATTGTTCACGTCTGTTCAAACACAGCGTGTTATCAGGCCTCAGCTCACCGGAGACCAAAGCACCTGTGAGGAGACAATCCAAAGAAGTTTCTACTACCCTTACTACACTAGTAACAAGAAAGGCAATGTGGGGCTAGAGATGGGGTCAACTGGACTCCAAATGGACAGAATAAAAAATAAAGATGAATAGAGTCTGCACACTGACTGCTCTGAAGTTGTACTATACATTTATCATGAAGAAAGAAGCTTTTTATTCCTCATTTTTCTCTGTCCATTTATTGTTCAGTTCTTTGGAGCATGAAACCAGTAACAAATGCTTGCTGGACAGTTCCAGCAAATGATAAAAGAGGATGAATCCTTAAAGAAATATAAGTGTGACTAAGGATTTCACCACCAGAGCAGACTTAAATGATAAAGTCATAAGTGTTCAAGCATTATAATAAAATCAATTAAATGATCTAGGACAAATTTGAAAAACAACACGGGGCAAACTGCTGTAATTTGCTGTTAAATGACTGATTAAATGACCAAATTAGTTTGTTGAACACTCACTGCATAACGAACCTTTAATAACATGCAAAAACGGTCATTAAAGTACCCACTCAACTACATAACACTCTTCTCTTAACATTTGGCATTAGTTGTACACTGAAACAGCCACTAGATGGCGTCATATGCTGAGAGCTGTTGTGCTCATTAAAAACCATCATGGAAATACTCATGTTTTATAATGAACATATTTTAATTTTCTTTAATTGTGGTGCATTATTTGCATTTTTCAGTTTTAATGTTTATATATTTTGAGGATGAATGTAAGGCTTTTATTATTACTGAGTGAAGATTATGGATTTTACTTAACCCTTACAACTTCTCTGACTCTAGACCCTAAAACAGAGGCAGTGTCTGTAATTCCTCATGAAAAGAGCAATTGAACCACTTTTTTTTTCTTTTAAAATTGCTTGAAGGATTTTTAGAGCCCTGAAGAGGTCAAAGTATTCCACTAAAGAAACAGCAAAAAAATTAGAAAAAAGACATAATAATTTGTATAATAGTTAATAATAGAATATTTTTTCTACTGGTCCGTCAAATGATTCGTAAAATGTGTTTAAGTAATGAGTGAAACATACATGAGACGTGGTCTTTGCCTCCATAACTGCAGCCAAGCCAGCACTACCTCTTCTTTTTTTTTTTTTTAAGATACATGGTACATTATTGTGGACATCATCCAAGTTTATATAGCATAAATAGATATCATAAATAATAATATAAGTAATAATAGAAAATTATAATAAATTAATGTAGGCTAATAATTAGCAATAATAGTAATAAAGATATCATTTAAACTGTAGAGATGGGTATTAGGAGAAGAATACTTGCTCTGTGTATGTGAAATTTATCCATTAACAGTTTGAGATGAACAAAGAAAACAAAACATCGATTTTAAACTGTAAATGAGATCTTGAGAGTCAGTAAAGGGTTAAAAGTGCCAGCCTCTGAGACGCCGCCTCTTTTGGGTGAGTCAGCATAACAGGAAGCAGGAAGTGCACACACAAACAAGTACGTATCTCTGTCTTCTGGGGTGTCAGGTACGTGTGACTCTACCTTATTTTATATGAAACTGACAGTTACTGTGTTTGCTTTTAAAGGCTTTAAAGACTGATTTGTGTTCAGTAGTCTTCATAAGGATAAATAAACAGACTACAAATTAAGTAACTGTGGGTATCAACTTTTACAGTGTTTGACCAGTGCCTGCACCTTTGCCCTACTTTCATTTCAGAGTAAAACAGTGCAGGTGTCAAAATGGCTGGCAGGCTCTCGCTCCCAGAGGTGGATCTCTCCTGTCCCATATGCTGCGACATCTTCAGGGACCCTGTGGTCCTTAAGTGCAGCCACAGCTTCTGTGCACCCTGTCTACAGGAATACTGGACTGCAAGGAGACAGAACCGTGACTGCCCTCTGTGCAGAAAGCAGTCTGTGGATGATCCTGTTCCCAGTCTCACTCTTAGGAACCTGTGTGAGTCTTACATCCAGGACAATGAGGGTGTGGAGGAAACGGCGGGAGAGCTGTACTGTGATCCGGGGGAGATCTGCCCTCTTCACGGAGAGAGGTTAAAGCTCTTTTGCCTGGCGGACAGAGAGGCTATCTGTGTGGTTTGCCACACCTCGAGAAAGCACAAACAGCATGATTGTTGCCCTGTCAGTGAGGCTATTGTGGATGTGAAGGTAAATATTTCACCCTCAGGATAAAATACAATAGAACTAAGGTGGATTAATCACATTCTTTTCCATGCTGCATGCTTGGGTAGAGAAATAATTATGCACTTATCAGCTTCTATTTAACAGGCTTTCAAATAATTTTCCCTCTTAATTATCTTCTCAGGAGAAAATGAAAACTGCCCTCAGCTCTCTGCAGGAGAAGAAGGATGCTTTTGACAAAATGAAGAAAAACTGTGAGGATACTGTGGCGCACATTGAGGTGAAGAGCTGCTTTTGATGACATTTTTCATGCTATTTATAGGCCATGTTGTTTTTATCCAAGCCGTGCTCATAGAGGTTTTTCATTTCAGGTCCAGGCTCGATTTGTGGAGAGGAGGACCCGAGAGGAGTTTGAAAAGCTGCGCTGCTTCCTTCATGCCGAGGAGGAGGCCAGGATGGAGGAGCTGAAGAGGGAGGAATTGCTGAAGAGTCGAGCGATGAGGCAGAAGATTGAAGAAATGACCAGAAATATAGCGTCTGTGTCTGAATCCATAAGAGCTTTAGAGGAGGAGATAGCCTTGGAAGGCGTCTCTTTGCTTCATGTAAGTTTGTTAAATGTTTGAAATATCAAAATGCATGCATACTGTGTCAATGAGTCCTTCTTCAAACATATTAGTGAAGCCTATTTTTTTCTTTTTTTAGAAATGCAAGAGCACGCTGGCAAGGTAAAAAAGAAAAAAGAAAAAAAAAGGCTTTGAAGTTTGAACCTTTTTATCTTTCCTTTTCCTTCATGCTGTAACAGGAGATTAAAAACTGCTTATTGCTGTTGTCTGCAGGGCTAACTGCTCAGTTGAAAATCCAGCTATGGCTCCAGGAGCGCTCATAGATGTGGCTAAATATCTGGGCTCTCTGTCGTTCAACGTATGGAGGAAGATGCATGAAATTGTCAAATACAGTGAGTACAAGCCAAACTATTCAGGTCATAAAGGGATATATGAGGAGGTTTACAGCTGCGCTTGCTTCATGAATTCCTGAGGTGGAGGGAAGGTTACAATTCTGAATGAACAATAGTCTGTATGTTACTGCAGACAGCTGACAATCTGCCATGTTTTCTTCAGCCCCAGTGACTCTGGATCCCAACACCGCTGCCCCGTGGCTCGTCCTGTCAGACGACCTCACCGTCGTCTGTGACAGTGATGAGAAGCAGAAGCTGCCCGACAACCCGGAGAGGTTTGACCCCGACACCGGTGTTCTTGGCCGCCAGGGTTTTACCTCAGGCAAGCATGCCTGGGATGTGAATGTGGGAGAGAACACAGCGTGGGTTGTCGGCGTGGCTAAAGAATCTGTCGAGAGGAAAGAGAAGGTGTCTTCGGTGCTGAAGAACGGCTACCTGTCTGTGTACTTTTACCACAAAATGTACTTCGCAGGGACTTCACCTTTAACAAGGCTCAACTTGAAGAGGAGCCCGCAGAGGATCAGAGTGCAGCTGGACTGTGACAAGGGCAGGGTGTCTTTCTACGACCCCCATGACAACACACACATCTATACGTTCAAGCATGCTATCACTGAGAAAGTCTTTCCTTATTTCTGGGTGGGTTGTCAGCAGGTTCCTTTGAAGGTTGAACCACTGGAGGTTTCTGTGAAAGCTGTTGATCATAGCTGAGAGCATATTTATACTTCACAACTAGTTTTCTTTAACGCAAAACTACCAGGGACTCTTTTGCATTTCACATATTTTGAGGAGAACACTCCGAATATAAAATCAAATTGCATCATTTCTGCATTTTCTTTCTGGGTCCAGTACAATATCCTGCAACTTTTTGCAATTTTCAGTTAAAAAAAAATACTTAATTTGCACTTAAACTTGATTTCTGCACTTTGATACTTTAAAAAGATTTACTTGAAAGGTCTTGTCTGAGCTGTTGATATAAAGCAGAATGTGACAGCATAGAGATTAATCATATTTTATGACATAGCCTGGGGGAAAAAAAACAGCTGTTATGTGACTAAAGTTTGAAAAATGATTGTGCATTTGCATGTAAAGTTCTAATTGTTCATCCTTTTATGGAGTCCAATTCTGTTAATAACAACTTACGTGTGGCAAACAGCACTAAATATGCTTTATGTGCAAATGCTAATGCCGTCACTGAAATTTGAGCATCATTGTAAAAATAAATCATTTGCAAATATGACTTCCCTCAGTGTTGTTACCTGTGAGTCCTGTCTGTAGTACAGACCTACAGCACTGTACATATTATGCCAAAAACAGTGAATTGATACTTTAAATTAAAGGATTTGGGAGCACTGTATGAATAGGGTGAGGAGAGGTTTGTACATACTAATTCCTTATGAAATTAGTACATGTAAATATTCACTCACAGTTGACATTTCAGCGGATAAAACTACATGAATATGGGACATGGCCTCCACAGCGGTAGAGAAATGTGTCATTAATTGTAATCCCCATGAAAATGGACTTCTCAGCACTTTTTACCCCCTCAGACACTAAAAAGGTCTCTAATTTTCTTTTTTTTTATAATTAGAATTTGTCAAATTCAATTATTCAGTTAACTGCTGAGTTTGTGTAAATTCTGAATCCCTTAATGAAGATCTGAACACTGCCTTGTGCACGCTGCCGGGAACAATCTGGTGGAGTTCTTTAGCCTAAAAATAGTCAGGAGTAATGCTGTGTCTTCATGTGTAAAGTTTTTTTAATTTTAATGTAATGTTTTCTCATGGTTGCTTACAAATAAATACATCAATTTAAAACAATAATTTCAGAAACTGGTCGATTTTGAGGGATTGTTGTGTTTGTATCCACAAGGAAAATGTATTTTGTCTATTGAATTATTTTTGTAGTAGCAAAACACAGGCCTATATACACTCACCTGCCACTTCATTAGGTTCACCTGTGCAATCTAATGTAACCCGACACAACAGCTCTGCCATAAATTCTACATCTATGAAGCTTATACATCAGTTTTTGTTGACATTATCAGAAAGGTGATAATTCTACTTAATGTTTATCGTTGAGGTCGTAATGATGGTGTTGGTGTACTGGGGTGCATTATATGAATATGAATGGTGTTCCTAATATTTTGTCCACTCCATTAACATACATGAGGGGGGCAAAATATCAATATCAATATGATGCACTTAGGTGTACCTAATTGCAATTAATTTGGATCTGTATCTGTAAAAACTCTAAAAATGTACTAAATGATCGACATTTTTTTTTTCAATTATTGGTATTTTATGAGTATTTTGGTGCCCCACCCCCCTCCCTCTTCAATCTGTCTCACGAGCACACACCCGTTAAACTTTGCAGGTCTGCACGTGACGTTATCATCATTTTCTTCATCGAAAGGACAGGAAAGGACACTTACTTCACTTCTCTGAGCTATTTTTGATTTTCATAATTTTCATTAGATATTCGATCATTTAATTTGTGTGAATCACTCTTATTCCAGCAAACTGACTCAGCGTTAATTACAGGCCGTTAATTACAGCAGGTAAGTTAATGTTAGCTCGTTAATTAGCCTTCAAATGCGGTTATTAGCCACTTATAGCCTCAATACTTCAAGTGAAAAGAGCTGGTAGGTAAGAATCTGATTCAAGTTATCAAGTGCGACCAAAATGTACAGTTTATGCTTGTAAAAACTTTGGTAAAGTTACATTTGAATAAATTATGACCTCTAGTCGGTGCACTTCAATATAGCCACCAAAATGATAAGCAAAAAGCTATTTTCACCTTAAGATAACATCATTTAGTTTGATTCTTGACAGTGAATTTCAAAGTTTGAAGAATTGCATTGTCTCATATATTTTCTGCAGATACAAGCTGATAAAAGATACTAGCCTGAGCCTGAGCTACCATGACCTTGGAGCCAATTTACTAAAAATATTTACAAAAAATTGATTTTCACAGGAAGGCCAAGATGACCGACCTTTCATCTAACAGAGGAACAAAGAGAAATTTGTCAGCAGATGTTTCAGCTTCAGAGTCACAGTGCAAATCTTCCAAAGTCACCTTGCTGAGCCCGTCTCTTCTCCTCCTGGAAATCCCTGCTGACACCAACACCAGTCTCCCAGTATGGGAGGCCATGAGGTCCCAGCAGATAACCATCGCCTGGACCGTCAACCCCTACAGCATCAGTCTCCATTTAACACCCGTGACCTCAAAGCAAAGGAAGACTACAACTCCCAGGAGAAGTGAGCGCACCTCCAACGTGGCAAAGACCACAGAGCCTCCTATCGTTATGGAGCCTCAGATAGTCATCCAGTCCATCAGTCAACAGCATGGCGCCTCCCAGAACACCTCCTGCGTCCTGCTCACATTCCCCCAACACACCTCCCAGGCCCTGCCTAGCTCTCCATATCAGAAAGTACCTCCAAACCCAGCCAACTCATTCATCGTCTCCCTACCTCTCATCATCACCCAACCTCCGCCTGCTCCTCAGCCTTGCACCCCTGTCATTAAGGGGGTTTTACCTGCAATGAAGAACCCCCCGAAAGCCGCCACCATCAAGCCTCAAGTGGCGGCTAAGCCTCCTGTCGCCTCTCTGTTTCACACGAAGAGCTCCTCTGACACCCAAATCTGTGACAATTTCCTCTTAAGTTTGTGTCACGCAGGGAAGACGTGTAAGATGCACCACACTCCCTACCCCTTTCACTGGCAGCTGTGGTGTGTGATCAACCACCAGTGGGTCGACATCAGCCCTCGCTCTCAGGTCATACTTGAGAGGATCTACTGCGATGTCGACCAAGAGGCCATTTCAATCAAGGACGGGTCAGTAAGAGGGAAGAATGAACTGTACGGTATATCTACAGCTCCGTAAATGGGTTTCACTTGTAATCTCACAATCCTGTTCTGTCCAATATTCCCCTCAGAAACGCCCACTACCGTCTGATCTTTGATTCAATGGAGTTGGACGACCCTTCTAAATATGACGGCGTTAGACGACTGACTAACTCTGATAGTCTCATTAGTAACCCTTACTTTCCCAGTAAATGGCAAATCTACTGGTGGAACTTCGGCTGGGAAGAGTACGACAAGGTTAATATTCCTTTTTTCTATTCTTTGATTACTTTTTTGTCCTTTTCCTTATCGTTTCTGTCCAATTTAATATCCCTTTCTTTGCTCTCAACAGTTCTCTTCTGTTCTAGTTTTATCTCTTTCGTGGTTAAATTGCACCCACTCAAAGTGCCACTTACCGGCAGCTCCTTGACCACTGATTGGTCCGTCTCTTTGTAGGACACGTCGGCCTTGCTGCTCAAGAAGATGAGTGAAAAGGAGCCAGAGTGTTCTTTCCGTATCGGCCAGCAGGAATACAAGGTGGACTTCACCATGATGACCCAGACCAACGTCACCACCGGGTTCCAGAGAGCAGTTCGCTGCAGACCCGTCTACCGCTCACCTGATTCCATGCAGCCTTACCTGAAGTTGGTATCCTGCCTCTTTCTTTCTGTCTTTTTTTGTTTTTGTTTCATTCTCATGAGAAGCCGACTGTTCAATGTGTCAGGCGCATGTAGATTTTTCAGAATAGTGACAGTCCGCAAACTGCTCTGAAGGCTACAGGGTCAAAACTAGAACTCTTAAGAAAAATCTGATTTGTTAGAGAAGCGTTCACACACACAAAGGACATGATGTATATTTCAAGCAATCAGTTTGCAAGAAAACTCCTTTGAAATGGTCCCACATCTCTTCTTCACCACATTAATATCCTGCATTTCTCTTCCTTCTTTTACTCCCCACACCCAGGACAGTAATCCATACTGACCCCTCCCAGGCTGTCAGTGATCTTTTCGGGTCCGATTTCAGCGTGGACCCTCTGGAGGAGTTCTGCTCCTGGTACCCTCCGGTGTGGTGTCTGGCCTCAGAGCAGGACTACAGCCTGGTAGATGTTCCGGCTGGCACACAGGCATACCGCAGCGTCCAAAACCTTTTCTACGAGAGCCTGTCTGAGACCAAGACAGACATCATCGGCATCCAGCAGGTCCAGAATCTCCTCCACTGGGACAAGTACCAAAGGTCTAGCTATTGTTTTTGTCTCTTGTCTAAAAACCATAAAGTTCATATTTAGTGTACTAACTCATGTACACAGGGTGCGTAATGGAAGCAACACGTTAGCTGAACACCAGCAGCAGCTTCAGTCCTCCGTCAGTGTCCACACAGGATGCGTTCAGGTACAGTGTTGAGTGAAGGACCCCAATGAATCTGTTAAAACATTTGCGTTGTCATTACAGGCACAAGGCTTACATGCAGAAGCACACCAAGTCTAAGGAGCCTCTGGAGAGACATCTCTTCCACGGGACAACCAAAGAAGCCTCAGAGGAAATCTGCCACAACAACTTTGACCCTCGCATGGCCGGCATCAACGGAGCATCCTTCGGTTACGGCTCCTACTTCGCCAAATCCGCCTCCTTGTCCAACGACTACTCAGCCATGGTGGGGCCAGGTGAGGTTCGCTGCATGTTCCTGGCCAAAGTCCTGGTGGGGAAGGTGAGTTTGGGAAGGAAAAACTACCGCCGCCCCCCGCCGCTCAGTTCCAAGACAAAGCAGTACCGTCTCTACGATACCTGTGTGGACATCATGGACAAACCCACCATGTTTGTAGTCTTTGATAGCTGTCAGTGCTACCCATACTACCTTATCAAGTACAGAGACCTGCCCAAAGAGATTGTTATTTAATGAAGAGGGAAGCCATTGATAGCAGAGGAGTTAGTTGATGTCAATTGTTCCGACATACAGTCTTCAGTGTGTCCAGTTCTAACATGACCTGAAATGTTATCAATTTATCAAATGTTATGTTTTGCAGTTGCAGCAAATGTTCAGTTTTCTTACATAAAATACCCAAAATATAGATCATGTGCAATGAAGTTCTACTTGACAACAGCAACATAAGCAGACAGTTAAAATGTTCAAATGCATTCCAAAACATATGAAGCACTTTTTTCACACGGTATCAGGTTTTCTTATTTTATTTTATTTCTATTGTCTGTACTGTGCCAAAAAGTTAAATTAAAAAATAAGTTCCAACAAAAAAAAAAAAAAAAGTTTTTTATTTTGGTTATTTAAATGTTTTACATGGATGGAAAGAAGTACTTTTGTTTTGCTCTCAAAGGTGTTCTGAATCAAGTCGACATCGGTCACGTTTAGGAAAATAAACAGTTAACTAAATTCATTAACCTCTCAGTATATTAACATGATACACAAGTTTGATCATCCATTGATATTTTTTAACTGTTGAAATACAGCCAGACTGGAATGTCTTTCACCAAAGTCTCTTGTAATAAAAGCATATATATTTCAAAATATTCTCTATAAACTTTTATCTCTGTCTTCAAAACTCCATTGCACGCTTTCTTCATAATTTTTGTGTACAAAATGACAAAAATTGATTTTCACAAACTGCTGGCACAGTTTTTTTTTGAAAATATCTTTAACATTATTGAATTCTTTGAAACTAACAAGATATTTGTAGTTTGCATGTTGAGGATTGTAACTGACAGGCCATTTGGACTAGAAATATCCTACTGAGATAGCAGTTAAGTCTACCCCTGAAAACCATCTTCCGGCAGGATATCCCACTGAAGACTTTTGAGTAATGAATCCAGATTCGGTTGTATTAAAGTAACTGCCACTCAAAATGATTTACTGCTGGCTCTGTAGCAAAATAACCGTCAACACGTATGTACTATACAGATGTATTCAGTTCCATTTTCACATGCTTGTCACATACATACAGTACAATGAAAAGGACAAAATATTAGGGACATTTAATGATGAGCCACGTAAAGGCTACTATCCCTTATTGATTTCCCTTAAGTTTCCCTCAGAGAGAAGAAGAGTCACAGGCAGTTACAGAAGGCAGACCAACAAGATGTGGACTGTACAAAATAGGGTCCAACTCCATCTCAACTCAATAAAATGTCACATATACTGTATCTTGTACAAACAGTGTAGATACAGTAGATTTTGTGTAGTTTCTCTACATGAAAACAAAGTCTTGGATGACTTCTGTGTTTGTGCAGCCATGAACATATAAACTCTGTCTTTTGTATTACTGCTTAACTTCCATCCATTACTTTAAAATATGTCATGAAATGACATTTAGTATTTTATGCTTAAAGACTGCTAGATTAAATGAAATAAGAAGGCATTACATTGTAATTTATATACAGTATGTATATCTTTTTTCATTAAATGTGCAATTTTGCGTTTATGTTTTTTTTTTTCCATGATAATCCAACTTGCTAAAACAAAGAAAAAAATCACAGTCACAAGATAAAAATTACACGTATTCACAAAAACACAATAAACATAAGACAGGCCTGTTTTTGAATAATGCACCTTCCACACAAGAAAGAAAAGTGATGATAACATGATAATAAAGAATGAAATTAGTAGTAGAAGGCAGTATTTAAACCATACTGCCACATTTAAAGATGTAAACAAGATTTAAATTCTGTAGCCATGCTAGCGGGGAGACTGTAATGCACATTATACACCAGGAAAAATAACCGTTGGATGGATGAAAAACTGAAAAACTTTGCTTTCTTAGTTCCTTGTTACCAAAGCAGGGCAAAAAAAAAAAAAATCTAAAGTTTGGCCTGGAGGTGGCGCCAGAGGAAAGGCCACGTTGTTATGTAATTCAAAATGGTTTATGCTCTGCAGAGTGACACCTCACACTCGGCTTGTCAGGCTAAACTCTACATTGTCAGGTTTGACTCATCAGTCCAAGCTGCATTTTATCAGCCTCAGGCTCATATGCCTCTGCTGTAGGGGACAGTGGATTTTGGTACCACAGGTCCACAACAATCCATCAAATGACTGCTATTAAATATTGCAGCCTGGGTAAAGGTGTTGGACTGACAGACTTGCTGCCATTAAAGCAGCGCCGCTAGCATGGCAAAAAAACACTGTGTGAAATCAAATTTAAAGGCAACTGAAACAGAAAATACATGATTAATACACATCCCACTGCTCTTCAAACAACAAAGTATGGTCATAAATTTAACATCAGTGCTTTTTGCAGCAGATGTCTGACAAGAGCACCTGTCTCCAGCACTGATGAGAGCGGTGTGTTTTGCTTTGTCTTTTCCCTTTTTTACGTTGTATACATGTGTACAAATACACATATACTGTACACAATGGGTAAACTGATATTGAAACAACCCCTGTAAAAGTGGCATGAAAAAAAGAAAACAAGTACAGAAGTCAGGAGGATCACATTTGCCAACAGAGCACCGACACTCCTGACCAGCGTCCTCTTGCTCTAATTCATATTTGTTTGTTGACCGCGGTGTGAACCGACTCCCGATGATGTAAGCAGTGTTGCTGTCGGCTTCCAAATAGTTCAGTGAGGAGAGATTTTAATGGGGAGGCAGGAGAAGCGGTGGTGTGGAAGCAAAACTGGTGGTGGTTCATTCACAGGCCAGCTTGCTGTCGAAGCTTGACAAGCCGATGGCAAAGGCTTGAAGAGCACACATGGGATAGTTGTAGTCCAGGGTGAAGATGTCTTCGGCCACTCTGCCAAACTGCATGACGATGTAGTCAGCTGGAGCGAGGGGTAACAGTGGGTCAAGTATACAGTGCATTTATCGCTAATATGAGCATGAACAGTGCAAAAATGTGTGGGATAGTAAATTAGTTAGAAATATCTTCATGTACTCCCCCTTAATGGTAATATTGCCCAATCCTACGCTAACTTCTATACACAGAGAGAGCGGTAACTTACGGTCATTGTCGTGAACTATTTGAAAGTTCTTGACTGAAGCTTGAGTGACGCGGCCGTGGAAGTTCAGCACGTAAGACTGGGTGTCATCGTTCCACACAGGGGCCTTGTTATGCAACTCAATCAGGTTGTCCAGTGAGTGATTCTGCCACCTGCTCAGGAGGCTCTCCTGCTCCTGTAATATTTATTTTGAGGTGTCAGTTTGGGTACAGATGAACAGAAACACACCAGGTTTGCAGAGGTTGTACAAAATAATGCATAGTCAACATTCCAGGACCATCAGACTCACATTTTGAGGTCTTACAGGGACTCTTTCAAAGTTCATGTTCATGCCCGGGATGATTACAGTCATCTTACGTGGTCCTTTGAATCCCAGCACATTGGTTTCCTGCCCAGTGATGAAGAGAATGAGACTTAATATTATGAATGAACTGGCAGTGAACACATACAGTAGCTTGTGTTTGTGTGTGTGTGTGTGTGTGTCTTTGTCTTTCACTCACATAGCAGATGGCAGCCAACTCCTGTCGCGTGTTGCTCTCCTCCAGCAGTGCTCCGGGGTTTTTGCAGGGATTGGTGCCGTTGTCGTACACTGTGAATTTGGTGCCCATGAGGTTGGACCTGATAGAATACACACTGGTGAAGTTTTTCACACCATTTCACATTTTTCAATCACATTTTTTTAAACAAATGAAAAGCAAAAGCACTCTGCTGGACTTTTCTTAAAACCAACCAAATATCACAACCAATTTCATATTTTGTACACATGTTTAGGCAATAACAATTACTAAGAGTTGCTCTCAAGTCTTGTAGCATATAAAAAAAATAACTGAAATGTTGTTAACATCCCCTTAGTTCACCAAGACTTTCAGGAGGATTCAAGCAGATTATCTAGATGATAATAAGACGACACAAACACAGATCTAGTAGAAAGTGCGGTTTTACCTCAGTTTACCTATGAAGCTCTCTCCCTCTCGTGACAGATCAGTAGCATCCACTGAAATAAGGTAGTTGGATGTCTTACTCTTCTTTCTCTTTCTTCCTGCCAGCAAAAACACCTGCAAAGAGACACCATGATGTAGTTATACTGTATCCATACTGTCCACAATGGGCTGAGAGGTTAGTTTCTTATTAAGTTTTTGCGTTTTCCTTTTCAAGTCTAAACGTCTCCAAACCTCACCCTCTTGCCATCCTCTCTCTCCATGTGCATGAAGTAGGTGGGGTAGAGGCCGCGGTCCATGCCCTTCTTGTCCCGGGTGATTCGACATTTGACGGTGACGCCACGTGGAGCCGGACGCAAGACAAACTCCTCTAGATTGGCAACATCAATTAGCGAGCTCTCTGCAGTGGGCGATCCGGGGGTCACCACCTCCTGGGTAGAAGCAGTACATTAACTTTGCACACAGCGTTTGGTATTGGTTGAGGAGTTGTGCGCTGAATAGTGGTGGCAATGTTAGGATCTTAATTGTGAGTGAATTTATTGGGCTACTCACTGGAATGTCCTTGCCACTGGCAGCGGAGGACGGCCTTGTGGTGTCTGCGTTGGGGGACAGAGAACGTGTCCGTTCTTCCTCCCCGTCATCCTCGTGCTCACTGGCTTCATCGAAGTTCATACTGCCAGACAGACCTGGTGAGGGACACGAGGCAACAGTGAGCTTTAAATGATACATGAAGGTCTTTACCATTTTTATGCTGGGAAGACGAAAGGGGAAAATGAAACCCAGAGGCTCTCTGCATATCCCCAACTGCAAAAGAATCTGAAGAATTTTATTTCCTCATAGTTTTTTTTTTTCGTTTTGGTTTCAAATTGTCCCCAAGGTGTATTTTATGTTTCTTTGGTTCATCTAAGGTCTTTGATGTGTGACAATTAATTTCTCAAGAACTGATGTAAGAACTGATGCAACACTTGAGATGTTGAAGCAAAATAGTGCATTACACAGTCAAATTATCACTCCCTTTTATATTTCTGTGAAATATTAATAGGGATATAGTTTCTTTACATGAGAGAGATTCATATCTGTAACTTTACAGCAAAAGAGGAATCAGAAACAAAGCCCTGTGAATCTAACTGAGCCATCTCCACACTGCTTTCTATCTAACTGAACATGATTATTCTGTTAAAACTGCTCAACACTCATCTTACAGAAAGGTCACATTTAGCTAGTGGCCTTGACTGAATCCCTACCTGTCACAACCTATGCATCTTTTTCTAAGTCACTTTCTGCAAGGGTGCAATTAACGTCAAGAGACGAGACTGACGTCCCTTCCATGGATTGCATCTGTGTCCTCGTGAAGAGACAGCTCTATGCAGTCATGCAGATGTAAAGTGGGCCTAGCTGACTGCAGCTGGTTTGGACTGCTTGAGACATCTGTCTCTTCATTGATAATTGGATTTATCAACCAAGACGCAACTCTTGGCTGCAGCTATAGTTCATTTTAATGTGCTGTCAGAAGATGACAGTGGTCTGATTGTATGGGAAGATCTCAGTGAGCAGGAAAAATTGTGTTTCTTCACAGCTTTGCAGTAGTTAAGATATGTAAAATTTGGACTGTTAGAACATTTTCAACTGAGATTAAACTGTAACTTGTAAATTAATTGCTTGACCAGAAACAACATTAATTATAATAATGTGGGTGCTATAAAATTATATGTTGCAAATGCTGTCTAATTACTGTAATCCAATCTTCAGCTTTCAAGTGTATAAATTATAGTAATTTTGGCTTTGCTTCTTCAGGCACACAAAGCTTTTTCCACTTGGCCGACAATAGAGCCATTCTGACCTCAGACACCTCTGCCACCTCCTCCTGGTACCAATCACCTGGACTAACATATCCTGGGCAGGTTAGAGGGTGTGAAGGGGGGTTGGAATACCATATTGAACGAGATGAATTATGTGACAGACAACGCAGCCAAACACAATATTTATACTGGGGTATTTGCAAGAGATGAACCCTGGATATGCAGCAATCCCTCAGAGAAAGTCAGAGTCATCATGAAATACAGATTGCAAATGTTAGCCTCCCTCTAACAGTGACTCCAGGGCTCCAATTAAAACACCAAACAAACTTGTCTGAGCCAGTGGGTTATGAAATCAACCATCTGGAAATGTCAGAGAGGACTCATAATGGGCTAACCAGCAACCTTTCCAACACACGGACTTTGAGCTACTAAATAAAACCAAAAAGACACATATCCACATCATCACAGCAGGTGAGGGATTTTAACTTTTGCAATCAACCAAAAATAGAGATTGTGATTGAATGAGCTGATCAAATATGTATCAAATGTGCCTCACATCTCAATTCCTTCATTTCCTGAAGGGTTAGGGGTAATTTGGAAGGACAGGGAGCCGAAAATACCTGCCTGAACTCCTGAGGACATAATATATTCCTAATGCTAAACTGGGGTGACATTAACAATGAGGTTTTGCATTATTGAGAGGGACAATGACATTTGCTACTGCGGCATCACGTCACATTGTAGCTCAGAAAAAAAGACATGATAGCTATGTCAGCCTTTGGTCATTTGACCCCGATACTAAATTAAAAATCAACAACCTTCCCTGTAAGTTAATGTGGTATTTAGGATGGAGAAACTTGTTTTTGCACCACAGCATCAGGTGGATCAGAAAAGTAAACAAACCCGCTCCGGGCTCAGATACATCTTCCATAAACTTTATAAATACCTGGCAGCTGGCTGATGTAGTGAGGGTGGTAGTAGTTATAATGAGGCCATAGATGAGTGCTGCAGTGTGAACAATGCCCTGGCCTATTATTAAATGACCCATTTCTCACTGCGTCACCATCAATCACACCACTGTCTGCATCCCTGTTCCATACTGCAGAGAGAGAGGGCTTCAAATTCTGGGGGTGTCACAAAGTCTGACAATAAGTGCTAATCTGGAGTGACTTTGAAGTATAACTGCATTAACACAGAGCGGATAAATACACTATACACTCTGAGAGTTCAGATGATTGACTGTCATCCTGATCTGAATAACATTCTCTTTCCATTCCTCGAAAATTACCACCACTTTCCAAATGCTTTTTTTGCCTGGTAGTCTAGATTTGGGGGTGATTAATGGTGGTGCAAACATTATAACATTGGGGAAAGTATACATTTTCATTCTTATTCATTCATTTTAAGCAACAGGTGTATTTCTTCTATATCATAGATCTTTATCCTTGTCCTGTGTGCTGTGCTCTGCCAGGACTCATACCTTGTTTCTGCAGCAGTTCATGGATATCCGTCTTGGGCTCCAGCAGCGTCTCAGTGTCTCCGTCCCGCTCAGTTTCCTCAGCAGCAGGGGACTGGGGCTGAGACTGGGACTGGGGCTGGAAATGAGACTGAGACGGGGACTGGGACTGGGACTGGCTCACTGATAGGATTTGAATTTTCATTCCCATATCGGGGGCTTCTGATCCCAGGAAAGCTGCTGGGCCATCAATACCTGCAGCAGGAAAAACACTCAGTTGTAAATGTCCTCGTGTTGTGATAATTACACAGCCCTGTTTATCTGTGTCTGAGCTTAGCTGGACCTGAGTCATCACACTTACTGAAAAGCTTCACTACTTTAATTTGACTCGCCTGGATTGTTGTTGAGTGAGTACCTTAAACAGATTCTGTTTGGTACCTGAAATATGATTGATGTACCCTTTCTTATCCTGCTTTTTGCAGCAAAAATGGAGGTGTGCTGAGTTTTCTCTTTTGATTTTTCTTTATTTAGCATTTTTTACATCTGTAAGCTGCACCTGCAGAGAGACAGTCAGTTAAATCAGAGTTTGTTGTTTATAGTCTGTCAGTGTGATCAGCATTGTGATCAGTCCTCATGTCCAAATGAATCCCTCCCTTGAGATCTTACTTGATAACATGTTTTTATGTTTAAATTATTTTGTCTAAATATAACACTAAACAACCATATGGCTAAAGCGAATGCACGAGTTACAGCTCAAGATTTTAAATGTCTAAATTGTTAAAAATATTGAAATTAGTACTAATTATCACAATATTAATTTTTGCCATGTCACCTAACCTTAAGTGATCTGCTAAGATTATACAGTGAAAGCAGCAACCTCAGCAAGGAAGAACACATGTCAAACACAAACATAACTTTGTGTGCAATGCAGTAATATCTACGACTGTAATGCCTTTAATATCTGGTAATAATCTGCTTGCACATAGTTCTCCTTCTGTATAAAATGACGACATTGCAAGTGTTTTTTAGTCTTTTACCCAAAAACGCTAAACTGATGTCTGTGGAACTTTGAAGATGACATATTTGTGCTGTTACTGTTATGTAATGTCTTTTTTTTTTCTTCTTTTTTTATACAAAATAGCATCTGTTGCAATATGAAGTCAATGCCCACTTTTTAGTGTGAGGAGGAAAGATTGTTTGAAAATATCTATGTGCTTTTACATGACTCTCCTTCATGAATTATGCAAAAATGATGTAACACAAACCAGTGCCCAGCGTTTCCCTTACCATCCATGATGACATCGTTGATGATACTGACTTGAGACTCTACCAGCGGGGCCTGCTCCTCGCCTCGCCGTGTCCTGGAGCGCCGGGGCCGAGCCTCTGTGTTGGGCTGGACCATCAGCGGTTCCTGACGCTTCCTCCGCTGCTTCTGTTCCAGCAGCGCCCTCTGTAGACCAAACAGTCGAACAAAAATTATGTTAAACTATATTCTGTGTACAAATGTAAAAGAATATGGCACATAACTTACATATATAATAGACTTCTATTAAATGCTACAAGAGGTTGAGATAATTTAGCCAAGCTGGAGAACATCAGCTATATGAGGTGAGGGTAATTACATTTGTATGCATGATGAGTTACAACTTGTAATTTCTGCTTTCAGTAGGTATTGCAAATGGTTAACATTATCAAAGTACAGCTTTCTACTCTGATTTCAGTCATTATTTTTAAGGGTAACCAAAATGGAAATCCAGATTTATCCTCTTGAGACCTCAAAAGTTTGTAAAAAACTTCACAGTAATCCATCAGATACTTGTTAAGCTATCTCTCTGAGCTGCCAACCAACACTTCCATCCCAAGAGCTCCACCACTAGCATAGCTAAACACCAATCTAACAACTGGACAAGCCATTTAGTCACACATCAATATTCTGTTTTTGTAAACCTCCTGGACATAACAGGAAGGAGGTCTGAGCCTGTTAAGGCAGTGGGATAAATCCTGCATAGTTACATGATGGAATAAAAGTGTGACTATTTTCCGTGATAGAAAGAGCATCCTTCAAACTCCTGCGCATGGAACGCTGCTTTATTCAAATAATAAGTACCGTGATAAACGACCACCTTCATGGGACAATGCACACACGATGCAGGTTACGTTTTGTGAATACTGAATGACTCGGTGAAGCCAAAAGAGAGGGGGCGAACATTTCTAATAAATCCTAGCAATCATGCCCATGCATGTGCTGAATGGGTTCACTGAATAGCCACAATGATGGGTGTTGTTAGAGGCTCCTCTGGTGTTATGTTATGTTTTTCAAGTTAATATTCCATCAAGATTGTCCATCAAGATTCACTAAAGCAATGAGCCAGGTCTCTCAGGATTCATCATAATATAATCAGTGACATGAAGCTTTTTCTTTCTTATTTTTGCCTGATAAATGCACAGGATTGGTATATACAGCAGCAGCTAGGTAGTGCGGTATAGTAAGGGGTTGGGAATTCACCCCGGTCAAGCTTTATCCACTTCCCCCCAAGCTCCTGTCTCTGTGGTCAAAGCAGGATGGATTATGCAAGCACATTAATTAGCGCGCCAAATGCACAACAAGTTCTGTTTAGTGATGCTGTTTAGTGAGCCGGAAGAGACCAGGAGGCCTTGTCTCATATTAGACAGAGCAAAAAGCTTTCATAACTCATCAGTCATTGTGTTAGTACTCTGAAAATGCCTCAGAGGATGTTTTGAAATCTGTCTCCGTCCCTTCTGTACAATCACAGCAACATCCACGACCATTGTTATGACTGGAAAAGTGGATTGAGGTGATTTTTTTAAAAATTGACCAGCATTATAAACAACCAATATCCATGGGTGCAAAGACAAGAGCCATCATGCATTGACAAAAGATGAGAAAATAAAGCCATTTGACCCTACTATGATCATGAGCAACCTAAAAAAGCTAAGAAAATAAATAACTAAAAGCAAATTTTAACTCTATGTATGTATGTTCGATCTTTAATGGACAAGCTCATGTTAAGTCTGGGAGTTTGATCATCCAGATGTTGGTTCGTTATCATTTCAAAAGACCCTGCTTTTGAGAGGACCGCGATTTGCATTCTCTCTTCAGTGTCTATAAATAAAGGCGACAAAATGAATAAAACATAAAACAGGATTATCATAATTAACATCATTACTGTTAGTGTAATAAAGGGATGTGGAAATAATGCCAAATATCAGGATGCACAACAATGGTGGTGAAAGAAAAAGAAAAAAAAAACACACAGACAACTGTAGATGATGTAGTTACATGTGAAATGAGCTCAAATTTTTTCCTGGCAGTTATAAATTTCTTGCCAAATTTCACAATATTAAATCACTGTGGTCTATAATGTGTCTTTAAACATAATATTTGAGATCTTCCTGAATCAAAAGTTATTTATTCTGCCTTTTGTCAAGTCACAGGCTATTAAATGAAATAAAATTGCATCGGAAACAACTTTTTTTGAATGAAGATGACCTTTTAAGACGGATATTTACTTGTACTGTAGGCCTACATGCTGGACTGATTCTTCACACTATCAAAGTCTGACCAGTATTTGTCTTCCCTTCTAGTGGGTTATTTTAAGATAATCCATTGTACTATCCCGTTCTTTTGTAAAGACTCAGGACTTGGAATTTTCAGACTAGGGTGTGACTTCGTTCAGGCTTTTACAGTCCTTCCTGTGTCGGCCAAAACATGGAAAAAGCGTATCTAAGGTTTAAAGCATAGGTTAAGTTGATGAGACTTATAATATATACATGTGTGTGTCCGTAGAACGAACCTGTTTACAATAAAGTGGCCCACGTGAGATGAAAAAAAAATAGGTCACGTACAACATTCAAAGAGTAAGCAAAATTTGAGAACTGTCAGTGAATGATTGTTGTGTGGATTTCTCTCTCCTATCTCAGAAAGACAGATTGGAAAAAAACAGATAAGAAGACTGGATAAACAACAGCCACACACTTTTATCACTCATACAAACTCCTAAGACAGATGAAAAAAATGAAACATATCAGAAAAATAAGTATTAGAAGTTACCAACCCGTTCCATTGACATCCTGACAAAATCGTAAGCCAAATTTAACAAGTTTCCCTAAAGAAAAAACATCACAGATCCCATTTGTCTTGAGGTCAGATGAAGCTACATTCTCCCCCAAAACGAGCGGCACTCCTGCTGGGCACGACTCTGTCTTCCTGTCCCTCACTCCTCCTCTGGAACTGAGTTTAACGATCAAAAAAAAAAAACCCAACAGCCTCCTCTGCACTATGTGGTCCCTCTGACATAAAAAGGGTCTGTCTCTCAGCCAAATACTGAGCGCTGGTGTGTGTGTGTGTGTGTGTGTGTGTGTGTTTGTGCGTGTGTATGTGCGGCCACCGTTGCTAACTGAATAAGCAGTCATTAGCGCTACAGCAGAAAGGAGACAGAGAGGAAGGAGGGGTGGGGGGGGTGATAGAAGCTGTGAGGTGCGCTCAAAAGTGAGATACGGTCACAGAAACAGTGATCCCAGCAGGGTTGTAAATTGTGAATGAATGGTTTTCATTTGGCACATGGAATTGAAAACAAACACAGTTAAAAAAAAAAGGTAGATTTGAACTTTTATTCTTTAATATTTATTTATTCTTCATATTTTCCATAACCTGCCTCTGATTTCCCTCTGGGCTTAAGTGTTTGTGAGTTATGTAAGAACAGGAGACTCTCAAGTGAGGCTGTTTGGACTCAGCTGAACGTGTAAAGCACAACTGAGCCACAGTGGAACCACGAGACACACACACACACACACACAAACACACACCAGTTACAAAGCCAGGCACCCCTCACTAAATCCTCCTCTCTCTTTGAACTCACCAATCTGGCCCTCCTGTTTCTTTCTGCCTAATGTGTGAGATAGCGGAGTACGGCTTCCAGCTTAAACCAAAGCTATGTGCACCGGCGCGGCTTTACAGCGAGGTCGGGTTTGGGATAAAGCATCTTACAGAGACTGAGGGGAAGGTGGAGGAGATGAAAAGAGAGCCATTGTGTGACAGAGGAAGGGCTATGTCAGGTAAAGGTTGGATAAAGGGAAACAATTCAGCCCTCGGGAGAAAGTAAGCATTAAAATTCAAAACGACTCGGCGGGTGGAAAACAAGAGATTTCCAGACCAACGAAATTAGTAGTGATGTTGAAGCTGCTCCTGCCAACAACAGACACCCCCCCTGGTGACGCCAGAGAGGGAGAACACAGGCTCATCTCAGCTCTTTTATTTCACCAGTCTCATGCAAAATCTTAGCAGGTGTTTATAAAAACAACACAGGTTAGACCTCGACTTAAAACACCATCTATTTGTTGAGTTAAGAGACTTAATCGGACGAATTCTGCAGCATAAAATCTATGGACTACACCGATAAAAGTGTGACTTCATTGGCTTCCTACCTGTTTTTCCAGTTTCTGCTGCATGAGACTGGCACTGTCATCTTCAATGCCACTGCAGAAGAAAAAGGGGAAAAGGTTAAAGACACATTAAAGATTTAACACATTAGAGCATCTACACTGAGTGTGATTTTCCTTATCATACCAGTAGAGGTCACCACGGCTGTTACTTAAAACAAAAGAATTGTTATCTTGTACGGACTTTTATCACCGTAGTGACATTTTCATTATGAGTTGAATATTTAAAAGTGTACGTAGTTAATGAAGGAAGAATTAAAACAATGTAGTCTACGACAAAACACTAAATAATGACCTTTCAGCTTAGAAACTAGTCAAACAATGAAAAATCTATAAGCCAAATTGACTTTCGGAGTCTTCTCATTCTCTGAAAATCTTTGACAGAAAAAAAGAGACAATTAAGTTTTGTGAAAGAAAAAGAGACAGAGAACAAGAAAAGAGGAAAAAGGACAAAGCTCCAGCTGAGAGAATGCATTGTAGTCTGGGTCCTCTGGGCATTTATCATGGACACCTATCTGAAGGGACCGGGCCCATGTTGCTTAGCTACAGTGAGGAGCGAGAGAGAGAGAGAGAGAAGGGCAACAGCAGGAGTCTGTACTGTCAGAGACCTACAGTATCTCTGCTCGTCTCTCTGTCAAACACACACAAGTCAAGCACACGGGCTCATGTAACGTGTGGGTCCATTTCTCATGTCTTTCATCTTTTTCCCTGTCAAGGAAAATATTAAATGTCACATGTTCGGCTGGGCTGAAATAGAGAGGATTAAGGATATGGAATGAGAAGTCTTTAAATCATGCTGCCTATCTCTCCATCAGGTAAGCTCATCAGATATCTGACTCGCTCATCCTCACTCCCTATTTCCATCTCCCTCAGTCGCTCTCACGTCCTTTCCACATCTCTAGTGTGTCGGTGATGACACACACAGTGCTTAAGCACCTCGCGCCAGATGCTGGCTGACATCAGAGCTCATCTTTGAACGACGGACACTGAATGCCAAAAGGTGCCGAGTGCCTGAAACACATTTATTTATCTTTTTTTTTCTCTTGGGATTTATATGTTTTTATTATCTTTAGGGGAATTAATATTTATAAGGGGATATATATCTTTATCCTTTCTGTTGTTGTAGTTTTTTTTCCAAATACACAATAAAATGACAATAAACTAAATCCTTAATCTCTTGAATCTTGAATCTTCTCCCGAGTATAACTCACTGTTGCTACCGGCATACAGATGGGTCTCCTGGGAGGCCATTATGGTGCAGGTGACAGAGAGAAGGGCTTGAGAGTGAAGGATGATGGTAGTTTTTAATTATAGATCGGGGGCTGTCATTTAGGATGGTGAGGAAAGAGATGGGTGAAAGCTGCGCAGGTGAGCTGTGAGACCTGGGTCACCGTGGTCTGTCGCGGGTGTGTTCTGGAGACCTGTGGGTTAAGTAACTTCTGCTAGAGTGGCTTTTATCAATGGACTCCCAGATTTACAAAAGAGTTGATTTCCAATTAAAGTGGCCAATAATTGTGGAAGGGCATAAATAACTGATTAAAATGTTTACTTAGATTTCCCATCAGGCTGTGCCATTAATATTGCTGTTTCCAGGCTACAAAGAATTCACAGTCTGATTAATAGTTGAAGATGCACCTCCCACATTACAACATCAGAGTTTCCCTGATGAAATCAACCTCTAACAAAATCTTCTTGTCATAATGGATCTGTGCTGTATCCCTGGAGGAAAACTGTGTGAATATTATAATTAAACTGAGCTTCAGGACATTTTTATAGAGGCTTTAACACAGTAGAGCATGTACAAAGACGTGTAAGCAGTGAGAGACATGCTACTCGTGAGGATTATTTATAACCTAGAGAGCAATCGAAACTGATTAAAAAGTGGAAGAGACACAGCGAAGAGTCTTAGCAGTGGAACATTTTTGACACGTCTTGAAGCAGTTGTAAAAACATTGTAAAAAACTAAGAAAAATATGATGTTAAGTTCATGGAAAATATGCTTTTTAAAATGCATGTTTTCTTGCTGGTGCTGCATAATCACATTGTGGTGTTTTTTTTATCATACAGGAGCAGAAGTTCAATCCACCCTCCTGTCAGTCAATAATCCTCTGTTAACCAGGTAATTCAATTGACAAATTGTGAAAGAAGAAGGTTTGTGCATGAGTGTGTGTTTTGGGTTGCTGTTTACCTTGCTGTTGAGTTAGAGGAGAAGCTGGCAGAGCTGGAGGGTCTTCAGGGAAAATGGCAATTTGGCACCAAGGCAGCAAGAAGCACAGGATATGTGAAAAATAAGAGTGTGAAATAAGTTCAGCAACAATACAAATAAATAACAAGTAATCTACAGGACATTAATAACACTCCATACTGTTATACTGTATTACTGTAAGCCAAACAAGCTGATCATGCTAAAGCTGTAGAGCAGGTGCAATGTAAAATAAGAGTGTTATCATAAAGAAGTTCTTGGAAAACACACACACACACACACACACACACACACACACAGGGTGCCTCATCACAGCTGTGAGTGATCAATGTTTCATTAGTCCATCACAGCTTGGGTGACAAGAGAAGGACACGCCACCGTTGTCCCTTCCTTGTGTGTCAGACCGGGGTAACCATGGAGATTTCGGCTCCGTCAGCAGCGCACCTCTACCAGCATTGATTAAAAACCTGCGGCCAGCTTGTGTGTAATCGGAGGCCTTAGCACTGCGCTGTACAGATTTACAGACCGACAGAGGGAGGGGGGGGGGGGGGGGGCCAACGTGTGCCGCACATCAACATCAAAATATCTATTAAGACAACATTTGTGAGGCAAATATTTCATGCCGTATAATATTTAGATATGCCTGAAAAATGTAGGCGCTATTATGATTTTGAATGATATTATAATATTTACCAATACACAGTAAGAGCTAAATAATACACACACACAAACACAGATTGCCTGGCAATGTTTTCTCTTCAAAGCCTGTTGTGTGTTTTTCCTAAATTTGACAAAGACAAATACTCAGGTGGTGTAAACACTTTTTAATCTGTCAAGCAGGAGGGTTGCTGTTGATTCAGGGTGCAAAAGAGGACAAGTTGACCGGTGACTTCTTTTTCAGATATTATAGCTGTTTAAAAAAAATTGCATGGCATTAACCAGAGAGATGTTATTATCAGAGCACAGTCCATTTTGTTTCGTCGTTCCTTTTAATTAAAAGCCCTCCACTTTGCCTCTTCAAAAAAGGAATTTGAAAGTTGAATGAGCGGAACCTAATTTCTGCCACAGGCAATTCTGCTCCCAATGTAGAGAGGATACAGAATAAAAGGAGGACTGATAAGATTAAATGCTTAATTCCCTGTGGGCCGGTGCAAGGCTACCAGAGAGTGAGAGAGAGTGAGAGAGCATATAGCAAAATACACATAAATGAGTGAAAGAGAGACAAGTGCAGTAGCTGCTCTCTCAGCATAAAACTAGGCAGTAAGGATTTAGCTTTTCACCTAAAGAGTTCCCCTTCTGAAAACCTGATACCAAGATCCACAATGTAGAAGCTAACTGGACAAGGATAAAACAGAGCCTCATCTGACCAGTACTTGCCAGTGTGGGTTGTTCGCCATGGCCAGTTAGCACAAGTTTTGGTTAGGTCTCAACAGGCACAATGGTACCAAAGCTGGCAACTCCACCGTGACAACAAGACTCAGCGCACAAAAGCAGCACACAGTCACTGCGCCCAGCTGCTGTTTGGCAGGACATAGTTACAGCATCAAACTTCCCTTAAAACCACACATTTGCATTTTTACATTTCTTTGTTGAATAGATTATTCAAACGAAATTCGACTTGTTCATTCGTGAGCTTTACAGGTGCTGATAGATGTGCTAAGCTTGGCTAACGACGTCCTGGCATCAGCTCCTTACTTACAGACATGAGATTTATATTGATCTATTCATCTTACTCTCTTAACAGTCAATAAACATATTTCCCAAAATGTTGAGCTATTGTCTGCTATTATCTTTCTTTTCTTTTATTTCCTACTTCAACACAGGCCATCTAAAAAACAGTTACATACATTATGTTTATAGGTGTTCAAGTGGTTGTGCAATTAGCAAAAGGTCAGCTGACCTATTCCCAAACTGGATCATTATTAAAAGCACAAACACTGAGAATATGAGTCACCTGGAATCAAAATCTACACATTTCTGAGTCTTCCTGAAGAAAACACTACGAGGACACGTTTCACAGTTTTTTCAGCTGTTTCATTAATCAGTTAGATGGTTATTCTGAGCACATCCTTAGTTACAAGAGTGTTCCAATCAAGCAGCCAACAGCATATGAAAAAAAAAAAACCCATTTGGACAGACACACACACACACACACACACACACACACACACACACATACACACATACACATATCACCAACTCTGGTTACAGCACAGTCACAGCCTGATGCTCTGAATAAGTAACGACATGGTGGCAGAAACATGAGCGAGAGGCACATCTTTGACGGCAGGTCAGCCATCCAGCTGGCCGGAGGGGATGGAGCGGTGACTGGGAGAAACATTATAGTATGCTGACCCGCGTCCTGCCCTGGTACAGGCCATTCCGCAATCCTCTCTACCCTAAAACACCAACACGGCTTGCAGAACTAAAGCAAAAAAAAAAAGCTTGTGTGTGTTGATACAGGAGCCAGTTGGCAGGCAAATAAACCATAAGTCTTGGAGGGCACACACACACACACACACACAAAAAGGGTATTCTCAAACAACTGCTTCTAGTACAATAACCATTATATATGCATCTGTGCCTGTGTGTGGCAGCTACCTGTATGACCAGCGACTGTAGACAGGCTGAGATCCCCCATTCTTTACAGTGTCCATGGATGCTGCTTCAGGAATGCTAGCCCAGGGCTCTCCTATCTACAGTATTCACAAAAATATTCATTTACACCGGAGCCCCGGAGTCACCGTGCAGTCCTACTAACACGGTAAAGCCCTGCTGGCTCCAAGATCTCTGCTATTATGTCACTGAGACAAGAGTAGCTATGTCCCACCCAGGGGAGTGACAGCTACTAGTGCTGAGGCAAACTGAGGTCGGAGGCTTGGAGCTGTTACCATGACTTCGCACTTCACGCAATGCACAAGGATTCAGCAAGGAGTGGGGATGAAAGTGACAAGCGTAACCTAAATATCAGCTTTAACAGAGCAAGGTCTGAATGTTCTTTGAACTTAGGTGAAGTTACTTGAACATGTTTGAGACTATTCATGCTTGATATTGAGGCAAATCTGGAAAGTGGCTGGAAATATTTCTAAAAAAATCTGTTCAACCAGATGCAATCACTTAATTTCCCTTATTTTAACAACTTTCTGTGAGACTCAGCAGTCAGTCAGTCCACAGCTCATTTCCTCTGACTCACAAGGAGGCACTACATGTATCAAACCACAGATACACATTCTGTCTGGCATCTTAGCTATATGCAATACTGGGAATTTATTAAGCTTTAAATAGCCTCTTCTAAAAATGAATACCCTGTCAATATTACTGGATTATTCTACATGCAACTGTGCGAGGATATGAGTAAGATGTTCCAGTCTGCGTTCCTCGTGATAACACTGAAAAGCACATGTTGTGTTATAGAAAGGTAACCTCAATAAACAGAAACCTATAGATTACCCTTTCTAAAAACAGACACGGTGTGGGGACCTTAATCTAGTTGCTAGGAGACCAGAGCCTCCCAATCTTTTTTTTTTTTTTCTGTGCCTATTTGCAAGAGCGAGAGGAAGAAAGCACAGAGAAAATGAAGAGTATGTTTGTGTACGTTTGTCCTGAGAGACAGCGGTAAAATGACATATAAGTCAACTGATGATAAGCAGGGGAATCGTTCACCAGAGGGAGTAATTATTGAGCTCAAAACAAATGATGGAAATAAGCTACAAGAGTTGATAATAATACCATTTCCCTCGAGGTACCAGAGACATGTCCTCCACTCTCGACTCCCTTACAATGTACAGTATTTGATTAGACGGCTTTAAAGAAATGTTAGCGGCATTTCTTTTGTCAGCGTGAGAAACAAGAGGACCTTGCACTGATCACAGAAAATACAAAATGCGAGTGTAAACATGCTGAAACACATGAACAAGTACAGCAGACGTTGTAACTTTAGGGAAATTCGTGTAAAGTTGCAGCATTCAAATGGAGAAAGTGAGCCCGTTACAAATACCAGAGATGTTTTTCGGGTCTCTCCGTGCATGGGAAGCAGAGTGGATTACTCAGGCCAGCTGGCCTTATGTGTTTGGAATCTAGTGGACAACCACAGTAAATCACATCTCAGCCACAATCCATCCTTGCTGTTGCGGAGGTCAACTGCTATACTTGTGGAGAATTTTTTTTTTTTTTTCCAAATTGACTGATTCATATTGATAGTCTTACGATTTATAACTACGGTAAGTGCTGTGCTGCGTTCAGTTGATTCATAGTTGGCAGTTTAGGCAGAAAACTTATTGGTCAGCATGTTCCAACTATGCTGATAATTCCTGTAAACCACTGATGATGATTTTTTTTTTTTTGCCAAAAGCAACTGACCTTATTCAATCATGTATTCTGTAAAGACTGTGCACTCTGTATAATAGATCTGACAGTAATGTTCAATACTTCTGTGATTGTGACATTTTTATTGTGTGTTATATGCAGAAATAAAGCAAAGAAAACTATTTTGTTTAGTATCAGAGTCTCAGCAGAAGTAGTGGATGTTGTCAGGGACAATAACCTTGACATGTGTAAGCTGTAATTACTTTTCATCAGATAATTTTAAGATTACCATGCTACAAGGGACCAGAAAACCTTAACAGCCTCCCACTTTTCCGCACCGCACTCATGTTATCAGTCTTTGCAACATTACACTTGCTGTCATGAAAACTGTCACTCCTCAGATGCGTCATCTCTCAAAGCAGACTCTCAGATTTGAGAGTGCTACATTCTGCCAAGTGACTCAACTGTCACCAGTTAAGGAGAAATGGAATAAATATCAAATGGCACCTTGTGCTTTGAGAGAAATGTGCACTGACATATAACAGGAGAAGTAGGGAAAATGGCCCTTTTTCAACCATCTTTCAAGGTTGATCATTACAAACGCTGAGTCAGCCATCTGTGAACTTTAACACAAACTGTCTGGGTGAGTTGAGCCTACGGAGCAGAATGCATCACAGCTGGTGTGCTGACCGGGAATGAGTTTGTCATTGTGGCTCACATTACTAAACTGATACATTTACAGAGCCAAAAGTTGGTCTTGAGTAAAATGGCACTGTTTGTTACACATCTAAGGAGAACTCAAGCAGGCTGATAACGATGCCATTTCAGTTTCAACTGACCAACTGACCACAAGTGGCATCACTCAGGACATTGACCTCTGTTTTACATTTATATTCCCTGACATAGTGTAATGGTCTCTGCCTACAGATAACCGATACCACCTGCCGATGTGGATAAGGCATCGACAGACGGCTGTCCTCTACCTCTGACCTAGGTATCAAACGAGGTTCCCAAAATCTACACGCAAGACCACCCTGGACTTGTTTAGGGAACCAGAGTTCAACCTGGCTTCTATAATCACCAGATGTTGTTGAACTACTACCAACGGGCCTGTTTAGTCAGGAATTCCTAACAGCCTGGGTCACAACGAAGTGTATTGGTGCAAATAGGTGTTGGAGGTTTGAAAGCACTCCAAGACGGCCTTCCAACAGGTCATCTCTGGAGTCGAGGGCACTCGCCCGGTTTTATAGGGCAGCTTCAGAGCCCTGACGCTAACAGTTTAGCCAATTAAATCCCTAATAATAAACCTTTCATCCTAATTCTATACTGAAATCATACCTCTATCACATGGACAGCAGTAAGTTGTTATTCAATAAACACTACTAGTTTATCCTTAGCAAAATTCAATATAATTTTTAATCTAAATAAATTTAAAGCTAATGTCAGCCTATCCCAAGGGAGGCGTCTTTGCTTACCTTGAGGAAATACCAGAAGACCTCAGAGATGAGCACAAGTCAGGAACTTTGTTTGGAGTGTATAAAAATACAAACCAGTTTTATTTGTTTTTTTACAAAATAAGTAATATAAGATGCAAAAAGTAAAATAAAAAAAACTTGAAAGCTAAAAGACTAAAGAGAGTCTCAAAGAGATCTCCCAAAAAGCCCTTAGGAAAAAGGAGGTCCCGCAAAAAGAAAAAGGAACCCTGAGTCTCTCTTGGCTTGTCTTTTCATAACTCTACAACTTCCTCTTCTTAACATTGTTATTTCCACATAAGGCCTTTTATCTGTAGGACATCTATCAGTTGTCCATGCTGATATTACATGACTTTACGCAAAATAGTGACCTTTTCTTCAGCTGTCACTTACAGTAATCCTGTGGAACATTTGAACCACAAGCTTCTGCTTTGGCCCCAGGTTTCATAAACATTGTCTATTTTTTGATGTTTGTTTGTGTTTGTTTCAGTCATTCTTGTCGGTTAAGATCTAGTTCAGTACAAGTTGCACAAATTGCTTAAATTCCCCACAAATGGTGCAAGACATTTAACTATGTTTAATTTGTCACCAATTCAAAAGTAAATAAAATAGTCAGAAGTAGGCTTGAGTAGAGTTTGTCTCAGCCACATATAGTGAAACTTTCCACACTAACAAGCCACATCCTCATTTGTAGTGTCATTGTTACTGCAGTAAAGACTATTTTGCATTATTTGTCCCTGCCTTGAATGGCAGCAGTAGTCTGCAAACTGATAAGATCAAACAGTCAGATTGAGACTCATAACTGTCCAACAGGAAAGGGTGGGAGCTACTACGGATTTTTATCTCACTGCACAATGAAAGCAGACCTCTGCTCCAGTGCTTCAAATCGTGCAAAGTAGCATCTATCATGCACACACACACGCACACAAACATACTGCATGACGCTTATGCTCTACACCTGTTTTCATGATCAGTAGAGTGGACATCAGAAGGTGTAGGAAGCACTAGTCTCAGTGTAGCAATCAGGTTTTCTTTCATTATGAATATGTATATGTGTATAATAATATCTACGCGTTTTGTATTTCCTGGCTTGCCTACTTAGTTAATAATTTGTTGAGTCAAGAGCTGAAGTAGCTCATTTGGTTCGTGACAAAAACAGATGCCTTGCAGGAAGGTTCTGACTCAGAAAAGACAGAGACAACAGAAAGGCATGTTCAAACATGACATGCATACATTTTTTTTTCCTCATGACTCTCACTTCTCTGTATTCCCAGTTAGAGCTTTGAAGTGGTGCTTGACTGTGGCTACCGAGATCTGTGTCGCATATTACTTGATACGTTGTAGATAAACAGAGAGTGCTGGATTGCGTCTAGTCGTCGCACATTCCAAAACTCAATACAATCTTACATATTTAGCCAAGAGATGTAGCTATAATTATTTTTTTATCAATAATGTATCGAAGGAAATACCGCAGGAAATTGAAATGCTTTCATTTGTAACAAACAAATGGACACTATAGGGGTTAAATAATTGAAGAATGACAGCTAAAATGTAATTAAACGTTCATACATCGGGTTTACAGCGTTAGGTAAGATGAGTTCGCCCACTATTGTTGACGTCCATTGCTTTCCATTTCATCAAGGTAGTGGATACAATGCTTATCAGCGAGCAAAGCGTAACACTATTAAAGCAACGTTAGCCTCTTGAGATTAATGATGAATTCTTTCTTTTTCTATTGTTCAGCTTCAAGTCATTTGTGAAGCGATTTTGTCCTGGAATGACAATACTGTTCGCTTACTCACTCAGCTAAGCTCAATGCTCACGAAGTTGTATCGTTAAAATGAGAAAATTAAGACACGATAACTGTCATTTGCGTACAGCTGCCAGCTGTGGGGTGTCATAGCAAGCTTGTTACCGTTAGAAGCTAATGTTAGCGGTAGCTGCCTCAGCCCCAGCCTCCCCTGTAAGCAATGGTGCCTCTTCTAAAAGTTGTGGGCGACAGTGAAGTTTTTTTCGGGTACAAGTTTTTTTTTTGTTAGCTTCTCATTCCACAGCTGCCCATATACAACAAATACTCCCACAACGAACAAGCAGTGTATGGTTTATTCTCACCTTATGCTGTAGTAACTCATGTTTATCCGCGGTTGCTAAGGAAGATCCTCGTGCGGCAGTACACTTTTTTTGTGGACGCGGTAGGGGAGAACTCTCGCTCCTTAGTTACCGAACACACGAAGAACGGGCGTTGCTATTGGTCGACAGTCTATTTAGGTTGAAGCTGATTGGCGGACTATCCGGAGAAGGGTGGGGATAGTCCCCAACGGAGAATGGCTCTTTATTTTTCACTCTACCTAGAAATATGCCATCGCTATTGACAGAAATGGCAAATGTATTGTCACAGAAATAACAAAACATATAAAAGGGTTAAGACAAGTATTATGTGCCCTGTGTGTGTGTTTTTTTTCTTTGTTCTGTTTGTTATTGTGCTGTTATATGTTTTAATTGTGACCCTGCCTAAGGGACTGCAGATAAAAATTAGCTATAAGCTAACTCTGGTACAGTGCATCAAATGGTAACATTCATGTTTAACACTGTGCATCGTCCTAATAAATAAATAAATAAATAATTAAACCTCTCATAACAACAAATAGTTCAAAAGACTCAAAGAAGCTGATCGAGATGTCCTGAGCTACACTGGACACAGAATATTTCATTTCTTAAAGTATGACACACATTTATATCCTGGATATATTTTTTAGCAATGAATCTTATTTTTTGGTTGTATTTTTCATGTTAATTATTACACTGCACTGAAGAAGGCTGCTGTCTTCATCTGAGCTTCTTTATTCCTGCCATCCCATCACTTATGAACTGTAATAAATTAACAATCCAATTAGTTTGCTTTCTGCACTTATATATTTATTCCATATCTTTTATGCACCACATTTGAAAGACAAAATATGTTCTTACACTCTACAGCATTGCTCACAATCACCTACAGCAGCATTCAAATCATCTTTCAGCAGCACTTGTGTTACACCTGTGACACAAGATTTCATGTTAATGAGAACAGTCAGATATTGGGCTGGTGATATCTGTTACAATACATGTGGACACAACTTTTTTTCCATATATCTGCCAAGAAAATGCACAAGCATACGAATAGCAAACAATAGGCCTTTACAGTTAAAGGTTAGGACTGGACTTGAGAATGAGGATTGCATGTTATTTGCAACTTAAGCTATAATAGTGCAGTATCACTAAAAATCTGTCTAAACAAATTCTCAAACTGCAATTTTGATTGATTCAGCATTTGCTTGGACATACATAGCGAAATCCTACAATCATACCTCAATAACCCTCCTTGAATAACCATTATGATGTTCAACCAAGCTAAAAAGAAGTAAACTGTCATTGAACTGAAATGTGACCATCACTTCAGATGCAGCAGCTCCTTTCATTGTTATAAAATAGTTTATAGAAAGGATTCTGGTCACAGAAGTACAGTAGTCCAATGAATAATCAATGTCCCCACTTTAATGACATCGTTGCCTGATCCTCTTCTTACCGACTCTCCACGACATCAGCTGGGAATTAGCGCATCCGAATCGGAGAGGTGGCCTCTTTCTTTTAACAACAACATCAAACCCCTCCTCCTCCTCCATGTCACCTTCACCCCATAGTCCCTCTCTGGTGTGTCAGCCACCAAAATGTCAGGCGGCTGATTACATGGTGGTGTACATGGCTGAGCCAGTAGCGAGTGTACAGAGGGGGAGGAGGGACAACTACTCTCTTCTTGTACTGCTTTTGGAGTGTCCACATCAGGTGGCGAACAGACACTGCTGACATCAGTGGTGCTAAACTCTTTCGAGGCAGGTGTTGATGCACGGTCTGCTGGAATTCTGCATTTTCCTGTCACTTGGATTGGTGGAGACTCATCCAAACATCTGCTGGAGGAGGCAACACCACTAGAATATGTCTCCACATTCCCTTTTCTGATTGTGGCCAACTGTCTCTTTGGTGTGTCGAGGCACTGTGCGCTAGAAACTGCACTTGTGTTTTGGCATGATCTCGGTGGCTGATTTCCTGCATCGGGCACAACAGCGGACTCTGTAGCTTTCTTTCTGCGTGTATGCCTTGGTTGATGAGGCTGGTCTCTTGACCTTGTCTCAAACGTTAATGAGGGGAATTTGCACACGCTGTTTTTCCTGGACAGCTGACTGCAACTGTCAAGAATGCTTGTGGCAGAGTGGCATTTTCTCCTCCCCCGTCTCACAGGAGGTGCAGCTGCAAGTGAACTGTCAAATTGTGGGCTTACCTAAAAGATTAAACGTACAGTAAACAAACAGCTAAATAAAACTTGAGTCAAGTATAGCAGTCATTGTGCTGTGAAATAACTGTACAGAAAGGTCAGACTGTAGACCCTTTGAGGTAGAAGAGATTCATTGATATACTCAATGACATTTAGCAGTGGGTTCTGATACTAAATCACACTGTTTTCAACCACAGAGCGACCCTGCCACAAAGTGGAAACACAGTAGACATCTTACCCATGAATTAAGAGCTGAACTCTCGTGTGCTTGTGTCTCAGAGAAAAATACTTTGGGATTGTTTGCTGCTCTGACTTCAGGCACATTTTGGAGTCTGGCTCCACGCACAGGCCGCTCCAAGAACAGCAGTGGAGGCTTCTCTGTCTTGATGCTTTTACGGGGCATTAATAGAAATCATGCCCGAAAACCTGGTGGATTCAAATATCAACAAATCAGTAAAAATTTCTAATAAAAATAGCAGACGTTTACTGCTCCCAGACTACTGTTTGCGGTTCAGATGTCCACAGCCAGCTGGCCTAACGTTTACATTTGTAGCCACTAGCCTTATATTAAACTCACCTTAATGAGATTCTTCACGGAACACATAGCTATCTATATATGTATTACGTACATGCAAGTAAAATGCATAATAGGTATACAATGTTAGTTATTCCATTATCTCTGTCTACTCAGTCAGAACTTTACAGCTTTCCGTCTTCTTTTTGGTATAAGGATGCTTGGTAATTGTTATTTCCCGGTTTCAACCACTGTCGTCACCTGATTGGCTCCATCTTGTTCGTTTGTCGTTTTCTTCTTCTTCTTTGGTTTTACTGGCGGACTACAAACCAACAGTAAAAACCGACTGCGCGCACTGCAGCTTGTTGTCAACAATACTGGCCTGCCGCCATCTACTGTACCGGAGTGTGTAAATCATGATTTTCCAAAGAAGTTATATTCTGTATATTCATCCTGTTTCGTTTGAATATTTATACAAAGCCCTTTGAACCTATAAATTTTTGTCCCCTGTCTCTGATCCTCCACTCATTTCTGTTCAGTCTTTCTCTTTCTACACTGTTGTTCTTTTGTCTAGCTACCATTGGTGCATTTTTATACCACGTGATCAAAGTGACGGGGGCAGCACCCACAGCGCCAAAATTCAAAAAACGTTTCTGAATCGAGCAGACGGCAAATAACACTAAGCGAAACAATATTTGTTTCTTTCACGGATTCTTTGATTTAACATCGATTATGGACCAAGTGTTTCAACTGCTAGTAGGAGTCCAGTCAAGCGGAATTGCCTGAGACATCACAGTAATATGAAGGTTTGTCTTTAGCAAGCTTTACGGCTCGTTAATATTAGCCTAGTTAGCACTGTAATGTCTTCCCACCAAGCTAAGTTAGCTTAGATTCCAGCCACAGATAACGTCTGATCGTTTGCTGGTAGAGTATTTTTATCAAATCTGTCTTTACATTTGGTCTTACGGCATTAAACAGAGGCGTCTATTCATTGCACTGCCTGTTTAAAGCTTTGTAAACTTCACTTTGTAGCTCGGTGCATGTCATCCGCGTAAATGAAAGCAACGCCACACTGAACTGCGTTTAAAAAGTGTGACACTAAGGTTTCATTAGTAATTCCCCAAATGCTCGACGGCGCTGAAACAATCAAACTTGTTTTTAATCAACATTTAGGAATAATTCGGCGTACATCACATAACGCTAAACAATGCCGCGTTATGTGGCTGTACAATGTTTTAATAGCGATGTTAACTACGTGCACTGCAGCTAGTTGCCAACAACACTGGATGTTTGCCAGGGAGTCAGCGGCAAACGTTAACTCACAAACGTCAACTGCAGACGTCTAACGACTGTTGTTCTAGAAGACGTGAGTCGCCAGGGAGCATAACCAACTGATATCTGAAAGTAGACACGGCTAACAAACTGTCACACGGACAGTGAGAAGTTGAATTTCATCTCCAGGTCGATAACATATTGCCCTTCCCACTAGTAAGTTAGCCTGTACGATAGCTAATGACTGGTGTTTTATATGAATTGATTTCTTCGAGCCAATCGATTAGTGTACGGAGGAACAGTCTGAACCCAGCCTAACCGATTGACTAGCTAGCTACAGTAGCAGGTAAATCCTAACGATAATCTACTGGTAATTCTGATTAATATAAGTTGGTATGGCACTCAATGGACAATGCTAAAAAACTGAATGTTTAACTCTAATGTGTAACAGGTTTGACAACAGTCTATGTTGCTTAGAGTCAGTTATTTTTATTTGTGTTTTTCCTGTCTAGAATACCAGTGAACACCAAGGGACGAATTCAGTGATTTGATGACCATGAGACAGAGCCCAAGGAGACCCCTTATCCTCAAAAGAAGAAAGTTGCCCTTTCAGCAAAATGATTCGCCAGCGCCAGCAGCAGCAGCAGCAGCAGCAGCAGCAGGGGAATCGCAAAGTCAGTCTGACGCATCAGGCCCCAAAGAACCTTCAAAATCATCTGCCAGCCAGTGCTTCCCTGATGGCATCCGCATCATGGATCACCCTTCCATGTCTGACACACAGGTGGTTGTCATTCCCAAAACAGCCGACCTTCAAAGCGTTATCGGGGCCCTCACTGCTAAGGGCAAAGAGTGTGGTGCCCAGGGACCTAACAAGTTTATCCTTCTGAGTGGGAGTGGCAACAATGACAATGGGTCTTTTTGTCAGCCAACTGAAGAGGATGACGTCTCTACAAGAAGTACAGCTGGACAGCCAGTGAAACCAGACAGTATGCTCAACTCCCCGGACGCTAAACCTTTCACTGCGATCAAACCATGTATGGAAATCTGACTTTTTAATGTTATGAACACTTATAGCACTTACGTATTAATATATCTTAACTCCTTCCTTTTTTGTTGAAACAATAATGTTTATTTTGTTTTCTTTATCAGTGAATAAGGACCTGGATTGCGGCCCTTTGGATGACAGCCTTACCAATATTCAGTGGCTGGGCAAAATGAGCACATGTACCTTCGAACCAGATCCTGCTAAGCAGACGGCCAACAAGGAGAACCAAAACTCAAATGCACAGACTATTCAGGTCAGCTGCTCCATCTTGTCCACAGACATCTTGTCACCACAGTGTGATTGTTACTTTTCATGTGCAAACAGATGCTTGTGTGGAGGGATCACTGATCTCGGGCATGTCTCAGCATGTCCTCATAAACACTTTCATTACCTATTATCTGTCTCACTTACAATGACCTCCACTAGTGTCTGGATTGCAGGAAACTCTCTGAAGTTGTGCTATTAGGCTTGATTATGATTTTATGATATGAAATTAAATTTAGAGGTAATTGCAGATGTAGATGTTTCACATATAAGATTTATAACAAACAGAGTAGTTGTACTGACTAATAAATGTGAGGGGAAAATGACATCAACAAGCTGCAAGGTCTTACTTGAAGAAGCTGTGTTGTAAATTACTGAAGTAATATGCAGTAAACAGTAAGGGTAACACAATATGACTGTATGACATCTGCACAATATTGCAGTTGCTGTGAATAATAATGTTGGTGTGATCGCTCAGTAAGAATTGTTGAATGAATTATGATTTGAGTCAAAGTGTTGACTGCCTGTTTGTTTGGGTTTTTTTTTTCCTCTTTTCTTTCTACAGGCACACAAAACACAAATGGACTCAGAAGCTGCGCTCAAACAGCCCGTGTCAGAGAGGCCACCGTACTCCTACATGGCCATGATCCAGTTTGCTATAAACAGCAGGAAGAACAGGAGGATGACATTGAAAGAGATTTACATGTGGATTGAGGATCACTTCCCTTACTTCAGAGAGGTGGCCAAACCAGGGTGGAAGGTAATGAGGACTTTAATATAATAGTTTAATTTGTGAACATATAAACTACAACAGATAACAGATTAAACCTTAATGTCTTTGAGTATCACTTACAGAAAGGATTTTTTTTTTTTTTAATTGCAGAATTCTATCCGGCATAACCTCTCTCTACATGACATGTTCATTCGTGAGACATCACCAGATGGCAAAATTTCTTTCTGGACCATCCGGCCTGAAGCCAATCGATGTCTCACTCTTGATCAGGTGTACAAGGTGGGCACAACTGACTTCGTATCACTTTCACTCTTTTCACATCTTTCAATTTCTGTAAAAAAGTAAGCACTGAAACTCACTTGACTTGGTGTATTATTGTTGTCATCATTGTTGTCTGTTACCCATGGTGTGGAGGGAAACTTTGTGTCACATGATGTGAATGTTTCGTGGGCTTTCTCCACATGACAAAAACATTTTAGGAGAAATCACTAATCATATTACTCTGTAAAACATTTCTGGTATAATCATGTTCCTTAATTGTCATGTCCTCGTACATCATTTCCAGCTTTTCTTCCATGTTTTGTATGCCTGATGTCATTTGCGGTGCTTTCAGTGTTATTTTGAATTCCAGTTTTCATTCGATATCCTTCTCTACAGCCCGGTTGCGACCCAATGACTGCTCCTGTTCCCGTGCCAATGCTTTTATTTCCCAACCAAGTAAGATGGATTTACCCTTCTTTGAATTCTTTAGGAACAGTCTTCACCTCTACTGAAAAGGGACAGACAGATCAGAGGATGTTCAGTTTCACTTGCCTGTTTGTCACCAGACCCTTTGACCTAAAGAGTGCAGCTGCAGCTGGAGGTCTAAGGTCTAGCTTTTTCACACAAGTGAAGGGAAATCTTTTTGTTGCAGGTGATGATAGGAGCAGCAGAGAGGCTGAAGTCACACTGAAAGACTAATCTGCCTTCATACTGTAATCTTTGTTCACTGTGGACAAGAAATGTAAATATTCATAAACGTATCCACCATGCCTCCATATAGTGTAGGGACAGTCTTTGGAGGTGTTACTTTGACTTTTCTCAGAAAAGAACTCGAGCTTTGTGCTGTTTTCACAGGTTGTCACTAAAACAGTCATGAGTTAGAGAGCACAGTAACTACCAGAGTTGTATACTTTGACTCTACAAAGTGACGTCTCCCCTTTTTTCACAGCAACAAAAGAGGATGCTTCCTGATGCAAGGAAAACACCAACTGGCTCTGGTGAGTTAACAAAGATAGAAGGACGCTGATCGACTTAAAGTGGGACCGAAAATGTCCAAATATATATATATATATATATATATATATATATTTTTTTTTAACTTTGTATTTTCCTAGTGTAAGAGTTAGATGTTAAGATGCTGTGCTTTTTCTTCTGCATCCTCTTTCCTACATTCAGAGAGAAGGATGAAACCTCTTCTCCCACGAACCGATTCCTACTTGGTCCCTATCCAGCTGCCCGTCACCTCCTCCGTCTACCTGCCGTCCTCTTCATCATCCCCGTTCCCCGCTTCTTGCTCACAGCAGAAGCGCAACCCTTCACGAGGAACCAAGAGAGTCCGCATAGCTCCTAAGGTAAAAAAAAAAACTGCGTTACGGTACTATAGCTGAATCCATACACACATTCTCTGATATGTATTCAACATCTGAAGTCTAGTCCTGAAAGTTAATTTTGTAGAAGAAACACTGGTGAATTTATTTATGCATGACATGACAATTATAGTGGAAGTAATCTGTAATTTGTGATTCAGATCCAGTAGTTTGGTGACAGTGGCACTTTAGAAACTGTCATGCCAAAATGACATGTTGGCATGTTTGTTTGAAGGGCACACACACACATGTATAATCAACTCCATGCTTGTATGTCTTGACAGGTGACTCAGAGTGATGCCCCCGCTGTGGTAATGTATCCCCAGAAGAACAAAGAAACCAAGGTGGAAGTGAAGGAGGAGCCGGTATGTGCTCCGATTAAATGCGAGACTCCGAAATCCCTTCCAAAAAGACAAGCCAGCAGCTCTCGGCGTAAACAGCGCCTGGTTCACTCTCTGCACGAGGAGCCTGTCCTCCTCTGCCCTGATAATACTTTCTTTGACTCTGGCGTAGCCTCAGACATTTCAACTTTCCACGACAAGCGAGATACCGAGCTGGACGAGCACCAGGATGAGCAACACAGCCCCGACCGGGAGTTCTCCTTCAAGACCCCCATCAAAAGTAGCAGCCACCTGACCTCCTCCACTCCCAGCAAGCCCCCCTCTAACATAATACCCGAGCCCTGGAAAGTGACCCCAGTGGGCAAAGGGAGCCAAGACATTCTGGACTTCAGCCCCATTCGCACACCGGGCGGTCCCGCAGTCACTCCACGACATGACTACACCACCTTCAGCTTCAACAGTACTCCCTTTAAAGACTTGCCTCTCTTTAACTCCCCCAGAGAGCTGCTCACATCCGCTCCTTCCAGAGCGACCGGACCGACAGACTCTCCCATCGAATGCCTCCGAAGCAGCTGCTCCAGAGAGCTGCTCCAGGCGGGAGGCGCCACACCCACTAACCGCTCCATCACAGAGGGCCTCGTCCTGGACACCATGAACGACAGCCTGAGCAAGATACTAGTGGACATTAGCTTCTCTGGTCTGGATGATGAGGACTTGGGTATGGCCAACATCAGCTGGTCAGAGTTCATCCCTCAACTAAAGTAGATTGAGGGACATGACACATTTCGCTTCATATGGCAGTGTCATATGTTTTCCAAAAACAATATAAGTGAGAAATCCCACAGAAGAACAGCAAAGCAGATGCAAATGGAAGGCAGTTTACTAATTTTTGGACATAAAATGAGTTGGAAAAGGTTTATGACGACTGCAGCAACTGGATTAAAAGAAACATTTATATCGTTGACATCTAGTGTGAACCAGCTTAACTCTGAGTGAGTTGTAGCTGACTGATAAAACTAGCTAAAGACACCAAATATATGTAGATGCAGCTAATGAGACATATCAGTAAGAATATGAAGCATACTCTCAGATCATCAATACTGAAGATAATCAGTTTGCCCATCAGAAGTGGAGCTAAATGGCTCAGAGAAAAATTAAAGGATCTGACTGGTATATTGTTACTCTATGTGGTGGAGCACCAAAAAATGACATTTACTGTGGTTGTCTGGTTGACTGCAGATGGCATCTACACTTCATATTTACATTACATGATCAGTTGATGATATTTTGACTGTGTAACAGCACCAAAGTGAAACAACATAACAAAAGCAACACTAGATGCTCTTCTTCGCTGTAGTTAGAATGAGTTTACATTTGTAGATCGCAGCCTCAATATAATTAATGTACCTTTTCCATTCAGTTGCTGTAGTTGTTCATTTGGACCGTGTAAGTGCCAAGTAGGCTCTTTTGTTTAACGACCGTTTGAGTTTGCTTCTTTTTCATCTGCTTTACTGTCTACTGGACAATGTTTCCGGCTACCATTGGGAATAGAGTAAATTATTTTAATGAATGACAGGGACACTTGTAGTTATCGGGTAGAATTACAAAGCTGCTCATTTGTTGTCCCTCAGTCTTTTGTACATGTCAGGTGTTTCTCTCCCCTTCTGACTTTAACTGCCTTAATGTCACTTTTTTTTTTTCTCCATCTTTTAAAACTTTCAAAGTCGAAAACTTCACACACAGTCCAAGTCTTTTACAATTTCGTTTCTTTTATCATTTATCCTAATTTTCATATCTGTCTGTATTCTTGAAGGAATTGCTAGAGAAGAGAAACGTCTTAAGTGTATATGTATGTTGATTTGCACATTTTAATATATAATTTAGCTTTTGCGTATGTAAATGTAAAAGACAGAATATTGCCTGATCAACCAGTGTGATGCTTTCACGCGTCAGTATCCTGGAATAGACTTTTAGACGGTGAGGCAGGATTGTTAGCAATAAACAATGACAAAGTAATACAAATAGCACTAACAGCAATAGGATAGGTTTATGTACGTTAATCGTAGAACTGTCTTCACCACTTAACTTTATAAATCCTCACAGTAATTATTCACCAGTATGCCAGTACCAACTTCAGGGCACTTTGTACCTATAAAGAGGGATGTTTTCCATGCAGTGACTCTTCATGTCAACACCATATTTTAGATTGCCATTGCAAGCAAATACAAAATATTTTGTATCTATGTAGCACAGATCGTATTTGTTTTCAATAAAGATGCATGGTGCCTATTTTATTTTTTCTGGAAGCACAAATGGGACGTAGGGGAAAAACGTGTTTGGTTCCTAGCAGACCAGTTAGAAGATAGAAAGGGAGATGTACCTGTTTTTTTGAAGACGCCACAGAATAATGTATGGCTTTAATTCCTTCAGGTTTCTTAGCATGTGTTTTTATCTGTGAGATGTTTTACATTGCAGCGAGTTCATCGATTGGCTCTAAATGGCACGTAGTAGAGGAATGTCGTGGTTTCTTTTGAAACAGTTTTCAAAGCATGTGCCTTATTCTGCTTTCTAAAGTTGGTGTTTCTATGACTGTACAATAAATCCGTTGGTGTCTGTGTCTCATACAGAATGTAGACCTTTTATTCTATTACAGCTGACATTTATACAGTGTTAAACAGACGGTGCAATTTTTACAACCTGACATACAGCACAGTGATACTGAAACCTTTGTATCTACAAAAACTACACAACAGGTAGCCTATTTTTATTTATATTTCAATAAAAGCTGAAACAGTCTATAGATTGTCTTTGTGATTCAAAAAATGAATTATCATTTCTTACAGAGCTCTATAAAAATCTTATTCCAGTGGCAATGTCTGTTAAAAACCGACTGTAAAATTGCCCATCATGATTATTAGTCTACTAGAGTATTACAGTCCTATTTTTAAAATTCTACAGGAGAAGTCAGTGCAGTTCCACTTGTTTCAGGTGTTTTCTAGAAACACATACAAATATCTGAAAACAAAACTTAAAATGGACACTTGAAACATGCTGGTTTTCTCTGTGGACAAAAAAATAAAAGGATTATTAATGTGGTATCACTGAGGCCTGCCAGTAGAGAGCAGGACGTCTTTGGGGTGGTCTTCAGTATGTCTTGACTTCCTGTTGAGCCACCTCTAGGAGGATCTGCAACTGCTTGCTGCAGTAGTCTGAGAATGTAGATAAGAGTCAGAATTATGAGTCAGAGTTGAGAGGTTAAACACAAGTTAAAATTCCAGAGTAGGATTCAGTAAGATATTGACTAAGTGTGGGAATAGGATATCCCTTTTGTAAATAGTATGAACTTTGTCCGTACTATTTCTAGTGTGAGAGGCTTATTTCCTTCTAAGTCTTAGAAACAAACATGTCAATGCTCTACAAGCACCTGACTCATTTAGTTCCTCATGAGTAGCAGCTTTGCTCCAACCTGAGCAGTCTTCACATTTTTTTCATACATTTAATACATTTTCTTCTAAAGCATTCCAAAGTAATGACAAGTTGGCATATCTTGTTATGACTCACTGAAGATGTGTCTCCATCTTTGGGGCAAGCGAAAGCGGTAGATGGTCAGATAGTAAACTGGGACACCAGTCAAGGTGAGAGCACAGCTCCACCCTGTGTTCCAGGGGTCCGAGTACAGAGACAGACCCACGATGAAGAAGCAAACCACTGTGAAGGTGACTGCAATGGCCAGTGGCACCTTTTGGATTATTAAACAGAGCAAATATAACCACGGTTGGTCAGTTTAGTATATATATAAGGATGAAAAATGTTTTGCAGTTCAGCAGAATAACCACAGACATGCTAACCTTGAAAGGTCTTGGGTGGAGGGGGAAGCGATATCGATGGATGAGCATCCCCAAGGTTGCCAAGGCGATGAAGAACCAGCGAGTGAAGGAGGCAAAGTTGACGAGCTCGTAGATTTCTCCAGTGATTAACATCAACACCACCAAGGGGTACTGGAGACACAACGCAGCTATGATGACACATCCCTACTCAGTCTAAGTCCGTTGTGACTGTTTTATATAGTGATGTAGTGCAGAATAAAGCAATTTGTAAATTTGTATCACTTTATATCACACATTTGGGTACCACTAGGGATGAGAATCAATAAATGGTTCCCGTTTAGAATAATTTCCTTTACCAGAAACAGCACAGCAGGCAAAGGTGTATGTCTGCGGATGTGAATCATGGAAAAGATGTGTGGCCAGTGGCCCTCCCTGGCACCTACAAACAGCATCCTGCAACACAAACAGTTAGACTTAGGATCAGGCTGTTAGTGATCGATTGATTTCATGCACAGCAATAACCTTTTTCTGTACCTGGGTGATCCAAAGAAGCCACCATTAAGTGCTCCAAGGCAGGATAGGGCCACAAGAATGGGAATCACAGAAGCCAAACCCTGGAGTGCACGGTTGGCAAACGTCTGCAGAGACACAGACATACAGTGGGATTAGACCGACTCTCCAACATACAGTACATATAAACTAATTAATTATGTTGTAAAGTAAAGCACAGACCACAGCGACGGCTTCAGACAGCAGCAGCTCAGCGGGAGTCATCACGGTGTAGTAGGCCACATTAATAAGCACGTAGAAGATTGTCACTGTCACCATGGAGCAGATTATTGCCAGCGGGAGGTTTCTGACAAGACAGGACAAATACAAAGAGGTATAATAGTTTTTTCAAGGCAACATGAATTTTAAAAATAGATTGACTGGAGAGCAGATGTCAGATGTGAAATACCTTTTTGGGTTAATGACCTCTTCTGTGACAAAGTTCAGATAAAACCTAAAGGAAAAAGAAGAAGTCCATCCACATTCTTTGTATTTATCAGCAAGTTAGCATGTATTCATGTATGTTGGTATTCTTACCATCCACCATAGGCATATAGGCCATTGTAGAAGGCCAGTGGCAACCTGTCCAATGTTAATAAGTCAACCTCAAAACCATTCTGGAAATTTTCTGTCTTTCCTGCATAAAAGAAGATATAAGGACAACAAGTGATTGCTATTTTACCAGACCTCAAAAGTTTGAAATGTATCCATCTTTTCAGAAGTAATAACTACATCCTCCCACCTTTGGCCAGTGCGATGATACCAGGGATGATGATGAGGACCAGGGCAAACATCTTAATGAAAGTCAAGGTGACCTGGGTGCGAGAGGCCGTGGTCACGCTCCAGCAGTTGACCGCTACGACAAACGCTAGAGGGGCACAATAACAAATGATTGTTCTTGATCTATATTTTGCACCGTTGTAGTGTTAAAGTATAATGGTGCTGTAGATAGAAGGAGGAGGTAGACTGGAGCCACTCACTCAGTCCGAGGATGCTGACCAGTTTGATCAGCACTGTGGGAGCAGCACAAGGTGCAAAGAATGGCTCCACCACATAGCGACCAAAAGCCAGGGCCACATAGGAAGACACAGCTGGCCTAGAGATGGAAAACATCTGTTATGTGGTGTGATTTGACTTGAAGGTCCACTTTTTTCTGTAATCTTTAAGACAACTGACCAACCTGATGAATAAGAACTCAACCCAGAGTCTTAAGAAGGCAGGCAGCGGCCCCAGTGTCTCCAACAGATATGTGTAATGGCCCCCTGACTTTGTAAAACTGGTGCCAAGTTCAGCATAGCACAGGGCCCCTAATGGAACAGAAATAGAATAGAACAGAATAGAATTCCTTTATTGTCCTTGCATTGCAAGAAACATTATTGGCAGCTGAGATATTGCACTTCAGGATATTGCACATTTTCTGAATTGCAGTGGCCCTATATACAAGTAGTGCAGTTAGGAATATATACATCTGTGCAGTGTTCTATAAATGTGAATGTAAATATTGTAGTGCTGAGCAGAGGTTTGAAAAACATGAGAGGGAACTCAAGTTTTAAATAAGTGTTGACAGTCCTCAAGTTTATGGACATAATCAATGTTTATGTTGGAATTAAGGACATTTATTCCAACATTTTTGAAGAATTTGCATTACATTTTTCTGTCTGTTTTCCCATATACGTTGTATTCCTGTCATGTTCATCTTACACTGAACACATACATTTATAAATGACCATCTAAAACATACATTTTTTTTAACCAAGACAGCTGAGATGAATTCTGGCATCAGCCGACCTTACCAAACAAGGAGAGGACCCCACACAGCGCCCACACCAGCAGAGAGAGCCCCACACTGCCACTGTTCATCAGGACTCCCTTGGGTGCGATGAAGATCCCGCTGCCAACCACTGTACCGATGATGAAGCACACAGCGGGAAGCAGGCCGATCTCTCTCCGCAGGTGCACCACCTCCTCGTCTTTCTTCTCCTTCTTGTCATCCTCCTCTTTCCTCTCCATGTTTCTTTTTTTTTTTGTGGCTGCAACTTCCACTTGGACACCTCAAACTGACCACACTTTGTTTCCTTAATTCTGTTGATTTGAAGTTTACATTTACGTTCTTACCTCTTTTTTTTGTCTCCTTTCAGGGATATTGCCTAATGTTGCTCACCAACAAAACAGCACCAGAATTCTTTTCCTCTTCTCCTTCTGTCCCTGTTCCCAATCGACAGTCCTCTTTGTGCTTCCTGTTAACCCTTCTGGACACACAAACAGTACAACAAGCGTAAACAACAGTTGTTCCAACAACTAGAACTGAAGAAGCCCCTTGGATGAGAGGCGAAGCATCTTCAAGTATCTTCAACCAAGTCCAGTCGCCTTTGATTCAACCCTCCTTGGATAAGCATGACCTGGATGACTGAGAGTCTTCACAGGCACCTTCTGGCCACCGATTTTTTAGCTGTATATGAATGCGCCTGAGGCTGTGGTAGGAAGACAACACTATTGAGTGTGCCAAACGAGGCCCCCTCTCTCTCTTCACTTGCATGTTTTTCTCCCCTCATTGGCTCTTACCCCCACCCGCCCAGCCGGAGCAGGGAACAAAGCCAGCACTCTTCCAAGCTTCGGCAAGTAATTACGACAGTTTAAAGGCTAGACGCTTTCTTGCGTTGTGCTGTTTGTATGTGTGCATGTGCTCTTATTTGTGTGTACAGCTTGACTGGAGGCCTTTCTGGCTCAGGGGGAAAAGGGTCAGGGTGCTGTAGAAGCAGCTGCACAGACCATAGGAGGGCTACTTTTAACAACAGCAAACCAACAGAGATTAACTGCTTAGTATTTTTCATCTTGTCCCCTCTAAAGCTTTCTTTTACAATATTTGCGACCATGTCATAAAAGTGGACTGGTTTTGACAGTTAAATATATACATGTTGAATTATTCAAGTAGATATCAGTAACTCTCAGCTTTCATGACCGTGTGGCTGCAGCTGAATCTAAAACGCTTGCGATATTTCTGCCAAGATCAAACAGGCCTCAGAGCCGCTCAGCGTGATAGGCAACAGAAAACAAAACCAAGGACACTCAATTAGCTTGTTTTTCCTTATTTTCACTCGACTGACCGTCGCATGCATGTCAGTTTCACTTCATCAGTGATCGCGCTGCTTGTTAAAATTCCTACACACACAGTAAGAGGTTCCTTTTGGTCAAAAATTCATGCAAGTGTGAACAATTTCATCTGCAGTCAGAGTTCCTCTCAGACGTCATCTGAACGCAATCAAAACCAAAAAGTAGATATTTAAAGATATTGCAACGCTATGGAGTTTTATTTCTGGTATTTTCAGCATGACAGGATCGTATGATGTCTTTGTTTTGTTGGCGGGTCAAGAAGCTGAGCGAAGTGGAAGTGGGGGAAGGGGGAGAGGGGGTGTTTGTGGGGATTTCCTGCTGTTAAATCCAATAAACATGCTTTTAATTTGACAAGCTTACATCATTAATTTCTAGTTGACATTGCGGGTGTATGTCATGTGCTATTGTGTGTAGCTTTGTATTTTTGTATTATGTGTCCTGTGTGTTTTTTTTTTGCTTTGTTCTGTTTGTTATTGTGCTCTTATATGTTTTAATTGTGACCCGCCTAAGGGACTGCAGATGAAAAAATAGCTACAAGCTAACCCTAATACATAAATAATAATAATAAAAACATTCTACCAGTTAAACCCTCATCTTACACCTTTGAGTATTGACACCTCATATACAAGAAGTTAAGACACACAGTGAAGATTGTCTAATTAAAGATGTGATGGAGAAAGCAAATATGCAGAGGCTGGACATAGTAAGACGTGTCATTAAGTCCTGCTCATGGGGGGGGAACCTTGTTATGATCAGTTTTTGCCTGTATTTGAGAGAGGGGTTTTTTTTAGACTCTATAGTCTTTTTATCAGTTCTATTTGATACAATCGATGCACACAACAGAGAGATTATTTTTTCTGTTGGCACTGTAGGAATCAATATGTTTTGGTCCTGTGAACTTTAAACATATTCACTGAAATCTATTGTTGATATTTTATCCCTGCGCATCCATCATGATATGTCTTCAAATCCTTGACTGTGCCTATTATGTACTACCGGATAAGACAGTTGGAATGATCAAATAGATTAAAATAGAAGTAGCTATTTTTGGCATTACCGTTCACTGGAGATCTACTATTTTTTGCCAACTCGTTCACAACTTGATTGAGCTCTCATATTTAGTTTTGACAAGGCTTATCATATTTTGAAAGAGAAACCTCCCAAATGTGGCATTTGTATATGAATTTTGACTACTGTAAACATTTAGACACGTTTTCAACACATTCAGACTTAAAAAAGAAATGAATAAGAAATTATATGGAGCTTGATATATAGACTTCATTATAATGTCAATATAGACAAGCAGCAGCCTGCAGGGGGGGGTGGTCGTTAGAAGCTCTTGCTATGCAGACAAATATTCAAACTATCATAACTTTATTTTAAATATGAATGGGGATCCCAAACATTCCAAAAACACCAAATATTGCATGTCAGGGTGAAATCTAGTTAAATGTTAAATGTGTTTAGTTAAATGATGCACAAGACATCTAGTATAATAGCATATTTTTGTACTCAATACCAATAAAATCTGAATCTAAGAATATTTCAAAATTACAAAACAAACAAAGACATGGCTCTTGGGTTTAAATATTTCACTTATTGTAAACATCATATTGCTTCATTGAAGAGCTGGAACAAGCAGATGATATTAATAACCTGAAAGGGGAAATAAAAAAGGGAAATGATTTGTTAAAAAGTTGAAGATGGGAAAGTAAAGTGTATTATTCATTATTAGTGTATTATTTTATGTGTTATATTTCCACAATAAACAAAAAAGCAGATGATAGATTTAATCATAGTAAAAGCTTATTTTTTTAAAGGCCATAGTATTAGATTACATAACATTGTGCAGATATTCCTGTTTTTCTGTGACGTTTCTCTTCCTTTGGCCAGCAGATGGGAGTCTTTTACTTGCTAAATGTTTCCCTACTCAAAGTAGATGCACCTTGTTTTCTTTCCGGAAGATGGCAATCTGATCTCATCTCACACTGAATATCAATTAACATTGAAATTCACAGCTGCTTATTTGTATATTTTTTCCAGGATTATAACTACCAAGGTATCTCCAGCAGCAAGAAGCAAGTGTTAAGCCTGTGTTCAGTCTGAATCAAATCCAAATTATATCTCATTTCATAACTGGTTGCTAACTTTTGATTCTTAATTTCATCTAAACTCTGGCTATCAAAGTTCAAGGTAGAGGCTGTAAATTTCTCCCAGGTTTGTCCGAGGGAAATCCCAGTTGGAAATCCCAGGGTATGGGATCTGAATTTAACCCCTCTCTCGGTGCGTAACACAGCTGTGGACTCACAAACCAGCCCCAGGAGATGTGAGCCCAACTCCTCTGCTGTTTTCCACCTGACCTCCTGAGATCTCTGCTCAGTCAAGTGGCGGCCAAACCAGCCTCAGTCGCTCACTCCCAGCCGTTTGTCCCATAAGCTCATCTCTCCTCCCCAACCAACTCCCACATGGAGTACAATACCCATGAGCCATTCGCAGGGAGGTCTTTCCATTCTGTAAATCGACGGTTGCCAAAGTGTGGTTTGAGGACGTAAAAGTACATCAGGGCTTCTTAGAAAAATGAGGACCAGTTAAATTTTAAATTAACATGATTTCCCTCAGTAGATAATTAGAAAATGTATAGGAACAATCACCACGCGTTTGATTTATACAATTAAATGTTAATCTGACATGACGAACCCTTGCTGGCCATCTATAATAAAAGAAAAGACACTGAGGGGTTAAAATCATTCATCTCCCTCCTTATAGATTGTCCCTCTCGAGGTAAACAAGGAGAAAAAGTCATCCTCCATATTGCTCTCATGGAGACATCGCCCTTGGCGAAACCAGCTGAGGTCTTTGCATGCATAGAGCAAGTCTTGGTGCCTTCTATCCCCCAATTACAGGCACATATGATGTGTGTGTGCCCCTGTCCTGGGAATTAATTAACCCTCACACACATACACACCACATACAGTATGTGCATACACAAACAGGATTCATGGGAATTCAGTGATACAAGCAGAAACAAAGGCTCACACACACACACACATGTGCACATCAGGTGTTTTGCTGCCTTAGCAGAGCAGAATAAACAAGCTTTGTTGCTTTTGTAGTGGAAGATAATGTGTTCCATCAAGTGCAGTCAGTTATATACTACATGGATAGACATTACTGCAGTTAACAGCAAATGTCAGAACTGACAGATCCAATTAAATACAGAGGAAACAGGAAAGTCAGATTTACTGTACTGTCTGGATTTTAAACGCGTTCTTATTTCTAATAGTTGTGTCTGGGTCAGTCGTTAGTCACTGGTTTTCACCAGCGGCATCTCAACAAGAGTTTAGATTTTACTTGTTTTTTTGTTGTTGTTTTTTTTTTAGTTGCCCAATTTTTCTTCTGTTGATTTGAAAGATGAGGTTCAAAGTTCATTCTCGGCCTCGGAGACAGCAGCTGGAAAAACAATGAGCAAACTGAATCTGCTGATGAAGATAATGTAATATGATCAACAGCTACTGTATGGACCTTGTGTCTCATCTACTTTTAGACTGTAATTACATTTGACAATTTGTTGGCAGCATGTGCATGTTCTGTGTGGCAAACTAGAGTTCATATTTGTTATATTTTATGTGCATTTTAAGATGTATTTGTATTTTTCTTCTTATTGTTATTATTTCATTTGTATTTTAAATGTAATTTATTTCTGTCTCTTCTTTGAGCATCATTGTTTCTCTTAAGACATGTGATGCCTTCTATACTTCTACACATTTTCCTTTCTAATCTGCTTTTTATGCCTTATTTCTATGACAGTGTTGGATTTGTTTTAATTGTTCGTGCCTGATCGTACCTCACTATCATATATGTGAAAGATGCTGTGACAGTCACTGACATACCGAGGAAGGCATTAACCAAAACATATGTGCTTATTATTCCTCTCCTCCATCGAAGCCTCGGGGCAAAAATGAGTTCCTGTGCCTTTATTAATCCCTAGATCTTCTCTTTCTGATTTTTTTTTTAAAGTACTGCTACACAGCCTCAGGTTTGTTATATGGTAATTTGTGGTGTTGTGTCAACACACAGGAATATGCACCATGTAAGAACAATATACGCTAATGGAGGTCTTAAAACTAGATTTTGACACAAGCCCCCTACTCAAGACAGGGCATCAGGATAAAGATATAAAGCTGGACCAACCTTTAGGTTCATATCCTGCTACTTGATATGTGGCTTTAGTTATGAATATTTCCAAATTGCCAAACAAAGTTACAACTAATCAAACATGGGGCTTTTTATAATCCTGACTTGAATAAATATACAATTAAAGAGAATTCTAAAAGATTTAAAAACTCTTAATTACAAGTGCAAACCACTTTGTTCCTCAGTATCATAAAAACTGGCTTTTGCGTTTTATACTGTAAACTGATGATAAAAAAAATCTTCCAAAACCTCACTGGGAGATCTAAATTGGCAGCCAGGAAACACAAACATGGATGCTGTTTTTCACACACCTGACAGCCCATCTGTTATTGCTATGACGCAGGCACACCTCACACATACACACACCCTTCACCTTACAGTGTAAAATATGAAACGTATAGGCTGTGTGGAGCAGGATCATTAGATGACATACATTACACATGATGGATGGGGTGGGTGATACTACATGGATAAAACCAATTGACAGCTAACAGCAGAGTACCAGAGCGTGCTGTTTGATTAAGTAGCTTATGGTTCATTCTCAAATTATAATTCTGCCCGAGAGAGAAAAACAGAAGTGATAGGAAATGCAGAGAGGAAGCCAGTTCAGTGTTTGTGGCCCGCTTCACTGCAAATTTGACGCCATGGGTTCTTTAGCCTGTAGACAAACAAGAAAGTCTGGGTTTCAAAGCCTTTCTTTGGGATTTTGAGGTCTTCCCCGCATCTGACGTGTAAATAAACACCACCAGCTCTCTGTAGCGTGGTGATACGGACCCCTACTGTCCAGAAGCCAAGATGCAAAAAAAACAGTGTTTAAAAAAAAACAGAAAAAAGGAACAATACATCATCCTCGTCTGGCGCAGTGGCTCCCAAAAGGAAATCTCTCTCCTGCTCTAATCTCTAATCTCTTTTTCTTTCTTTGTTGACTCTTCCTTTTCTTTCCTCATACAATCACACACACACACAAACACATCCGGCGAACCCTAGACAGACATTCATATCTGTCTACAGGATGTGCGGTAAATTATCTCAAGATCTGGCGCTGTAACAATACAGCGTGTGTGTTTAATCTAATCTACTTGTGTGTTTTCACATTTCCAACTAACACCAAGAAATACATCTGTAAATAGAAAATAAGTATGATTTTCTTTCTGCCCAATAGTGCAAAATGTCAGTGATAGAGTAATGATCAACACCAGTGCAATTTCTTCTTTAAAACTGCCTTGTGTGTTCTTTTTGGCGGCATTAGATGAAGACACAATTAGAACCAACAAATCTGATTGAGTCTTAAACTGAAAACACCCCAGTATAAGTATTCTTAACCCAGATCTTTCTGTCATGTTGCTACAATGATAAACCTTTCATCCAATTATGTTAAACCACTTTGAGCTGCTCTTTTTTTTCCCGGCTATACATGACTCAGATGAATGTGCATCATCAGACGGATTGCCCCACATGTAAACCACAACAATCTCCATTAAAAATTGGGATCCGAGTGAAGGGTTGATCAGAAATAATGAAATCTATTAAAAATTCATCACCTTCACTATGCAATGTCTGGCATTGACTGCAATCATTTGTTGTGCAGTCATGAGCGACACCATGAATTATGGATGTAATCGTCTTGTCTAAATGTTTGCACTATTTTGAAGCTCATCAGCCTAGCTCAGTGTCATCAGTCATTACAAAAAAACCCCAGCATGGCACTGACACATGTTCTGACACATGATCTTAACATAGTCCTGCTTGTTTTAATGCATCTGTTATTCAATAGCAGTCCCACAATAGTCATTTTTTAGACATCAATAGTCTCACAGGTTATGTGTTGCCCTGCAGATTATTCATGTCGTCGTATTACGTCTATTCATCCTGACAGCTATAATTTGCCTGGAAGTCTGTCTGCCATTTATATGAATTTTATATTTATATCAGAAAATCTTTAAGAATTCAGAGACACATGATGATAAAGAGTCAGAGACAAAAATGTTGTCTATAATCATATTTTTGTGTTATTAAGGTTTGCTGCCTTTTATTCCCCTCCCTTAACTGTTTGACAAAAAAGGGCTGTAATAACTTTATGAACATTTGGTAACACTTGTACACACACACACACACACATTTAGAAGCTGTATATAAACAATCAGGAAATGGTTTCTAACATTTTATAATGTAGTTGTCTGTGGCGGCTGGTGACTCAAAAAATTGGGGAGGACAGGGGGAAACAAAGAACAAAAAAGTGCTCATTTTAGCCGTGGAGTGGTTCAGGATGTGTCATTTCACCAACAAAGTGAAATTCAGATTTATAGTATTGTTCTATTGTGACAACAGATTTATGTTCTCATCAAAAACAGACAACATATCAGATGATTTACACGTGTTTCCTGTGTATTTTCTTAGTATACAGAAATATATGAAGTACCACAAAGCTTATAATCTGATACGGGTACAGATCAGTGCTGAAGACAAGAAAGACTGAACACTAAAAACATTCACAGATCTAAAAGTGTAGATTCAAAAAAGTATTAATGCATGTATCAAATATATGACTTACACACTCTTATACAAAATATAGTTTACAAAGCTGACATGTTAACACTTGTTATTCTAGTTATTTTAAGCTTATTACTCAATATACAACTCGGCTTAAAAAAAAACTGAAGAAATTGTCACAAGCAAGCAGCCAGACTTGCTGCACACTCATTTGCTAATCATACAACATCAACAGGTGATTGAACAACCACTCAATTAAAAACTGGATCAATTGCAAATGAATGAGTGAGTCCAGACAGCTCACTATAACTTCACCAAGCTAACTACCTGCAGCACATTATATGATCTCTGCTGCATTCTTGTTAAGGAGATAAATTCACACAACAGCCAGAGAGAGACATTTAACCATCAGAGATGACTGAAGACAGAAAAGGCCAAATAGAAGTCTGTCTGATTAAGCTAAATGGGAGTTTCTCTCAGCAATAGTGTTATACTGTATGTCTATGTTAAAGTAACATCAGCACCAGTGTTTATCTGATTTGTGGTTTTTACCAAACTGCCATTTGTCATGGGGGATTTTTCACATCTGTGGCGTGACTGGTGAGAATGTTTTGGCTGATTTGATGTCTTTTGAGACTTTGTTTTGAACGCACTGCAATCAGATTGGTTAGACCACACTTGGTGGTGATTAGGCTAAAGTTGTGATCAGATCTCAGCAGGAGTGACCACATTCCTGCCAGCCAAAGCAAGCCCCACGAATCTACAAGTAGCAGCAGTAGCTAGAAATCTTCCCTTGCAACGAGTGACTTCGAAATGAATGACGTCCATTCGTGGCAACAGTATCCTTGACCTGGGTTGCACCATTTATGTTGACAAGTCGCCAGCTCAACTTGGTCAATTTTTGGTACTCTCAGAAGAACGTTTTTTGCATGTTTCTACTCCTATTTTTGCTAAATACTCAATTGTTATCAAAATTTAAGAGATTAGTGTAGAATAAGACATATGTTAGAATATTATTTGAATCAAAAATACTGTTTCTTTTGAAATCAAAATATGAGTTTTAGTATGCGAGCAAACAGACCACATGCTGCATCAATACAGTAGCTGCATCGTATGGTTCATTGCAATGCAGCTTTTTCTGCGTTGACAACACAGCAAAATGGCTGGTCACACTCATTTCAAATGCCATTTATAGGCCATAGGATTGAAGTGGAGACAAAATGAAAATAGCTATTGAGAGCTAAGAGATTACAGATTTGAATAGAACAAGTTTGTATTCTTAAGATTTTTTAATATATATATTTATTTATCAACAAATCATGAAGTGGGCTTATTTGGAACACCCATACGCTTAAAGGGTATGTTAGGTACCCATAAAGCCCATGCCAGACTTTTGACATATTTTGACAAATTAAACAATAAAAACATTAGAAATTGGTAGAAATGAATTATTGACGCTTCAACTGAGAGATTAGACTTTCATTTTAATGAAAATATTCTCACTTAAATTGGAGCATTATATATTAAAAATGTCTGAAAAGCGGATTCGGTGGGCTTAATAGGGACGTTTACCCTAAACAGCCACCTTAATAGACTATTTAAAAACCCCACGTTTCAAAGAAACACCATCCAACAATAATAATTTAAAAATAAATTCTTTCTGTAAACAAAAAAAATATATTTCTCATTGTTCTTTTTTTTCAACATTTTTCACAAACAATAGCTGTTTCCCTCTAATGAAAAGAGCCCAAACCAGAGCTACACTTACTGAACTTTTTCCCATGAACGTCCCTCACTCAGCCGCTCACTTCTGTGTTGACCAGGTCTGTGAAGAAACTGAGTTTCAATTATAACTCAGTTACCATCAAAAGTGTCTAACTGACATTGTCCGTTTTCAACAGTCTACATGCAGATTTATCATCAAGGTATGCAGTCTGACTGGTTTGACAAACACCCTAATCCACCCAAACAATCATGTGATGTTTTAATGTTTCGAACTTTAATACAAGATGCAATGATGCAATGCAATGCAATGATCCTCAGGACTCCAGTGATGTACTGAATTTCATGCAGTGCTCCATACTTATCATGCACCAACATATTATGGACAAACCAACAAACAGGTCAGAAAAACAGACTAATGTTTTTGTGTACTTGACTTTTACACATTTCAAGCACAGATGGTCTTAATCAGGTACAGCTGAAGTGAAGAAGTAGACTATTTAATAGGCAATTTGTCACATCATTATCTTCTAATCAGCCTAAATGAGTCATCTGATTTCAGACTTTTTCTTTTAACATTTCTAATTCACTAGCAAGGACCACACCATCTACAAGATGCGTTTGGATGATTTATTAAAGAAAACAATTGATATGCATAGTTCTTCCAGTTGCTGACTGCATTGTGGGGAAGATTATGGGGAATCCGCCATAGCACCCGGGCAACAACTGACCCCCCCAGGACCCTATGAAGGAGAGGAAAATCAGGAAGAAACAGGAAGAGAGAAATAGGGTGAGGGGGCGCAGAATACGAGAGCGGAAGACGAGAAGAGGGTTAGGTGGTATTTATAGGAATGCCGGAAGTGGCGTGGTTGAGGTGTGGTCCTGCTTCTGAAACTTCGCTGAATAAGCTTCAATTCACTAGCAAGGACCACACCATCAACAAGATGTGTTTGGATGATTTATTAAAGGAAAACAATTGATATGCATAGTTCTTCCGGTTGCTGACTGCATTGTGGGGAAGCTTATGGAGCAACAGCGGACCCCCAAAAACCTCTCGTTACTTAAGATAAGATTGAGCAGATCTAGATCTTTGCGATCTCAATAGGTGTAGCGATGATATAATTGGGCGGAACGATGACCCATGAATTGTATGAAGGCTGAGGTGGCGGTCTGATCCTGAAGGAGTGTCTGGCGAAATGAATGGAAGAAATGCCAGACAGGTAGATTACGTGGCCGAAATGCTTGTGGAGCCAGAAACGAGTAGCCACTTGTCCAGACTCAAAGATGAAGGGAGGATCCGTCAATGATAAATCTGGAATTGCAAGTATTTTGCATTGGTCTCAGAAGGATTAGCAGAGACTGAACTTTGAAGTAAAATTAGGTATGGCTGAGCAGATTGATCTGTTTTAGTTCGTTTTAAGTAGTCAGGTCAACTTTATTTGGTGCCAAATCACAACTAAGTTATGTCATGGCAGGTTTCATATAGAGCAGGTCAAGACCATACTCTTAATTTATGGAGACCCAACATTCCCCCATGAGCAAGCACTTGGCGACGGCGGAGATGAAAAGCTCCTCTTTAACGGGAAGAAACCTCAAACAGACCGGGGCTCTAGGTGGGCGGCCATCTGCCTTGACTGGTTGGGTTGAGAGAGAGGGAGACGGTGTCATCTCAGAAATAAGATAAGTCTGAAAAGTAGGCATGGCAGCTTGGGTCAGAGTGAAGAGCTGAGGCGGTGAATTCAGAGCATATGAGCAAACCGAAGAATGCAAGTGAGAACGTGACTTCTAAATTACAAACAACGTGAGTAATGCAATATCTGGAGCTGATAGTGTGGATGCTGACTGACAGCAAGTTGGCAGTAAGAGGAAAGTGGCATGGATGGTATGTTTTGCTGGCCATCACAGAGGGAGCGTAGGTAATGAAACTGTCATGGTGACGAGATCGAATGACGGGTAGGTTATGCTGTATTTGTCATGAAGCAATGACGCTGGGTAGATCTCGTGAACAACTGGAGATGTTTTAAAGAATTTCCTGCAACTGCATGATCTCGGTTGGCCATTTGGAGGAGAACCGTCATCTACCATGGATATCCCCACAACCATCAGAAAGAACAGCATCTATATAGAGCTGATGTTGTCTAGGGCGTTTCTTTAAATTAGTTGTATTGGTAACTTCTAACCTGGTGCATGTAACAACAGACGTTGAGGTGATGTTAGGTTAGTTGTATTAGTGACTTGCAACCCAGTGCGTGTAACAGCAGACCTTATTAGTAATTGGCAACCGGGTGTGCGTAACAATAGAAATTACAAAAAGTGACGTTAAATTAGTTCTATTAGGAACTTGCGACCAGGTACATATAACGGCAAACATTACTGAAATGGCATTTGATTTAGTTGTATTAATAACTTGCAACCCGGTGCACATAACGATAGATGTTACTGATATGATATTACAGTAGTTGTAATAGTATTTAGCAACCCGGTGTGTTTAACAGCGAACGTTACTGTAGAGGGCAGCTGATGAGGAGAAGATGAAGCCGCCCGCACCACGGCTATAACTGTTGCATCCACAGTTTTTGGCTCTCACTGACAGAGGAGAGATATACCAGGAAGCGGAAAGTCACATTAGGGGAGCATGAGTGGAGGTGTCCACGGGGCCGGTGTTTAGCCCAACTGGTTTTCAAGCTAACTGGTTTCCGTACCTAACAGCAGCAGCTGTGGCCCGCCTCTGTCAGCAGATTCGTCACACATTCACGAACATATTACTGGATTTTCAAGTCGCATCTCATATCTACTGCGGCGAATATGATTGTATAAGTAAGCCACCTCACAGCCACCTACGAAAAAAGAAAGTTAAGAAAATATAATATTTGCAAGATCACATCAAGCTGGATCTGATCCTACTAGAGCAAAAAATTATGTATAATGAACCACCTATCTACCACTGTGAGCCACTCGAGCATTCACAACACCTCTTTCCGTCACGTATTGGTAAATTACATCAGCATCCAGATAACATTTTGTTTTGAGTTGACTCAAAACAACTGGTTACCTTGGGCTTGTCTTAGAAAGTACCCGAATATATATATCAAGGCTGTTTTCTCGAGGCTACAAACATATTGACTACTACATTGCAGCCCCCCATGACACTACACATTATGACAGCTGCTGCTGTTAGGTACGGAAACCAGTTAGCTTGAAAACCGGTAAGTGCAGCAGCTGGGATGCTTGGCTTTGGTCTGACTGCTGTGTCATGGCTGGAGAACCGGTTTCACCTCATGCCACATGGCCATTTTATCTTGAAATGATGCAATGGGGTGCAAGCCATCTGTAACTCCTCCTGTCCTCTTTGCCTCATGCATGTCAAGCCCTACTATACTCCCAGGTCCCTCTCCCTTTGGAATTTCTGATTCCAGCCCCATTGACCCCCAAACCACATCAGATCCTGTTTCCCTCCCTAGCGTCCCTCCCAAGTGTTCTTTAAAAATGGATCTTGACAATGGCATGTCTGAAAAATGGCTCATCTTCAATTGTGCAAAAGATCAGTATGCAAGGAGTCCACTGATGTGGTCTATCCCCCAAATATTTAACAGATGCAGTTCTAAAGGAAAGTATTTTCCAACATAGGAAATGTCATCATATCCCAGGTGAGAAGGCTATGAAGGGGAACAATTGCATGCTAGCATAATAAATATTATCTGTGTATCACACTTATAAACCATGTACAAATTGCAGTGTAAGACAACAGTCATGCCTGACAATTGCATTTATGTTGTTTGGGGTTACACAGAAGTGGTAAAAGTTAACATATGGTGATGTTTCACTTTTGTTATGTAGTGAGGTTCAAGGGCCCCATGCACAAAATTCACAAATAATCATGCTCATGCAAGTGCTGTGGCACCTGGACAGGCACAGACAGATAGGCAGCAATCCTGTCCCTGATGTGGTTTCCGGGCCTTTCCTGTCCACCTGCACCAATGGGGGGAGCATTCTGGGGATCTTCTTCAGGTCCTTCTGAGGTCCTTCATTCATGTGGATGCAAAGATTGTGAAGGAATGCACAGCAAGCAATGCTATCTGGTGCAAAATTTGGATGGACCTCCAGGGCCTTAGAGAGTGTGACTTGCCAGCGTGTTTTCATCATTCCAAAAACTCGATCAACAACAGAACGAGCCCTGGAATGATGCAAGTTATACCTCTCCTGGACCTTGCAGAGGGCACTTGTATGGTGTTAGGATGCCAATTGGCTTTTCCAGGCAAGGATAGGCACCATCCCCAAGGAGGTAGTAGCCAGCTGGAGGGCATAGGGCTTGGCAGAAGATGGGACTGTTATGCAGAACCCTGGCATCATGTACAGAGCCTGGATAGCCCACAAACACACCTAGGAATCTGCCTCTTGCATCACAGATGGCCTGCATTTGTATAGATGGAAAAAGCTTATAATTTAGGTTGTCAGCATGGTGCAGGTTCCCTGGAGCTCTAATCCGAATGTGGCATCCATCTATGGCACCAGTAGTATGGGCAAAAGCAGGACTCCGTGCAAGTTCGCTGAAGCCTTGGGCAATGGTGGGAAGCCTCTGTGGCGATGGCAGTGAAATTACAGTTGAGAGTTTGGCTTTTATGTCCCTGCTAACTCTGGATCATATTGTGCACAGTGGTCCTGGGAATTCCAAATGCAGAGCTTACCACAGAGAGTGAAAGCCCATGGACTGGAACACAAGAACCTCCATCTCCTGGCCCCAACCGGGGTCCCTTGGTGAGTTAATTAACCGAAGCAAGTATGCCACAGTTGTTTGATTTAGACGAAAGTCCTTCTTGAGGCACACCTCTGGATTACCATACAACAGCATGATAGGGGTGGCACCATTTAACTGCATGTACAGCCCTCTGTCCGTCTGGAAAAAAAAAGAATAACAGACTAAATGTTATTGGAATACCTTCAACACATTCATTGTCCTTTGGACACTTCATCCACTTAGGTGATAGCATATGAATAGGCCTGTAGAAATCATGTTGCTGCTCTGACATTCTTCAACAATATTCTCCTCGTCTTTGTCTTAATTGAGGACAAACCGTTTTATCACATAACAGTCAAATTACAATAAAGAATGTACTAGGCTACATCTACACAATTCCATTCTTAATCTACGATAAAAAATTAAAAGAACTTACTAAATAGGAATAAGATTCTACATACAGATTAGATATGAATATACTACTGTTACAAAATGCGTTAGCAACAAAAAAAAAGAAAAAAAGACCTAAGTACCTTTCTCCGGTGCATCAACGCTAAAAGGCGGCTTAAACGTCCACGCCCTCTGGAAGCTCTGCTCCTCTGATCTTCCAACAGCCGGTGGATCATGGCAACAACATGGCCACTCACGCACTTTACTCTACATGCCAATGTTCACACAGGCATGCATACATTGATGGCAAGAGCTGCCGTGCAAGGTGCCAACCTGCTCATCAGGTAGAGTTTCTAATGCTCATTCACACACACACACACTCACACACCGATGGAACAGCATTTGGGGTTCAGTATCTTGCCCAAGGACACTTCCACATGTGGACTGGAGGAGCCAGGGATCAAACCACCGATCTTCCAATTAGCGGACGACCCCTCTGACCCCTCTACCCTCTACCACAGCCGCCCCCTTAACTATAACCCCTCCTGTGAAGCAACCAGCACTGGTTTATAAATAGTTAATAGACACTTTATACCACATAGTAGAAATGATTAATTATAAGTCGTTACATAAATATCTTTGGTTAAGACATGACATTCATAAATTTTAAGTTACTTGAAGCTTGTTTGTCCAGTTCAGGTTTTTTTTAAATAAAATTTATGTTTTATGAAATTAGATTTGAGGGAGCACTTGGGTAGCAGCCTTGATTTATTAATTTTTTGGATATTAATGCTAAATCAGGTGGTCAAAATGGAATATCGCCAAAAGATATGTCACAGGGATAAGAATCAAATTTCACAGCAGATTTTTGACCGTTTTCAATCTGCTGATAACCTTTTGGACCTTTGAGGCTCACATACATATTTCCATTTAGTCATTATTACTTGATTTTCTGCTTTTAATTGTTATTTTACACACAAAGTGACTTTGCTTCAGTATTTCTCTGTCTGATATGAGATGTGAAATATACTAAAAATAAATTAGAGCACATTTTCTTTTAGTGCTTCTATATGTGAGGGAATTGTTCCCATTATGCATTGTATTCCTCAGAGGACTCCTATATGAATTTACGAGAGCATTACAGCAGGAATGAACCCACTGTGTCTGTTCCATCGTAAAGCAATTAATTGCTCGTTAAAGCCAATTCTCATTCAACAGATATTGATTTGGTCGGAGTAAAACTGTAATTACATCGTATTACTTACACTGTGATGGAGTGTGGGGCAGTACATTTCGTCTCTCTGCTGACCTCTTCTTGTGCTGCCAATGCCGTATAGCGATAAGCTGCAAGTAATGTTAAGTCATCTGGCTAGAGTTCAAGGTGTGCACACACACTGTAAAGCACTGTAATAAAAATGGACCGAAAGTGCTGCAATTAGCTGTTTGTTAATGAAGTGGAGGGATAAAATCTGTGTGTTTAAACAAATGTATAGATTTTCCTGTAACAAAACAAAAAGTTTAGTACACACTTATAGATTTTAGTGCAAAAGCAGCCTTTTGTATAATTTTATTTACTTTGTAATTTGCCTCAGAAGTCAGTTGATCTACAACAGAAACACTCTCCAAGATCCTGTATTTGTGATTCTGGCATCTTTGGTGTTAAGAATTTATTGCTGGTATGTTTTTTGCACTGCAATTCCCAGAGATGACTTGTCAGTTAATTACCAGGCCAAGGACTGCAGCGTCCTTGGTGCCAAGACAACAGCTGGACCCCCTTACTGACGAGATGAGTAAACCTGAGAGGGACAGAGGTGAGGCAACACAAGTGCAGAGGAGCCAAGGCGCTAGACCAGACTTTATTTTCCTTTCGGAACCATTGACAGCCCACCTAGATCCCTGGTCAGTCATTCATGTCTCTAAAACCAGAGTGAGATGCAGAAAAAACTCACTGTGATGCTCTCGAGACTCTGCATTCAAAATCAGCAACAACAACATGAGACAATTTCACAAACACAACAGTACATTGCACATCTCCTCTGTTGTAATTTAACCTTGCGGAAGATCACAGATTTCAACTCTAAGTGTCTCTTCAAGTGAATTAAATAGTCAGTACTTACCCATGTTTACAATTATCCATCTGTTAATAACAAAAGCGGAAGTACAATAAAGTGATGTTATTAGTGCAGCAAAACCTTATCAGAAGAGGTCAGAGTTAATTGAAGGGCTGATAAAACATGTGACTTGGAAAGCATGTTCATTTTCTTCCCCATTCATCTTCCCCTAACCTTAACCAAGCAGATTTTTTTTAGCCTCTGCGTAATGCCTAAAGCCTATAAACTTTAACCACCACGCTTAAGGCAGACAGATAAAGCATTCAGAAAATGGTCATATGAATAATTTCTGTAACGGCCATGTGTAACAGTGGTATCATAAAGCACTGACAAAGGACGTCGTTCTGCTGGAAGGGGCGTCAGATCAGAATAATGTTCATGGACTTGATGGGGGTTCAAGTTAGAGATATTCCCACTTCTCAAACCTCTACAGTATGTATGTGTCTTCCTACAGTTGCAGGTACTGAAGCAAATTCCAAGACTTTCATAATCCCTTAACTAAGATGAAGAGAAACTGAGGGAATTTAATTTTAAATCAAGTTCAAGCACATCTGAAAAGCAACAGAATCTTATTACATAATATTCTATGTGGTTTACTACTGACCTTTCCTGCTGTCCATAAAAAAAAAAACCCCACAGCGATGCATTAAAATGGGTCATTTATCACCATTATCCCCATTTTACAGCAACTACAAGTCCAGCATGTGATGGTGATAAATGACTGCTTGCAGAAGCCCCGGAGAAGCCAGACATCATATATATGTCAGAAACAACCATGGCTACATGGATGTTATGTACTGTGCAAGCATTTTACACTGCACTGTATGTGATTCACAACACGTATAGATTTTTTCAGAGTGCTGTAAAACATATTGGGTCCCTCTCACCTTGTAAATACCCTGAGCACCACAAGTGTGACACATGACTCACACCTCAAGAACAGATATGATGCTCACCAGAAAGGGCAACATTTTTAAAATCTATATACACTGAAGATTATTTAACTCTTTTTTGTTAGATAAGATTAATCAATGTCTCATTCTCAAAAGTTTCTATAGGAAGGAGTCGCCATGGTGATGTGGCTGTGGTTTTGAATAATGCAGCCAACACTTTTCCTTTTTAACTTTTCTAATGAGTTGATAGAGGCCTGCCAGGACTAAAACCAGCCCCTGCCATGCAGACCAACACAACAATACACTCCCTAATGTGGGAGTGCCCTCTGGAAGTGTTGTTGAGCCGATTGTTTACATGAGAGCGCTCTTATTGCATTCATCTGGGCGACCCAGCACATCCCTCTGATGGATAACAATCGCGGGATGTCTGTCTCTCCCACCGGGGGAGATGCAGCCGACTGGGCTGCTGTCCAGCTCAGCAGGAGTGAACAGCCTCCGCCGGAGCTGTCTGCTCCTGTCTGCTTATGACTGCTTATGCTTATGACCGACCTTATCTGCCCAGGCACCACATATAAGTAAGACCAAACTGCTGGGAGATGGACTGCTGAGAGAGAGACAAAGAAGGAGAGAGAGAGAAAGTTCATTTTGGCTCCTATGAATGGAGTTCTCAGGACATAGTCGTTCTTTCACTCTGGATTACACCCAAATAACACTCTGTTCTGTTCAGAATCTCAATAAGCTAACACTTCTCTTAACACCCTTTTGCAAAAATCTACCCCTCACCTCCTGAGAAAAGCAGATTTTATACGTACATAAAGGATAAATCTGCTGTTCTTACATCATTAAAGACATTTGCAACTTTTAACGTGATGTTGGTGTCAATTGTCAGTGTTGCCTTTGTTTGATTCAGCTATGAAGCACTGTGAAATGTCTTTGAATGACTATTTAATGTAATTTGAAGATAATTTACTTTACTGGCATAAAGAGTCAGACTCCTAACAACACTTCTATAACTTCTGTAACTCGATGCAATCTCTCATCTGGGGGTTTCTGCAGAGGTTTATATCCGTATTAAAAGATAAATGAGTATCTACTACAGCAGTTGCTGCTAGAATTTAAAATGTGTCATGAATCATCATAACCCTTGTTCACTTCGAATGTCATCCTTCCAACTTTTTACTGTCGCTGTAATTGCTTATTGGTTTCATCAAAGGAATAGTTAATAAGAAATACACTTACTTGTTTTTGTGAAGAAGATCAATACCACTCTCATACTGAACCAGGAGACAAGCTTTAGAGAGAGGCTGGTTGGCAGATCTTTTTTTTTTTTTTGAACTTTTGGGAAGAATCATGTATTTTTTAATACCATCCCTGTCCAGAAAAAAATAAGAATTATTAAATACTGTTGAGCAAAGTTATATTGTAGAGCTGTTTTTTGGGGTAATTTGCCTTATTGAGAATGTTAAAGTGATTTAGGGTTTTTCTTACTTATGGGGAAATGCCTGAGTAAGACAGTTTGGTATAATATGCAAAAAGTCACACTGTAATACTCAATAATTTCTGGAATATACTGAACATCATAAATTAAAGAAACATGAAATCCTGCATATTGGAATTTGACTCTAATAATGGAGGTCAACTTTTTCAAGCCTCAGATGTATCCCTAAAGTTTGCTGAGCCCTTCCTTTCTAACCACATCATATTATATGTGGTGCCAGTAAACTAAAGACACCCCGGCTTTGCATTCCAATCACTTCATATAGGCTCCACATATTGCTGTACAGCTTGCAGAGAAACCTGCCTGATGGGCCGGGGATGGCAGGGGTACAGCTGTGATGAGAGCCTGATGGATGATTGACTGTGGCACTTTATTACCTAAAGGGGCGTATTCAGCTCATCCCAGTGTGCTCAATCAATGTAAATCTGTCTAGCCTGGGAACTTATGTCCCACATGATGAAGAGCTTTGCTTTACTGTGCTGCATTAATTTGACGGGGCTGCGATGTAGTCAACGGCACCATTTTCTCTCATTGTCAAGAATAATAAGTGAGACGTTCAAGTCATTCAAAACAACATAATTTCTCCAGTCCTTCAGTGTCTCCTTTTAGCACTCTGTATGACGTGCGTTTGCTAATATTAAAGTATTTATTTTTTTATTTTTCTTTCTTCTCACATTTGTTGAATTTATCTCCAGCCTCGTGTCAGTTCACCAGACCCACCACAGTGCTGTGCCAGTGCACTCTGCTCCTGAAAACACTGGCTGACCAAATGCTTCAGCTAAGAACCAGTTGCTAGGAGACGCCTCCTCCCTGCCCAGCGGATGTCTGGGTTGCCCATTGTAAAAACGAGTGCATGTGCGTGTGTGTGTTTGTGTGTGTGTTTGAGAGAGAGAGACAGTTTAGATTCTGTATTCACATTGAGTAACAATAAAATGGCCTTGGCTGATTTATAAGTACTATATACTGTGTAGCCTACCGTTTACTACATATATATGTATATATAAGTATCAATATCCTATTGCTAAATTGCAATACTATAAACAAATAACACTACAGCTGAAATGTCATCTCTGTCTCACAGCAGTTGAGATCGTTGTAAAAACTATAGCTTCAAACAGTACCTTCCTATTTATTCATCTTGTAAAAGAATCCATTTGCAAGCCAGACATACGTTATTTAAAGGATATGGATTACAATTTTCTATATTTTTCTTATTGTCAACAAATACAGAGCCAAATCAACAAAGAATTGATCTAAGTATTGTGCATGTATGCAAAGCCTGATATATCTTTTTCCTTTTCCTCTGTTGTTGTCCAAAACTATTAAAAACATGTCAGTGAGCCACACTGCTGCACTGGGTGACATGTTCCTTTGCCACAAAGAGATTTGTGCATGTTAGTTTGTTTAGAAATGGCTCCAAAGACTTATAAAAGCGATCACGTTTTCAGTCTCCAGAGAGTAGTTCTGTGTAAGGCAGACGCCGCTCAGCGGGAATGCAGGTCTGTTTACAGAGCTTTGCTAGCTTGTTGCTACATATCACAACCTTTTGACTTTGTACTGAAATTCTTTGATACATTTACGATGTAGTATAAAGTCGAGAGCTTGTGATATGTAGCAGCCTTATCCTTGAACACTGCAAGACATGTCTGGGTGCTCACTGTGGTTAGTCAGGAATAAGAGAAGTCCAACCTCAAAGTGGACGGTCCAGTCACAGTTACGGAAGATCAAAAGAGAACAAATCAACAGCAGAAGTGAAAAAAACATCTGGAGCCAAATCCATTGTCCTGTCAAAATTCAACAGCATACATGCATTAAAGAACAAATATGTTGATGTATGCTAATGCCACACCATTTTAATTTGAGCAGAAGCTTTATTTTCACTACTGGATTTGAAAGTTTGATCTATCAGAAACTGTACTGGTGGTGAATAACCAACGGCACATTGTGTACATACCAAACAATGTGCAAGACTAAACCCACAGATCCGCCTTGTTGGATCTAATTTGATCTTGATGAGAGATTCAATATTGTTTGCTCAATGATGAATTATGGATGCTAAATTATTTCTCTCATGTGGTCAGCTACATAACATAGCTACCAACACACCATGTTGTATGTCATCAACATTATTTAGAGCAGCCTGCATGATACTAAATACAATATATCGTACAGTAATGCACAATTCTCATTATTCAGGCTCTCCTTTAACAATGTTTTGCATGTTATCAGAAATTTGGTTTGAAAAAACTGCCATTTTTTTATCACTATTATCTTGATACGCTCACACATGCCTCTCATGTGACATCTGAGATCTGAACTTGTTACTTGTCCCTTGTGCATCTCCGAATTCATATCTATGTGTTCATACGCAGCGCCTTTTTCTTCTGCTGTGCTGTGAAGTAGAGGTTTACTCTAACAAATGGTCTCTGCTGGATTAACTGCAGTAAAAACAACCCTGCAGTTTGCGAGGTCTGAAGTCAACTCGCCCAAAGAGTGCATATGGGTGGTAGGAGGAGATGCAGAAGTGCGTGTGGGCTGTTGTTGTCGTCATATGTGACCTCTTGATTCAGTCTTATCCTACAAAGAAACTGATGTTTCCCATCAGCACACATCCTCTCTGATTTCAAGGTAATTAAACTCATTATTGATTATACTGATTATGTTGGGGACCGGAAAATGCTTTTCTATGTTTCTTTTAAATATTTACCACAATTATATTTCTGTGGGACTCACAGCACAGATTAAATACTTCCAACCACACATAAGAGTGAAATAAAACAACCTGATCTTTGAACATGGTCTGCAGTACGGGTCATATTCATATCTACTGTGTTCCCACTGCTGCAGCCCCTTATCTTGATTACATCGACTGGCGAAGGGGCTTGAATGATCTATTATTTGAATGAGACACAGCCGAGATTGTTTATGAAATCTGTTTGGGATGTAGAGGACTCAGCTCATAAAAGCTGGAGAGCACCATTATCAAACACACAGTTCATAACAGAGATTAAATCACAGTTTCTATGGTGAAGCTCACAACAACAAAACACAGATTACACTCAGTCGAAGTCATCCACCTCACCTTCGCTATCACGTCAAATACTAAATGCTATCAAATAATCAACAGGAAAACAGCATTTAGCCTGTATGCCGTGTTTGACCCATGTTTATAACCTTTCTGTTCCCAAAACTGAAACCTGATAGAACTGTTAATAAACCATAAGAAGACACAGATTAAGATCAAATAAATCCTACATACCTACAGTATGTGGTATTTATTGGTCATAGCTGCTATAATCAATGTTTTTATATTAACAATGGATCAAATGACTATGTACATGTGAAAGGTATCAGTCGTAGTAATGAATTTACTGTGGGATTTACCAAGAATTATCACCTGACTCTGCTGTTCCCCTCAGCTCTATACAGAGATTTCCAGCGTCTTTTAGCTCATTGTTTTGGTTTTTACGGCCAGAAACTTTTCTGTTTTTGTTCTCTCACCACTCTCGTCATCATCGATTCCAGATGCAGCAGGCAGCTATTTCAGTGAAAAACTTCTAAAAGCTCACAGTACACTACCTGCCCAACACCAAATGGCAAAAAGACAACTTTAGTAACTAATTGGTGAAAATGGTGGAGCATTTTGCAGCGAAACAGCCAGATGTTTCCCTCAGGAATTGGTGAAGACCAAAACAGGAGAGTGAATATCAGACTTATCAGGTATCCAGAAACATGATTTTAATCTAATCCTAATGGTGTTACACATCTGCTGGATGTGTAAATAAGCACATTTCAAACACATTTCACAATGTGATGATATACTGTATTAATGTGGTGTTTACAGCTTGCTTCTGCTGCCCCCAAGTGGCCAAAAATCATTTAATTCTGGTTTTGAAGTTAATTAAATTTAAATGTTACCACTTGTTTTTGGATAAGTTCATGTATTATTTGGACAAGAGTAACTACGATTGCAAAATGCTTGAATTACACAGTCTTTTGTTATGAAAAATGAGCAAAAAGTTACCAAAGTTTATAAATTTACATCATATTGAAATTCGTGTCTGGTCAAATATGATCTTATTGATTAAAACAAATCATATTATTTCATATAGACCTTTACTTTGTAAATATCTCTAAATTATAATTAAATGGAATTACTAAAATGGCCCCTGTGACCTCAGTGTATGCTAATATATGAGATCATCCAATTACATGGAGTAATACTACCATAAAAGTAATCGTGCATGATAAGACAAGAATAAGACCAGATGGGGAGCTACAAAAGATATTTTTGATTATGTCAGCCTCCCGCAAGCATCTTATAATCAAACACTTAGACTGACATACAGTGGAGTGTCCTTGCTGCCCATCTTAGATTTGGTCTCACAAGTTGACAAGCTGTCATCAACCCCATAGTTTCAGATCAATAACACAGCTGTTTGAACTCCATCTCTGTCTGCTGGTGCCTTGGTTGATGGACGCTCTGTCTGTCTACCTGTCCATCTCCACTGTGTTTAAGTGTCAGTGCGCGAAAATAAAGCACACAGACAGATGGCGAGACGTATCGACAATCAATACTTAATGTGAGGTGTGGGGTAGTTGGAATGAACTGACTGATCGCCTTTGTCGTCTTCATTTATATTGTTATCCAATATAACCGTCATGTTGCCTTGGACCCAACCGACAACTGATGCCAACTTTTTACAAAATGTGAATTGTCTCTTTTTCATGTTGATCATTCGGTTACTTCCCTCAAGTTGATCCACCTTGAAGTCAGCATTTCTTCATGTTTCTGTGAAACAGCAGAATACGCTTAAGCATCAAAGGACTGCTATGAATCCGCACTGACAGCAGCAGTTCCTACAGCATTGCACTGGGGATATGTAAAAAAGACAGAGCTTATATGCACTTGTTTGGGGATGCCATGAAGAATTCAGAGTATTCTAAACTACACATCAGCTACACCCTGCAAAAAAAAAAAAAAGTTTATAAAAAGAAAATCATTGACACACACAATGAAAACTGAATAAAAAAAAATGCCACTTACAGTCGTACTCTGTAGTTGAAGCAGTTGTCTTCTTCCACATTTGGATATCTGGGGAAGATCAGTATAATCTCATCACTTTCAACTTTCATCTGTTCCTTTTAAAAAAAACATCTGAGTAATTCTTTGGTGAAAATCTGTAAAAACCCAAACCAGAAGAGCCCAAAGGATAAAATTACCAGACACTGTAAACTCAATTATTTTGACTGTGCATGCCAACATCAGACTAAAAATCTTCTATCTTTATTAGTTGCTTTGGAATTTCTTTTCACTGTAACACTTGAAACATAAGTCTTATCACGATACGGGCCAAATCGCTCTCACAGGTAGGGGATGAGGAATTCTGAATCTGATAGCTGACATAATAGAAAATGTCATCCACGGTAAAGAGAGAAGAATAATATGTTGAGTAAATAGAGAGCTTTTCTTCTTGCCAGCTTCTATTGATTCTCCTCCAGGCCTTCCTGTGAGGATGGTCCCACCAGAAAGTAGTCATGAATAAATCATGGTGCAGCAAAGCATGAAAGAAAAATTGAAATGAGGACTCAAATGTCTAAAGGTGAACAGGCAGTGCAAGATCTGCTAACTTCTCTTTCTCTACTGTTCACCCTAAGAAGACCTCAAGTACCAAACATGGATTTCCCACAGGGCTGCTACAGTTTTGTTCTTCCTGATTCACCTGGTGAGATATATGTCCATAGAGCTTGCCATATGGTTTGTATTGAAGGGGTGATTGACTTGGGTTGCACTTGAGCTACAGTTGCGTCTTCTGAGGCAATCTCAGCAGGTGTGCTATATGAATGTATTCAACTGGCGGCTTCAATAAGCGTTTGGGGCTGGAGCATGCTGGTGGGTTATTGACATTCAGCTTGGCCACGGCAGCTGACCTTTGCTTCTCCATACGTTATTCTGCTGTTAATGACAAGGAAGGCGATTTCATTCCCACAGCTATGTGTTTTCACTTAGTGAGAAGCGAATCCCTGCATAACTTTGACCAGAAAGCATCAATCAGCACACAGTCCAGGATCTCTATCAATCAAAACTGGAGATCAAGAAGTTGATAGTTTAATGTATATGTATAAAAAATGATGCCATGGTGAGATGCTGAAATACAATCTTAAAGGGGACATATTACGCTTTTTTCTGTTATTTGTATACTGTTGTGATATAAGATGTCTATGTTAAACATGGTCAAAGGTCCAAGACATGAGGTGAATATATGTAAAAAGGCTCCCTGAAAGTGAACACTGTTACCTCTACTTCCTCTTCATGATGACATCAGATGTTTGCACATGCCCACAAAGGTCTGTCTGTTCTGTAGCCTTTTTTGCTAAAGTCGTTGCTAAGGTTGCTCCATGGGTTGCTCACGTTGTCCACTCGCATATTTCGGATCGGAAACATGTACAGATGTATTTAAGAAGTTCCCATTTTGAGTAAAGAATGAGAAAAATAAGTGAAATTCTACGACTATTGTTTGTTTATGTAGCCTCCAGAACTGCTAAACAATAAGAGTGGGCTCACTGGGAGGGGGGGCTTAAAGAGACAGAAGCTAAAACAGCCTGTTTCAGACTGAGGCTGAACTGAGGGGCTGCATAAAGGACCAGTATAAGATATATAAGGAACTGTAAATCAAGATATTCCAGTAGAGCCCCAGAGTATAAATATAGACCTGGAAATGTGCATTATACATCCCCTTTAATATATGAACTCAATACACCTCCTTTATCAATGCCAGTCAGTATCTAATCATATATGTAGTCTGGTCACAGTGGGACTGGGTGGGAGATACAAAGCCAATAGTCCAGAGTGTAAATCCACTGGAACAAGACCGACCCTGGTCGAAAGCCACCACGGGTCGATGGAGTCTGACCGGCTATGATTAAGTGGAAAATGTTCAGGGCTTTAAAATGCATTTAGCGTTCTGCCTGCTGTGTTCCTGGATGCTCTCAAGGGAGGGACGACTGAACGACCTTCCACCTCTAGGGGAGATGACTTTGAAGCCCGTGGTTGTCCTGAAGATTTGGCTTTAAAGGCCTCAATTCGGATTTTTTAATTTATCGTTGGAAATCATAGCATTCCTGATTGAGAAAGGGAATAGTACCAGATGTTGTTGCCCATTATTCAAATGGCAGCATCCTGGTTTGCAATTTGCTTTTTCTTCCCCCCCCGTGGATTAGTTTAGCATTTAGTGGGTATTAAATCAAATTGCATAAAATCTGCAATTACTAACAGAGGTAGTTTGACATTTTGGGAAATAAGCTAATTCGCTTTCTTGCAGAGAGTTAGATGAGAAGATAGATACCACCCTCATAGTGAGCCGTATTGATCTTCTCATCTAACTCAGAAGGTGAAAAAGTGAAAAAATCAAACTATTCCTTCAAGCAATATGAATCAATTGTCAATTAATTTGTCCTTTTTTTATGTTTCTAAGCAGCAGTGTTATATCTGTGAAGCTACTATAGCCTCTTAAAACCACAACAAAGCGTGCAGACAGTGATGGGCTGTGTCTTGGTTTCCAATTCAACAGAAACCCTAAGTGTTTCTTGTTCTTTAAATGGTGCCTCCAGACCTTTCCGCATCCTCATATACCCCTCTCCCCATTTAATCACACAGGTGAGATAAAAGAAAAGGGAAAGTCTCCTGTTGGTGGGAGATTAAATTAAATGTACAGACCAACTTGACCATGAGGATAAGGGGCGAGATTAAAGAAAAGTGTGGCAGGATGTGAATGTGTTGATACGAATGAGTAAGGAGACATGCAGTTACAACACTGTGAGGATGAGACTATACGTGCATGTGTGTCATCATGGCATATAACATTCACGTGATGTTAAACAACTTGAACGCATCCTGCTCGTAAAATGAAGAAAATCAGATGCAGGCTGCTGTCACTGTCATCGTCTCCTTAATTGTATCTCTCTTCTGAATTATTGCATCCATTGGGATACACGGCTTGTGATGCGGTTTTCTCGAATGCTGTTGAATATGTTCAACGTCTAGGCTGAGCCAAGATTTATACCACAAGTTAAAATCATGTACTGTGGTGAGGTGTCTTTTTTGAAGGGTATAAAATCACAAAGTTGGTTCTAGGTGACCATGAAAGGAAAACTCAATTTCTACTCAATCAAACTCAAACATTCTTCCATGGAGCTGCACCAGGCTTATAGCAGAGGGGGGAAACTTAGGGTTTAGACTGGGAAGTGACTGATAGCATGGAGTCCTAGGCAGTAATCTAAGCCCAGGGTACCTGACAGATTCTTGGCACAGACAGCAAGGAGAGCTCTGGAGACTGCTGGAGTGACAGAATCACAGTTGTTGGCTAGACAGCTACAGCATCCAAAAGGAGCTTGCTGCAGACAAAATGGCAGTCAACCACAATAGTCATGCATATACATGAAGTCACAGAACATGAACGACAGGAAGTGCTTCAATCAGGGGAATCAGAACCACCACTTTTTGTCTTGATTTGTGTAAGAGAGACATTTAAAAGTCTTGGTTACCTGATTGTAACAATTGGAAAGTATGTGTACCCTGTGCACACTATCTAACAAAACACCAAAACAAGACTAATGTTTGTTTCAGGCTACAGCCACCAACTGAAGCATTACAATTAGGATTACATCTAAACTAGTTGTAGCTAACACATAGCTGCCAGCCTTGCTCTCTCTAAAGTTAAAAAATCCTCCTACCACTGCTAAAGTGCACTAATTTACACATTGTATCTCTTTGTTTAATCTGTTGTAAAAACAACAGCTCTATATAGTGTATTTCTTTTTTCCTTGTACCATCTTTACTGTGTTTGTTACTCTTTGTTGCCAAGAAAAAGTTTGCTACATCACATAGCCTGTAGCTCCCTGTAAAACCACAAATTGCTGTTTTTAAATTTCTGTATGCAAAAGGATTAAACAAACATAATACAACTTGAAATTTAGAGGTGCTAGTATTTCCCCCCTTCTTAGTCTTTATGCTAAGCTAAGCTAATTGCCTCCTGGCTCTACACTGCAGTTCTACAGGCTACTTAACCTCCAGACAGGCACTGATGTTCATCTAACTCTTGGGAAGAAAGTGAATAAGCATATTTTCCAAAATGTCAATTTTTTTTTTAACATCACTAATTGATTTCTAAAGGTTTTGGCAGGAGTGCAACTAACAATTAAATTCATCATTAATTAATCTGACAATTATTTTCACAATTAATCGATCAGTCATTTGGTCTATAAAATGTCAGAAAATGGTGAAAAATGTTAATCACTGTTTCCCTAAGTCCGAGGTGACGTCCTCCAGTGTCTTTTTTTTGTCCTGGCCAATAGTCCACAACCCAAAGATATTCAGTTTACTATCATAGAGGACTAAATAAACCAGAAAAGGTTCACATTTAAGTGGACGTTTTTTCTTTAAAAAAATGACTCAAAACAGTTGACCAATTATCAAAATAGTTGGTGATTCATTTTCTGTCAATCAACCTTATCAATTAATTGACTAATCTTTGCAGCTCAAATATATTCATATGTTTAGTAGTTCAGTCTATTTTTTGCATATCATGTTAACTTAAAGTACTGTAGGTAGTCACTAACAAAGTAAAAGATTTTCAGACATAACTTTTCCCTTTTGGCCAAACAGTAAGTAATGAATCACAAGTCCATAGCTTCATTTGTACTCACTACATTTTCTACTGACCTTAGAACCTGTATATTTTTAACAGTGGTCAGTGAAAACTGTTGGTGTTGAATTTTTAAATATAATTTTTGTTGTGAGCACCATCAACAAAATTCCTTTTGCTTCCATTGTATTGTGGTGAAAGCAGAAGAGTCGAGGGACAGATATCTCAAAACCTGGGACAATAAAACCAAAACTATCAACAAGTTGAGAAAATATGTTTTTCTTACTTGGATGAACTTACCCTTTAAAAACTCTCAAACCCAAATGAAACTGAAAAACTGGTCTGATATTTACCCAGAAGTCTAGCGGCCTTTACAAACCAAACATCAATAAGTGCTGACTTGCTTGTTTGCTCACTGCCACTGCTGATCACCCTCTGAAGTGATATCTCTTGATTACATGTCGACAGTAGTTTTGTATGCATGCATGTGCTGAGTTACAGACTGTACAGGGCTTCAGTCTCATTTCATGCCTGAAGGCTTTAGCTAATTAGCCTTTCTGTTTAATTCTAAACTTTTCCACTCTCCAGAAGACTTAATCAGCCTGCCTGCGTGTGTTATTTATACTTCCGCTGAGAGGACTAAATATAGAGTGTCCAGTACTGCCGATGCTGGAGGAGGGATGTACTTTTTAGGTCCATTGGAGGGGAATGGACGCTCCTTGGCAGCAGATTCGAGGAATGCGTCCCTGGTGTTATAGATGAGTCATAAAAACTCATTAATTAATTTGGTGATTCATTCATCGCTCCATCAGTTTTTCCTTATGTTTCTTCATTTTATTTTTTCGTTCTCAGATGATGTTTTAATGTCTTGACCCACCTTCATTTGAAGTTATTTTCAACAGTCCCTCTGGACAGACAAAGGCGTTTTAGCAAACCGACCGGCAGCAAGTTTCTCATCAAAACACTGCGCCTCTTTTCCCTCAAGCAGCACTCACGCTCATATAGGTAATCACCTCTCTGCAGGCATCTTTTTCTGTTTTAAACAACCTATTCTCCATTCGGGTCTTTAACCCCAGCCAATTACAGCCTCAACAGTAGCTACAGCTTTTATTCCATTAATAAACTCCAGAGATTCTCCTCAGTATAATTTTCATCCCAAGCACCATCCTTGCGTCAAAACCTCCCAAAGGCCTCATAGGAAGACGCCAAAGCTTCTTCCCCCCGCACCAGCCTAAATAACCAGTCTAGCACTGGCGAGAGTTGCTGGTTCCCAGTCTCTCAGGACCCTATGTGTATCCTGCCCTTGCTACCCCTTGAATTATTTATGTCTGTTGCCTATCTGGCCTCTCAGCAGACCCAAGACACTTTGCCTTTGAAATAGAGAGCAGACAACATTCAGGAGGAAATAATGCATTGTTCAGAAGACAGCAGGATGGAGCCACTTGGGCATTTTACACATGCCCTCTATTGAAAAAGTAATTTCCTGTCAGTTAGATAAACATTTATAGGCAGTTTAAGCAGACGTAATAGCAGTGAAGTTATTAAAAGACAATCAGGAGGATAATTTTTGTAGTAGGATATTAAAGACCCTGAAATATGTCGCATGGATTTTTGATGGCTTTGAAAATAAATGGAGTGACTTCAGTGGATAACTATTCATTCCATCACTTCATATTCCCATGATAAACCAGACGGGTGGTACATCATTTCTCCGAAACATAGGAATTACTGCAGGTGAGAGTACAAGGCCCTTTGACATTGGTCTCATAAAACCTTTATGGGATACCATCAATCAGCTATTGCCTGAGAGAGTGCCGAAAGACCTTCAGGGAAGGCTCTTATCTATCAAGAGACCCAGCGATCTTGTTTATCCCACATAACAAGATTCATTGCATATGGAAGATGTCAGACATGATGTGAATAGCTGCTCCTGGATGGCTGCAGTACGGACTCTGAATTGGGGAAGAAGGCTGGACAGATGGACATAAGACACAATGATGTACAAACACAGTTATTATTATGTTTCACTTATATTACTTTTTGAAGATATTTTTTTCTCTTTTATGAAGAGAAAAAGAATAAAGAGTAAGAGAAATGAGAATGGCATGCAATATGGCTAGATTTGAACCTATATAAAGAGGAGGTTAACCCATTTTTTATTGGATTCAAAATATTTACGTTGCATATTAATTACATTACTTCATTTTCTTGTATTTGGGCCGAAGACATTGCGCAGAAATATACAGAGCAGATGAAAGGAGATGTAGGAAAATATGCTATTTTTGGACAAAAAGACCTACTTTCTCTTGTAAAACTTTTACATTATCCCAACAAAACTTTTATATTATCTAAAGAAACATTTTCACCCAGCAGCTATGGCAATAAGACTACATAAGACAGTCCAAATACTTCTGAGTAAAAGCACCATCTCTATAAAAGTCAAATGAGCAGAAATCCTAAATTTGGCACAAAAACAGCACAAATTATTCATCAAAATACTTCTTGCGACCGATATTTTATCCACACACTACAATTTAGCCTGGCTGTGAAAGAAAGCTACTTTAGCCAACAAAAGTGAGACTTTGATTGTTCATGCACAATTCATGTATCAAAAATAATCATTCTCACTTGTACTTTATCTCAGATAGGCATTTAGTGAACAGAATATTGCCAGTCAATTAGCATCCACAGTTTAAAATGATGCATGTGAGGTATTTTACTCACACACACACACTTCCAGGGAAATGACAGCTAAGTTGAACTTCGAAGGTGTGTGGTGTGCGAGTGCTGACAGAATGCATCAAACTATATGGCCATTTATACAACTGACACCTACTCACAGTGTCACTCTGTAGATAGTCACGCTAGATAGATAACACGCTAACGCTTTGGCGAGAGCTGTTAGTCCACACACTATCTCATCTCCAACCTTTTGCAAGGAAATACAAAAGTAGGTCTTTTCCCCTCCAATCTAAAATGTTATATCTCATGTTCTTTTCTGGAGTTTTTTGGAAATAAAAGTAGAAGTAAACAAACTTTTTTCAAATTTTCTTTGTGCTGCTACTCTACTATAGCTATTGTGGTACTTCCAAGCCTGTTGCACGATGTCTGCCTTGACTGTTTCCCATTCATCTTTCCAATGTGTTCACCACTGGAAAGATGGTGAACACTAATGTTATTATAAATTTTTTTCAGCTTACCAGAGAAAAATCTTTTTGGAAAAGTGGGAAATGCCCAGAGATCTGAGCTTTGCTCCATTTGCACCACGAACAGGCGAGGCAGGGAGTCACTGGGGGCCTGGCAGCCCAGCATCACTGTTCAGGTGGCGGCACAGACTGACTGCTAAAGTGCTCTGCAAAGGGATGTTGTGAGGCTACATGAAGAGAGCACACGAACAGTGTGTTTTATCAGGCATTTCAATATCACAAGGCTTAAAGCACTAAGAAACACTTTTAGGAAATTGTCGGCCTAAAAACATGCACACAAACCACTGAAAACATCCCTCTTGGCTAATATTTGTCATCTGTTAACTGTAAATTTCTGTAGCTTCTGTCTGTTTTAAATTTCCAGTGTGTCCAAGCGGAGTTAACAGGGTGCTAGCTGTGCAGGATCTGTATGTGTGACCTGAGCATGACTCATACAAAGCAATCAACACTCTGCTCTGCGGTTGTCATGTTTGTGTGGATGCCATCTGTGCCTTTACACCTCTGATTCCTCTATTTCCAAAATCTCTGACATGGTCGAGTGCAAACGAGACTTCATCTGCTCTCTCTGAAACCTTCAGAACATGTGTAGTGATTACGCGTGAAATTCTGTCCTTGGCTGTGTAAATATTAGTCATTGGGTGATGAGGGGGATGGTGATGGTATAAGAGGTGAGGGCTGTCTAAGACATGATTGCATTCAAGTGGCTGACTCTGGCCCCTAGTGAGAGGGCTCACACACACATACATGTGAGTGTGTGTGTGTGGTGGGGTGTGGGTGGTATAGATGTACATCCATGTACCTGTGTAGCAGGACTCCAGGACGTGTGAGGCATGAGAAAGGAGGTCGGATAGCCCTTTTCTGCAACACACTCCCTCTACATGCTGCCCCGGCTTCATTAGCCGCTGTCTGTCAGCTAGGCCCCATACACCGCTGGATGGTTGCCTGGCAACTGGGACCCTGCTCGGCCAATCAGGACCGGATGCAACAGGAGTTCTCTCCTTGACACATAAAAGAGAGAGACTGAGTTCCCCTCCAATTCAATTGATTTTGCTTCAGTGTCATTCACTTCAAGGGCAGAGCAGACACGGGGTCCTACTACGAAGCAAGTGAGTCAGGCTCGGCTTTCAGCGGACAAAGTTGTGTTAACAGGGGCGGTTTTCTATTTTCCAGTAGAGTCGGCGCTGTTACAAGCATTCCTGTAACCTTCATGAGCACATCTTTGAGAAACAGCTATGTCCTAAAAGGCAGGGAGGAAAAGCTGCAAATCCCTCGGCTGCTCTTCTCACCAGTCAGATGTGAGACATACACAGAAGCAGCCCCGCTCCTCATCAGTGATGTGATGCACAACAGCAGAAGCAAAGCAAGGCAAAGGGCAAAGCATCACTGCAGTATTCATCTGTGACTTCTGGTAATAAATAAGCGCCTGAGGCCATTTGCTCCAGATAATGCACCTGTAGATAAGATGGTAAAGATGACCATTAGAGAAACTGTCCCTGTGCTCGGCGAATCATTTCTAATGGCCCGAGTGGAGGAACACACATAGTGCATTATTGTTCTGAGGACCAACATCATGACACTTTTAAGAAAACTTTTTAAAGATTTCTTGCCACTCAGTTCATTGATTCAACATATTCTGTTCTCTGCCATATTGTTACTCTTTCTCGCTCATGCAAAACGATGGTGGATCTTTTTCCAGGGCTGCTACATCATATATTACAATTACGTATAGACCAGACCCATGGATCTTCATTGTTTTAAAGGTCTACCAGTGCTGATGTTGCTAAGAGACTGGCAGGTTTTCACTGGATCCTCCTGTTTGTCTAAAATGCCTGTGGTACCACACTCTGTTCCTCTTGCTCTTTACTGTGTGATTTCTGAAAGCATATAGCATATCCCAGTGATTTTATCTAATTTTTAAATATCAAAATTTACAATGGCAGTCTATGGGATGAACGATCCAATTGAGTTGGAAACTTTGTCACTTTGAAACTCAACTGCTCTGACATACGTTGGTCTACAGACTCCATTCAAACTCTTAAAATGTTCACAAAACTTTGAATTTCCAAAGCTGTATTCGGTGTTGTGATTCTTTTTGTACTTTTGGAGAAATTTGAGGGCTTTTCCAGCAGTTTTCAGATCTCCCCAGTGCTGACATCATAAGTTGGAAAGCAAAGATTTTTTTAGACCAGAAAAAAAAACATGTCTCGCTACCACAGTTTTAACTCCTCAAGCACATATCATACCTTAAAATGTTACCACAAGCCTCATCTCTCTCAGAATGTAAATATATTTCCCATAAGAGTTATAGTTTTTGAGATCTAAGCCTTAATTGAAAGCGAGAGTGCTGTCACGCAGGCTGTGTGCCTCCTCCCTTTCCTGTTTATTTAACTTACAGATTCTCTCTTCCTTCAAACGCTCTATACACATATTATATATTTTCATGCTCAGCTAGTCCTGCTACCACTAATAATGTTCAGATCTCTGAGCCAGACGCTTCATTTTACACAAATCAATTTCTCCTCAATGAAGTGTGAATCTGTGTTTCAGGGATCTTTGCTGGCTCAGTGGTTAAACACTGTACATGGTCAGTTTCTCCATTAGATTACAAGGTTCTGGCAGCGCTCTTCATATTTTTGTTCTTATGAACAGAGTTGCTTTACATGTTTATTATCTATCATCATGCTGTGCAACTCCAGCTCCCAGCAATCACACACAGTTTCTTCCGAAATTGTGTTTTCTAGTTACATTTGCTTTTTCTCTTCATATTGTTGGATGATTTTGCTCTATAAACATAGTTATAATAATGATAGTAATAATAATAATATAATTTCCCCTGCTGTAATTGTATTTTTAGTGTTTGAGATGCACATATATACATATTCCTTCCTTTCTATATTTTTTAATCGTTGCTTACTAATACTAATTCTTGCTTCTTGATGCTCTCTTCTGTCGCTTTCAGAGTCCAGTTTTAAGTTGGTTGTCATTAATAGTATGTAGTGTAAACCAAGTATATTTGCAGAACAGACTTACATGTCTACCTGGTACAAGATATACTGTAGTATACTACACTTAAGTCATATATGTCTTATATATGTTGTGCTTTTAAAGAAAGCTGAGGACAAGTCATATATACTGTAAAATGACGTGGGATTCAAAGCTACATCAACTTTTTTGTTTTGTTTTGGGTTTTTTTTGACTATGTGGATTCTCCTTTCACTTTGACCTTCATTCTCTGGAATGTTCATCCCTGTGAAGTCATGGAAAAACATGGAAATGTGTGATCAAAATTTGGGTTGCATTCTGTGACACAAACTGCAAACAGATGAGGATTATTTTACCAACCTTTCCACTAGACAGATTTTATTTTCTCTGTGTTTACACTATATCCACCCTTTTCCTGTCTAAACAAATTAGACTTATACACTTTACATAAAAAAGTGTACTCAAAAAAAGTATATTCATCAACATACTGACGTAAAGAAGTTGGAATAAGCTGCTGTTCATTATAAAGAAGAAGAAATGATAAAAATATTTTATCATTTAAGGATAGGTGTGATGTATTTGTCATCGGCAGGATTTAGGGTTCATCTAATGTCTATAAATGTCTCCTCTGCTTCTTTTTATGATGTGCTCATCACTATCTCACCTCCAGGACCACAGGTTCTGCAGTAGCATTTAAATTATAGTCAATTTTGCTTATTTAAATTTCATTTTACAGATTATTTAAAGCCACATTGAAGCCCTCTTCTTTTTTAATATACAACAGCATGGTTCACAGCGTCTTATTTAGCGCATTTGAGATATGAACAGTTACTTCCCTGCATCAACACGATGTATCAACGTTGAAAGCTCGGCAGCATTAAAAATTGATAAGAGTTTGAACAGAAATGTGGTGGCATATAGGACTGTAATTGCTCTTGGCGAATACTACATCACGCCAGGGGTTGCTGTCATCTCAAAGCTCCACTGATCTCTGCTGCGGTTCAAGGCAGAGCTATCTCTCCTAACAGCCAGAGCTCCCTCCATCTCCCTCTTCCTGCCACCCTGCTACAAAAAGTCAATTGGATTTCAAATTGTGGAGGATCACACTTGATTAATACTTAATGGCTACAGCAGCCGCGCTTGTCTCTCTGTCCGTGCAATGTATGATGAGAGTGACATATGTGGCCCTGGAGCCCTGACACCGACCTCTGACAGTGAGTTTAATTTTCCGATGGTATCGTTTCCATGACCACTTTTGTCAAATAAATGGCAGAAACAAGATATCATAAAGCTGTATAGGGAGGGACAAAGTGTATGATGAAATGATGAAATGCTAAAATGTTAGCAGAGTTAAGGTTTTTGACAGTGGATAACAAACACCAACCAAGAAAAGTTTACTAATCTGTCCTTTTACAGAACCTTAATCAGAAACTACAATATTTATTTTCTTTTTTCCGATGCATTTTTGTTTATCCATACTTTCATTCTTCAGAGATGCCACAGCTGTGTACAGAGACTCCCTCAACCCTGCTCCTGGTACAGTGAGTCTGCACTTTGGTGGCACCCAGAGGCAGGGAAATGTGAAAAACACTCAGACACCTCTCTCTAGGTAAGGTGGGTCTTTGCCCTCTATAGACAAGGGATCTTTTTACCAGGATGTCAAAAATCTAGATTCATATTCAATAGAAAGTTAATTAAAGAGCAGAAAATGATGCAAAAAACAAAAGACAAATTTGAAGCTGCGCTAAATCAAATGACTCCCAGTAATGGGGGAGATGTGTTCTACTGAGAATCACAGAAGCATGTTTGCATTTGCTAATTAGCATTAAACACAAAGTACAGCTGAGGCTGATGAGAACCTAATTAATTTGCAGGTGTTTGGTGTGATGGCAGCGTTAGGGGATCACCAAAATCATCATGATCCACCCTCTAGGGAGTATGAATGTCTGCACCAAATTCTGAGACAGTTCATACAGTAGTTGCCAAGATAATTCATTACAACTAAAACATTCTAGTGGCGCTAAATGAAAGGTCAGGTGATCACCAATGTCATCGGCATTCATTCTCTGGGACCCACAAATGTCTGTACAAAATTTCATGGTAACCCTTCTGATAGTTGTTAAGATATTTCAGTCTGGAGCAAAGTGGTGGACTGACCAACTGATATTTCCATCCTTAATCCTTTGTATTTATATTCTACAGACGTTTGCCATCACTGCTTGATGTAATGTGGCTTCAGTTAAGACTTCTTTGACCTTAATTTTATTCTTCTAAGTGCCTGGTGGAGGTGGAAATGGTGAAAAGTGCAGTAAATTTGTTTTTTATAGCTCAGTATGACTATTATGTATTCGTGGAGCTTTAATAAGTATATGGATCAATAGTAGTGACTCACTGTTGCCTCAAAAGAAGTGGTTTCTGACTTTATTAACTCACATTCACACTCATGCTCACACTATGTTTTGGAATAAAAACTCAACCCTGTCACGCATTTGTCTGTGACATTTGTGACATTTTCCATCTGAAAAGATTTTGTCATGAGGACAGTGTTTAGGTCAAGATGGGTTGGACATTAAGAGATGGGAAGAGGCAGAAAAAGGTGGGGGAGAGAGAGAGAGAGAGGCTATCTTTGTTACGGCTCAGTCAGTCTGAGTAAAATGTGTGATATCTATCAACAGGCCTGATGTTGCTGTATCCTGATACAGGTGTTGCTTCAGTTAACTCAGGCTGCCAGCTGGCTTTCTCTCTCTTTCATTTCTATTCCCTCTATGAAGAATTTAAGGTGCAGAACTTGTCACTGTCTACCAGGATCAGTATCTTATTATTATCTTTATTATAATCTTTTCTTTCTTGCTTGCATTACCCTTAGTTGTTTCACATTTTTTTCAGTTACTTAAATACCTGAACACACTTCACTAATCTTTGCACATGCACATGCAAAAACAAACTTCTGCACTCACACACACATGCACACTCAGTAAAAAACAGGCACCACCTCACGCATTTCAAAGTAGAGTGGTAATTGCTTGCTGGGCGAAGCTTTCAGTGAATATTTTTCGGGTATGAAAATTACATTCTCTCGCTTAGTCAGCAAACCATTTATCCTTAGATGCTCTCTAACAATGAGCCCATTCATTCCTCCTGTCTGTTCTTTATTTAAACAGTTTAACATCTTCCTTAGAGACATTTTTTCCATATTGTCCTCAGCAGGAAGAGTGCTTGCCATAAAAAATAAAGGACCACTCATGAGGGATGTAAATGTGAACATGGCCATAACTTTGCTCTCTCCCACCCACATTAACGGTGAATGCTAATGAGATGATCATATAACCTGATAAGAAATGCAAGCATATGGTTGCAGCAGGGTAATAATTGTTATGGTTTGAGCTGTTATACAGCAAAGAGCACAGGCCAAGTCTTAATGCTGCCTGAGTCATTTGTTTTCAGCATGGATGTAGGAAATGAATTCTTGAGTGACTGCAGACTGAGATGAAAATCTGAACTCTGGCAGGGTGTGATTTTATATTTATCGGATTAACAGCTTATCTGATTAACTTCACCTATTTACATGTCAAATCCATTTTACTAGTCACAGGGAGGACTAATCAGCCTGTGAAAACATATTGTCCTCTCTGCTTTGGAGGAGCTTTGCCAAATCTGACATGTGATGTCACTTGTGTAAATCTCAGCTTGAGAGCAGAATTTATTAACAGAAAGCCTTCATTACAAACTGGGAATGTGGAGTTTTAAAGATGTGAGTGTTTACCAAGCAGGAGGGTCTAACAAAAGATGCTATCAAGTTGCATTATGGGAAGTGTAGGATCTGGGGTTTTTGGGATGAGACCCATGCTGCTGCCATTAACATGATCTGTATCACATTGATTACGTTTACATGCGCAAAATATTCAATTTTTTCCAAAAAGGACAACACTCCTACTAAGCTGTGTACATGGCTAATGAAAATTAATATTCCACAAATATTCCTGTTTACATAAAGCTGTGTAAATCAGATCAAAACAGGATTTTCTGAAAGTTTTCCACCAGTGGCAGACTTGTTCAACCATGCAAACACAGCATCCTTCTTTCATTTGTTCAAGCACCTTCTTGAAAGCGTTGGTATTGTGATATTTATGCATATCCGATAACCTGTTGATATCCGAGTCTGTCAACATGTTTAAAAGTAGATGTGTTTCAATTTCCAACCAGAAATGTGGGCTTTTCTTTTGGGCATGCATCTCTACCTAAATGATGCACAGCAGCAAAAAACAGACAGGTTTCTGCCCTAGGCTTTCCTCGGTGTCAGGATGGAACATAGGATACAACAAACACACATTTTATCACCATTTGATTTTGAGATGTAGCCCCAACACCAATATGCTGTGCATCAAGACCTAAATACAATAGCTCTCTGTAGCCTCAAATAGCCTATAAGTGGCAGGTTCTGAAGAATGATGGCAGTGTACACACAATATATAGGAAATATCCCCCTGTTAGACCGATATATTGGATAGTTGCTTGTAATTTCTGTCAAATACGGTTTACATACAGTATGTATCATACATTCATTGGAAAAGTCTGTAGATATATTGGATAGTTGCTGGTAATTACTTTCAAATAATGTTTATATAAAGTAATGATTATTAAAATTGTTTTTGTAAGCCATGTTTGCATGATCCTATTTTTTGTACAGTATAAAACCAATATTTACCAGGAATTTACTGTAAATAGATGAGATAATCACATACAATTAATTGTGTTTTACATCCAGAAATCCTTGCTTTGATGGGGCAGTTTAAAGGATAAATTAAATTAAATTTTAAATTCTATGAATTTAAAAAAGAATACTGTATAAAACAAGCCTTTATTTAAATTAGGTAATTTTAACATATTTCTTCAATGTTTTTCATTTTTTGTGCAGATTTATACATTTGTTTAACATTCTAGCAATATTTTATATTTTTATTTATTTTTATTTTACAGCAGTTGGACTGTAAAAATGCAGATAATGTCTACAGTAAATATCTGTGTTTTTTTTTTTTTTTTTTTTTTAAATCTCTGTAGAATAGCTAAAGTTTTTTTTACTGTTATTTATAAGTGTTATAAGTGTTTGGCAACTTTTGCTGCCAGACTTTTTTTTTTTTTTTTTTAACTTTTTTTTTTACATTACATTCAGTAATAGGATGTGGATTTTTTGTATTTTTACATAGAATTCAACGTAATTTATCATTCAAGACATTGAGTAATTGAATAATCCTGTTAAAAAACTATAATATTCAATTATATTGATTTACAGATTAAAGCCTTTATTTTATGGTGAATATTTTTAATGAAAATAATTGACTGTGTTTTTATGGCATTCACAATTAATGTAGAAAAAAAACTAAAATAATACAGTAAATTTCTGTGAAATAACTTTTTTTTTACAGTGTAGTTTAAGGATAAATAAGAAGCATTCTCTACATTTAAGGGGTGTAACCTGTTCAGAGCATGAAAAAGATTATTAAAACTGTTTAATGTAGGGATATGGGTTCTGTGTTTTGTGTTTTGATACTGTCAGATAGAGGATGTGTGTTAAGGTGCAATAACATTGCTTTCTCAGGGGGTGGGCCAGGCAGATAAAAAGATTTACAAGAGTCCAGACACCTGTAATCCCTCTCAGTTCTGTTTCTCTAATGCATCTCACACCCCGGCTCGAGCTCATCTCTGTTATCAGTGTATCAAGCAGCAAGAGGTTGGCAGCCCCCTTCGTTTATGATTCTAGCCAGGATTTAAAACAGAGGTTCAAGAAAGTCAGAAAGATAGCAGACCTCTGGCAGCTCTGGCTTTGTACAGGCAGTAGCTGATATGTGTCAAAGTGTGTATTTTTTGGGGGGGTAAATCATAAGAGGCTTTTTCAGCCTCTACAAAGGTAGGACAGGAGGGTGAGAGGGGGAATGGAGGCTGAGATGATGGACCTTCAAATAGGGAAGCCTGTAAAAAAAACATGTTAACAGATGTGGAAAATGTCAGGCTTGATAATACACGTTTTCTTTGATCTTTTCCGAAACAACCTGGAGAGGCAGGGCGTCCTGCCAGGAAACACATTCACGAGAGTATTTTTCTCAGCTGTCACATCGGATGGATGGCTGTTTACATTAACATTTAGTCATTAATATTAACCAGCGCACAAAGTCCATCATCCTGGGCAAACATTTGCATCAGCATTTCTGCTGTACAGTAGCCTGGCGCTGGTGAGTGAGCGTGTGTGTCTTTTTAATTGGCCGTGAGGAGCTCAACTGCTTAGCCTTTGAGATCATTGAGATTTTGATGTGAGATTTGCATGCACTAACCCTGCATCTGAAAGTGGGCCATTTGCATGACGAGAGGGGGGGGGGGAGTGACTCGTTTAATGACATTCACACATTTAACGTGTCAAGCTATGAGGAGGAGGATTAGATTTGAGCAGCGTCACAGGTCTCTTTTCTTTTTATAGGTCTCTTTTTATAGCATCCTTTTGATTCTGTTATCACTTTGATCATCGCCTTTTAACTGGTGCCCGATTTAGTATCACATTCAGTGATAGCACAGTCAAAAGAGCTATTACACAAAACCAAGGTTTCAGTTTTTCCTGTGCAAATGTCTCTGAGACAAACCAGTCAGTAAATGTGACTGTTTTAGCTTTAAGGCATTCAGATATGAGAAGGTTTTCATCACCTGGCATGCATTACAACCATTCATATGCAGAGGCTCATATTAGCTCCTCTAGGGAAATTAATATGGAACAATTGAGTGATATGACACTAGTAGTAGCAGAGCAGGCACATGGTAGGTCAATATTGTGGGTGGGATGGTACAGGAACAGTCACTTGCATTATAAATGGGCAACTGTAATGAGGTCTTCATTGTAATAGTCATGAGGAATGATCTGATAGTTCATGCTTGAATAATCTCCACATAAACCAAACCATGTTTGTGTGTTTTATAAGCAAGCACACAAAGATTCTTCACTCATCACGCTTGAATCCTCCAGATTGAACCAAGCATTATGTATAATGAGGAAGGTCCTGCTGCCTTTAGCGTCAAGTTCTGGGCGTGTCAGTACCTACCTAGTGTCTTCATGCAGGCTTTATTAACTACAAGCGGGAGTATTTTTTCACTTGAGAGAGAATCCACTCCACCACTTAGTGCCGCGTTTGTTTTGGTGATTTATCAGACGAGAGAGAAAGAAGAAGGGGAAGCAAGCTGGGGCTGTGACAGAGAAAAAGAGGCATTTGAAAGCATTTTCCCAGGTGGGATTCAGTCCCGGGTAAAGAGAAGAGTGAGGCAGGAAACACCAAAGTAGTGCATAATGTATGCTAATTAAATATCTTAGCCAGCGACAAACAGAAGGAAGATAAATCCTCCAGATTGGATGAATTCCCAGAATCCAGGGATAGTAGATCTAATGTAATGATATAAATTGGCAACACAAAAGAGTTGGTTGCAATAATTTGTGGAGAAATGTCAATATTTTCAACATACCCTCCCCAATGGGCAGCAGTGCAGTGCAGCACATACACAAAGCATACCAACTTCAGCACCATGGACAGTGACATCAATCGCTGGTTAGTCTGCAGGCAACAATTTGTCACGAGCCCCACATTGCTGCTGTGTGTTGCTTCAATGAAAGCTAAATCTGTGATGTTATGTAAATGGTCCGAGAAAATAGAAGGAGTGAGTGAGGAAAAGTAGGTTATTTTTCATTTTTGCTTTTCTTATTTATTTGTATTGGTTGAGTTCTATACTTATTTGCTTGTGTCCAGTCAACATGATGTTTTAATGTATTTGATGTATTTAGGGATTCATTGGGATATTTCTTTTCCTTCCTCTCAGTATATGCTGTATGTGGATGGATGGATGGATGGAGGGAGGGATTGACATATATGTGGTTGTGTCTTTATCTTTATGTGTATGCTCTTGGTCCCATGGATGTATTTTCTAATAGTGTTGAAAGCAATCGGATAAAGAAACATTGAGAAAGAAAGTGAAAGTTGAGGTACGCAGTGTGTTTGCGAGCATATAAAAAGACGTGGCTGCACTTGGTCACAGGGAAAGATGGCTGCAACATCAAGGCAAAGGCAAAGACACTAAAGAAGCACTAGTATGCACTAGTACTGTACGCAGCATGGCTTCTAATGGTTATTTTTATTACTTAGTGTTTCTTTTGGACAAATTAAGGAATTATTTAGTTCATAAATTGTAAGAAAATAGCAACAAAGGCCTATTATCAGTTCTTTATGCCCAAAGTGATGTCTTTAAATCACTTGTTTTGTCTGTATAATCAAAAATCCAAAGATATATTCAGTTTACAAGGATATAAAACAGAGAAAAGCAGCAAAATCCTCACATTTAAGAAGCAACATATGTTTGGCATTTTTGTTTAATTAATGATATGAATAATTAATCAACTAATCAAAACTGTTATCTAATTTTCTGCAGATTTCCTAAGTGATTAATCAATTTATAATTTTATAATTTCATTAGCTAAACTTGATAAACCCAATATGAGTAACTAGTGTGAAAACACCCAGGTACTTTAATCAGCATAGTCCATTTTTGTATTCCATACTTCTACATGAATAGAGGTCTTTTAAGTTTTTGCATATGTGGGTTGTTCAGAGTAGTATCAAATATTGGCCATAAAGGGTCAGATGAATTTGAATAGATGCTTTCGGCTTGTAGTGTGAGTGTAACCTAACTCACTTTACATTGATTAACACCCCCGCAGTCAGATCTTGTGGGCAGAGTTATGCTTTTTGTCCAGCTTGTAGTCGATTTAAGCCCTTTTTTTGCATTTAAAATACATAATTTTACTGTTGTATATCTGAAGTAAAAACATGGAGAAGAAAACTTGCATGATTATGTCACTTCTAAACAATCTCCAGCTTCCTGAAGGCACACAGAGCACTCCGAATGCACTAAAACATTATAAGAATCCTTGTTTTATAAATCAAAATAATACTGAGCTCTGGGACACCCAGACACAACTTATTCAGATTCTTTAATATTTGATGAGCAGAAACAGGGTGCTATTCTTTCACTTTCACCATTAACTTTGACTGATAACACTGTTAGAGAGGCATAAGGTAATATTTTATCGTGGCTCAATAGCTGAATTGTACAGAGTGACATTAGTGTTGTACAATTTCGCCCAAAGTGACCATTAGAGTAAAGGCTGATTTAACAGTTTTGATTGGGCCTTCCTGAAGTATTATTCACAAAATAATGTAGTATTCAATTCAATTTAGTAATAAAAAGCAACATAGGGGAGATGTCAGTTTGTTCCTTTGTTTGTTTGTTTGTTTTAATATATTTTACCGTATTGATTTTTCTAAGCACTGTTATAAATTCTGAGCATTCAAACTGACTTGTATATGTTCAATCACGACAAAACCTAAAAAACTTCCCGGGAGGAAATTGGTTCTTCCATAAGATTAAGTATGGACTCTTTAATTGGTGATATTTCAGTGTTTATTGCCTACATGGGCCAACACAATCTATTTAGAAGGGAGAAAAAGACTGAGTGACTGAGCCGCTGTCCAAATATTCATCATGAATCTTTCTGTCAGTTATCAGCAGCCTTTCAAGTACAGTCTCCTCAGCGTTTCTTATATCAGACAAATCATCTGGAAACTAAAACTTACACTGAAATAAATTGAATTTACTCCTTGATTTGAAGAAATATTAATGTCTTTCAATGCCTCTTTCAACTGTATTTCTCTGAGAAGTATCCACAGGTGCTGGAAATAAAGATGGCCAATGCAAGATTGCAACTCAGTGTTCAGTGATGCTTCTTACCTCCACGCACAGCTGTTCCCATGAGAAATATTTATTTATGAAAATGTGAGTTTGAATATATTACCATTTCATTTCATTCTTTCTGCTCTATAGCTCTACCGGACCAGTGCCTTGCACCCTATGGATACAGTGACCCCCGACAGTCTGTGAGGTGGTTCTGAGAAGAAGAATTTTAATAACGCCACCATAATTCAATTCACTGGAAAGATTTCTTTTTTTTTTAAGAATTTTATAACAACTGACAGGTGTCATTATCTACAAAAGTATCAAAACCATAGATGTCAATATGCTGCTATATCAGCCTTCAACTCTTCTGGGATGGCTTTCTACAAGATGTTGGAACCTGGCTGCAGGGATTTACTCCCATTCAGCCACAAGAGCGTTAGGGAGGTCAGATACTGACGCTGGGCGATAAGGCCTGGCTCGCAGTCGGCATTCCAGTTCATCACTAAGGTGTTGAGATCAAGGCTCTGTGCAGGCCAGTTAATTTCCTCCACATCAAACTGGGATAACATTTCTATTTCAACCTGGCAAGGAGAGAACCTTCCCTAAACTGTTACTGTATAAAGTTGGAATCACACTATTGTCCAATATGATTGTATGTTGTAGCATTCAGATTTTCCTTCATTAGAACTATGATGTTTAACCCAAACCATAAAAACAGCCACAGATGAAACAAGCATGTGCTTTTTTGCCATTTTGCGTGTATTATCTCGAGACACATCTAAAATTCAGTAAGATAGTCTATTATCATAATCTCTTAGACTACATTTTGTCAAAAAGGATCAGATTCTGTTTGAGGATCCTTGATGTGAAACTCCCCTCCTCCCCTGCATGGGACTACTGTTACCCATCATAAGTATGCATACAGGGGGGGTTTCTCTCTTTTTCCCAAATATGTGGAGAAATACAGGACTAAATGCAACCGTCAGCGACTCAGAGCAATCCCAATTACAATACTTGAAACCTGGCAGAGACCATCTGTGTGACAGGAGAAGGTGAACAGCTGCTTTACTTTCACTGGAAAAATACAGTTACTATAGAACAGCATGATCATACTGGTTCTTGCAGGGAACAATTTTACATTTTGTACTTATACTTTCAACATTATAAGATATTTTACTACTGATTTTTTTATGGCTAATGTTCTTTTTTGGGGGCTTGATGTTACAACTCTTAATCCTATGAATGTTTGTACACCAGATTTGGATAAATGCTGTGCTAGATCTAATTTATTATTAAAATTATTGACCTATTATTATGTCTACCCACAGAGAGGAGGAAGAATTGCACAGCTGCAACTTTAAGACTCCGCACGCCTCCCCTCCGTCAGCTCCAACAATGGTCTTTTCCAGCTCCGCTTATCACAGCAGAATTTGTAACATGCCATAATTCCTTAACCGGTGTGTGTACTCCCGGAAATCAAATGTCATTACCCGACGCGGCCAATTTGGCGATTATTCCTGCTCTTTTGGTTTTGGACAATGCCAGCGGCGGGGACCAGCCGCACCTTTACGATCGGATCCTCGGCGTCGCTGCTTGTTTGCACTGAAGAAGCCTCCTAGGATTGTCCGCTTGATGGTATAGCTCGCAGAGACTGCAGTTGTCATTGATCCGCTGCCAGAGCCTCTTGTGATAGTAAAGGAATAAATTGTGAGTATGCACACTGTTGCCGCCGGTATTGCGGTGACCTACATTGCCCTATTCCTGCAGGCTCAAGGTGATTTTCTGCGGTGCCCTCTTCACATCCTCAACTCTCAACTGATGTGTGATTATCGGAGGAGTAGGATGGTTCCTGCGTGGATGGATGCATGGTGTAGGCTATATACATTTCGTGTGTGTGGTTGACATTGCGAGGGTCTGCAGGGAGGGAAAAAAAAAAAGAAAATACGTCCGGCTGTCACAGTGTGGAGAGACAGAGCAGAGGAGAGAGTTAAAGGGGGGCGGGATGCAGACTGAGAGGCTGGCATGATGTAATGCACTTGAGACAATGGCCAAGGATTCTCCCCAATTATCATTTCAGAGAATGAGGAAGAGATGTTAGAGCGTTGTAAAGACAAGATCAGCGCCGCAGTCAGGCCGTGTGTGTGTGTGTGTGTGTGTGTGTGTGTGTGTGTGTGTGTGTGTGTGTGTGTGTGTGTGTGTGCACGCGCGCGCGCGCGTGTGTGGTTAATGTCAGTAAAAAAGAGGAGCTGTCATAGGAGGAACAGCTGCCCCTCCTATAAACAATATTATTACCCCCTATTACAGAGATCCAAGGAGGGAGAGATCATGAAACAGCCTCTCTGTCTCTCCTCCATCACATACCACCCCTCCACACACACACACACACACACACACACACACACACACACACAGATGTACTGAATGAATGAATGAATGAATGAATGAATGAAAAGACACACACACACATGGAGGTGCTGGCTTAATTTGAGGCTAGAAGGTTAATCGCTGCAGGCAAAGCTGTGTGATCTCCGTCTGATCTTGCAAATTAATATTAACGTTTGCAACCGTGACAGTAGAGGAAAACAGCGATATTTGCATTTGCATGTGGATTTACATCTTTGTTTAAGTTGTGGCATGCACAGTTGTCAAGTGTGATAGACTACCGGTGCATTATGCAAAGCCAGTATGCTTAATTTAACGGTTTTGCATTGAAGAGAGTGACTTTCCGGTGATGCACCTCAACCATGCAAATACACCCCACTGCTTACGTCTGGTGTGCAGACAGTGCTTTTATTGCCTTGAGGTGTCATGCACAAGGGTGGGCTACCTGTGGCAGAAGCTTTTATGTTTATAAAATGATGGTTTAGAGGCATCTTTTATAGCCCAGGATTGACTATTGCCAAACCTTCCATAATGAGGAGGGTAAAATACAGCTGAAACGTTGGCAGCGGTGGCCGGCACGGTTCAAATCTGTTACAACCCGAGCTTTATTGCTTTTTTTGTTCACCTCCATCCGTGCTCTTATTCAATCTCTATCGATTGATGGTTTGCATGACCTTGCTGCAGGGGATTGTGGGCGATGTTAAAGGCTACACGCTGTCCTTTCATGCTTTCATGTGCATGCAGACTTATTTTCAGTTGAACAGACAGCCGGCACACACACACACACACACACAAACACACACACACACATCAGGAGACACACACAGAGCCCCCCTCGCAGATGCTCACACACAGGTAGCGGTGAAGCGCACTCAGACAAATGGAGGCACACACACACACACACACACTTGATGCACAACCTCCTCCTCTCCCTTTCCTGCCTCCCTAATGGCAGCAGGCTGGGTGTAACTCTACACCTATGTCATCCTCTTTATCCCACCTCTTGTCTCATTCACTTTTTACTGCTCAGTGTGTCAGTGTCCACTTGTGGATGTCAGTCACAGCGGGGTTTTGACTAATCTCCTCTTATGTTCCTCTGTGCGGAGCTATTTGCAGACTTTTTGACTTGGGGAAAAAAATGAATATTCAACCAAACAAAGCAACAGTTGTCAGTAGATTTTAAGTCCAAAAGAGTGACTGTAAATATCTGGAGTGTGGCAGATGGGATTCTATTGACAGAGCATATATCTAAAATAAGTTTGGGTGTGCTCCTAATGACATTACGTGCGGCGTGTCCTCAGACTGCGGCATCCATTCCAGATGAAGGAGCTCAGTTGACGCGACTCAGATGTTCCTTTTTAAAATAAGATTATGTGGATTTTATTCTTCATTTCATTTAAAAAAAAACAAAGCTCCTTCACACTGTCAACACTCATGGTCAATTTGAATTAAGCTCTTAGGAGTGAGTAATGTATTTTCATGTTTCTATGAATTATCGTATTTCTTTTTGCAGATGGACATTGCCTATAAGTAATCATCTTTTAGCTTTTATCGGTTCCCAGTTGTCCATGTTCCTATATGTTCCTATATTTCTATATGTGTGGTCTTTCGCTTTTAAATGCCAATCAAAGGTCATTGCAGTGAAATGTTGCCATCTAATTGACTGCGAGTGTTCACAGGAGTGTGTAGGAGATTATTCTATATGTTTTAATAAAATGTGTCTCAAGGTTTCCCTGCATGTGATGTCTAAATGCTGTTTTCAAAGAGTCTTCTGCACGTTAAAGGAATGACATTCTGGCGGGGAAATATTAATCAAATTTATTTTTCCTCTCCTAGAGTTAAATAAATATATAAATATTTAAGAGTGAAATTTTATTGTACTATAAAAATCTGAAGTGCAGTATTTGCTTTTGAAAATTCCACCATCGTTATTTAGTGGAAACCTTGTATTTCCAACAAAAATGCCTCAAACTAAAAGCGAGACTACGCTTTTGAAAGAATAAATTCTTCCTTGAACGAAGTGTTGAATTCACAGGCAATAAAATACACCCTTGCTCAAGTTTATGATGGCTATTGTTAGCTACAAAGCATGAAAGTTCATTCTTGACCTTGAGAACACATATCTGTGATAAAAAAAAAATATTCAAGGTTCATTTACCAATCTCTCCTGGAGCTTTCAACCCTATCTTGCAACCCTCTTCAGGGAACGGAGCTCACTCAGGTGTCATCACATGACCTAATACTTTCCTACTTTGATCCCTTACATGGCTGGGCCTTAAGATTTCTGCTTGTACACCCTGAGGACAGGAGCCCTCAGAGAGGAAGTTTTGGGTGGTATATGACATCACTTGCAGCAGCTGTAGGGTAGACGACATCCCTGGATAAGATACTGAATGAACACAGGAAACAGACAACATCAGCTATCTGGAAACACCAGTTCAAAACTGGTCTGGGAGAAGGGGACAACGTCATCGACCAGGAGTCAGTGGATGGCCAGACAAAGATGAAGGAGGCCGTTCACATCTGACACCAGAGACCATTCAATACCCCCCCCCCCCCCACACACACACACACATTAGCTGAGGAAGTCTGTGAGATATGGTTAAAAAGTCTAGAAAAAGCTAGTAAATGAACCTTAAACACACAAAAATGTTAAGTCTTTATACAGTACATACTGTTTTGTAACTGGCATTACTAAGTCAGTTTGCCGGCTTAAAGGATATGTTAATGATTTTTTAAGTTGTTCTTCATAATGTACTTCAATCTAAGTGATGGGGGACAAAATCCAGTGTTCCCTCTGTGCAGAGATGTATTTAAAAGTTTATTTGAAGCTGATATGAGGCTTCAGCTGCCAAATTAGTCCAATCAAGTCGATATCTTTCAAAGTGACTGTCTTTTTAGAGCGAAATGTCCTCTTTTTGTTACTAAAAAAAAAAACTGTAACTATTGAAGATAACCATTTTATTTGACTAACTCAGACGGCTAATGAAAAAGAAAGCAAGCAAAACCTGTTTCAGTGTTCATATGAGCACCTGAATTTTGTTTTAAGAACGACAACTTGTGAACCTATCCTTTAATCACTCTACTACCTGCGCTACTCTTACAGTTATGCTGCAATTGCTACTTGAGGCCACGGTGTCAACCGCTCAGCAAAGGTTACCTTGGCTCTCTTGAGCTGACAACTGCCCTGTGTAACTTTTTATTTGTAGAGTATAAACTGCACCTCATGTTGCTCAAAGCCATCAAATTCCCGGAAAAAAATACAAAGAATGTGACCTCAGTGGTGGCCATGGCCCTGCCTGAAACCAGTCACATGGCACTGCAGCTATCACAGCCCGATGCAGTGTTACTGTTGTGCAACATTTTTATGAGAACATGCCGATGTTCAATTACTCTTTTAAGTTTCCCAGAGACTTTCACTATGTTTCAATAATTATAGTTTTCACCTCATCATCAGTTGGTACCAATATTGATCTTTTGTCATGTTGCATCACCACAGAAAATCACACTGACGGTCCCAGTTCAGCTTGCAGTGTTGGATATGAGTTAATAGTTTGATCCATCCACTCAGTAGATCCCTGCTTGAGCGCTATTGTATGTTCCTGTGGCAGTGATTAAATTGAATTGTTGTTTTCTTGGCAGGCTATCCCTCGGTTGTCAGAAGTCTCTCTGGTGCAGGGAAGCCATATGAATGGGATTTCTCAGCACTATGAGTGTACCATGCAGTCTGGCCCGTTCCATTCACAAAAATGCTGTGTCACACTTTTCCCACCTGTCGGCCCGCAATGGATGCCAAAATGGGAAAGAGCGGCGTGCAACAGTTTTTCCATTACCCTTTAAGCCCATCAATGCAGTCTGTAGGAGCACTTTGCGCTCAGCTGCATGCCAAGAAATCAAACGCAGACATTATTTAAAAGTGCAATTTCCCAGTAGTCATCTCTCCTGGCAGCCGCAAAAGTGACGTGTGTAATCAGCCCTAGTGTTTGCGGTAGTGATGTAAGTGAAGTGCATTATCATCAAAATAATTTGGCCTTAGATTCACTACTCATGTTGCGAGGAACTGAGCTTGAATGAACCTAATAGGGCGTTACAAATGTTTGAAAAGTTGACCTCACATTTGATAAAAGATTAGGTCTTTAATGGGCTTTTTTTTGGGCCTACTTTGTTTTGTTTTACTCATTTCTAAATGACCTTCTTCTTAGCTAATGAGTTGTGAATTCCATACTTAATGATAAAGCTTTAAACAGCTATTTTAAATAAATATAGTTGTATTTTGGGGTTTTAGTACAGCTTATCTCCAAAGCCACAGTGTCGTGTTCAGTCCTCTTCCTGTTCTGCATACGCTTGTACGCCACATGTCTTTTGATGTTTTCCAGGTGGTGAATAGTGCTGAATTCGCCTCGCGTCGCCATACTGCTCAGAAACATACTGCTGTTTTGTGTGCTGCTCCTTATCTACTCACCCAATTGTTCCCATTAATGAGATTAACAGAAGACATTCAGGAAATGAACCGCGACTTGCTGATTTGTTCTCGCCAAAAAATGGAGTGGCTGTACATAAGTGGCCATATTTACATCTGTCCCATATATAGATTGTTCCCTGCCTGCCTCGGTTTTACTCAGAGAAACTTGAGTTGCAGGGGTTTGCTCATTTTGTCATCTTTCCCCTGTTTATTGATCCCACTGTAGAGAGAGAAAGTCTAGATAATCATCGCAGATATATTACTTCTTTGCAGATGCTGCCCTGGGTGGAATAACAATAGCCTTGGTGAGGAATCACAAGTCATACACAAACAAAATCAGTTTCTACAACTAGAAAATGGGATGACCTGAGGAGGGCATGGGAGCGGTCAACCTTATCGCCAGACATGAGCGTTGTTACGGCACGATTCTGCAAAATCCTTGATTACACCCAGTTTTCTTTTATGTCCAATACCAATGTTTTTTTTTTTTACCAGTTTGTTTCATCTGAATGAGTCATGGAATTTCCCATAAAAGGACAATGCGAAACCGAATTGTCATTTAAAGTTTTGCTGTGATAGATTAGATCCATTTCTGATTTGATCTTGATAACTTTGCCTCTCTGCCTTCCTATTTGTTGCAAGTTTGCTCAGCAAGTTTGCGCTGCCAGCTAGACGCGAGCCTGGTGCCAGGTGTCTGAGGTTGAATGAGGCTGCTAGGCAGAAAAAAAAGGGCTCTGGATTTTGTTGCACTGATTGGGAAGAAAACCTCACTTCTTCTCTCCCCCCTCCCTGAATAATTCATTGATTGGCATATGGCATGGAGAGAAAAGCCCAATAATCCCTGCCTGTCTGTGTGCATTTCTCATTGCATCTGTGGCCCACAATGTGTTCAATTGAGCGTATTGCTGTTTCTCCCTCCTGTGATTCCTGCATAATTTCAGCCTCACATTTAACATCTTTAACCAGCCGCGCTAAACTCAGTCACTTAAACTTCATCTTGTTTATACAACACTCTTAGTCTATTGCTACAATTTTTCCCCTCAACTATCATGACAGATACAATCTAACCTATGCGTTATTGGACATGCATTTATGCTAAGCCAAAGTCGGACACGCTAGTGGATTTTGAAGGCATATTTCCTAGTGTACATTATCATAATGTGCCGTGATGTTGCAGTGCAGAGGAAATGTGCATAGAACGGCACTCTATCAGTAGTCATTCTGTTACAGGCTCTATGAATATCTGTAGACCAAATAGCTATTTTAATGGGGATCAAATTGGCTATTCAGCAGTGAGAAAGTAGTATTGTCACAGCCAGCGAGTGCAATCTAGATAACATCTGCATCCCAGCTGATGGCAATAAGAGCCCATGTTCTTTACACTGCCCACTGAGCGTGATTACTAGTGTTTATCTATCCAAAAGTATCAGACTAACTCTTACCTGTCATCATTACTGCCTCCCTGCTCCACACAAGAGAGACACTGATGACTTGCTGGCAATATCAAGCAGCAGAGGAGCTGAATTTTGGGGGGGGGGAAGCAATAGGTGTGCATATATTTCTCTGTCAGGCCTGATGTCTTTTGAGCAATTAAGCGGATAAATGTTTCAATAAGTGTTATGGTTTGCTCTCAGTTTTCAGGAATGCTTCTTTATACGTCTAAGTGAGGAGACAAAAGCAGATCAGTGCACTTTGCCTCTGCGTTTATTGATTTTTCATAGACAGCAGAGATGATTTAAGGGGCAGTCACAGTGAGATCAAAGCATAAGGGTGCAGGAACAGGACAATAGGGAATTGTATGTGCCACGAAGCAGAAAAACATCCTCAATACAATTTGCTTCCGCACAGCTTAAAGGAGAAATAAAACCCCATTAATGTGCCCGGCACGCATTTCAGCGCCTGTGCATTGTGACAAACACGGTGGAGTGCGATCACTGAGAAGTTGTGAGTGATATGAAAGATCAACAGTAAAAGGTCAGATTTCAGAGGTAACCCCTAAGAATCTGGAAACAAAGAGACGCCACTGTCTCCATTTTGCATTTCGTATATAGTTGCCATTTTGCATTGCACAGAAAAGGCGAAGATATGAAATAACCCCAAATTAACAGTGCCAATAATGTTTCTGGTAGAACCTTTTTCTGAGGCTTCATAGCAGTTTTGGAAATTGTGTGAAATCACTTAAGCAGACATGTACAAGTCACCTTGATCGAATAACTTACATGTAAGACTGTAGGAATAAACTGTTACCTTCTACTTTAAATGCATTACCGAAGGCCCGGTCTGTCCGCTGGCCTGCTTTCCAAGTGAAGGCTGGCATGTGTGGAGTGTCCAGCCAAGCAGCACACCGGCTCGGTCTCTCAGGTCTAAACGGCAGCGGATGGTGGCTGAATGGTGAACTGGTGGGAGTTTGGCTGGGCGCCTGGAGTAGATATGGGAGACCCTAGCCTCTTGCCAGAACATGCTGAGACACAGACCTACCATTATAATCCACCCAGAGGGAACCAAGTCTGGGCATTGGGATACTGAAACCTGGCCTGGGTCAACACACTGGAGGTCTACTGTTTGTTCTAAGTGATCATTAGCCTTTAGGGTACAGGCCTATTTACAGCATGCATCTTGACTTGTCAAGCACAGGTATTAATAATGACACTAATGATGGCTCTGTTATATTAATGTGTCTTTAATTTTATTATTTACACCTTCTTTTCCTACTATGACAATGTGGTTTGAATGAATCATCGTTGCCTTGTAGATTGAGCGACTGACTGACATGTTTTAATAAGTTTGTATTAGAGTGTAGAGAAAGAATGTACGTTCATGGCTGTCCTTCTTCTGTATGCTATTTTTTTGACATTGTGGTAAATCCAGCTATTCTGAAGTTAAATGATCGAACATTAGAGGAATACATTTATGCTGCAGTGGGAGTAAGATGAGAAGATTTACATCAATTTTATCTCTGTATTAAGTAGCGAGGAGATTAGTCGAAGATGTCGTTAGCTTAGCTCAGTGAACTGGGAACAGAGGACAAGCAGCCAAGTAGCTAGCTCTGTGCCTTTCAACAACTTAAAAACAATCATATTATATCATATATTTAACATGTGTAGGAATTCAAAGCTGAGACACTGTTGTTAAACAAGCAGCTAATTAGTTACTGAGCAAAACAGCTGAGTCCAGTGACTGAATGCTGGATGTCAGAAGTGCTCTCGACGCTGGCTTTGCACACTTTTGTAATGTTGAACAAAATTAGGTGGTTCTTAGAAGTACCTGCCTTGCTTGTTAATATAAGTAAATAAGTTTATGAGTAGTTGGAAGGCTTTTTTTTTGTCTTTTGATAAGCTAATGTTAACAGTTCTCCACCTGCACTGCGCTAAGCTACATAGGCAAAAAAATGACCAGGATCTCTCTAACTTACTTATTTTAACTAATAGTAATTTTCTCAGTTTTTTTCTCAGTTTTTCCCTCATGCTTTTTATTTACCATACCTGTTCAAATCTTTACAACCCAACCAATTGTTAGTGTTCGAGCTTCCAACCTTGAGCATGATGTCAAAGGAAAATGGCCACTGTGTGAATATGGTCCATTGGTTAGGATGACTCCTGAAGACTTTAAGTCCCTCAGGGAAGCTGGAATATGGCTTCACATACCCACTATAGCATAGATATGTTGTATTATGCAACACGATCTGGGCTGGCCCATTAAACACCACAAGCGTGAAATCTAGGGCAGAACGCCCAGCCTCCCAAGACGTCTCTGCAGCTTTGAAACGCTGGGGTGACACTGAGCCAAGCTCCAACTGTGTCAGGCCCAGTCACTTACACACAGCCATGCAAACAGTAGTGAGTGGAGATTCACACAGAGGCACATGTAGTAGACACAGGCATGGACACACATTTGCTTTTGCTATTTATGTAAAGATCTTTGCCATGAACATAATCCTCATTCTAACTGTAAGCTCAAATCCAATCAAGGAATTTTGATCCACGCTCACACCTAATGTCAATGTTGCTTCAGTATGCTGTAAATCGGAAACCCAGGCGATGCAAGACCCTTTATTGTGATTTGGATTAGAAAATCTTTATTATATATACTATCAAAATGTAATATCTTTATTCGCCCTGCAATTGAATGGTTATCTGTCCTCCTTCATGTGTTTCATCTGCTACATGTATAACCTATATACCAAGTAAATGAATTGAATCTGCCGTATGCTGCCTCTTGTCTTCCTATGTACACATCAAATTTGACTTTTTTTTTACATTGAGGCTCAAATATTGACCCTATTTTCTTCCAAAGGGTCAACAGAAAAATAGAAGGGAGGAAACCTTACAAAAAAATGTAACATAAGCTTATCATTTCAAGATAGTGTTCACGCTTGATGTTTCCAATGTGAGCATTTTTTTCAGGATTTATCTAAGCAAATAACAGGAAACCTTATTGATGCAGGAAAATTAACATTGTAGCAATCGAGTTGATTCAGTGTAAGTGAATGAAAAATGTGCTTTTAAAGAAAATAAATACTCAAGTTCAGACTGCGCCTCGCAGACTGATTTGTATCAGCTGTGTCAATAATTCTGCAGGACACCACTCTACATTTTGTAATTCAACGGCACCATGTTTGACTTCAAATAACAGTGGATCTATCTATCTAATCTCTGATCTGTCTCCTCCCTGGCAGAGCCAAGATGATGTGCGAGGTGATGCCCACCATCAGCGAGGACACGGCGTTGAGCCAGCGCGGCTCTCAGAGCAGCGCCTCGGACCCGGACTCCCATTTTGAGCAGCTGATGGTCAACATGCTGGACGAGAGGGACCGGCTGCTGGACACGCTGAGGGAGACCCAAGAAAGCCTCGGACTGGCCCAGCAGCACCTGCAGGACGTCATCTACGACCGCGACTCACTGCAGCGCCAGCTCAGCTCCGCCCTGCCACAGGTGAGCCGCAGCAATGTCACTTTTGGCTTTTTTTTTACTGACACTGATTGTGATAAACTTGCTACTTAAAGAAGCTTTTTTTTTTAAAGTTTCGGTGAAGTTGTGAGGAGAAAATGTGTATTTTACCCTTACCACACCTGCACTTGTTGCTTTAGTGTAGCATAAGGATTGTAGTTGCATTATCAGTTGCATTTCTTCTTATTTGAACACTTAAAAAAAACCTTTTTGCCGAATGAGGTAGAGCTTGCATATGAGCAGTGTGAATTAGATTGTTCCCCAGCAATGTTCCTCATTGAAATTTTGTGTAATTAACTTTTAATTTACAGTACATCACTTGATTAGGTTTAAATGAACATGACTCACAAACTCAAGTCCAAATGAAATCATGCAATATGGTTTGTAGTAAAAGGGAGTCTTAAAAATGTGAATTTGTTTAATTTGTCTCTCTTTAAACATTTGAGAAGTGGGGTCTAATCACCAGTTGCATGTGGATGTTATTGTAAAACTATCTGGATAGAGCATACACTTGCTTTTGTTATGTGCGATACCTGTGGCGCTGTGTTTAACCACTTAAAATCTCTTTAATTGCACTACCGTGTTTGAGACATCCATAAAAAATAAACTGAAAAGTAGTCAGTATTTAAATTGCCAGGCATAATTAGATGTTTAGTGTGTATTCAACCATGTTGGTTGTATGACACTGCAAGGTTGCTTTTGTTTACAATCGATGCAGTGAAACATAATGGAAAGCGTGAGCTTGAAATTATGGAGCGGTTTGTTCATCTTCCAGCAATATGTCGAAAAAAAAGAAAAGTGTTACGTAATAATTCCTACAGTAAGCGGAGATTATCACTTTCTGAAAGTGTGTCAGTAATTCTAGTCACACGCTCTCCCCGTTCGCTTTCCAGAAGACTCTAGAGGTTTGCTGGTGGAGAGAAGAGGACTTTGTTAGCAGGCGGTGCCCGCCGATAGCACAGTAATCCGCATGGTTTCAGAGACACAGGCGCGGCACACACTGTGTCTGTATTAACTCTGGTGTGATCTCACATTAAGGCTTAAAAGGGGTTTGAAGTGTTAAATGATACTTCCTATTTTGAATTTTTATTTTTTTTACTTCTGGCCCCGTGGCCTTTAGAATAATTTGAATTAACCCACTTACACCTCCTCATTCTGACGTCTGTGTGTGGAGATGTTATAAATATGCCTTTACAAGCGTCTTCCTTCCTCTCATATTCTACTCAGACTGTAGGTTTGAACTCGGGGTTATTTGGTCTCCGGCTCATACTTTAGCCACAGGGCTTTTATCCTCCTCTGAAGTTACACAGTGGACGAAAAAGAGAAAACTTAAGCACTTACAGAATGCTGCTCATAGATTTCTTTTTTTTCAACACCCAGAAATACCACACACCGAATAAAACAGGACAAAAAAAAAAAAACCTCACTTCTTCCTCTCTTGTCTCATATTTGAAACCCGAACCCTTTCTGCATATCCCCCGTTCTAGCAAAGAAAAGCAAATCCGAGTTTATCTTCCCCTCCCGTCTAAACATTCCCACCACTTCATTTCCAGAGGAAGCATCCAGGGCTGCCAAAGTGAAATAACATTTCCATTATCAGACAATTTCACTGATGTCCGCCGACAGTAAAGCTCTGTGGTGGCGCTGTGGTGATGTATTGGTTGTCATTGTGTAATGACAGAGCTGACACACTCTTCCGGGTGCTCTTCGCCGAAAACAGATGTCACTCTGGTGATCGGGATCCTTCTAGCGGCGTCCTGGCACCAACGATTCCATTAATTAATCGTCTTATTGGTCTGTATGATATCAACATTACTCTAATGGTTTATGAAGAGGTTTTGTTACACCTTGGTAATTTTGCAGAGGCATTTAGCTAGGGAGGGGGGGGGGGATTGGCCCTGTTGTGCCTTGATGTGCAGCAGATAGGAGTCATGCTCTTATGCAACATGTGCGTAAGAATGAGCTTATTTCACATAGTCAGCCATCACCTTTGTGCTAGTGTTTCATGAATATATTATTTCTTGATTAGGCTGTAATGATTTCACTGCATCTGACACTTCTTTTATAAGACTTCTTAATACAGATGTAATTTTGCAGCAGTTTTAGAGGGACCAGCAGTGTGGAACAATGCTCAGATAATCACATAGTGGGATTCTTAAAGAGGGCAATAGATAGCTTCCAGGTCTTTCTCCACTCTATGTGTGTGATTGCAGAGGAGGTGGTGAATGAGAAGAGAAGCAGCAGAGCTTCTTTTTTAAAGACAGAAGTGGCCTCGTTTAGGCGATAGGCAGGCTGTGAATGTGTCTTTACTGATATCACTCCTCTGTTCCTGAAGCCCGGAGCACTGGAAGGATTAGGCGTTGGCCCACCACAAACTTCCCTCCCTCTTGTTCTTCTTCTTCCTTCTATCTCTCGCTCGCTCTCTCTCTCTCTCTCTCTCTCTGGTTTTGCTGTCACTGCCTTTTCTGTTGTGTTGCGCTTTGCCTTGTGTCTGCCTCTTCTCCTCTGTTCTCCCCCCCCCCCCCCCCCCCTCTCTCCATCAGAGGTCACGGCTCCGCTACTCGTCGTGACACTTCCGACTGATCGGAGTGACACTCGCCGTCCCCGCTCAACGCTTCCAGGCAACACCGCAACCCCCCCTTCCTTACATGCATAACAACCCAACAGTTCCCCCACCCCTCCATGCCCCCCCCCCCCCCGTCTTCCTTTTCTTTTCATTTCATCAGGCCATTTTGTTACAGAACGGAAGAATGGCAGAGGCAACCATTAGCTGTATATGTGTCACACGCTCATCACTGCATGACGTGACTTACATGAGCATCATATTTAAAGGAATACTCCACCAACATCTATCTTTTGAGTGTCAAATAGTCACTTCCCATGGGTTTGGAAAGTTCTAGACATAGATTTTACTGTTCTCAAAGAGGAAATTTGCTTCCATTGTGTGTGCATTATACATTATTATTAACATGACGGTCCAGGTTAATGGCCATTGGTGCTTGGCTTGCTTTTGGAGTCCTCTCAATCTCCTTGCATCTTAATAAAACAGTGAATGGCTCTTAAAATGGGTAAATATGACCAGTCTGATTGTCTTCAGCCTAACATCCAGCAATATAAAAAATGAAGACTAGTATCCTCATATACCTATCATCAGTTTGCTGTGATGCATCCCTTAATGTTTCTGTTAACTTATGAACAGGTGGGTAAACTTCGTTCAGCAAATAAAGCGATGGATTCACCCCGAACTACATCTCTGCTGCTGATTCAACATGCGTTTCGTTGCACAGGGTGAGCAATATGCTCTTGCCTCTAACTATAAGCCTCTCTGGGAAACGAGGGGCACCACTGTCATCCGGAAGCCTGGTGTTTTTCCGTGTCTTGCATTATTTGGCGTATTTCCTCCGCTACACTCAATCTGGAGTCACTCTACTAGCAGAGAGACTCCGCACTAGTACTCGCTGGAGTTCAGAGAAAGAGACAGGGGGAAGACATGTAGAGCGTGTAGACAACCCAAAGCCTGCAGCGCCGCGCACATGTGACCCTCCTCCCCTCCTCCAACACTCCCTGTATCGTGACACATGCAGGCAAGCTGGCAGACAGGCAGCGTTCTCCGGAGCACTCAGCTGTGCGTTACTGTACTCAAAGGGCCCTGAGGGGCTGCGGGAGCCTTCTCCCCATGCTGTTTATTTACTGTTGCCAAACATGGACCCAGGAAGGCTGCTGCTAATGTTCTCTGCAGCATCTTCCGCTCATTCGCACCAAGCTGTAGTCCTCCGTTCGAGTTTTAGTCACACAGATGTTTCAGCCGTACAGATGTTTCTTAGAGGTGGAGATGCTCTGGAGAGAGAGAAATGATTTTACTTGTTGACTTTAATTTAAGTGGGTGAAGCCAAGAGTCACTTTACTTGGCAAATGGTATTAGCAAAAATGTTCTGTGTGTTCACTGTGATTTTTTTTTTTTAATCCTATCACCATGACATTTTTAATCGTGGGGTGTCAGCGGCCATTCTTGAGCAAGTACGGATCGCCAGAAGCTCAGCTGACCTTTACATGTAGGAGAAGGAAAGAAATCACATAAATTGACTATTGTAGAGACTCCACCAAAATGTAAATGTGCAGCGGGGCACCGTTTTTGATTCCCAACTACATAAGAACATAACCATGAGACATCTTACGTGACTAGCTTTTGAATATAGCAAAAAGTCACTGCTCTCCGTAGGGTTGACTAAATTAGATTTTCAGTTTGAAAGATTTAAAATTACTACAAGGAACTTTCATTTTGTGTTGATTTTTGTGGCCCCTGTGGACAAAAGCCATAGTGTCTCCCAGAATGAAGACTGCATTTCCCATGAGCACCACCAACTTGTGTTGTAAAAGGATGCATAGTGATGAGGTAATGTATCCATTTGTGGCTATGTAAGATTAATAATTGTAATATGACGATGGTGAAACAAAGTAAACTTTGTTTTAGTATCGTTCATACACCTAGTTTACACGTAAAGCTGCATTCGCACCAAATCCAGCAATGGGGCACCCTCCTGTAGGGTTGTGCAGAGGTGTGGGCGTATTTATATGTGCTTTAGAATATAACTGCAATCAGAAAATGTTTTATTTCTCTGATACACTCCTTTGTTCTTGCTACCGCCGCTCGCTCTCTTCATTCACTCTGTAGCTCGCTCGACGGCTGCTGCTGCCGTCTTTTTCAAAATGAGTCAGGGAGCAGACAACAAGTCTAACTTTACTTTTAACATTATCAAACAAAGAGAAATGTCCTCCTCTCATCCTAGTAACGTCTTTGTACTCCCTCATGGTACAATGCTACATGTACTGTAAACAAAGATTCTTCTGGTTTCCGTGCCATAAATCATTTCATCTGATTTCGCGGGGAATCTGACCCAGTGGCAGATTAGTTAGAATAACTATAGAGAAATAGCCAAAACTCTTACTGATGGTCTTGTTTGCTTATGTAGGTCATATAGAGGCATCAGAGGCATCATGAGACTGTTTCATAACCAGTTAAAAGTTCCTTTTAGTCACTTTTATGTCACAAAAAGCTGTGTTTTCATTCAGATTTTGTTCAAAACCTTGTAATAGAATTCAATCATAAATTAATGTGTTGGTCACTGTGGATGTATCAATCTCGCCTATTGGACGCTCAGGACCAACAGCACGGTCTCAGATCCCCAGACGTTGATGTAAATGCTCTCTCCGCCCAGCCAGACAGTAATGAGATACCAGCCAATTGATCACTCACACACTGATGTTGTAATGAAAGCTAAGACTGCACTAGATTACTGTACACAGCGGCGATTGATCTGAGGTTTTTCTCATTCATGACCGTCATACTGGCTTCAGTAGAAATTACAACAGTGAATTTCCTGCAACGTCTTTCATATGAGAGGGTGATTGAGCTCGGCAACAAGCTTGGTTTTCACATGACTAGTTTTAGACTATTTTATTTAAAGATTAGTAATTACGGTGGTAGTGAATTTTTCCAGTTGTAAGCACTATTAGCACCCTTTAAGTGAATGACCCCTTCCCCTTTACTCCACTGTTTATTAATCATACATGACATGGCCATTTGTCAAAGAGTCCGGCCACAAGGCACACGGCCATGTCCTCCCATCCTTCTTAAAGCTTCAGCCAATATCACCAAATGGGTGTTCGTAGTCATGGAATGTACCACTCTGTGGACCTTCGTGGGGGTGAATGATGAACGAGGAGAAGGTGGCACAGCAGTGGGAGGAGGGAGGGGAGACGGTGAAGTTCCCTGACAAAGGCAGAGTGTGGAAACGAAGATGACTAAGCTCATCGAGGAGAGAGGATGAGAGGTGAATCCTTCTCTTTGCTCTCAGATTTTTTTTTTTTTTTTTTTTTTTTTTCTCTTCGCTGTCTTCCACCCTCCACCCCCTCCCTGTTTCTCTGTTGCTTGTACTGAAGGCCTTCTGGGCTCCAGCAGTCAGCCAGTCAGCTGGTCTCCTCCGCCAGAGCAGCACATGATTTTCCATGATTACTGTTATTGTTTTGTGCCCTAGTTCACGCCGCCTGCAGGCTAGATGTGTGGTTGATGCGTGGCAGGAGGAGAGGAGGAAACTGTGCAAAGACGGGTTATGTTACCAGTGATGATGCCTCTTTACTTAAGTTGACAAGCTTCTAAACATCAGAATACATCAGAATATATCACGAATAGCATATTTTTGTAGACTTGTAGAGAATTCACTTATTTAAGTCCTTGGCACGGCCATCTTTGTCTGGTATATTCTTACTCACACTGTGATAGGCAGTAGAAGCGTGTTTTCCAATTTTCCTGTCTCGCAACCGTTGATTTGCAAACTGAATCCTTTTCTCGTTTTTCTGCTCAATTTACCACCAAAGCCTTGTTTTTCCTCTCTTCCCTTAATTCTTCTCTCCCTTTAATCTTCTCCAGATTGACAGAAGCAGGGATGGGCCCTTGGCAGACACCATATGCATCAAGTATCTGTAATGGCTCTGACAGAGATGCTTGATCAATACCCTTGAAAGGTTAGGGTCTGATTAGGGAGACAGATCTAGCCCTCCTCCGGATGAATCATCACTGCTAGTGCCAGCGCCAAGTGCTGGATGCTGGTTGACCGTTGTCTGACAGTGGGTAGGCAGGGGAAACAGAGGAAGGGATGAGGTAGGGATTCTGATCAGACACATCAAGGTGACAAGACAGTGCAGGAGGATCTCCTGCAGATGTAATTATCTCTCTAATGAACAGCGCAGTAGGGCACCAGAGTGCTGTAAAGTCAGGAAGTTGCAGGAACAAGGAGACAGCAGCTGCTTGCATGCAAAGTCTGCTTTAGGATTATCGTCTCATCCAGTCAATGTATTTAAAGATCACACTGAGAATTTAAATTGTAGCGGTTGAGTTTAGGCAAAACCAAACACTGAAAAGTGAATTTAACAGTCTACGTTGCTACATACCTTCAACGTCTTTATGTGCTTAGAAAGATTCACTCTGGAAGTTTGCTCTGCCCCCAGAATAACCACAGACAAGCTGCTTTTAGTGCAGCTTTGGTTTGCTGTAGTTCATCAGATGATTTTTTTTTGTCTCTGTAGTAACCACTGTAGGCTCTGAAGACATGCAAAATGCAAAATACCTCTGAAAACATAAATCACTACCACACCACAAGGCAGGTTTGAAAGGATTGAATGTTTTTTTTTTTTCCCACATTTTTTGTACGTCACCTAAGAGTTGAGCCTTTGGTCCAACTGGTTGATAAGATGCTGAATTTATTGTGGCAACCAATGACTAATTCCCAAATTATATCAACAGAGATGATTAGTCATATGATATAAAAAAGAGTGTTTTAAGTGAAATAAAACCAGCTGCTGTAGGAAACATAGCTAGCAAGTGGAGTATCTTACAGTACATCATGTGATGCGTTGATGAGTAATGTGCAGGTCAACAAGTCCTCCAAATTAAATGACAAAATATGTTCTGTATCAACCTGAGACAAGAATCTTCTTACTCCTCCTTACCTAATTTTCAAGATGAAAAAAATAGTTTAGTGACGTTAATAGGTCAGAATTAACGATATCATGCAGATTTCTGACCTGTGTGGTACTTTCTCTACTTGGATACCAGCTACTTCCTGATAGCCTTTGATAGTTTCAGCCATTAGCTTAATAACAGAAGCAAAGACAAAAAATAACCCAGCTTGATGCATCTCCCCAAGGAGAAAGCTGAAAGATAAATCCCCTTATAATGTTGGTTAGTGGTTTAGGAGGTTAAGCCATGTAAATGAAATCAGCATTTATACCAAGTCTAGTTTTGGTGCATCAAATATGTAATGCTATTCAATTCTATGAAGCATCTGTCCTGTGCTGGGTGATATAACTAAGTCTCCCTTTTCCACTTCTAAGTAAGCAGTAAGATACTTTCCAGAATCTCCAGGTGTTTTCTTTTTTTTTTTTTTTTTCCTTTCAGATGTCCCCAAATAACATTTGATGATGAATTATTTGTGTTTCGGAAATGACAACGCGTAGGCAGACACCCTCTGAACACTTTGATGCCATCTCCGTGTGTGTGAGCGTTCATTTGTGTGGGTGGGATAGAAGGGGAGGGAGGGTGTGCGGGGGGGTGGGGGTTGTGTTAGAGTTTGCATCACGGTGGGAAGAACTTGGGCATGACTCAGGCCCTGAGGCAAGAAATACAGAAATTTTCAAATCTTACTCCCCACACACACACACACACACACACACACACACACACATGCATGCATAGTCCCATCCTCAGGAACACACACCCAAATACACACTCACACACACATATATTCATGCTGCTTGCTGGCTTTACCCGAATAGAGAACTGGTCCCTTGAGAGCCACTTAAGTGAGCAGAGTGAAATGAGGTTATGACCAATACTTAGTGCGTCTCACAGTGCCGACCTGGAAATGTAATCTTCCCTCCAAAAGCCACTATTTCTGTTTATTTTGCCTCCACCCTGAATGAATATATCTGTTTTACCAGTTCCTCTTCACTGAAACACTTGAATCAGCTGCTTTTCCCTTTAACGTCAGGCTAAGACATGATTATTTAACCAAAACTCTCAACACACTGCAGCAAATATAGACTGACAAATTTTTTTGGGGAGGTTGGCAGCTCAACTTGACTCCTCAGAACAGGTCTCCGGTACGAACTGGTGTTTTCAACCATGCAGCTGGTCCCCATTAATGGATACCTTTTAGCTTTTGAATGCTCCACTTGAAAGCCAGAAATAGAGCATGATGTCACCGGCTCTTGGCGCCAGCTGAGAGTCTTGTTCAAGGACTCTTAAGAGAGCTGAACCCATGATGTCCCGCTTACTTTGCTGCATCACAGCTCCCAACCTACTGTATAATATGCTGTGATGAACTGTGCAGCAGTTCTCTAGAATATCCTTTGCATCACACATACGCAAACATTATGATTACAATCATTACACTCGCTTCTGCTAAACGTCTCATCTGTGCTCAACATGTTATGCCTGCTCTTCAAAGCAGCACATTTACATCTCATGTTGGTGTATAATTATGGTAGTTTATTGGCAGTTTATGACCGCTATTTGAAATACTGCTATTTTTAATGTTGAGGCTACGCACACAGCGATGTTCAGACGAGTGTAAGCTTCAATAAAAGTCCATCAAAATTTAATTAGGCACTGTAACCCTGAGATATTAAATTAGAACTGAATTGGAAGCCATTTTTGATAGTTTTTGGGATAAAAGTTCACACAAGTTCAGGCATTCATGATCCCCAGAGGATGAAGCCCTTGACTTTTTCTCTAGCGCCACCAGCAGGATGACGTTTGTGGTTCAGAGTGAAATGTCTCGACAGCTATTGGATGGTTGGGTTGGGTTCAGATTAAATGTTATATCTTGTTATTTTGGGGGGGTAGATATGGATATAATGTAGTTTTGTGTTTCTGGTACTTTTTGTAATATATACTTCTCTTGTAAAGTCACATGACTAATTGATATACTATTAAAAAAACAGAAAACAAGCTTATATGTTACAACCAACAACAACGATTGGGGAATAAACATATTTTGGAGAACTGAGTGGTACAATTTGTGTTTTTTTTAATTTCTAATATTGCTGACATTAACTAGGAACTGTAGTCGTCATGTCACAAGCCGTTGAGTGAGTCTCTGAGAGCAGATGTCCCCTTCTGCTTCCGGCTACCTCCAAGGCCACATATGCATTCACTTAAATGAGCTTCAACTCAAGTCAAGCTTTTTATAGCATCAACAAATGACCTATATATGATTTTCTTCTAACACCAAAAGCATTGTGTGACAAGGACACATTAAAATCCTCGGTTTTGAAGGTGAAATATAATGACTTGTTCACACTCTCCAAGGAGTTGATCCTCTGTGTCTCCCCATAACTGCATCTGTCCGCGCTGTACCGCAACTTCCTCCTCTCTGTGGCAGATATGGCAGCTTCCTATCGCTCCCCTGCAGAGAGCCTACATCCAGCCCACCGACGTGACTCAGGTGTCCTGCTGGACCATATGCCTCCCCCTGCCAACAGCGTGCATCACAGCATCACACTTTTATAATGTCACTCTTAATCACGTGTCCTTTGTTAGGTAATATAGTGTGATGGCCAAGTAATATCTAGGCAGTGCTGCAGGGGGTTGTAGGGGGTTGGGCTTACACCTGACATAGTTATGTAGTCGATGAGCTGAGAGTTGCTTGATATAATGAAGTCATAGCTTGTTATGTCACAGATTTAAACCATTTTTACATGATATACTGTATTCAAGCTTGGCTTTTGCACTGCTTTGTGTATTTGCAGTTTTAAAATGAATGTATAGTTACAGGACATTGAACCTCTGACTGTCTGGTTACATGACTGACTAAAAATAAGGCTTCTAAAGCTGCAAATCAAATGCTGCAGAAAAAAACAACCATTAAACTTTGCTGCTTTTTTTTTATCTCATTGGCTACTCGTAGATAACGGCACAAATGTAGACAGTGTGACATCACCTTCAGATATATTTGTGACAGCAGAAAATCTTCCCGCTTATGCGAAACACTATTGTGAATGTCTTTTAGATAACTGTAAATGGCATTGTGTTGTCAGCCTCGCCAAATCAAATAGCAACGGCGTCCTTCCAGACAAACCATTTTGCACTAATATTCATGTGTTGAAGCAGCAGAGATATCAGGTTATCAACTGACAGCAGCCTGAATACACAAGAACAGAGCTACATCGCATGAGTTTTTCTCAAATGGGAGTGTCCGCTCTGACTTTTACTATTGCTGTCACTGCTGCTTTCTATACATATAATTTACAGCTGAATGCAGCGGGTTTCCGGGTCGTTCTCTAGAGGCTGCTGAAAGGAATATTTGGACTTGTAGGAAATGACAAAATAGACAAAAAGCACACAACAGCAGGTTGTAGACAAATAAGACTCTACAGCCATGCTGTGAGAGTCATGCAGCCATATACAGTATGTCATGCATTGAGCTAAATGATAACATTAGCATGCTAACATGCTCACAATGATGATGCTAACATATAGTATGATGTTTAGCAGGTATAATGTTTATCATTTTCACCATCTTTGATTGGTTTAGTGTGTTAGCATGCTAACATTTAGCAATTTGTACTAAACACAAAGTACAGCTGAAGCTAATGGGAATGTTGCTAGTTTTACACACATTTAGTCTTATGTTTATTACATTATTAATGTGTTGTATTTCCTTGTGGAACTTATGGGGACTTAATGTTGATCTTTCACTCATTTTTTTTTTCTGTTTTGTAATCTCTATCATGGAATCGGTTGTCCAATACTGTTATCCTGTTTCACAGCTGCATTCAGTTTTAACAGAAGTGTGCTTAGCTCACAGCTCATAGCTGTGCACCTACAATATACATGTACACCTACATGTATAATGACACCATCAGTGTTTTGCATATTTATATTGAGGTAAATATGACTATTTTGTTATTTTTGTATCTTCTTGTTGCTACATTTCATTTTGTAAACACTTTATTGTAAGTTTTGTGAAAGTGCAAGTAATGGAGGTGTTGTTTTTTACCTTATGTTCATTGTTAATTTCACATCTAAGTACCCACTTGAGTATAATATCGTTTGTCTCAAGGAGAGTATCCTAGAATTCTGAAAGAATATACTGGCTAATAGTGTATATAATGTGTATATAAAATAGATATCTTGCATTGCAAGAATAGATTGATGGCTCCTTGGTATTAAGCTGTAAGCTGCAGGTGGCAGTGGTTAATTAGCATGAAGTGTTTGCTAGCTGGCCTGGTTATGTTAACAGCATTTTGTGGCCCCGATTTGCACTGTGATAATCATAGCCTGGCTTCCTTTAAAGACAGGGCCAACCCACCCACCGATCCCACAGCTGCTTGTTTTGTTCCCAGTGCTGAGAGCAGTCATCTGGTGCCTGCCTCCTGTTGCCAGCTGCTGCCCGGCCAGTTTCTATCACAGGTATCCAATAGGGCACATCATGTACTGTATCACAGCCTTGTCCACTCCACTATGGTGCTGCAGTGGAGCTTTCAGCTGCAGCTAAAGATGATGGGCTCAGATGCGCACATTAGATTGCCATTTTCCTAACTGTCTTAACTATGCAGTTCTTAGTAAGAAATATGTCTTTCAATGTGTTTTTTAAAGACCCAGTTAGGAACAACAGATGGAAATTAGTCTTAGCTCATTTGAAAACAAGTGTTAGCTCATTTACAGTTTTACTGTTGATTAATAGGGATTGTCCCTGACAAATGAACTAATTAAACTAAACAGTAAAAGACTGTGCTTACCCTGGGAATCAAAGAAGATGTGAATGTAATGCATGCCTCAGTGCCAAGTCAACTTTCCCCAGATAAAGTTTTAAAACATCAAAGCAATGAAATGGATATGAAGAATACTTAATTTGTTGTGTGAGTCATTGTTTTTGCTCTAACCAGCATCCTACTAAAAGCATCACTGTGCACAGAGCATCTTGTAATAGTGTTAGCAGGAACTTGAGCTCAAATTCAATCAAGGATAGTTTTGTTAGTGCTCAGGCAGGCGTACAGTCAGGTATAAAACCAGAGAAATTGGCAGGGAAATAGGCAAATAGGCAGGCAGCATACCTTGTTACATGTGGCATACGCTGATGAGCTGTGAACAGCTCCAACAAAGCATGATTTTTCCAACCCAGTTTCTTTTATTGAAATTAAATCATTTTGGAAGCCTGATGATATAAAACTAAACTTGTATGTATCTGGTATGTCAGAGAAAATGTATATATATATTTTTTTTTATATAAGAACTGTGTTTTTTCTTTTTTGCCATCCTACAAATCATCTCAAATGCCATCAGCATTAACTTGTGACCTCTTGGAGAGGTCGAGACCCTCAGCTTGGGAACCACTGCTATCAATGTCTTTTGTGAGATTGTACTAAATTTAAAAGTTGCAAACACACATAGAGATGCTCTACGGACAACACTGTAGTTTAAATGCTTGTAGTTAGTAAATTCCAACAATTACTGGAGTGCATTCTCTGTCGCTTCACGGATGGAGGAAAGAGCAGATGTGCACCCAATCAAAGCCAATTTTACCCCTGTTAGTTCTCGGTGGATGAATTTCACATTGGTGCCTCTTTTAGAAAATTCAGGAAAATTGTAATCTCATGGTGTCCTCTAAACTGCCTTATCATAAAACAGCTCTCCGCAGATTTGTCCACATTATAGTGGAGTACATAGTATGTTGATATGGTGTCGCAATGCTGCAGAAACTGAAGCTATTCATACAGCACACAGCTAAATGAATTACCAAGACTGTCTCTCTTTATGGCAAAATGTTTCCATTGTTTCCAACAAAGAGGCATTTGACCTAACCCATTAGGCTCGAGTCTGACTAGGAGACCATCGCTGCACTGATGCAGCATGTGAGGATCACAGGTCTCATGCTTTATGGATGCCTTTAAAAGACCGATGGCTTCAGGGGACAGTAAACTGGATTTTTATTGAACCTTTTCTTTTGAGAGTTTATAACTCAGTGTATATTATTATTCCCTCTCTACAAAATGCACACAGAATATAGATTAGCAGCAGCTCATTTTAATCTGATGCCGTTGGCTCTGCCATGCCGCTGAAATGCCTAATGCAGCTAATTACCATCTTGATTGGCCAATATGAGGCAATCTCCCTCCATCTCTGACAGCATTAGTCATATAATATGCAGACGAATGCACGGCTGATCAGAGATCCCCTGGAGTTTGGATTAGTAACTAAGTATGTTCTATGTCAGGCCTTTTGTCCATATTATGATTTATATTTAAAGGCATATTTCTGGCTGTCTTGTGTTGAGATTACAATCAGCACTGTGTCTGTTTAAGATTAAGGTTAAGATTCAGCAGTATTTATGTTGGATGAATCTTGGACGGATTGATAGGTTGACTGATTCATCATTTGATTTATTTGTAGTGTGATGTATGACAACGTCTTCTGTTTATCGACGTTGGATTCAAAACTGTTTTATAAGTGTAGCAGTGCAATGACACAACCACCAGACAAGCATTTCTTTCAGGTTGAATCACTGAAGTCAGACTCAGCCAAGCACCGCCTGCCAATTCTCCCAGACCTCAAAACTCAATGACCAACTCGATGACATCAACTTTTTTATGGAGCAGAAATACAGGATGACCTCTGACCTGCGTATGGATACAATAAAAGCAGCAGATTTGTCATAATAATACAGAGGCTGAGGTTATTCTTCACTGATATGAGTGCTAGTGACTGCTGCAGTTTATTCCATCTGAAAGAAAATGATGAACTGAGCTTGGTACAAGAATGTTTATACACAGAATTTAATTTACTGTATATTCAAAAGTTATCAGGAAGCTGGAGGGGTTTGATCCAGTGAAGCAAGCGTGTGGGTGTCTGGATAAATAAAGTGGATGTGCACTGTATGCACATAAAGCTGTGATTGTTTGAGGTAACTATAATTCACGGTTAGATTTAAAAGCAATATTATGAATATAAATGTAATGAAAGTAATTCAAGTAAAAAGACTAAATTCACACTGATATTGCGGTATGAAAGCAAAGCATGGAGTTTTAGACAACCAGAAAATTGAATACTTAGCTTAAATTAAAGCAAAGACTGCAATATAAAACTGCAGCGGTATTCAAATGCATCTATTTCTTTATAAAATAATCATGTAATGATGCCCTGAGTATAATACACACACTATCTCTTGAGCTGTGGTAAAAATCCACCATGACTGGCCAACTATATCAGCTCTTTTATCAACTTTCTTTTTGTTTTTGCGGTGTAAATAACATTGTATTTTCTCAGCCATAGTGCATCAACTGAAGGAGTTGTCTAAGAATACAATTAGCCCCTGAGATGACTAATTGTGTTCTCATTTTGTCATTGAGCATGATGTGCAGTTGTTATGACACTTAACTCTGCGGCTGTGATGCTTGTCTATATTTGGCCATCAATATGACAGCGCTAATAGATGATTTCCTCTTGTTTGTGAAAAGGTAACACGATTCATTCTCACATGAACCGAACAAGGAAGAAATGAATTAAAGGAGACAGAGGAGGGAAGATTTGGACAGATAGATTTTTTTCTTTTGTAAGAGAGAAAGGAGGAATGAGCAGGAAAATGATGTCAATGAACATAAAGCAGTATGAGAGAGTGATGTGTTGCAAATGACACAGGGGTCAGACTTTTATCGCCCTGTGTTCAGACATGAGATAATCCAGGCTGTAACTCACCCTACAACCTCCTCCCTGTCTCCCATTCACACATGGACACCACTCATTCAAACAAACTGGCCAGGGGAGCCATACTCCCACATACTCCCACAAATACAATCCAAACTCAAGGTTAAAGTGAAATGAATGAAGATTTGTTTCTAGCCAGTGTTTTACTGCTCAAGGGGGAGACAGCTTCTTGGCTTGCAGCAGGCTGGATACAACAGGCATAAAAAGCTATTGACTTTTTGTACAAGTTCAGTGTTTCAGTATGAAATGAGAATGCATCAGGGCATGATTTTTGGTATTCAATCCGTAACAGTTCTACATAACAGTTCTATCAAGTAACAATGGTTGTGGAAATTAATGAAATTTATGTGGAAGTACAAACTTCCAACTAATCAAGAGGAGAAAATGCTTTTTGTGGCTGTTGTTGTTCATAGACTTCCCGAGCAAGACACAAAATCCCTTCAATTTTCTGTATTGTAGGTGTGTGTTTCTGTGGTACTCAACATTCGGTTTAAAGACGTCTATATCTATTGATTTAAGTGTCACACTCTCAAGCAACTCCTGCGGTGACATAGTTAAACTGAATAGTTTCACTGATGTTTGAGTTAGGTTACCCAACATGAAGGGAACCTGTATGAATGTGGTTGCATTTTCATCTGTCCTATTGACCCTGTCTCAATTCTATTTACACTGTGATGGGATCTCAATAAATATACAAGATTAGTTAGACTCGGTGAAACAAAAGTAATGCCAAAGACGGCCATCAATTAATTTTAAAATAGATTATTGCTACTATTTGTTGCTTTTGCTGGGCTTGCTGAAGCTATGAGGAACAGACGGACAGTGTTGCCCAAGCAACAACTACCACGGCATGAGGCTGAAATCAGTGCAGAAGTACCTTATCGTGCAATGCCATCGACTGCAGCTAGGTGCTGATTCCAAAAAATCCCTGGCTCCAATTGACTCCTATTCAACGTCAACGTTCACTGTCAACTTCTCTGTAGAAATACTAAGTCAGTTATGTGCACTGCTCAGTGTTCCCAGTAAGCTAGCATTAGCTTCAGTCCAAGGTAGTGAGGCGTGTTTCCAGAGTGTGAAAAGGCAACATCCTGCACTCCTTATTTGGAACGTTCTGGCTCCAAATGGAAAAGATGGCGCCAACCATAAGCAGCAACTCTGGGCTTCAAAATGTCTCTAAAGCAAACCAGTGACACCTTGCTACATCCATATAGTCTATGGTGTTGCCAGATTGGCTATTGCCTCCAGTCTTCTGTTTTATCAGTGTAATATGGCAAAAGCAAAACCACAGTTACAATAATGAATTTGTCATAGAACTATGACAATATAATAATTGGAATAGGAAAAAAAGTTTAAACTTAGTAGTAATAAAGTGAAATGACTGAGTTTGAGTTGTGTGACCTTTCAAATTACAAGAACAGCTTGCACGTCAATACCAGGTGTCAATTGAGTCTTACAGTGATAGACTCTGCTTGTCATCCTTCCCATCAATCCCTTTGATTTATATCTGTCTTGATGGTTGTCAGTAATCTTTGTACTAGTGAAGTGAGACTGCATGGTTTTAAAATTCAGTGGTCACTGCATCAGTCTGAGCTTGCTAGAGACGTTGATGAGTCCATTGACGTAAAAGCAGCTGTAGGTAAAAGAAATGTTGAGTTGAAGCCATCTCCTGCCAGCCAAATCCTGTTTAGTTAATGGATTGGCAGTCGTTCACCAAGTTGATGGTCTCAATAATTCAGGGGCCATTTATTCTGGGCTAATGGATGTAAACGCCACCTTCCTGTGCTAATGGAGGCACTGGACGTGAAGGAGGCCTGAATCATGTTTTACCTTCTAGGAGGCACTTGACGATCACCAGACATCCTGCTTGTAGCATTATGCAATAGCTGCTAGCTTCTTAGAAAGAGTCCCACTCCCCGTGTCTTGTTTATGGCAAAGACAGCCAGAGGGGAGAGTAACAGTAGGAGGCTGAAAATATCATCCGGTGTGGAAGCTTGTAGTGCGACGGGGAAAGCGGGCCAGAGTGAGGCAGCAGTATCCTCTCAACGGCTGGTAAGGCAATGTGACGCACAGCTGCATGACTGACAGCTCCAGTTCTGCTTCGCAAAGTAGGTCGCAGCCAACTACCCCCTCTGGTGAGACGCTGGCAGATAGACAGACACAAGGACATAGATAGAACCAGGAGGAGGTATACCAATGAAGGAAACCTACAGACTGATTAGATTACTACAGAGCACATATTTTATAATCTTAAATAACCTGAAACACACACTGAAGCTGTTTTTCTTCTTATTCAACCTAATTTGATATCAACAATATTCTGTGCAAGCTCCAAATTAGCTCATAAAACTGACAATATCAACCAATTTTTGTTGATAATGGTTGGGATAAACCACAAGTAATTTTACATTTGTTTTCAAATGTAATTTGTTTGGCCGGTGCCTGATTCAGTCACAGAAAAGATAATAATTCCCCTAATCATGACACAAAAGAGATAGTCAAATGAACCTGTTATTGAATAGAGTTCAAACACTGTCCTTTATTATAGGCTTTAGATGTGAAATTGCTTGTGGCTCTGTTTGCATAAACCTACATTTGAAGCCAGGGTTGACTCTTCTCTCATCCCCTCTTGACCTCCACAGGCTGCATACACCATGTGATCACCATCCTCCTCGAGGCCTGAAAGACCTAATGCTGGGATCAGACTACACAATATTTTTGTCTTTCATGATGGTCACCATGTCAGATCAGGCTATCATACTGCCATAAATTCTTGCCATATCTTGGTCGGGAGACTAGCAACAATACAAGTATGACCCCGACCAACCTCGACCAATCATTGTAAGTAAAAGAAAAGAAAGAAAAAAGCAAATGTAGACCCGTTCCTGGGTGTCACAAAGAGGACAATATGGGCTGTCTGTCCTTCAAAGAGAATTTGAGATAACAAATAACATGTCAAGAACAATATGAAAAGCCACCAGGTTCAGTGTATGTATACAAAAGGTCTTGTGGAGGGAAAAATGATTTGGTTTTGGGAATTGTATACTCTGGGACCCTAAATGAAGATACAAAGATGTGTTTTATCATCTGGTGGTTTCACAATCACAATAACTATGGAAGTTTTTATTGGACTATAATAGTTGTAACCCACAGAAGACAATCCACAAATGTTTCCATGATCCACAAATATTTCATCATCCACAATTGTTTTTTGTATTTCTTTATTTGTGTTGTGTAAAGTCATATCCACAAAAATACAGAGCAATTTGCAAATACGTATAACTTATTCTGTAAACATTTATGTATTTGTGGATATATTTGTACATGTGACACAGGTTTTGCCTTTTTTTTAGAAAAAATCCACAAATGTGAGGTACAAAAATTAAATGTTCGTTTTTATTGGATTTTAATAGTTGAAATCCACAAACATGTACCATGATCCACAAATATGTCAAAATCAGGCTGAATTTGTGTATTCTGATCCTGGCATTAGAGAAATATTTTCAAGATAGATGATGAAGTGAGAAAGGAACAAAGACAAAAAAGGAAAAGATGACAGGAGAGGAGAAGGAGGCCTCTTAGCATGGAGCTCATACCACAGTAACTGTCATTCTTAGCCATGCTAGCTTTAGGGATGTAACTGTCGGTCTGTTGGCTCGTTTCTTTGGTCGAGACTGAAAAATCCTCACAACTGTTGGATAGATTGCCATTAAATTTGAACAGATATCCTTGGTGCCCAGAGGAGGAATCCTCATGACTTTGGTGATCTCCTGACTTTCTCACTTGTGCCACCAGCATTGTTTTTTAGTGTTAATTTATCCAGTGAAATTGCTCAACATGTACAAGATGTATTAGCACAAAATTCTGTAGAGATATTCATGTTTTCCAGATGATGTACCCCACTGATGTTGGTGCTCCTCCGACTTTTCTTTTAGAGCCACCATGAGGTTGACATCTGTGGTTGTAAGATAAATGTTTAGACAATCATTAAATGGATTTCCATGAACTTTGGTACACACATTCATCTCCTGTTGAGGATAGATTTGAAAAACTTTGGTGACCCCTCTACTTTTCAGTTAGCACCATCATCAGGTCAATTAATTTATTTTATCCAGTACTTTGGTTTATGGACAAATAACTGAAAAACCAATAACTTTCACCTAGTAAATGTTAGCATACTAACACCCTGAAACTAAAATGTGTTAGCATTTAGTTCAAAGCACCACTGTGCCTAAGTACAGCTTCGCAAAGCTGCTAGCATGACTCTTAGTAAGTTCAGTCTTGTGAGTCAAATGCCATGCGTGTGTAAAGTTAAACTTGCTGCACATTTACCAATAGTATTTTTCAGGGAGAAGGTCACATCCTGAGTCAACTCAAGTCCTCAATTTGAATATTAATGCTGGAGTTTTGTTTTGTTTCGGTAAGTTAATATAGTTAAATTTTTGAATACTAGGATCGTTCTAATGATAGATATGGATACAGATGCTAGATGTACTATTTGGAAAAGCTGATCACACTTATTCTGGTTAACAGTTCCAAGCCTTATCAATACATCCAACAGTTATAAATTTCACCCCATAATGTTTGTATTTTCATTCATTCTCAGATAATCATAATTTTGATATGAGATAATTGTGTACACATATATAGTAATACCACACTATATTTTTTGTAGTCTATATGACTATTTTATATCAAAATGATTCACAGAATTATAATTATTTAAATTTTAAGTTTCATGATTTCTCTGTATGATATTATACACCTGCAAAAGGAGCTCTGGGATGAATAGTTTCTGTAAAGAGCCAGACACAATGGAACTAATAATACATGTAATTCTTTTAATTTAATGAAAAGTAAATCTCGTCTCTAAATCAAAGTGAACACAAAGGATGATGGAAGATATATACATATATATATATATATAAATATATATAGCTCTTGTTCTTTCATAATTCTTCTCATCTAACATGTCTTGAGTTGAGTGTCTAAAAATAGCACTGCTTTGAACTGACTTCATCACTCGGAGTTTGAAATCTTGATATCCTTTATTTGTGAGCTGTCAGACATGTATTGAGCTGTCTGAGGTGCAGTTTTAAAACGCTTTGTTTTTAAAGACTGACCTGACAGACGATTTTCTGTGGTTTGTTACATGTCTGTTTCTGCATGTCTGGTCAGTTCTCTGGGCTTCATTGAGGAGGAACATGCTGTTTTCACACCAGTTCTACAGACTTTCTCACAGGGTCACACTTTGTTGTATTTTTAGGCCGGCATGATTTCAGAGTGGTTTTGACAGACATGCTGGGTCCTAGTTCAAGTATCAAGAGTCCAAATAGAAACTCCTGGAGGGGGGTTGAGGCTTTGTTTCCTTAAAATCCAGTATCTTTATATCTATGATGTGTTTGTTTCCATTCTCTGCTTGGGCACCTTGGGAGACCCATCTGGGATCCGTGAGAGCACCTAAAGGTTACCGCAGAGACCAGACATGGAAGAAGCATGAGCAGGGTGAAGAGACGCTGGGTTTCCATGGTGATGATGAATGTAAGGGGAATGTAGAAGGGGATAATCGTGGCTTGGGAAAGGGCTCAAGGGAAAACTTGCAAATGGAAGAAAGAAATAAACAAACACAAGAGAACATTGTTACACTGTTATCGTGGTGTGAAGAGGACAGTTTTGTCGTTTTGCTGCAGCTCCAACCACAAGGTTTTATCATTTTCTGCATGTTCTGACACCTCAGTGTCCAAGGGTGTAACAATACGCTCTAGAGTGAACAGCATTTATGATTATTTATGAATACTAGAAGTACTTATTATCTGTTAGACTCACTTAAATGAGTCGCTGTGTCACTCACTGGACTCATGTCACTCTTGGCCTCCTGTACATTTGAGTTTTCATGGTGGAACAAATATGGATGCTTGCAGAAAAAAAAACAATTAATTGGACATGTTTAACCGACTAATGTTTAATAATGATTACCAAATGTTCTTAGTGACTTAATGAAATGCCATGCCATGTTGATACCTGTTATTTTTGGGCAGAGCATGTTCATTTGAATCAGGAACAAACAGAAACATAGTGAAATCAAGCTAAAGTGAAATAAATGTAAAGCAGTCTCAATGAGATATTTTTACTTTTTCAAAGTGCAGTGCTGCGTGTCCTATCGTTCACTGTAAACAATTTTTTTCTGTACTACAACACAGACATTGATTTTACCCAGGGCTTAAATGTTAAGAGCTCCGCACTAATCATCATAATGAGAAATCGTTGGACATTGTGTCGACTGAGCGAGCCACCGCGGGAAGGCGATCACTCCGGGGAAGTTTAGACTTGGTTACAGATCACACAGAAAGGCACAGAAAAGTGTACAGATGGCAGAATATGTGATGGATGTACTGACAAAACAGGCTGAAAAGAAAATAAAATAGTTTGGCTGTCTTCTTTGATGGAGGATGTGTGTTGAGCCTTGTGGAGCTGTTAAGTGAACTTAGTCAAGTGTCTCAGTGAAGTGTTTAAAGCTGCACTAATCAATATTTTTTACATTAACAATGGATTTAAATTACAATGTATGTGTAAGTGATGACCCCGCAGAGAATTATAACCCATCTCTGTTGTTCCCCTCAGCTCTACGAGACTTTTAAGCTCAATTTTGGTTGTGTCTTGCCAATTATACAATTATAGTCAGCTAAGTCAGACAGACTGACTTAGCATCTAGAGAGCTAAAGAGCCAGATATTGTTCTTAGGAAATGGTAGAGACCAAAACAAAGCTACAAGGAGCATGAATATGTATGCAGCTTTGAACTTGAACCCCTTTGAACCCACTAACATATGATGAGAGGTTTCTACAACCAGCAAAGTATTGACCAATTACAAAGTCAAATAAAAACAAACATAGCCATCATACACTGATGTGGACAACTAAAAATTAATTAATTTATAAGATAGACTGATACTTTTTTAGTTGAAATAGCAATAATACACACTATGGTGGCCTGGTGAGCACAGATTTTTTTTTTCCATGTGCAGCAACTCCAACCACAGTTGTGTATTTTTGTCCTCCTCTGCATGTTGTGACGCCTCCGTGTCCTTTCTGTAGCAGGGTGGTGCCTCCTCCCTGTCTGTGACAGCCAGCTCCAGAGTGGCAACACTTTGAAGATGCAATTTCTGTTTTTACAGTGCGAGTTTTTACGTGGTCAGCGGAGAGAAAAGCAGAGACACACTGGGGCACAGATGGCCTGTGGGTAACTGAGGGGGGGAGAGAGAGAGAGGGAGAGAGACAGAGAGTATGTCCTTGACCTTCACATACTGACTCGACGGTGGCTACACTGTTCTCGCCATAAGGAAGAATCCCAAACATTTCTCTCCACACACACACACACACACACACACACACACACACACACACACACACACACACACACACACACATTTACTTTGGTCACTTTTGGGGACATCACATAGACTTACATTCATTTCCTGGAGAATTACCCTAACCCTAACTTTAACCACTGACCTGAAAATTAGCTTTTTCTCAATTGGGGACACGGTTTTTGTCCCCAATCAGACAATCTGTCCCCAATCAACTGGTCTTGAGTCTAAAACGTGTGCCTGAAAGTAGGCTAAATCAGTCCCCACACACACACACACACACACACAAAGACATATATTTAAACCCATGCACATGGTACCCATATACCTGTCTAACCCCACCAATCTAACTTCACACAAATCTCCTTTCCTCTATTTGTTTTTCCTCTGCTTATTTATTTCATTCTCGCTGCAGTGACTTCACATTCTTATGAGGCTGTAAACGCACCTGATCCATCATTTGATTTTTGTTTCTGTTGCCATGGCTCTATTTTATGCGCATCCAGCCTCTGATTATGTCGGATGGAATCAGCGGAGGGAAAACCTATCAGTGCTGTTTCAGGCTTCTATTGTGTAAATGACGTATCTTAAGATGCCAAAAGCTAATGTAGCAAGTTTTATTTATACAATACAACATCCAATTTGGCTAATGGATGCAATTTCTACTCACAAACTGGAATTATTCAAACTTCTGTTGTGCAGACACAAGATGACGTAGAGGGTGTGATCACAGTCGGAGAGTTACTGTACACTTTCTCTGCTTAAAAACTGGTCTCTGTGCTGTATGGAGATGAGTCATATTGAAAGGCTAATGAGTTCATCTAATCCACTGTGCCTTTTATATCTCTGATGCCATGCTGAGCCATAGGACCAAATGGGAAATGTGACTTTGTGAAGTGTTGTAGACCGGATGAGCTAATGGCACATTAACTCGACACAGTGTGTGTGTGTGTGTGTGTGTGTGTGTGTGTGATGTGCAGAATGGTGTCAATGTGTGTGTGTGTGAGGTATTAAAGTATGTGAGGTATGTGCAATCACTGAATATGTAAGAGCTAATTTTGAGACAGAGAGGAGAGAGACAGAGAAAAGAAAGCTTTATTAGCCCATTTTTTTCTGTCAAAATGTTAGAAATACACTAAAATGTTTAAAAACAGAATTAGAGTCAATATTAAAATCTTAAATTTAACACCAAAAAAGATGCTTGAAATAAGCTAAACTACTCTTTTCTTCCTCTTTCACACATAAAAGGATGTTTAATCTCTGTAATATAAAAATTGTGAATTAGATTCTATAGTCATCTGTTCCCTCAACCCCAAATTAACAGTCTGAGTTTGTGTTTTTTTAAAGTAGTGCAGCCCATTAGTGATTGGTGTGGAGTTTATAAAGGAACCGTTCTTAGAAATATGTCTCTGTACACAATGATTAATGCGACTTATATCAGCTCTTATCTTTCCTGTCTGAGAGCTGTTTATTTGATCATAGTGCTTCATTTTACACTCTTGGATGGCCTCGAGCATTCGCATCTCAGGTAGATTAACGCTGCGGACTGATTTAATTCGCTACCACAGAACTTTGTGTCGCCACTTCTAGTGACTTATTGTGGAGCGAGTTCAATCGCATTAAAAAGTTTGTTTTCATATTGTCATCTCAGAACTTCAATATGCAAATAATTACAAGAAAAACTTTTGGCTTTTTTTTTTTTTTAATTGAAAGGTATACAAATTCTATCTGACATTTGAAACTGAATATATTAAGATTTTCTGCTGCTGCCAAAAAGACGGAACATCTTCGATCGAGTTTGTTGGACATTAATCTCACAGCAATTCAGATGATATAATCTTATCATAGATAAATATGTTAAATCACTTATGCAAGTCTGCTTCCTCCAGTTTGGGAATTTTGCTTTCTTTACCATCTATATTTTTGTGATTTCTTCCATTGAAGCATTAGCTAGTTGCAGCAACAAGGAGAGCATATAACCTCACTCAATTAATGTGATTTAAAATGAATTATAAAATTTGATCTGGTAAAAAAATCCAAACAAAATATCCGATATGCGATAAGTAACTTTAATCCAAACATATTGTTATCAGCCTTTCTTTCAAAAACTGCTAAAAGACATTAATTTCTCAATCGCATCACACAACACTGACCTGTAAATTACATAAAGCAACATGACCCAGCTTCCCCCCTGCTTTTATTCTTCCCTTACTCTGCTTTGTCTTTATCCTTTTCACCTTACCGCCAGCACTGTCTCTCTCTCTCACATACACACATCACTCGCTTTCACTTCCACGAACACACACACACACATACACACACTACTTCCTCACTTTCAGACCTTCTCTTTCTTTTGCACTTCTTAAAAATCTTTCCATACTGGCTTTTTTCCCCCCTGCTGGTCCGTTTCTGTCTTGCAGATAAACACACTTTTGCCTCTTCGCCACATGTAAACACATACAGGTGGAGACGCGCAAATACACTATAAATCATTTTCTCTCAATGACATACACATGCAAAAGCACACTTTGTTCTTTGTTTTTTTTTATCTCTCTCATTAAAATACCTACATCTGCATATAAACATGGGCAAGCATCCCAGTGGAGAGAGTACAAAACACACACACACACACAGTTACACACACTGTACAGTACACCCATTACTTCCTGTGGGTTGACCTCCCTCCGTTTGATTAAGGACTGGCTGTGGGAGGCATGTGCTGACTGACCTGGTCGCAGTGTGCCACACACATACACCACACACACACACACACACACACACACACACACACACACACAGTGGCTCATTTTGTGATTGGATGAGAGCATGTCTCTGGCCCAGGCACCACAGTCTCCCTGGAGCTGCCTGCCAAGAAGTGATGTCACCATCTCTGTTTAGACACATCTCATCTCTCCCTTCAACAAGGGCAAAGCACAAAGCACTGGGCTGTCTTTGTCTTTGTCACACACACACACACACACACACACGCATTCACACATACATTCACACACTGATGTAGGTGCCTGGGCTACATGCGTGTCCTCTCTCTTGTGCATACGTGGTCATCACCGTGGTGATGTTGTCTCACCTCACAAAGTGTGCATCCATTCTCCTTCACATCCAGAATCACACAAGACATTCAAATCTGTGCGCTGCCCCGTCCGAGCTCAATTTAGCACTCTTCAGTTTCACCCTCAGGCTGATACCAAACCACTCGAGCTGCCGCACAAGTCTGAGGGAGCATAGAGGTTAGAGAAGTGACCTTGCTGCTGAAGGGTCGCCGGTTTGAGCGACTGGTACAATGTGGGCGGGCGAAATCCTCGACCCACAGCAACTGTTGTCAAGCATGCCAGCTGAACCTGCACTGCTCCTGTGAAAGTGCTTAACAACCAGAAAGATAAGACTGAAGTCATTGTAGTCGGGAGCCCTGTGTGGCCACAAATTAGCTCTCGTACACTGATACTAAGACACAGTTAGGTCACCGCTTCTCCTGCTGTTACTCTGTGTTGTCATCAGTGTTTCTGCTGCTTTTTCACACAGCTACAACCGCTTAGATCTGCTGATAAGTTGCATGTACTTTTAATTTTAATCATTCATAAACGACCTAGCCACAGTTTGAGCCTCTCATGTATTATTATCATGTTTGTGTCACCATATAACAGTGTTTCTGAAATGTAAATCCCTGGATTTTAAGAATCCACAAAGTTGTTTTACAAGACTTGCGGCTGATTTGAAGCTACTTCCAAAATCCCTAAAGATTCATCTGGAATTCATCCTCAAAGATTCTTCTGTTCATCTAGACTGAATATTGTATGTATTCTGTCCGCTGTACAGTAGTTTTGACTCTTTTCTTAAACCAAAAGGAAGGAAGCTGGATGTAACATGTCTGCTTGGCCTTAACATATGAGGCAAGAAAACTAAATTAACAACAACAAAAACAGATTAAAAATCAATTTAATAGTGCAGCAGGTGGAATTAATTTGTTATCCAGATGGGCAGAAGAGTCTGAAGACTCTGAAAATATTTTTTAAAAAAAACAGTGCTTAATGTTCAAAACTAACCCATGTGATCACATTGGTCATTCTGTGAGTCCACGTCTCTATTTCATATACTTTATGCATGGTAACCCATGACCCACTGCTGCATGCTGTCACCGTACTGCGGGCTGAAATCTTTCATACAGTATGAACTCTGCATCTTAAGCACCTGGAGTATATTCCTCAACATTGATATTTAAATGCCAAACGGTGTAGCATATGTGCAGAGATGTATCTGTGAGGAGGCTGACATTTCTGAGCAGTAGAGAGTGGGGGGGGTAATGAGAGGACAAGGAGGAGACAGCCAACCTCCTGACATGAGTTTATATACGAGCTTGTATGTGCAAGAGTGTATGAGTGTATTTTCTAGAGTGTTATGGAGATATGTGCTTTTTTTATATGTGAAAGAATGTGTATGCCCGCATGAGTGTATTTGTGTGTGAGTGACTAAGAGGGCTCGTCATGTGACAGAGCAGTAGAAATAGAGGTCATCAGTTATGGAAGTCACGCATGTCATATCTGAGTGACTAAAGATCACACACTCAGTATTAAGTGTAGCTGACACTTTGCTGCTTTCTTTTTTCAAGTCTGCCTTTTGTAAGCAAATAAAACATACGACATACTCATATGACATAGTTTGTGTGATCGCTTTTAAGCTTGTTAGCTGAAAATCCACTCAAAAAAACATCTTTGGGCTCGAGCTCTTTTGATGTATTAGCCTGATTTATGCAGATAAAATTAAAAATCAACTACTGTACTGATCATCTCTTTGACTTTCAGAGTCTAAAAGAGCAGATGACTCATCTACGGAGTCACCATTTCATGTCATACAGGGGGGATATTTATTGCAGAAGAGACAGAGATAGTTTCTCCGCTAGTGCTGCAGGATAAATAGACAGAAAAATAGACTTCCCCACTACTTCCTGCTAAGAATATACTCACATTAAAGCAGCACAATAGGGTTAAAATACCCATTGCCTTTCATGCAAATACGCCTAAAAGATTTAATACTGATGAATAATTGGGATGAAAACGACCATATTCAAAGATATTAAACATATCAAATATTGATGCAGCATATGAGCAGTATGAATAGCCTCGAACCAAAAATAATAGTATCAAATGCCTATATGCATTCACCTGACATAAAAGATAAGAACAGGAAGAAGATATTAGGATGCAGCACAGGATGAGTAGTGAGGTTTTGAATTTTTAACCTTTAGCTGATATCTAAAATAATACAAGATAATGAAAATCAGGCAGTGCTTTATGCTTCTTTTGCATAATCTGCAGCTTCAGGCCAAAAACTTGACTATATATCGTGTTGTTCACTATATCATCAGATCTAGTGTGCAGTTTCTCTACAACAAAACATACAGTACTGTCTTCTTCTTCCTCCTCTTCTCCCAAATTCCCCAAACAACCGGAGAAAGAGACGAGAGGATGAGGACGAAGAGGGGGGTTGGGGGGGTTGTTGCGTGACAAACAGCAGCTCAAAAACCACATGCCCATATCTCTGCGCTTAGAGGTGAATCGGGTTTGTGTTCTTCTTCCGCTGGGTGATTCTGTCCTCTCCATCCCTTTCCATTTCTCCACTCTCGTCCCCTGTGGACGGGCTGCTCTTGTCCACCATCACATACAAGCACTTACAAGACTCAAATTTACTGTGGAAAAAAAAAAGAGGGGGTGTCAGGGGGGGACTGGCTGTGTTAGGAAAACAGAGTGCAAAGTTTACTGTGAAGAAGAAGAAGAAGCTGAGCAATTTGGTTGTCAAAAAAAAACAACCCCAAAAAAACAGAAGACAAGAGCGGAAAATTGAGACTTTCTCTCTGTGTCTTACATCTCTGAGCTAAGAAGCCTTATCCTGAGTTATTTTGAGAATCCATAGCAACCTCTCAGCTGATCCCTCCCGTGCTGGAGACATGCCTTTCATTGGTATCGCAGCGTTTTGCAACGGCAAAACGGATCTTTATGAGATTCATTCACGTGCCAGGCTTCAAAGAAAAGAGAAGGGAAAAGATGAGGGAGAGAAGAGGAGGGAGAGAGAGAGAGAGAGAGACAAGAGGTGCAGATGGATGAGAGAAATAAAGATATCGCTCAATCGGAGGCTTGAGGAGCTGCACGGGAGCAGAGCGAGCTTTTGAAGTGTTTGTTTTGTTGCTCACGAATGCTGGCAGCTCTATAGATGTGCATTTTGTATATGTGTCATTTTATTCATTTATGTCTGTGTGGAGGAGAGGGGAGAGGAGGGGGGGGGGGGGGGTTGGGCCCCAAGTCTCTTAATAGCCAGCAGATGAGTGTGCGTGTGGGTGTTGTTAAAACACATCTTCGTGAGCAACAACAGCTGGTTTTAGTGCATAACCTGAGAAACACATTGTCATTCAGAATAGATCAGTGGAGCATCCTCAAATTAGCCCTCTTAGTACATGCGGTGCAGTGGTTTTGTTTGTGCCACGTTCTACACTTCATTTACTTACTGATCTTTCACTGTGTTCTTCGAATTTGTGCCATCATAAGCAACATTTTTAAATATTAACCTAATATAATTTGTTCTTCCCTCTTTGTCTTTCTCTCTCTGTTTGCTGCCTCTTTTTCTTGGATCACGACCTCTTCGCTTGTTCCCATTATTGCGCCACACACAGGTAAATACAGTAACTTTCCACTTTCATTTATTCATTCCTGTAGGGTGTATAGAGGATACAACACAGAATGTCAAACCTCTCATGCAGTGGTTGTTTTGCTCTGTGTGATGTATTTTGAGCGCCTTCAGCTACGGCGCAGCACAGGTATCAAGACATGAGGATCTTATAGCTTATGAAAAAGTCTCCTCGAGCCATGGGTGGCTTTTGTGTCAGGATGGATTACCAACTGGGCGAACTGGGCAACTGTCCCGGGGACCCAGAACTCCCGGCGGCCCTAAAAGCTCCAGGATTGCTGTGTCAAATGGTTTGTGCTAACTTGTTTGTGAATATGCAGCAATGAAGCAAAACTAAAAATGATAGGGGCTTTAAAATCCTGCTTGAGGCCTTGTTTTGAAGAGAAAATCTAGTTTTTAAGACCATCATTATTCCAGTTCTTTTGCTTTTATGTTGCATACTCCTAAATGAACGTGTTAAATCAAATCACCACATACTGCAGATAATCTGGGGGCAGAGAAAAAATACACATTGCACTGAAAATTGCATGGAGGAATGGGGGGTATATAGGGACCCAGAATCTCATTTTTGCCATTCAGGCCTTTTAAATGCTGCTGAATAAGAAGTGAATGTGTGTTGAATCTACAGTGAACCAACATGGCCAAATGTAAAGAAAATTGTGGCAAAATATGGTTCATAGATCTATCAAATCCTGCTTTAATGGATTTGTCTGATACCCACAATGTGCAAAAGAAAACACTATATGCACACCAGAAGTTCAGTGCTCACTGTATCAGAAACGCTCCAGTTCATGCCAGAACCTCACCTAGTCGAGGTTTGCTCAGAAGCTCTTTCCACAGAAGCCCACAGAAGCCCCATGGAGACACTTTAATTTGGGAAATTGAGTGCAGCAGGCTCGGCATCTCATTACAGTCTTAGCTTGAAGTGGGATGGGAATGGGGGGGGTTCACTTCCTTATCCAATATCAAGTGGAGTTTTACCCTTTTAAGACCAATGGAGCTGCGTGTAACAAACGCAAGATTAGCTTCTGCCACAGCGTACAGGCCTGCTTACACAGTGAAGGATGCTCAGAGGTAAATAAAACTGGGCTGTAATTGCAGCCGATAACCCCAAAAGATGAAGAGGAATTGTTGAGTGCAGTGAAGGAGATCTAGCTGTGCTTTTTTTTCCCCCTAGAGCTGTTTTTAAGCTTTAAGAGAAAGTCTCAGGTCTTTATTCGCACACACCAAGTAAAAATACAATTTTCTCATGTTTCAAAATCAATTGACCATGATGATGAATGACACGGTTAGTTTATTGGAAATCTTATGATAAGATGATATGATGATCGCTTAAAAAGACATGAATTGGAGGGCTTTCTAAAGGGTCCACTGATTCATGTTTTTCTTTCAAGTCTTAAGTAAGTAAAGTTTACTTGAAGAACTTTAAAAGAATATTTTGATATTTTGGGATATACTTTCTTGCCAAGAGTTAGCTGAGAAGATCGACACCACTCTCATATAGTATCTGTCTGTTAAATATGAAGCTAGATTACAGTCCAGCACATAACCGTCTATAAAACCACCTTGTTGTTTTTACGTTTGCTGCCAAAAACTCATTTTGGATAGTATTAAACATGTCTGCCATGATATACATCTAATTAGAACCACCTGTTCTGACTAAATCTGGATTTTTGAATAAGGAACACAGAGAGATTAACAGCTCAGGTCAGTGTAAAGGACATGTGCGAATGTGTAAATTTAGATGGAGGACAGCTAGAACATAAGAGCAGCACCCGCAGCTCCTTTCAGAACATTTTGCCCATGCTGTACAATAGCAGGAGCTGTGAAATGTCACACAGCTAAAGGTTATTTCCTACTTCATTAGTGCCAGGGGAAAAACAGTGATGCCCATGTTCTGACTGAGCAGGTTTCAGTGGTCAGTGGGCCAAGGACAGTGTTAGTCTGTGATAAGGTGAGAGGAATGCTAAGTGCTGGAGAGTATAGAGGTGATATTAAACAGGCTCCCATTTGTTGAGGAGGAAGTAGAGTAGCAGACAGGATATACAAATACAGACCCCAATACAGACAATTTGTCATTTTAGCCCGTTTTGGATGTTTCACAAGCTGAGCATGTTTGTGTTTTTTGTTCTGGCTGTGTTATCCCCTAATCTGACATAGAAACCACCTCTAAATAAACGTTGTGTAGTCTTGCTTTCCAGTTCTTGTATCAGACATTTCCTCATCTAAAATCAGTAGACTTAGGCTAAGTTTCCACTGTTCTTTACTGCACTTTTTGATCAAATTTCTTGTACACTTGCTTATGTTAAGACAACATTTAGTGCTGATATTTAAATGAAAAAAAAAGTTTTGAATTAAAAAATAAATGTTTATACCCCTCAAACTGAGGTGTAAAATAAAAAAAAGAATCATTTTGGTATCTGTATGAAAACCCAGGTATCATATTGGCCCTGGTATTGAAAAATTTGACACCCAGCCCTAGTCCCTACACACCCATTCACAACTACACACATCCCCAACACCTTGCTCAGCCAGAGAATGGCCAGTCATCACTAGAGCTCATTTTTTTTGAGCCTGGGTTGTACATTCATGATTGGGAGCGCCGGCTGCAGCTGGCTCCAAGCAGCCCCGTTGCTTGGAGGGATTATGGTAGCCGCTATAATTTGCTGTTCTGATAGGGTTCAGGTTCTTCGAGAGCGGCTCATATGGATTGTGTGTTTGAGCGTGGGAGGATGCTTCATTCTGGTGGCTGACACAAGGTCTTGTGATGCCTGGTGTCTAGTGTCCTAGTGTCAGTTCAAATCTCAAGCCTGACTTGTGGCTCAAGAGATGATAGATAGCAACACTGAAAGTATATATTTACATGTTAGTGACACCTTTTGATCTGAGATGCATCCCCCCGTCATCCCAGTTGCTTTTCACTATGAAAACTACTGTATATCAGCAATAATTTAAACATACTGTAGGTAGAGAGAGGTATTTTCCAAACAGCATGTAACAATTACAAATTAGATTAAAAAACTGGGTTGAAATGGAAGTGAATCAGTACTGCTCTCCTGAAAGTGGAGTCGCTAAACATTTTGATATCTGAAAATGGTTTCAGAGTTTATATAGTCAATATATTATATATATAAATGGTGGACTGAGTTGTCCTTGAAAAGTATATTAAATTCATTTCCTGATCTTAACTCATTGCCTAAAACTGTTGCAAGACCACCTTTGACAAAATCATTTAGGAAATTAGTTTCTCTTGTATCTGTACACCTGCTGCAGTGAGGTTAGTTTTTCCTCTTGTTGGATTCTGCCATCTTGTGGCCAAATCAGGTTGCACAGTCATATAAAAGACAAAATCCACCCTAACCGAACATCCAGTAAAGTTTGTTATTTCTATAATACAGTACAGCTCATGAGGTGGATGATGTGGATGTGATCAAGTCTGTACTTAACATTAAAAGCAGAGAGATAGGACCCTGTGGCAGCAGAAGTGCTGGTCTTACTGGGATATTGGTACATTTTTCTCATAGAGACCTTTAAGCTTTATGAAAAACATATGAATTAGGCACTGGTGATGTGGATATAATCCAACCCCTATTACAGCATATTGTGATTTTGCTATATATCATTTTGGTAGCATTAAATACCAAACAAGATGAGGTGCTTTCTCACATCGATGCGAAAAATCCTTTAAGTCCAATATTGCCATAAATCAGTCCCTCTTATTGATTTGTGATGTGGGTGTCAGTGGCCAATTACAAAAATATTAAACAGATAGGTACCTTGATATGTAAGGTATCGCAAAATCTCTAACAGTTGATAAAATTCTATGATTTCACACTATTTTGTCATATCACCAAACCTTATTTGGATGTATTATCTCTCAAAATATCCTAATAATCCCATAAAGAAGTTACTAAATTAGTGTTTATGGACCAGTCAGTCACCAGATGAGATCATAAATTGGTATTGATTGATTTCCAGTATAGAGGAGATGTTGTGTGTAGATTAGCTCTAAGTATTCTTCTTTTTAATATGGTCATGTTGACATTTAACCTCAAGACGATGCATAATATTATATCATTTTTGTGTCTATGTTTACAGAAATATCCCAATTCAATCACCTTTTTTCTTTTATAAAGTGTTTTGATTATTAATCTAGGACCATGATCTCATCTTAAATTTTACAAAGGCCTCATCCACACACGAGCGATTCCACTGTGGCACGTAACACCTCTATTTTACCAGCAGATGGTGCTGTGTCACTATTTAATCTCTTTAGTGCTAACCTCCAATTTGCCACCTCATGCAACACAAACTCATCAGTATTCACCTCCTTATTTCTATACCTCCACTACTGCTCACAGACCTCTCTACTCATATATCTCCTCCAATATCTTCCAACCTGTCTCAACCGTTCATTAGAGTAATCCATTGATCTTGGCAAAGCGATGTGGAAGCTGTGATAATTTCTGAGACCATTTCTCTTGATACTTCCACCAGCGGAATATGAATTGGCTTTCCAGAGAAGGGCAAATCTAAGCTATAAATCACAAGTCATTTGTGTCAGCGGGGCTCCTTCAGACTTCATAATGGTCTTTATCAGGTTAAAAGCAGCAGCCAATGTCAATAAAGATGGAAACAGATGGTTTTCTACTCTGTGTGTCTTCACTTGGGAACACTGTATTTACTGACTGCAGGAGTTAGATCTTATGAACACAGTATTGACATATTGAAGCGGCTGTTTTGGTCTTAGAGCTTTAACACACTGCCATTTTTTGCTCCTGAATGGAAGTTGATGAGGTCTCGACATGCACATGTGTTAATTTGTTTCCCGAAGCTTGATTTGCTGGTGTTTGCAGTGTGTTTGCACGTCTATGAGTTTGTTTGCACTGCCAAGAGGCCAATTAAGCCGCGTGATCAAGTGCAGGTCTCTGCTGGTTGCCGGCGACAGGCGTAGAAGACGTAGTGCTCTGCGTCCACATTGCAGAGGATGGATGGTCTGTTTGGGGACAGTGTGTGTTCTCTCAGTAAAACAGTCATGACAGCTTTCATTTTCATCCATCACCTCCGCCGTGATGATTTGGCCTTTAGAGAAGGGGCCCGTCTATCCGCCCTATTAATGAGATTTTAGGGGATTCAGTTGAACACAAACTTTTTTTTAAGTTGATTCAGGAGGGGTTTTTTGCTTCTCTGCAGCAATGGAACATAATCACTTCATAAATACAGATTTTTCTGGCTTAATTGAACAAGATTATAATAACATTTTGGTGCATTATGTGAATTTATGCTCATCCTGTGCTCGTCTGATTTTTTTTTTCTAGGTTTTATCCAACACTCACCCAAAATATTACATTTGCTCAGTTCAAGAAATTTTTTCATTATCATGAGAACTTTAACCTTATTTCCTTTGCCCCTTTATTGGATTTCTTAATGAGTTTCAGAGTCAGAAAGCAAAACTGCTGTTGAAATGGTATTTCGTGTCCCAAAAGCAAGGTTTGTTGTTATCTATGAGCAGCAGCAGTATTCTTCATGAAGCTGGGGGCCGTAATGAGAAAGTTATGAGATTGTTCCTTCCCCTCTGCGCTGCTGGAGAAGACTGATGAGCCCGAACTTGCAAATAAAGTAAAAACAATCAAGGGTGAGGGTGGGTAGGAGAAAGACACACACAACACACACATACACCGAATAAAAAGAGATGTGCTCGTATACTCATGGAAGATTGATTGTGTCAATATCCACTTCATTTTTTTATGGTGCAATATGTCTCCTCGTAAATTCCCTCCTTCATACTCAGGCTTTAGCTACAGGAAAGAAACTCCACTGGTGATTGAAACTTGTCCACTTAGTTGAATTGGAGCCTTATGAAATTGCGATAGTAATGGGCCTAGTTAAGATTTTACAGGAATAAAATAGATTTTGATAGCAAATGACCAAATCTCCCTGTTGGATTTCTACTCTACAGCAGAGGTCACTTTTCAAACAGTTCCATTAACATTTGCGTTTATGGAAACATTTGCTCATAGCAAATTAAACACCAGATACTCCAGTGTAAAATACCATAAAATTATGTTTCTGGTAGATTTATTTTTTTAACAATTAATGAAATTCCTGCAGTCAAGCATCTTCATGTTTTTTTTATCTTGAATTATCCTGCTCATCATCAAAAACCAAGGTTTCTTGACAACCCTTAAGATTACAGCCTCAGCTTTGACAAAGAGTAGTTTATATTCACACATTCAAGGCTCTCCTCCAAGATCAAGAAGGTCATCAAAGACTTGATCCTGGATTGTGAGATTAACATGAATCATGAAAAAGTCCATTTATAACAATCCCTGAGATACACGATTGTATTATCTGTTATCTGTTTAGTTTTACCATGGACACACATGCGTACACACACTGTGTCTCCATCCAATTTTTGCTCTGGACTTCATTTAGGAGGCATCAGCCACCCACTCAGAGCTCTGTGGACTGACAGTAGTGTGTATGTGCATGCGTAAGTGCTCATTAAACCTTCAAAATGACTTCCGTTAACCTGTCAACCAACCCACATCAATATAGATGTTTCCAGAGCTGCCACAGAGCAGTTTGGATATCAGTAGCATTGTTGTAGAGTAGCATAGTTTTTGTCAGAGTGGATGACAAATGTATGTTTACTGCTTTTGAGTGTATGTGGAGGATGATTCAGTTGTCATAGTTGGGTTTTTTTTAGGAAACATGAGTAATCATATTGTAGTGTGTCTAAAGGAAGTGTAATCCCCGTCTATCTGACTGCAGCACAATCTTTCACATCACCGCAGGCACAGTTAGCTTGTATCTGCTCTGAGTTTTATTCAGGGAGAATGTGATTCTTTTTCCAATCTGTATCAGTGCACAACAAAGTTTGACATTGAGAAAGTTGAAAGATTTTCTGTTTACTCAGGTGCAGAGTGAAGTGGAATCGTGACCTGTTTCTCAAGTTGTGTCTCCATTCCTTGACCCAAACAAAAATGGCAGCTGGAAAAAATAGTTGCTTTCTTGTCGAGTTTCCAGCTCTATTTTGGTCAAGATAAAGTTAGGAACCTTGAGAAACTACACACAGTTATACTTCACTGCACACTAGAGGAAATATAATTTGCACAAGGCAGAAAAAAGAGGATTATGGACATGTCTTCAAAAACTGTTTTTCACAAACATACCTTTTGATGAAAGTTATGTCTTTAACTCAACTGTAGTTATCAGTGAAAAAGCCTCAAAAGTAAAAGCCTTGATTACAAGAGAGGCACAAACTGGGAGTCTTTTTCTGCAGTATTCCTGTTATGCATTGATTGTTTTTCTCTTTATTCTTATCAGACAGCATGGTACAACTCGAAACAATAGGTCCCAAGATCTGTTATGAGAAAAAATAAAATAAGAATATAGTCTAAATGTAATTTGGTCCATAAATCATGGGAGGATACTTTCCGAATGAGTGTGGAAAACTTCAATAAATACTCCAGTAAACAGTGACTTTTTTACATTTTGAAATGTATCTCCTTGTTTTTAATGTTTTGATTGGATTTTGTGCATAAAACTGACTGTTGAAAGTTGCAAGCGGAAGCAGCAGTAACATGATATTGAACAAACAAAAGTCAAGCTCCCTGCAACTCTCAGCAGGGCCCCTGCAACAGTGCACTCTAAAGCCTCCGCCACATGGTGCCAGCTCAACTCGACTCTACTCGCTTTACTTTTCTGGGTTACGTTTTCCACTGCAGATAGTAACCCCTCAATGGGGTGGGGTTTGCAGGGATGACTGTCGCTGAATGTTCAAACATATACAGCTGCTTCATTTGATAACATTAAAAGTAAAGTTAGACTCTGTCGTTGGCTTCCCAACTCATTTTATCAAAAACAAGAATAAAAGAGAGAGAGAGACAGCATGGCGGTGGTCGAGCGAGGAGAGGGAGCGGCGGTAGGGAGAACAAAGCAGTGAATGAGATAAATGACATTATCATATATATATTATATAACCTTATTTTCTGATTATTTCATGGTGGTTACATTCTAAAGCACAAATAAATAACCATTCATACATATTCCCTCGCAGGATGTCTCGTGACGCGCAAGTGATGATTCTATGACGATTCTCTCTGACCAATCAGTGGTCTGCAGTGTTTTCACGTTACCTTTTAGTATCGGCTCAGCTTGCTTGGTACCTCGATAGAGGTGATACCAAAAAAAGTACCGGGTACCAGGTCCTGTTGACAACTTTTGCCCGATGGAAAACCAAAAAAAGCAAATAGAGTCAAGTCGAGTTGAGCCAGTACCATGGAGTGGAAAAGGGGATTAATATACACAGGGCTAAATTTCCTACCAACAATACTGACATAATAGCAGGTTTTGGGTATTCAAAGTGTACTGGTACTTAGCATGAATGGATGCAATGTTTGACACTTTCTTTCTTTATGCTCTTTAACTCTTGAAGCTCTCTGCTGACAGATTATCTCCTTATGTATAATAAAAATCAGTATATTTAGACTTTTAACATCAACCCACACACAGTGAAGAATACATAGATTCCACATATGTAACTCACCAGCAACAGTTGTATCTAGGTTATGCTTTTGATAAAAAACACATGGCAAGCAGTTAGTTTACAATTCCTCCTCTAACGTGTGGTTACCAAGCAGTTTGTGCATCCAGAAAAAGCCTCATGACATTCAAATAAGACTGCAGAGCCAACAAGCAAGAATGAGGTGTAGGCGGTTTCACATCAATGCTCTGCATTTTGTGACTCAGCCATTATGTATGACTTTTGGATCAGATATTTTTGGCATCCCGAAATATCAAAATAGCAGTTTCAAGTAGGAGTTTATTTCACTGCTTAATAAGAACCATTTGGTGCATTTGAGAAGTTTCAGACACTTCTACGGTGTTATATATAATTTTTATTGTTAGTACACGTGCATTTATACTGAAGCGATGTTTGCTGTGATAAAGTCACCTTCAACCTGTTGTAATACAACTGTATAACTTCAAAACTCCTTCATTTTATCTATTCTATAGATACAATACAGCTTTACCACTTACTTTTACAGTTATCTATGAGCAGATTTATGTACATTTACAGTGCAGCTTCCTCTGGTTCTTTTGTCAAGTTCTGTTTCCATGTAGAAAATAAAAGATATTTCCAGTCAGCATATGCGCATGAACTATACTGAAAATAATGATTGACAGTTCATATACCCGAATCAGCATGTTTCTTTAGAAGTGCTGAGCACAACATCGCACGTGATCAGGACAGTCAAAAGCTATATGTTTGTAATGCGGTGTTAGTTCGCTCGAAGATGATTGAAAACCTGCTTCGCTGCTCTCTGCTCGCTCCGGGTTTGATTATTTTCCTGACGGACACTCCAACTGCATCCTGGAATCATCTGTGTCTGTGTTATTTTATGTATGAGTAAACAAATACCTGTTACTAGTGGTAGCGTTGGTGGAGCTAAATATATAGTATCAGCTATGATTAGGCCAACTGAAAAACAGACATATTTTGATGGTAAACAAGGACTGTTTTTCTCTTTTAACAAAGTATAGTTTTACCTGCAAAATCTGGAATGTTAGATATGTTTTTGTTTTGTGTTCTAGCTTTTATTATCTATTTTCCATTTGTGAAACATCAAAACAAATGTCTGTGCAGCATTTTCACATCAATTTTGGAGCATTTTTTAAAATTATGAACAAAAAGTTTGCAGAAAATAACTATGATCTCACCTGTTTATGCGCTTTAAGTACAGATGAGCCTAGCTCCTGAAATGCTTATATTTACAAAATGTATCCAATGTATTCATAATTTTAATAATTACTATAGTTACTCCTCTTACTTGAATTCTCCATAAAATTAGAAGTCTTCTGCAGGAAGACCTGAAGAGAGACCCGAAAAAATAAGAATGTCCGTGGTTAAGAAAGTAGACCCTTTCTTTGTATTCGCTGTCAGGAATCACGGAAGTGGGATGAAGAGGTTAGTCGACCACAGGGATGAAACCTCAAGTCCTTACTGCTCTCAAGAGCACTGAGAAGAACTGTGAGCTCCATTTCCTGCAGCCGCTTTACAGTTGTTTTTGCCTTGTCTTTATCTTAGCTATAGACTAGAGGGAAAAAAAAGCATTTTCAAATGACAACCTACTGACAAAATCTCCTCCTTGAGACTGACTTCTAAGGGAAAAAATGTCAAAGGCTGTTTCAGCTTCCTGCAGAGCTTCGGTGAAAACAACTGGACCGTTAAAAGACTTGGAATTTCCCAGAGGGTGGCAAGCAATACCATAGGTTATAGCCTGCCTCAGTAGCTAAAATGTATCAATCTTCTTTTTTTTTTCCTTTGGCACTGAATGTCTTAAAAAAATAAAACCTGCTTTTAAAGCGGATCAAAAATGGAAAATAATGGTCCCCTGGATTTCATTTTTCACACATTGCTTGGAAAAAATCACACATCAGCCAAAAAGACAACAAATGAGTCAGAGCTTTAAAATGACCATGAAAGACAGAAGGCAACGGTCTCGGGGGACAAAAGCATGGAAGATGCAGTCAGAGGGAGCGTTGGAGAATGAGTGGAAAGAGAAAGCGATATGCAGGACGTGTGTTGTGTGATTTTTAGCAACGCTTGTGATATGACTCTAGGGATGGCATTGTCAGTCCAGACTGAAATATCTCAACAACTATTAGATGGATTGCCTTAAAATTTTGCACAGACATTCATTATCCCTAGAACTTCCGCTCGACTGCTGTGACATGCATTGACAAATCTGAATATGCAGCAAACAGTAGCCCGTGCTTCTCTCCATAACCATACCAATGCATCCACCTCCTGTTCTGCCATTTCTTTTTTCTCCCACTGTATGTACAGTACTGTGCACTCTATCGCCTCAAGGCACAGTATCTTTCTTTATGCACATGCCTACATACATAAGCAGCAATAGGGCTTTTATGTTTGGATATAATGATTCTAGCACAATATTTTATAATGATATCAATGCTTTTAGTTGCTTTTTTTGGTGTCTCTTTGTGCAAAAGTTCCTACTGGAAAATAGGAAAATAGTGTGCATGGATCACGTTGATCATAAAGCAACACTTTCATATATGTATATAAATGATTCCACAAGCACATGCTATTTGTAAAACAGCTGTTATCTTATTAAATTACTCTAAATGCATTGTGTTTGGCTTTTGTCCAAACAGCTTTACCCTGCTGAAAACCTGCCATCTTTTTCTTCTCCCTGTTTATCCACCAGCATTTTGTTTCTTGAATCACATCTTCTCCACTGGATGATGTTCCCAACACACACACACACATTCACTCAACACTGCACCCTTGACAATAGCTCTCTAATGTTTCAGCAGTGACATGATCAGGGCAACGTCCATTACAGCTGTCTGCCCACACATGACTGTTGACACGATCAATATGCCTCTACTGCTGCTCTGCTTCAGACAACCAAGAAGCCTCCATGCAGGGAGGGCCCCATGACCTTTACTGACACCTGCAGATCGAGTGTTTCTTACAAACTCAGCAAGAGACTTTATCCAGCAGATATTAGAACAAGCCAGTAAAGAGACTTGCTAAATTGTCAGTGCAAAAGCAATCAAAAAACACTCAATAGCAATGGCAATCAAAAGGCTCAATTTTTGGAGTGCGCTCAAGGAAATTAGTATTCTAGTCATAGGGATGGAGCAGTTACAGAATTTTTGGGTCTAATTTGAGAGAGGAGAACCCACAAAACAGTTTGAAATAACATTTTGATAATAATAACAGCCGGTGGAATTTGGCGTAGAGTATGGCAGCAGGTGAAGACCCAATTAGGCAGTGGCAAGTGTGATTATGGAAGGTGGCGGTGTTGTGGTGCCTGGAGGGGCCCTTCAGCGAGAGACTGAGCTATCATACAGGGAATTGCATAGAGAATAAGAAAGAAAACTAAAAAGCTTTCTTCACAGAACTTTATTTCAGGAATGTTATCATGAAAATGCAAACAGCAAAAACGCCTTTTTGTCAACAATTTGTCCTGAAAAATGTCCTGTTTCTTCTTCACTAATTTGAGGAAGATTGAATCCAGTTTTTTTGACACTCATAGATCCTTGTCTCTTTCTGTAATCTGGCTCCACACCCAGAGGATGACTGCAGATTTGCCAGTTCCTTCAGCTGACAGTTGAGCTCTTTGGGGAGCGATATGTACCACAGTACATCACAACACAGCTTCAGCTCCTTAAAGGGCCTAGTCTCTAGTCAGCTTGTTAAGAGTGTGTGTTTGACACCATGTGCCAGGCACGGTGACAACAGAGTATGAGGATTCTAACATGCCACCATCTCCCCTGAGTGTCCCCAGTCCTGCAGTACCACAGTGATTTATCATGCGCTACATATCAAATGTGCACTTCAGCAGCTAGTAGAAGCAGGGAAGAATTACCTCTGGAGTGCTGCTATTTACTGCAATATCAACTTTTGATAGTTTGAAATGAAAGCTCTGTGTTGTATTAACTGATCTATTTTTAATACATTTCATGATCCATATCAAAAAAATCAATTCCCATACATTTTGAATATTTTTTGCAATGTGGCACTAACGATAGCAATGTCGGTGGTCAGTCGGTTCACCATTTCGGTCCAGACTGAAATATCTCAACAACCTTTGATGGATATCCGTGAAAATCTGTACAGGCATTCATGGTGCCCAGAGGATGAATCCCACTAAATTTGGCGACCCCTTGACTTTTCATCTGGTGCCATCATGAGGTTGAACATTTGTGGGTGAAATATCTCAACAACTATTGGATGGATTGCCATTAAATTTGATCCATGTATTCATGTCTCCCTCGGGATGAATTATAATAATTATGATGATCCTTTAACTTTTCACATAAGCATCATCACCATCATCAAATCAAAAAAATTTATTATCTAGTGTACTTTGTGTTTAGTGCTAATTAGCAAACATTAACATGCTAACATGCTCAACTAAGATGGTCAAACCAGCATCACAAAGCAGCTAGTGTGGCAGTAGGCTCTTGGTCTTGTTTGTCTATAAATCAACAATATTACCTATATATGTTTACATGACTGGTTCTTAAACAATTATTCAATTATTTTATAGCTTGATCAACAGAAAATAATTGTTAGTTTGTCTCAAGTGTTGGGATTTGCTACTTTTCTCTATTTGACTGCATGTGATTGAAATTAAACAATTTCAGATTTTTAACTGTTGGTTGGACAAAGCAAGCAATTTGAAGACATTATCTTGGGCATTTCCTGACATTTTACAGACTAAATGACTCACCCATCAATAGCAGAAATAACTGACAGATTTATTAATGGTAAAAATAATCATTATTTTGAACCCATGCAAGGTTGTTGTAGCCTGTGGATGAACATTACCATTCAGATTCATCCAGTGGGACATTCAAGAATTTTTAAGACAGCAGTCTTGTCTTACATAAGGTTTGTTTTAAATAAATTGCCATATTTCCCCCCAAGCTTCATTCCTTTTTTTTTTTTTTACAGTTTTGGGCTTCAAATGTGTATTTTTCCACTGCATGTCAGGACAGAGTCTCATGACTCTCTTTCCCAGAATAATTGCTTTCTGTCAGCTCATTTGTCCCAGTTGGGAGACTGTGTACAAGTATTTTCTATAACCAATTAATGTGACTTTTCTGTTGTGTTTACCACTAAAAAAGACCTGGCTCCGGTGATCTCCGGTTGGTGCAGTATGATTTGCATTTTTTTTAAACACGGGAGAATTTATTCAAAGCTGCAAAAGTCTGCCACTGTCATTAATGCTGGTCCATCTCATGTTTCTTGTCTAAAGTTGCAATCGCCACATCCTCATTACGTATGCACAAAATGTCACTCTTTTCTGTTCCTTGTTTGCAGCTCATTTGCAGTTTAAGTGGTTGTTTGACCAAGCAGGCTTGCAGCAAAATGCTCTGTCACAAGCTCACAATGTCTATTAGAGACATACAGTGCACACACACACACACACACACACACAGATACAGAGTAAATGAAAATGTGTGATTTACATACATATCCTCAGGTTACCACAGCTCTGGTATGTGTGGTCTCGTACGCCCACCAATATTGCTACGGGTCATTGCTAAGTGTTTCATGTGTATTTGCTTAACAGCTGGGGGTTTAATGAGGAATTCTTATCTGTCCTTAACAAGACCTCTCAAAGCAGCATCACACTTTTTCCCTACCTAAATGCATATTAGCTTTGCTCCGCAGAAAACACAGATGCCTCTCCAATCCCAGTTTGTGCATTATCACCGCTACTATCTGATATCTGTCAAAGGCTGTAGCTGGCCTCATAGATTAGGACAGCGGTCTGATCAAACACGGGTTTTCAAACCAAAAATCAATTTGTTTGAGCGCTTTGATTGATGAAACAGGACCATGTGTGTTTTTCTTCTTAAGGGATTTGGATGGAAAGAGGGATGCATTTCAAGAGACATGCAGGCCCGCATGAAAGCGCATGAACGCAGACACACACACACACACACGTGTCAGACACACATACAAACACACTCACTCAGGTGCCGTTTTAATGAACCACAGTCTGTGTGTTTGCACAAACTGCCTCAGTGGGCCCATGCGAATAAGCACTTTGATGAAAAATTGATTGGAAATATTATTATTTAAATACCCATCTTTGATAAAAAATTCTAGTAACTGTTTAATTTGTACAACAATGTCCTGCTTTAATTAATTTAAATACTTTCTTGAAGAGTATTAGTCTCTTGATTCATATTTAATTTTCCGTCTGTGATGCTTTGGCAGCTGTGGAAACGCTGAAAGACAAAGAATAGTGTCAATCAGAGCTGGAGAAAACACAGAGAGGATTGAGAGACCCCAGCCAATGAGCACTCTGAACCACTAAGCCATGCCCAGTGCACATCTGTACGATGACGTCAGAGTCCAGTGCACTGCAGAACACAGACAAGTCCCTTTATGTGACTGATGTGCAGAAGGGCTTAGTAGCCCCTGATGGCAAAGATCCTGCACATCCATACTGTCCTACTCAGCAGAAATGCCCCAGAAGGTTGGACACAGGTTGTCACAAATTATAAGGACACACTTTTCTACAATGATTTCACAATGTACCTCTAATTTTTCCCGAAATATCACTGTATGTCTCTATAGTATAACACTTAATTGATAGAAAAAAATGTCAGTTTTAGCTCCTTAATAGTTTTTTGAATGCGTTTTCCATTCATTTTCTTATGTTATGAAAATAATTTGAGACTTGCTAAGGTTAGCAAACCACCATGGTGAACATGGTGAGCCTAGGAAGCACATCCATATTGGACAATTCACGATTTACATCCAGTTATGTCCATTGTGCAGTGCCAACACAGTAAATTGTGTCTCCTTTATGGAGCAAAGACTGAAGTAAGGATGAGCAGGTCAGGTGGATGGATGACTGTCATGTGGGAGAGTGGAGTTTACGTCCCCTCACAGACCTGATATTAAATGTTTTAGTCGCCTAAACTTGACTATAGTGATCGTTTCACACTCGTAACCATACTGTAGTTGCCCAGATATCATAGAAAGCAAGAATGTTGTCTTGCCAGTTTTCTTAAATTATCATTATAGGGTATTGTAGACATTTCAGATCAATCTGCAACTAAAGTGCGTTACCAAAATGATGATGTAAGGTATAGCTGTGAAATGAAGTCTATATGATTCGCACTAAATTGACTAAAACAAGCAAAAGCACTGATATGTTCCTATTATGTCGGAATCTAATTACTGACGTTTGCTAAATATAATGTAGGGTTGTTGTTGAAACCTTAGTCAACCCGATGTGACATCTCTGTAGGCTAAGCAGTCATTTTTTGTAAGCTCTTGCTGTTACGACGAGACACAGGGCTGGGCATGTCTGCTGACAAGACTGACCCCAGGATGTCTCCCACTGAGCTTTGCCCAAGTTTTATCAGCCAATCAGATGCCTGGACCTCAGGCCCCATCTGGAGCATCTCTGCTCTGCTGGAGCATCTCTGCTTCTAATTTATTATTTCTGTTGTCTTAATTTTCTTGTAAATGCATCTCATTTGCTCTCGCCTTCTTATTTACCCATGTAAGGTCAAGCCCTCAGTGAATATCTGGCATTAAAACAACAAAACAGCGTCGAGGGTGAATTTGAGGAGCAAGTCTGTGTTATTTTTGAGTCAATACACAGTTGAATATTCCCAGGTCAGGAGTGCAACCTCAGCTCAGTCTGGTTAATGGGATCTGCTGCTCCACAGTTGGAAATTCTGTTAACCTGCTATGTCAAGAGCAAATACTTTGAAGTCCCCCAAAACCGAATCTTTCCGAAGACCGCGAGGCTAGCAGTGAGTTCAACCCACTCGGCTTAATCAAGCTCACTGAACTGTGTCTAACAACATAAAATCAAGCCAGAAAATGAACTGCTTGGGCTGTCCCTAACAGTAACTAATCTTGATTTAATATCTGAATTATGGCTGAATACTTTGCTTTTTCATCCAATTATCAGAGTCGTCTTTATCAAGATACAAAATGTTAACTTGAATGCTGGCACCCATTTCAATGGAACAAAGAAAATAATTTCATTTTTAACTTTTTTTCCAGATGGCTCTTGGTAGCTTGGACCGAGAATTGGATTAGACCATTCAGCAAATGTGGATTAGTCTCATGAAAAGGCCACTTGATGAGAGAAAATTGGATGAAAAGTGGAGGCACGTCACCCTTGGTTGGAAGTCTGTTAAAGTGGAACTGCTTTTCTTCATATAAAATTGCAGTTAAAAGCTGCCTCCAGTCAATGCCCTTGTCTTAAATTGGTCGAAGCAGATGTATTTTATAGAAGTGCGTCAGCAAAAAAAAAAAAAAAAAAAAAAAATCAATATAGGCTTTCTGCATGGGAACATGGCAGGTCTGTGAAAGAAGGAAGACAGTGAAAGCGGTGGAAATGTTTCAGAGACAGCTCGATAATGGATGTTGGCCCGAGATGTGACTGGAAAGAAGAAGACATGGTGGCTCTCCATTTTAAGTAAAGTGAGCTTGTGACATATATGAAAATAATGAAGTAGCTTGTTGAATTAGTGCTAGCTGACACTCAAAAATGGCAAATTGGTGATAAAAACAGGTTGTTAACTGGATGACTTTGGGTCCAAGGCAAACGACTTTAAGACAAAAGCGCATGAAAGCTTTATTGCATGCTTTAATGAAAGGTGAAGGACTTCCCACATACATCCAGACAACACTGATGAAACAGTCAGTCATCCAAAATGCACCCTATCCATCATGGTGACTGAAGAAAAACTAATTTTTAGTAAAATTCCAGCACTGGTCTGACACATTTAATCATTTTTTTAACCTATATTTACCTATGTGACCTGCTCCTTCTAGTTTATTTAACCGCTGATGAATTCTACACTTGAAACACCACAATCTTCTTCCTTCTGAGTGAACAGACAAGGCCAATCTTTCACACTGTATGTTTTAGACAGTGATAACTTCTCGTCCACAGAGAAAATAAGCATCAGTCTCTTCCTCAAATCAATACTGAGCTACACTGCAAAAAAAATGCGCATCATCAGCACTTACATTCTCAACACGCTGTTTCATAAAATCTAATCTTTTTTGTATGTATTTTTCATTGCAGCACACACAAACAAAAAAAAGGGGGGGAATAACCACCAGACCCTGACAAATAGGCTATTTTGTTTGGGCTTGTTGGGTGAACATGAAATGACTTTGAATTTCTTTGCAACAAAAGGACATTTTTTACAGTGCAAACACGGAGCAAACGTGTGACTCTGCTGCCAATCGAGACACCCAGTATGTTGCTGGCTGAGCCCGGCTGTGATGCTCTGACTGGTTATTGGTGAAGCCAAGAGGAGCAGGGAGGCGATAATCCGCGCACAGACGGACCCATCCGAGCCGCTGGCAGAGCTGCTTGCAGCGGGCGTCGGGGGACCATGGATCCGCTGTCTCTCCGCGGGTTTTACTCTCCAGACAAATCATTAGGACACACAGAATAGTCATTTTTTGCATGCGAGCGGGGAGGTGCAAAGAAGACAAGAGAGTTGATTTTTGTTTTCACTTCTTTTTGTGATCACGGTTTTTCTTTTCCTTCTCTCGGAAGCGTTGCGCATCTTACCGGAGCGCTTCACCATCCGATGCCGGGAGCGCAGCGTCGGGTCAGGGGCTGATCCGAGTCCTCGCTTCGGGATCGTTTTTCGAGTTTCCGTGAACACTTTACGTTTGGTTGATTTAAAAAACACACACACACACACACATACACGGATCAGTTCTGGATTGCTTGTCCAACAAAGGGATTATGATTTTCTCAGATATGAGTACGGGGACCAACTCCCCCAAGGTGCATCCACCGAATGGGACGAGGTTTTACACGTTCCAGGCAAGTGAACTGCGGGGTTTTTAGCCTCTTTTATACCGTCTGTGGATCTTCTCCTTTCTTCTTTCAGTGTCTGTCAGAGCTTTACTGTTTTGAAAAGAGTAGGATGCTGTGTGGTGGCATATTTGTGTGTAAGATTGTCTGCAGAGCTGAGTTTTGGGTGTTTCCTACCTGCATGTGTTGACTGACCCCTTTCAGACTAGCTCAATCCTAATTGTCCAGGAGTTTGTATTGCATTTGCAATACAGCCCACGCCTACTGTTTTCCATTAAGATGTTGCCAGAAATATATATATATATTTATATATAATGTCTTTTTGAATTGAGTAAAGTTAAAGCAAAGTGAATGCTCAGGGTGTGCTCTCAGTCATTCCATAAAGAAATAACAGATTAAAAGAAAAAAAGATTTCTATGGTTTCAGACTTCATCTTATTAAATAAAACATCTGAGGGTGGTATTGTGAGAAACTAGAATTCAGAGTTCATCTCCATCTAGCTACTGTATAATGATGTTAAATTATTCATGCTTAGCCCACTGTATCTCACTCCTTGTATATCTATATTTGAATTGTGCGCTACTTCTATTAGCTATATTATCCTTGTTTCTAAAGAGAAAGTGCACAGTGCCTTACACTGATTGCTGTACGCTGCCCGTGCATATTTCAGCACTGCCCAGAGCCCATGCATGGCAATGAAGCAGTGTCAGTGGATATTGATCGAATGTGTTCCATATGACTCTTGTAACTAAGCCAGCACTTTCTGTTTTTACTGTGGGTGTAAGGAAGAAGGGAAGGAAATGTTTCAGTGAGTGAGGATTTCATCCTCAGGATTTCTCATGGCAGTATTCAAGAACCTGCTGGTTGCCTTTGCAGTATGAAATGGGGGAAAAAAAAAAGGTGATGATGGTGGGGGGGGTAGGGGGGGGGGTGAATTTTGCATCCGGTGCAGTCAGCGTGATTTCATAAGCCGCTGCTTTACTGAAGATGAGTGGAAAGTGGTTTGTGGGTTGCTTTTCAAGTGAGCTGAAGTGCTGATGGGAGTTCTGTTTTAGATGACATGTTTATGTAGAAATACACCTGCCTCATCAGTCTAATCACGATCTGGGCCGGCAACACAGCTGAGAGCCTCATCCTCACTTGCAAGTTTAACTTCTGTTTATCATATTTGTTGGTATAACGATATTTAAGATGACTCCTTGCTTTTATTGTAAACAGCAAGGAAAGGCCTGGAGCTGCAAAAGCCCAATAAGGCACAGTATCATTATCTCTGCCTCTTAAATCACATCATACAATATCTTGTTCGTCAGCCCTTTAACCACTGGGCCTCTCTGACTTTTGCGTTTGAAGATTTTACCCTTCAGTGTTTGTCTGGAGCGTCATAAACCTCAGCTTTACCTTTTCATGTCAAATCATTAGTGAGTAAAAGCTCCCCTGAGGGCTTGTACCTGGTGGAAGAAGCTCCTCTGATATCACAAAATTAAAGACGTACTGTAACTCACAGATGATAGTACCAGGAAATCCCCATAAAAAGGAATTGTAGGGAAAGTCAGTACTGGGCCACTTCAATACACATAAATCAAAACTCTTCTACCTTGAGGTCATATAGGATCTGTCATGCTTGGGTAGGTAAAAACATGCATCACTGCACTGAGCCATGCCAAATCAGTGCTCTCTCAGTACGGCCATTTTGAACACAGTTCCTCTCAGATTGTTTACCAACTCCTAATGATATTCATTTTATCAGATTGCCCTTCCTAGTTTGCAATTATAAATGGGCCGAGGCAAATTGAATTAAATTGCAAAGTAGGTGTCTTTTGAAGCCACTGCGTCTCCAGCAGGGTGATGAAGTTATTCAGTTCCTTTAGTATTCACCCAGGCTCTGCAAACATGTACCTAGAATTGTCAGAGTTTGCTTAGTTTGGGATCCTGCTAGTCTGCTACACAGCTGTGTCTACAGTCTCTGTATCTTGCTCCGACTCTCAACCGTTATCTCCTTAGTGACATTTGGAGGGAATAGAGGTGGAAAATTTACATGAAGCACAGACATCAGGAGGATAAAATAGCACTCCCCTTTTTGTAAACCTGTTGTCAACAAATGGTCAGAAAATGATGGAGGACCAAGAGTCTGCAGCCAGCAGATTGAGGCTGTACTTAGGAAAAGTGATGCTCTAAGCCAAATTCTAATGCTAGCTTTGAAACATGCTCACAATGTCAATGCTAACATGCCGATGTGTAGCAGGTATAATGTTTACCCTGTTAACCTTCTTAGTTTAGCATATTAACATGCTAACCTTGGCTAATTAGTGTTAAACTTAACGTACAATAGAGGCTAATGGAAATGTCATTAGTTTAGCAGGTTATTAGTCATAAACCAAAGCACTGGACTAATTTAGAAGTTGGAACTCAATGAAAAGTTAAGGAATAACGAAAGCTATTCAAATTCATTCTGGTGGGGACATGGATGTCTCTACCACACATCATGGCAGTCCATCCAATAATTGTCAAGACATTTCATTCAAAACCCTGATGTTACTGTGGTATTGTGTTATGGTGGTGCTGCAGTCAAAGCCATTAGGTATCACATAAGTCATATGGATACATTATCTGGGACCCATGAATGTCTGTGCAGAATTTGGCGCCAACCCATCTTGTAAATTAGATATTTCACAGTGTAAGGGTAAACTTTTGACCCGCTGGTGGCACTAGGTGATAAGTCGGGGAATTTCCAAAGTCATTAGGATTCATCCTTGGGGGACTGAAAATGTCTGCACAATTTTTTTATGGCATTCCATTCAGTAGTTGAGATATGTCAGTCTGGACCCAAGTGGTGGACTTTGTCATCCCTAGACCCACACTGCTAAAGTGTCTGCTCCTTAAACATGCTATTTCTGCATAGTGACAAGGTGACAAGGAGGAATGAGGCAAGTGTCGGTACATTATGGTGTGTATATCCCTTTCAGTGCTTTTCTAATGTGTGGGTGTTGGAGTGACATCCAAGAAGATTCTTCCCATGGGAGAAGGTTTACTGGCAGCGCTCAGAACCCACAGGACCATATTAGCGGGTTCAGAGCAGAGTCTTAACCACGAGTCTCTTCAATGTGACACAACGTCTTATGCTCAGAGCATGACCATGAATGTTGTGCTACCTCATAAAATCCAAGAGATATATTAGATACCCCTTCTAGTCATTATAAAAACAGGAAAAGTCAATGTAATGTCACATTAAGCAACACTTTATAGAGCTGTAGAGTCAATTGGAGAAATAGGATTCATTATGTTTCTGCTCGCTGGATGATTTTCTGGCAAGATGCATATAGTCCTGGGATTTGAACATTTATGAAATAAGTTTACTGAATGTAACATTTCAAACAAGTTGCATCCAGTATCGTGAGTCAGACTCTAGACACAGTCAGATAGTTGTTTGTTCAAATCATGAAACAGTATCATTGGTGTAATTTCCCATTTTTTACGTGGTCTGAAATAAAAGTGGGTGCATTCAAATTTAGCTCAAGCCTTTTTTCTTCCTTTGTTAGATTATTAGTTGCATTGTCCATGTCCTTGTATTTAATATGACATTGTTCCCATCCCATAATACCCTGCCAAATATTTTGTCAGGGTTGAGCTACCTGAAAAATGAGATATAATTGTTGCTCAGTATTTGTCCTTGGTTGTCAAGTTAGTGCTGCATGTGATTAGTCTCTTCAGCCTTGCCCTAAAGGCTTCTCTCTCTTCTCTCTGTGTCTCAAATGCATTGTTTTCCTCATGGTCCATACAGCCTGTCACCTTTAGCAATAGAAAGTACTGCTGTGGTGAGAGGCTCATACTGTAGAGTTAATTGAAAGTAATTGGATAACAAGAATGAGGTAACACTGACTACTGAATCTAAAGTCACACTGAAGTTGGCAGCCAACTTTCAGACAGATTGTCAGATAAGTTTTCCTCGTCCCTCCAGTCTTTTTTTGTACAAAACTATCCCTCTGGCCCTCTGTTAAAGTGGAGGGGAAGGAAATGAGCTTGTTCTCACTGCTCTCCTTCAAAGTAATCCTCTCTTATGCAGTGAACTGGCATTTGGGAAGTTTATGGCAGCTAGGCCACAGGGGGAATTTGGCTAAAGAGCTGCTGTTTGGGGTCGGGTTCGTCTACAAGCATCTGTCCACAGGGCTCTGTTTGTAAGCACGGCCACAGCCCAGGCCAACCCCGCTTAATCAAACCGTTAAAGCCATGCCTCGTTTGGCTCACCCTTCTGACAGTCTGATTGAGGGTTTGTATTCTGGGCTTGACAGAAAAGATGGATGACACGGCTGCGCACACTGATTAAAAAGTGCTACTTTTCATTTAGCGTGGTGCTTACCTCTTCGCGGGGACGTTTAGACTGCGGCTCAGATTGAAGCTCCGTTGCACGCTACTTAAAGCTGAGTGCAGGAATGGCACAGTGCCTCTTATTCAATGCTACTGTACATCTTCATATATATAAATCAGCGCTGACTCCTGCAGACACTTTGGCACCTTCGCATTCACACCTGAACACTCTCACAAGCTCAATCAGGCTCATGGAGCAGGGAAAGCCTGCAAGACAGGATGACTCATCAGGTGACAGAAGGCAACAGTGTGTATGACAAGTAAACACCTATTTTCTCCGCTCCCAGAGGTGGCTGTCGATGTCTTAACTTTCAGTTTATCCATGTAGTGCAAATCTCAAGTTCATAGTCTCGTGGGCCGGAGCTGAATTCTTTTGCCTTTGTTAGTAGTTTCTTTTTTTTGTGACCTTGGCCTTTTGTATGAAGCTAGTTTGAAAAAGCTGACAGCTGGCAACGATTTTGGGCACTCCAGCAATTTAGTATTTCATTTCCATTAATTTGGGGGGCTCACAAGAGACAGACTTGAAAAGGAAAAGTCAAACTCCATGCAGCAGAGATTAGATATCAGGGTCAATCTCCAAAAACACTGGATCTTACTATGCCCATTATGCAACTCAATAGTGTCTTCTATTAGACCTAGCAAATACCCACATCTCTCAATCTGCGCACCCCAAGTTTGCAACACAAGCTTTGTTTTCAGAATTTGAAGTCTCAAATGCACTCTGTCATAACCCTGATGACATCACTGTGACATGACTGTGTGACTGCGTTGGTCACTCCTTCTGACAAGTAAACTAATCTTCATGTGTTATATCTGTGGAGGGCCTCTTTAAGTAATTTATTATGCTAAAATGCCAAAATTTGTTTCCAGCGTATCCAATATGAAGATTTTTGCTTTTCTCTGTTTTATATCATTGTCAATTAAATATCTTTGGGTTTTGGATTGTTGGTCAGACAAAACAAGGAATTTGAAGGTGTCATCTTGGGCTGCAGGAACCTGTAATGGGCATTTTTTGCTATTTTTCAACATTTTAGTTATTAATTATTATAATTATCTATCAAAAAAACATCAAGAAAGTTGTAGCCGCTGTGACAGTTTAATCTGTTTCTTATCATCTTTGCTTGGCTTTCTATATTAGTGACCTCTCACTATCTACTGCGTGTCAACTCTTACAGTAATCTTCAAAATCCGCATTTGGTGCAGCGTAATGATAGGCTAAATGCAGGGTCCCGCCCCTTTGATGATCTTTGCACATTTATAAAAAGCAGACTGTGTTAACACCAGTCGTCACATGACTCCAGGAGAGTGTCGCAGGTTGATCCGGAGGGAAACGTGGAAGCTCGAGAGCTTTTTCCACTGTTGCTAGCTGTGCGTCTGTTTGATTAGCAGAACTATTTCTGTTCTGATTTGAATAGCAGTGTGTCAGATGTATCCATGGCAACATTTAATTATACATGAAAATACACGACTGCAAAGAAACAAACAAGAAAGACAGACAAAGTCACATCCAGGAATGTAAACTACACAGAAAAGCTGTGTGTCACTCAAGCATAGAGCAGGCACACATACAGTGCATGTACACTCACACACATAGAGTAATACACCCAGTTGTGGGAGCAAGCTTATCCCCCCCAGCTGTCTTACCCAGCGCCCTGTCACACACACGCTCCCTCCCCCTTCCCCTCCTCCTATGTCCCACCCTCCCTCTGTAATGTGCTCAGGGATGGTTGATGGAGCAACAAAAGGTGGCCATATGCAAATGAGAACAAACACGACAAATTGATACACAGCTGACAAATTGAAGTCGAAGTGCTTGACCTTTTATTTGTTACACTGGCAAACGGTAATTGCTTACAAATGCCCCTGACACCCTCACTAACACACACTCATACACACAGTCCTCCACTCTGTATCTATTTCCTGTCGCTGGTCTCGTGTATGTGTGTGTGTGTGTGTGTGTTGGTGGCGTTTGCCCTATTTTCTTGGTCTTTTTTTAATCAGCCCTCGTGCATTTAAAATCTGGCCGGGGCAGATGGGGAAGGGAGTTTGACCCACTTTGATGGATTCCACACCGATTAAAAGGATGAGTGAGCTTTCGAAAGCAAGAGGCCCCATGTACGTGTTTGTGTGTGTGTGTTTGTGTGTGTGCCTGTTGCTGTTATGTATGTGATTGTGTGTGTGAGAGCAAGGGACAGAGAGAAGTAATAGGTGGCTGTCTATTTGTGTACTATTGATGTGTATTTGTTACTGTAAAGCCTCTTCTTTGTTGGTCACTATGTTGCAGCTTTGTTCAAGCCATCTAGGAATCTGTGATCTTGCAATCTAAAGAATTAACAAATATTCAACCAAACTTTGCAGTATCTGTTAGATCCCTGCTGTTTCTCCACAAATATTGGTCCTACTGGAAGTATGCTTGACAATGTTATTAGTCATCAAGCTTCAGTCTCCACAAACAAAAGTCTTTGTTACTATAGTAACTATGGTGCAGTGGACTTTTCTGTAGAATTTGATGTTTGCCTGCAGGCTATGCATTTCTCTGACCTAACATCTCCAACTGTCCATTTATTAAGTTACGGAAACTAAACTTTTCATAATCCTAACCCAAAAAAAAAACCATTTGGTTTATGGAGCTTGCTGACAGCGCTACTTGACATGGTACTAAAAGTACCTCGTAGTAATTCAGGCAAACAAAAAGTTCCATAAGCACATTCACAAAGAGTTCATCCCACCAAACTCATTTTTAGTCTCACTGGAATTTATTTACTTTTTTATTACACAAAAATCTTATCAAATTGAAGCACACATTTTTGGAAAAAGCTGCTGCAAAGTCAGCTATTTTGGTTGGAAATGGTCACAAAAATCCTGGAGGACTGGACTTTCTATTTATATCTACAGATATTCTTTTTTAAAATTATTGTCAACAAAAGCCATCTAAAGACCAGAACTAACATGGTCATGTGTTGGATCCCACACAGATCGTTCCTGCTACCGTAAATACTTGCTAATACACCAAATCTGTGGCTGGTAGTGGTCCCAACAATAGATAGCACTATTTACTCCTATTTAAGTAATGTATGCTAAAAACTACACTGCTCAACTGTTTTGGGAATTGTTCAACCTCATATTTTAAGATTTATTCTTCCAAATGGAATGACTTTGGACCACAGGCTCGTTAGGGATGCCGAAAAATGTTGAGAGACATATTTGATTATCATAGTCTCTTCATGGGATTTGTTGACATTAACAAAAATATTAACATTCCCAGCCTTATTCTTTAATGTGAGACTCAAATTTCTTCCTCTTTATCACACATCATCCTTCAGTCTCCTGGTGTAGTGTCAGCCACAGATATAGCACATGTAAAACAGTGAAGTATAGCTGATACAATGCAAAGCTGGTATCCTCAGAGACTTTCACGCACATGCACACTTTAACAGCACGGATCCCACAGAGATTTTAAAGTGATGTGCACGCGCAGGCCAAGCCATTCACTTCAATTGACTCGAGTGTGGCAACAACCTCTTATCATTGATGCAATTATGGTGTAACCCTTTGCCTGGGTTACTGCAGCAGCAATCTGATCTCATTTATCCAATAATGTGAACTTGAAAGGTAGAGAGTTTTTTAGTGTGTGGCTTGACAGAATACAAAGCTGGTAATTTAACTCTTCCGGAGTGAAATCTAAGCAGAATGAATTTGTCTACTTTTTGTGTGTCTGGTCAAATGCCTGATATGTTACCCATGTGTTTTTCAGTGAATAACTGCATTAATTCTGGAGCATCCAGCGTGGACCAAAGAAAATAAGGTTACATTTTACTGGGGCATAGAGCCTCAAGAAAACCTTTGACCCATTTAAGAAGTGAGCTGTTGCTATGAATCAGAGACACCTTCCCAAATGATTCTCGCTAAGAACAAGTCAGTATCTACTGGCTATGAGACAGGTTTAATGCATATTGGCTGGTTTGGGTGGCAAAAAGAACAAGAGAAGGAGATAGAGTAGTAATTCAGGGCTAGCAATAAAACCAGCCCTACCTCAGCAATGATCACCTCACTAGAGACTCATTCAGCCATCGACATTATGTCCTTTCCCCCTAGATTCAATGCTCAGTCACCAAGTGAGCCAATAGCCAATCGCATTGCAAATGATGTACAACCGCGACACAGAAGAGTAGAACGGCAATGATCATTTCCATCCATCTCCTAGTCTTTGTGTGTCTATTTCTTACACTCTATTTCTTACAGAACTAATTCACAGTTCAATCCATCATAGATTGGAGAGCCTGAAATAATACTTTACGTTTAATGTGGATCGGTTAGTGTCAGCGCCAGTTCTGATCTGCTGGATTGCATCATTTCATCATTACTGGTTTACTCTATTTTAAAGGGGACATATCATGCTTTTTGTGATTTTCTGTTCTTTTTGTTCTGTTATGATGTCGGATGTCTATGTTAAACATAGTCAAAGTTCCAAAACTCAAGGTGAACATATGTAAAAATACTCCTTGCAGCCTGCTCTGAAGGTGTCGTCTATAATGTCACCTCTACTACCTCCTCCTGATGACGTCAGATTGTTCACACACGCCCACAAATGTCCATTCTTTAGCTTTTGTTGCTAAGGTTGCTCCATGGGTTGTTCTGTACGAGAAAAAGAAGTGAAATCCTCCTGCTATTGTTTGTTTACGTAGCCTCCGGAACTCCGGACGTCTGCCGAGGAGCAGCTTCTGGAGGCTGGTCAATTAAAACAGAGTGGGTTCATCGGGAAGGAGGCCTTAAAGAGACAGGAGCTCAAATGGCCTGTTTAAGACAGAGGCTGAACTGAGGGGCTGCATAAAGGGCCAGGATAAGATAAATAAGTGTTTTTGAATCATGTAAAGATATACCAGTAGAGCCTGGAAATGTGCATGATATGTCCCCTTTAAGAAAGAGAACAATGATAGCCTAGTTTATTAATAGGGCAATAGGTCACAATAGATGAGGGTGACTACTCCCCCCCTGCTGGTGTATAAGGGAAACTAAATTATATGTCTTGTTGTGCTTGTGGATTTTAGATTTAAACAGGTAGTTACAGATCAATTTTTTTTATTAACGATTATTTTTTCCCCAAACTTCATCAGTAGTTTCAAATGAAGCTTCAAATGAAACTCCTGGTGGTCTTGTCCTGTTGTGTAGATCAGCAGACAGGGTCCATTGATATTCAGACAGTGTAGGCCCAGGGCAGGCATCACTGTGGCTGTCAGCTTAAAGATGACTCTAAGCCCTTAATGTAATCAGAGTAAAAAAGATGACATGATGGAACAGGGGAACTCAGTAACTGTGTCATTTTCATCCTCACACATGTACTTTGTAGCTCTCACTTCAGTGACTATTGATCGTCTCATCCCATTCATTTGTTCATTCACACATGCAGTAGCTTGGACTCAGCTGATTTCTATCTCTTCCCTCTCTGTCTTCCTCTTTCTGCCTCCCTCTCTTTTTTCATCCGGGAGAGAACGGTCATTCGCTGTCCGTGGTGCTGAAACAGGAATGCCCATTCCATATGGCACTCCTCCATGGCTGTTTTATTTTATAGCTCATACGTGCGCCGTGATGGGAGTAGTGGGGGGGATGTATGGGCCTTCCTATGTTCTATCATTAACTCCGCATCTCTGTCTCTTTGTCTTGCGACCCCCACTCCTTCTCTCTGATTGTAACATACATCTGGATTTATTTCACTACCCTTTCTCTGTGCCAGTTTGATTAATGGGCAAAACACAGTCCATTTGGAGGCCAGACGACTTGGTGTTTTCAAATTGCTATCTGTGTAACTCCTTTCACCGGCCTGCTGTGTTAGACTTCAAAAAATGTCTCGGCGTTTCTCTCATGCACGCTGTCTCTCTGCAACATTATGTTTCCCCCACAGTCACTCACATGAGGTGATTCAGTATGCAGTAGCTTCTGAGAATAATGCAGTGGCAATAAAATCTTTGCTATGTTCAATTACACTAGCTTTGGCTGCATCCTCTTTTACTGCTTGTCCATTAATTTTATCCCCCTTTAGTTCTCTATTACACTGCAGTGGTTCACCTAAAGTGGATTGTTCTATTATAAAATGTAGTTTTGATAAATAGAAACAATCTTTTAACAACATCGCTGCAGTTTAAAGTCATCTGATGGGTCATGTTCTCTCTTGCTGGTCGCATTGTAGTTCTCCAGTCATATTAAGTCTGGCAATCTCTCTGCTGTGACCTTTAACATAGATTTAAACATGTTGTCTCGCGGACAAATGAGAGACAGTGTACTTAATTAGCAAGACATGCCAAGGAAAGTGAAATCTTTCTCTAAGAGAGGAAGTCAATGCGTGGTCATTACAAATTACCTGGCCTCTGACCCCCAGCGTCTATAACCAAGTCAACACAAGATAATGGGTTTTCCTTTTCATGGACGACAGCCCCACATTCCCCCTAAATGAAGGGAATACTGTTTAATAGCCTTAAGCTTTGAATGCTGATACTTTCAAATGAATGATGACCACTGATTTGTGTGTGTGTCACGCAATATAGAAGTAGATTATAAAAGTCAGATCCATCTGGTCTATAAAACATCAGGGTCGTAAAGTTTACAAGGTCGTGTAGAGACTTTGCTCATGGTTTATGTACGTCTGCATCTGAATTATATATCTGAGGTTTTTAGTCTTTCTCAAATGTATATTCAATATATACAAACTGCAAACTGCAAAGCATCTAATCAGATGTAAAAAACCTCATCAGACTTGTTTTGTAGCACATGAGCCTGTATCCCTGCTACTACCACTTTCCTCCCATCATGCACTGAAATGAAACCCTGCAAAATCAATACATCCTCGCAGGCTCACATGGGATAAACTGCATCAGTTCATCCAGCAGCGACACAGAGACTCCCTGCTGAGCCAACACCAGCCTAGCACCTAATGTTTTCCCACAAAGGATTGTTCACCAAGTGCTACCAGTGAGCATCTGTGTGTTTTAGAAAGCCAATAGAGAACTTATTAGAAAAGATCTTCACAGCTCTCCCATCCGGTTTCTGTTTGTAGAAACAGCCTCACCTGCTGTGGTGAGTTTCACTCTCTCTGGCATCGAGCTCCGGCTCAAACCGAGGAGCTGAGAACATTTTCACTTTTTTCCCCCTAAAAAGATGATTTGTGCCAAGAACCCTGCAGGTGAGCTCGGAGTGTCAGGCCATTTAGGATTTTTAATGAAAGTGTATAATGTCGCAGCTGGCAATTAGACTGAAGGGAACTCACAGACAGGGCACTAGGGAAGTCTTGAGCCAGCTTACCAGTGGCACAGCAATTACCATGGAAAGATACTGAGGGACAGATTAGATTGGCCACCTTCCCTTTTTTGAGGAAAAAAAGGACCGTTTTCTACCATTTTTTTTCTGTTTTTATGTTAGTCAGATTGTTTTCTGAGCTATGGAAGTGGTTCTGCTGCTGCTGGTTCTAACATTGTGATCCATGGTTACCAGGATGTTATTATTGTCACAGCTTGATATTATGATAATAAAAACATGTTTTGTTTAGTTGCTTGGTCATTATAGCATGCCTTGCGGCTTCTGTACATATATTTGCACTGTGTAGAGTCTGTATCAGTGGCATAAACTACATGTAGTTTCCCAGTTGTAGCAGCTGCTGACAATCCCAATTCATCTCTCGGCTGTAAAAAACGTGGTGATTATACCAGTCTATGTTTAAAAAGATGGCTTTCAGTTTCCTTAAATGTGTTAGCTAGAGTTTTAGTTCGGATATGATTTACAGTGTCCTCTTTTACTTCCTGACGGGGCATATCAGTTGTGAAAAATTACTCTCCTTAAACTGTTCAATGACCACCGAATATGTGCACATTCAGTATAGATGATATACTGTTATCTTTATCTGGCATTTCTATAATGAACTAAAAAGCGGACCCATACGGCCCATCACAGAGTCTGAGTGTGAGGCACAAGTGCCTCTCTTTCCATCCATTAAAAAGCTCCTTTGTATTCAGAGGTTGATTACATGCTGCAGGCTACAGAGTCCCTCTATCAGGAGTTTTGGCAGTTTAGCCTGAGAGTCGCTGTCTGACAGCGATGAGCACCATGTTGGCAGACAGGCTGCTGAAACGCTCGCAGTAACATGAAAGGTGAAGTGTGTGGTCAAGTACTTCTTGTTGTACCGCGACCATACTCAAGCTACAGGCTTTAAAAGCTGCACTGTCTTCTGTCTGTTGAAAGCATGCAGGTGTTTTAGGATTCGGGATAAAAGCAAAACTCAGAGGTAAAATTGCCAGAAAGCAGCAATGAGTTCCACCCATGAGAAAGGTTCATTTCATTGACTGTGTTTTAACAAGCTTTTTCCATAAGAATTTTTGTTCTTGGTAATTTAGTATTAAACTGTGAAGTACAAATTAGATTCATGCCAAAACATTATGATCACAATTGTGAATCTGATGCATTCTTTTTGGAAGTAAATTATAGTGAAATTAAAGTGTGGCTCATTTTTCTGGAGTGTTCTCGAAGGAACGCTGGGAGTCCCTGGACCCCAACGTCAAGTACCTCTTCATGCAGGAAATGCCTTCTGTCTCTGTCTCTGTAATAAGCCCGATGCCGACACAAAGCAGGCCACTGACTGGCGTTAGCTCTGTGATCTGTGCAAATGTGAGCTGACAGCTAGCCTGGCATGGCATGGCTCTGACCAGGCCCTGTGGCCCTGCAGGCCATTCCAGCCCCCCACTAGAGGAGGGAGCACCACCTGCTTCATGGCGATCACTTTAACGTGCAACAGAGGCACTGTCCGCCCTACAAAGACCTCAGCATCCACCCTTGGTTGCCGTGGAGACGGTGGCTGCGGCTCGTCTCGACTCAAGCTGGTGGATCGACTTTGCCACACCCATGGGTGTCTGGAATGAAAGAAGGGGAGGGTATAGAGGGGATGTGTGAGATAAGTGCGAGAGAATAGCAGCAAGGATAATACCATATTTTCTGTTACTGTAATAATCACCTTAAGCCATGATGCAGAATATTTTATTGTCCTTTAAATATTCTGTCATGTGCCATAGGAATTGTACAGACTAGGGCTATCAATTACAAAGATTAGCAATTAAAATTAGCAGATTTGCATAGTATTGAGAGATGAGGCAGGCAATTCCTTCCTGCCTTGTTTTTGTTTAATTTCTTAAGTTTTGTAAGTACGTTTTTACTGTGGAAAATCCAAAACATTTCAAACATTACTTGGAGCAGTAGGGTCAGGATGTTCCTGATCAGGTGGGTGGTTTCTCCCATGGTGCTGCTGAGAAAACATGTGCTAAAAACAAACCGGCCAGCTGGAAGACGGTGCTGCAGGATTGTGAGGTATTGAAGGAGCAACAGCCGAGGAGGAGGAAGAGGAGGAATGGGGAGTTGGTGATGCATTCAGTTCAGTCAGCTGTGAAAAATAAATGGATTCATAAAGATTTGTTTTTGGAAGCATTCAACAGACGGGTTCGGATTCATGACATATCACAAAGATTGGTTGTCCAGCCATCTCGCCTTTCATTGGCGTCCCACCATTCATCAGATTTTTCCAAATATCTTTAAATTATAGTTTATCTGTTGATTTGCTTGGATTTGATCATCAGCCTTGGAGTCACTTTTGCAAATATTGTTTAAAATGGCAATTATTATGTAGCTGAATGGTTACTGTGCATGACACATAACCGCAACGTCCCTGGATCAATCAATTCCTGGAAGGGATCTTTGTTGCATGTCATGACCATCTCTCTCTCTCCTGGTTTCATGTCTACCTATTCACTATCCAAAAAAAACCAAACCAGTACTGCAGGCATTGGATATGTTGTATAATAGCTAGTATTGCACATGGAGTAGATTTCCCCCAGTGCAAAAGTAAACAATAGATCCTGAGGCTGCAAATGATTACAAGTGGGACTTTCCTGCAACACAGTTCATTATTCACAAAGCCAGGAGGCCTTGCCCAGCCTGGGAATAGCCAGAACTACAGCCTAGCATGTATGCTAATGCTAAAGCTTGCAATGCTTTGATCTGTAATTAAACAGTGACTGTGAGAACAACAAATTAAGGATTAGATGTAAATTCAAAACAATGAATTTTCTGCAGTTCCCTGAAATTCTGGTGTAAGAGTGTGTAGAGAGCAGGTGGGCCTAAACCGTATTACTAGTACCTAGCATACCAGGGGCAGGATTAATGCAGCATATATATATATATATATATATATATATATATATATATATATATATATATATATATATATATATATATATATATATATATATATATATAGTGTATATGGCCCACTGATATGACCCATGCCCTGACATGCCATAGTGACTCCAAGTGTACATGTTCCCCTATTTGTTGTACTGCCTTGAATAATTCAGAACAAACTATAAAGTCCGTGTGTTTATTTTAAAGAATGTTGTGAATTATTAATGTGTATTTATGTATTTATTTATGAGTTGGCCCAGGTATGGTAGCATTCACATTAGATCATGCATGCAACCTGTATGTTCTGAAGGAAACCTTGCGCTATTGTACTAAAGGTTAGGTGAACAGTTAAATGCCTGTGATTGTACATATATACAATCAACTACAAGTATTGCATGTCCATCAGTACATGAATCAACAAAAATAACTGATACAATAATATTATAAGAATAAATATGTCATCTTCCCTGAAAAGAAATGCCAAGAAAGTATTTTATTTGGGGATTTTTAATAATTAAAATACTGAGAATCTTTTAAGCTTTGAGATGGACTTTTCTTCAAATATCTTCTTTTTGCTGTGAGTTGGTTTTTCCCAGTTGGAAATTGAATTTATTTATGAAAGATTTGACAAATATAACTGCTCAGTTTTACACTAGCTAGTAGGGCTGCACGATCTTGGAAAAAACTGACATTGTGATGTCTTTTTTCTGCGATATATATATATATATATATATATATATATATATATATATATATATATATATATATATATATATATATGTAGCAAAGCTGGGGAGAGACTCAGCCGCATTTCTCCATTCTCTGTTTAGGAGCAGCTGAGATTGTCATTAAAATGAGAATAGCTGGTCCACCTTAAAGGCCAGTCCACCTTAAATGAGCCTGGACAGGTTTATGCTCCATGTCAAGAACTTTGCTCATAAACACTACACAGTGTTCAGTGTTCTATGTGCTCTGTTGAATGGGTGCACTTGATCAGTTTATCAAACAACCAAAATGGGCAGCGCTCATTTTCAGGTTTCCAGGTCGTAATGTAAGATGAAACAATACATCATGCAGCCCTACTAGCTAGAGTACGTCTCTGTAGATGACTGTTTTTAAAAAAAAAACGGGAGAGGTGTTAATGCTTAAGACTGATTTAGAAAGAACAGTTGTGAAAGAGTGGCTGTCAGCAAGCCATTAATTTATCCATATTCTCTAAATGGTCTTCATACATAACTGTGTCTCGATGCCGTATGTGATAACATCAGACTGGAGTCCGTCCAGAGGTGGCACTTCTGAGTTTGCTTTGATATTTGAAATAGTTGATAAAAAATTGGCATATTGTGCAGGACAAGATTGAGAACAAGATTCAAGATCCTTTTATTGTCATTCAGTAAAACATCAGAGATGCAAAGCAGAACGAAATTATGAGCATGGTCCTGTTAAAACACAGATAAATAAAAAGAAAAACAGTATATAAAAAGAGAGCTCTATCAAAAAATCTGTATAAAAAACTGAATAATAAATAATAATAAATAATTTCTGGACATTGCACAGGTGTGAGGTGTAAGGAATGTAAACATGAAAAGAAAGAGAGAGAGTTGTTGCACGTATGATTGTGTTATATTGCACACAAGAAGAAGAAGACTGATGGCAAAATGATAAAAATAATTACAATTTTAACTTTTTTTTAACATTATTTACCCTCCTGGCTTCATTTATACAGGCAGATCCAATGTTATTTCTTGATTTTCTTCATTTTTTTTCTCCAAGTATGAACCACAAAGATTACATGAAATGTGGTTTAAACCCCACACTACATCAGGCTTGGAGTTGACCAACTCAGTTTATGTTTTAAGTGTCATTGTTGGTCACTCTATATACAATATAAAGAATATTGTCCATCACATATCACACTAAGAAGATTGGGGAACAATGAATATTCTGAGCAAATAAAATACACATAGACCAGCTAACACAGTCAAGATTATACCAAAACATAATTCAATCAGACAAAAGTATTAATGAAAACTTTATTATGTAGTTTATATTTAAAAGTGATTCATTACTAAGATAAACAAAGAGTACAGATACAAATTTACAGTACAGTATGATCTGCTCCCTTGCACTTGAATGGGCCTCATAATATTTGCATGCATTTGATATATTTCTCAACAGTCATATGACATGTTCAGCTCATTAAGGTTCAACTAACGAGGAGCCTGATCCAGATCCTCTGACATGTTGTTGTCTGTCAGAGTCTAATGGATTATTCATGGTCATGTTGACACAAGTGCTTCCACTTAAAAGCGCTGAAACAATGTGTGTTGCGTCAACCTCCCGTACCTCTAAAACACATAAATCTTCCCTTAGCTGCTGGGTAAAGATGTGTGCATTGTACACATGTGGTGTGTATTTGTAGGCATTAATGGCTTTTAGTGTGCCATGGGAACAGTGAGATGCGTGCTCTGAATCTGACCTCCATGTGTTGAACATACACAGTATGTTCAAGTGAGTGCTCTAATGTGTGTGTTTTTGCAAGTAATTGAGTGCAAGAAGGAAGTCTTACAGTTGTATTTTTCTTCAAATAATTGAGAAGTCTGAATATGGTGGCAGGATAACTTCACTTGTATAAATCTGCTTTCTTCAACCAAGTGATATTAACATAATTCTACCTTATTTCAATGAGCTGACAGTAGTTTCTAAAAACTCCATTGGAAACAAATGGAATCACCTTTAATTTTTGGCAGATTCTCTTAGATATTTGATAGAAAGCCAGATTTTATTAAAAAAAACACTAGATTTGAGATGGATTTTCTGCACCGTGTGCATGTCTGACAACTTAAGCTACTTTCACATGATCAGCATCAAAGTGCTTAACACCGCGTAAAACCATTCATTTTTTATGAAGGGAGCGTGATGCCCGATTTAGCAGAAACGCTTCGCCTGCCGCAGGGAACCACTCGAGCAAAACGCACATCCCCGACGCTCTGAGCTGAAAATGATTTTTAAACTTTGACCAAGTTTGACATTGACCTGTCATAGTTGTTAGCGGTTTTCAGTGATCACGAACGCAGCTCTTGATGCTTGTCATGTGAGAACTCGGCGTTGCATCACTGTTCGCCGGAGGCCAGCTGATATAAGTTGCTAAAAAAAAAAGTCTGTTCTATACACAGCCATGTATCTCAACTTAGAGTCTGGGTGCACTTCAACATGCTGTCATAGAGTTTCAGTGAGAGGAGAGCGAGTTTGTGCAAGAGAGTGATGGACTCGAGTACCTGGAATGGGTGAGACGTGATCTATTTTGTTAGGAGGTTGGATGGGTAGCTCTCTGTGCCAAGTGTTTTTATGTGTGTCAGGGGGTCTGGTTTGTGAGTGGAAACAGGAGCTCTTGGGTGCGTAGTGGGCTGATATGGTCTGATGTTTGAAGAGGTGGTTGACAGGCTATTCAGCCATTGTGTGAGATGGGAATTGCTCCAATTGCAGGCTGTTTTCAAAGCTTCATCCTCGACCATCTCCTTTCTTTTCCTTACCCTTAGCGTGTTTCTCTAACAAACCCACAACCACATTCATTTTTTCTGACTCCTATATTGTCATCTTTTTCCTTTTTCATCTTATTTCCACCTCCTCACCCATTCATGTAATACATTTCAGTTTCTTGCAGGTTGTACATATTAATTACAGTCTAGTTCCACAGTTTCTTTGTTCTTGAATAAATTAAGGGCTTTTCAACATAATATTGCATAATGAACACATTTTTAGATATCAAAGAATTTTAAATCAACCGTTTCCTTTTACTTTGGAAATAAGTGTTTTCCAGATATCTTTCCTTCAGTTTACTGTTTATCTCTTTTGGATTTGGGGTTTTCTTAACAGGAAGGCTTGTTTTGTTCATCTCTCTAGCCTTGTTTTTGGGTCACTACAAGATGTGTTGCGGTACACAGGAGTTCCTTACAACTGCTTTAAAGGGTTACAAATTCTTTCCATATGATTTCCCTTTTAGAATACTTTTCATAAGCAACATGCTTGATGGTTGAAATAGAAATCTTAGCTGAAGATTGGATAATATCACTGGAAATAAGTGGAATTATCTCACCTTACTGGCTGAATTTTGCATTTTTTAAAGACGTTTTTGTTTCCAAGACTCAATGCTGAAGTAACTGGCTCATTGAGATGCATTTTTCTGGCAGTGTAGCATGTCAGCATCACACCTCATATTCTTCCACACACCTCTGCAGGCCTCTCTGAATGTGTTGGGTGGAGTGCTCTTCTCTTCTCCTGCCAACAAGTGGCTGTCACTTTTCTCTTAAAAGCACATTTTGACCGGTCTCCAGTAGAGCACTGTGCACTGTTGTTGTCTGTCACAGGCATTTCAATGATCCTTCAGTCTGCTCTCGTTGAACTTCTGTCTTTTTCAACCGGTGTGTGTGTGAGAGTTTTGCTGCCAGTGTTCCCTCCCTGATGAGATTTCACACTCTTGTGGCGGCAGCAATTACGTTATCCTTGCGTAATGCTGATTTCATGCTTGGCATACGTCTTGTCACAGATGCTGCACCCAGTTTTCCAGCACCATTCTTTTTATGCCTTGGTGGCACCCTTCAATGTGATAGTGTTATCTTTTTGCTCTCTGTTAATCTTCATTAAAATGCTTGGTGGAAGTAAATATATAGGACGTTATCAGATTAGTTTGGGTGCAAGACTTAATAGTCCTGTACCCAAGGGAAGAAAAAGAATATTGCTTTTACCAACTCTCTAGCTGAATGAAACTTATTAGTTTTTTAAACTTATGTTTTGGGATGGCAATGTCAGTTGGTCGGTCCATCACTTTGATCCAAACTAAAATATCTTGTAGTTGACATTTTTCGTTTTTAGTGACATGTCTCAACAGTTATCAGATGAATGGGCATGAGATTTGGTACAGGTGGACAGATGATAAATTGTAATAACTTTGGTGATCCCCTCACTTTTTATCTATCACCACTAGCAGGTCAAAATTTACTTTACTTAACCTGTGAAATATCACATCATCTACTTGATGAATTGGCCCAAATTTTTGTACAGACATTCACCATTCTCAAACGATGTATCCTACTGACTTTGGTGACCGCCTCACTTTTCCTCCACCATGAGGTTGACATTTGTGGTTTTGAGTGACACCTCTTGACAACTATTTGATAGATTTCTATGACCTTTGGTACACCCATTCATGTTGCCCTCAACATGAATTATAACCCTCAATTGGTTGGCAAATACCTGAAAAACTACCATTCCCATTGGTTGCTGCTGTAATCTGCGTTTAGTGCTAATAAGCAAATGTTACAAAGCTAACACACTAAAATGGTGAACATGGTAAACATAACAACTGCTAACATCAGCTTTTAGCATTGTCAGTGTGAGCATGTTAGCATGCTGAAGTTACCATTTAGCTCATAGCATTTAGCTTGCAGCCTTACAGAGCCGTTAGCGTAGCTGTCCTTAGTCTTGTTTTAACCATTGTATGCTTTGGGTCCTTGGAATACCAAACATTTCTACAGTCTTTACAACGGCTATTTTTAGCACAAATGCTCAGTTTCTGTGGTCTTGACATTTCAGCACAAAGAATGGCTTCCTCACATTTACTGTATGCTGCTTTTTAAAAAAATGTTGCTTCTCAATGCACACTACCCTTTGACAGTGCTTTTTGGAGCAAACAGTACTCTTGGCCTTTGTAACTGATCTCTAAACTGGATTTGATTTGTGTCATTGAAAAATCCCAAAAGGTCACTATTGAGTGGCAGTTGAATTGTCCCAGCAATGAAATAGAATCATCAGGCTGGTATAGCATTTAACTACAATTTTGCCTATTTAGTGGCTTTTAGGATTTGAACAGGCACCAAAATGCAATTTAAAAATATTACAGAATTATTTGCAAGCACTTTCTTGGCAACAGTAATTTATCATAAGAGGTGTGAAATTCTTCAAAAGCTGAATCCTATTTTTGTTCCAAATCCTGTTTTTAATAAGCTGCCTTCTTTTTGTTGATAATATCGTCTCTCTGCATGCTGTTTGCTTGTTTGCTGAGGAACAACAGGCTGCAGGAATGTGCACAGATACACCAACTAGCACTTCATCCTTTTGTCCTAACAGAGTGCATATTTGCTGGTAGGGCCCAGTTTTAACTGCTCACTATGCATGACTTTGGTGCAAATGGAAAGATGAAGCTTAATTTAAAATACAAGATCGCTGATTGCTGACACAACCTTCACAATTTAACCTAATCAGTTCCAAAGTCAATTTTGTTTTATTTCTGCCTTCAACACATTCAGTCTGCTGTGACCACCAGACATGTGACAAATAGGTCCCATCTGTAGGAGATTTCAGTGAGTCTCACCCTTTCATAGCCTCTCCTTCTGGCCATTATTCTTCTGTTCATCTTTTGTGTGGGTGTATGTCTGTGTGCAGACAGGTTGCGCCCTCACATGCTGCTGTTGCATTGTGAACATTTTCAGCAAAAAAATGTGAAAAATGTGGAAAACTTTACATGAGGTCATTGCATCAGTGAGAGGAAAACTTTCAGTAAAAGTTAATTAAGGTTCCTCAGAATAACAATTTACTTGCTTTCTAAAGAGTAGTGCAGTTTATTTTTATCCTATTTATAACTGGACTCTCAAGAATAGACCGTCCACCGTTTAAAGAGAACATAATGTTACTTTTAACTGTACTTCGACAAGCACAAATTCACATTTCCTGGAACACCAAAACCAGAAGATAACATCACTATTTCATAAGAGCACTATTGTTCACCTTGCCTCCTGTTCTCATGAAAACAGCCTTTTTTTTTTTTTTTTTTTAAAAAGTACAGATTATGAGATTCATTCTGTCACATCTTGCTTAAATTGGTTAACTGTATTAGGTGAATCTCTCTTGAAAAATGCACAGATGTTCCATTCAGCCTGCACAATCCCTTCATTGTTTAACAAGCAGACGAACCTCTGTCTTATGAGAGATGCAGCAGTTCATTTTAATAACCAAGTTTAATAACTTCATAAAGTGGTAGTTCAACTGCATGTGTAACCCATTACTGGTTGCTGCCCCTGGCCAATTGAGAAGACATTGAGAGGCTTATGGGATAATTTTTGTTTTTTGCATGATTGATTAAGCATTTATGAGATTCTCAGTAGTGGGAGCCTCTGGGTTCAGTGACTGGAATCTCAAGTTATATCATTCAAGGAATCAAACCCTTATGTCACATTATGACGATCTGCAGTCCAACAAAACAGCTTTCCCATGACTCTGGCCTCCATTACTGCCAGTCCTACAGTACTGTCTTTAATGCCTGGCTTTTTCTCTGTCTCTATACATACTCACCTTTTTTCTGTAGTGTTCTCTATCTACAGTTAGTGTATCTCTGTCTCTCAAAATGAATTTTCTGGCCCAAAAAGACTGAAAATGCCTTAAAATTTTTGAACAATTTTGTGATATATTCTCTTATATTCTCCACTCAAACGTGTGTTTTGCTTGTTGTTACTTCACTTTGACGTTTGACTTTCGCCGTGCAGAATGATGTACAGCATGTGCAGTATGGGTTTGACACTAGAAGGCTGTTTTCACATTGATCTGCTGAAGGAGGAAAGTTTCTCTGTGCTCACCAAAAATCTGTATTTAAGATGCATTTGTGAGGTCTCAAAGTTTGGAAGCCAATTGTGTTCTTGTATTCAACTTATACAAGTATTATGTGGAAACTTGAAGCCTCCAATCCACATACATTAGGAATGGACTTTTACTATAAAGTAGAAAACATCTGTATGGCAGATAAGTTGAAAACTTACCCATAACCAAACTGTTAGTTTTAGGTATTAGATAAGAGGTGTTTCAATTTTGGTCACTTTAAAAACAGGCAATTGTAGAAGCTTGGGCAGAGCAATGCAAAGCCTGGGGGTAAACACTGCCTGAGAAGACCCGTTCCAGAGTAACATACGGCTTGAATTCTATTTGACTTTAATTGGCTCATAAACAGGATTCAGAATTAGATTTTGTGGAAAATTGTAATAATTGGTAAAACTGGCAGGCCTTATTTAGTGCTGAGAAATTGTAGACATTTGAAAAAAAAAACCTCAAATTACATCTATAATTATTGCAGGCAAATTAAATCTATAATTATTGCAGACAAATTAAATCTATAATTATTTCAGACACTGTTGAACTTGCATTTCCTTGAGGGACTGACTTAGCAGTCCATCGGAAAACAGGTTGAACATATGGTGGGGCATAAAATCTGCATTTTTTTTCAATGCGCTTCCTGTATCTGACTCCTTTTTCCTCTATCTACGATACATTTACATCTTTCTGTTCTATGTTTCTCTAACACACTGATGAGTAGAAAACCCCACAGTAATCAACTCCCAGGAGACCGGGGTGGTGGTCAGGAAGGGGGGAGTTGGGGTCTGTTTGGCCAGGGGTCCCTTGACCAGCCAGAACCAGAAGGTCAATTTGATTAATCCTGGATGGAAATTGCAGAGGTCTGCCTATAGTCCCATACAGTCCCATCTAATTACACTCGACTAGTTCTTCCCAGCGAGCCCCTGTTCATGTATGCACCGTCATCTCTGTTATACTGCTCCATACATGTGGAGCAAGGCCAGTGTGTACAGGATTTTATGCATCCTATTAGGATGCGATGCATGATGGGACAGATACGGACATATGAGTGGAGATGAAGGTGAGCATTGTGTTGGTTATCGTATGACATTCGGCAGCAGACCGCCTGTCTCTTTATTCATTTCCTCACAGATTCCCCAAACAGATCCACTTCCTGTCTGTTCTCCATGATGCTATCCGTGATGCTATCCAGCAGACAGGAAATAACATGCCACTATTTTTCCCATCAGTCATTCGTCTCTCTGTGATCTGTCTGTCCTCTCATGTTTGCGTCTTTGTTTTGATATTTGTCAGTTCTTCTCATGCCGTTTTCCCTGCTTATGTTAGAAAACCACTGATTACAATGGCTTGTCCATCAGCCAGGTTTAATATTCCCCCCTCCTGTATGATTTGTCTGTGTTGTCTCGCTTCCAACAGTCCACTTCTACTAAAACTTCATTTGATCCTGTCACTGTTCATTTGAACCCAATGAAAATGTGATGCTTCAAAGCCAAAAGCGGCAGTGTGGCAGGATCCCACTGCTGCACTTGTGATGTGCAGAGGTTTTTTTTTTCTTTTTGGTGTTTGAAGTGACTTTATCGTGACACCAGTGAAGCTAATCTCTAGAGGAAATCACTCTTTCCATAAACGCCCCTCTCGCATCCTCTGTTTGCTCTCTTTTAATGAACTATTTAAGCCCTCAATCGATCAGTACTTTCTCATGTATTTTACATTCACCCTAAAAGCGATGGTATTGTTTTATATGTGCAGTTATTATCTGAGTAAAGTAGAGATATGACATGAAAGCCAAAGTTCAACTGCAGGCATCATCAAGCGCATCTATAGGAGCATCAGTTGGCAGTATTAGCAGTCAGTCACACAGCACTGATATTTCACTCTTGCACTTTGATGTTTGGGCACGCTTGTGATAAGCCACAAAGTCTCAAAGGCACCGAGATTGAGCAAAACACCCAGGGAGGGGAGACTCCATACTGTTCGCGCGCGTGTGTGTGTGTGTGTGCGGGTGCATGTGTGTATGTGTGCTTTCTTGAAGTCAGTCTGAACACTCATGCAACATAGATGAAGATATCCTGATACGTTAATAATGCAACAATCAGCCATGTTCGTTTATTTTTAAGGAAAAATGCCCATTGAGGAATTAGCCTAGAAAGCATGTCTCTAATTTATATCTGGTGTCCCTCGTCAGATGTTAAAAGCCAAATAAAATCAGTTCTACTACAAGGCCCACAGTACATAGACATCCAAACATTACACCCACCCGGGATTGTTGAACATCTCATTCTATAACCACGAGCATTAATCATTTGTCATAACAGCGTCCACTGTTCTGGGAAAGCTTTCCAACAGATTTTGGAACCTGACTACAGGGATTTGTTCCCATTCAGCCACATGAGCATTAGTGAGGTCCAACACTGATGTTGCACAGCATTGTCTGAAATGGGATTGTGTGCTGCAGCATTAGGATTTCTCTTAATTTGTACTAAGAAGATGAGCCCAAACCATGGAATTCAGCTGCATAGCAAAAATATGTGGTCGGGGTTGTCCGTATACTATTGGCCATATACTGTGAAAATCGGTGTGTGATGCCATTATACCTTACTGTACAATTAATGCATTAACTACTGTAGGGTGTAGTCTCAATAGCTGGTTTTGGATCTAGTTCCAAGTTGGTAAAAAAATAATAATATTATTAATAAATTCATTGAATTTTGAATCTAAAGTGCACAAATCAATCAATTTCTATTTGGCAAAAACTGAGTAATAGTTCTTTGAATGTCTATGTTTGATTGTTAATGAATGAATGATTTTTAGCTTCTAAATGTTTATCACTTACTTTGCTGAAAGATTAACCTAAATACAGTAGATCTGATAAGATACTTGATTCATATTCAGTGAAATACAATCAGACCCTGCAGGAGCATGTGTGGTATAGTCATTCATGTCAATCATGCACTGAAACATTACAGCAGTTAACGATTTAAAGGGATAGTTCACATTTTTTGAAGTGGGGTTGTATGAGGTGTTTATACATAGTCAGCTAAGCAATGTACTGCTGTGGACGGGGCCTGCAGCAAAACATATTTTAGCCACTTAAAAAAATGCATAACATTACAACAGCACTTTGAAACTGCTGGTCTGCGGTGTAATAGAGTGTGCGGCATGCATAGGAATACTGAAGCTCTACAGTTGAGAAAATGTAGCGCCAAAGGGAAGGGCTGTCTGACGGACCGCCATCTACCGCCGGTAATACACTGACTATGGATAAGTGCAACCCCATTTCAAAAAATGTGAACTATCCCTTTAAAACCGGAAATGTTCCAGCGTGTGTAAAATCCATATTTCAGCCCCTGTTGATTAATGGGAAGAGTTCAGTAGACTAGAATGGAGTAGGATAGAGTCTCATATTCCTGTCAATACATAATAGGATTTGGCTTGCCGAGTGCATTAATTAACACACCATGCAAAGTTTAAACAAGGCCACTGAGGTTGGTTTCCATATTTAGCCCATGCAGTGACTGGAAATACATCACATGGTGGAGTGGGTAATTCCCAGTGATAATTGTTGTTATGTGTTGTGTGCATGAACAGAGAAATTTAATTTGTTTGTCCACCATAAAAGAGGACACAGCTAGAAAGTAACAGCAGTAGTCCAGACAATTTATTCTTATTTTAACACAACCAGTTCTTAACAAAATTATGCACATTTTAAGACATTACGATATGAACAGGAGAGTATAATTTCATGAAGTTTCACTGTGTATTGCTATTGATTTATCTGATTGTCATGGGCATATTTATGTCAGAGGGCATTTCATTCCAGGAATCCAGCAAACACTTCCGGTCTGCAATCAATAGTTTTATTTTTTTTTCATGTTCATAATTATTAATCTGTGGTGCATTTACCACATCAAGCTGAATTTTGGGAATCTCCTCAGTCAACATTGGGGCCCCTGAGAGCATGTTCTGGAAAGATCCACATAATGAGACCCTGTATAATCAACATTACACAGATGCTCCGAAAACCTCTCTGACTCATCTCACACTTGTTTAGATCAAATGCAGTGTCACGGGGGGAAAAAAAAAACAACAACAAAAAAACAAACAACCTAGTTAAAAAGGTTAAAAAGAATTGAAATGAAGCTGAATTTCAATTACTGAATCAGATTTCCATAATTCAGTATCAGTGAGTCATCGCTCCTTGTTGTGTTCAGTGTGAGTAGCTGCTGCGTTTCTGAATAAAGATGAAACGGGTCGCGCTCGCTTTTTTCCGAGGCTCCTTCAGGAGACGATTCGCCGACACTTTCCAACATCTTTGAGAAAAGTTGCGTACTTTCTAACCCCCGTGTTGTTTATCAGAAGTTCATGTGTTTGCTTTGCAGAATTTTGTCTGTCTCTCCTAACCTTGACTGCAGCAGGTCCAGTGAAGCTTGAACGGATTTGTCTATGGAAAGGAGGAGCTATTGGAATATTGGATTTGCAGGCTCAGCTTGGTTCTGCATGACTGAGCTACTTCTGCTGTGTCCTGGAGGAACTACTGCTTGTGATTTGACTCGGCTAAACTGCTTTTACATTGCTGTCAAATTAATCGCAAACTTGCATCTTTAAAAATCTTGAACTCATTCTGGGAGACAGCTGAAGGGAATCTGCCGTTACTCTTCCCATCCAGAACTCTTTATCACTGAATCTTCCCCAAAGGTAGAGAGGTTTAGGATCTCTGTTATTACACAACACCATCTGCATAGTCAGTACTGGATGAAGTATTCAGATCCTTTACTTAAGTAAAATTAGCAATAGTACACGGTGGATACTATTTAATATACTGTATGTATGGTACTGTTAGGTAGTTTATAGGAACAGTGCATCATATATTTAGTCTGCAAATGCTTAATTTGTTAAGTATCTAGTTACTATAGCTGTGTAATTGTAGTGGGGTGGAAGTATGAAGTGGATAGAAATGGAAATACTCAAGTCATGTACTTAGTTAGACTCTACTGCTGTATATAATTTACAATTTATTAGGTAAAAAGTCTGGAATTTACTTGCAGGAAAGAGATATAAGTCATAATTTTGTATTTTATATATGTGTAATTGTATTTTGTGTGCATTTAAAGTCCTCCTTCACAATATTTTGCTTATTGTTGCTTCACTTCTATGTTCGACCTTCACTGTGCAGAATGATGTATGAGTTTGACACTAGAGGGCCGTTTTCACATTCATCTGCCGGAGGGGGCAAGTTTCTCCGTGCTCTCGCTAAATCTTTCACAATTCGTTCACGAGATGTTTTGTGTGATATCACAACTAGTTTGGAGACAGTCAGGGCCAAATATGTGACTTACACAAGTGTGATGTGAAAATTTGAAGCCTCGAGCACATATACGCTGGACTTTTTAGTGTAACAGGAGGAATGGATTTTTTGAATGCTGTGGTTTGCAGTGCTGTTGAAATGTATCGCATTATTATTCTGATATCTAATATTTTGTCCACCCCACTGATATTAGCACGAGTAGACTACATATGAGGGATAGAGGTGGGCACTGTGTTGAGGATTTGTTTCAGTTGAAGGTTACTGATTTCCACATTAAGTAGAGACGTGTGCACAGCTTCTGATTTTGATGCAGATGTATGTTTTTATGGAGCGGAGTGAGCGTTCTCTGTATGTATATTTTCAAAACCACCTTCATGCTACGTCCTTGTGTCCCCCGAAAATCCAAATGCGGTGAACACAGCTTCTAACAAATAGCAGAGCATGTTTAGCATAAAAGAGAATCGCTTTTATTTAAGCAGGATTTAAAGCAGGATTGAACAAAGATTGATTTTTGAGGATTACGGGTAAAAAAAAAAAAAAAAAAAAACATGATATATTTACACATTTCCTGTGTTTCTTTGTCCCGTCTTACGCTCAAAAGACTCAGGATTTAACATTATTGACCACAGTTCTGCAAAACAGCTAACAAGGATGAATTAATAATCAAGTATGCCGGTTGAAATGGTGCTAGTTTGCAGAGTGGTGGACTGCACACCACAGCAGCAGCAGCAGCAGCAGCTGCCGATAGGAACTTCTCAGCCGCTGTGGAACCAAACATCAAGTTGATGCATGACTTCTCCACCGTGTGTCTCCACAGTATTGAGCCCCCTCTCCCCGTTCTTCCTCCTTTAGTACAAGCCCTGAAGCTGATCATGACCTTTACTTCGCCAACGGAGGAAGATAGAAACACAGGCATGTCGTAGCTCACAGGATTTCTGCGGCCTGTGTGAACAATTGCTATTCATTATATGTACACAGCTTCCCTTTTTTTTTCTGTTTTAACACACATCGATTCAGTGGTTCTATTATCTCCAAAGCAGTCGCATAGTAGGTTTAGTTTGGCAAGCATCAGCGGCACACATAAACACACACATCAGCGCCCTGTCATTGTTGCTACAGCCACAGCGTGATCATTAAGTGTCAGCTTCACTCTCAAGGAGGATGTGTCCTTTTTTTCAGCTAAAGGGTTTGATCCTGCACTGAAAATAAGGCCACATGAGTGCGTTCAAGGACCCCCTCCACTGTCATTTTTCTTTCTTCCCCTTTCTTTCACCGCACTCATGCTGGTGATCAAATGTTGAAGTCATTTGATTTCACTTTAGGGGGCTTGAAGTTTGAATTCTGCTGCACAAGACAACCACAGGATGCACTTGAGGAAGCAATTAATCACACAGGAGTCCTCGGAGAAGTAATCATCACATTTTGAAAAACACAGAACAAACTCCAGGTTAGGTTGCACATAATCTGTTTGGAGCTCATTTCAAAAATATTCATTAATTGATAGTAATTTTTAATTAATTTCAAAACTAAAACAGAATTTCTTACCCTCTGTCTATAAACACCCTATTTAATAAAACAAGTAAAGAATTTCAACCTGTTTCCAGCACAAATCAAAAGTTTTCAATAGTTTTCTAGAAATTAGTGTCTGTATCTTGAAGCAATAAAAAATAAGAAGAGAGGTTGACGCAGGTTGCTGCACTCGATTTGAGAAAAATTAAATGTGAATTTATTTTTAAAATAAGACTTTAAAGGCTCAATTACAGACAAGAAATACCTAATAAGGAGGTTTTGCTACTCAGGTGTTGTCTCACCTGATTATATACATATATGTACCCAAATACCACCAAAATACAATGCTCTTCCTGCAGGGTACAATATTTCTAAATATAGAAAATCTTAATTCACTCACCAGTCGCCCACATGTGAAAGGATCTGGAGGAAGAAGGGTCCAGCGGTGTTGCCAGTTTTAGAACATGGTTATTCAGAGATAATACAGGCATAAAATATTTAACTAGATAAGGATCTATGTTCACCTTCTGTCTCACTTGAGAGAGAAAGGTCTGAATCTACTTCTTTTCCCTGTTGGCAGTGTAATGAATTGCTGTATTGCTTGAGTTTTTGTGATAACAGTGTAGTCACCTGTCAAAACTGAAGGTCTTTTAACTTTAACACCACCTTTAAAGCTCACATTGAGATTAACCACACTGCTTGTCATTGGTCCTGATTATCGTTTTTTTTTTTTAATCTAATTTGCAATTAATTGATTCTTCAAGTACAAGGACAGAATCAAGGACTTTGCAAATGCAGTTGATTGCTGTTTTTTTTTTGCAAGGAGACAAACAAATGTGATATTGAACGTGCATCAGCAGAGTAAAAAGGATTGTTTTTCATGATGATAGACGGCAGAATTTAAAGCGCTGTTTATCCTCTGCTAGTAGAAAATATCCTCAAGCTTTATTTTGGCCCAAAGTAATGATGTATTTTAAATAAAATGTCTGAAGAAGTGATGGCTCTCTCTCTGAGCATATATGTAGGGTTAAGTCATTACAATTGGGGCACCACTTCCCACAGAGGAACACATATTGTTAAATTAATCAGTCTTATATCTGACATTTGAGTTCTTTTCATTTCACTGACCTCTGTCTCCTGCTTCAAAGAACACAGATAACTTCTTGCTGATAAAATGAAGACGTTCATCAATAGCTTAACGTCTAAAGAATACATGATGAAGGAAACAATCAAGCAAATGAATAAAAGAGATTTAAATGACGAGATAAATGGGTCGCTGAGTTGAAGATAGTGATGGAAGTGTGTGATTTAAAGTTATAAAAGAACAGAGTGACTCTAGGGGAGGATCATCTTCTCTAAGAGATAATAAATGTGATTCAACATCAACTCGTAATCACAGAAAGTTGCAGATTACGCCTACTCGATGAAGAATTTCGGTGCAGAGATGAGACAGTTTCAGCAGGTCAGGGGGTTGCTGTAGTGTTGAGTCACCAGTGAGGTGCGAGCCAGTCCGCCTGCAGGGCTACGCTGTGAAGGAGCCTCTGCTGCCGACTAAGCTCCCAGGCAATTCAAGATGCAGTGTTTCGCCAAACGGATGAGGGACTGACAGCGGGGCCTACTAGTCGGTCTGGCGGCCTCGCTTCAGGGCAGACGGCAGAGGGCCTGGTCGACGTGTCGCTGATGCTGTCCTTGGAGTCAGTCAGACGTGGGCCGACAGCGAGTTGCAGCTTCTGTTGAGTTCTTGTAATTTTGACACTTAGGCTTGGGTAGTTCCATTGGCTGGATGAAAAACTTCAAAAAGGGAACTTTACAACATTAAAGCATGAGGCTTCTTGGTATAGAAATATAAAACACAAAAAGAAAACAGCTCCTTCAGTTCAATGCTGAGGTGCACGGAGGCTTGTTTGAGAAAAAGGTTAAAAGTGCATACTTGAGGCAAACAGAAGAAAATTTAAGAGCTCAGAGATGAGGAACCAGCCTGAAGGTGAAGTGGTGGTGAAGTCCCCTGAGTCTTGTTTCTATCAGTTTCTAAAGTTTTGGGTGTGGACAAGACTCTTCCTGCCAAAACCTCTAATGAATATTGATACCTTTGTTCTCAGTTTGGGATTTTCCAAAGATGGCAGCTTCACTTCTGTGGTCCTCAAATGGTGGCTCATGTTTCCTATGTGCTTAAGGTTTTAATTCACATACTTCAAACACTATGGTCCAATAATTGTGATATGAAACATAAATGGGTGATTATGAAACATAATATCAAGTTTATAGCGAGTTTCAGCTAATTGTTTAGCTGTCCAGCTGCAACTTTACTGTTTGGTTCACTCTGCATTTATAGTGTCGTTTTTGGCCTCAGCAGGCAGATGTTTTTAGAGATAAAGCTCTAAAAATCCACTGCACACCACCTGCTTGGCACCAAATGGTAAACAGATGCAGTTGGTGACTAGCTGGTGAACATTAGTGGTGCATTTAGCAGCTAGGGTTAGGGTCAACAGTCAGATATTTCCCTCAGGAGTTGGTAGAGAGAAAAAACAGAGCAAAAGGAGAGTGAATATTGGACTTACATTCACCAAGTGGATAGAAACATGTCTCTTAATGAATGATATTGTTGCTTCATAACTGCTGGATGTGTCAATAAGCAACTGTTTGCTGAAAAGTTCATCATATCAACCTAAAAGGTGATCATATTGCAGTGTTGTGTTCACCATTGTTTTCCCCACTGCCCCTCAGGTTGACCTGGTCATAAACTACACACAGTGTGCAACAGGTGTTGATGAATCAGATGTAGACACTGCTTCATTTTAAAAGGTGATAAGCCAGAAAGTTTGGGAATCATTGCTCTAGTTTACATAGAACAGATCTAAGTGTGTGTTGTGAAGGTTTTTCCTGCAGGATTACCTCATGTCATTTTGAAGCATTTGATTGTTAAGAAATAAAGTTTACTAACACCCATGAAGGTAGATTAAAAAAAAACTCACACAGAGGCATTTACCTTTATAAATTTCCAAAAAAAAACTTCAAGCATGAATCACCTGGTTACCATCATCCATTAACTGGGAGAATGCGAGGCCAGTGGTTACTGACTGCCAGTGGAGGGAATAATCAGTTTTATCTTCTGCACCATGCAGAAGACAAACAGTTCAGAGAGGAGGGGTCACATGATTTACTATGGTAACAATGCTCAAGGAAAAAGAATACTTGTTACCAAGGTGATGTGTCTTGCCATATTGCAAATGTAGGTAGGAGAAGAAGAGATGCTCCACCTCGAGGGCGGCTTCGATTTTCAAAAAAAAAACCATGCTCCAACAAGTCGTGTCATTAGGAGATGCTGCTTACTCATTGTCTCTGATTGTGTTTTTGGGGGGTTTTTTTGTTCCTAAAAGATTCTCCTCATGAAAATCCGTTATTGAAGTGTTTTGGATTGAAACGTGAATCTTTAATCTGCAGCGTTATCATATGATTGTAGCTCTCTCAGGAAAGACGGGAGATGAATTCATTCTCAGCAGCAATAATCAGCTCAATACAGGAAATTGTTGTAGTGTGTAGTAGAAAAGGAACATCCAGCCAAATATAGGAAGAGATGATCCCCCCACAGCACACAGATTCATGAAGTTGTTTTTGTCCTGCAATCCTTCTCTAGTTTTAATCTCAATCATAATCGTAATGATGCTTTGTACAGTATTATAATCCAGAGATCCTGAAGATTACGTGTTTGCAAATGGAAAAAAACAAATTCTTATACCTTTAAAAAGGATTCAACCTCAGAACCAAAGCAATCCACTTGTCTATATTCACTACTTATGCTGACACTCTGCTGCTAATGAATCATTGATGATGGCCCTCCTTTGATGATATAGAATCAAAGTGATTTCAGAGAGCCTCCTTCTCTTTAACCTTCTCAACACTGAGGTCTTCCAGATTACATGATCCGAGAGCTCGTAATATGTCCGGGCTGCTTAGCCGCCGAGCTCCCAGTTTTAATTAAGGACTTTCGTCTGGGGAAGCCAACACCAGCGTTAATGAAAGGGACAGGCAGTGGGGGAACTTGGGAGGGATATAAATAGCAGCTTTTGTAGGGTAGGATTCCCTGTCGGGTTGCAGCCAAGCTCATAGCAGATCACGCCAGCTGATTAGCATAGACATTCTCCCATGGCTATGGATGCAGATGTGCCTCGGTGATGTTGTAGACAGGATATACTCAGGAACATGCTAATACAGAAACAAATACAAGGCTCCTATTTGCATGTACACATGCACAAACATACATATGACTCCACTCTGAAACACAGTAGAAAGCACAGCTGTTGGCTTGTTTTTTCCCAGCATTCATACTGTTTGTATTATTGCTGCGGACAACTGACAAAACATAGAATGTAATAACCTCATATTGAGATGTTTGAGCACAGTTTCAGTGCAGTCAGTTGGCAGAAAATGTCAAGTAACATCAGGTTTTAAGTCCTTCAGAAGTGAAGAACAAGGGTGTCCTAATATTTTCATCATTCTCGACTCTTTTTCTCGACTTACTCCTCTCTCTCACCTTTCTCCTTTTTTTTTAACAATTGTTGATATTTTGCTAAGCACTTAAATTGGAACTAGAGCTTGAAGAAGCCAAATTTTGTCGCCTTCAATATTGCCACCTGCTGTGTTGCTGTGCATGTGACGATAAAGTTCTTGAATCTTGCCAAACCAGACTACACCAAGCTTTCACTGGAAGCAAGCAAGATAATGCGGGTAAGTCATTCTGGTTAACACAGGAACTCCTATAGCCGAGGAGTTACTACAGGTGAAGATGATGAGGGATGAATTCTCTGAACATCACTGATTACGTGTGTTCAGTGAATGATTAAGTGCACCGCAGCGTGTGGATAACAGAGCGAGCGTTGGGACATATGTTGTGGCTGCTTCCCAAAAGATTTGTATTCACCTTACGACGGCGAGCTTTTCTGTGTGCAGACGTTATCCTCCTATATAAGCTCTGTAAGCTGTATACCATTTCTTTACTGGGGATAAGTTGGGAGACTGACAGGATGTGTGATTTGTAGGTCTGCCTGCTGATTTGCATTGAATGAATTAGCGTGTACATCCTCTAATAAACGTGTACGTTCTCTAGATTTTATTCTTTGAGTTGAAGGAAATACAGCCGCTCAAGGTCAGTCCGTTCCTCTGCAAAGTCAATCATCACAATAATCCTTTGGCTTATCAACAACAGCTTTTTTTTTGTGTCTAACATTGTGTTGGTATGTGTTAGTGTGTATACTCCGTGTGTATGCATGGTGAACGAGGGTGTCTCATGTTTTAAAAAAGAACAATAAGAGCTGCAAATCAGATTAACCTGCACATTCGAGACCTGTAGGAACATGTAGGCTTGTTCTCCCCTCTGACAGCAGTTTTCTGGAAGCATCTATCTTGTCTTGAATTACACTGATATTATGTTTCACCTTCTATTTCTGCATGTGCGGAACACGCAGCGTGCTTCAAATAAGAAAAACGAGACGATAAAACAAGATACATAAGGCTTTTTCTCTGGGCCTGTTTTTGAATCATAAGTGAAATGGTTCATAATATGAAGCACAATTTGCATTTCAAAATATCCTTTTCAACCGCTGATTGTCTTCACAATATGAGCCCTTATTTTAAGCTGAAACTTGTGTACATTAAATCAGTCTGTCTGTTAGCTGACTGCTCCCAAGGAAATAAAATCTGTGACGGAGCCACAAAACTCCTAATTTTGTCTGAGTTTCTTTTTTAAAAAGATTAAAAAAATAAATAATTCCATCAATGATATAATTAAGTCCACTCTTTGCAGAAAAAGATCTTTTGGCTGTCATCATGTAAGCTTATAAAATCAGTCATCATCCTGCAGGAGGGATCTACTAGAGTAATTAAACCAAAGAAAGCAAACTGCCAGAACAAGCAAATACTGTACATTAATCACTGATGTTTGTTAATGAAAGACTTTGATGAAATGATCCTGAATTGAACGCTGTTTCGTAATCAAAGAATGCTGACACCACACATTGCTTAATAATGCTTCACTGTATAAACTCCTCTTTTCAACGAGTGGGTGGTTCAGATGCTGTGCCCGATTAAACAACATTACATCCTAGAACAAAATGTTTTATTGTCACTGGAGCTATATCAACCTTCAAAGCATTCACTGTGAAAGAAGTATCTGCTGCTTTGAGTCCTCCACATCAATAATTGTTTCATGTACAAAGCTGGGACAAACCTTGGCGGTGCTTCAGGAGCTCACAATGTGTGGCATACTTCAGAGCTCATATTTCAACTGCCGTGGCATACATCTGGCAACCCAACAGCACACGAGAGCCTTCGGTGCATATCTGTCAAACCTGGCAGTTTTGAGACAGAGCTGGCAACCCAGTAACCGTAGAGGTTTGAGGCGGAGTTGGCAGCCCTCTAACCCTGGAGATTTCTGACACATATCTGACAAACTCGGTAACCCTTGAGATTTCAGACACGTATCTGGCAACGCTTCATCCCACCGGGGCTTGCTCCGCATGGTGCATCTTGATCTGGCAACGCAACAGCCTCCAAGAACTGCAGGGAGCAGACTGGCGTCGAGGATGGAACTGGCAACCTACCATGATTGGCCAGTTTCTGCCCTTGCATGTTTGGCCTTTTGGAATATACACAAAGCTATTACAACAAAGTAGTTTGCAATTAATGGCATACCGGCTGTAATTGCACATACGAATATCCTTGTAGGCGCCCTTTGTTTTACAAAATAACAAAAAATATATCTGTGTAATCACCTATTGAGTGTAACTTAATTCTTAAGAGTTAGTTGTACTGTTAAGAAGGTTTTGTATAAAGAAAGTGAGATCAGGGCTGAATTGAAAAAGCAGTTCTTAGAAAACAATGAGCTACTGTGACAAGAGGGAAGACTCGTAGAATCATGCAGTTTGGCATACAACTTGCCGACTTTTGAATTTTCTTCTTCTATTGTCTTGCAGTATAATGGAAGAGTGTGTATTAGTTCTGTAGCACAGATTTGTAGAATTATGCCTTTTAGCTTTCAGTGACAGAAAAAAAAAGATACGTTGACCCCTTTTTTATAGATCCACACTCATGAATTATTGACATAGGTTTCAAGTGTTTTTCTGTCATACATTTCCTCAACAGCGCCTTCTGCAGCAGGTCCTTTACCCTTGACATGACCCCGTCGTCACATTAAGATGCCACTGGGGAGGCTCAGCACTTGCTTGTGTCCTGGGAGGATGCTGTAGTGCTTCTTGCTTTCTGTATTCTGGTCTTATATCGTCACACTGTATGCTGGAGTAGCGTAGTGTATATGGCTTGTGCATCACATGTGTATATACCCCACAAGGGGAGAATAGAAATGTAGTCATATCTTGCAAGATTTCTCACCTGTATGTGTGAGATTTATCTACCTGGAGATGCTTTCACACTATGCTTTCATACTTGTAATGTAGCATGTACCCTGTTAGCCTTTCTGAGGACTTTATTCCCATGTCTACTTTTTTCATTCTTACCAGGGATGTTACCACTTAAAGGCTAATAATGACACTTCACAGCATAGCTCATTACACAAGGTAGCATATTCGCTGCGTCAAAATGTTCAGTGAGTGAATTCGTCGCCCTTGTTTGCTGTTGCCCTCTGAATGTGTGACTCAGGACTGCAGCCCCGAGATGCTCGGTGATGCGAACCGAAACTGAGAGCGATTGTGCTCTGTAGGCATGTGGGGCAGGTGAGGGGAGAGAGAGAGAGAGAGAGAGAGAGAGAGAGAGAGAGAGGCTGCTGTGAGGTAATCCTTCCTTCTGCACCGATACAGCTCTGTCCGAGCTCCGGCCAGAGCTGCAGCAAACAAACAAAGACCCCTTGGTGCTCGTTTTCACTGCAATGACCGGGGCATGTTTGGAGGTATTTTACCGTTTGTTAGGTTGCGTCTGAAGGCTGAGATGGAGCTTAAACCACGTCTTGATTTGTTTATTGTGTACTATATGTCTTTTTGTAATGTTTGTCTTTCTTTCTAGTAGTAGTGAGTTTGTGTTATAAAGTAGGCTAATATACATTTTTGTGTTCCTGGAGGATCCCACGTTGTGTACCAGGAACAGCTTTTGTCAAAGTCTGTAAAGAGCTAAATGTTACAGTATTGTTACAGGAGACACAAAGCACGTATGCATCAATGCACTGTGAGTAATACAGGTAGGCTAGCTGGCGGTAGCTCGCTCAGTACTACAGCGTTAAGTATTGCATTTCCATGAAGTTAGGGGTCTCACAGAATCGATGCAGAAAAAGCCAAATCATGCCGATTTTATGACCTTGAAGAAGGATTTAACAGAATCTGATCAACGACTTGAACCGAATGTGAGCTTTGTGTCTCAGTGTGATAGATGCTGCTTGTAACGGGACACAAGGGCCAAAACCAAAGCAAGCAGGCAAAGCAAAACATCTGTCCACTGAGCCTCCAAGGAGTTCAGGAACATTAACCTCCCAAGGACAGTGCGTGTGTGAGTGTGTCTGTTGTTAAAGTAGCATGAAGCATTATGGATTTACCATATATTAATTCTGCTCTGAATCCTTTACTGTGAAAGACTACATGGCTCTGTCATACATTAACCTCTGTCAGACTGCATGCACTGTGTATGTATGCTGGACTTTGATTTCATGTTGCCATATGTAAAGAGGACACTGACCTAGAGACGAGGCTAGGAGTGAGCATTGACCTTATGTAATGATGAGTGCTGCACATGTGTGCTATATCCAGATAGGCTGGCAGCTTAGGTGGACAGTATCATGCTATCTCAAAACAACCTTTGTAAAGAAGTGTGTCTTGCTGTTAAGCATAAATTGTGAATGGACTTGTAACTAGTGAGAGAGAGGGTAATCTCAGGTAATGCTGTCTCCAACTGTAATATACTTTGCATTTTGTAATTTCATTTCTTCAGAGTCCAGAGTGTTTATAGGCAAAATTTCCACGACAATGTGTGTATGTGTGTGTGTGGTCTGTCATAGGCTACTTTTGGGGACAAATTTCAGACTAAGGACCAGTTACTTGGGGACGCTGTGTCCCCAAGTGGGATTTTTGGGTCAGTTAAGGTTAGAGTTAGGCAAGTAGTGGTTATGGTTAGAGGTTAGGTTAAGTCTCCAGGAAATGAATGTAAGTCTATGTAATGTCCCCAGAAGTGACCATGATCTGATTGTGCGTGTGTGTACTTCCAATCATCTTTCTCCAGCCCGTACAATCAGTCCGGGCCAGGCAAAGGAGAGCTGCCTCACCAACAACAACTATTTTTTAAATTCTACAAAACTATTGTCTCTTATCATTATCTCCTGCTGGAAACCAATCACAGCTGTTTTATCACCCTAACCAGAAAACTGATCGCACGGTTGAATCATTGCAAGAGTTGACGCATGCAGTCAGGACTGCATGTTCATCACCTGCAGGTTGTTTGTGTTGCATTTCCCAGCCCTGCAGGTCCATCCATGTTTCCTTATCTCAGTACCTCTGTCTGCCTGCCAGCAGACAGCATCATCATCCCTTTCTCCCTCGGACTGTGTTCATGTATGTGATTCCTGCCTGACTAGACGCTCACACACACGCAACACATTGCAAGAAAACGGGAACCGATCATAAACTTGATCTGTCTTGTAAACATGCAGCCTGAGTCTCGCATTTATGTGAACTTTAAACGGACAAAACACTTGTTCATTCATATAAAAGAGAGAGAATTGTTTTGATCAGTGTGCGCACTCCGAACGCTGTTTCCTGAATGCACGCTGACTCTCAGGTGGTCTCTTTCGTGCTCCAGACCTTTTATAAAATGCCAGAGATTCACAGCACCACGCCTACAACACTAATTCATTTTGAATAGCGCCAGAGGCCATTTGACTTTCAGTGTTTACCTGCAGAGAGAAAGGGGAGAAAATACTCAGCGTGTCTTCTCTTGTTATCTTCACCCGACAATCGAGTACGTACATACTTGTCTGTCCAAGTGAATATGTTATTAAATATACATTGAGGTATCTTTTTCCATGAAATTCTGACTTTATTGATTTATAAAGAGTAGCTGTATGACATGAAAACCTTCTTATCGCAAGCGGTTTGACCTTTAAAAGCCAAGCTACAACCCAGCATGGATGATGCAGGAGTATTTAGCAGGGTTTGGTGATGATATGAATGGCTATTTCTGAATCTGTTTTTTGAAACCAACCTTACATACTGTGCATCATCGAGAGCCCACGGGGAGCCTCGGATACCATCTCACCTCACGTCCACGACTGTGATTTTCATTCGAGTCCATATAATTCATATAGGAACCCTGTGATCCTCCACATAGCTAAGTGTCCACAGGACTGCGCAGGAGAGAGGGCTGGAGGAGAGCGATAACACCGTCTTCACAAAGACGGCTCAGATGACTGGAGAAGACAAGAAAGGAGACAAAGCTTAATATCAGATGGTTTTAATGATGACCTTAAAGGCACCAGCCCTCTTAAGACATCTGACCATATTTCTCCCATTCCCCAGACATACAGCACTGTGCCTTATGAGCTTTGTATATCTGAGGTGTCTCTATTAGTGCAGCTCAATACAGTATGTTGTGCAATAAATCCTTATCTTTTTTTTAATCACTTTCACTGCAAAAGCATATTCTTGATATGTTTTTAAAGGGTTGGTTTATCCTGTATTCATTGTTTTATTGTACATATCTCATAACCACTACATAAGGAAGAAGGCAACATAACTATATTTAATGTTTAACTTTTAGATATGCAGTTATTCCCCTAATGACACAACAGCTCACGATCATTGGCTGTCATCATAGCACAACACACTTTCCAGCTTGTTAGTTTTGTAGGGGCACAGTAGTCAGAAATCACGACTGTCGAAACAAGTGATGGGGTCAAAAAAATGTTGATACATCTCAGCTCTCAACACGGTTTGAGAGGACTGAACCTGAGCCGACCAGTAGAAGTAAAATCAATGGTGTAGAAAGATGTTCCAATGAAAACTGATCACAGTGACGTCTGCGGATTATCTAGAGAAACCGAGACATTCGTTTTTGGGAAGTGACGTTGCTTTTGAAATGTTATCTTTTAAGGCTGTGAGCGCCACAACTACCAAAAATTTGCAGATAGATATCTTAAAAAGTCTTCACATATCACCAAATGTAAGTGAGAAAATATGGAGCTTAGTTTTTTTTTTTTATTTGGGTGGACTGATCCTTTAGAGCAGTTAATGTGCATCACACAGTAGAGTGAAATAGCAGTGATGCAAGTACTATAATCTCTCCCTGTGGGCTGCTCACTCTGCTGCTCTAAAATGCCATCCTCAGGCTCAAAATACAGAGACAATAGTTGTTAATTCATGCCATTTTATATTTACAAGCCATTTAGCTTTAATGCCGTGTCCTGGACTAAAAAGCTCGCTACACCACACACAATGTTTTACAGCGATTATATGATCACCTTGATGGCTTGAGATGCGACTAGACGATGTTATGTTCTCTTTGGAGCCATGAAATAGTAACTTGTGTAAATACGAAGCAAATAGCCCTTTAAAATTATAGAGACATTGTAATAATATAAAGAAAAATAGTATGGTTTGGTGGGATAAACAAGAAAATCAAGACATTGCATCAGTTTTCCTCAAAAGTTTTTCTATCTCTGTCCAGTACTTTCTCAGATATATTTTTATCTTGTCTTCCTCTAGTGCAGCATACCTTTACCCTCCTGTGCCTTAAGAATTTTTCAATTTAATATCAGGGTTTCAGAGTTCTTTCCTTTCAAGGTTCTGCGATGAACGACAGCAAGGTTTAGGCCACCGGGTTCAGAACTCCCTGAGGATCTGAGATCACTTTTCAATCTCCATTTTAGACGAAACTCCCTCGCCACAAAGTAGAAGAGGAGAGGGAAATGTGAAGGGGGTCAAGAGAGGACAACCTATTTCATATCTGTTGAATTTGGTGCCAAATCTAGTAGATTGAGAGGGAATCTCTTCTCTTTGACTACTCTCAAGATGTAGCTCTATATTTATATGCAGCTTCTGTATGCCAGTGGTTTTCTGTCATATTCCTCTTGAACCAGCTTCAACTTTTTCCTGATTTTACAAATCTTTTTTTTTTTTCATATAAGGACATTAGACGGTGACCTCCTTTGATGCACAGAGGGTGTTTTGTTTATCATGGTTATCTGCATGGACAGGGATTGAATCATCAATGCTCCAAAGCCCACCCTCTCCCCACTGTAATCTTTGCAAATCCCACCACTTGTGTGATGAATTTTCCAAATGTGGCATCTCGCCTACAACCAAGCAGCTCTGTTGCTCAGTTGGTTATCAGCCTAACTAAAATTGCCACGTTTATCTGGGAACCGGACTTTGATTTACAATAATACACTGAGGCTCATGTTCTGTGGCTTTCATCTCTGCTCTGTCCATTCATCTACCGTTGCGGTGTTTTTTCAGGTGTTTTGTGCTGTAAAACACGGCTGTGCCTTTATTTATTCATCTGCAGATGTTTGCCATGTGTTGGAAACATTTGAAGATATGGACAAAAGACTAAATAATTTCAAATTGTGTGAGGATTTTATTCTGTATAGCACGTCTCATATATCAAATTATGGCCTTTCTGAGTAGACTAAAAAGATTCGTAGTGTAGCATTTGTCATGAGCCTATGAATAAAGACCTAGCCTAGGGTACAAGGGGTTAATATATAATGATAATAATCATCACTTGCAGAAACAGAAACCTAGAAGAAACAGTAATACTATTTCTCAGCTATAGCTAGAGGAAGAGGACACTGCGTCATCAGCCATGGGAATCATCTCCTGCTGTACAAGGTGAATGTCAGTCACAACACATCAACCAAGATCCAGCTTGCAGCTGTTGTGTCCCTGGAAAAAAACAAAAACAAAAAAAAACCCAACAAGACAGTATGGACTATATATCCCCTTTGCTGCGTTCTGCTCTCCATGGGTAATAGATGATGGATGGCCTGACATTTCCGGCCATGCTTGTTTGGGTGTTTCACAGCGATATGCAGCTCTGTTGCTGCCTGGATGCCCGACATTACTGCGACCAAATGAGAAGAGTGTGGCAGAACATTACATGTGGAAAACAGAGAGTAGGCATTCTCATCGGGTAATAAAACAGACTCCCCCCCCCACCCCCCAACCCTCCCTGACCTTTTTAATATGGGCACAGTATCACCATGCATTGCAGTGCCATCAATTTATCATTGTACCATATACTGGAGCTGAATGTGTCAAGCTGAGAGCACATATATTGGAGATCTCTTTGGGATACTTTCTTTCATAGCCTCACTCTCATTTCCCCCGATGAAAGCTAAATAATCCATCTGGAGATGAGGTTCGTTGCTTCTTGACCTTGACCTTGCACTTACTCACACACACACACACACACAAGGCCAGGTGGATCTCTTATGCGGAGCTTCTGTCTCCTCAGTGCTGACAGCACTTTTTGTTCATTGTCCACAGTACATCAGACTGTAGCAGTTATTCCTATCGGTTCTGTGCCTTAGAAACCAGGAGATTGAGGTGTACTATCTAAAATGATTAGAGGATGTATTATGTGGTCTCTTCCAAGCATAATATTTGAATTATTATTCGTTTCAGACAACGCGGGGATGTTCACTGCTTTGCTAGGTATTCCCTCACCTGTGGGACTTACTGTATTTACATTTAGATAAAACATTCAGATAAAGAACATGTTGATGAGCTGCTGTGGATGCAGAAAAAATGTGATTGAGAAGACTTTTTTCAGGGCACAAATGATAAAACTCGAAAGAGAGAGCAGCTGTTAAAATATAGAGAAAAAACAGAAGGGGCAATAATGTGTTTTTCCATTCAGTCTTGACCATGGCAGATATGATGTGGAGGCCAGAAGTCTACGTTAAAGGAAATGTGCTGGTGCTTTCTTGCTGAGTATGATAAAATGATGGATACCACTCTCATATGTGTCCATTAATTAATAATTATGCAGGAGCCAGTGAGTTAAGCTTGGAGTCATTTTAACTCTTTATTGTTTGTACAAGTTAAACAGTTTAAAAATATGCTGTATCATTATGATTAGTGAACTTTAGGGGTGCTAGTGGGCAGATTTGGTTAACTTCAGACTTTGGTGTTTCCCCCCTGTTTCCAGTATTGTGCTAAACTAAGCTAAGCTAACAGATTGCTGGTGCTGGCGTCATATTTACTGTAAAGACATGAGAGTGGTATCGATCCTCTCATATAACTCTCTAAATACTATGCTACCCATGATCCTCTGGGCCACTGTTGCTATGGAGGTAGCTAGTCAGAGGGGCAAGTCAGAGCTGGAGCAAATTGCAGAACAAAACACTGCACTAAAGTTGCTGAATATATCTGATATCAGCCCAGAAACTGCTTAATGTTTATCAGGTTTCTACGAACCATAATCATAAGATTCAGCTTGCCGTTGGTGTCACTTGCAAAAGAATATTAAGCTCAGTGATTACATTTTTTGCACTGACTCTTGTAAATTTTTTTTAATCAAAGAAATAGATATTTTCAAATGTGGTTGCTCACCATTTGTGCTGATGATTAAAGTGCTTTATGCCCATTCGAACCTTGAAAGTACTCCAACTGCAAGCCATCAAACATTGTCTACAGAAAATGAAGAACTTTTATATCTGGTACATACAAGTAAACAAGATACAAGCTATTTTTCATAACTCTTCTATCCTAGTATTTGTGGTGAGACTAATCCTCATACGTCCCTTTTGAAGAGACACAATTCGATAAATCCTGCACTGCTTTCATTGTCTTGGATTTTGGTGGTTAGAGGTTGTCGGCTATGGCTGATGTAAGGCTGTTAAGGTGTGGCAGGTCCTCATACGGGAGTTCAAAGGGATCAAAATTAGTTATTAGGTGCTCAGAGGGCAGTAAATTGCCAGGCTGTAATTTCCACTTTCAGATTTATGACTTGGCCTGAAGGGGCCTTTACAGCATAGAGACGACCCCTCTTACCTCGCCAGCTAAAGGTTATTGTAAATCACACCCCTCCTACCCTCAACCACCATCACACTCTTTCTCACATACACACATCTATTCACACAAACACGCCTAACATTTCATTTCCCTTTTTTTTTTCATCCCCTGTACATGAAATAATCCTCTCGCATCTACAAGCACCTGTTTTTTATTCTGCTGGTTTTTTTTTTTTTTTACCCCTAGTCCCATTAAAGGCATCAGTGCAGTGACCGGTCCAACACTGACCTGATATCACATCACAACAATGTCACGCAATGTCAGCAAGAACACAACCACTCATTGTCCTTTTTCAAGAAATTGGCACTTGTTTGTTTATTCCACTTGCCCTTTTGTCTCTTTTAGCTCATTTGTCAGACTGTTTGATTGTCTAATTCCAAAAATAATCACAGGCAATCAAGCTGAATAAAATCAATGCATTATTCAACCGTGAGAATTTAGTGGTTTCACGTTGTTCATGGCTGGCTCACTCTGAGTTAATGGTTAATTGTGAATGATTAATTTCTGCAAGGTTCATTATGCATAAACGATCCACCTCTAGGAAATGTCGTTAGATTTTATGTGGACTTTTTTTAGAGGACATGTACAAAGAGATATAAAATCAGACAGACATATTGCTTTATTAGGTTGTATTGTGTTTCTTATGTTGGGAGAGCAATAAAAATGCAATCTGCATTGATGCTTTTACAATTTCCCCCCCTACGGCTCCTCTGTGTGTACATTGAATCATTCTACTGTATACTCTTCAGTTTGAGCAGCTCTTTGAAGTTGTGATGGCTTTACAACCTGCCAGTTTCTCTTCAGAGAATAACAAGATGAGTGGGCCCACAAATATTGGAATATTCATGCCTTTGAGGTTCTCACATAGGTTCTGCAGGTATTATGGGACTGTATGACAGCTGGGTTTGATTGTCAGTTGAGTCGGTGGGTGTCCTTGTGTGTTATTTTGACACAGATGAAAGGTAACCGCACAGTTCCTGGAGAGGCCTCATCGATAGGAGCGCGCTTACTGCTGTTGTAACATTCGTCACCCACCTTCAACTCACCGGCATGTCGCCACGAAGAAGAGGAGATGCTCGATCAGCACGGATAACCTTCTTGAATATTTAAAGCTGAAAGAAATGAGCCTGCTGGCTGAGCTGAAACTCATGCGCAGAGTCTGTTCCTCATGGTCTCCCTGGCTCCTTGATGTCGGAACTAAAGTCTCTGTGACCGATCCTTCTCTATCAGCAAGATGTGGGCCAGGAATCCAGCTGGCACTGGTCCTGAGTGGACCACTCAGAGTTGCTGTTGTGTCTGATATGATGGAGGTGCCTCAGCTTCAGATAGTTTGTCAGTCTGTAAAAAAATATATATGAAACCTGCTTAGTAGCTAAATAAAATACCTAAAAATGTCAGGATATGCTTTTCAGTGTTGAGTTTCAGTGACCTGTTTCTTTGTTTTATTTACTTATGAGCTAGCTGTTCCTGCTTGTTGTCATCTATCAGCTTTATACTCGATATTATTTTCCATACCATCATCAAATGGATGGTTTAAATGCTGTTTCAGAGGCTGTTCAATGCAGATAGGTTTAGAAATCTTTGGAAAGGATTGAATACTTACATTTGTGTGGGATTTTTTTGAAAAGAAATACTCACAACATTGTCCCAGCCTTCAAATGCTCAGAGGAATTAAAACATCCCTCCAACCCCTGATACCTACAGTAGAGCATAGTACATAGAAGAAAAAAGTACAGGGAAAATATAGAATAATCTGAAAATGGAAAGAAATTGGATACTTAAGTTAAAAAAAAGTCTTTTGCAGCTTAGTCATCTTCCCATATTTACCATACTCTAACCCTGATTATAACAAAATACAGTGTAATTACAAGGCTGTAGGTTTCCATTAACTTATTTGAATGTGTAAATTTGATTACAGTGACATAAGTCTGCTTTAGTGCGGCGTCGACATTTTGTTAACCGTGAGAAAAGCAACATTGATAGCAGGAGGCTCATCTCATCATTTATTCACCAGCACCCTCTGTCCATGTCCTCTCTTTGGTCTCACATTGTAAATATAACGCTGTTTATCAAATATTTAAGACCTACAATGAAGCATCTCTGGAACTCAGATGTAATGATTGAGAAAGCACAAATATCACAAACAGAATATTGTTTGTGGATCATTGCTCATCGTCTGGTACTTTCCAGGAGTGTTTTTCCAGTGCACCAAATTAGAGTCACGATGCATTCACAAGCAGCTCCTTTTTACAGTTTGAGAGCTTCTTGCCATGAAAGTTTAGAGGTTATACAGTAAAGTCGTATTTACTTCTTTTCGGTTTCATTTGCCTAATTTCATATTATATTTCTTATCTTAGCTGGGCTGCAGGAGACGGAGGTAGTGTCATCACATGAATGGCAGTTTTTTTTTCTAGCTGCTCTCCGTGTTTCACTTGGTGAATCATCACGCCGTCAATCACACCACCATTTCTCAGTCTCTCCTGAGAGTAATGTGCAATTGGCGGGTTTTGTTTTTAGCCTGGAAGCATGACTCTCCTGCAGAAACACACCTCTATTTAAAAAAAAAAAGAAAAAAAGATGGAGCTGCTGCTGTAATTTTGGCTGACAGTCAGCCCACTCAGGGAGTAAGTCTTGTCCACCATTTCATTTAGAGTTCACCTTCCAGACATACTCACACACATATACACACACACACACTCTACCTGACATATTGCCTTGCTAGGCAGTTTGCCCTGGTAATGAGAAGTGGGGAAAAAGAGGGAGGTGGGGGGATAGTTGTCCAGCAGGTCATGGGTAAAATAGTGCTAGAGAGAGAGGCTTGGAGCAAAACCTTAGTTCATCCAAGTGGAATTTTATACTTCCCAGCTGTTTGAATGGGCTATAAAACAAAGCAGTAACACTTCATCAAAACTGGCCACTGCTGAAATGACCTTGTGTAACATTTTGAATGAAAACGCAGACAAACTCTTAAAGAGCTTGTGTACAATATTCAGCCAACTATGCAGATGCTCCTTTTCTTTCCTATTTAACAGTCGACATAGCAATCAAAACCTCCTAATTATCATAAAACCGCAGATCTGCTATTGTTAGGAAACTCTGCTGCTGTTCACAGCTGGGCAGCAGTTGGCAGAATCCAGGAATGTCAGCATTACTGTCATCTCTTCGCCTGAGGGAGATTTCAAATGTCCCCGAGCCCCCAACAGTGCACTGTGTGTGTGAGTGTGTATACTGTAAATCATCCTCTATCTCTGCTTGGCTTGCAGAGGTGAAAGTCCTCTTGTCCACCTGATGCGCTGAAGATGCTCTGTCACGCAAGCCCAGCATGTGCATCCTCACCTTTTTTTTATTTATGTGCTGGTACTTTTCTATGTGTCTCTCTGCTCACTGAATCATATTTCCACCACAACGCGTTTGGCCATTCGCTTCTCTCTCTTTCCGCCCTACCATCCCATTTTCAGGTTATTTATGAGAGCAGTGCCTCGGAGGCAGTGTTTCCTGGGAATAAAAAAATCACCAGGTTGTGTTTTCCTTGAGCGATAGAGCAAAATAAATATCATTGAATGGAAATAAAAACTCCCATTTGCTGCATTTTCAATGCTGTGAATAATTCAGTGTGGCCAGCGTATAAGCAGCTCTGTGGTTTATGTTACACCTCATATGGTTTCTATTATGTTGATACTGGTGGTTGTCTACATGTTACAGGCGTTGCCAGTAATTTGTAGATGCAGTATGTCAGAGTAATAGACATGCAAACAAGCACGGTGTCATATTAAGTCATATTAAGTTTACAGAAACATTTTTTGACAAAATTAAAGGAGAGGACCACTCTTAGTTTTATAAAAATTAGTCTTTTCTAGAATGTATTATTGTTTGATGAACTTAATAATATAAGTTCATAATATAATTTTCTGTCAGAATACAGTATATTTCATATTATGTTCAGGTAAAAACTAAGAAATTGTCTTGGCTAAATTGTAATGCATCAGCTAATACTCACAGTATAATCACAGTAGAGCATTAAAACTATACTGCAAGGCCGTGATGTAAGAACATGCTTGTTTATCCAAACATTTTCTTGTTTATTTTTATTCAGCTTTATTAATTCAATACATCATTAAAGGAAGTTAGATGTCTAATACTGCTGTCATGTCTGGGAGCGCAGTAGCTTAGCTTACCATAAACACTGGAGGTGGGGAACCAGCAAGCAAGACTCTTTTCTAAGTTAAAAAACATAAATTGTTGTTTTTATATTACGATAATGTGTATTATTAAACAAAAAAGATAACAGACATTATATTGTTGCATTTATTAGCTTTAGAGTGGCTGGTAGGCAGATTTTTTTAGCTTCTTTTTGCTAGGCTAAGCTAACCCCCAGAAAGAAAGCCAAATATCGAACTATTCCATGAAATAGAGATACATTTCTGTACATTTCCTTCCTTTTTTGACTTAATCACAGTCTTTTGTGTTATTTTTTTTACCAGAAAGCTGCTATTAGCACTCATTATCTGGTTACTTCTTAAAGCTTTATTACGTCTTGTTTGGTACTTGTCTGAGCACACCCTTTGATTATTTTAAAGCTATATACTCCCTGCCAGCCCATGTGTGTATGCTTGTGTTTGTTTGTACCACATTTGGCCTGAGACATGACTAGATGATAGAACATGGAGAAGTTAATTAAAGTGCATGCTAGGTTTATTGTTGTTAAATGAACTGAAGCCTTACTCTCGGTGCCACAAATACCAACATCAGTTTAATTCTGATGGAGAAGTCTTTTTACTGTTCATCCGTTACTGGTTTTCTGTGCGATGGAAAGATCATTCCACTAAGGGCAGGAATTTAACTATGTGAAATGTTGTTTCAGTGGAGCTTATAATCTATCAAGGTCCTGACAGTGTAGCCTTGAGGAAGCCAGTCTTAAAAACATCTCTTCGCCCCTGAGGTCACAGCCTTTTCTTTAATTTGGTTTTAAGAGAAATGATTGCTGTGAGACAGCTGGTTTAAAGAGGAAGCTGCAGACAGAGTAGTCTATACTATAGTCAGATCCTGAGGAAGTTGAAGCCTACCAGCACTGTTGGGGCACAACCAAGGGATTGTTGGGTCTCACTAGCATTAAAGCAAATGGTGCAATTTGCAGAAGGGCTTTTTTCTTAAGAGGGGGTGATTAACTACATTCCTCTGGGAGAGAGATTTTGAGCTCTAAGCTTCTTTTTTTGTGCCTGACCTAAAGCACACACCAAGTTTGTAAAATGCAGTCAGGCAAAGAAGAACTGCATACTTTAATGACTGAAAGGCTTCATTTACATATTATTCCCATGATAATTTAGGATAGAATGAAAGCGTAATGATCACTGTGGGGAATTTGGATGATTTTAGCAGGAAAATAATAAAAGGTTTCAAGAAATGTAATTTTAATGTTAGTGTGGTAACCTCATAATAATTTAAATATATAGCAATATTCAGATATAATCTTGCATTGGGAATAATTTAAATTTAATCTAATCTAAAACAAATACTAATAAAATAGCCCTTATTATCTTACAAACTGCATATGTAAAGTTTTTTCTGTCTTCATTCAGTTGTGGCTCATTGTAGGTCAACTCTTGATTGAGATGACTTGGTTACCACGCCAACACTTTTTTTTCCCCCTATCTCTTGTTGCCATGGCACCAGCTGGGTCCTCAACAGTTGACCTGGTCCTCCTTTGTAGATAATCCAGATGTTAACTCTACAGGCCTTTACAGACACATGTGTCCTGACAGTTTAACCTTTGGTTTCTTGACTTTTGCGGACCAACTGCAATCAGGTTTTCATTGGTGTTTCCTGTCAGAGAAGTCGGGACCAAATGCTTGGTTTTGTCTGTGTGGTCTCAAGTGGCATATTACAGTCATTTGACAGCTTTACCCAGTTAAATAAAAATATTTATCACACCTTTCCCCCAGTGTTTTTTCCCCAATGTTTTCCATCACCTTGATAGAGACTTTATGCGATTTTGGATGAGACAAAAGACAATTTGCACTGAAACAAGAAGTCAAACAAATGTACACGTCTTAACAAAATCCTGATTTTAAAGATTCACCACAAAGATTCCAACTTGATTTCCTTACTGTTGTTGCTCAAGTTGCCTTACAGAACTGAATAAAATCACAAGGATAGACCACAGCTGTTGAACACATCAGGTTGTATTTTGTCAGTGTCGGACAAAGATGAAAATCATATTTTGATAAAGGGGCCACATTGAAAGATCCTTGTCGGCTAACCAAAGGAAAAAAAAAACATCACAATTTTTAAAAGCAAGTTTGCTATATAGAATTATGAATTTTTCATCAGTATTTGATGACATTATAAAGTAAAATCATCAAAATGGATTGGACAGAGCATTAGAAAAACTATAATAATGCAGTCCAACTCCACCACTAACAGCCATAAAAATTGCCACATAGTTAAATCAACATCTGTCTGCAATCTTCACTTTTTGCAGGGCTGTGCGGATTGATTTAGATTGTAAATGTGTATCTAATAAAGCATGAGCACTACAAAATGTTAATTAATTATGAGATAATTAAGTTTTGATCATGCAAACACAGATGTGATGATTTAGTTATGATCCCGAGGTAACCGGCAGGAAACATTAAGAGCCATTATGGCTGCTCTGGGTTTCCATATTTTAAAACCTGCATTCACACCCTCCTGCCACTCCAAGTGGAAAGTTGCAACAGCAGCCTGCAGCAATCCACTTAGAAATTAATTGGATTGAAAGATTTTGCATGATCCCAAAGCCTCTGATCCTGAATATTGCAGATGGATTGGTTGTCCCACTATTACTTACAGGAGTTCAGGTCCTTGTAAAGATCTGAGACGAGCATGACCGAAGCCTGCAACTCCGGGATTTCACACTATTCATCCCATATTGTAACAGACTGGAGAGGCCGTCTTACTTCACCTAGCTGCACTGCTTGTTGTAAATTACTTAAAATCTTTGCTTTTCAAAGCCTTCACTCATAACACAGCATGAGTTTAGCAGTATGGTTTCTTTGTGCAGAGGATTTGTTGCTCTATAAGGTCTATAAGGATTTGTTTCGCCGCTGTAGCTATGAGACACAATATTGTCACACTCCCTGGAGTTTGTCTGTAACACAGAGTGATTGTCTATGTCTCCTGAAGGGCAGATGTGGTACAGATTCTGAATTACAGTGTCAGACAGACAGATCACCACAATAGCTCTATTTAACTGACAGCTTCTGAGGATTCATTATTTTTATAACTTTATTTTTTCATGTGAAGCAGACAGTTTGTAACGTTGTTATGACAAGTACTATATTAATAAAGTGACACTAATACGGCTGTAATGTATGACTTTCTTCATTACTGATTAGTCTTAGTATTAATTTCTTTTGTCAGTCAAAAAATAGTGAACATGAATTATTTTAATTACTTATTTGGTTGGTCTGAACCAAACCCACAAATATCCAATTTATAATAAAATAATATTAGAGAAAAGCAAAAAATCCTGACATTAATAAGCCGGAACCAGCAGATCTTTGGCATTTTTTCCTGACAAACAACTTACATTAAACAAACAATTAAAGTTGTTGACAATTAACTGTTTGTCAATCAGTTTACCAATGAATCTACTTATTGTTTCAGTTCTAAACAATAACATTAATCAGTGGAATCTGTTGTGTTAATCAATCGTATTATTTTAGTTAATTTTAAGATTTCATAATGGTTACTCATGCTACTGCTTCTGCATTGACCAAAATCAATATACACTGCAACCCTAGGCTACTGAGATTCAGGCTATTGTATGTAATCAAACATATAGCATGCTGGTTATTGCGTCACGTCAACCCATTGGACATTAAAATGTAACACAACCCCTCCTGTCACTCAGGAGTCACATCGGAGACAGTCATGTCTTTGGAGTGGGTCACGTCAGGCACGTACGAAGACACGTCTGTTCAGTCTTTGCTTAATTTAGACCAGGATGACAGGGACAAAGGTTTGAAGCCTTCATGTGTGACAGGCAGCCTCTCCTCCTCTGATGGTTATTTATCCAAAACATTACAGTGTTGTCATAAAACACAAATATTCCAGAGTGAAACAAGAGTGCCGGAAGACTGGTTTTTGTGGTTTGGGAGAGGGACCGGCGGGGTTATCAGGCTGTAATTGCTGTATAAATGTAGTTCAGGCGTATTTAAATTCTTTTGTCAGTATCCATCTGCAGAAAAATAGACTGAGACAAACAGAGAGCATAGCTGTTGGTCTGGCAGAAGAGACCAAAGCATTGCGGCGGCAGGCTGGAACTGTATATTTTGGACTTGACTGAGATATTAAGCAGAAGTTTGCATTCCTTTGTTTGTAGGTATTTTACTATTTTAGGCAAACCCCCATTCATAACAGGGGCCACAGCCCTTTAGTTTCTGCTCTTTGTAACCTCTAAGCTACATTTTACTAGTGCTACTACTATACTAGTGCTGAATAGTGCCTAAATAGAGCTGAGCTGCTCTGGAAACAGAAAGATTTTAAGTCTTCTTTTCTTCCTCCTCTTTCTTCTTCTTCTTCTCTGCTCCTCCTACTCATTCTCCTTTGTCTTCTTCCTATTCTTCTCCTCCTCCCCTAAAAAAAAAAAAAAATGTCTCTCTTCTCAGCTCATAGCGTCATTCTCGGTTTATAGTACGACTCCACAGCTAGTAGAAAAGCACCGTCCTCTCATCCCTCCCATGTGCCGTCAGTCAGTAGGTGTAAACCCACTACGACTGGCACCGCGCCCGCACCACTGTATAGAGCCAATCCTCTTTTATCCACAGATTACCATTAGTGCATCCAATCCTTTTCCCCCTATTGTCCGATGGATTGAACCTTTTTACCCAGATGTAGTAGCAAGACCGCCCTATTCTTAGTACAATATCAAATTAGCTGTAGTTTGAAAGGTTTTTCACATTTTAAATGTTTGCCAGAAGGGAGTGCAATATTATCTGGAATCATTTTTGACCTGGACTTAAAGGCTAACGATTCCTTCTTTGATATATTTTCATTGTTCAGTTCTTACAGTCAGCTACTATCTAACAATTCCTGCTACTCTATGTTTTATTGCATCATTGTACCTTACAACATGGAAGGCTGTTGCAGAATATTGTGTGATGCTGACCCCATCCTTTCTCTCCTTTTTTTTTTTTATTGTTGCTCAGGAATTTGCTGCATTGACCAAGGAGCTGAACGCCTGCAGGGAGCAGCTGCTGGAGAAGGAGGAGGAGATCTCTGAACTCAAAGCCGAGAGGAACAACACCAGGGTGAGGGCGGATTCCACACACACTTCAGAGCATCTACTTAACAGTTTACGCCATCTTGTCAACAACTAATCGATTAGAATCTCCATCTAATCACGATTTAAGGAGCCTTTACCTTGTCATTGATTCGGCAGGAAAGTTCTCTGAGTTTCTACTGATGCTTGTGTCTTCTATATTCAACCTCTTAAATTTGCATCCAACAAGTTTCTCTAAAGTTTCAAAAACTTGTCTCAAATTTTTCATGTCAGCTCCAAAAAAAGCAAAGCCTGCTGCTGCACCCTGTGATAGACAGCGTCCTGAGAAAGCTTAAGCTATCTGGTGGGTACGGTTCTTAAGGCTGTAGAAGCACTGGAGCAACCATGTGCACTCTCTGTTTCCAATGCCCAGACATACCTCATTAGCTCCCCACATTCTGCCTGAGCATTTTTCCACTTACTTCACTTGGATGGCTGCTCAACAGTAAAACTAAGTCCAAATGGCACTGATGCCCTGCAGTGTCCAGTTCAAAGTATTTGAAAAAACGAAAACCATTAGAGCTGAAGTCTTGTATTTTCAATAAAAAAAAACAACAACATTTCCTTTATAAAGCAGTAGGCATGCTCTGCTGTTGACAGATAAGACTCTGTTTTCCATCCCGGTGCTGATTAAGTGTGGATTTACAGTCTTGCACTATCTTTCTCTGGATGGAGGCAGAAGGCTGAAGCACAACAACGCCTGAGAGAGAAAAAAAAGAAAAGAAAAAGAGGGAGGTGAGGCGCAAGAAACAGGGACAGACAAAAGTCATTTTCGCTCTCTCACTTTATTATCACCTCAAATCCTCCAATGGGCAATTACCAACCAAACTTTAATTAAGCTTGGTTCTGTGGCTGGTAGGGTTTTACAGTTTATAATTAAATCTTAAAAGACATGTGCAGGCAGCTAGTGGACTTAGGAGCTGACAACAGACATGATGACAGCAGAAAGCATCACAATCAAATGACATGCATGTAAATTCAAAGACTCAGAAGCGTTGCGGAGACACGACAAGACGGAAAAAGATAGAAGATGAAAATATGTACTGAACAGGAGGAGACCGTGGCTGTTGTCTGTTGTTATTCTGGAGGCATTACCTAACACAGAAGTCAAGAGTAAACATGCACTTCCTGATTGATTCAATAGTGGGCATTTTGTCGAGTGTGCAGGAGTGTGTCTGCAGACATGATGGCTGCTGATGGAGCTCTCAGAGACAGTTGAATCAGACAGACGACAGACAAGACGGCACTCAGTCTCTTTTAACTACAGCAGAGGTCTGCACTGGGTCTTTTTCAACCCCTCGTGCTCTTGCAGGACTTCCGACCATTATCGCCCCCTCCTGCAGAGATTTTGATTACCTCTGCCGGCTAAAAATGGTTTCTATTGAAAATCTGTCTGCCTCATCCTACAGGCAACAATGGATTTTGCTTGAGACGGTGGTAACAAAAAAAGGATATAGAAATATCATTCATTGTGTCTCTGTTTCTCTTAAAGTTACAAAAGATGCAGCAGACTTTATGTTATTGATCAGATTTGGGGTTGGGATGGCAGTTTTGCTTCTCTTTTGTTACTTTATTTGGAACCTCATATGGATGCGTAACATTTTCTGGAAGACGATGCATTTACAAGACATGCGTGGTTAAGCTCAATAATAGCTTTTATGAAATTTTATCCCATGATGATGGTGCTGACCACTTGTTCCAACCAGCATTAAGGTAAATATAGATTTAGAGCCCTCTATTTTCACATTAGACTACTTCGCATCCCTTTTTTTCAGACCCCAGAGTCTTTGGCTGTACCGCATGATACAATGCTTGTCTTCAATTTCATGCTTGCTAGATCTCATCATTGAAGACGCTGCTGATGTAAACACAGATGATCTCAGCAAATCCTGTAAAAATGATGTAACCATGGGAAAATTCACCTATATTACATTAACTGAGCTTTGCAAGACTGTCGCTGGGTGTAAAACTCCTCCACCTCATGTATGGACCCTGTACCTACAGCGTTTTTTAAGCAGATGTTCAACAGTGTTTCAAGTCATGTCCTGAAGATTATAAATATGTCTCATCAAACAGCCATCTTCCCAGATGCCTTCAAAACAGCTGTTGTTAAACCCTTACGAAAGAAACCAAACCTAGATAGTGACACACTGACCAGCTATATGCTGATAGCCAACCTTACATTCATTAGTGAGATACTTGAAAAGATAGTTTCAGTGCAAATAAACTCCTTTCTTAAAGAAAACAATATACTGGATGAATTTCAGTCAGGTTTTAGAACAAACCACAGCATCGAAACTGCTCTTACTAAACTGAAAAATGAAGGTCTCAATTCTTATCCTCTTAGACCTAAGCGCAGCCTTTGATACGATTGTCCATGATATCCTAATCAATCGTCTTAAAAAGTTGTTTGGTCTTTCTGACTGTTTGTTAAACTGGTTCAAAACATACATCAAATGTCTGAGAAACATGACAACTGCTTTTGGGTTGCACCAGGGAGCTGCCTTGGACCATTATTATTCTCACTGTACTGCACTGTACTGTATGTTGCCACTTGGTGACATCATTACAGAGCACGATATATGTTTCCATAGTTACGCGGATGACACATAACTACATCTCTGCTGAACCAAATGATGCTGCAGCTATAAACTCATCACTACTTGTCTTTTTGCAATAAATAAATTGATGAGCAATAAGTTTAACAAGGACAAAACTGAAATCCTTCTAGTCGGCTGTTATCTTAGATTCAGATCTACGCTTCAGGTCCCACATCACCAAGGTGACGAAAACATCATTTTTCCACCTTAAAAAACACAGCTAAAGTACGACCATTTATAAATCAAAAAGATGCCGAAAAACTGATTCATGCCTTTATTTCAAGCCGACTCAATTACTGTAATGCACTTTGTACTGGCCTCCCAAAAAAAACCACTGAGAGACTTCAGTTCATTCAAAACCCTGCAGCTCGGCTATTAATCAGAACCAAGAGGAGAGAGCACATTAGTCCAGTTTTAGCTGCTCTGCACCGGCTTCCTCTAACATTCAGAATTGATTTTAAGGTCCTCCTCCTTACATACAAAGTACCAAGCTACATTGCAAACTCCCTCATTAACTATCTGCCTTCAAGAACACTGCGATCATCTCCTGCTGGTTTACTGAAGGCTCCCAGCAACAGCCAAAAGAAAATTGGGGATGAAGCCTTTATCAGTTACACCCCAAAGCTACTGAACACACTACCGATAGATATCAAGGAAGGCAGCTCGCTAAATACTTTAAAAAGAAAGCTAAAAACTTATCTCTTCACTATAGCCTTTAACTAGCTATGACTTTCCTGATACAAGAATTCATTTTTGCACTTTGCTTCGCTCTCATGCTCTGCTGCTTCTTCTAAAATGTTGTATTTTAATTGAATTTGTACATTCTGTGCATTCTATGTTTTATTTTCCATCCTTTGTTACATGAGTTATAGCGTTCTTTCTGTGCTTTTATGTTGATTTTATGTCTGTTTTCATGTGAAGCACTCAGTGCATGCAATTTCTTTATTGTAAAGCACTTTGAGCTGCGTTCCTTGTATGAAAGGTGCTATATAAATAAAGTTTATTGTTATTATTAAAGTCATTATTGATGAGAGAGAAAACATGTAAGCCAGTTATACACAGCAAAGTGATGCTTTTGCTGTCTTCTTTTACCACCAAGATCAATATAAAAGGGGAGATATTGTATAAAACTCGTTCCAGCTTCTTAAATGTGAATATTTTCTGGTTTCTTTTGTTTCTTTTTCTTTGAATAATTAAATAATATCATGCTTAGTGTGTGATGCTTAGTAAGAATGTTTGTAGACCTTTGTTTAAAATGCAAGCTGCACAATACATTTAATCCAGCTGCAGATTGTTTGGCAGGCTCAGAAGGGGGATGTTTAGACTAGTGAGGCGAAGGTATGCCAGAGATGAAGTCAACGAGGTTTGCAGGGATCAATTTCATATACAGTAACTTTCCAAATCTGGCACTACACCCTCAAACCAGATCATTATTTTTGGGTTATAATATTATATCCTTGGACGATACCCAGGAGGGGATGAAGTGTTGAGATCAGTATGACCATGAAACTTCCACAGTGTCTCTATGATTCAGTTTAGAAACAAAGAGAAAGGAAAGCAGAGGATCTTGTACACTGATATCGCAGCTGAAACTGGGCGAGATGCAGCAATGATTAATGTTTTATCTCTGCAGTCGGATGGATATTCTTCCTTCCAGTCACATACTGGGTTTTTTTTTATCCCAGTTGTGGATGCTGTATAAGCTAAATTTCTGGAAGTCAACCCCACAGCTCTGCATCTCTTTTCTGTCCTTGTGAAGCTTTCTCCTGGCAGTTGACTTAACATGCTAACTAGCAACCTGGCAGCAACCTACATTAGCATAATCCCTTTTGTGCACTGTTGAAAGGATTGTAGTCACTTTTGAGTAGATTTGACTTATTCTTTTTACATTGTCCATAACTTTTAAAATGTCAAGGCATTACACATGTCACACATTTCACTAAAAAATAAATTTAATTACTGTAAATGACTATTACGCATCTGATCAACTACAAATAACTGGAGTTGCAAACCCTTTTCTCATTATACCTGCACCTGACTGAATTATCCTTCTGTGCAGAGGATTTCTGCTCTCAAACATGATGATGTTAATGACCTCTCATGTGTGTCTCTTTAGCTACTGCTGGAGCATCTGGAGTGCCTGGTGTCCAGACATGAGCGGTCACTTCGTATGACAGTGGTCAAGCGGCAGGCTCAGTCTCCTTCGGGAGTCTCCAGCGAAGTCGAGGTCCTCAAAGCACTCAAGTCCTTGTTTGAACACCATAAAGCCCTAGACGAGAAGGTAAGCCCGCCTCCATTAGCGCATCATTTTATTGTCAAGGTGTCTGTCTAAGTAACACGTGCAGTCAGTTATATGTTGTGTTGGTCTTGATTTAGTTGTTTTACATTTACACTAAAATTAAAGGATAGGTTCACAATTTTTCAAGTCTGTCTTAAATATACAATATTCAGGTGTCTAAATGAGCATTGAAACATGTAATCATTCATTTTTTACCTCTTGCAAAGCATGAGGTCCATGTAGATCACTACTCTGATGATGTACAGGTACATCAGCACCCCTTGTTGTGAGATTCACGTTCACAAAATGAATTAAGAAAAACATAATGTTGCTATTGACAACTATTTGATTGAGTGTTCAGTTCAATTTATGAACCAAAAGGGCGTCATATATAATTATTGAGACAGCGACACATTGTATATCTGATCAGTAACATATATATCAATGTATTATTATATTGATGGCTTGAAGCACTAACACCAGTTGATGCAAACAATGCCGCTGCAGTGTCATCTTTTTTCCTGTTACTGTTTTAGCCTATAAATGTCCCAGCTAGCGTGTCTCCTGCCTCCTCACAGCTTGCTGATTTATGACCTTAGCCCCCTGTGTAACATCACCACCGCCCCTGTCATTCATCCTCTCCTCTAAAAGCCATCATTTATAAAAGCATGTCCAATAGCGTGCTGTTCAAGGGAATAAAAGCTGTCTTGGGCAGCTGGGGGGGGGGGGAGGCCTCCTGACTCGGACCCTGGCTAACTTCTTAATCCAGGATCAACCTCCTCTGAAATCTGGCGTCCTGTTGCTCCACAGCAGCGGTGGTGCACAGTCACCACGCGGCACAAGTAATTGCTCCATCACAGCCGGGACAAACCTAGAAGCACACACTCTGAGTTTCTGTGAGTTCACAGAGGAAGAGAGAAGCGTAGGAGGGGAATCTCCTCCCAGTAACCGGTGCTTTAAAAGCAATAAAAGCCTCATAATGCTTCTTTGATGCCAGAGCAAAGTGTTATTGTGAGGCTAAGGGAGGAAAAAAGGACATCTCTTTCCGCTGCAGCAGGAGAGCATCTTTTCTACTGTGTTAACCGCTTATTGCCTAGACTTAAATTTATCAGTAGTAAGGAAAAAAAGTACTTTTCTGCAAGGCCCTTTGTTATGAATCAAACCTTCACATGTTAATAAGGTGGTTCATCAGAGAGGAGGCAGGTCATGATATGTGTTTGGTTGTTCTGGTTTTCAGGTAAGAGAGAGACTACGGGTGTCACTTGAGAGGGTGTCTGCCTTGGAGGAGGAGCTGACAGCAGCCAATCAGGAGGTAAGAGATGACTATTAATATATTCTGATATATTTCATTCTCCTTTATGTCATGCTTCCTGAATGGACAGATGGATTATAACATGAATTAGAGTCTTCTGACAGATACAAGTAATAGTTCTCAAGGTTTTTTGTTTTTTTTTTAATGATGAAACTTTTCAGATTATCATGAGGAAACTGGATTGTCAAAGTAAAACAGAATGACATATATATACACTGTGGCAGTTTTAAAGTGTTTTACATATAAGAAATTAATTTAAAGGAAGATATGTTGTTTTGACACATACTGTTTTAAAGTGCTTCACATAAAAGAAACAAGCAGACATGTAAAAAAAAAACATTGCTACTTATTTGCAAATCTAGAGGCAAGCCTAATGATGAAAAAATGAAAGCAAAAAACACCATAAAAATAATGAATCATACATTAAAAGGCTGTATATGTATCACACTGCACATTCACATGTTCCAGCTCATAGAATAAATCCCCATGATTATGCTCTGCTTGTTTTTTGTGGATGTACGATGCCGTTCTCTTGAATGAGAAAGTGTGTCCAAACTTTTGACTGGAACTATACATCTAATTTATACCAGGATGTGTCTTGAATTATATATCAACTCCTATACAACCAGAGCACCTCTGCAGGCTTCATTTGCCCTCATCTTTCCAGGGAGTAGTACAAAATAACACTGTGCACATGAGTGGATGAAGCATAGCTCTGACAGAAGTACGGGTCACTCATACTACGGTGGTCTAACTTCTTCTCAACCTCCTGGCTCAGGCCAACAGCAGTACCAGAGCAGCTCTCGCACTGCAGATGGTCTTGTTCCAGCTGAGAAAAACCCTCAGGCTGGCACTTCACAGCCTGTCAGACATGCCAGTCTGACACTCAGTCCTAGAATAAAAGTCGGTAAGGAAAAGAAGGAGGGGCGGGGGATGAAAAGCAGAGGGGGGAAAAAAGGTTGGGAGGTGTGTGGAGTGGGTGGATGGACGACAACAAGATCGAGCTGGAGAGAAGAGAGGAGGGAATGCAAAAAGAGCAAAGTGAGGGAGAAGACAGAAATAGAGATGGCAGGTGGGAAGCAGAGGCAGGTTGTGTGTGAAGGTGTGTGTGTGTGTTAATGAGGGTGCAGGGGTGCAGTTGGTCAAAGAGCATCTGACAAGGTGTGGAAACAAGACGGTGAGGAGAGAGTGAGGCTTTACAGACAAATTGTAATGATGTGTTTTGAATGGTAAGTATGAGCTAAAGCTGCCTGTGGTCTGAATCCAAGAATAAGTGATGTAGGATCCAGGCAGAGAGAATAAAAAAGAAAGGGTGAACAGTTAAAAAAAATAATGTGACAGGTCGCTGGTTCCCAAAGCTGTCTCCCAAAGCTGTCTCTCATTTTTCTTTCACAGCCTTTAAAAACCACCAGACAAACTCTGCTTTCTAACTGAACTGTAAAGTCCATGACAGACATCTCTGTAGAGCACTTTGAAGAATTTTCTCACATCACACAGCCAAGGTTAGAAATACCGTACAATACATCTGCGAGGCCGTCCCTCATAAATGGTTAACACTACAGTTGTCAGTGTGGTAGACAGATGACTGATTGGACCTTGAGGCTTTGGGAGAGGCTGTTAAACTGGCTTTGCCGAATAGAAATGTCCACACTTCAGAGGCTCTAGGGAGGCGGGCAGAGCCGGGAGCCAGCAAACCAGTAATTGATTTGGGATGGAGGTCTGGTATGAGTCCCTTCTCCCTGCGGGGGTTTGGACAACGCAGCCATGCCTGATGAAATCAGTGGCCTTTGACCTCATGCAGTCATAGGTCTTTAAGTGGCCACACACTGATTACTGTTGGTGAGATTGCTAACAGCAATTTGCTGTTATGGAACTCACTGCACTGTAATACAGACTATGTTGGAATCTGTCTGTTTACTGACAAAATAGAAATGACACACAGTAAAGCAACAATAGAAATGAAAAGTTGACAAGCATGCCAAAAAAATCACCAAAACTTCAATTAATTCATTAGTTAATTTTTCAGTCCAAACATTCCCCTTTTTTTGACCCCACTAGCAGCAGAATGGCAATTTCTGTCTATCACTTGGTCCATGCTGAAATATCTCAACAGTGGATTTCCATAATATTTTGTACAGACTTTCATGATCCCCAGAGGATGAAGTCTGCAGACTTTGGTGATCCCTTGACTTTTCCTCTTGTGCCACCGTGAGGTTAATATTTGTGGTTTTCAAGTGAAATATTGGATGAATTACTAAGACATTATGGTACAGACATTCATGCTCTCATCAGGATGAATTTTAATAACACTGGCACCACAATCAGGTCAAATTTTAATTTCTCCACAACATTGGTTAAATACCTGCAAAACTATTTACATTCATCAGCATTTGTACTTTGTGAGCAGTGCTACTTGTCAAATATTAGCATGCTAACATGCTAAACTAAGATGGTGAACATGTTAAACACCATACCTGCTAAAATATTAGCATTTTATCATTATCGTTTAGCATTTCTCCAAACAACTTTATATTTGTTACTTTGTAGTATAACATTATCGCACTCTACTGAAGATCGTTGTTCACTTCACCTCACTTTTTACATTCAATAATAGATAACAGGTAAGACGGAGATCTACCTTGGGACCAGTCGGGTCAAAGTAAGATTGAAGACTTTGTCAGAGGAAACATGTTCTTGTTTCATCCTGTCTATTCTAATCCTGCGCTCTCTCATCTTTGCTAAAGAAATCCCAAGGTACCACTGCCAAGTTTAAATGCACAAAATTAATGTGTTTTTCACTCTTTGTTTTTTCCAGGAACTTTGTGTGTATATATATTTGTATTGCGTGTTTGTTTGCGTGTGCATTTTCTCCTAAGCATGTGATTGATTGTAATTTAAGCGCATTGCAGCAGACACTTCAGTGCCCCTGGCTCTCACCTTGACAACATCAATCTTTTATACTCTAAGAACCCCCCCCCGCCAACCTTCCCCTCACTCCTCCTCACATTTGTCCAATCTCTCCTTCATCACATTAACTCAGGCAGTTCTCTCAATCCAACACAGGAGTGTGTCTAAAGAAAGATGAGGAAATCATGATCCTACGCAGTAAAAAGCTCATCTTGTGCTTCTTATCCCTCTTTTCGTCTTTCCTTTAGATGTCTGCCTTTGATGAGAGGTAGATCGACAACATCAAACAGAAATAATAGGATCCGTGTTCGTTTTGCATCTGGCAAACTTCTCCTTTCTCTAATTTTAGAGCTGGAGAAGCATCTGTAGCGCTCCATTCATCGTTTGTTGTGCCTTTATGTCAGGGGTTGTGTTCGTGTTTGATCTCTGAGCTGGAGAAATTACAGACAATCTGAGAATAATGGTACCGAAACATACGGAGGCATAATTATGCCCTCGTTAAAAATAATGAACAGAGATGTACTAAAGGCAGCGTGCAACAGCGAAGAAGCCAAGCTGTTGTTGGTGAAGTCTCAGGCTGCAGATTTAAGCTTAATGTAAGGTAAACCCATCCATTGTGGATGGGAGATAATCATCTGTTAGTGCCCTCTGTCCCTACTTTAAAGAAATCCTGCCATCAAATGTGACTCTTGCTTTGGTGTCAGAGAGGGCAGGTTGGGATTGGAGTTTAAGCTTAATAGTGTCAATGGCAGCCAAAGTCACTTGTGAGTATTGTTCCTTTCATCGACAGTCACGTCATTGATTGTCCTCAGGCGTCCTTTGCTGTCCTGCATAATTCAGAGCAAATATCTGTTAAGAGAAATTCAGTTGTCTTCCAGATCCTCTTAAAACAAGCTGTATGAATATCGTTGAGTATATATTATGATGCATCACGGTATCTAGGTTGCCTTGAAATGTGAAATTAGCTAAAAGACAACAACTACAAAAGAGGAAAAACATGCAGATTGAAGAGTCCTTGGTGACTCAGAGATTAAATCATTTTCAAAGCATCTGAATGCTCGTACAGTAGAACCAGCATGGTGCAACTTTAATCACAGCGTCTTGCTAATAGCACTCGACATGTATTGGTTTTGTAGATGTTTCATTACTAGAGCAGGGAGTAAGAGTGTAATCATTTTGAGGTGAAACATCCTGGCATGTTACAGTAGGCTGCTTTCTGTGATTGGATATGTTTTGTTTTGTTTTTTTATGATGACTTCCAAAAGGAAATTCCAGTTTCATACAACTTATCATAGAGTTTTATTCTCATAGCTTTGGGCTTCATTTGGGATCTATGGGGCAAAAAACACATGCTGTCAGATGATTATAGCCAAATTTATTTTGAAGAGAAAGTCAAATTGTTACTCGAAACGTCCATTTTAAATGTCAATCAGTTTACAGACCAACTTCCTGGTTCAGCCTTGACCTTCCGTACATACTGTAGTTGTGCACGTACACATTTTTCATGTGCAATGATTGATAGTTATCAGTGTTTCAGGTGCATGAACTTTTAACCTCCAAATAAAGTGGTCAAGATAAACTTGTAACTATTGGCTTGTTTACAACCTGTTTGACTTTGTGTTCCCAAATTAACAATTAGTTCGGTGAGTCCAGTGTTATCATAACCAACAGAAATTATGGCCAATTCAGCAGGTTGGACAAAAAGGAGAAGACCACACGAGTTATAACTTAAAACAGGTTTACTTCACATAACTACAAGAGAAAAGAACTAAAGCCAAAGCCAAGGGAGAAAGGGAGAGTAATCAGGCAGTAATCCAGATGAGCTGAATCTCCCTGATAACCCAACTCTGCCTTCTTCCATGCTCCTGCAGAGAGCAGAGGGTCATTACAACTACAGCACAAATATTGTGCTTGAGGCCCAGCACCGGAATAACTGCTTTCATGAGAAGGATGTTTCACAGAAATATGCTATCTTCATCATTTTTAATGGTTTGTGCGCTGCAAATCACCATCTTACGCCCACAGCTTTAAGGTTCAGGAATGTCTTGTTTTGGAAAGCACACCACGAGGCACCACCAAGTCTAAAGGGGCTTCACATTGTTAATAAGAGACAAGTAGCCGCCAAGTACACTGTCTCCCTTACCCTTCCCTGCCGTGAGGAAAGTGATAATCACATGGTGTCTGTCAAGGAAGAACCTAATAATTGTTGTCAGTCACTCGTCTGACAGGATTATGACTTTAGGACAGTTGCTTAAGGTGCCGAAGCGAGACACGAGGTCCGCAGAACAAGATAATTATAGTGATTGTATCAGTGAGTGCTCACATGCTTCATGTTGGTTAAAGCCATGTTCCAGAAATTCCTGCGGGAGAGGGACATACTGTAATTTACTGGTATTGCATAAGAGGGAAACATGAGGGTTGCAGTTGATGCCTTTGTGCTAATTTCATGTTCAAACAATGAGGTTTTCAACAACCTCCAACATTAATTCTGTGTGCTTCTATGTGCATGAGGTATTCTTATCATATCTTCAACTCTGACCTCTATCCTTTTTTGCTGTCCTGCAGATTGTGGCCTTACGGGAACAGAATGCTCACATCCAGAGGAAAGTGGCGTCCGGAGATGGAGGAGAAGACATACTGGAGGGTAGCGAAGCTCAACAGAAGGTCCACAGCAAGGTGAGCTTCCTCGATAAAAAAAACTGAAAATGATTTTCTTTTAATTTTATGGATGGACACATTAATGTGCTTTGGTTAAATCTTCTGCAGGGTGCATTTGACACATTTTAACGTGCGGGATGTGGTCAAGCACAGCATCAGTCTAATTAGGCACAAATGTAGCACATTTTATATTGGCATGGTAAAAACTGAACTGAACTTAATTTAATTTAGGTCCTGATTTCATAAATCCTCAGTTATATTTTCAATCAATTTTATCTCCTTACATAGCGGTCTAAATGCTGTTTCAAAACCCTCTTCACACTGTCAGGAATACTGTATAATGTTGGTGGAGAGAGATTATTTTATAACATCTTTGTATCTAAAAAAAATATCAGAATCTGCCTCAAAAAACTCACAACACTGCAAAAACTCCTCCACTAGAAACAACACCAAATATTCCAATTAGTTAGATTTACTAAATACAATGTCATATAAGCAATGTCAGAAAGTCAATTCAGGTTAAAGTTGCTTAGATTTAGCAGGTAATATCTTAAAACTCCAACAAACGTTCTTAAAATCTTGAAATGTCATAATAATTTTTACGCCATCCTATATGGGTAGTTTTAAGTTTGTGTACTCAAAATATTCACACAACCTGTCTTTTCAACATCGATCCTCATGCACTTAATGCCACAATTACAGCACTGGCAAAAATCATTATGTTTACACCTTTGGTTTGGTGGTATTGTTTTCCCCGCTGATGTAATCGTCACTATAACACGTAGAAATATTTGCACATCTTATGAAAAGGTTTTGATCGTACATTTAGCTTCTCAGGCATTCTGAAGGTGACCCACAATCAGGTGAAAGCTCTCGCTGTGACCTCAGCCCCTCCAATTATGCAGGAGCACACATAGATCGGCATAGCTGAATACAAATTTCCCTCTGATTATTAATTTAAAGACCGAGGTGTAACCGCATCCACATGTACTAGATTATACAAAACAGAGACTGACGCTGTTTTATGTCAGGAGCATCAGAGCCCAAAAAAAAAAAAAAAAAAACCCAACCCCAAAGCAGACCCTAGAAATCCTATTTACATGCAGACAGCATCATCTACATCCCACAGAGGATACCTGGGTAGATCAATGGAAATGCTATTACTAGGCTGGTCTGCTGGAGGAGTGGGGTTGTGGGGGGGAGGGGACGTCGACAGTAAAGAGATGAAGTGTGTGTTGTGTAGATGGATGGGCTAATGAGGAGACAGCTCTCAGTCCACTCTGTTTCTTGAAGATAAAAAAAAGACCGAATATGATCACTTGTTGTTTTTATTTGCAAAAGAAATCGCATGCGTGTGTCTGAAATGTATAATTCTCATAGTAAGGTGACTGTAGTTAGAGTGAGGGCTAGTTTTTCGGTATCCCTGCAGTCAGAGGGACAGACAGACACATGCCGTCAAGGTGGAATGACAAACCGTGATCTGCAGGAAGCACGGTCCCCTCCACAGTATTCGATTAATGTGGCAGGTGGAAAGAGGTCAGCGAGAGGGGAAGAGAAAGTCAGATGGAGCGAGGCACTTGAAGTGCATATTGACCCATTGAGCTCTCAAACCTTTAGAGTAGACTCGGATCTGCCTGATAACCAGCTAATGCAGTGTGACAGACGAGGCCTGTTGCTTCACCGTTTTAAATTTTTCATTCGGTAAACATCCAACACCGGACTGGTCGGAAAAGCTTTTACTGAAAAACATTCTAAAGCTGGGTTACTTTTTTAAAACAGTAACAGAAATTGAATGTGTGTGTGTGTGAACGTTTTCAATTCCTGTTGGTACAAATTAGGAATGTTCACAGATTAATCCAAGATGGTAACTACTGGTTTTATTGGGTCATTGGCCCAATAAAACCAGCACAAACAAGTTAAAACAGATATAAACAACTTGTGCTGCCATTTTGGCACCAGTTTACTAACTTTTCGGTGTTTCTTTTTAATAACATAGCCATCCAAAATTTCCCACAGCCTCTTGTAAAAACTAAAGGGCTAATCTGAATATTTGTTCCAATTTGGCCGCTTGTAATTATTGTCTGTATGATATGACTTAAACATGGCATGATAGTCACATAATAGATGCTTTTTAAAGGGTCTATTCACCCAAATTGCAAAAACCCCAAAAACTCCAACATATTTTCTCACTCATCCTAGAAAGAGGAGTCTAGCTATGCAGATAGTTGTGGTTTTATTTGTCCAAGTTTAGAAATATCCATCTCTGAGATTTCTGCTTTCACCCCAGTACAAAGGGATTGAATGTAGTTTTGTTTGCGGTGCTCCCATTACTCCCAAAACTAGTCCTTGTTGCTCAGAGCAAGCCACAGACTTCAAACATATCTCAAAACCAAACCAAACATACCTGCTTTTATGGTAGGTAAGAAAATATTTAGTTATGTAGATGCACGGATGAACTTTGTCCAAACTCTCTGTATAAAAGATTACCCGTTTAAACTCCCAGTCCTTAAAATGCAGCTACCTCAGTGTTTCAGGACGGAGAAATGAGCACAATAATGGGAGCCACGGTTGCATATTGTATCATCTGTGGGACAGTTGAGGCGTTTTAGAGTAAAGCGGAGCTACATCCATGAAGTTGGTCCTTTACTGTACGAGACGGGACCGGTGCCGAAGCACTGGTATTAAAATCAGCGGTGTGATTTAGTGGGTCCTGTTCCCTGCTCGGGCAAATCATTGATCACAGGCACCAGGCTGAGAGGCCCAATTAGGTTTGTCCTCACAGATGGATGGCTGAGGACGTGCAGCTGGGCCTGATACAGCACAGAGACAGAGATAGATAGAGAATAAAGAGATCGCTTTTCCTCAATCTTCACTTCCACCTGTTTTACAGTAATTACATTTGAACATAAAGCACAGACTTTGTTATTTAAGTGGTATTCAGAGTGAATTAGTTATTTAGTTGTGATAATTAAGTTGTTTCCTGATGTGTTAGTCTTGGCTCTGAACCCTCTGTGTAAGTTGCAATCATTAATCTACCTCATGCGGAGACCCGGGGAGATGCACAGAGTGAGAACTCAGCGAAACCTAATCATATTACTAACGCAAGTGTCAAAGCAATTTCTCCGGTGGAGTCTGGAGTGATTCTCAGTCACCCGCTCTTTGTCCCCATCCAAAATCAAAGCCAAAGCCTTGAGCTCCTGAACTTGAATTTATTAGTGTTAATGTGTGTAACTCTCAAAAGGAGAAATACAGTAAATATCTGTAGTGGGAGTAAGAGTGATTTTTCAAGGCTCACTCAGGAAACCAGGGCAAGACAGGAAATCAGAAAATATCTAGTCTATTTATCTCTGTCATTTTCAATTTTGCTAACGTATTTCTTTTCCTACAAGATGTGTTTATGTTATTGGATGCTTCCAAATGTTCTAACTTCTAGTCCTCCTTAGGTTAAAGCACTTTTTAAAAGAGAAGTTTGTATAAGAAAGTGCAAATTTTAAAGACACTAGATTGTTGATTTATTTTATGTACCCTACTGGAAGTGTCTTTCACCAAAGGGTGTCTTTTTCAACCCATATTGTTCCTGAAATTAATAAAAAATAAAGTGAGGAAGTCAAAAATATTGTGGCAGCATCCCTAGATCAAGGATAGTTGTGTGCTCCATCCCAGTTTTATACCTTTGGTCAACCTTTTCTTTCTTTTTTTTGTCAGCTTTTCCTCCGTTTGAACCAGACCCTTCCATAACCTCGCTATCTCTGATCTCTAAGAATGTGTGATGTGGAGTTTAATTATTTATCAAACTCAAGCTGATGGTGCAGTCCCTTCTTTACTCATCTCTCTCTCTCTCTCCCCCCAGCGTCTGTCCAATGGCTCCCTGGAGTCGGCCCACGACGCGAGCCAGGTGGTGGAGCTGCAGGACCTGCTGGAGAAGCAGAACTACGAGCTGGCCCAGATGAAGGAGCGCATGTCCTCCCTCTCTTCCCGGGTCTCTGAGGTGGAGCAGGAGCTGGAAACCGCCCGCAAGGACCTCATCAAGTCAGAGGAGATGAACAACAAGTACCAGAGGGACATCAAAGAGGTTACAGCACACAAATACACACTGAGGATAGAAAGAGAAGCATGCACGCACACATTTGGGAATAACAGTTGCAAGAGACACATCAAAGAAGGCTTGCAGTGGCCTAAAAAAAGCATCTATTAGCATACAGTCTCACACTCTCCCAGTCCCTATGACTGTATGTATCACTCAAACACAAATACATGCTACAAAATTTAAAAAAAACCTTTATTATCATGTCTGCCTGAAACAATCACTGTGAATCCTACAAATATACCATAGGGACAAACCCCAGTCGTCTATATAAACACTTCTCAAGGACACACATTAACACTCGATGTAAGAAAAGCTCCAAGGAACAACAAGCAGCTGTCTCTGCGTCTGCCACCAGTTGCTCCTTGAACACTTTCAAGCGTCGACATGTAAAAGCGCAAAACCAGCCACTTTACTCGGGAAAAAAAACGAGAATGTTTGTGTCATAAATTGGCAATTAAGATTCCCATCATAGGCCTATTCAACACATGTGTGGGTGTGTGTGAGGTGAATGCCAGAGAAGTGGACTGTATATGAATATAAGCTGATCTCCCTCCATAGCCCTGGGCTGAAATTGCTATTGATTGTTAACAATGCAGGCAGAGGCGGTGATTGTGGACTGGCAAACACGGCCTTATCGGCCGGACCGTGTGTTATTATACGCTGCACCGTCTCCTCTGAGGGCAGCAGTTTATTCAGCTCCCCTGGTGACTACTGTTTTTTTTTTGTTTGTTTGGTTTTTTTTGAGCATTTTTGAAACCACATGTGCTCGCATTGGGTTTGCGTCTGCAGCGATTCCCCACGCAGGAAATTAACTCTCAGAGCTTCAGAGATAATGTTGCCGTCACGAGGGGGGAAGCTCGTATCGCGGAGGCAGCGCGAGATAGAAGATCAGAGCTGTGTGTTTCTCCTTTATGAGGCTTCATTGTTTGTCGTGTTTATTCGGTGTTTGACTCGTTTCTTGTGTAGATTATACCGCGGTCATGGCGTGAGTTTTATTTAGTCGACTCGGAGCTCTACTTTGTGGTCACATTTCAGGTTCAGTGACTGTTTTAAGGCCTACATGTGATGAAAAGATGCAGCTGTAGCTTCCATAGTCATTACAAAAATTTTGTACTAATAACATGCAGCTGCCTTGTTTGAGTTATATTTGACTGCACACTGTTATGAGGACATTTTGCACACATTTAATAGACATCTCTACATTAATTACAGTTTGTGTCATGTTTCAGGATTAAATTATGCAGTGATATAAATCAAGCCTGTGCGGATATTAAAATTCATTTATGCAAAATACATTAATGAGTTTACAAACTGAAATTAGAACTGCAGATGATTTCGCTGTTGTGCCAAACTTGCACATGAACGAAACAGCTGAAATTTAGGGGGGGTAAAAAAAAGCCTCGATAAGAACAATCTCATCTTAATTGTTGTTTTACTGCTGTTGTTTTCTGACTGCTGTTTTTGTGTCTGCGTGCAGGCTATGTGTCAGAAGGAGGACATGGAGGAACGGATCGTCACGCTGGAGAAACGCTACCTGAGCGCCCAACGAGAGTCCACCTCGGTGCACGACATCAACGACAAACTGGAGAACGAGTTGGCCAATAAGGAGGCGTTCCTCAGACAGGTTCGTACAATCCAAAGAATGTGTTTGACAGTGCTGCTTTCCTTTAAAAAAAAAAACTTTGATTTCAAAAGATTTCATGTTTTTTCGTTGTTGTTTTTTTTCAAACTGAGCTCTTAAGGTCCAGGTGGCCACTGAAATGGGACCATTCCTTGCTGAAAACATTTTTTCGACAATGTAACTGGATTCAAGGAAGAACTATGCTTGCAGCTGGTTGTGTAAGCTAGATAGTTCCTGTCAGTCAACGGAGCCTTTTACAGCTGTTCCACAGAGGTTCGGCAAAGAGAAAAACCTCTTGACATTGTGTCAAATAATGTCAGAGGAAATTACTGTATTACCGGGGAAGGAATTTTGATGGTTTTACTTTAAAAGTTTACTTAGAACAGATGCACATGGCTCAAAGTCATCCTCATAATTGATGTAATGCTGTACGATCAAACGATGGTACGGATTTATTCTCTTTTGATGATTCTTTGTGATTCATCGCAGCCAATTAGATAAATTGCCTGGCCATAGAAGATTGAGTGACATTTTCATGAGTACAGGCTTTAGCACCAGCTGAGCTCTGGAAGGATAGAATGAATGTCATACAAATATGAGCAGAAGAAATCACATAGACATCGTAAGACACAAAAGCACCGTTTAGCTTTGCTGTGAAGAAAGTGGCTGAGACACCGAGTGATTTCTCTGTTAAATTATCTTCAACAACATTTAATCTCTTTCAACTTTTCCTCTTATATACAACCAACCATAAGCACCTCATCAAGGTGACTACAGGACCACTCTTCTATAAAACATACATGCATCCAGAAACCTCCTTAAAAATTAACCCTAAAGCCTTTGGAGGGCCGACTCCTGCTACCACACACAAACATTCTTCCTCTCTGGCTGTGTAATGAGTTTACTTTTTGTTGTGCCAGCAGCCCAGCCCTGGGATCTGGCTGCTGATGTCTGAGGATGAGTTGTTTGAGGGGGGGGGGGGGGGGGGGTGTAGGCTTGGCCGATAGTACAGAGAAATCAGGGGATGAGAATAAATGTTGAGGAAAAAGGCAAAAAAAGATGGCTGGAAGGGCACCTAGGGAGGATATCGCAAACAGAAACATGCTGTCATGCTTCCCCTAGTGTCATCTCAAACACCGATCGGATGGTGATGGTGATAGGGGGTACAGACAGAAAATATCACTGACACACACAACGCAACACAGCCCTGGCCCTCTCCAGTCTAATTATTGCATATTGAGCTGCCAGGCCTGATGCTTTGGGGAGCAGAGCATCTGTCGCTGATGGCAAAGGCTGCCAAGCCATCCCCCCCAAAAAAAAAAAAAGTCTTAAAACTGATCAGCCCCCTGAGCAAGGCGGGGAGAAAAATCTTAACACGCAACCAGGAAATATAAGTCACTCGTGGCAGTTTCACAACTGGGTTTGATTTCAGTATTTATAAAGGCTAAAAGTACTGTATCTGAATGCCTAATCAGGTCAATTACCGGTATCTGCTGAGTAAAAGTTGCCACTGTCACTCTTGGCAATTGCAGAGTTGCTGCTATTCTTACTCTGTTATGGTGCTATTTTAAAGATGGGTTGAGGCACACAGCCAGAGCCAGAACTCCTACTAAAGACAGATAACTGTGATTTCTATTTTCTACCAGGTTATGATGCTCCGCCTGCATAAAAAACAAAAAGAAAATAATCTCAAACAACTTGCATAGAGATTCACCTTTTCTTTATATGCTACTCCATATACAGTCTATTGTTTGGACAAATTGGGACAAATCATAATATGGTCCACACTCCTTTATTAATGACATCTGCACAGGCTTTATTTGAAACAAGCTATTGAAATAGGTATTAGAGACCTTTATTCCTAATTCCCCTTATTTTATAAATACTTTTAATTACATTTTGTTAAGAAGACTCCCTGTTTTCTAATCTGCTCCAGTTTTATTTTGCTGTTGCTGCTGTATGCTGTTAATGCAAGCTCAGCACTTCCTCTATGTTGTCTTGATGAATTCAGGATCACGTACATTTCCACAGCGCCCATCCCAGCAGTACGAAATATCATTTTTCTTTCGGTGTGGGGGTTCAGCGTTTGGAGTGTATACGATATACAGTATATTTATACAGTACAGTTAGTTTTTTCTTTGTGAAGATAAATAACCATCAACACATCTTGTGCCAGTACATAGATTTTTCTTAATAATAACCACAAAAAAGTACAATATGAAAATATGTATATAATACATGCTGTATATGATCCCTTCACTTCACAACATCTGCAGGGAATGTTGACTTTCATTGACAGTAACTTAACACCGAACAAAGCGTTAAGGCGCCGGTGCACAGTTCTTTGTTAGAAGTGCTTGAAGAACGGTCGAACAGCTTCAGAAACTCCCTCCACCCACACATGTGAATTAAGGGAGCTGCATCCATCAATTTCTGTAACTTTCAATAAGACGCTCACGCCCACTTCACTCAGTGATTGGCCAGGTGTGAGAAAGAAGAAGAAAGGAGCTTAAGTTAAAACTTCTTTCAAGCTCCCCCTTTCAACTATGTCTGTCACTTTTTGTAACAAACGAGTGCAACACACAAAAACCTTCCAGGTGAGACTGTCTTATCCTCGTATTTAAACAATTATCGCCTCTCATCCCTCTCCGTGACAGTCAGATCTTCACCTTGCCTTCGTGTGTGGCCATTTGAAACAACTATCACCACTTTTGTGCAAACTAATTTGTTTCACATCATAAAAGATGCTGAAACAGTGACAAGTACCAACATCATGCCTTAACACAACTTAAATAACACCTTTTTTTCTTCATTCTTAACTCTAAATCTGATGATTTCTATGTGTGTGTTTGTGTGCAGATGGAGGAGAAGAACAGGCAGCTACAGGAGAGGCTGGAGCTCGCCGAGCAGAAGCTCCAGCAGACCATGAGGAAGGCCGAGACGCTGCCGGAGGTAGAGGCCGAGCTGGCGCAGAGGATAGCGGCCCTCACTAAGGTAGGAAGACGCCTACGCATAAAGACCTACCTACACTGTACTGTTGACACATTCCCACAGATGCCCTCCTCTCTAGATTTTTCTATACCTATGTGTAAGTGTGCACGTGGTGTCATGTCATGACGTTTCAACATGTCCCTCTCCTCTTCCTCGGCCAACGTAGTCTGACTCCAGCTCCTCTTCCTCCCCTGATGATTATCACTTTGTTATGGAAGCTAAACTCCAAGACATGAACTCCATTCTTAGGAAGGTAGTCCCACAGGGCATCACAGCTACTGCCAACTCCTGTAGAGAGCAGATTTCATTCATTTATCTTATTAGTGTTTTGTGTGTTTACTGGGATTCTGCTCTGGCTGTTCTACCACCATGGGACAGCTGCATGGCACTTCTGGCTGGAGCTCATAACTTGGCAGTGCTGGAGCAGCTCTCTTCCTCTTTCATTCTGTCCTTTGGTGGCCTCGTTCTCCATCTTCTTCCTTGTCGCTCTTTGTTTCAATCAGCTCTTGTGTCCCGTTACGCTTGAAAACAATAGATCTCCATCTTTAAGTTTTTGGGGTAGAGGCTTTGGCTTGTGTCGTCGCCACTGCTTTTCTTTGTCACCCTTCAGGCTGTCAGAAACCCAGATCATCGTGCCCTCTTTTGTCCTGTCTATGCTGTGATCCATCTGTAGGCGGAAGAGCGTCACGGAAGCATCGAGGAGCGAATGAGGCACTTGGAATGCCAGCTGGAGGAGAAGAACCAGGAGCTGCTACGGGTGAGTCATTGCGGAGGCGTTGTGCCAGGCGACGTTACCCAGGCAGCCACTCCTTCATGAGCATGACAGCTTGAGGCGACTGCAACTGATGTCTTATTTACCAATGAAACGTGACCCAGTTAGTGTTTCACACACATTACTGATAAGAAGATTTGTAAAACACTCATAAAAGACGCAATAATTTGTAGCTCAAACTTTTTATTGACATATTGATGAAATGATCTTCAAAGTCACATTTGATTCCAAAAGAGCTGTTGCATACATTTGCTCTTACAGGGTTAAAGTTGTATTGAATTAAACTGAACATATCATAATGAGAAATATTACTTTGTTGTTGTCGGGAGCTTAGATCTCAGCAGTTGATAAATACTGTCATTAAATAACAGGAAGAATTTCATGTCTCATGTCTAAATTGGATTTAGAATCACAAATATGATGTTTTTCTATAATATATATGATTCAATTTTAAATCAGCTTTGACATACATTACTTATTGTTCCAGGTGTTTATTTCTAGATATTTGTATGAAGACTGTATGTCTATAAAGAGCTCCACACCTGAAACAGGCAGTTTGTTTTGGAAGCAAATAATAGCTGTAATAATTTAAATATTTTAAGCAATTGAATACAAAATTGAGAGTGTAACCACTGCTTAATACTTAAATGCCACTGAATTTATAACACTGAAAATATTTGACTTTGAGAAGCAGCTATCTGAATTTATATGGTTGAAATTTCCCTCACTGGAATTCCAGTATGTCAGTTCAGGTGGTGCAATTTTGACTTGACTTCTTATAAGGAATTTATATATAAAAATAAACAAAAATTTCCAAAAATCAGGTCAGGTCAAAATGTCTGATTCAAAATCATCAAATTGGTTTGGAAAAAGATGGTGAAACAGTGAAGAATACGCAACTTAAATAACACCTCTAACTGCAAAATCCACAGCAAGACTAGACAATTCTCTAGAAAACCCTCCCTTTAAGGTAACCCAATAGCTTTACTGCAAACTTAGTTGGTAGATATACAACTTTGGAATAAAACTCCTACTTCTACTTTGTTATCCCTCCAGGCTCGACAGAGAGAAAAGATGAACGAGGAGCACAACAAGCGCCTCTCGGACACGGTGGACCGGCTCCTCACAGAGTCCAACGAGCGTCTTCAGCTCCACCTGAAGGAACGGATGGCGGCTCTAGAAGAGAAGGTTAAAGACGGCAGCATATCATATAATATCACTTCTGTCCAATGAATGTCAGGAGGACGTGGATTTCCCTAAAAACCTTTTTTTCTCCTTGCAGAATTTGTTAATCCAAGACTCGGAAGGTTACAGAAAACAGTACGAGGAGTCGATACAAGAAAAAGTAGGTTGCAGAAATTGAGAAATCAACAGTTTTTAAATAAACTTGTCCATTTTACATGAGGTTGCCTTAATAAAGTATTTTTTTAATAGAGAAATAATGAGGTTGGTTGTTGGCATTAGTTTTATTTTTTATAAAGCTTTGCTGTTGAATAATCATAAGCTTCCCGCATGGAGAAAGATAATTAGATGAATTTCATGAGCAATATGGAAAACACTTGAAGGTATCGCTCTGTCAGTTAGTATTCAGCAGCACAGAGATTATCGGTCCCGCTTGCTCTCAGCCACGTCACTCCGCAGTGTTGACATGCACCAATATGACTGTGGTATGATATACTGGGATAATAATTCTTTGGGGCGTGCAGTATCACAGACAAGTCCTGTAAACGACATCTTGTCAAATTGTTTTTTTCCCAGACGCAGCTGGCAGAGGAGATTGAGAAACTGAGATCAGAGCTCGACCAGTTCAGATTGAGGGCAGGCTCCCTCACAGAACCCACCCTGTCACGGTAGGTTGTCCCTATGTGGGCGTGTAATCTTTTTTTTTTTTTTTACACTGAACACCATATATGCAAAAACTCAGCATCCATACCAATTGATAACCCAATCTACTGATTCCAGTAGCTTTAGAAGTCGTTATTTAATCTGTCATTGATGAAACAATTGCTTTTCACTATTATTAGAAGCAGTGGTATCACTGAACTCTCCGTATCTATTCTTGGATGTTTTCTGGCTTCCCTTTCATGCTGCATGAAGTTCTAATATTACAGCGCTGATGTGTTGACAGTAGCAGCCTTAATCTCCTCCATAGACAATTTGCAGCCATAGAGGCATGCATAATGAGCTCTGATCCTTCAAGAAGTGCACTTTACACCACATCACGGTGACTGAACATTAACATACTTTTTTTCTAAATATTGCGATCTGTCTCACAGTTTAGGCAAAATCCCTGTTAATGCTACAGAAGTGTTTAACAGTTGTTCATCTTTAATGTGAGACCAAGGAGATGTTATACATACATACACAATATAGAACTTTAGCTGCAGCATTACTAAATAAAGATCTTTCTCAGGTCTCATCTGGACACATCAGCCGAGCTTCGATTCTCGTTGGGATCTCTGGCTGAAACCCAGTCGGACCACTACCGCTCAGCCAAGGTCATCCGGCGGCCAAGGAGAGGTCGAATGGGTCTGCGGGAAACCAAGGTATGAGGCACAAGATGTGTTCGTCTGTTGCTATTGTTTTCTACTTTTATAACTGCTGATCATCCCTGGTTTTCAGTTTCAACACACTGAGTTGAAAATACAATTAACCATTAAGTATGAAATCTATCTTGAAGACCCTGAGGCTGTAATGCAGCATCAGATTAACACCTTGAATGCATTATTATCAGTATGTACTTCTTTTAACTGAATGTTTAAGATTATTCTAGTGCAACTTCAGTGACCTGAGACAAAATAACAATTCATGTCTCTGTGCAGCAGGGAAAAAGTAGGTTAAATACATTGTTAGTACAGTAGGAGGAACAAATTATCAGCAGGGGAGTATAGGTGGGTTTCAGTAATCAGATCAGCCCCTCTCATCTCTTTTAAAAGTGTTTTTTTATTGGCCAAGAGGGTAGAAACCTGCTTCTCTCAGGATAAAATTTGTCCAGGAAGTTCAGACTACTAATCATACTACACATCAAATATGAGTATATTGTAAAACAAATACAGATCCACAGGTAGACTGTGTCTCTTTCAGGAGCCAACAAACTCACTGTCACCAATGATTTCCAGGCATAATAAGGCCCTACAAGTTAATTTAGAGGACAGTGATGTCTCAGCAACTTGTAGTAAAATAAATGCTTTCATAATTTTTGTCTTTATATGCGTATATTTTTCTTTATTGAGGTGATTAAGAGGGTTTCAGTCAGTTAATAAAAGTGTATTATATTAACTAGCAGATACAACAGCCTTGCAAATGTGTAACTTTATTGAACCACAAAAGGGCCTCACTGACCTTGAATGTGTCTTTTACAGGAGTTTCCTGGTCAAAATAGCAACACCACATAGAATATAAAACATAGATGTTACAAAATATATGTAAATCATTGACATATAATGATTTGCCATGAAAGTTATTGTGATATAATCAATATTTTAAGGTTTTTAAATGACACGGTAAACTAACAGCTTCCCATAAGAATTCTCTTTACATGACTGGCCTAATCCCTTCATCTTCCCCGATGACTTTAACTTTATTAACTTGTGCAGAATAGTTAACTAGTCTGGTTTTCATAGTCCGTCTTTCTCTCCACGTGCAGGCTAAGTCGCTCGGGGAGCATGAATGGCGTTCACAGCAGCTCGGGGTTCTGGGAGGCCACCACTTCGAGAGCGATACGGAGATGTCAGACATCGATGACGATGACAGGGAAACATTGTTTAGCTCCATGGACCTCCTCTCACCCAGCGGCCACTCTGATGCACAAACCCTGGCCATGATGCTGCAGGAGCAGCTGGACGCCATCAACAAGGAGATTCGGTACCTGACATACCCTGCAGTATAAATTGAATATATAAAAGGCCAAATTCCCAGACATATTGATTTGCTTCCTATACTTATTGCTTTCTTAATCCATTTTGAAATCCAGTTACCAAGTAGTTAGGATCATGTCTTGGAAAGCTGTCCCTTTTTCAGATTCATTTTGCCTTTGTGTAGATGACCTAAAATGTTTCTGACTTAGGGGTGATATGCTGCTTTTGGATTGGGTCCTGTTTACAAAGGATACTCACCACCATTCTTGGCTTATGAAATATTTCTGATATTCCACCCCAAATATTTCCAATCTGTCTCTGTGTTAGAAAATAACACCCTGTTGAGAAGCTTTTTTTCCAATATTGTTATCAGTATGTTCCAGACACTCATATATGTTCCCCAAATTATACAAAAATATAGATAAATACACTTTATCTGTGCATTTAAAGGCCTGTCAAGGTCATTCTAAAAATATCGATTTTAGTGGAGCATCACTTAAAGGTGCAATGTGTAGGATTTAGTGGCATCTAGTGGTGAGGTTGCAGATTGCAACAGACCCTCCCACCCCCCCCCCCAGCCCCTTCTCTAGAGCCAGTGTTTGGTGTGTCCTTTCTGGGTTACTGTAGAAACATAGCAGTGCAACATGGCAGGCTCCATGGAAGAGTACCTGCCCCCTATATAGATATAAAGGACTCACTCTAAACTAACGAAAACATAACGATTCTTATTTTCATGGGATTATACACTAATAAAAACATACTTGTGATTATTATATTACATTTATGCCAAGTCCGTGCTACTAAATTCTACACACTGCACCTTTTAAAGGTATCAGTTTTCAGCGTGTCTGTGGATTACTCTTCCTGTCTATGAACCAGACACTATTCTTGTACGCACAGAATTTTTCGGGAAATGTGATCTGCCTCTTATTAATGTTGTAATTATATTGTACTGATGAGTATTCATAACCCCAGGCGCCACTACACTTTATTCCAAAGGTTGTTAATGTGCCTTTTGGTCTTTGCTAATTTACATCCCCATCAATAGACACAGCGCCACATTTCTTTCTGGAACAGTTAATTCAAATCAGATGGCAGATAGTGTTCATGAATCCTAGGAGTCAAGCTCTCAGCTAATTGCAAAGTTAAACCCTGGGTATGGTTAAAACTAATGACCTGACTTTTAGCCTTTTATCTCCTAATTACTGTAGTTCCCCTTATACTGCAGTTGTTTAATGGGAAGTCCAGGAATCCATGGGCTAAATTGTGGAACAGTGATACTCATATCAAGCTATCCTTTTGAGTCACCTAAGACTTACAGCACTTGACACCAGATTTGTATACCAGAGTCCATTATTATTCAAGTCAAGCCAGAAATTATCGCAGTTGGATCTTACTGTTATATAAGCTCTGCAGATACCGTTTCTCCGACTGACTTTTCATCCCGCCTCCTCCTCCCGTCCCCTTTCCGCAGGCTGATACAGGAGGAGAAAGAGTCGACAGAGCTACGGGCGGAGGAGATCGAGAACCGGGTGGCCAGCGTCAGCCTTGAGGGCCTCAACCTGGCCCGTATGCACCACCACGGAGCCTCCATCACTGCCTCAGCCACCGCTTCGTCCCTTGCGTCCTCCTCCCCACCCAGCGGACACTCCACCCCTAAACTTGACCCTCGAAGCCCCGCTCGTGACATGGAGCGGATGGGGGTCATGACACTGGTAAGTTATTTTACTACCTACAGACGGATCGTCTATCTCACCACCAACCAGCCCCATACACACATCCATCCCTGAGAGTCTAAATACAGCAGGTAACATTTTAACTGTTAGAGGAACAGCTAAACCCTGCAACAACTGTCCTCCCAAATAAATCATGCAAATGAGTAACGAGTGTTTTCCTTAAAATTTAATAGTTATTTGAAAGATTTCTGAAAATGACTTGTTTGAAGCAAGTGGTGTTATTTCATTACAGAATTTTTCAGCATTTGTGACTTGTGGACAGTAAGAGCTTTTTAATTAGGTCTGTCAATGCATTTCATTAAAAAAAGTAAAAACATGGTGCCAAAAACCTCTGAGATACTGTTTAAAGTAGTAATTTTAAGAGCATTTAACTATTACAGAGGAATTTTCATGCGGGATGTAAATTGAAGCGTTTAGTTATTAACTATTGCAGCGCCACCATCAGGCCATTCAGCATACCTTTAACCCCAGAACACAAAATATCTCATACAGGATCGAAATGGGGCAAATCTGTGATGTCAACAGATTTTTTCCATTAAAAAATTGTGACCTTTAATTACACTGTATCACAATGATTTATTTATTTCGTATTGTTTGGAACACGCGACACATGTCACCAGTCTCAATCTCATACAGACAAGTGGTGTCTGAGATATCACAGGACTATTACATTATGAGAGCTACAAGTGTGAGATGTGACATGGTTTTTCTATGAGACAGCCTTTTATGAAAGTCGCTGACTCTCTCTGATTCTGATTCTGTGTCTGTCGTGCTGCTGCGAATGATGGACTGAAATACCTTTCAGGCTGTGAGGGGATTTACTGTGCTTTCATCAAAAAGGCTATGTGATTAAAGTGTAAGCATTTGAGCATTTTCAGGGAGAAGAACATAAAGAAATAGATGTGTAGAGAGATGTCTTTTCAAGTAATATATTGCTCACTCCCTTGTACAAAGTATATGTCCAAAGCGCCTCTGTGTGTGCGTTGGTTTAGCTGGTGTTTGCAGGTTACAGTACAATATACTCACAGTCCAGTACTGAACAAAACTTTGGTAGAAAGAGATAAAGAAGCAGAAGAAATAAAGGTTAGGCAGCCATTCTGTCAGGGAAGCATAAAGTATCTGTGTACATTAGACTTGCTAATTTTTGAAGACTTAGCGTGCAGAGAAAGTCGTGACAGAAACTGTCTTCCTCTGTCAGCTGTTGTCATGGAACCCAGGTGTCTAAAGGATGGTTTATAGTCTCACCCAGAATAGACAATAGTATTTTCTACCGCGCTGTCTCTCTCTCTCTCTAACTCTCTCACAACGTTGACCTGAGGCTTAAACATTCCAGATGTGCCCATCAAGAGGATTTTCTGAACACTACAATGCTAAAAATATTCATATATGCCCCCACAATCTGGTACAACAAAAGAGGGATATAATATGAAAATGTCTCCTTTACCCAGGAGCTTTAAAGAGAATAAGGGTTTGAATTTATTGATTCAATAAATGTCTTGTTTACGCATCTTTCTTTGTCCCTTCAGTATTGATTGTGATTGTGAATCGGTGCTCGCTGGTATTGGACAAAGGCTCATGAGCACCTAATGTTAATGACATTTGTATGAAGGAGCCAATAGTCTTTCATTTATTGCCAACATGGTGTTAAATGTTTTTGTCCATGCTTAAGCTCATGGATACTGATGATTTTCTCATCTTTTCTGAACAGCCCAGTGATCTGAGGAAACACAGGAGAAAGGTACACACAGCAAATTGTTGATTAAACCATAATTTCACATTCATTCAAGGTTTTAATGTTTGCTATAATTACACCCTGGATGAAAAGGTGATTTATCATCGCATCTAATGTCCCTTCCCCTCGCCCCGGTCCCTCAGATTGCAGCGGTGGAAGAGGATGGCCGCGAGGACAAGGCCACCATCAAATGCGAGACGTCCCCCCCTCCAACGCCACGCACCGTCCGAATGACACACACACTGCCAGCCTCCTCGCACAATGATGCACGAGGGTAGGTGTCAGCTGTGCAAACATTTCTTAAAGTCGGAGGTAATCCCATTGGTTTAGATGTTTGCGTTGTTTACTGAATGTTTAGTGGCTAAACTCTCATTAAGGCTGCAGTCAATCAGTATGTGAGGGTTTTTTTAGTTCAATTGTATGGTGTTTAATTAGTCTCAAAACCTGTTTTTTTTTTGTGGAGGGGTTTTGAGATTAATTAAACACCATACAGGCCGTCCTCTAATCAGAAGGTCAGGAGTTCGATCCCCGACTCCTCCTGCCTGCATGTCAAAGTGTCTTTAGGCAAATATTGAACCCCAAATTGCTCCCGATGGCTGCAGCAGCACCTTGCATGGTAGCTTGCTGCCATTGTTGTGTGTGAATGGGTGAGTAAGCAGCAGAAAAACATTTAAATGTTGCACCAATACACCAATAATTAAGTGAAAATAATCTTTGTTACTTTATATTCAATTTATTTTATTTGCTCTCCTCTTGAGCTTTTTCTGAGCTGCATCCTGGCAGCGTTTGCTTCTTTCCCCACTCCCACTGTAACGCCAATCACCGAAGCTCCATCTTATCTCATGTGCTGTGTCCACAGGATCGTGGCCTCTCTGGAGGCTGAGGCCAGCGCCCTGAGTAGTGTAGCCAGCAGCCAAGACTCCCTCCACAAGCAACCGAAGAAGAAAGGCATCAAATCCTCCATCGGGCGACTTTTCGGCAAGAAGGAGAAGGGCCGACTGGCACATCTGGCACACAGACAAGTCATGGTCGATCCACAAGGTTGGTGCTGCTCCAAGAGGTTTTGTAATAATTTCACCAAATATCTTATTTGAGTATTGACTTGTATTGACTTGTGTTGTCAGGGCGGTAATACTGCTTCTACAAAACAAATCAAAATGCTACTTAATGTTATACACACACAGCTGGAAAAAAAATCCATCAAATGCATCATATCTGTGGTGAATGACACTGAAATACTTTAATACAAAAAGATAATAATGGTCTAATATGCCTGCAGAGCACTAAAGCAATTTAACACTACAACAAACTATCATGTGGCATTACAACGTTAATCAGAGGCAAAATACAGACATTTAAAGAAATGTATTCATTAATTCTTTACCATATTAATTTCAGATTGTATTCACTGATATCTTGTGTTCCTCTTCCACTCTCAGCCACCATGATGGACGCTGACATGGCGGGCCAGGACATGGGGGTGGGCAAGCTGGGAACTCAGGCTGAGAAGGACCGCAGGTTGAAAAAGAAGTAAGCTTTCATCCGAGCGCCACCTGACTACTCCCTTAGTAGAGTCTTGTCATACACAGTGAGGAAAAAAGAGCCATTTAATATATCTACTAGTGCTCGTGGCTATATAAAGCATACAGTCATATTTAGAAGAAACCTTGTGTTTGGAAGTAATCTCACTGTATGTTTTAGACCTTTATTGCAAGCTATGTTTAAAATGTACACTCACATTACAGTATATAGTCCAATATGACCCTTTGACACAGACAGTGGCTGTAGCCTCCACCTCCTGTGTTTACCTTTAGCTCTACTGTATGCATAGTATATAAAACCATAACCCACACTGAGAACAGGATCAATAGAAAGCAGAAGCTTGGATCAGTATCCAGGAGCAGAGATCAGCCTCACTGTTTTCAGAAGCAGAGCCAAAATCAGATTATCGATCCAGGCCGAAAAGCCAATTAATCTCACAAAGCTACTTCGTCAATTTGGAAGCTATAGCTGGCTTTAATTCCTAACACTCCACCCATAGATTACACTCTTGAGTCAGATCGGGTGTATCCTGCTCTACAGGAAAAAAAGGGGGAACCCCCTCTTTTTGCAAATCTTTCAGCAGGAGTGTTGCAGAATGTGTGTGTGTGTGTGCGTGCGTGTGCGTGCATTTGCCATGCCTCAGTGCCAAATGATGAATGTCATTTGCTCGAAGTGCACATTGAGTTGTCATGACGAATAACTTTGCCTCCCATGTAGTCGGTCAATAGAGAGTCAATCGTTCGTTGTTTGTTGACAAATGTGTTGTTTTTTCTTCCACCGCACTGACTTCTCCATAGCAGTGTCGAGGATTAAGACCACACCGCCACCTTGCATCTTGGTGCCTCCTCCACACTGCATGCCATTAAGCTGCCTGCACTATTTCCATTTCAGCATCTTGATTGATCAATACCGCTGTGGTCCTCATTGTCGGTGTGTGTTTTTTTTTTATTATTTATTTATTTATTTATTTATTTTCTTCAGAAGGTTAACGACAAGTAACTGAATGTAGCCGAGCATTTGAATGTAAGGCCGTGGAAGGGGGTCTTGTTGCCGTGTTTCAGTGCATTTCTCATCTTCTCTGCTGCACGAGATGTGGTCAAGACTGCATTGTAGAAGACGACATTATTTTTTTTTTTTTGACTGATCTACAGATGCTCCCGTTAACGAATGTCCTTCATCGTGAGATATATACGTGTGTGTGTGTGTGTGTGTGTGTGTGCGGGCGCGTGCGTGCATGTGTTTTTTTTGTTGAGAGCCGTATCGTTTATTGCCTATTAACTCATTAACATTTGTTGTACTTTTGTCTCCCCGTCGCTCTCTCTCTCTCTCTCTCTCTCTCTCTCTCTCCTCTTCTCTGCTCTCTGACTCTTTCCTCTCTTACCCTTCCTCTCCCTCTCATCATCCTTTGACTCTAACAAAGCGGGTAAGTTGTGAGGATGTATAACTGACCTCCTGGATATGACCATTGTCTCAGCCATATATGCCCTGTGTCTGCCATCTCTCCTGTCTGTCCGCCATCCGTCCCTCTCCTGAAAGACCAGTGCCAAAGCTGACGTCTCTTATCTATCTATTTATCTCTCTATACCTCATGGCTGTTAACGACGCCATTGCTTTCTTTCTTTTTTCTTTTTTTTTTCTTTCCTCCATTTATCATCTGAAGACGTTTCTTCCCCCCTTTTTACAGTTCAATGGCAGCTGCATCCACGGCTGGACAGAGAATGTGCCGCCGCTAAACTGGGGCTCAATTTTTTATACCCGGGAATGTCTTCCTCTCCTTATATGTGTCTCTTATCTATTTGTGTGAAATAACCAGCTGCAATATCTGGTTATGGGAATGTCAAATGTTCTTTTTGTTTGTATGATTTGTCATAACTGTTTCCTTACTTCCCTTTCCCCAGCTATGTTCAGTGGATGTATTTTCTCCATGCATTAGACCTGACCTGAACATAAAACATGAGCTATTCCCATATGCTGGATAGATAAGAAAGTGGATATATCTGGTTGTGTTTGGATGAACACATTACCTCTGTCACCTGTAGGCTTTTGTATGCCATCTATGCTGTGTTTAAGTGCCCTTTCACTGTACTGAGGCCTTTAACGCTGAGAGTGCTCCATGTATCATGTTTATTACTAAGCCCACTCTTTCCATTCGTCAAGTTCTTTGACAACATACTCAGGGAATGGGTTGTTGATTCAGAGTTTTTCTGTTATGAAATGTGTTCACTACAGTAAATAGAATAAGAACTGCATTGTTTGTTGTTTTTTTTCTGTATGTGGGTGTGAGTACGAGTGTGTTCTTTGGTCCCCTGTTTGTCAGGCATTTTTAGGCTTTTTTATCAGTTCTCCATGTCTTGCCGAGTGTGGGAGGATTCAGCCCGATACAAATAACCGCAGCTCTATGCATGACAGACCAAGAGCATCTATTGGCTGGTCCTTGTTGATAAGGTGCAATTCATATCGTGCTGAGGAGGTTGACACCGGCGCCCGGCGCGGCTCTCAAAGTGAGACAAAAACAAAATACAATACAGCTCAACACCTGCGAAACAAAACCACGGAGCACAGCCCAGAAAATGTGAACAACTCTTAAAAATGACTTGCTGCATGATTCAAAAACCGCATCGACAAAAGTATCCATGCGAAAAAAAAATCTTTCTCAGCACAGTAAATTCTGACTGGCAGGGCTGGGATGAGTTTGGGAATTGTGCATTGAGCTTGATTGAGCAGGTACTGTAGTCATGTGCCTTCCAGGTGCATATGTGTATAACTATTATACACCAAGGCTGAACAATCCTGTATTTTAAGTTAACAATATGTTAACTTAAAAAAAAGAAGTATATTCTTTTCATTTGCATCTGGTTACAGATCTGCATCAAAATACACTGTGATGAGCTGCTTTCAGAGAATACAGACATACTGTTATTTATTAATAGTTCCAATTTTTACCCAAGTCAGACTGATGACTCATGAGTTATGGCTGTACCGCCACCCATATGTCATCAAAACTTGGCTGCAACTGCCCAGTGTGTTTAAGATCTATGGGAAGATATCCAAAGTAACAAGTAGTTAGCAACACACTGTAGGAAAATTGCATGCAAAAAAAGGACATTTAAAATATGCTGAACACCAAATTCGATGACATTTGTAGTGGGGGAAAAATGTTTTTGCAAAAAAGTTAGAACATATGAAAAATTAAAAGCATAAATTTCCACCAAATTCATTGTCTGTTAAAGGTAACCTGTTGAGTTTTTGACCACTGTTATGGAGCAATGATTTTTATGAGCAGGTCCCATTTGGTGGTTTTAATAGTATTCCAATGATCAACAGTTGGTCACAGAATATAAACAAAGCAAGTTTTTGTGTTTTATGAGAGAGGAAATGCATTCAACATGTTTGTTAGGCCTCATTCATATACACAAGTATTTTACACTTTTGAGTATTTAAGATATCCACTAACTAACAACATACAAGGCAAAAACGTTAAGGCATAAGGGCCCGCTTCTAATTTCTCCAAGCAGTAAATTGAGGATTGTTGCACATGTAGGACAGGTAAAATGTCAACATTAGGATTCAGGGATGAATGCCTGTATGTGTGACTGTGTGTCTCTCTGAGTGGAGCCACAGTTATGAAGTGTCTGCTCTACTCTCTGGCAGCATAGAGATGAATGATAAAATGTTGCCCTTTTCAACACTCTTGGTGTACAGGCTGGACTTGGAGATAAAATGTGTATGAGAACTCTCTCTTTCTCTCTCTCTCTCTCTCTCTCTCTCTCATTTACTATACACACATACACAGTCCTGTACACACACACACACACACAGACCCACACTGGCATCACTGTTACTGCAGGGATTTGTGAAAAGCAGTGTGAGAGTTTCAGAGGGTGTGGTGTTGTATCAAAGTGAGCAAATGTGTGTTTATCATGATTCAGAAGTACATGTGTTCACCCCCGTATCTCCTCTGTCCCCGCCTTCAGACACGAACTATTGGAGGAGGCCAGGAGAAAGGGTTTACCTTTCGCCCAATGGGACGGCCCCACGGTTGTAGCCTGGCTGGAGGTGAGTAGTCACTGTCTTTAAAGAAACTTTTACATCAACGTGTCTGTGCACAGATGTGTTAAAATATCAATCTAATTAGGTTTTTTACAGTAGTTATATTCTGCAAGGTATTGAAGATGCATGTAAAGGACCTGAGAGCTTTACTAAACTTACAGTCTCATAAACTTTAACGTTCACCATGCCATGTCATGTGATGTAACCATTGAATGATATTGTTCTTCTTACCACTATGAAACAAGAATCCTTCAAAATACCATTAATTTCTCCTTAATTAACCCCTGAAAACATACCATTTTAAGAAGTTTTAAAGGAGTAAAAAAAAAGCTTAAAAAGGACCAAAACCCATTAAAAACACCCCTGAATTTTCCCTGAATAAGAAAATAAAGGTGCTAAAATGTAAATCAAAGGTTGGTTTTCATAGTTTCTGCACCATTTTTAAGGGGGTTTTACCCAACAACAGTATTGGAATATAAAGTAGAAAAAGCCAAAATATAGAAACACCACTGCCCCCTAATGTTTAGTGGAGGACCTACAGCCACCTGCTAAATCATGACCCCACCAATCCCACACCTCAGTTTTTCAGTTAATGCTATCTTTTGAGCTGCTGATAGATAGCATTTTGTGTTAAAATTACATAATGGTAGAAATTAGCCAAATTATACCTAGGTAAGTCAGGAGCCTGTTCTATATAACTATTAGTATTGATCTTTTATACAGTAAATGTAGAATTGAACCAAATCAAATGTTTTTTTTGGGGGTTTTTTTGCAAAAAACACAGAATTGAGCTGCTTTATCTGTCTAGCTCTACTTTCAATCTCAACCATGCTCACCATCCTGTTCTCCTTCGTCTCCTCTCTCTCTCTCTCTCTCTCTGTGTGGTTAAGCTGTGGTTGGGAATGCCGGCCTGGTACGTGGCGGCATGCCGTGCCAACGTGAAGAGCGGAGCCATCATGTCAGCTTTATCTGACACAGAGATCCAGAGGGAGATCGGTATCAGTAACCCTCTTCACCGGCTCAAACTTCGCCTGGCCATCCAGGAGATGGTCTCCCTCACCAGCCCCTCCGCCCCACCAACCTCCAGAACCGTGAGTCATACAGGAAATACGGGGGACATGGAAGCAGACTGGAATTTTATTTGTACAAACATTTGCAGAAGGCAGAGCTGATCTGGAGGCAGAACTGAAGAAGTGCTTGGATTACAATTTGAATACTTAAAGCAACAGTTCAGGGAAATATGCTTATTTACATTACTGGCACAAGTGAGATGAGAAAATTTATACCAATATGAAGCTGGAGCCAACAGCCAGTCAGTTTTGTTTAGCATAAAGACTGGAAACAGAGGGGAAACAGCTAGCCTGGCTCTGTTTAACAGTAACAAAATCCACCTACCAGCACCTGTAAAGCTCACTAGTTAACACACTATATCTTGTTTGTTTAATCTGTACAGAGACAAAAGTGGAAAAGCAACAATTTGTGGTTTTACAGGTGGTTATAGCATGTTAATTTGAGGGAAAAGGCTAGTCTAGCTCTGTCCAAAGGCAAAAAAATCCACCTACCTGCATCTCTAAAGCTCACCATTTCAAGTCTTTATGCTAATTTGTTATTTAGTCAGAAAACGGGTTGTGTTAACAGAATACTCACATGATTTCTGCCTCCAGAGTAGCTCTGACAAATGTTTGTATGACTGAATGTCCTCTCTGCTTACATGCACGACGCCTCCACACATGGGTGACACATGTGTAGGCGGGTGACAACAAGCGAGTGGAGCAGCGACGATGAAATCACGCCCATGCGTAGCAAATTTATCAGCAGTATTTTTTTTTTATTTATTTATTTTTTTACATCTGGCCAATTTTCAATGCTACAGTTCGTGATAACTTCAGTGAATGTTACAGTGGGAGTCAGTGATGGCTGCTTTTTAAGAGATTGCTCCAGTGTGTTCTGTGTTTTAGCTTTCCAGTTATTCCAGAGCACAGTTGCTTTCGTAGCTCCCTGCTGTCATGGCATATGGTCACTAAGGACTCTGCTGTTTCTTAATGTCATGGAAATTTATGTAATAGTGATGGATTTCACAAAGAGGGATTGTCTTTCAGAGCTTTATTCCGTAATCACACATGTATGTGTACGGGACTCTTAAGTCTGGATCAGACAGAGAGACCCAGAGCTAAGGCAAACACTCAGATTTATAGTCGTAGCCATGTCTTCCACAGATTGTTACAGAACACACCTTGGCAGTTCATAAGTTGTACACAGTTGGTCCTTTGTCCATCTCTTATCACAGTCTCTTTCTAGGGGAGTTCTGCCTCCCCGTCAATCTGCCAGCAGGAACTAAATGTTGAAGGTCATACCACACAGTTCTTCCTAACAACACTTCTCAAGTATTCTCATACAAGGTTTATATACAAGAGAAAACCTTACACATCACATGCACATCTAAGTATAAACATGTGAATCATAGAGCAGTATACGTATAAGAGTAACATAGGAGTAAAAAGTCCCATTACAATTAAAGATAGTGACTGTAAACACTGCAGAGCAAGGATTAATATGCTGTACACTGAAGGTACACATACACAGAGAATGCAGACCATATATCATACAGACGTGAGAAGTTGTGCATCCTTATATAAACCCTGCTGAGTACATTCATTAATGCTTTTAGGCTCCACACAACTAGTATGCATGCAGCAGTGATAAATCTTGCACTTTTTCTGTCCTCTCTTTTTGTAAAATACTTTACCCTCTGCCTGTTTCCCCCCCCCTGCCCCTCCTTTACCTCACTCTCTCTCCTCAGCCACTTAGCTCTACTTCCACACCTCATGAAACTTTCATTACACGTCCAATCACAAAGTCCCCCAACTGTGACGGGCCTCCTGCCTGTTGTCGCACTTAAAAACCCCACACACTTAACGGAGGGGGGTTAATTGACCTTGTAAATACGCTGCGACGTGTATGTCGAGCAGAAAATAGAGAGAGAGGGGGGGAAAGCATCCGCCATTTTACCTCCGGTGTTAAAACTGGAAGGAGTGGTCCACTGTCGGGAGTCTCATGGCTTTTAACAGAGACCGCTGTTAAATTGCTTGTGGGTGCGTCTTTGACTGTTCTTATCTGGGTCATGACAGCCTGACCTACTGCTGTGACTGCAGAACAATGCATCAAAATGGACAACAATTATGCTGGAATAAGCATTTAAAGAGTCGGGTCACCCAACTTACAAAAAAACATATTTTCTCAGTAATCTCTAGAGGTTCTCTGCAATGCAGACAGTTCAGTAGATGTCTGTCCTCATATTTCTACCAAAGAAATAGTCTGATTAAAACTGCTGATGGCATGTTGTAGATTATCCAGAGTCATGGGGACATCTAGAGCTGATCAGTTGGTTGGTTGATGGATGAAAACATCATATGAATTTATTTTGATAATAGTTTGAGTCATTTTTCAGGCAAAAATGTTAAATATTCTCTGGTTCCAGCTTATTAAATATGAGAATTTGCTGGTTTTTTGTCTTATATGGTAGTAAATATATAATTTTTTTGTTTGTTTGTTTTTAAAAACTTTAGTACGTCTCCTTTGGGTTTGGAAATGTGTGCTATGGCACTATATTTCACAAAATGGTCAATAAATTGAGAAAATAATCAACAAATCAATCACTGAAGAAAATAATTGATAGCTGCAATGATCTGCATGGTTAGATAACACTAGAGATAAGTGTCCTTTTTGTCATTTGAGTGAATCGACTGGTAGCATACGAGTGCAGAGGGATGAGTATTGTGGGGGGTTTTGTGCCTGTTGGTGTTAATGGTACTAATTTATTCAGTCTTCCTTGTTGTGCATGGCAACTGTCTCTGTTAATTGTGTTATCTGTACATGTATGTGGAAATTGGGATGTTGTTGTTGTTGTTGTTGCTGTACTGTGTTGTGTTTTTGTCCTCTGCATATGCCCTTTGACCCCCTGGCGGGTTCGGGGCCAGTTCATCATCTGACTGTGATGCTATAACACTATTGGCTTACAGTGGTGCTGCTCTTCTTCTTTAACACTGCTTGCCCCTCCTACCGGACCTCTACTACCAACCCTGCTGCTGCTCTGTCTCTTGGGCTCTGCCCTTGTAGCCGTCAGGCAATGTATGGGTGACCCATGAGGAGATGGAGACCCTGGCAGCCCCTTCCAAAACGGTCAGTCCCTTTGTGTCCTTTACCGTCACCCTTTTCTTTCTCTGTCAGTCATGTGTGTCTGTGTCTATGAGAGTGGATATCAGAGGGATGGAATTAGGAGACCTCAAAGTGGTGACAGCGGTGACTGATGGAGAAGGAATGCATCCATTAACCCACTCCCTGGTCCTTGAACCTCCTAGTCAATACTAATTTTAAACTGGGTTTTAGATGAAGGAGCCTCTGTCATGAATAGCAAATGCTGGTTTGTGATCGTATACAAGCTATAAAAGGAAACAGGAATCACCAGTACATTTCCCCACGGTACTGTTAGTAATACACCACACAAAAAACTTGCCACACGCCAGATCGTGAAAAGTTATATTATTGCATTTTGCATTAAAGCTTCATCGATGAGCAAGACTGAAGAAGCTGCATGTGAAATGTGGTTTTGCTTCCAAACAACAAAACAGAAATACAGAAATGTGCAGAAATAATGAAAAACTTATAGAGATCTGATGTGAAGTGATATTTGAACTTCAACATCATTGTCAAGCTGTTCAAAGCTGTGGATGGGTATTTGTGGTGTTGAGGTTGACATGTTTTTCATAATGTAATAAAGCTAATAATCATCAGGTAACCATATAATGTTATGTCTTACTAGTGAAATACTAGTAAAATAGATGACTTTGCTCCTATCTTATCCTTTTCCGAGCCAAAACAAACATAGTCAAGTACAACAGATGCGGTGTATCTATCTCCGATCTGGTTTTAAGAAAAACAAAGTTAAAAACCAACCTTGTGCGATTTTTCTGGACTGCACTCAAATTTCCATAACGAATGCTGAAACTGTCAGGCCAGATCACATCTGAGGTTAAAAAAAAAAAAGTCTCCCTGGAGACCAATTCACGTGACATTTAAGTTTGAGCTTTCTTTCCCTCAAACTTGCTCCCACGAGCCTTTTACCATGTTTTGAATATTCAAGCTCATAGTGCAACATGTTTTTGGAGGCTGCTTGCTGTCAGTTCAAAGGGTTTGTCAAAAATGTTGGAAAGAGCATGTTTCTCTTAGAGGCAGTGGAACTATACACAAACTCTACCATACTTTGGAAAAGGACCTATTTTTGACACCTACAGTATGATTGTGAAAGTAGCAAAGAAACAGGCGCTGCTTGAATTATCTGATATTTCCTTTGTTTATTTGGATCCTGGATGCAGGATTTCTTGTAAGGTCACGGGTATTTTTATGTTTGTGTATGGGCGTAACTTGGATTGTGGGAGATTTTTTTTTTTTTTTTTTTTTTTTACAGATTTCAAGGGCTGTGAATATTAGACTCATGTACTGTGTTATCAGTCACTTGCCAGTCGCATTTTGAGGGACATTTTTGGACACAACTGGAGGGTTTGATATAGAACAATCAGATGACAGTGTTTTTTATTTTCTCTCACAATTACTCCTCTTCCTTTTTCTTGTGTTTAAATCAGAAATCAGAGTCTGAAGAGGGGAGCTGGGCACAGGTAAGCCCTGTTGTTGTTGTTTATGTCATTTCTTCCTCTTGTCTATTTAAGGTTTAGTACAGATTCAATTGTACATGAAAATGTGAAAAGCTGTGTTTTGTGAGGAACTGAATAACTGCAGGTTAACAGCGTTCTGACTGAGCTGACCTGTCTTCTCTCAGACTCTAGCTTATGGCGACATGAATCATGAGTGGATAGGGAACGAGTGGCTGCCCAGTCTAGGACTACCTCAGTACCGCAGCTACTTCATGGAGTGCCTGGTGGATGCTCGCATGCTGGACCACCTCACAAAGAAGGACCTGAGGGTGCACCTCAAAATGGTGGACAGCTTCCACAGGTACTGGGGTGTCTCATGGTGACTGTCAGCGAGTATGATCATGATCATTTTCAGTAATTTTCCCTGTTATGGATGGATTTGTTTGTGATTTTCTGACACCAGAACAAGTTTACAGTATGGAATCATGTGTCTGAAGAAGCTCAACTATGACAGGAAGGAACTGGAGAGACGTAGGGAGCAAAGCCAGCATGAAATGAGAGGCAAGCGTCCCCGTTTTAACTACAATGAACATCATAACAAATGGAAACAATATGTCACAAATGAGTGGTAAAAAGAGATTTGAGATGACATGTTTGTACTGGTGTCTGCAGACGTGCTGGTGTGGAGTAATGAGCGGGTCATCCGCTGGGTGCAGAGCATAGGCCTGAGGGACTATGCCAACATCCTGCTGGAGAGCGGCGTGCACGGAGCCCTGGTCGCCCTCGATGACAACTTTGACTACAGCAGCCTGGCGCTGCTCCTCCAAATCCCTAACCAAAACACTCAGGTACTGCTGTTTGTTATCTGTTATTATACAGCATACTGTAGTTACATCCTCCTCAGCAACTCAGACAGGAAGATCGCAAGACAAGTGTTTTGAATTTGAACTTTGGTGAATCTGATGTCAATGAATAATGTCTGATATGCATTAAGAGGACTTTCCTGGTCTGAATCCGATGTGTTGAATTCCACTTGATAGATTTTCCATATTCTGTATGAAGGGTTAATTGTGAGGAAAACAAAGATTTTTAATGTTTCAGTTTTTTTTTTTTCCTTTTTAGCACTCATATAGCCAAATTTAAAGGTGCTGAATGATATATCATCTGTCACCAACTTCAGTCCAAAAATAGAGGTATGTTGGTATCAGCCTTCAAAGCTGGTCGAATCTAAATCAGAACATGCAGATTTGCCAACTGTCACTCTGGCAGGTTGCCCTGTGAATTTTCACTGCTTATCTCATCTATACTCGGGTAAAATGAATATGCAGCGCAAATAACGTAATGTGTCAGCTGCCTCTGTTACCATGCTGCTAAAAATAGTCGGCCTTGTGAAAATCAAAATGTGTTTTTTTTTTTTTTTTCCTCCTCAGGCACGTCAGATTCTGGAGCGAGAGTACAATAATCTGCTGGCGCTGGGCACTGACAGGAGACTGGATGAGGTGAGCAGCAACTATCACCTACGAGACTGAACTTTGTACATCACATTTTTACCATTCAAGAGCTAAAAATCATAATTAGTAAAAGCTTTGTTTGTTTAAATGTCTGATGCCTTCACATCCTTGATCCTATATTTCAAACCAGAACAACAGTTAAAAATAATTGCAGTCCAGTTGTAATGAAAGAGTCTGAAATCCTATACAAAACAATTAAGCTTTTTCCCCACAGTATTGACCAAGATTTTAAATTTTGCCAATATAGGCTTTGAAAAAAGACAAAAAAAAGGTCAAAGTTAACCTCAACAGTGCAACAAAAACCATTCACAAGGTGCCTAGATTAATAAAGTAGGCCTTTAGGTCAGGGGATTAATTAGAACATTTTGAAAGAAAAGCCCTTTAAAGCAATGACCCACTGCATTTATGAACCATGGTTAGTACCTTTACATGATTAAAAATGAGATTAAAAATGATCTGTCCACCAGTGTGACGACAAAGACTTCAGAGGTCCATCGTGGAGGAGGCAGTTCCCGCCCCGGGACGTGCACGGTATCAGTATGATGCCCGGATCAGCTGAGACACTCCCTGCTGGATTCCGTCTCACCGCGACGTCTGGTCACTCCCGGAGACTGCCCCCTGAGGGTAAGAGCCTGCCTCTGCACAATTATTTCACAGATTTTAAGGCTTGTTCCTGTCATATATCACATGAAACATGTTCAATCTGGATGTTTTCTGCAGTGTGGCTTTAAAACGCAGCGACAAAAACAAGAGTTTAAATCCACCTGTTGCACAGATAGAACAAAGCGCAACACCTGAGCACAGGAGTTGCTGCTGTTGCTATTTGTGAGGAGCCTTCTGACATGTCTCTTGTTCTCTCTGACTCTGTGACGGCTGCTCTGCAGTCCTCTATGAGGCGCTGGATGACAGTCCTGACGACATGTATTTGGATTGGTTTCAAGGTCAGCTATGCCCCTCTGAAGGTTCTGGGCTTGTTGGCCCCTGCGTGTATTATGGTTATACATATATTCCCTCCTCTTCACATGGTCTCTGGCAACCACTGTCCTGTTGTAATTCTCCTTTTCTTTGTGGTCTCTCACCCGCGCTTTTCTTCTCTCGTTTCTCTACTACTCTTCAATCTCTGATCTAATATCCAACTCCAAGGGTGGTGTTTTGCAGAGTTGCAAAATAGTTGTTTGTTCACCCCGGTGGTAACAGCTGGGGAGTCAAGTTATGGATTAGGACCCATGCTTGCTGATGTAACCCTTGAAGTAATTAAGCGGCAAAACAAAAAGGTGGTTGAGTGCTGCTATGTTCATTTACAGAGGTAAACAGTATGTCTTGGATGCTTTAATAACTCAGTCGGACAGTTTGTGTCATTTCTCATCCCTCTGCTGTTAAGAGGACATTGGTTGATACAGTCTTTCATTGAAGGATCATTCTGGTTTATTATGCTGTGGGGAAAACCTGCTGAGATCTGGGAACACAGCAGCATTGCTATAAAAAAGTCAGACGGGACAAGAAACAAATGATCTAAACCACTTTATTTGGACATAAAACTTAAAGGGATTGTAAATTGAAAACACATAAACTGATGAATGTTTGGTAATTTAATTTGCTTTTGTTTCCTCTTGCTTTGTTTAAAACCTGTATTATGATCTGACTGATTTTTAGCAATTTTACTGCTTTCCCAGATTTTGGAAATACATTTATTTCTAGCACAAAAAGGAATGATGGTCGGAACAATAAGAATTAAACCCACGTTGTAATAAACTGGAATTATCCTTGAAAGTGATGCAGAGTGTATTAGCAACTGTGTCTTGACAAATGACACAAGTTGTGATACATGACTGGAAACCATCAGATTGCACTGATGTTAGCCAGTGTTCTCTTCTAACAAGGTGTTCCCAGTGAAGCAGCCTCTCTGTGTCCCTCTGTCTCTTTTCTCTGTGCTCCCCCCGGTCTGTGACGTCCACAGTACGACTAATCTCGTTTGCTAATGTCATCCACTCAAAATCAAAACTTTCCTTTGAGTGCGTGATCCGTGGCTTTTTCTTCTGAGGGTGACACTACAAGTTGTGTGTGATCTCACTCATACTGTTGAAGGACATCTAAATCTTGTGGCACTTGTTTGAGGTGGTAACCAAGTGGAGGAAATGTTCTCCTTCTCACTCTGGGTCCATCTGCTACACGCTAAGCCTCAATATTCAGACTCTCTTTCTCGCTGTCTCCCCCTACAGTTGGACCCTCTGCGGTGCAGCGGCTGGACAGCTCCACGGTGAGAACCTACTCCTGCTGAGAGGAGGAAGAGAGGGACCTTAAACTGTACGCTGTATGTAACACACAGACTCTCGCTCTGTCAAATACACCGATTTCCTCAGAAGCACTTTAAAAAAAAAAAAATAGACTGAATTAAAGAGACGAGGACGAATTGTTTCTCCAAGATAAGCATGTTTGTGTCGTCGGCTTGGCGAGCCTCCGCTGTGTTTTTGCCAGGTAGCTGTGATAAGGTGATGGGAGACTGCAGGGCTAGCAGCGAGCCACGGTCTCACACTGATGTCTCCTCTTTTCATGTCCGTCCAAAAAAAGATGAGTAGTCATGATTCGAGCTTTAGAAATCTACTTCAAATAAAAGGAGTGCAGTATGTTACACAGAGATTAGTTAACAAAGTTCATTTACATGATCATGATAGTTCAAGGCTCCTAAAAATAGACTGGAGAGTTATCCAGACTTTCTATGATTACAAAGCGCCCTAGTTTTCTTTCCAACTGTCTGCTTTGTACTGCCAGGTGCAGTGGAAGTGTCATTCCTCATAAGGATTTGCTTTGATTTGATACACTATCTGAAAAAAACTGTCTCTTTGCATCTGTATTGTAGTGAAATGCCCTCACAATTCAAATGACAGCCAGATGCCAAAGCTACAAAGACAACATGCCTCAGATGTATTGTTTAGCATGAAGAGCCCAGATAGACGAGACAGAGAGGAGGACTTGGTTTGTGATGATATATTAAGCAGAGATGCTGAGCTTCTCCCGCAGCTCGAAATGTAAACTGCATTTAAAGTAAAATGACAAATTCCAGTCATGTGATCTTCACCGATATATTATCAGTTGTCCCTAAATTCTTCACAAGGAGCACACAATCAACACAAAATAATAATTTCTGTGTGTCAGTCAAGACACAACTAGAAGTCAGACGTCTCCAAACTAAAAGTGGCAAAAAAATGTCAACAATCATGAAGTTTCTTCTAACTGCTTCTACAGTATCATCGTCATAATCGTTCACACCCCTGATAATATCACACATTTATATTTGCTGGTTTGCAGCGTCTGGCTGCAGTCAGAACAACAACAGGTGAGAAAACTTTGGAGTCCTGAAACAAAATCCTTACAAGCCTGGAGAGTGTGATAAGGTTTGAGGCGCAGTAGACAGATAATAATGCTACAGTATAATTCTGGGAGTGCAGCGTGATCATATGAGACAGGAGTGTTAGAAAAATACATAAAAACACAGCTAAAGGGAGAGAGAACGGGAAGTAAAAAAAAAACAAAACAGAGGAGGTTGATTCAGTGGGGGAAAGTTAATGTGAGTTTCATCTTCATAACCGAAACTTTTTGTTTTCAAAAGTATTTGCTCATTCCGTGGAGCGCCCTGCGGGCTGTTTCTAATGCTTTCATCAGCTTATTTTTATAAGTACTCCCACACAACAAAAAGACAGAATACAGTGCAAAGTTCAGGGAGCAGTTCAGTTGAATTCTTGTACATGTGCACAGGAAAACAAAAACTATTGAACTATTTGCTACACACACACAAGCAGTTGCCATCACAAATGAATTCATGCAGTACAAGACTTGCATAGAGGCGCCCAAAAAGTAACACAGTGGTGACATTCTCTCTTCCTACATTATAGCCTCAGCATATGAAATTGAAAGTTATGTTATTGCTCCCTATTTATACAGAGTAGTTCACTATACTTACCTTCAACAATTTTAATTAAGTGTCCTTATTCTGACTGTGAAATGTACAGTATAAAGTGTTATCAGAAATTCCCACATTGGAATAATAAAGTAGTGTCTGCATGTACACTATGTTGTGCTAACAATCAAACAATGCAATGCATTGTGCTTTATAAATGCTAAATTTACAGTTGAAAGACACTATATCCATCAGTGCTGATACAAAATTATGATTAATAAATGTCCAAAATCTCAATATACAGTAAACTGAATGTCTATTATAAAGTGAGTAGTAAATGAGTGAGTGAGCATCTCTTGTCTGAACTAGCCGAGTAGCATTAGTTTCACAGCAGCAGCGATCAACCTGATACACAATCACTGTAGTTATGCTGCTAACTCAAAAGAAAATAATCTACATGCCTACAGCTGAGTGAAACAGGAATAGTTATGCAGCTGTTGTTAACAGTCGCCTTAAAGCTGAAGTGTATCTGTTCTATCACACAAATGGGGAAAAAAAAGCGTTTGGTATAGACGCTTTAATGTCAAAAAGACTAGTAAACCTAGTATATGTCTGGACCGTGTATGGTCAATGTGTGGAATTGTGACCAGTTTGTTACAGAGATGGTCAGTAGTGTCTATAATGTGAATTCTTGGATATTAAATGTTCATCTGCAACTCTTTGTAGTGGTCCCAGTAATATTTGCTGGTAAAGTGGACTGAAGTAGCATCACATGACATCGTTAAGCTACGTTTGAGTAAAAAAAAAAAAAAAAGGTTATAAATGCAGTTGCAAGAACAGTATGTTCCTCTAATACCTTAGGAAGTTTGATTTGAGAGAGAACTTATTTTAATTCTAATTATAACTTTTCTAATTATCTGTTAGTGGTGGGAAATGTAAATGAAAGTTTTGACAGCATTTTGGGTGCAAATTCAGAAGTCTTATCTCCACCCAGTTACCGCAGTTACAGTCAAATCAAGCGAACCTTCAGAGCAGCCGCCCCACAATAAACTGATACGACAGCTACACGAGTTGCATGTTTTATCTGCAAGACTTATGTTTAATGCTGTTGTTCATTGTTTGTGAAAATGTCAGAGAAATAAAAAGCTCACGTCCCGGTATTGAGTTATAAAATACAAACGCGCCGCGGAGCGTCTCTCCTGCCGGCTGCTGACAGCGCTGTCAGCCGGAGAGTCGATGACACTGGACGGTAGAGACGCTGGTATCTATTTAAACAGGAGATTACCCTACTTCACTGCATTTAACACTAGAGCTTGCACAGATTCATTTTGAAATAGCAACAGCCAATATGGAAACTCCAACACTCGGTTGGCCGACCAATGGTGTAACTTCATCACTCACTCACAAACAACTGCCATTAAAGAGCTGGTCCGCGGCAAGTCCAGCCAAAAATAAGGCTTTCATGTCAAAAATAGGTTTTGTGACTAAACCCACACCTATTGCTGTCAGTAGTTACTTTCCCAGCAGCCAGCATGGTACTAAATGGACTCAATCAGGAGTCAGATTAGGTTTTTTGGCATGTTATACTTTTCTTTTAAAACTCCAACAACTATGAGAATTTCAGACCTCTTATTAAAACCTACTCACTCTGTTTCCCTTTAGATACAGTTCTGAATGGAGACTAACTAGGGGGAGCTGCTGGACGGGCCAAACCGCCCAGGAACAAACCATTCTGACGACACGCACTGCCAAGAAGCCCTGCTCTCCTCTCTGACCCCCCCTCCCTCCCACGACCATCCATCCCTAAAATGTGGGCACCAGATGCCGGTGCTAAACTGTCCTGCAGGCTACCCCGTTGTCACCATTTCTACCTTTTACATGTACAGTAACTTGTCGAAGCATAACGTACTGTGTATTTCTTCTACAGGAGACGTGTAGGTTATCTGTAAATTAATATAAATATGCCATTTTTTAATATATACACACATCTATGTATAAAATGATATTCAGAGTTTGTGCAAAAAAATGTCCCTGCCACCTCATTTAGTGGACCATAGATTAATATATGCTGCTCTTTAAACTGTCTCCATATTACCCTGCTCCCCTAGATCATTTTGTACATATGGTTTTATTTTTTCATTGTGCTGATGATAACTGTATGATGATGGACCTGTGCTGCACCATAGTGAGGAAGAAAACTCTGGATGTGTGAAAAATCTGCCCTCTAGTGGTTTACCAAAAAAAACCAACCACTTTGAGCCCCATTTCTGGCACCGACAAACTTCATCATCCTTTCTTATGGACTCGCTGGCATAAAAAGAGCGTTTTAAGCGAACGCATTGACGCACTGGAAAGACATGACAAGCACTTTGATACAACCGCATCAACTCAACGGACTCTTTAGTAGCCAAGGACAAAACAAGAGACGCCATCGCTCTCCGAAGTTGCACAAAACTTCCTCTCAGAGAACAAAAAAAAAAAAAAAAAAAAAAAAGCAGGATGTCAGTCGTAGAAACTGTCACTTGCTGTACTGTATGTTTTGTCAGGCGATACGTCAACACAACGAGGACAACCACACACTCAGCCGAGCTGGCCTTCTCCCCCCCTTCACCCCTTCAGACACTATGTTTAACAGAACAGAGGAAATAACTGAAAGACAGACCGCTTTAGCTCATAGTGTGCATAGAGTGTATATGACCATGTTGAAGTGAGGTGACTTAATGACAAAAACCTGTTGCTTGCTGTGACTTACATTGGTGTAACTGTTAACTCTTTGTTTCTGTCAGTTTCCAGGGTAAACTATTGTACAGCCCTGTTCTCTGTCTTTTAGTTATTTCTGATGGGCGACTCAGACAAGTCTTACGCTTTTGATTTGTTTTTACATCTTCAATTTGCACGAACAATGAATCATTTTATTTTGTGTCCATTTTTTAATTTATTACTTCTTGTACTTTGGTCAAAACTAAGTGGTGAGCAAACAAATTTTCATTGTCAATAAAAAAAAAACTACTGTCAGTGAATGAGTCTTGATTATTTAATTTAAAATGTTTATGGCTCAAGGGCTTTATGTTGTATAAAAAGTAGCCGTACCTCACTTCCATACATGAATTATAAATGTACAAAGCCTGTAGTGCAGTATACTTTCACATTATTATTCAGATTACATACAAACAGAGTGTTAATTTGTTCCCAATTACTACAAATGGATAAATCAGCCCAGCTGCAAGGCAGAAGAGGTGAAGGTTAAATGTAGTGTTGGCGAAGAAACGTCTACTCTCAGCTAGACGACAAAATTATTTCACATCAACATTACATAGTCAAGATTGGAGTGTTTAAAAAGGAAAAGAATCACTAATTTTACTCTATTCAGTTCATATTTGCAGCACCTTGTAAATGGCGCGCACACGCTCGCACACTTCCAGTTGAGGGGAGTGACTTTTTGAAGCCCAAATTGATCCAACCTCAGTTTTCTTCCATCCAACAGATGAGTTCAGGCTCCGCAAGGTCTCAGAGCTTTTCCCATCTGCGTCTCTATGTCCTTGAACACATCAGGGTCCTCTATAGTTGGAGTGATCTGTCGGGGGGAAAAGTAAGAGTTCCTTTGTTATGCTGCTGTGAAAGAAACACACATTTAATTTAAAAGAAATGAGATAAGCAGCTGTAAAACCTGCTGATTAATATCTAATTAAAGTAACATCTACAACCGCTGTGCAATGCAAATACATTCTTGGATTTTGATGACTTGTGTGTATCCATGGAAACCTTGTATTTACATCTGTAAACAGAACAGTTATTAACGAGTATTGTTTCCTCAGTTTGTCATCCACTTCTCTTTTGGGGCTTTTAGCACCTGATCAGCAGAAAACTGAGTCATAACTATAAAGAGATGAAACCCCAAATGAGCCTTCACTTCTATTTAATGAGTGCAGGGCCCGCTAATGCAGCATCATTACTCTTAATTCTGAAATGCAAAATGAGCTTTACGGTCTCCCGAGCGGCTGTAAATCTTTACACATGGGACAAAAAATAAACATGTGCAAACAATGTTTCCCCTCAGCACTTTCTTCTGTAGTGCACACTTTTTAAAAAAAAAAAAAAAAAAATAGCAGTGACAGAAATAACGCACAAAATATTTCCCAGAGAGTCATGTTGTACCTTATAAGGCTTCCCGTTGACCAAGTTCGCTAAAGAGGAGCGAGGGATCTTGCCAGAGCGTGTCTTGGGCAGCCCACGGACAAAAAGCACTTTCTTAAAGGCAGCGACGGGCCCGATGGTGTCTCTCACAAGCTTCACCATCTCCTTTATGATCTCCTCTTGACTTTTCTGCACACCTGAGACACGCAGAGCAACATGAAACCAAACACAGATAGTTTAAATGAAACCTGGAATTGAATTTTGCATAATTTTTTAAACCATGTATGGATGAGGATGTAAGCAAGTTACCTTACTTTATAAGGTATAAAACGATGACACAGTTTGGATGTAAAGGTGTATTTAAAAAAGGAATATGAAAAAAAAACATGTCTCACCATTTTTGAGTACACATAAAGCCAAGGGAACGTGACCCTTCAGAGTGTCCTCTAGACCCACTACAGCACAGTCCCCTACTGCAGGATGCTGCAGCACTGACTGCAAAACACACACACACACACACATATGGTTATACCACAAAGAAAACTTCATGTCACTTCCTCTGTAATTTCTTCCTCTTACCTCCTCCAAAGCTCCAGCAGACAGCCTGTGGCCTGCCACATTTATGACATCGTCAGACCTGGACATGATGTAAAGGAAACCCTCCTCATCCACAAAACCTGCATCCATAGTGTCATAGTAACCCTGATGGTGAAACATGAAGGAAATGTGTTGGTATTAGGTTACATCATCATCGTGTTTGGATGAGGTCAGTGGCGGATCCTTCACTCATCTGAACACATGAGGAGATTCAGTGTGAACCTCTCATTGGATGATCTTGAAATGAATTTAAGACAATTAAGGAACCAAAAACCACCAATATCCTCTCACTCACCTCTATGGCTGCATGTAAGCCATGTGTTTCTGCAATGGTGGATTTAAACACTAGAGGGCCACCTTTTACCACATACTTACTCACTACCTACCCTGCTACATTATTAAGCCAGTGCCACAAGAAGAGAATTGTGCGAAACTTCAAAGAAATATAATTAGTCTTTGGTACTTTCTGTTCATACATCAGACGAAATGTTTACTCTGCAACTTATTTCATGCCCCCCCCCCCCCCCCAAAAAAAAACTAGATTGAGAGAAAATTGAGAGAAAATGATGAGACAACTTACTGGGAATTTAGTGAAGTAGAGCTCTTTGAAGAGATCCTTGTTCTGCCACAGGGACAAAGCTGCACCAGGCGGTAAAGGTAATCTAAAGGATGAAGGTGAAATTTAGTTCAGTGTTCTTTAGTACATAAAAAGTTTCATCCCTATATTGCTTGTTACCTCTTTGTATAACATTTAAAAACAATACAATAAGGTAAGTCTAAGTGACTTAGGTATTGCGCTGGTTTTACATATGAAAACCTTGAGATGTTGAATGTCTTTTAAGGTTTGAATCATTTTAAATTCAGTGTGCATTCTGAGCAGATTTCACTCAATAAAGCTATGAGGGTGTGTGATGACAGATTTCTTTCATTTCACCTCATTGCAGATAGTCTAGACACACAGCCAGGCTCTGCTGGACTTCACCTTGCCTGCCCCATGCTGAGAATTGGCAGGCAAACACACTCACTCACTCACTCACTCACTCTCTCTGTCTTTCACACACACACACACACACATATACACACATAAAGGGTAGAAAGGGTAGGCAGGTCACTCAGTCTTTGTTTATCCAGAGACTACAAGTAATCCCCCCCTTCTCAACCAGGTTCTCAACCAAGACGGTCTCATTTACCAGGTTTGAACCTTAAACATGCCTCTGCATAGATTAAGTTCAATACAAAGAGAATATTCAAACACACCAGAGATGCTTTTTTTTGCTGTTAAAAACAAACAAACACAAAATTTTAAAAAAACAAAAAAACATCCTCCTGGCTGTCAGTGACTGCAGCAAAATTTAGACCATCTCCTCCAAAACTTCTCAGTCAAGAGGAAAAAAATAACACAGAGATTTAATAATGTACCAGTTTGGCTGCCTGCATTTAATTTTAAGAGAACACACACACTTCCTGTGCACAAAACCCACACATTTGTAGTAAAACCAACATAATTCAGTTACAAACTAATGTTCTTTTTTATTTTACTTTGCATTAAAACACATTGTGTTTAAGAGCTGTAACATTTTAAGACGGTAGGTCTTCTTGCTGCCAACAATTTCACTCTTTGTAAAAACTGAATGTGACTTTATGACATTGCTGATACAGCTTTTGGTCAAAGATGTGGCTGGAACAGATCCAGTCTACTGGGAGAAAGTACAGTAACACAGCTGTTCTCGTCTGTTTACAGCTCTACCTGTCGTCATCCCTGGATGCACCGCACATGTGAAATCCTTGGAAATCCCCCCCTTTTGTTGGCACTGAGTCAATACCAGCGGCTACATAGAACAGGGAGGTTGGAGAGTGATAACAGATAGGTAGCAGGCCTGAAGATAAGGCAGCACAAAGGGCTAAGGTTGACTTCACACAAGCAGCTCCATTACTGTACTCCCACACACACTCTGCCTTTTCCAACCACAGCAACAGAAAGGACTGAGGTTCACTGCCCAACAGTGTATTATTCAGATTAAGAACTGAAATTGGATTTTTAATACATCATTGTGTGCAAAATGCTTTTATGTCACATTTTTAATGTGGGTGCCTGTACGAGTGACAGAAGAAAGCTGCAGCAATAAGTAAGCTGCTTACACGGCTGTGAACACAGGCCCCTCAGCTTACCTCACTACTATATTTCCCAGGGTTTTTGGCTTCACCTCCTGCATGTCATCATCGATCACTGTGACTAGTGGAAAAAGGGAAAAGGCATGCAATTCATATTCAGAGGATGTGTATCACCCACTGGCAAACTGGAAGAGCAAAAATTTGAAATACTCAAAAGGGAATCACAAGCTAAGTTTTATTCATGTTTATATTGCTTCATCAATATGTGTTTAAAGGGAAAAAGGGTCAGCAAATTTGAATGAAAAATGAATTGCTAATAGTTATTCATGTGTCAGTTAATAGACATGGGTGGTGGGTTTGTGTTCAGCTTTAATGAAAGAGCTAATGTCCATCGACAACTCTGACTCTTACCGTTGTAACCTGGTACAGGTTTGCCAGCCTGGCCTGCAGGTGGCGTGAGTGAGTTCCCCAGACCAATACATGAGGAGGTGATGGCTGAGCCGGTTTCTGGTTAGAGAGACACAGACAGAGATGTAGATTCATGAGCATTCATATAGAAACCAATTACATTTTTAGTCCAGATACAACAGTAACGTTTCAATTCTATGACAGCCTCCTAGTTGTCTTTTCTTCTTTCTATGCAAATATGCTTTCTAACGGTGGGCTGATCAAACAAGCTTGTGTGGTATTGAGTTGCATTCCCTCTGAGCAACATTAACCTACATTACACAAAACTATGACAGCTCCTATGGGCTCTCCTCGGCTCCGCCACCCAACTGTGCTCCACTTATAGCAAAGACCTGCCGGTTTGTCAGTCCTACTAGCCCACACAGCGAAGGAACAACTGAATTGATCCGGCTCTGTAATCAAGATTACATCCGAAATCAAGAATAAGCAAATCAATCCAAGATCAGAATCTGTCTTCGTCGTGTTTTAAGATTAAAGACAACACAAAATAATCTCCTACATCATGGTCTCTCTCATTTTTCTACCATATATGTACTTTATTTGGTACAAGTTAATTGGTTTGAGCTATTTTCTTATAGACAGTAGTGAGAGCTTCACCTGCTGTTCAATTAAACATTAGATCAGACATGTAACTGCATTTTAGGAACCTGATGTGCTGTCATTGTTCTTCACAGATATGCAAATGTCTGTGCCAAAAGATAATCAGATCATCTACTCTGTAGGGAGTGCTTGTGGTGTAAATATGATGTTTCTGTCATGTATCGTTCTGGAGTTATTGTGACCACAAGTGTTGTGGCATTTTTCCTATGTTAATATGCAAATGTATGCAGCAAGGTGCACCAAAACTGAATCAGATTATTTATTGCGCACGAGGGAATAAACAGTTCTGATCGTGTATTTTTCTAAAATATGCAGTTGGTGGCAGTCCTCATGGCAGAGGAGCATTGTGTTCTGAGAGGGCAAAGGCCAGTGGCAAAATATTCTAGCTTGCTGGCCAAATATGGAAAGAACAGCTTAGTCTATAAAACAGTGATGTGCAAAAAGGCATCTTACACTCCTTATTTAACTGTCAGGGAAAGCCACAGCAGCAGGGGACCAGGGGAACACTTAACTTAACCAAAATTAAATGAAAACAGTGGGACATTATGTTAGATTCAGAATTAAATTGCAATATGACGAATGCAGAGTCAGAATTTGGAGTAAAGAGCAGGAATCCATGAATGAAGTCCAAAGATCACAACAGAATCCACTGGGAAAAAGCAGCAGCAGATTGTTCATGTCATCATGTACGTCTGAAAGATTTTAGGGAACTATGGGACACTATGAGGTCAGCATGGACCAGGGCAAAAATCATCACAAGCATCTTGCTGAGGTACCAGTTCTATGGACTGAAGTGGATACAGACTACAACTAATCAAACAAGTGCAAAAGAGCTATAGACCTGCTTCCAACTTCAGCACAGCAGGCTTCAAAGACATGAGATCAGGGGCAGGAGGTTGCTGTTGGCTGAGGAGGGGGATTAAATTATCAGATGAAAACAGGGAGAAGGGGTATTCTAGAGTTGAACACTTTACCCATCTGCAATGGCCTCTGAACTGGCAACCACATATGCCTCATTCATCATTGGCAGGTTTGCCACTCCCTGCAGTGTTCAAAGCCCATCACTGTCAGTGGAGGCTGTGCTCACTGCCAATGATTAAAAAAAAAGAAGATTTTTATGCCTTCAGGCAGGTATTTAGTCACTGCCTGCATGGTCAGAGAGCAGGGTCATGACAGAGTGATGACAGATGCCCTGTTGACCAATCGCACCCTTCACTTTTCCATCAAGTGTGTAGCAACAGACTAATCCTTGCAACACCAACGATTATGACAATCATATAATCTGACTGGTACTAGAGCAAAGAGGAAACACTCTGCAGCTTGTATGTAAACAGGATAGGAATCATGCTATGTATGGGATTGATAGATAAACACTGGATAATCAGTATTTTCAGAAAAAAGGAAATAATGACTTGTATTCTGTGGAAAATTAAAAAGTAATCAAATTTGATTACAGATTAATATACAATTACATGATGAATATGTAATGAAATTGCATTATTGAACCTGGAGGACACTGTCTATCCATCCATCGATCCATCCGTTTTCTTTACCGCTTATCCTCTAGGGAGCCACGGGGGAGCTGGAGCCAATCTCATTGGGCGAGAGGCGAGGTACAACCAGGGCAGGTCACTCACAGGTCAATCACAGGGCTAACATATCGTATAGAGACAGACAACCATTCACACTCACATTCACACCTATGAATAATTTGGTGTCACCAATTAACCTTTATGTTTTTGGAGATTATGCAAACACCACACTTAAGCGCCCCAGCTGGCCAGCGGATCCGAACCCAGCTCTCTCTTGCTGTGAGGCGACAGCGCTAACCACTGCACCACCGTACAGCTAATATTGGCAAACCAATACATCGTTCTGACCCTGAAGGACGGATTCAGCTCTACTGGACTGCACGTCGATTAGGGCTCGACAAAACCACTGAACTGTGTCAGCATGAGTGGAGTGTTTAAACCTGGCTGTTTACAGCAGGAGCCGGGGCTTGCTGGCAAGCAATTCAAACCCAGTAAGTACATTCAAAACCCAAATGAAAACAACCAATATAATCAGACCTCGACTGTTCGCATGCCATACAGGAAGATCCAGAGAACTGGCTGTGCAGCTTTCGGGCATAAAATCAAACCTTTACAAAGCAAAGATTTCTCAATGACAATTAGATGCATCACTTAAGTGTTTTATCCTCACATTTACATGAAAGATGGCGAGCTGACAAGAATAGAAGTTTCTAAAAGCTGACTCAGATGTTGTTCCGTCCTCGGCTCGCACTATGAAGGCACAATAGATCATAACATTACAGTCTAATAAGCAGACAGTATCTCTATTAATGTAGAAATATGACTACTGACACTCAGCACTATGATACGCTCCTGTACAGTTTTGTCACTTGAATAACTCATAGCGATATCAACCATAAAAATCTTCCCACAGGGACAAAATCTAATCCAATTGGGTCTTCAATCTTATGTGCATCTATTTAAGGGTCCTTTAAACGTCCCTGAGCTGAAACAGACAAAATACTTTTACTGCTACTATTCTGGTCACATTGTGCGGTGGATTAAATATGCTGTATTATAAAAAAAAAAGGTAGATAGCACAAACTGACAGGTGAACGCTAGAGGGGAACGAGGAGGAGTGAAAACATAGTCTGTGGGCTGGGGGTCGATCACACCCACACTCCAGTTGTGCGGTTGTCTATTCGCTTGTCTGACTGACACACACTTCGCTATCTGTCTCCCTCTTCTCCCATCTTTGTCTTTTCCTCTCCTCTTGCATCTACTCTTGCTCCCTGGTGCCCTCTTTGGCTCTGTACACAAACAAATCAATCTTCCTTCGACCTCTTGGAGATGAGCTTGGCCAGTGAGATGCATTTTGAGTGTGATGAATGGGTTGAAGGAGGGGAAGGGGTTGTCGGAGGATACGCCGGAAGAGCGGGATGGGCAAAAACGGTGTCTCCTTTTTCAGCTGAGAAGGTGGTATCGAACAGCCGTGCTCGTTACTAGTAGCTTGGAGGGAAACTGCTGTTCAGGAAAAACAAAGCTTGGCTCTCTGATCCTGCACTCACTTTTCTTTCTGCAACTCCTCGAGCCTTCCACTTCTTCTTTGTAAAACAGAAGCATCTGTCTTCTCCCTCAACAATGTAACCCTGCTCTTCTACCCTATTTGTAGAACCTGCACACTGAGACATTAAAAAAAAACGATACAGGTTGAAACACAAGGTCAGTAAAGCCAGGCGGAATTGGCCAACGGGGTGAGAATAGGAATGACCAATGTTGGAATATAAAACCTGGAAAAGGACAGAGTAAGCAGCACTCTTATTACACCTATAACTCCACTGCCATCTTTCTGCATGAATGCAATATGTGCCGAAATGCTGAATCATAGAATTAAAATAAAAAGATGGTATTAGAGTGCTGAGTGTACCTCATTATCCTTCTTTCACAAATGTCTACCTGCAAACCTGCACCTCACTAGTTTCCCTTCTGTTCTGGAGAATCTGAAAAGTGGCAATGGTACAGCTCAGGTACAGTAGACTATGCACTGTAAACTATACACATCAATCAACACAGCAGCACTACAAGCGTCACGTCACAAAACATTTTCGAACAAAAAAAGGGAAAATGCACCAGTAAACTCAAACAATAAAACCACAATTCAGATGATAAGTACAGTACAGTCAGTAAGTGTTTTGACATCCATGCATTTTTGTTGTTTTGGCTCTCTACTCCATTACTCTGGATTTGAAACCAATCAATCACTTTGAAGGTAAAATGCCAACTTTCAGCTTTCATTTCAGAGTTTAATATTGTGCACTATCCAAAAATTGGAGGACTAGGAGTATAAAAATAGCTGAACATAACACTGTTCATCCAAAATGGATGTGATCACAGATCACAAAATTTTTTTTTCATAATGGATCAAATGAGTAATGTGAAAGGGGTCACTCATAGAGGTAATCCCACTGAGATTTAACTCTGAACTCTTCAGTTCCCCTTCAGCTCCACAGAGCTTTATAACATCCAGCTCATCGTTTTGGTTTTACAGCCCTCGACTTTGCCGTTTTGGTTCAATCTCACTGTTCTTATAGCTTTGATTTCTGAGCTCTTGAAACCTCACTGTACACTACTTGCCCAGTACTAGCTAGTGAATACCGTGGAGCATTTAGCAGCTAAAGCGCCAGATGTTTGTTAGTTTTAGTAGATATAGGTAGTAGTAGATACAAGTTCAGACTTGCATACTTGCTAGTTCGTATTTGGCAAGTTTAACTCTGGAGTACAAACTTTTTTTCTCATTGACAGAGAGATGCAGTAAATTATGTTACTCAGTCTGTAATGTAACTATAATAAAAGTCCAAACTGTTATGTAGCTTTATAAAAGAAAACTAAATTTAATATAGATTGATCTGTTCATTTTAATACATTTATATTTACTGAAATGTGGTGATATCTGTACATATAGAGCCCCAGAGGCAGTACTGTTGTTCTGTTCAGTAAACACATGAAGCTTCACTTTACATTCATACAATCTGATGTGGCAGCTACAACTGTTAGATTTCATCTGTGAGACCAACATTTATCTTCCATAAGGAATAATATCATATATCAAAATGCTACAGAGACATGAGAGCCAGCGGTAAATCACCAAAGAGCTGCACAGATCAGCTCGTCGGATCATTTTCTCCCCGAGATGATGACGGACGTTGACCAACTGATCTTTTCAGGAGTCGAGCCGCTAGCAGCTGAGATGACCGGCTGGTCTCACCCGTCCAGCGGCTCCCCACATCTCCAAAAACCAGCAAATTTCCAAATAAGCGTTATTTGGATAAACTGACCACATACTGGGAATCTAAATGGTTACTGCCTTGTCTGAAAAAATATTAAAACTTAGAAAATTACAACAGCTTCATCTCCGCCATCGCTGCCAGTTGGTGCGAAAAGCATTCTGGGATACTTGGCTGTCCCAAGCCCAGGCTTCGGTCAACCAATAGTGTAACTTCATCACTCAGTCAGTGAGTCAGTGACGGACAGACATTCTCATTTATAGGACTGGTCACTGCGGTTCAGCCAAAAATCAGTTAATACAGGTTTGAAGCTGAAAATCCACAATCCTTTCAAATCTAATGTGCTAGACTAGAAGCCAATATACAATAACAAATGTCAAACAATTGTGTCTGCTTCGGAGAAAGCCATTTAATTGGCTGGCCTGATTGCAGTTTTGAATGTAGCTGCCACACTGAAACATTTAAATTAGGTGTCAGGTGAACGGTGCTGCCTGCACCTTCTGCTTGATCACAGGTTGGTAAATTCTTGTACTGACTGGGTTTCTGTATCAATGTTTACCTTGCATTACAGCACAAATGCAAAATATTAACAAAACTTTAAAAAAAAATAATGTTTCTTTAGTTTGTCAAAGAGACATTTCTGTGCTTGGAATTTACATTAACATTTTTTCATTTAGCAGATGCTTTTATCCAAAGCAACGTACATATGAGACTGATATAACACAAGCAGGGATCTAGTTAGGAGACGACAACACAAGTCAGTGCCATAAAGCTTAAGTTTGGGACCCATAGGACGTAGATGCCAATGTAAGCATTGAAGCCACCTACAGTAACCACTATAACACATAAACAAACAGCACTGTGTCGTGTGCAATAAACAACAGCCCTGTCATAAATGTCCAAGGGGGGGCTTTCTGTACAACATACATATGCACAGCAGTGCTCGTGGTTGTCTTGGTGATGTGTGGTTGCTGGGGTAACTCGGTCACGAGCTAAACAAGATAGACGACCCAAGGTCATCTGAAAAGACGTAGTGTAGGAGGATAAGGGGATGAGAGGAGAGAGTAGACTGCAAAGTGCTTGGCCAGACTGTGAAATACAAAGTTGTTGTTTTTTTTACCCCATTCTTATATATAATATAATACATGTTTCAATTCAGCTTGCTTCAGGCAAAACCTAAAATATAGCCACCTCATATAAAACAGTAGTGAAAGAGAAACATGAAAATTTAAACAACTTCCAGGGCGCAACGCTGTCAGCGACCCGTGACTTATAACTGTGCAAAGACTGGGCTTTTTTTTGTTCTTTTAATGTCCTAGTGTGTTAAAGGTATGTTTCTCTAGTCACAATAGTCAAGCAACATTACAATAAAATCTCTCGTCCTCCTCTGGGTCATCTGGCTTTGTCTGGAACAGCAGCTGGCAGCAGTAACACTGAGCCACATAAGCGTAAGCAGGCACCAATACACCTGGAGCAACCTAATGGATCTGCGGTTCAGGGTGCCCAGCGAATTTAAACCAGATGCCAGTATACCTTTGTGTATTCTACAGAACACACAAGCACCCAGAGAAAGGAAGGGGAGGAAAAGAGCATCAAGAGGAGGGATATGAAACAGAGTAAAGAGAAGAGGTAGTAGGCTCTCACTACCCACATTAATGCTTTCCAATGTGCGATTCTTGCTTAATAAAATGAACAAAATCAGCCGACACAGCACTTTATATCTATTTATTTAACCCTGATTCAGTTTCACCATCGAGCACTTGATGCTACTTTTAATGTAGCTTCTATTGTTTTTTTTATGTAAATATGTTTTAATGTGTCCTGTCTGGATGTGATATGATGTGTTTTCATGTACTCTTTTTAATAGCAGATTTCTTCACATGACAAACAAGCATGCATAAGTAGACCATAAAGTAAAAACACAGTATTCACCTGTCTAGAGACATTTTGTATTTATGTATGCATTTCTGCTAGATGCCACAAAAATATTATTTACAATGTCCCATTTACTGGCCATTTACTAGTGCTTTTAACTTTCCTGCTTTTTCTCTGAGAATTTGGGTTGGAATTTGCTGTGACTGCTCAGGTTAAGACCATCATTGGCAGCCTGCAGAGGAGCCAAAAGCAGGTGAAATCCAGAGGGGTGGTTAACCAAGCCTTTCTGATTGAGCTCATTGTTAAAATGAAGGAAAATAACAAGTGAAGAAAAGTTCAGAGAGACAAGAGAAAGTAAAACGCATGGCGAATCAGCGTACGTTGCGGCAACTGCAAAAGGTTTGCTGATGCCGCCCGCCAAAGATACACATGAAAGAAAGATGAGCAATCAAGTATAACGTGTGCACACACACACACACACACACACACACACACAAATCTGCATATGTTCTCCCATTTACAACTCGGCCATTTCAAGGGATAATTTCATTCCATCAGTTTAAAAACACTGCCTCCCTTATCACTTTTCAGACAGCTTGGCTCATTCACTCAGAGCTAAGTTTATGCATACAAATGTGCTACTTAATTTGCTAATGAAAGACCCCCGTCTTGTGCCTTAGAAATCGCAGCAGACAAATGCTACAATAGCTCGGAGTAAATACCAGATGAATTCCCAGTTTAGAGCGCTGATGACAGCAGCCCCCCCCCCCCGGTAAACAACGAGGTAACACGAACGTGGCACCTCAGCTCTCGGAGATGTAATTACAGGAGCCACGACATCTGCGCTACTGTCTCTGCAGCGATGTAATGAGACCAAGTGGGGGACGGCGGCTTTTTGGTGTTCGGTGCTGAATGACATGAGGTACAAAGTCCAGGCTCCCTGGCGTGTCCCATGGGTGGGCAACATAGCACAAGGGTGACATGACTGAGGAACAATTCTACTGAAAGGCAAATTAATTCTGATTTGTTTTTTAAAAGGGGAAGATGAGGCACTGATCTATATGCAGTAAAGTGGTGGGAAGGAATACTAATAAGATGAGGGAAATAGTAGTGGGTTCTTTTTACAATTCTAATTTATACATTTAAACCAGCAAATACTGTATACTATTGGTATTATGCTGTAATGTCTATTTGAAATAAACAAACTTCTTCCCCAAGAGGGCCAACAATTAAGTCATGAGCCAATGACAAACACACTGCACTGTATAAAACTACACTCCTCTACACTTAAACGCTTCTGTATTCTGTATTCTCATATGATTACAAACAACTAAACCCATATTGCTTGATGCAGACTCCTTTATACATGACAAATATTCTAAAATGTAGGTTATGAATGTAGATTACATGGACAATATGCTGTAGATATTCAATAATACTGACCCATAACATCAGTCTAGAACTTACTGATTACACAGATATATTTTTAGCCCAACTTAACACACTATGAAAACAAATTAAGTAAGAATGTGGGAAGGCTCTCAACACGAGCTTGTAAGCTAGCTGCATGGTTTTGCTCTCCATTCAGCTACAAGAGCATTAGTGAGTGGGGTCAATCACTGATGTTGGGTCAAGTTCTTCCACACCAGACTGTGAAAACCCCATTTCTGCATGGACCTGGATTTGTGCACAAGTGGCATAATCATGTAGAGACAGGAAAAGGGCCTTCCCCAAACTGTTGGCACAAAGTTAGAAGCACATGATTGTCTATAATAACACTTTAAGCTACGGCATGAAGGTTTAACCATGAAAAACAGCTTCAGACCAAAAGTGCCATGTAGTGTTTACTCCAGTCACTCCAGTTCACTCGATGCAAATGTTGCTGAAGTGTTCCAACTGTTCAATAAATGAACGGAGTATCAGCCTGCTCGCTTTTTTTTTTTTGCTTCACTTGCTGGAAATCAGTTTGCATATATGAATGAAGATGGCAAAAATCATGAATAATTATCAGTATGCTTGTCATTTTGATGTGTGCTTCTTACTGCAAGCGTTTGTTTTGTTTTGTTTTCAAAGAATATTAAAATATAAAAAACAGCAGACACAGAGGTGTGGTCTCACTTTTTGTTCTTTCTATTATCATGTGGGAGGCTGAATCTAACATTATCATCTGTCAGTTTTTCCAACAAGTTTCAACAAGGAGCCGTTAAATCACATCTTCTAATGAATACTTGGCATAAATACAGCACAAATCGTTGTATCGTCTTTGTTAATTATCCAAATTTAACCATGAGACCCAACACTGAAAAAACTTGTTACCTGTTTCATTCAAAATAAGGATGATCCAGTAAATGCAAAACATAGTTTCTCATTATTTCCTGCATCACAGTACCTCCACAGACTCAAAAAAAACAGAGTTACAAGCAAGAAGTTAATAAGCAGACTTGTGTAAAGACATCCTACAGGCGCTGGTATATTCAGATCTAAATCAACACTGCAGAGGTAATATTACTGTTGAGCTCGTCAGTTTCAGGTTAAGATTTCTTATTAACCCCTAATCCAGTGCAGTGCTGTCTATTTGCAGAGTTAGTTAATGCCGGGCTGTTAAAAGCCTCTATTTTTCTTCAGTGAGTGGATTTGTTTTCAAGGGGGCTGTAAAACTGCCCTTCACACACCTTCTGAAGACTATTTTCCATGAGGGGGGGATTCTCAGAAAACAATCCTGTGCCAGCACTGCATTTGGCAAAGGCCAGGGGGAGAAATTGTCAATTCTACCATTTATCTGACAAGACAGATCCTTTGAGGAGGTCCGGTTCACCTTTTAAGACAATTTCTCTCTGTGTACAAGGGCATCTGCTGGCATCTGCTGTCTGTCAGAGAGAGTAAGAGAAACAATAACAAACGGAAAGAGACAGCTATACAGATATAGAGAGAGACCCGGGCACCTAAAATACTACTGTAAGTCCATCCGCCACCACTCACTGACGAGGCAGCCGAACCCTGCCAACTGGAAACACACATTTGTTGCCAGGCAACACCGGTGACATCAGCAACCTTCATCATCAACCCCCTCCACCCCATGCCAATGGCACTTGGGGCTTAAAATAGCACACAGATTATTATCAGGCTTCAAAATGGCAGACATTTCTCATATGCACATAAGGCAAAGTGAGTAAGCCGGTGGATTCAGGTGCCTCAAGGGGTGACAAATTATGCGTGCATGTGTATCTTGGACAAGCGGGGGGGTTATTGAGGGGTGTTAATGCATGTATATCATTTTGCATGCATGTCAAAAAAGCATGTAAATGTAAACAATATCATGACTGGTGAAGGTAAAAGCGGAAATATGTAGGCCAAAGTGCAACTGGGGAAAAAAAAAAAGAAAAGCATTGTGGTGTCATGTTGGGGTTGATGAGACAGGATGAATCAGCACATGAGATGACAGCGGGCGGCTGAGAAATGATTGAGTCCGCTGCACATGGGAATAACGAGCACACCAATCACTTCCACTCTGTATCAGAAAACTAATCTCGCACTGCACCAGCCAAGCGCGCCGGAGTGAAAACTAATCACGATCTAAATTGGTCAAATTAGTCAAATTCTCATCCGTGAGCTTGTTAGCACACATAAATATTTCCAACAAAAGGGGACGTGAACTCCTCTCTGCTGTACGTCAACGCCGCCTATCGCCATTGGCACCATCACGACAAAGCGGTTGTTTCATGTTAGCCGACTTTGTTTCATTTTTTTCCAACCGGGGCCTTGTGCAGATCTAAGGAGAGCTCCGCTAGGAGAGAGTGCTGCCGGCTCTTTGCGTGATGTGACTGTTTACCAATCAGTAATGCTACACAGTTGGCTGCGAGGTAAGGGAAGCCTACAGGGGGATGGATGAGAAAACGATGTGAATCAAACCCTGAGCCATTTTTTTTTTAATCTTTTCAGCGGTATACACCAGGTACGGCTGATGAACTGTTTCCAGTGTACAGGGATGATGTCAAAGATAATGAATTAGATGATGCATCTTTTAACAGGAGCTGGCAAACACACGCTCTGTTTGATGAATAAAGAATCCTACAGTGATGATACAGCAGCTTTACACAGAGGAACTCGAAAAATACACTTCAAAAGCATCTAAGGGTGTAGCCGCGAGAGCCAAATACTTTATCTCATTAATTATTTGTTTAGCACGCATGTTTTGAGCAATACTAATGTACTATATCTCAAAAGAAAATGTTTTTTTCCTTTCAGTAATCAAAAACATAAACAATACATTTGAAAATAACCTTGAATAAGACTTTCAGCTACAAGAAGGGATTTGTAATTTCGATTGTACTTTGCTGGAGCTCTTGCTCCAGGTTTTAAAAATTGTTCACCAGGACACGGACTAAAAACAACAACATTAAAAATCTGCTTACCTGGTCCCTTAATCCTACTGTACTTTTATATATATAGTGTGCCCCGTATTCTGTCCAATCTCTTCACCTTCTGCTCCCTTCACTGCTCACGGTGCCTGTTTTCTCACAATCGATTACAGCTTTTGGCTGCTGAATATTACATTCCAGGATTACAAACATTCAGCTGGAAAGATTTATGAGCAACCGCGCTGGTGATTGATTTTGTTCAATTTTAAAATCTATTTTGCAGGTGACTACAAAGTGAAAAGCCCCGTACGAGTAGAGGGAGAGATCTATCAATATTTATAGATGAAAACCAAATGTGTGTGAGAGGGGGGGACTTAAAAAGACTGTCTGAAGAAGTCTGAAATATGACTTGACTCTCAGTTGAAAGCCAGAAGATGCCAACAAACTGCTTTTCAGGTGTTCTGTGTATAATGAGTTTCTCAAGGAGGAGTCTGTCTCTCCTTTCATATGATTCCCATTTTGGAGCAAACGAGCCTTGAATGCTAAACTGCTTCCCATTGACCGAGCTGATTCTCTTCTATTGGGAGGGAAGATGAAAGAGAGTTGTCGAGGTACAGACGTTGCTAAAAGTTGATCAGTCGACAGTTGATCGATGTCCTGTCTCCTGAGAGACGGTCCAACAGCGCACTGTGGCACTCCCAGCAGGGTCACACATGAACTCAGTACAGGCAGGAGGAAACATTATATACACACTGAATCTTCCTGGCATGTGTGTGCACTTTTTTATCTTTTTACTGACATTTCACACCTGTTTGTCAATATAAAAATACCAATAAATCTTTATTGTTTATATGTGCAGCACTAAAGCACAATACATGACTTTTTTTTTTTTTGGATAATGTCCCATAAAGAGGTGAGAGGCGTAGTTTTGTGACTGCAAGGTCACCAAGTGGATTAACAGGGAAAACCCAGGCAAGCTCTACTAGCTTTTCACAGCCGCCTCACTCGATGTATCTATATCTGGCTGTGGCGATACTTGTTACCAAGATAAATAAACTGTAGGTTTTAGTGTAATTTGGGGAATTCTTGTTAAAAAGATAAAATAGCACAAACTCCAACCATTAAAAGGTACCTGTTGCAGTTTTTGAACACTAATAGTGCTATGGAGCGATGTTTGGGTCCCTTTGTTGTAGCCTGCAAGTGCACGAAGATGCACATGCACACACATGACGAAGCACAATACACACTCTTGCCAGTCGTTATACTATTCCACTGATCAATATGTGGTGATGCACAAATTAACCTATAAATGCACCCACAAAGGCAATGAAGAAGAAGACTGGTAACAAGTGAACATGGGTATCAAAGATGCAGGAAGTTATCAGCTTTACAAATGTTTTATGAGGAAGGAACTGCATTCACCATGTTTGTTGTGTGTGACTTCAAACAGCTGATTAAAAATAAACTCTGCTCCCTCTGTATGTAATGCATATGCGTGTGTGTGTGTGTGTGTGTGTGTGTGTGTGTGTGTGTGTGTGCGTAACATGGCAGAATCTCTTTCACACCCACACATTTGAAGTAAAGCTGCCACAGACATACAAAGAGAAAGCAAGTGAGACGAGAAGTGACTCGGTCTACCATGAAAAAGTGAAGAACACATTTGGATTGCAGCGCCGGCCGCAAGCTGCCAGTTATTGGGTTTACCAGGGGGTGAAAAATCCAATGGGATTTACACATCTAGACAGAAATCAAGAGGGCGCCAGAGGTTTTTTTTTCTCCAAACTCAATAAATCACCTGGCTGGGATAGCCACAAAGTGTGAAAGGATTTTGTTTGGGTGCGTGTGTGTGTGTGAAGGAGAGAAAGGAAGTGAAGTGAGAATCAAATTTGGTTGTGATACAAACACCCCTAAAATCAAGAAGAATTAAATGTTATCTCACAAACACTGAAGCTACAGTAGATCAGAATCAGTAACTCTGTTCAGCACATCCACGGTGGTGAGCGTTTGTTTTTAGCGACCATCTGCGCTCCCGGTCGGACTCTATCTAAGATGGACGTACAGGTAGAGAAAGCAATGGGATGCATTATACATAACAGAGTAAACAACTAAATCACACCGCACCAAAGGGCTTGCTTGCGGGCTGCTTACTCTAAACCAATCAACTCCCACACTGCACATACGAACAGTAAATGCTCATCCAAACACATTATATCACCGAAGATCAGTGTATGGGGGCTTAAAACGAGCATTAAAAAGGACCACAGAGAGAGGATTCACTTTTATGATTGGTGTTCAGCAAATTGATTAATTGTCAGTTTCTGTGAGACCGCTACACAGCACAAAGCTACAGTGTAGCAGAAGAGCAATAGCGTCCCAATTCAGGAGCTGGATGGAAACCACCCAGGAAGATGTGTCCACGAATAGACCCACACACCAGACTGAACCTGCACCTCTGCTTCCAAAACTACTTCCTGGCTGATTTAAGATGGTCAGAAATGGTTGACTGAAATAGGACAGTCTTATCAGTCTGTTATACAGGTATTCAGTCTTGAAATGCGTATTTTTAACGATGGAATGCTACTACTAAGACTTTGCATAAGACTTTGTTTGTTGTTGCAGCAAGCCAACAGTAGAATCACTCATTTAAACTCAAGAGCCTGAATTGATAAAAAGCATTTTTGTAATATTGAGCTCTTCACACTCTCATTGAGCCCTGGACAGACCAATCAGCCATGTGAGCTAATCTCAACTCATATCAGAGTGTGTCGCCTGCACAAACACAAGGTCGATGACTTTCCAACGGTCCAACGGCGGTATTGATTCTATATTTAACACAGAGATGTCGCCTTGTCCAGCATCGATCGTCCATTTGCTTAGGCAGGATATTACTAAACAAAGAAACATCCAATTGTGCTCCCTCTCTGCTGCTGGCGCATTTGTCACCGTTCACGAGTACTCGCGGAGGGCAACGATCAAACTGAGAGGGGGAGGGGGCATGGTATTACCATGATGGCACACTGCCTGGACTCAAGGCTCCAATCCAAGAAGCTAATAGGCTGTTACCCATTCAAGAATCATTGCGAACCGCAGCCTGAGAAACAATGCAGGGAAAAGCTGGGAACCCGAGATTCCAATTACATACAGTACCAAAAGTTTGGACACACTTTTTAATTCACGGGAATTGGAAGCTGTGTCCAAACTTTTGACTGGTGCTGTATCTTCTCATGCCACCCCACAACAGCCATGATGTATTATAGGTCGATAGTGAGGTGGAAAAAGGGAGATTACACACTTTCTCGGAAACTCCCCCTCACTTGTTTAATGTACTACCACTGGACTGTGAGCTGAGTTGACGTATTTAAAGAATAATCATGACTCAACCTCTGTGAGGACAACATTAATCTAAAGTGCACTGGTGCGATGTGGCATTGAAATATTGACGATGTTAGTGGGTTTTCTGAAAAACAGACAGATCAAAATGAAGGCTGATTAACCACAAATTATTGCAATCTTGTGAAAATCGACAGAACTCACATACCGCCGGTTTAGTCTGGTTTTGTGCATTTTACACTCCCCAAAAAGTTAGGAACAAGACGGTTAAGGCTCATCATCAAGTAGTTGACTCGGTGCATGCTTCGCTGGGGAAGCAATTTCAATTTCCACTCCTGAACTGATGGACAAGTCCCCTGTGATTGTTTTCTTCCCTTTATCTCTTTGCTAAGCAAGCAAACAACCTAGTCTCCACAGCTCAGCTAGTCACTCAGTGTCTCATATGGCCGAAAAGTCTATTAAACATCAGTGAACTCAATGAAAGGCAATGCCAATCAAAGCCTTTTAAATGCTGCCCTCGAATGTGACTGGTTGAAAGGCCCTCTGGGACTTTTCCCACCTGACTACGGCAGCAAGCACACACTTCTCCTTCTAAGGTGAAGACATCTGGGAAGGCACAACTCATATTAAATGGCATTTTTTGACATCCATTTTGATTCAAGGAATGATGTCTTTGCCCCCAAAAGTATCCCCCCAGTGACCTCAGTCATTGTTTGGTCTGTCCATGTCTGCACATTCCTGTCTAATTTTCATTGAGGCTCAAATAATTGTTGCAAATGATGACACATCACTTCTTGATGATCAATTCCCAGGGAAGCTGGGGGGTCTTTAATATCTTAATTACTAAAGTAGAAGGGGTCCAATATCCTGGTATACAATACAAAACACTAGGGGATTCATCAAAGAGGGAAGAATGATAAAAATGTGCTTTACAATGACAGCCGGCTTTCAGGGAATAGTGATTTTCTGGAGTTATGCCTCATCTCAAGGCCAAGTTAATGTCAATCGGCTAATAAATACAGCAAAGAGCACATTTATAGTCTTCTCACACCGATACGCTTAAGATGAGACTGAGGCTTAAAGATCAAGCTGAATTAAAACATCATATACAGTTCATGCTAATAAAGTAGTTGGGGTCCTTGAAAAGCTTTCTCAGTATCTGTATCATAAGAACTTAATCCCTCAAGTTTGAGTTTTAAGAGCTTGTCAACCTACTAAACTGACATAATTAAAACTACACAAAGCAACTTCACACAAAGCATATGATCAGGGATTTGAACAATTTGAGCTTTAACCACCAGAGGTTCTGTGATATATTCAGAAGTCAGGGTTTTAATTTACCTCTTCCTGATTAATATGCATCTCTGGGCAAATAGAAACCATGTATAGAATCTTATAAGATGTGTATATTTATATAAAAGGTTTTCTCAGTGTAGCTTTAAATGGATCACCATTGTAACATTATGTTTTCTGATTCTGAAGTCTGTGTTTTCTGTCTTTGGAGAGTAAAAGCTTTCTTACCAGTCTGCCACCAGTGATCCAGGACAGGAACCCCAAAGCTCTGCTTTGCCCATTCCAGTGTCTCCACATCACATCGCTCTCCTGCCAAGAATAACGACCGCAGCCTGCAAGGACACAGAGTTCATTTGTCAATCACTGTGACGAAACATGTCATGTCTACTCCCTCACAGAAATGGTCAAGATAAGAGGAAACCACAAAGAAGTATCCTTTTTCTGTTTTTTGTCAGTGTCCACATGCTCGAACCTATTCAAAGCCATTTATGGCTTACATCTGAAACATTTACACATACACAAAACAGTGGTGCATGGGTATGTTATTGAATGAGCAGCATTTTAATTGCATCTTAATTCAATATTGGTGTGTGGGGAGTTTAATGGATTTGGCATACTAACATTTTATTTAAAGGTGAGTGGGTTTAAAGCTGTGTAGCTTGAGAGCTTGGGATTTACCTCTTTTTGAGTGTTTTGCAAAGTGAAACTCTTGCGTTATGAATACTGAATCATAGCAAATGTGCAAAACTGACACACCAGACGCTGTAGCTGACAACTTCTCTTGACACTCTTCAGTGTCACTCTTATCTCATATAATATATCTTTAAGAAAAATGGTTTTGGACCACAATCTGTTTGCATTTAAGCAAGTACCCTCCACTTTACTTTCCCTATAATCCTGGCTGAGACTGAGGTACCTGTGGTCCTTTCCAGCTGCCTCTGACAATGTCCAGAAGTAGTAGTCGTAGTAGTAGTAGTAGTAGTAGTTCTCCTCATCTTTGCTGACTAGAGGAGCTCTGTGGCCTCACTACGATCGTTTTCTTCCTTAATCCCTGTTTGTGTTGAGGCTCAGCTTCACTACAGTCTCCAAGACCTCAGTAATTAGCCTCTTTCCATAGACTTAATTGCAGAAAACAGTCCATTCAACATTTTATTTCTTCTGAAACCTACAGGCATCTCCACTCATCTCAAAAAGCATTTCAAGGTGGATGTTCGCCTATCACCTGAAACACATTCTTGGTAAGACTAAGCTGCTCTTTTTCCAAAGAAAAAATATATCTTCTCGATGACATCTCAGTATTGTACTGATGTACATATTGATGAGACCTTGAATCATCTACCTGGAGACAACAAATTCTTGTGAGGACATCTGAATCTGTCAAATTGTCCTTCACTCCTAGTTTGGTTTTTTTTACTCTCATCCTAGTTTGGGCAACCACTACTCCCTGACTTTGTGAACCCTCCCCTTTCATGCCCTACAAATGACCCAAAACACTACAGTTTCTATCTTCAGTTTCCCTGATTTCTCCCACATAATCCCCCCACTGATGGCTGCTCATATCTAATTCAAAACACTGCCAGTTGCTCGCTACAAGGTTGTAAAGGGATCTATAACCCCCTACAAGCCCAGGCCACAGTGCAGCTGTAGATTATAGTCTGATCACTGCATTTTCCCACAAACGACTGCAGGTCATCACTCATCGGTCTCAGCCCTCCCCGATGTAGAAATGACCTTCCAACTCCAATCAAACTTCAAGTCACATTCTATCTTTTGCAGGCGAGAACATTTTCATCATGTCACTCTCTCCCTACTGAATTATCTTTTCCCTTTCTGCTTTCTCCCTGGGTGATATTTTATTCTCTTTTTCATTCAATACTCTCTAACTTGATTGTTCTACAGCCTCAGAATATTACATAGCCTGGTGTCTCTAGTTTTCTGCAGCACTCTGATTGCAGAATATGGACTTCACCGCTGAAAAATGGTGAATTCCTCTTAGTAAACAGAATGCTCAAGAATGCTCTGCTTTTGCTTATCACCACGCAGACGCTGCTGAAGGTTGCCTGACAGCCTTGAGTCAGTTCAGTTTTCAACTCTTTTCCCCTTCAATAATGGGGAAAATTTTAACATAATGCAACCGTAGTTTAGTTATTTAATCTGATATAACCTCTTGTTTTATGTGTCATGTCCAGTTTTGATAAACAAAGAGGCTTGATAAAGAATCTTAGGTGATCTCACATCCTTAGGTCAGTTTAAAAGCTGTTCTTCTATATTGCAGCATCCATACAAATTGTGGTATGTGTGTCTTTGTTTCCATGAACAGTTGTGATTGGTTTAAGATATTATTAAGAGAAGTCATGGCAAGTCATTATGGGCTTTAAATTTACTTTGTTACTCACATTTATTGCATATTAAAACAGTTTATAGGCAAATATATATCTAAAAGTATCACTGGTATGACAATGTATCATTATGTGTAAGGTGATTACATTTTATAGTCATAGAAGCAAAAATGATGAAGTGACGGTTGTTACTGTTGACCATCCAGATCAACACATCATTTAAGATGACGCAAATGATTGTGCCCATTTGATTAATATGTAATTTTTTAACTTATTTTTACTGCAAATTTTCATATGCATTATCCTTAGTAGCATAGAAACCCTTTGAGCCCTACCATCTGGCAATTTGGCTCCAAACTTTTATGCTCTTATTTGTGTTGATTAAGTACTTAAAAGGTCTGTTTGACTCATAATAGCGCACTCTGGATAAACAGCTTTAAGTAAACGCCTTGACTGTCTAGACTATAAAATATGAAAGATGTACATCAAAGACTATAATGAAGGCTCTAGATTAATAATGTACCTCCAATTCAGCTCTCAGATAGATTCTGACTTGGATGAATTGAACCAAATAATTTGTGGAATAAATGAGTGATTGACTTGCTGCCCTGGCGGTGACCTTGTGTTCTTTGTGCGCAGATTCTTTATGGAGTTTTCTGATGGAAATACAAATCTGGTGGATTCACGCAGACACTGTGACCTCAGAAACGGTAGTAGGAGGGCGACGGTTTGGCTGCTGCCCAAGCTCAGAGACTGTGCGCTGAGTCAGTAATAGTCAGTGTAAACATCCGTGTTCTGTTTTCAGAAAGAAAAAAAAAAAAAAATCAGGAGTCCAACCTCCCTAAAATCATTCTCAAAGTGTCACGAACAACATATTATACTTCAGTGATGGTGATGAGCCAGTAACTTCAGATAGCAACTATATTATATAAAGCTACAGTATTAACACTTCTTTTAACATGTTTCAACAGCTTGTATGCAGTTCAACTGATTGAACTGACTTCATCACACACATACACTATAAGGACAAGCAAATATTTGATTATTCAACAAGCAAGTGTACCACACAGTTTATCCTGACACCACTTCTAGGTTAGAAGTGATAAAGTGATAGAATATGTACTCTGAACTTTACTGGTGCGGTGTGATAAAAAGAACTCTGTCCAATCAGGAGCCACAACTTTGACCAATAAAAACTAGACAGCTTTGTAAAGATAAGCCCACACTAATCTCAACAGTAAGACCTTGGAGCGGGCAAAGAAAGCAGAAAAACTGCACTCTTAGGGGTTAAGGTTATACACATAATGCCCTTTTGTCACATGTTTTAAGTCTACAAATTATTAATATACTTAAAAGTGATACTCTGGGGTCAGTGTAACAAAGTTGATGTGAGAATAAATGAGTCACTGGTTTAAGCAAAGGAGAATTGCTGCAGTTGAAGTTGGCTGCAGTGAAATTTTGTGAAGCAGATCCAGTCCACACAGATGGATTATCCTTCTAAAAATAGTGCCCAAACTTAGAAACTCTGTGTGTATGTTTGAGTTAGTTAGTGCAACTGCCCAATATGGAAATATATCCACAACATGGGATGAGTTCACCAGAGAATATTCTGATATATATTCTCAGGAGTTACTTTTAATTAAAAGGAAAACAGGTGCAAACATCGCTACCTTTAATGGTGCCAAGTTTCACTGAGCACCAAAAAGCACCACCACCGACTGAAGTCATGCACTTTGCATCTGATTGAGGCTCTCGGCTTTGAGATTTTTCTCCCGTCTTTAAAAACACTACTGTGGAAAAGGGTGTGTGCCCCTTCTGTCATGCTACACCAACGCAGGGCTCTGCTACCATCACAGCTGCAGACAGCCCTGCAGCCAGTTTCTCAATGCAAGCTTTCATGGTGACAAGTAATATGGCTCAAGCACATTAATAAGGGTCCGGGGCTGTTACAGTTGAGCAGGCTCTAGAGGGAGTAAATGTCCCACTGCGTCAATAAAGCCCAGACAAGGATGTTGAGCTGAATGAAATTATGTGTTTGATAATAAAGCTAACGGAGTTTTCTGAAAGGTTTTGCCATTTTCATCAGCATAGTTTTAATTACAACCAGCGTTATTAGTATTGACGTATTCTGCCATGTCATGACAAAATACACAGAGTAGATCCATAAGGCAATATTGTCACAAACACTATGCTTGGATTAAATTTGCTTATCCACACCATGCAGCCTGTAGAAGTCCCTCTGGTCGGCTGAATTGAGTGCAATGCACAGAATTACTACAATGTCAACTTCTTAAAAGAAAGTGGTACCTTGATACGTCACACTTTCCCAATGTCTGTAGAAAACTAGACATTTAAGAGACAAGAGATGACACATTATTATCCTGCTCAATACATGAAAATATTTTAAAAGCTATGAGAATATTAAACATTCTCAAAATTCTCAAAATACCACAATACTTCTCTTTGGAACTGTAAAAATCAAAAGTTAGTAAGTGAAAGCCTCAACCAGACATTGAATCACCCTGTGCTAAAATGAATCCATGTTTCATCGCTGCCTTTGTATCGCTGCCTGTGTGTGTCACGGTGACATGTGTTGTTCAGCGCCGAAGGGAAATGCAGTAATCTTTCACCACCATGCCTCCTCCAAGGGGAAAAGACACATTAGGAACAAGGAAGTGTACACAGAAACAGCATGTCGCTTAAATGAAGGATTGTGGCAGGGTCGAAACTGAGAAGATAAATGGCGCCGATATTTGAGGCAAAATATTACAGAAAATAATTTCCCTCTGCAAGAACAGCATTTAAAAAAGGTGCTCAGCATTCAGCACAGCCAACGGCCAAAGATTGTCAAATTCAGCACATAATACCAGAGTTACTCAATGATTCACTGGAGCTATAGGTCATCCGCACTCAGAATTGCTTTATGATTGTGTGCTTAAAGGCATTTTCAGACTGCTGAACAGATTGGAAGAGGTGAATTGACACCACAACCCTTTAGATGATCAAAATTAACAATTGTGATCATCTCAGCAAGTATTTCATTCTCTGGGCCAAACTAATATCGTAAAAAATGTTTGTTTTTAACTCTTGACACTTGACCTTTACCTGAAGAGAGAGATAGCAGCCAGGAAAACAAGTTCATGCAGTATGATTTAATCCAGGTGTGTTGCAGTGACTTGAGGCTGTTTGTTATCCGTCCTGATTAACACCCATGCGGGTCGAGTTGAGGGTACTGACTGTGAGCTAGTGGAGGTGGAAGAGGGCTTCGAATCAACAGATGGTCAGAGACTAATGAGAGGCTCGACAGGCTGTGCAGACCACCGTCAGCCATGAGACGCTTTAACACACCACTCCTGCCGTTTCAGAGATCAACCTTCAACCTGTATTTGAAGGTTAAGGTCTGTACCTGTTTCCTTCTCACAGCAAGTTTCTCTGGATAGTGACAGATAAGCTCTGTTTTTCAGTCTACGCATTAGTCAATCCTTGTGATATGAGCATAGGTGTAAAGGTCTATGGGCTGAAGAGTTTGCTAAAAATGTTTTAGTTTGTCTTTATGTCTTACCATGTCAACTTAAGGTTTTAGCATTAAAAAAAAATTAAAGCATCTTTCAAGAAAATTTCAAATCACAAATATAGAGGAGTTTAAAACAATCTTAGTATCAATCTTAATTTCTGAACATCCTACAAGACTTGGATATGGGCTTATTTTACATTTGATGGTGAATTCACTCAATCGCCATTAGAGCTTAAACTAACAATTCCTTTTATTATTTTAATTTGTCAATTTTTATTTTTAAGTTAAAAAATAATTAACAACGGCCATCACAAGTTCCCAGGGCCCCGGGTAACAACTTCAAATTGTTTTGCAAATAACAATAACATAAAACAAAGCAAAGCAGCAAATCCTCACATGGTGATGAGATGCTTGGACCAACAAATGTTTGACATTTTGAAAGACTGTTAATTATTATCAGAATTGTTGCCAATTAATTTCAATTTACTAATTGATTAATCAACTAATGGTACAACATAAAAAAGGGCCTTCACCTGCACTGCACTATCAACAATTTGTTCTTCGTATAGGGTGACGATGTCTACCTGGACAGGGGGTATTTTTTCCCAACTGCAGCGTGGGGGTCCTGCTGGCGAATGGCTCGGATGGCGGTGGGTGCTGTGAACATGGAGGAGGCTCCGTGTTCAGACAGGACACGGAAAAATGCCCCGGGGTCTGGAGTCCCTACAGGCTTACCCTGTAAAACACACAGTACAACAACAACTGGTTAGTTGAAAAACTGAAACATAGATGCACTGTACTGTACATCATATATTATCTGACTCCCTACAGCATAAACAGAAGATACAAACATTATTATTGAATCTCATATACATAACAGCAATATTTTTAAATTATTCCACAATACAAATTCACTTCAGCTACAAACTACACTCCATGAGTATTCATAGAGCAGCTGTTTACAAGGGAGAGGCATATTGGAAGAATGCCTTCAAGCCAGATGGGCCCAGAAATCCATGGATTAGAAAACAGAGTTGCACTATAGAAGTATTGTTTGTCTAGAAGAAAAGATATAGACAAAAAGAGGCCTGCAGGCAAACACCTCAGACAGTTACAATCTCCAATGTGTTCAGGTTCACAGTTTACACTGGTATTCAACTAGCATGTCCCTGCAGTGGGAAGACAACTGCAGATGAATGAGAATGGTAAACAGCAGCCGTGAGTTCTGGCTGTCATTTTTTTGCTCTGGATACATATTTGTGTCTGTGTATTGATCAAAGAAAAAGACAAAAGGTTGGCAGCATCATGCTTGAAGATAGAAGGGCTGCTACAACTAGGTACACGTGAGACATCCAGCCGCCTGGAGTCAAACATTGATTAAAAGGAAGGCAGATTAATTCATTGACCAGCAGTGATTCTTCCCACGGCGAGAGAATATCAGAGGGTTAATGTAACGAATGACTATCAACATAAGAAATACCCTATAGGACACACACGGAAAGATAAACAGACAGTAACAAAACAGCAGCCCCTTTAGCCTTACAGATTTTGTTACATACACAAGAGCCTGCATGGAGGCTACTTCACTAGCCAATAGGTAATGGTCTCACAAAGCAAAGCCAAATCACTTGTAATAATTGGATGCATCAATATCAAGTGGCTGTTAAAAGCAAACATTCATGCAGAAAAAAACATCATAACGGCTTAATTATTCCTTTACTATTAATCTTTACAAGAGGTTAAGTGAGTTTCATGACTGTGTTTTGCCCTTTTAAAGTGCTATTTTTAGGTACTTCAACTAATGATGCACTGATAACCAACATTTAAGCACTATTACAAAATACATTCACTCATTTCACCCTTTTTAATGGTAGTGTGGAAGGCCGTACTGAGTGCATGAAGGTGAAATACAGACTAGAATTACTAAAGAAAAATGAGAAGGGACAGACAACCGGAATAAGCAGCCTGCCGTCTGTCTCTTGACAGGAGGCTGTGGCAGCCAGAGTAAAACATGGCGACAGTGTCAAACAGTTCACCGCATCTTGAACCGAGTCCCAGTCTACAAAAACTGATGTCATTAACCAAATATGGATGCATTCAGCTTGCAGAGCCAACAAAGGCAGATATCCGACAGACATTCAGACTACCATGAAGAAGCTTCTTTTTCCATTTCCTTACTTGTACAGCTTTGGGCGTTGTGTATTGGTAGTCAGGCTTGTTGCACATTTTTTTGATATTTCTTCTTGTTTGCTATACCACAGTGGTTAAGTTTGAGATTAAACCTGATCTACAGGAACATACCTCGTACAGAATTGTGCTGTTACCATGGAGCAGAGGAGCATAACAGATATATGAATGGCCAACCACCCAGCCCAGGTCTGACGCTGCCCACCAAACCTGCAAAAAGTGGAATATGGTGAGTATATGTACAGAGTCACCTGTTCACAGTCATCTAATATTATTTAGTCAAACACCATAATGTATTAATTGTAACTTAATTAGTGGAGATTGCATTAACAATGTAACCAACACTAAAAAAAAACACCCAAAGTACTTGAAAGTGCAACAAATATAAATTAAACAGAAAAAAATACAACTTTCAGAACTCAGAAGGATGCTTTATTGCCTTACATCTCCAGGATTGAGTCCATAAATATTTGACATGGTCCATTTCAGCATCACAGCATAGCCTGCAGTGTCTCGCGCAACACCCTGGGGGACAAGATAAGAAAAACATTAAACGGGTGACAAGTATTGCACTAGGCAAAGAAGCAGGGGTTCAATATCAATCTAAACTCGGCCGCTCAGGCCGGTTGTGCTGAAGAGGATGGTATTTTGTTTTTAAGTGACTGCCTCTCAAACCGATTCCAATTTCAAGCTTTTATTAGTTAATGGTGCTGTATAAACATTTTTGAGCAAAACAGTGTGTCCTAGAATCCTGACGTCCACAATTATGGAGTTTTACTGAAAGTTATGGGCTCCCTACAGCCATAACAGAGAAATTCACAGTAGCTCCCAGAAACAAAAGCTGGCAATAACAGCACTATTAAGCTCAGGAAATTGCCGGCAGGTGGATATTTTATATCATCTGTTGGTCAAAGACAAAATGATGCTATTTGAAAGGAGCCGAGGGTTTTCCATTTCATACTGGCTGCAGGCAATTCCTCCTGCATGAGCTCCAGCTCTTGCAGTGGAAACGTTCCTTCTTATTTACAGGTATGTCATAGTGATGGTGTTTAGATTGGGCCGGCATTGTTTTGTAGAGTCAAAGAGCACATGAGTCACACAGAGGCTCCAGCCAGAACTGACAGTATTTAGACAAACAGTGCAAGCAGTAAAGCACACAGTATAACTTCTGTATGTGAGATTGTGTGTGTTTACATGGCATCTACAAGTCTATGAATGTATTGATTCTTATTTGATACCATCTTTTCTCGGAGGAATGCAATTACCTTTGGTGTTCCAGTGGTCCCAGATGTATAGAGGACATAGAGTGGATGGTTGGAGGGAACAGGAACACAGTCATGTGGTCTAGCAGTGGCCATCTCTTCCTCCCAGTCCAGACTCAGCTCCGGGCTCATTGATACCTTCTCCTAAAACACAAAGTAATAAGAGGAAGATACACTTATTTCCACTCTAATTAAACTATCTAAAGTGGTGAAGGGTGTTACTGCTCTCTGAGGAGGTTATATGAGTTGTTGACTTCATTTCAAGACAAAAATAATACATGATAAAGCAGTATTACAATTTCAGTTTTTCATGTAGCGATATACTGTAGTCTCTGTTCTAACCATAGACTGTATAAAAATAATGGACGTAGCCACCGTGACGTCACCCATTGGTTTGTGGACTCATGTTTTAAAGCCTCGAGTTTGACATTTGGCATTTTGACCGTCGCCATCTTGGATTTTTTGAGCCAGAAGTGATGAGAAGTGACCATATTTGGATGAGAGGGTGGAAAGCTAGCTGGTAGCTTGGTTAGCACAGTTAGCACTTACAGTCTATGGTTGACTGTGACAATGCTAATGCAAATTTTCACTAGTAAAAGCAGGTTTACGTCAATTAAGACCAAATGTACTTACCGGAAAAACTGAACATCTGACTCCTTAGAGGGTCTTTTAGTACAACCAAACACTGACTTTTAAAACATTTTTTTGTGACCAAAATGTTATAATTAACCTTCATGAACTGAAAACACACTGATATAACGACAACTACGGCTACGCCTATACCCTGAATCTGAAGTTACACCATGTTTACTTTACCTTATCAATGTTGTCGACTAGTCAATCACAACGTAGCCACGCCCTAAAACATACCCTGCTTTATCGTCAATTTAAATTAAATGGGACCATAATTTACAACATGTACACCATGCAGTATTGAAGAAGACTTGAAACTAGCAATTGAGACCATAAACCCCCTGATGGCCATTAGAGAGAATTGCAGGTTTAAGGCACTTTTGCATTTGCTTCACTTTTCAGACCCGGAACTACTCGCTTGGTTCTAACTTCCATCAATCACTACAATCAAGGTCATTACAGGTCATAGATTGAAGCCCATACATCTCCCACTGCCAACATCTGTCTCATTTCAAACTTTTGTAAATCTCTGTGATATTTTAATTTCATTAATATTTAATCACCCCTGTAGACTGCAGTCTCATTCTTGGCTTTCTTGGGTCTCAGATAATGAACTCAAGACCAAGACTTTATTCAAAATGACAGACTCTTGAGGCAAAGGATCCCCATTAAACCTTCATCTTTCTGAAAAAGCATCTTTGTTTACTCACTAAAGCCAAGCCAGACCAAAACCTGGCTGATGCAACAAGGCTTTCATGTTGGAAGCTGTGTTCACAGAACCGCAACCTCTTGCTTACTGAATGCAATAATTGACAAAAGCAGCTGCAACCACCTTCAAAGCGGTGCTTCACATGATTTTAAGGGGTTGAGTTTACAGTGAATTTCCCATGAAAACTATTTATCTGATAACAGTTTTGTGTCCACCTTGTATATCTTCCTAAAAAAAAAAATGCTGCCTCCCATCTGCAATCTCTGGATGATTCATTGACTGATAAGACTAGTGGGGCCAAACCAGATAAATTCATCAATGTAATATTCATTTAAGAACACCACAGAGCCAGAAAGAGGTACATTGTGTAACAGAAAACAAATGTGACTGAGACACGGAGGTCAGAAAACCAATTTAAGAGAAATGATTGCAATACTATGCTATCAATTTTGAGAATAATTTCCCCAAGCCCCAAACTGAGTGCTTTTCTTTCACGCATGTTGCGACGGAAAATTAGCTCCTTATATGGAAATACTTTGCTATACCTGTGTTTAGTACCTAGATGTGCAAGTGTAATGAACAATTTTTAACTTGAGCTCTTATTGTGTACTCTCATATCTGAAGATGTTCTCAAATGAGGCTTAGGATGAGAGGAACTTAATCTTGTGACTGTGATGCAATAAGCAAGGATGCAGCCGGAGAGGGTGTGTGTGTGTAACTGACAGGTCACAAAATGTTCCAGAGCATCCTGTGAGGAGCGACGCTGCAAGTATAAGAATGACAGCTAGACTGTGTTCGGGGCTCTTTGTCTAACTCAGACACTGTGTCCTGTATGCGTACGTGTGTGACTCCTGAATAAAACTCTGAAAGACAATCCCTCTTTGCTAAATCCCTTTTTATTACAGAATGTCCATGACACCTGTGTATAAGGGAGGTATTTTTTAGCTTTCTGTCATCATATTAATGCATTATTGTGTGCTCTATAATCATTATTAACAGCTCAACTTGCCATCAAATTTGATCTATGCCAGGCTGACTATGACAGGCACCAAACTCCATCCCTCAGCTGCAAACTTACTATGCACATTTTCAGCCTGTCTCATCTACTTGAACCAGCTATACATCCTTTTATCATTTGACACAGTGGCAGGATTTGCAACGCTGTCACACCACTGATCAGGCACGTCGCAGCCGTGGGTGTTATGGGTGTTGCGACACCCGAACTTTCACAGAAACATGATTCCACCCCCTCATCCCCCCTCCACCACCACCACTGCCACCACTTTTTGCTGAGGTAGACATGAAACTGAGTTCCCCATAGGCTACATGAAAACCTATTGGTCAAGTTAGATTGATTGAACGGCCATCCAGCCTATCATAACCATTTGACCAACCCACCAGGCCAGTGAAGGGTAAACATTTGGAGTACGATAAAGTTACGAGCGTGCTTCTGTCGCTCGCTGCTGGCTGTGATAACAGATCAGAGGTATGAAACAGCTATTTAATACTAGGTGATAAGGACAATTTTGCCCTTTGTTATTTCTGACACTGATTTTGAGTGGAGTACTGTACTTGTAATGTGAAAGCTGCTGTGTTCTTGCTAATTTCACCCATTGACAATGAGTTGGACAATGCAGCTCAGTTTTCATCTTGTTGTGTATCATCGATGAAATAGGATAAGAGAGCATTAAAGTCTCATCTTTATATTTTTTGTGAAATATAAGGGGGGTGGCGGTGCTCATGCCCCACCCCCCTAGAACCCCCCCATGCTTTTAAAATCGTTGCTCCACCCCTGCCATTGACAGAAAATGGATTTAGTCAATGTACGAGAATAGGTTACAATCCAATGCTTTAAATTCAGCTGGATAATTAAATGCTCTCTTATAATGTAGGTTAAACGCCCCTCTGGATAAAGTAAAAATGTGCAGTACAGTGGTCGAGTTAGAATCAAGTTAGAATCAAATTTGACATTTTGGAGATTTCTCACAACAGCAGGCTGCCATATTTCAGATATATTTACATTCTGTCACATAACTTGGCAGGTTTAGTAATGACACCACACTCTCAAATTGAGCGTCACGGTGCTTTGTGGTACTTACCATATTAGGCCGGTTGTAGATGAGGACTTTGGAGGGCCTGTGAGAGCTCAGCTCCAAGGCCTTCTCCACCAGAGGGATGTACTCTACTCTTCTGCCTGGTTCGATGCCAAATGAGGCTGTAACCATCAGCTTGGGCTGAAAAACACAAAAATGGATTGGATTGTGTTGAAATGTCAAACGGTCAAACATACAGCATCATGACATTTGACAGAAACAGCAGCCAGAACTCCCACCCTCGAATTAAACATTTGCTTTGCTGCATTTTTAACAAGATATTAGAATCTGTTGTGTATAGCAGCACTCCAGTGTCCAGTGTTAAAATGCAGCAGGCTGCCACACAAGACACCTAAGACGTATATATGTTGTCAGCACTATGTCATTTAACTTTATAGATTTTAAAGCCTGAGGCACATACCTTCATACACCCTACTTTGAAGGAGATTGCCCTTAAATGGCACACACTCAGTCATGGTTAGCTCATTTCCCCCTAATGGCCATCATAAGGTCTCTTTTCTGCTTCACTACTGAATTGCAATGGATGATTGATATCTATGACAAGAGCGTCCTTGTTCATACTGTATGTAAATAAGAATGTTACCGCTATTCATCCGAAAATATTTGAGTCTACAATACTTCAACATTACTGTCCCCTGAAGTGTACCTCAACAACACGAGCTCTAACACTTGATCAAGTATGTGACGGCAATACTTTATAATACTAAATTTCCTCAGATTTATATTCATATAAACACATCACTCAATAGGAATCATTATCTTCACAAACATTCCCTGTCAATGTGTCAGAGTTATCTATTAATTCTTCCGGTTTCCCCGTTTAAAAATCTCATTTCATATGGCAAGAACATTATTCTTGAGTTGAGAGAGAAAAGGCGAGCCAAGTGCTTTCCGCTGTGAATGATTCATACTGAACTTAAAGAAACAAAGAAGCCTCAGGCACCTCCGGCATTCAGTTTTTCAGATATTTTTCAGGATAAATAGCCCACATTCTTTATGGAAAATTGAAACAGGAAATTTGGTTGCAGCCATATTGTAGCCTTGCTTCATATATGTACATATGGTAAATGTGCTGCACTTATATAACGTCTTTCTAGTCTCCCGATCACTCAAGCCACATTCATCCATTCACACACACATTCATATGCTGATGGCATGGTGCCAACATGCTCATCAGGAGGATCTAATTATTAACACACACATTCACACACTTGGCTTCAGTATCTTGCCCAAGGACACTTCAACATGTGGATTGGAGGAGTCGGGAATCAAACCGTTGATCTTCCAATTAGTGGATGACCAGCTCTACCTCTTGAGCCACAGTTGCCATATAAGAGCAAAGAGTCATCGCATCAGTCTGTCCTTCATTTTTTATGAGGCCAAGCTACCATAAGAAAGAGTGACACTGATTCAATAAAAATTGTTCTGCTCCAAAAAAAGATTGATGTCAACAAGAGGTGAATAACAACATTTTCTAACCTTGGCATGATTGATCCGGACAGAAAGTTCTTTGGAAGCAAAGCCACCAAAAATGAGGCTGTGCGGGGCGCCGATTCGTGCACAAGCCAACATGGTGAACATGGCCTGGGGCACCATGGGCATGTAGATGACCACCAGATCCCCTTTCTGCACTCCATTCTTCACCAACACTCCTGCTAGCCTTGACACCTGAATCAAAGATACAGATGAGCAAATACAAAAAACATTGCAGAGTACTAAATATCAACATGCATTTTGGCAAAGTTAACACTGTACCATTTCAAATGTCGGCTTAAATATAATTTGGATCATTGTTCTTGACTACTTTAACCAACATAAAGCAGTGAGGTTAAAAAGACACATTATCAGGTTATTAATATGAACATATAATGTAAATTTATCCAAAGTTCATCACTGATAACCTTCAATTGGACCTAATCTTACAAATGAAAGACCTCAACATCTTTTGATAAATCAAATTAAATTAAATATGCCTCTTTGCCATTACATGTCATCTGTCAAGTTAGTGACTCAAATGTCAGTCAAGTGAATTATTTTCCTCTCTTTCCATTGTTATGTTTGTTGTCTTTAATGCTAATGTTGGCTCAATCTAGCTGCCACAGCAAAACACTTGGCCAACTGTCTCAGCTGAAGGATGGAAAATTTACTTATTGTCATGTGAACACTTACAAATTCTAATGTCAGTCCTCAAAATTCAACCAAAAATTGCTTCTATGCCTCACAGATTTCATTTTTACCACCACACATCATCACAGCCCTGATCAGGCTTCAACAAAATGACTCAATGCAGCTCTAATACTATTTACCTGGTCCTGAAGTTCCCTGAAGGTGATGATCTGTTTAGTTCCAGTCACTGGGCTGTCATAAATGATGGCAGGCTGCTCTCCACGTCCGCTCTCTACATGACGATCCACAGCATTGTAGCACATGTTCAACTTCCCTCCAACAAACCTGACAAAATGAGAAAACATCATTGTACTAAAAACTAACAAGCAGGAACACTGTTATTTAAAGTAACTTTTATAAATATGCACACATAATGCATGTTTCCAGATATATAATCATCAGTCATCGCCTCTATCAGCACATCCCTAACAACATACTTCTCTGAAGTGTGTATTTGTGGCAGGTAGCGTTCATTCCTTTCATTTAAAAATACAACACAACCTGATGAAACCAACTCAGACAAAAATGCATGCAGTTGCTTTTGCCAGCAGCATGCAGCAAATCAATGTACTTGATTAGGGGGCAGTTTCAAACTCATTATGGTGCTCTGCATATGGATAAAGAGCACCAAGCAGGTTGAACAGATGGTGTCTGGGATCTTGTGTTTTGGGAGCCAGAGAGAGGTGGTGGCTGTGTCCTTCATTTTATCTTAGCTGAACAAGGCTCTGACAGCCCTGGCTTTTTCCCCACCAGGGTGGTTGTGGGAATTTACAACCCCAACCAGTAAACAAAAAAAGAAAATAATTTCTGTCTTTGCATCATTCTCAGTGCAGGAGTGTGTGCAGGGGCTGTCTTGCATTTAGATAATGTTAGCTTTCCGAAAAGCAACACGCAAACATGATGTAAAGTCCCACAGCTATATTAGAAAGAGAACTTTTATCCATCTTGCACACATCCTACACTTGCCTTGAGCATTGAAGAACTTAATTTCCAGTCTTCTCTGGTACAATTTAAGAACTGCAAAACTTGGGTAAGACTTAGTTAACTTGGTGCAACTCTTAAGGCTGTAACTGTTCTTCTGATATCTAAAATAATAGTCCTTATTTTTTTTAACCTTAGCCAAAAGTTTTGCTTTGTTAGCCAAACAAAGATGGCGGCAGGAAGTGACATATCTACTTGCTCCTCTTTTAGGACTCATCACTACATTTATCTTGTTCACTTACTGTCATTTGTATATATATGTTATAATTAAAACTGTATATTTTCAACTTGTTTGTATTTATCTTACATCCTTTAACTAGCAGAGGAGCCACTTCCACTTATTATCTTTAGTGCCACAACAAAAAATCTGATTCCAGTCAGATGGGGAGTTTAAAAAAAAGCATGATCTACTTTTTGAGGGTTTTTTTGGTTAGCTTGTTCTGAGGGGATTTTTCATGTCTCCCAGAAAAAAAGATTATCTAGAACTCCAATTTAATTAATCATCAAGATGAGAGTCGAATATAAAATACTCTGCCTACTGAGTTTAGTGAAAATAAGACTCTACAAAGCCCTTAAACCTTGAGGCCAGTGGTTCTCAAAGTGGGGTCCAGGGACACTTAGGGGTCCTTGAGGGGTTTCCAGGAGGTCCCCAGAAAAAAGGGGAATAATTTATTTTCAATATACTTCCATCCAGAAGTAGCACAACAGTGTATGACTATTTTTGGTCATGGGTTTCATACACTTTCTGTAATAAAACAGCTAAAAGCAGAAATCTTATTAGATGGGGGACCCTGGGACAAAATCTCAACAAATGAGGGTCCGTGGTGTGTAATTTGTGTCAGTTTAGGGATCCTTGACGTGAGAAGTTTGAGAACAAACTGCCTGAGGCTCCTCTGATTGCTACAGTAGAGAGGGACCACGGAGTTTATTGGTGAATTGGGATTGTCGTGATTTAATTATACAAATTTCAGTGCCATAAATTAATTTTGAAAGTCTTTCAAGGCTTCCAATGTTTTCCTCATATTCTCGCCAAGGATTATGAGGTCCATGGGAAATTGAGACTCATGCCAAATAAGGAGGCTTTGATTTATTTGAGGATATATGTGGCGTTCAGGCGCAAATTGTTTATAAAGTTTCACTTTGAATACACAACTGGGATGGTGCATTTAGATCCAAATTTCACGTGGTGTTTCTCGTTTGTTACAGTGAAACCTACCAGTTTGGGAACACTGGATCCTCAACGTGCAAAGTTTTACTCCACGGTTCAAACCAGTTTATGTCCTGTCCCATCTCAGCCCAGAATGTCTCGGGGTTGTCCCTCGCCGATGCGAAGGCTCGGCTGTACGCCGTGTCGGATGCATAGTTCCTGCAGCACTGCAGGGCGAAATACTTCTTGATGTGTGCAGATGCATGCGATCCTGCTGCTCTTACGCCACGTTGTTGCGCTGAAACAGTCCACAATAACCTCCCGAGTGTCCCCTTACGCTGAACCGGGGCGCAGTGATTCAAGCGCAGTAAGTGTTTGATTTGGAAGTGCATTGCTGCTGCTGTTGTTGTTTTGTAGGTTAAACTTTCACAGAGTTCTCGTTCTTCCTGTTTCTCTGCAGGTGGGGGGCCCGCATCTACAATTCAACGCTGGGCGACGTCATCTGAGGCCGGCTAAAGGGAGAAAATCCTGCAACACGAATCCTTACAATATCCTCTTGGTATGCGAACTATGAACTGGATGTAGTTGTTACAGGAGGAGCTTTGAGACACAGTCTGAATTGTTTCACAACTGATTAACTGGTTGCACTGCAAACAGTGAATCAGCAAAGAACAAAGGATGCTGCAATGACACATAAGGAAAAAATGTTTAAAAGTTCATTTTGGGGGATCTGCCTACAAGTCAAAAACAGTCTTAAGTCCTCAAGACATTTCTGAGGAATAGCTTTAACCTATAGCATATCTTTTAGTATGCAAAACAAGAGGAAATCCATATGGTTGATATTTACTTGTGAACTGCTTTTAGCTCCTCTCCATCTCAGATCTTTGTTTACCAGCAACATTAAACTTGCAGAATCTTCATGATACTTCTCTCCTGAAGAATGCAAACCACTCATTAACTCTTATCAAGAGGAAAGGCATGCTTAAATGTGTGTGATGTCAAAACAAAAGGTCTCAGAGTGTACTTTTCTTAAGCTTAGTCACTTGTTAGGTCTTATCACAACAGCAGCTTGTGCAATCTGCACAACTCACACCACCTGGATACAGCTCTGTCTTCTCAGACGGTGTTGGCATACATCTCTCGTCACCGCCATCATCCAAGCTGCTGGTAAATACCCATAATCCAGCTGAACCTCCAGGAGGTGACCCCTGAACACTGGTGCCCCCCAGTTGAGTAACTCATCCATCTGATATTTCAAGTCATCTGTTTCTATTTTTACATGCAGAGCAGTGTTTCCCGTTCTGGCAACGTCATGCAAACGTGTCTATCTCAACGGACACCTTTGTATTGCTTTGACTTGTGTAACAGAGTTCATTGCATTTCTCAGGAAACTTGTGAATTTTAAAGAAATTGCACAACCAACTTGGACCATTTTTTGCTGCACATTTGCAGTAGTTTATTAGGAGAATAAACAGTAAATCCTATGTCCCATAAACTGACAGACTAAAAGATATAAGCCATGAAATCAGCACCTATAATAATGTACAACAACGTCATTTTTTTGTACATTTTTTCACATTTTGAATTATTGATCAAGGTCTTCTCTATAATCCACCACCTCCCAGTCTTCTATGGTTTTTCAGAGATGATGAAATCGTGCTTGTTTTTTTTGTTTTTTTTTACTTCATACTGATTTGAATTTTATCACATTTCAACGGCGCATATAAGTTACAATCTGTTTTCATGTATAACTATAATTAAACTCTGACAGCAAAAAGATGCCTCCCTCTCCTCCTGTACTGTAATTGGTTCAGCCAAAAGGTCTCTGTAAATCACTACTCCCCTCAGATGCTGCCATAACTCTTTTTATAGCAGTACAGATGCTATTGGCAGAATATGTATCATTCTTACACTCTCTGGCACCGGACGTGCACGGAGCATTAACTAATAGCGGCTTGTAAAGGCCGATCAGGACCCTCCGTCCTGCCCTATTCTTTGATTTGATGTGATGAGTGTGAATCTTTTGAAGCAGAAATCAGTCAGCTGCCCTTCAGAAACAGTCAGAGGCAAATTACCAGAGTTTATCTACAAATGATTAATCTCCAGGCAATGTTTTTTCCCCTGCAGAGTGTCTAAATGTGGATTTATAATCAAATTAGTTTGAAAATAATGATTGCTGTTTCACATTTTGAATGGCTTCTAGACGCAGCGGTTGGCAGAGGAGCTCTTGAGTGATTCCAGTCAACATTATCCCTATTTTAAAATAAGTGATACATCATTTCAGGTTATTACAGATGACTGAATTTATTTTAAAAAACTGCCTAAAACTGAACATGCAAAATACAATAGGGACACTGATGATGTAAATCCAGGTAAAAGCCATTATGCTTTGTTGATTATTCCTTTAATCTATGCTACTCAAGGCTAACAGTTATTTCTTAAAGATTTGACATAGTGGGGTATGAGGATGTTATATGAATATAAATGTCCTGTAATCAGTCCATGAGCAGCTAAAATGCTAAGTGAGCTATGGCATAGCATCAGTGAATTTTCTCATTTTATTTTCAGTGGTAAAATAACATGCTGCCCATCCTGTTAGCTTTCTTTTTAAACAAAATGATATTAAATCACCGATAGCTGATAGATGCAAAAAACAAGAAAACTAATGAGCAGTGTTATTACTTTTGGGTCATTTCCATTTGACAAAGTAAGTGGGTGCTGTTTCCCTGAAGGGGGCGTCAGCAGCCTAATGGTTAGAAAGAAAGTTGTATTAGAGGTTTAAATCCCAAAGCAGTGATTAGTATGTGGCAGTCACCCATAATAACAGTCTATAAAGACAAAGCCTTGAATATACTGAGTGAATATTGCAATTCTTTAGCAGCTGCTGCAAAGAAAATAGTATATTTTTTTTTGTCAAGTTGCCTTTTTAATTGCGAATCAATTTATTAAAATGTCTGCCAGTTCGCCTCCCACATGTTTACATGATGTACTTTCATTATCTGTCAGCCGCTGCCTGATGGAGCTCGGTAATAATAATAATAAAAAAAACAGAGCTGCTGTGTGGAGGGGAAGAAAAAGTCTGTCACAAGCAAGAAAAACCACAACACAAACATTTACATAAGAACATGATTTTCAAGTCTTTATCAGGTCACCAGTAAATTTCCATGTGCTTTTTTTTTTTTTTTTTTTTTTTCCCCAGGACTTTTCCAGTGTGACATGCCACAAAGATAACCGTCAGACTGCAGGGATTAGAGTCAGCAGTTATCAAAATTAATTGCTTAATGTTCCTTTTTAACAAGAACAGGATGAACAGTTATTACCTGGACCAATGTGTTCATTTAGTGAAACAACACTCTGCCGTCCTTCATTGCAGAATTACAGAAAGGCAATGAAAGCATCCCCGTCAAATGATATTACCTGTTGAATTTTTCCCTGAGTGTTGATGGGGAATTGCTGCTTTTAAATGGAGCTCTGGACCTGACTAATGTTACAGTAAGAGCTTTAATCTGATAGACAAGCGTACTTGAGTGCAGTTTGCTCTGTCTACATGGCCTCTTGCATCTCCTTCTGCGGGAGTGGACGCCTTTCAGAAATCAATTCACTTGCAGTTAAAGGGCTTTAAGAGCACTGCAGCGTAATCCCACCTCTTAAAAAAAAAAGCAGAACTGTATTCCAGCCCATATGGATGGGAGGCTGTAATCTCTTTGTGCCCTCTTTCTGTGCGCTCTCTAAGCCGTCTCCCTCTTCATCCGTCCCTCCAGCACCACCACTTACCACCAGTTTACATCTGCATGCAGCTGGGTGGGACCATAGGGGTGGCTGGAATTCACCAGCACATATGGACTGTGCGCAGTTGATTAGATGTGAGCAGGTTTAGTAGCGGTTTCAATCATATACAGAGAAGATTATGATGAGAGAACGTTCCCCGAAATGCTTATAAATGATGAAAATTAAATCTAACTGGAATCAGCAGGCGCATCGATTTTACATTTTTAAAATTTCATTTATCCCGTAGCTGCCGATTTGAATTGAAGTGAAGCAGGAGTGAGGTAATTGCTTCCCAAATGGGTATAGGTTAAGTGATTTTTCTTTTCATGCGAGGCAAGACATATGAGATTCAAATGATTTTACTGTCTATATGATACCGGGGAATGTGGCGTGAAGCTGTGCACATAAAAACCCCCCAAAATATTAGTCCTTGTCTCAGGTGTGTATTCATGCTTACAGCTCACATTTGTCATGCCGAAGTCATGCTTTGCGAGCCATGTGACACGTCATGCTGCCCCCCCTCTAACCAGGGATTTGCTACTTGTTCTTGTTCAGCACTGCTTCTGTCAAGTGCAATGACTAGCCATGTATGAGATATGCCACAGCAGCAGGCACCATTAGGCAGCAGATCTACAGTAAATGAAGAGAGTCAGTTTGGCTCTGTTCTGTGGTAACACATAATCCTTAAGCCCTTCAACTAAGGTTCACTATCATCATTCAGTTCTTATCTATCAGGGCCGCATGCAGCGTACGTAGCCAAGAGAGGAGATAACAGGCAGCATGGCTCAGCAGTTCACAATAAACCTTAATGGCAAGTGGTTGCAATCAACTGATCTCTAAAAGTGCAATAGATGAATGGATTGAACGGTTAAGCATCTAAGCATCTGCACGTGCAAGCACAGAGACACACACATGTGCACATGATAGTGAGATTCAGCGTGCAAAAAACCTAATAGTTGACCGCTGCATATGGTGAAGCCATGTTGTGGAATCAAGTGTAACTTTTTTTTCATTTAGTCTGAAGTCCAGTTTGCACCTTCATATCTTTCTGACCTCATCACCCCTTATACTCCCCCTCATGTGCTCCGATCACTTGATGCTGGATGTCTTACTGTTCCTAGAATCAAGAAAAAAAATCAATAGGCAGTCGAGCGCTCTCCTACCGAGCTCCCTATCTCTGGAACCAGCTACTTCTTAGAATCAGGGAAGCTACTTCTGTTGAAATCTTTAAATCTAGACTCAAAACATACTTATTCTTACAATCATTAACAACATTGACATGGGTTGACATAGTCTTTTCCCTAACCCTACTGAGCCTGCTATCTCCATTCCTGCTATCAATTGTAGTGATGTGATAATGTTGATAATGTGTTTTACATGATGAGCTACCTCAGATGGTTTTCTGTGTTTTGGACCACTTTTAAATTTATCTTTTTTTTTCTCCTTTTGTGTGTGTCGTCCCTCCTCGATTGTTTTAACATTGTCCAGTAAGTTAGAGAGAACATTGATCTATGAGCTACACTATGCGGCCAAAAGTATGTGGACTCCATATCCTTATACTTTTGGGCTAGGCCCTAATACCAATTAAGGGAAATCTTAATGCCGCAACATACAATATTTTAGACAACAGTTTTTGCCTCCAACCGCTCTTTTGAGAGCAGCCGGATTCCAAAATCTTGTAGAAAGACTTTGGAAAGGAGTGAAAGCAGCAGATTAATGCCAATAGTTTTAAAATGAGATGCTTGTTCTAAATCTGTTTTCTTGGCTAGTCTGTGCCTTTCTACCAATAAACTCAAACAAAATCTGATATTTTAGCAGAATGTTAAAAATCTTACTTTTCTTTTTCGGTTTTAAAATTATTGTGTTGTCCACTGTAAATTAATATTATGTCGACGAGATCTTGAATCAATATATATATATATATATATATGTGTGTGTGTGTGCGTGTGTGTGTGTGTGCGTGTGCATGTGTGCGTGTAAAACTGCTGTTCCTATCCAAACAATTCCAGGTGATGATATTATAAGGATGGAGGTAGATTAATCCTCCTCCAAACCACTCCCAACCTCCCTCTCCTTCTCTCTCTCTCTCTCCCTCTCGCTCGCCCTCTCGCTCACTCTCTCTCCCTCTTCCTCTCTCTCTCTCTCTCTCTCTCTCTCTCTCTCTCTCTCTCTCTCTCTCTCTCCCTGTGTGATGCTGCAGCTCTGGTAGTCTTTCCAGTCTCCAGTAAACAGCAGACATGGCGACAGTGGTCCAACCGCTCACTCTGGATCGAGGTAAGGCGCTCGTTGCTTTACAAATTTGTGTTTGTTATCAAAGGGCTTTTTTTTTTTCTTGATTTGAAAACTTCGACAAGGAAGTAGCAACCCGAGGTAGATCCAGGTGTTTGTATCCGGCTCGGATTTCCCACCGATTGCCAGCACAGGTCGTTATTTCAAGGCAATATGAGCTCACGCTATTCTAAATAAATAAAAAATAAAATAAAAAAAATAAAAAAAAAACCTCTCCAGCCTGTCGGTTCTGTGCGTGCGTTTTGCAGAATGGAGCGCTTGTTTCCTCTGGGTCTATGTGGGCACATATATTAATTCACCATCATTTATTTGACAAATGGACATGCTTACACTGCTCACAGTGCGTTTCGTTTATTTCCATCCATATTATGTAACCTCCTCGGTAATATTATCCTGTTACAGCTCGCTTTTTCTTTGTCATCCATAAACAAAAAAAATAAAAAAATAAAAAATAAATAAATAAAAGACATACCTCAGCTACTGAGGCGCGGAAGCATTAAAATCTACTTTATAAGATAGGAGACAACTTTTGTATTTGATCAGTGCAGGTGCAAGACAGGTTGATGCTCTCGTAGCAAATATGAATAGGACGCAGGTCTTTTTGTACCTACTTGTTGGAAACAAACCAAATGCAAAAAATGTAATTAAGGGCTCATTATATCTTGTGATTATATCCCAGCCTGTTTTGCTAATGCATATGCACCACAGGCAGCGTTTAGTAAGAGCCGAGATAGAGTATTTAATTGTAGGCCATGTGACTTAAACACATATTTGTGCATCCCCCTGACCTCATTCATAATTCCTCCAGGATGAATTCTCACATCATTTAGCATTTGTTTCATTCTCAACAGCTGTAGTCCGACAATTAATTTTAGAATATTGTTCAATTGGTTAAAGCAAGCTTAAGAATCTCTTTAGTAATGTCATTAATGTGATATTATAGTACACTCTTGAGAAGCAGAGACTTACTATAAATCCCTGTACTGACTTGTTAAAAGTGTCTATTTTTAGATCAGAGATGCAAAAAAAAAAAAAAAAAATCCCCAGTCTTACATTCAGACCAAATGCATATCCACTGGCGAAATGTAATATTGCACAAGTCTTGCATAGGAAATGGAAGCTGTCAAATATAGAGAAAGGAGACACCTTAGTTATTTCCTCTGTGCCAAGTCAAGCCATCATCACCTCCCCAGCCACTTCCAAGCCACAGAAGGTGACTATAAATACATTTATCAGGTGGGGGAGTAAATTATTATGGTGTATATCAATCTGACTGATGTTGCTTGTTATTTAAAATCCAAGTAATTAGTCACGATTGATCATTCTCTCTGATTTAAGGAATTTGACTCAAGTCCATGTGCTTAATTGCAACTTGTTCTTCACTTAAGTTTAATGCTTCTGAGCAGTCAAGCTTTACTGATGCACAATCTGCTGCGTGCAAAAGTGCTATACCGTGCAGAGTTAATCAAATGAGCCAAAGATTGCACCAAGCAAACAGATAAACAATACGACCCACGCTTTTCCCACCCACCACTCACGCTTTAGAATCATAGAGAGGGGCTTTGCTGTGTCGATAAACAAGCTTTAAAAGCACAGATGCTGACATAAATGTCTTATATCTCAGTAAATGTCAGCACCCAGCCTTATCTGATCTTAGTCATTTGCTGGGGCAGTGACTCAAATGTGACCTCAGCCTGTGCGCAGGGGTCCGATCCATATTCACATGCTGTGGCATGAATTCAACCAGTCAGCGGCTGGCAGCTGTAACGGCACGGGAAGTAGTAATGATAGTTTCGCGCAGGAGCTGTTAGACAGAGAGAGAGACAGACAGAGAGAGAGAGAGAGAGGCAACATTACTGGCTCCCCTTTTTCAGCTGCTGTCACTTTGGAGAAAACACTGTAATTGCTAATGAAAAGGTGCTCTTGTCTCTTGTTGGGAGTAGGCTTTAGCTGCAGAGTCGCTGAGTTTGTCAAACACACACGCGGGGAGGGATCGGACAGAGATGTTCATTTCCACAGCTCCCATTTGGCTTGTTGGGTCGCAGCAGGATGAAAAAGGTCTTACATCACTGATCTTCCTGTTATTGTCAGAGGAAATGACTGTTATAAGTAAGCTCCCTATCAGGAACAATGGATTTCAACCTCCCTGTATATATTATACAACCGGCCATTCTCTGTAGAGCTGGCATGAGCTACAAATAGGCATGTCCCAGAGATGACAACCTTTTTCCACATGAAGTAGTGAGAGGTGAGGCCTTCGTGGGTGAATCTCAACACTACTTTCATATATCCTTTTTACCAAAAGTGAGATAAAACAAGACTGAATCGGCCACACACGGCTGAATGCTAACGCCAGAATGCAACATGCTCTCAATGAAAATGTTCACATTCTGGTGTTAAGCAGATATAATGTTCACCATTTTAGTTTAGCTTGTTACCATGCTAACGTTTGCTAATTAGCAATAACCACAAAGCACAGCTGAGGCTGATGGGAATGCCTTGCTGGTTATGGCGCTAGATGAAAAATGAAAGGATCACAAAACCTGAATATCTGCACCAAATTTCATTGCAATCTACCCAGTTTTTCATAGTGGCAGTGAAAGTGTCGACACATTTAGAGCCCCTTAGACCCTCAGGTAGACTTTTGGGGCTTAATTAACAAAGGCTGCCTCTCCATGCCTTTTTAGTTCTGACCTCAGGAACAGTCAAGAGGTTTGAGCCAGAGGATCTAAGAGACCTAGCAGGCACTTATGTCTTAACCATGTCAGATAGATAAGATGGAGCAAAGCCATTCACAATTTAAAATTAATTCTGTAACTGCTGTAACCGACCAATAGCTTTCTGTTGTTGAGATATTTCACTCAAAACCCCAAATAACTCAAAGTGGTGCAGCGACAGATTGACCAACATTGCCATTTATGGAGCCATGGCTAAAACATTTTGATGGAAACTAGCTAACCTAAATGAGATTTGACTCTACTGTTCATTAAATGTGTAACATATATTAGCTGAAGTACATTAAGGCTCACAATCTGTATTAATACATCCCATAATTGCAGAACTATAGTTTGTATGTAGACAATGTATGATTGAAAGAAAGCTGCAAAGCTCCCAGAATTACTTTCAACAACCCTAAAAACAGAGCTGCAAACTTGTTGCATTCAGCTGTTGGTTGAACAGGTATGAAGTGAAGGATGAATAGAGCAGTGATACCTTAGAAAGGGCAGTAAAGCAATAGATTTTCAATTTGAGGAAAAGGTGCTCCTTGCACAGAATGCAACATCTTATACAGTAGCTGCATCACATTCTGGTCTACAGAGTCTCTGTTGAGAAAGTGCATTGTCCCCTGGGAGACTTTTGAATACCAGTTAAAAATGGCAACTCTTGAGAGAAGCCCTTACTTCTTCAAGTATGACTCTGGGTTTTCTTTACAAGATCCTGTGAGTCAAACAAAATCTATACAGTTTATAGCCTCATGGGCTTAATAGCCTGAAAGAAATAACTGCAACTGAGATCCCAGACCATGTTTTCCTTCTGGGAGATCATAGAGAGTTCACTGATGTGAGGCCCGACCTTATTCCCATCACATGCTTTCAGTCACACCAGTGATTTGAAGGATTAAAGGGGCGCTGACAAGCTGACGTCACTCACAGCTGTTGACATTGCAAACAACCTACTTTTAAGCAAGAAATAAAGGTTCATAGAGTCATTGTTTTGGAGTGGCACTGTCCAGTAATTAGCGAGGATGAAGAAGACAACGAGAGTGCAGTTTTCAGTTTCTGCTTTCACCACAGGCTCCTGCAGGAGCCATTAGCCCTCAAGGAGTGATTTATTTGTTGTGCATTGAGGAGATCGTCGCAGTAGGGCAAATTAGAGCTAATTCTCTTGGCATGGGGACAGGACTTGTTTGATAAAACCCTGCTGTCCCATTTTACTCATTCAGAGTGTGATGATTTCTGTTTTTATGGGTGGAATTAGCATGAGAGTTGCCAAGGGCACCAAGGACAGTAGGGTCAAAGTGGCAGTGGCAGATGGCAAGGCTTTTTCAGGACAATTTATTTTAGCATGCATGACATCCAGATAGCATCTCCCAGGGTATAAAGGTAGGAGCGGAGTCAGAGAAAGGTCATTGAAGCCTTTCCTTTGATCTGCTGAAGCGAAAATTTTAATTTCAACCAACAAACAAAGAAATTAAAAAAGAGGATCTTCACATTTTCCTATATTTACAGGGTTTGTGAAATTTATTCATAACTACGTGGTTTAATGAGCTCGGCCACTGATGTGGACGTGTTTATTTACATCACTGCAGTTCTGTCAAAATGACACTTCTAAGTACTGAAAATGAATTACACTCAGCTCTGCTCACTATTGTAAATGGACTAATTATAGCAGAAAACTGGAGCACTGCCCAGTGCGAACAGATCACAACAACAATGCTGTTGAGCCTTGTTGAACGTTGAAGCCTTCATTACGTGCCACTGTGGCTTTGTTCAGCTCTGTGCCTTTAGTCTAATCAGCGAATGATGAGGATGACCTTTTTTAGTCACAGCCTGATGTTAGAAGATCTCAGGGAAATGAGTTTCCAGAGAATCATGCCACACAGCTAATGTCAGCTACAATCATTTTTAACCATTTTCCTTCCATTTTTGCATATTATGTTATTATTCTTGTAGAATCTATTGAAAATAAGTGACTTTAGAGACCTTTTATTCCCAGTATGTGTGGATACAGATTATAGGTGTGTGATTGGGTGAGCATTGGACTGTGGAATTTAATGACATAATGAAATTGTGCATCATCATCGTAATAACATTGAGTGAAAAATTAGGTTTTGTATGATATATGAGCTGAAAAAGTCACTAGACAGAACTACACGGCTGATGCAGTACATTACACTGCTAGTTATGATGAATGTAAATGAACCTTTTTAAAGGAAGATTCCACCTTTCAGAGTTTACTGCTATAATCCATATGTGATTAGTTCCTTCAAGAAATGACTTCTTTATCTCTGGAACTGGATGTATTTTGCTGGTGTACTAACTCCCCTTTAATTCTGCTTTGTCTGTTCTACCTTAATTAGTGATTTACTAACTTCCCAGTAAACCTTTCTGGACTTTTAGGGAGAGAGAGGTGAATTTGTATTCAATCCGCGTAGCTGTCTAGGTGTAGTAATAGCAAAGTGAGTTTTTTCCAAGAAGCAAAGAACCATCACAGTCGCCCACTGAAAACACAACATTTCCCATTACTGCACTGCATTCTGGTTTGTTTTAGTTAGTTTTAGTTTTTATCTATAGCCCACCTCTTGTATGGTGTATGTCTCCCTGATGTGTTTAGGAATATAGCAATAATAAAGCTTTTTCTGTTTGGGAGGTTGATGCCAAAATAGTTTTTTTTCCCAGCTGAAAATGTCAAATAAAATGAAATAACAAGGGCTGCACTGCAAATGTCTTTATGAGACATGTCATTGGTATTTGTACAGATCTCCACATGAAAAAAACACATTGCCAGACAGCAAAACACATTTATATTAAGTACTTATGTGTTTCAGGAATTGTGTGCTGTAATGTCCTTCCAAACTAATTGAACACACATAAAACTCTTTGGTTCCTGCTGTTTCTTGTGCTGTTCTCATTGCATGGTGAAACAGTGTAGTAATCCTTTAATAGAAAGTCATTGAAGTCCATTAACGTTGAATATATTGCTAGCTGACTTGTTTTGCTACACTCCCTTTATAACTCTGCTTTCAAATTGATGTCATGAGGTCATATTTTCGACAAATCAAGTACACTATATGTCTGGTATTCAAGTGATTGAAGTCTTATGAACGCTGTTGCTAGGCGACTGACAACAAAAATAGACATGCTCCCTTATCAAAAATGATTAGCGATGCATTTGAACATCATGTTCAAGAGTAAGAAAGAGAAGAAATGTTTCAATGACTTCCCAGTCAATAAACTCAATCCAACCTGAAACACCTCTCTCTGGCCTTTGACTCAGTACAGTACAGCCATTCAGGATCATTCAATCTCATGAAAAATAAAAGAAATACTGCATGAAATATTTTGGGAAAATGAGGCAGTCTCCTCATTAATATTTTTTATTCCTTTTGAAGCCCTAGAAATCCTTGAACTGAACAGTACATGAGCATAAAAGCAAAGGAGAATGCCAGCGGTTTTGCACTGTTTTTTTTATTTTTTTTAAAAAAAAGAACAGGATTTAGGGATTTTAATGGTACTTTAATATTGGTTTTAGGATATTCAGTCATGAACGTTAATATTGTCACTCCATCATCACCACACAATGGAAACTTTGTTCAAAAAAGGCATTAGTGAAGTCCTGACAAGTCACGTAATTAAAAAAACTCACATTAAACTTAGCTCATTTAATCAGTAAGTATCACTAATGAGAATCTCATCCTAAGTATAGCAGAGGGAAATTAACTGCTGACAGGATCTCTGCTGGTGTCATTACTCTACTTAATATGGCAGCAGTGTATTACACTGTAACTGTATCCTGATGTAGCGTGCACTAAGTTACTCTGACTGGTGTAACAACTTCTCCCAGACATCAAAAGATACTCTGTAATTACTGCTCATGATTTTCCTTTTGCACATTGCAAAACTTTGCTCCTTCTTTTTCTTGCAGATAATGAGAAAGAAAGATGTTTTTTTTTTCTTGTGTCACCGTTCCTTAAAAAAAACCCTCCTCATTTAGATACAGCAGCAGCAGAAGCAGCTCCCTTTTCTTTTTCTATGGAAAAGAATCAGTCAAACTACACAGTGAGAATGACCCATTTGCATACAGTGTGTTTGCTGCAGAGATATGCTAAATTTGACGGACACAAAATTGTCAGTGTGAAAGTCGAGTAGGTTTCACTGAGGCAGAGTTGAAACCTTGTGCATATGTTGCGCACATCTGGACCCGCTGCATCCCCTGGAGCCAAATCAGCAGATCATGGGTGAAGATTTAAGTATAGTACAATAAAGCACTGGATGTTGATTTCTCTCCCCTGCATTTCCAGTGAAATGGTGATTAGAGCAGGCCTGAATCTTGTGGTTGCACAAATGTTCAGATCTGTGTGTGACAGTAAGACAGGCAGAGGTTTACTGTGTCAAGGGTTTAAAAGCAAATGATGTAAACAGGCAGTCAATCAGAATAAACAGACAGGCAGGCAAAAAGTCCCAAAATTGGTTTCACAATAAACAATCTGACGAGGAACTTCAGGAAAAGGTTTATGTTTGTACATAGGGGTTGATGAGGGGATTGGGAACAGGTGAGCAACTAGGTATAGAGGTCCGGAAATGCTGATGCCAACTGCTGGGCAGGGAGGGAATAGCAGGCTCTGGGATTAATCAGTGCCTGGAAGACAAAAGGCAAAGCTTAAAGGTATAGAAAATTGTGTAAGGCTTGGTGACATGGTTGAAATAGATTGGAAATAGGTCGGTCGGTCCACTTTATTCCAGATTGAAATATAAAAGCAACTATTAGATGGATTGCTGTGAAATTTGGTACAGACATTAACGTCCCCCTCAGGATGAAGTGTTATAACTTTGGTTGTTCTTTAACTTTCCCTAAAGCTCCATCATCAGCTCAAAGTTTTAATTTGTCCACTTTGGTTTATGACGAAATACCTGCAAAACTAACAACATTACAGTCAGCCTCAGCTGTACTTTGTGTTCAGTGATAATCAGCACAGTAAATATTAACATGCAAACAAGCTAGTGAACATGGTAAACATGATATCTGCTAAACATCAGCATGTCATCATGCTGACACTAGCATGACACGGCTGTGCCTCAGAGCTGCCAGCATGTCTATAGACTCTTTCCTTGTTTCAGTATTAACAGACAGTGCATCACGCTGTATGCAAAGTCACATATAAAACAATAATCTGATCTTCACTGCAGTGAACTTTTATACATAATATCAAACAATACACTTTACTTTTATTAAACATAACTTTCAATAACTCATTATGTTTGTTCAGAATCTAATTTGGACACCAAAAATTTGTAAAAAGATTGCATTGAAAGTTGATAAAGGATATTACTAAATCATTGCCCAGACCTAAGCTCAAGGTAAAACTTCTGCATTCAAAATTGTACTGAAGTAAAAGTTCAGAAGTGCTAGCAGCAAAAAATATACTCTAAGGTCATCAAAAGTAAATGTACTCACCACACAGTATGACCCCTTTACTGATGCCTTGAATCATTGTTTAGAAGATCATCATAAGTTATGTATGTATGAAGTTGTTCCACCATTGGTCAAGTCAATAGTAATGCAGTGGTTAGAATTGTGTTTGTGTGCGTGTGTGTTTTCTTTTTTTGGCATATTGTAAAACATGTCAAATCCAGAGGTGTTCATGCATGTTGTTATTGCTTAGCAGAGTTGGTCAGTCAAGGATGGGATCTCATTCTCTGCAATTCCCTCCAGCTGAAGTTATTCATAGTTCGTGCAAATAACAGGCGCACCATGTGGGTGTTGAGCACATACTTGGTGTTATCTTGAACTATGCTTCATTTGTTCTGTCAGCCCTCTTTCTCAGCTGAAGGTATAACATGAGAGGAGTGTGGTCTTTCGCCCGCGATTATGTCAGTGTTATCAGAGTGCAAATCCAGGGGGCTTTTTTTTCTCTCTTTCTCTGCCAGACTGTTAGGTAATGTAATATGTCATTTCAATGAACATCTGATTCGAGAATCATTTCCCGTTAATGTGACGTAACTGTGATCCCCTGCAGTCATCTCAGCTGCTTTGTCACGGAACGCAATCACCCTCCAGTGCATTGTCCCCTGGGTTTTTACAACCCTCTGATCAGTCACACAGCTCATTTCATGTCCCACTTTTACATCAAGCGCACAGAAATGTGTTCATTTCAGTTGCAGAGTAGAACTGAGGACATGAAGAAAAAAAAGGGAAACTATTTAATCTGTTAGAAATAATCCAGCAGACATGTTCCAGTTTATCAGAACTGTTTTCTTGCCACACTAAGACCATACCTGGATTTGTTTACACATTTTCTCACACAACAGTATCTCCCCCTTGTGAATGAAAAACAGCAGAGCATAACATCTTCACAGCCATATTTTCTGGGTGTGAGATAAGATATCACTGGGAGCAGTAAAGTGAAAATTTGCTAATACAGCACCAGCAGACATTTCATTACCTCTGAGCTGCTGAGTGAGAACCAAAGAACTGTACACCGTTTATTACCATTCATTTTTGTATGGACACCTACAATTACATTGTCATGTAATCACTGTTTCTGTGTCCCCTGTGCTGTTACGTGGGGATAAAACTTGCAAATGGACATGAGAGTATATCACATTGTAGGTAAAGGTTGAAACATTTCATTGCATTTAAACTGTGCATTTACTCTGCTTGATGCAAAGCACAAGAAATTTAAAATTACCCTAATTCACATTGGAAAGATTATATCAGGAAATGGGCAGGTTTCACTTCTGATCCAAGAGATGAAAGCGCCATCAGAAATGTCTGCGATATTAATCTTTGAAGTTAAGTTCCAAACGCCTAGTCGAAGTCCTTGATGTGGATAAGGAAAATGGTGCTAATGAGCATGTGAAAGCAAATAGTGGCAAAGAGAGGAAAAAAAAAAACTTCCTGGATGGCCTTTGACCTCCGTTTAATGAGAAAGAAATGCTTATAAACCTCCTACACCGATGCCCTTGCTGCTGAGAAGTGTACCTGCTCATTATGAGCTATTCAGAATGCTTTTTTGATTCAGTGTTCTTCATCACTTTGACAGGAAATATTAATACAACATACTTGTGCATGTTTTAGCTTTTTAAAACCCCATATGATGGATTTCTTTTTCTGATGAAAATATTCAAGAAAATCTGCAGTTAGATGCAGTAAGTGGTATCACATGGATGTGAACAAATCTCTGTTTTTCTACCTATTGTTAAAAGTTTAAAGGGTCAGTCCAGCCAAATTATGAAAGCACATATTTCGTAACTTAGGTGAGTTCTGTGGATAATCAAGAGTAACTATTACACTGTCTCTGGAAAGAAATGTTGCTGTTGGATTTTTTTAATGTAATTTTTCAATACTGTGAGCAGCCAAAGCAAAATTACATTCATCTCCATTGTTTTTGGGTGGTGGAAGAAATCTCAGAGACAGATATCTCAAAACCTGGACAAATAAAACCAAAACAATCTGCAGGGTGAAATACTGTGAGGGAAAAGTGAGAATATATGTTTTTTGTCATATTTGGGTGAACCTTTCCATTACAGCAGGGTACTCAAATATGAGTCATAGAGGTTCACTTAATACATTTCCAGTGCATCAAAGGGTAAGGGTGCATTATATGATGATGTTTCAGTAGAAAATCTCCAGAAGTCTGTACATGAACAATGTTTCTGTATTAATGGGAGGCGTTACACCTTCATTGTGTAACCAAGTCCTTAAGCATAAAAAGGTGCGATGGTCACATGGAGACACTGGTGTAAGTGTTCATTAATATGTCTGCTGTAGTTTGAGTTCACTGCATTCATTGTTGAAAATGTTTGATTTTACATTTATTCTTCAGTAGTCTTGTTATCACGACTTCAGCTGGTTCAGTTTTAATGTTCTTACCACAGTGTTCTTGGGATAGTTTTGTTCAAAACAGACATGTTTGGTGTCGTAGTGGAGTTTTGCACTCCCACTCCTTATTATGGCCACTGTTTCATTGCAAATCAAGCACAATTGTCTCGTACTTCCCTTGAACAAAATTAACCTCTATTTCTCAGTCCAGCTATCCTAAATGGATGTTTTTCATTGTCAACCTTTCTTTTTTGTGTTGGCTAGTTTTTAACAAACCATTTTACTATATTAATCAGAGCTGCTTCATTCCAGTCACCAACTCTGGCGACTAGTGGGCGGATAAATGATGACAGCTGAGGTGAAGTGATAGCTATGCATCACTCAAAAGCAGTCCAGATGAGGTTGTGTTTAAATTTTGTTCCTTGTCCAACTTAAATTGTTATTCAGTCCAGATCCTCACCAGAGTCTTCCTAATGAGAATGCATGCACTGTAGGCTGTCAACACAAAAAAAAGATGTAAACTCCTTTATGGTACGACCTGCACTGTATGTTCAGTAAAGCAAAGCGTGGACTCAAACAAGGCAGACAAGGCGGATGAATTAAAAGCAAAGTTTACTTGATCATTGAGACAAGCAAAGGTGAACAACAGGTAAACAGACGAAGCAGACAACCAGGTACAAAGGGGGCATAAACAAGCTGGCAGAGTTTCAAAAAGGCAGGCAGGCAGTCAAAAACTAGGGCAGCATACCAACTACAATATATTACCTAATGGATTCATAAAACCCACCATCATCATTCATGGCTGGCCAAGAAATAGCAATCAAGGACCTAGCCTTCCTTAACAACACTGTTAAAAAAAACACAAGCACTTAAAAAACACCGTAATTGCCACAACTCCGTCAGCCTGGTGGGAAGTCAATAAAATGACAAACTTCACAATGTCGCCTAGCTCACATACACCCATTTGGCACAACCCAGATTTTCTCATTAACAAACTGGCACCAAGGGAAGGAAATATCTTCAAAAATAATACATTACTTATAGTTAATGCAAGAGTATGGTATTGAGAAGGGGCGATGCTTACAATACAATCGATTAAAGCATGCAATCAAGGCAAAAACCAGCACATCCAATAACAACCTTCAACCACCATCCCTACTAGACAACATCAATAAAATCGCTAACTCAAACAACCTCTGTCAGGATTATACAAACTTTTATCTTCCGCTGACTCCACCGTACTTCTTCCAATAAATAAATGGGGAAAAGATCCAATAATGCCAATAATGACACTAACACGAGACTAATTCAATACAAAGTCATTGACGGAACAACTTTACGGATCAGACATATGCATTCACTGTACCTTTAACATGACTGACCACTACTTCCATGCACTCTGGCTCTGCCCACCAGTACAACACTTGGTTATACTTGACAGATCACGAAAACATCCCACAACGCCTCTACTTGTAGCCCTAACTATCTCCAAGAAAACTATTTTACTAACTTGGGAAAAACAGAGAACAACTCACCGTCTCACAGTGATTAAATCTTTTAACACAACAGGCCATCCTTTTGTTTGTTTCTACTATTACTCCTGCCACAAATATCATCAATGATTCAAATACTTCTATGCCTAAACTCACTCCACACGGCTGCTTCCCTACAACAATCATTCACCGCACATCTTCTCCATGTACATCTACAGTTAATCTATCTGTTCCTCATGTTGTTAACCTGTATGCACCCTTACCTTCCTATCTGTCTGTCATTCCTGTGTCTTTTGCAATGGCAAAAGGATGGCCCAATTGACAATCTGGCAAGGAATACAGCAGATGGAAGTGGGCAGGCATATATAACAGGAGGGAATTGGGATGGAGAAGCAGGTGTGTAAGTGGTTGTGGGGATCAGGTGATTGGAAGTGGCAGGAACGCACACATGCTAGTTGGTTTGGGAATAACAGGTGAGTTAGGGGAAAAATTATGTGCAAAAATGAATGTGTTTAATTCTATCAACACATACTTCTAACCGTCCATACATAAGACTCCAAGTAGAGAAGTTTGATTAATGGCTAATTAGCAGTATCCCGACAACTCGCACCATTGCCGGCTCTCATCTGCCAATACAACTCTCACCGGACTAGTTCTCGAAAGCCGTAACCGGTGTCGACGTGAACTGAACCTGCAATTTCAAGTGGATCGATATAATCTGCAGAGCATTATTACGGAGCACTCGAAATAGAAACAGGCATCGGCGTTTCTGAGAGGCGTTCTCATTGTCTCCATATGTAGTATAAAGGGGGGAAATGCAATAAGATCTTTTGAGTGTTTCACATGTTCCTTTTTATGGCCCTTATACAGTATTCACAAAGTCAGAGCTCCACACTACTTCTTTTTTTTTTTTTTTTCTCGTCTCCCACAGGTCTGCAAACAGTAAAAGCTCCTCTGTCTGCCATCTGCTTTATTGAGTTACTCTATATTCCCAGAATTCAATATCAGTGTGTGTGTGTGTGTGGTGTCTGTAAGCATAATTTGTGGGCATCACGTTTTTCTGTGAAAAGAGACACTGGTACAACATGTAGTAAGATGACAGTGCTGGAGAGGAGCAGGTTATGTTGTTATTTTTCTTAATTGCCTGTTACAAAGAAACCTTATTTCCTGGAGGTATATTCTCCTTTACTGTGTACACATAAGGCCCTTCATATTAAGTGCGCTTTTGATTAGGGCAGCAACTAACAGTTATTTTCATTATAAATGAACCTGTTGTTTTGTTTAGCCCACGGTAACATTTTTAATTGGCTTGTTTTGTCCAACCAACAGTTCAAAACCAAAATATATTCAATTTAAAATGACATAAAGCAGGAAAAAGCAGCAAATCCTCTCTTTTTTTCTTTCTCCGTGAACGACTTAGACACTTAATTATCGAAATTATTATTATATTTTTCTTGCATGCTGTGTATTTGCTGATGCAGAACATACGTGCTGTAATGAACAAGAACATGTATGTGTGCGCTGCACCTTTTTTTGTATTGATCAATCCCTGTTGGTAAGCCAAGTGTGGTCTGAGCTGTGGAGGGTCTTAAAAAGAGATGCTGTTGTTGCTTGGTGGGGTGACATGAATCTAAACCAGCAGCTCAGCTATCAGTAGGATATATTTTTTTCTGTTTGCTGCAGAAAAAAAACGTATTGAATAAAATAACTAGATAGCTATCTTCACTGGTGTTTAAAGAGCTAAAACATTTATTCAATATGTGTAGTGCTGAGATGGTGTGATTTTTAATCAGTTTTATACCAATATAAATTGAGCATTTTGGAGGTTTTGGAATGCTGTTCTGACAAAACAAGCAGTTTGAAGACATTACAATTGGTCTTGGAGCTTGTGATGAACCTTTTCATCATTCTCTGAGATTATATAGATTACAGGATTACTAGATTAACCGATGATGAAAGTAATCATTAGCTGCATGCAACAGCAAGCCACGCTAGTGTATTTTGGGGTGAAAGAAGAACAAGGGAAAAAACACTCCAGCTCCACTGTAAAACTGCCATCTCTCTTTGTGTGGTCACACATCTCTGGACACACAAGCTGAATAAAACATGTTATTGACCCAACAGTCCAAGTCCAGTGATTGAGTACCAAATCACTTCCCTGTCCTTCGATTATGTATCTCTATTCGGCCTGCCAGTTTCAGAGAGCGAGAAATTAATCAGGCAAGCTGGCGGATTCATTCGGTGCTGGCTAATTAGTGGAGGAGCGCTCACTACACCCCAGAGTCGTAGCCTCTAACTTAAGGCTTACAGTTTAGTGTAAATGCTTTGTAATGCCCGGAGGTGCCTACTCTTACTAGGAAGTGTTACCTTTGAACAAATGAGCGCCTGACTTTTTCCCACTCTCCTTTATTCTCATGCATAGAGTCAAGCCAACGCAAATGATCCATGGATGGGATTGCTATTCTATCTTTCTTGCCCCTTCTGGCCTTGACTGAGTCTCTTTTCATTATCCCACCCATTGATTCGCTCTAGCACCTTTCTCATGGCTGTGCTGTTAATGTAATTGAATGGGGTGTTTTTTTTTGGGGGGGGGGGGGGGGGGGGGGTGGTTTTCTCACTCTGTCCCCTTGGCGTGATATAGTCACACATATAGTCACAGCCAGCCCCTCTCTCTCTCTTTCTGCCAGATGTTGCCAGGGCTATCGAGCTGCTGGAGAAGCTGCAGGAGTCGGGTGATGTTCCCGGTCACAAGCTCCAGTCCCTGAAGAAGGTCCTTCAGAGTGAGTTCTGCACAGCCATTAGAGAGGTGAGTCACTGTCAAGGGAGGGTCTGTAAACACTGACATGACTCATGTGTTTAGAAGCAAGATTCTTTTCTTTTCTTTTTTTTTTTTTTCTATTTTGAAGACCTCCTTGGTGCTTGCACTCCTTTTTATGGTCCTATTTCATTGCGGTTTCAATCAGATGTAGTGTGCTCAGTACTGTGACATTTTTTCCCTTGGAATTGTTGTTTTAAAAGATAGATTCCCAATTTTTCAAGTCTGTCCTAAAACAATAGTCAAGCCAAAGCAAATAGTCTGCCCAAACGAATATTGCTGTAATCATTCCTCTTGTTCATGCAAGCCATCAAGAGATCCCTTTATAATGCACTTTCAATGTAAGTGATGGGGGACAAAATCTTTATTTGAAGATAATACGAGGCTTCCATCATCCTAGTTAGTCAAATGAAGTCAATATATTTCAAAGTTACTGTCTTTTTAGTGCCAAGTTCCCTGTTTTGTTACTATCTTTCCACTGCAGCTGAACAGTAAAACCCTCCATCGAGACACAAAGAGGGATTTTTTTTTTTTTTTTTTTTTTTTTTTTACTAAAAAGACCGTAAATGCGGAAGATATCCACTTTATTTTATTAACTCAGACGGCTGAATAAACATTTAAATGCACTTTGCTCAAAATGGATTTTGTCCTCCAAATGTGCTTACTTACTTTTTAAGCACATTTGGAGGGGATCCGCTAATGGTCAGTATCAACAAGAGGAATGATTGCAGCAAGTAAAACCTGTTTCAATGTTCATTTGGGAACCCGAATGCTGTTTTAAAACAGTCTTAAAAAAATTGTGAACATTCACCTGTTCAGTCAGGGTCGATGCAATGAGGAATTATGAAAACAAAAATAATATAACAACAAAAAGTGGGAGAGTGTACCTTTATGTCTCTGTTGTGTTACTCCAATAAACAAATGACTGCAGCATAATGAAAATGACAGAGATTATTGTTCTGCCTTATTACTGCCAGAGCTAAACAGCAAAACTGAGTTTTTGACTGCATGAAAAATTCAAACGGAGCATTTAAATGATCACGGGGCCGGAAAACATTATGAGCATTTCATTAACTTGAAGGTTTGCTAAGCTCATTACACTGAATTTTAATTAAGCAAATCACTGTTAGAGATTGGTTTCAATCACATTTTACGGGGACGGAATAAAGAGCGAATCATAAACAGTAGTACTTGTTTTTTTTGCCTCTTGTTAAAATGCTTTCATTCACACGCAGGCAAACAGCCACCCAATGATCCATCATCTTAACAACATTCATCAGGAGGACGGAGTACAAAGCAAACAATAGCATTCACTTTATATGACACCGCCGCACTGGCTGATAACCACAGATCTTGTATATTTAGTGTCCTGTCTCTTGTGATATAACGTAGCACTATACTGACATGTATTTGTTAAGCAAACATGAGTTTTAAGGAGCAGAGAAACAGATGACAGATTCCACGATAGCCTCTGTGTTGCAACACAATTTTAAACAAAGTGAACATGTCATTTTTCCTGGAATGAAAGCAGACAATTAGCGGGCGTGGGAGGGAATATAATTGTTGCTTGGATAACATTCGCAATGTTTTTCCAGGTCAGTTCGACATCCTGTGTTATACTGCAAACGTCGTGCGTAGGGGTGAATGTTTGGGCATACAGCTCACACGACTTTGACACCTGAGACCTTGGTTTGTGTCCTGCAGCCCATCTTTTGTTAGGTTTAGCCTACCAAAGCACTTGGTAAGGGAGAGATCATGGTTTTGAGAAAGTGAACACGTCCTGTCTCACACTAAAGTCACGCTTAAAGTATTGACTTTTTCAATATTTATTTCAATATTTCTCAAACCTTTTAGTTTAGTTTAGTTTAGCTAAATATAAAAATGTTAAGTGGTTTAGTTGCCAGGAAGGAAAACAAATGAGGTAAACTGACAGTGAACACTTTGCAGACTTGTTCGGCAAACTAGTTTGTGTGAACATAAGTTTTGGAGACAGACACAGCTCCAAACAGCCAAATCTTCAGGTGCATCGGTTTCAAAAACTATTCAAGGACAGTTTAGAAGATCATGACAGCCGATGTCAAATACAAACTGTATAACCAAAGAGGAACCGTGACTATAACACTATTTGAAATGAAACATGTGACCTTTCCAGCTGTTTCAATTTACATACTTTCAAGGTAGTAATTAGTCAAGCAGTGATGGAAAATAACGAAGCACATTTACTTAAGCATTGTACAACTACTCAAGTATACTCAAGTGCTGTACTGTCGAATGTTGATATACTTGTACTTAACTACTACATATGAGAGAAAATATTGTACTTTGTACTTTACTACATTCATTTAACTGTAGTTACTCAGCAGACCAATGATCTTACTTACAAAGCATGTGATCAGCTTATAAAATATGATGCATTGTTATAAATGAAATGCAGGTCAATAAATACATGATTTACTGCTATAATTAAATTCCAATTTCATTTTATCTTTTCAGCAGAATTATCTTGGTAACACATCACAAGCTTTATTTCATTAATGTGGAAGTTCATAAATTTTTCAGCCAGTGTCTGGTCATAATAGGAGAAAAGTTCACCAACACTGGCAACGACACCAATTAGGAGGAAAGGCTTTTGACAGTATATTACGTAAAAGGCCTGACATCATGCAAAGTGACAGAAAAGAAGAATGGACCAGTCTTCTCCTCTCACTGGGTCCAGCTCTGCTCTGCTCTGCTCTGCTCTGCTCTGCTCTGGCCTGCTCGGGAAATCCTGGCACATCCTGGCACCAACTGCATGTCTAGCAACCGGCTGACTGATCTCAGTGCCAGTCACTGGAGTGCAATGACAATGATTCTCAAAAAAACCTCTGAAAAAGCCCCAGCAGCAGTAGATGCCTTTTGCCAAGAGGCAAAGATGCAGACAATATCTCCAACAAAGATGAGACATCAGAGATGGCCTGGGATTAGTGGGCAGCAGCGAGGCTGACAATGGTTTATAGTCAATAACAGGTTTGTGAGAACCAATGACACAATAGTTTTTCGCTGTGGTGCTGAGCCAGCTGGAGAACAGGTTGTAAGTGCTGGCCATTACATACTGTAGATTATTACTGTTATTACGTAGGGCATTAAAGGAGCTGAAGTAGTGGAATATTACAGTTCTCAACAGCTGTGTCCTCCGATGCTCTGTTTATATCAGAAACAGTTAGGAGAAACAGGCTCACAGTGGAAGGGAATCGCAGTGGGAAAGCAGCAATTAGGCTGACTGTAACAGCCTGATATGCGAAAGTCTTTTTGCATGTAGGTGTGCGACAAGATAAAGCATTTAAAACAGCAGGGTTCACTTTTCTTCCAAATGATCTGTCCTCTCACACATGACATCCCGCTATTATACTGTCGCCTTTGAACAGGCACAAAAAGAAATGTTTTCAGTATCACTTTAATAATCATAGTTTTTGTAATTTTCATCCCATTTACTACAACTCACTTACTGTACCTGCACTTTAAATTGCTGCCAACCATTTTCCCAAACATATTCCAACATATTTTGGACTTTTTATCCCAAATATGTTTTGGCCCTACCTTTTAGAAAACCACTGATTTATATTCATTTCAGTGTGAAATGAAACTTAAAGTAAGTAATCCAGTTAAGAAAAGACAGACAGTACTGTGAAAAAGTTTTAGGCACTAAAAGTAAAGTGAGAATGTTTACAAAAATATTGCTATAACCTGTTTTAATTGATCAATTAACTTCTTACAAAGTTGAGTAAACAGCAGAAACTTAATTGAAATCAATATTTGCTGTGAGCAGCTTTGCCTTTAAAACAGCAGCAGTTCACCTCGGTTCACTTTAACACAGTTTTTCATGGTAACTTGCAGGTAGGTTGTCGTAACCATCCTGGAGAAAGATGCTCCTCTGTGGATTTATTATTTAGGTCGTCTCAGGTGCTTCTTCATGTAATCCCAGATTGACTCCATGATGTTGAGATCAGGGCTCTGTGAGGGCCAAACCATACCATCTGTTGCAGGACTCATCATTCTTCTTGTTGCTGAAAATAGTTCTTTATGACTGTATGCTTGGGGTCATTTTCATGTCATGAATAAATTTGGGACCAATCAGACACCTCCCTGATGGTATTGCATAATGGATAAGAATCTAAACATCAAGGGTGCCTAAAACTTTTGCACAGTACTGTAAGTGTCGTTTATGCCTATCAATAACATGCATGGTGGTTGGTTTGTGGTTTCATGTGCTGTTGGGAGCTCCAAGTTGTGAAATTTGTGCATCTTCTGTCAAAAAGTAAGTAAGCATGTTGGAGAAGATGCCAAATTCCTGTCCTTTTGGTTAGACTTCTTTTGACATCACCCCTGAATGCAATGCTTTTTGGCAGCCACCTCCCAAATCTCAGCACACATCTAACCAGAACGCACATGAACGCAACACACATAATTTTGATTACTCATCTCAAGCAATTCTGAAGATCTTAAAGTAGGTTTTCATAACATACAGAATCTAAAGTGAAATCAGTAGAAGTAAAAAGTGCATTAATCAATCTAAAATACTGTACTGAATGTGCAGCAGTAACGTAAAAGTATATGTGGTTTGTAACTTTAGTAAAACAAGCAAAACCACCAGTATGATTCTTTAACAGGAACTATTCCCCTCTATTATAAAGTCTCTACTTTTTCCTGATAGCTATGTAATATTTTACCTATTCTAATACATTTTGACAGCACTCTCTCCTGTATGTCATCCATCAGTGTTAAATGCTCTCGAGTTAAAAGAAGCGAACACTAGTTTACTGGGAAAACCGAGTGGAACGTCTTTGGGCAGGCTCTCATGTTAGGAAGATCCATGAAACACAGGTTGAATTATAAGTCCGAACCGCCTGTCGCTCATTTTGATCACAGTCACCTCTGTGACATTTCATTATTACAGATGCCCTTTCAAGTCCAGGCCTTGTGTTATCTGTGGTATGATTTCTTCCTTTGCACACATATTTGATGTAGCTCATTTCAGTCTGGTGGGTCAATATAAGGCCTGACAAGGTGGACATACTAATCATATCTGTAAAGTAAAAACTCTCCTGTAAGTTTCCCCCTCCAAACCTGAGCATCTACTTTACGTCAATAGAATCTACCGAACATGAATCAGCCTTGTTAAAGAAGACAGACCGGCTGTCAATATGAAGAATAGATGGCAGGGAAAAGAGCCTGTTCAGCAGTGTTGGGCTAAATGACAAAGAGACAGAGTTTGATGAGCTGGTTGTCTTTCTCCGCCACGTTTATCAATGACAGGGGGGGGGGGGGGGGGGGGGGGGGGGGATCTCGGGACTATGCGTTAGTCTCACTGAATCAGCCTGAATGAGTTGTCAGGGTCAATCAGCCTTGCAAATGGGAAAGGAAGGACACAAGACAAGATGACTGGAAGAGCTAACCAGCTGGAAATGATGGAGAGTGGGAATTTGTTGTATATTGGGTTTGAGAGTCTCTCTTGACAAACACAGGAAGTGCAAAAAAAAAAAAAAAAAAACCAGGCTGGAGCGATTGCATCTTTCATCAGCTTTAACATTTCAGTTGATTTTCCACTTCAGCAGAGATTTTCAATCAACATAATTGACTGTTTGTTTTTTTTTTATAAAAGCAAAAGCAGCAAGGCCGGAGGATTTATGTTGATTCCATTCCGATGCCTCCTGCCTCCCACATCACATTAAGTTAAATGATGAAAGGTACATTAAGTCAGTCTGTGCATGTTCAATACTCTCCCTCTGCGTCATGGAGGAAGACCATATAGGGTAGCGCATTGTTAAGTCCTACGCTGGTTTTCACCCTTTTCCAACAACGTCAGCCAGGCTACGACCTCTCTTTTACCCATCCCCCTCCCCCTCTCTGTCTCTCTGACTCAGAGAAAGTGGGAGGCCATGGTTACAAGCGGCGTTGTCATGTCAGTTGCCCTGCAGGCATCTCTCTCTATTCTCAGGCTTTGTGGCATCCTCCTTGTAGGTGCCAGTGCTGCTTTCAGGGATAGCGTGTGCTTGTGTATGTGGATCTAACCAGGATCGTCTGTGGTGAACCAGGCAGGAAGGAAAAAATGTAGGAGAAGGTGGACTGAAGGAATTGATGGACAAAGAAGATGCAGCAGGGTAACTGAAAAGATGCTACTGTGATTTGAATTAGGATACCCTCAGCAACAAGGAGGAAGCTGGTAAAATGTCAAAAAGACAATCAAATTAGTTGAATTTCTTCGAATCAGTTGGACCCTAAGCAGGCCAAAGTCCTTTCGGCGGATGGGGGTGGTGATAAGGGTGACGATAATAGCAGCACAGGTAGCAAAAGCATTGCTAGTAGTAGCGATGCTAGCGCAGTGGCACCTGCTAGCAGACTAGACCAGCACAAGGAATGAGAACAGGAAGATGGCGAGGTGAACTTGGAATCGGGGAGAGAAGATCGTGGAGATGAAGAGGACACAAGTATAGTTGGTGAGGAGACTTGGATGGAAGCTCAATTCAAAGCCAAGAAAGGCTATTATCCCTGGCTTACAATGGACAAGGCAAGTCTGGGCTGTGCCATCTGTAAAAAGGTCGGGTCATCGGGTCTAGAAAAAAAGAAACTGGCTAAAGAATGGGTCTCATGCTCAGTTGCAACACACTTAAAGAAACAACAAAGGGCCTTAAGGGAAAAGGTTTTCGAGTAAGGGAAGACTGAGGTATATATAGCAGCATCAAATATTTTGATAAGGCAAAGGAGGACACAATCATTTTCTGTACAGCTTACAAGGAGTTCTCATGCCATAGGCCAGCTTACAGCTTTGAGCGTGAAACAGACTGCCAGTAACTGAAGGGGAAGATTCTCCACTCTAACATGACATGTTCCCACATACAACAGCACATTTCATCTGAGATTAAAAGAAAAATGCTTGAGAGGATAGTTGATTGTGCACTCATACTTGATGCAGCAAACGGGCTTAAATAAAAAGGTTGTTTGTTGCCAGAGATGGAATCCCCTAAGATTATATTTATTGATCTTGTCAAGTTAGACGACATAAGAGCTGAAGGCATTGTCCGCAAACTGTTGGATTCTTCAGAGAAAGCTAACTTAAATGAGGCCTTTCTCTCAAAAACGCTCATCAGCCTCACATGTGCGCAGTCAGACTCCAAACCCCTTTTCCCAAACATCATGGTAGGGCAGTGCTCCAAACATCGGCTCGAGCTCGCAGTTGGTGATGTGATGAAAGAAAACGGGGGCTTTTAATCAGTAGTGAATGGAATGTATGGATGAGTGAGAAATGTATATGCTACTGTTGAATGAAAGAAAAATGTCAAAACATTGAGAGATACAGAGTCGAGGAGAGAGAGAGAGAGAGAGAGAGAGAGAGAGGCCTTGGTGGAGGCATAGACAGATGTCACCACTTTACCTCAAAGACCCTCCCTGACTGCAAGCTCCAGCAGGAAGTGGCAGAAAGGGAGGGGTTGTAACACTGCTGTGTAGTGTTGATGATGGATTACATGGATGATGATGAGTATGATGATGATGATGATTAATGCATCAGAATAATGAATGGGGGAATGCAAGCCCCACATATATAAAGGTTGATGCACAGTATGCTTGCAAGTGGTTTAATGCGTTTTTGGTGTCTAAATATTTTTTGGCATATGATCGCTGTAAGCCCCACAGCTAAGCAAGTGGGTATTTGTGCCGTGAAATGGTGAAATGAGCATGACAAATGAAAACTTGTAAGTCTCCTCGTTGTGGGTATGATATGTACATGTGTTGTCTACTCTGAGCTCGATCGTCACGTCGGATGCAGTCATTCTGATTATATAGGCTAGCCGCGTTACACATTGCTTTGTTTTTGAGCTTCGTTAAGTTTTAACCACGAGCACCTAGATGTTTTCCAATGTGCTCCGGGCGCTGTGGATTTTCGGATGTGTTCCTTGACCCCTGGCCCGCCAAACAACACCCTCTCTGTGTTCGAGGGGAGCTCCTGATTTTCAAATGAAGCACTGCAGACGGCCTTTTTAGAGCAAAGTGCAGCCACAACAAGAAGATAACGACATCCAAAAGCACACAGATATTTCCATGCTATGGCTCTATTATTCAGGGCGCCGCACTCAGGTTAAATATGTAGAAAGATATTAAATGTGCACCTTGTCTCACCTCCTTTAGATCACTGTAATGAGTATGTCATTGATAAAAATCTGTTAAACCAGGAAATTATGTGAATAAATCATTTTAAAGCTGCACTTCTGAAGAATTTTACACTCACAATGGATTAAATGACCACGTATAATGTGAAAGGAGTTGCTCATAGTGATTATCACCCAACTCTGCAGTTCCCTTTAGCTCTACCTAGCATTTATATAGACGGGCAAAGTTAGCGAGTAGATGGTAGTAATAAGCAGTTTTTCCTTATCTGAATCGAGGGTCTCAGGATAGAAGATGTTGTATTGCTGTACAGATTGTAAAGCCTCCTGTGGCAAATTTATGATTTGTGATATTGAGCTATACAAATAAAATTCATTTGACTTCACCAGTAGAGAAATACTAGAGAGACCTGCCTTGTTTACATCCACTAGCTTGCATTCTACTTCTTTCCTGCTGGTGCATTGCTTCATTTCTTGTCACACTACTGTCACCTGTAGATCAGTGGAACAGTATGAATAGTGTGGTGGTTACGAATACTGTATGTATGGCATCACCTGCGTGCACATGCGCTTACATATGCATTATACATAGTGGCCAGAAACGCCAAAGGGTACCTACCTTCAAGCCTGCAAAATAAGTTCTAAAATCCATCACCGATGCACCTTGCGAGATAACCGAGAACTCACTTTTCAGCTCATCGCCGTGTCACTGCTCCCTTTCACATAGGAGATGCCAAATATTGCATGAGCGTTGCAGCTTTATCTTTAGAAGTGCTGTCATATTTGAAAAGAGCCATTACTTAACGTTTACATAACAGCGACCAATGTTTGAGGGCCCAAAAGCTATTACTTTAACAAATAGATGAAGCCCGCATAGTTGCTGATTCTTCGTCTGAAAAGGGCTCAGAGGGAGAGACAGTTGCGGGCTGAATAAATGGGTATAATTAGCAGGTGTAGCAGTGTTCCTGAGGTTTTTAAAAAAAAATTGTAACTGAGGGAAAAAGGGAACCACTCTGCAGGCAAGGAAAACCTTTCATTGCATTTATAAAGCTGTGCACAGCCTCGAACGGTGCAAAGGTGGAAGAAGTTCTCGGGAAAAGGTATCATTTGGGAGCTGAGTGTGTGCATACTGCAAGCTCCTTTTCTCCGAATGCATCAACGCTATAAATCTCTAAAAAAAAAAAAAAAAAAAAAAAATGTGTTGCAGTCTGAGCTGCACTCTCAAGAGCTGCTCATTTGGTCTTTGAGATTCATGAGCAAACAAGACAACAGAAGCTCAAGGATATCTCTCGTCTCTTTGAGATCTCTACATACAAATATCCCAGAGTTTGTATCCTATAAGTATACACCCTTTTGATGATTCAGAGAAGCAACGCCTTTGTAATGTTGTACCGTGGCGCGTCAAAGCTACCGGGCGTGTTCCCTTCCAGGCAGGCTGCCATGCTTTGATGAGAGACATCATCTAGTCAGTGGAAATAGATGATTAAAATTCATTTCAGAGCCACAGTATCTAATATGTCATAGATGAAAGTTTTGAGTTTATCTTGCGCTGAGAAGTTTTTTTTTCTTCTTCTGAGAAATGTATCACTAAGCTTGATTGAAATTTGGTTGCTCACTCGCTACAACTGCTAAAAATGTAAGACTAAAACTGGAATATGTGCTTGTACACTATTTATCTGCTGAAATTGTGTGATCTTTTCCTGTAATTTATGCGTTTCATCAAGTCAACTGCACCGGCTCAGCAAAAGGATTTCCTCTGAGACTTTTTTACAATCAGCCCATTCATCTCAATCATTTTAAACCTCCGTGTCCACCCTCCTATTATACTTGTTCATTATTTGGTTGCAGCATTGAGAGGATGGGGCAGACTGTTTTTTTTGTAGAAATCCATTTAAACGGCTACATTCAAAAGTACTCTCACGGAAAAGTGTGCTTTTTTTTTTGTTAAGGTATATTAACCATACGCATCGTCGTTAAGAAACATTCTTAGTGGCTGGTTTCTTTCTTCTCTCTTTTATCCTTTGAGCAGTTTCAGTTGTAAGGTGCCTTTAAAAAAAAACACGTATTAATAGGAAAGGTCAGCTGTCTGCATTGATTCTTTCTGCTTCACTGAATAGGCAGAAAAACTTGTTTTTCACCCAACTGGACATACAGCAACCCCATGTCTTGGCACCTATTCAGACCCAGCAGTATAATGCATTACCTCCTGTTCTGCAGGCTTTTCTTTTTATAAAGTCAGGACCAGATTCTGCCTCCTTTTGAAAGTTAACTTTTTTCTTATTTGCTAGGAAATGTATCTATAGCAAGGTGCTGCACAAATAAAAAAAAAACACTATTCTGCTGTCTAACATGTAATCTTCAAGGCTGGCTCCTTTGAAATCTAAATGATCAGTAATACAGTAATATTCTCTTATCTGAGAGTCTAGACACAAATTTCTCTTCCTCACCGGCTGATATACTGCTGATAATGAGATTTACATATTTTTTACATGTAGAGTGAGTGTTAGCAGATGTTTTCTGAGTAAGTAAAGTAGTACTGGTGGTGATATGATTCCTGACAGCTTCCATTAACCGTAGGCCTTAGTGCCATGCGTTTTCTATCAGTCAGCCTGCAGCGCTGCCAGCACTGTTACTGCAGTATGTGTGTGTGTGTGTGTGTGTGTACAGCCAGCTGTGAAGGAAAACCTTTATTTGACTATGTAAATCGAGTGTTTGAGCTGACACTGGGTGGTGATTTTAATATTTCAACCATGTGAAACACAATTATAACACCTGTCTCTCTCTCCGCTTCTTTCAGGTGTACCAGTATATGCACGAAACAATTACAGTGAATGGCTGTCCAGAGTACCAAGCGAGGGCCACAGCTAAGGTAAGACAAAAAGGCTCCGTGGAGCTGAATGATAATTATCTTTTGAGGTCTTCATTAAGAGAAGTCCTTTGACATCGCTCATAGTCGTATGAGCCGTCCTTAGTAGATAAAAATATTGATTGGTGCGGCTTTAAAGCCGAAAAGGCCAATGTAATTAAGGAGGTCAGGAGTGCTGCATCAGTAGATGGTAGCACTTTTGATGCAGGGCAAACATAACTCACAGTTTGTGCTATGATTTAAGGTTTTACTGATACGTATCACAACCTCAAACTCTAATGGATTCCTATATATAGGTTACATGCATTTATAGAATTTTTTTAGGTGTGCATAGTCTGTTCCTGGTTCAGTTAGTATGCTTTGGGGAAAAAACACATAACTTACAAGGTCAAACAAACTTGTTATCAATACTGGCATCAAAGGCAGACTTTTTTATCATGAAGAAAGGCTGACTGCATACTTATACCGCAGCACTGGAAAAGATAAAAGTTTACTGTCTTAAAGTCTCTACTAGAATATCCAGCTCTTCATCCTTGTTCCATTAGTTTTTTGGTGACTGAAAGTCTTTGATTTGAGCTGTAAATCTTTCTTTAATTCCACATAATGTTCACCCTGAATCATCAGATTAGCAGCCACTAGATTTTCATCTAATCTTTATTCTGCTGACACAAGTTAATTTTCTTCTCAACACCGTTGTCCCGTTATATCCTGTAAGACACACTGGATGAAAAAGACTTTTGAATCAATATAATGCGAAAGCACATTTGTTTTTGCCGTTATCATGACTGACGCTGCATCACACTGATTCGTTTGTTTTTGCTCTTTAATCAGGTTTTACTGTTTAAATGACAGTTTGATTCTGAGACTTTTTTAATGTATGCCTCACATACTCCAGTATTCAGTATTTTCAGGCAGATTTTCTGTTGTACGCCGTTAAAACATCACGTCTGTGTCTCAGGTGAAGGACAAAATCAGAAGTGAGACATTTCCAGGTGCTGCGTAAATGGAGCACAAGTGGAACAAACAAATTTTGGTAAACAAAGAGATGAGTTTGACCCGAACACTTGAGCAGGACCCGTCATCAGCATCTCGCCTGCAAAGAGACATTGGCTTTTATGTAAGACAACAAAGAAAGAAGGATTGTCTAATTTGATATGGAGCGGAGGGTGAGGGGAATGAGTAAGAGGAGATACGGGGATGAGGAGAGATGAGAGCGCCTCTCTGTCCTTCAGTGGTTCAGTGTCCAGCTGCGCCCACCGCTCCTCACTACATCAGAGGGAGCGGGTGGGGAATGTGAATAGACAAGGATGTGTGTGCGTGCATGTATGTATGTGTGTGTGTGTGTGCAGAGAGATTGTCCAAGGCTTCAAATGATGAGTGCTCCTGACAAGCTCTTTCCTCTTTTGTTGTCCTTCCACTAAAGCTCTGCTCTGAGCACAATAGAGTAAAGTCTGGTGAATTTCAATTAAATACCTTGTTAAAGTAATAGTTCTGCATTTTGTAAAAATACATTTATTTGATTTCTTGCTGAGAATTAGATGAGAAGATTGATGCCACTCTCATGTCTGTGCATTAAGTATAGGGAGCTGGGAGTTGCTTAGCTTAGCTTAGCTTAGCTTAGCTTAGCTTAGCTTAGCTTAAAGTCAAAAAATACTACTCTACCACCACCTCTAAAGTCACTAACACTAGTTAGTTAACGCTGTTAAATCTGCACTTAAAGAAGGGCTGAACAATGTTGAAAAAATATTTAATTGCGATTATTTTGACTCATATCGCAATTGCAATATGATTTGCGATATTTCATTATTCTCATTTTCATTAAATTATTTCATTAAACATATTAAAATCATTATGATGTGATTTTTGCAGGGATCTGTAGCAAACAAAGATGTAGAATATGATGCATAGACTAAGACATGTCTGCAGCACGGCAATATTTAATGTAAAAAAATGTTATTTTGACACTTTTTGCCTTTAACAAATGTTGCACCTCCTGCGATTGTAAAATTGCAGTGGGCCATATCCTCTGCATAGAATGATAAATTATGTCTGACATGTTTTTTCCACAAAAAATGTTCAGTTATCTTGCCATATTACATTGTATATACAGTATTTTGTTTTGGGAGACATTGGAAATATACCTATTCTGTCGTTGTGGTATGAAGATGTGTTGGAATATACCACATCACTCTTGTTTACTGGTCCACAATTGGCTTCAAACTAGTTGTGATGTCACAAATCGTGCTCGTAGGTCCACCTCCACATCATTCTGCACAGTGAAGCTCAAACATCCAACATGAGTGGAAGGAGACTTTAAACAAATGAAATTCATGTTGATTAACTAGCTTTAGAGTTGCTGGTTCAGGTGTTTCTGAACTTTAGAGAGAGCCAGGGTAGCTGGCTGAGGTAGCTGCTTCCAGTATTTAAACTAGGCTAATCACCTCCTGGCTCTGAAGTTAACACACAAATATTGATCTTCTCATCTAACTCCTCGGCAAGAAGGTGAATAAGCGTATTACCTAGAATGTAAATCTATGCGGTAAACCTCTGAAATATCTCATCATTTGGGACGCGGACACTGCGGTCTGATCTGACAAATACCTTGCTTATTAAAGGCTGAATATTTTCACTCTACAAAGAAGCTGTGACAGATTAGCTGAGAAAAAAAAAAAAAAAAGAAGAAACTGTCTCTTTTTTTTTTTTCTAAGCCTAAAGCATGACGGCATGATTTAAGCAGCCTTAAAACTCCTTTTCTACTTTTCTTTCTTCGCCCCCAAACTTTGAGAAGTCATTGCTCCTAAATCTGTTTTCAAAATTGCATGTCCACTGGGCAATTAAGCACACAGCTATTAGCCTGAGCTTGCGTAGCTGTAGGGACAGTCTCAACTGGGAGACCGAATGATTTTTCAAAGTTTTTTTTTTTTTTTACTCTCTCTAAAGATACTCACCAAGCTAGGCCACAGTGTCAGTTGTGTACGCGCTCGTCTCACGCAAACGTAGTCTAAAAAGAAAAAGAGATGATGAGTGATGGCCTTGAAAATGAAGACTAGAAGACACAGAAGCAATGATGATGAAATGTATGAAATATGCTTCTGTTCATCTGCCTCTCAAGTGCCTTAGTTAGTGAGACGGCAAATCTCCCGACAGTGGAGATTTGTGTTTCACCTGAACAACTCAATTCTCTTTCATTGCTTCATTAATTAAATCAATTCAGCCTCTAATTCCTGGCTCGAGGCCCTTATTACTGATCTTAATGGAGACAGGGACTATCTGGAACTGTGTGAGCTCCAGGGATAAAAATCAGAGCTGATGATCAAGTGACTTTGGATATGTTAAGTCATACTTATACAGTGCTGTGTGTTTACCAAGAAAGTATCTCCTAGCGAGCCTTTCATTTAAAATGCCTCCTGTGTTTGAGCGTCGCCGGCCATCTGCCAGATTGTTTTTTCCCGTTCGCGCAAACCCAGATAAAGTTGTGAAGGTCGATGTGCTGTGAGGCCCGGGAGATGACGGTATGCATGCTGAGGAGCTGCCTTTTAGCTTCACAGTGGGACAGTGAGGGAGGGAGGGAGGTACAGAAGAAGAAAAAGGAGGAGGACAGTGGGAGAAAGGGAAAAAAGAGAGAGGAGAGAGAGGGGAAGTTGGCAGAATACAATAACCAGATTAAAACAGGCTGCGGGAGAGGAGAGATAAATGAGCAAAATCCGTTTGAGCAGAAATTAATATGGATATGAAGATGTATATGAATATGTAAGAGGGAGCAGAGATGAGGATGCAGCCTTGAGGGATCGTCAAACACCTCAAAGTGCCAAGATACTCGTCTGCTGCTGCTGCGGAATTTGGATACACATCTGCAAGAGCTTCTGACAGAACCCTCCCTCCTCTACTTTTTTATCGCCCGATCTACCTCACATATCATAAATGATAACGACTTGACAGCGAGGCACCTGTGGCAGTGAATCTGTGGATCCACGGGATGGGGGTGTCTCTTTCTCTGTTCGCTTGCCATCAGCCTTCCCGGGCTTGGCTAACAGGCTCCTGGGTGCTTTGTTCTGAAGGTACAAGGAGCAAGGAGCAAGGCTTGCGGTTCAAAGAAACTCAACTTCAACCCAGCTGGTAAAAGATACAGAGGGGTGAAAGTTGTCTCGCTGCTCCTCCAGTGTGAACTTGGATGTGTTAATCCATGTGCTTAGAAAGCCTGAGAGTTTCTCATGTGGAATCAAAATCCCCAGCCCTGACTAAATCTTAACTTTGTGTAACAGTATTAAAAATTAACTTCCTCCTTTGGACTCATTTTGGGTGTAATGGAGACTAAAAGCTAGTGCAGACAATTTCAGTTTGCAGTTGCTAAACTCCTCACAGTATAAGCTATTTTTTTCCCTGACATATGCCATACTCCATACGCCTTATTTCTTGTTTTCACTAGTTAATCTGTTAATCTGTTTTTTACCAATTCCTATCTGCCAGTCTGAGACGATCTGAAAGCTTTTCCTGCATTAGAAGATTTTTTTTATGTCTTGGTTGTGTACAGCTCCCAGCAAACTCTACTAATTAAATGTGTCAGGTTTGGGGCACTTTTTTTTGAAGATGATTTTGTTGGCATTTTGTCTTAATTTGACAGTTAGTGAAGAGAGAGAGGAACCATAGGGAGAGCGAGATAGAGGTATGACATGTAGCAAGGGTCCCGCGGCCGGGAGTCGAACCGTAGACGTTGCATTTATGCGGTATGCGCCTTAACCGTTACCACCGGGGCGCCCTGGGGTCCGCTACTTTGACTGAGAATGGCATGTGCTATGCGGTATTCAGCCTGAGAGGAAGTACAGCCTTAGAGACTCAACTCAACTCTTCTTTTTCATGCTGTAAAATAATAATTTCCCATCAAATTGAACCCAGTGTCACACAGTATAAATTGAGTATTTACAAACTAAGCGCCATCTCGCTTCTCTTCCCTTCAGGCCACAGTCGCAGCCTTTGCAGCCAGCGAGGGTCACTCTCACCCGCGGGTGGTGGAGCTACCCAAGACGGAGGAAGGACTCGGCTTCAACGTGATGGGTGGCAAAGAGCAGAATTCTCCTATCTACATCTCCCGCATTATTCCAGGGGGTGTGGCCGAGAGGCACGGCGGCCTGAAGCGAGGGGATCAGCTCCTGTCTGTCAACGGCGTGGTAGGTCTAACTAACCAGATTTATATTTATATATGTCACATGGCGAAAAAAGGCTCATTTTATATATATATATATATATATAGGAGGGAGGTTATAAAAGTGTAGATAAACCTTTCAACCCTTCTAACTCAAGTCTAACTCATAGTCTTTCTTTCACACTCCCCAATCAAATAGTTTTCAGTTAATTTTACCCAGTTAAATAGGTTAGTCCAAACTTGGGCTTTTTTCCTTAGAGGGGTTACTATTTAAAAAAAACAACAACATATATTCAAATCAGCCTCCTTTAAAGTTTCCCTGCCTCTCTGAATCCAAACCCCCCTGCAGAGCGTGGAAGGCGAGCACCACGAGAAAGCAGTGGAGCTGCTGAAGGCGGCCAAGGATAGTGTGAAGCTGGTGGTTCGCTACACCCCCAAAGTGCTGGAAGAGATGGAGGCTCGTTTCGAGAAGCTCCGTACGGCTCGGCGGCGCCAGCAGCAGCAGCTCCTTATGCAGCAGCAGCAACAGCAGAACCTGGCCTCTCAGCAGAACCACATGTCGTAGGTGAGGCGCTTCATTGCTTTAAGGGTGAGGGGGACGCGGATGCCAGGAGCTACGAGGTAAAACACTGTCAAGAGAAGAAGAGGATGATGTCAACGTTTAAAAGAGTAGTTGTACATTGTGGGAAAGATGAGAAGCTACAGCCAGGAGATGGATAGTTTAGTTTAGCATAAAGACTGGAAACAGGACATGTATCTTGTTTAATCGGCACAAAAACCAAAGCATAAAAAAACATGCAATTTTACAGGAGGTTATGTGCCAGACTATTTTTTGCAGTGACTTCCAGCAGAGAATTTATAAAGATTAAACAAAAAAGATATAACATGTTAATCAGTGAGCTCAGGTGCTGGTAGATTTTGTATTATTTGGACATAGCCAGGCTACCTGTGTCCCCTTTTTCCAGCCTTTGTGCTAAGCTAAGCTAACCATCTACTAGCTGTAGCTTTATATTTAGCTTACAGACATGAGAGTGTTATTGATCTTCTCATCAAACTCTCAAGCAAGCCAGAGTATGAATGTATTTCCTAATGTGACTATTCCCAATTATTACCCACAACCCCAATTTTGCTGTTGTCTAAAAGCACTAACGTTCAACAACAGACTCTTAGTTGGTGTTTTAAATATCACTGTAAAGCACTGCTCTTGCAGCTTAATGCTTTATTTTGGCTTTGAGTCCCATCCTGGGCGGCTGAGTCTGAGGTCAAGTCGAGATGAGCGCAGATTATTTTTGAGCTACCAACACGGATTTTGTTCATGTGACCAGAATTTAGGACTTGAATGCAATAAATCAAAAACAGCTTGGATACATGATGCAGATACAGTATCCACACACAGTATTACCTTTCATCATTTCCCTTATGACCATGTGCACTGCCTCAGGCTCAGACCTTCCAGCTGTTTCTGTTTCAAGGTGACCGTGATTTTTCTGTCAGAAAATCACACCTGCAGAACAATACAGAAACCTTACTTACTGTATAAATCTGCAGAACTGTTTTATTGTTTCATCTATTTTTCTTTTTTACTGATCGATTGCTTTTGTTTTATTGATTATGAAGCACTGCGTATATTAATCATGACAGTAGTTACTGTATTCAGTTGCTCGTTTTGCAAGCACACAATCAAGGAATACAGATGGAGAGAGAGTGAAGTGAAAGCAGGTTCAACCCTTCTTTTAAGATTCATTCGCCATGCTCTGCCTTCCCAGGCAAGCATTTTTATTGGCCGTATGCAGGTAGCAAGCTTTTAGATCCCAGCACGAAGCCTGAAACCTCAGTGGTATATTTTGCAAACCAAGCGGCTGGTATCCCTTGTGCAAACATTACCGCTTCTGCTGTGTTCTGCCAGTGATTCTGTTGTAAAGGCTGTAAATTATTCAAGCTTTAACCGATTACATCTGTGGCTCGTGCTCTGCAGGTACGTGGATAAGTAATTACAGCCTGCAATGCTGTTACTTGGGAGGTGCAACTTGATGGAGGGTCTACATACCACTGCTTTAGTCAATATTTTTTTACAAATAGTCCAAATTTAGAACAAAGCTCTGCACTGCCGGTCGCACTAAAGCAAACTCACACTCTGACTGAGTTAAAATAGCAAAACTTAAAAGGAAGAAGAAACTTTTCAGACACTAATCAGACCATGAAGCTAAAGCATATTATGCTATGCCTAATTCTGCCCAGACTTCTCAAATTATTTATGCGTTTCCCTGATGTATTGGAGGCAGGCATGTGTCCAAGATCTCTGTGGCGCTGTCCGTTTGATGCTAAATCCCCCAAGCATATCTCTTGTCTTGCACTTGGCACGGCGCAGCTCGGGAAGGTATTTGGGAGCTTGTAACACTGTGTTGTGGTAGAGCTACAAACAGGGAACTGAGTAGGGATCATGTTATATCAATGCTGGCATGCTGACCACAGAGATTTACTTTGGCGGCCAAAAGGCTGCCGACCAAGCGACACGCACAAACAGACAAGAGGGCAACATGAGCCACCGGTTTTGCCTGGTGTTCATATCTCTCTCTCTCTGATTGTGTCTTTCTTCCTCTACTACACACAAATGACAACACTGGTCAACTAGCTAGAGTGATCTTGATGACGGCTTCGATCTACGGATCAATTCGGTTAGTAGATGATTATCTAAAACAACAGCCACATTCATGAAGTATACGTGAGGATATGTGCTCTTTTTCCCGAGGGTAACTGTACAATTATTCGTATTCTGTGTGACATTTTGTTAGCGTGATGGCATGAGACAATTCAGGCATGTCCCTAAAAAGTTGGCATCTCATGCAAGCAACAACTGTCATGGCTTGATGCTAGATGCTGACTCTAATGGAGTCCCATTCAAAAAGAATCATCTTCTTTGAGGCATGTTTCCATAGCGTGGAAAGCAAAACCCTGCACTCCTTATTTGGACTTATTTGCACTCCAAACGGAAAAGATAGCACCAACCATAAGCAATGCAAACCAATGGGTGACGTGACACCTTGCTACATCCAGTTTTATGTGCAGTCTATGGTTTCATGCTAAAAACAGGAGAGTTGGCAACCGTGGTACGCACCCAGAACTGGTATATTGTATAACTGGGAATGTGAAAAGTCAAGAGATGATTGATTCACAAGGATTTGAAGTTGGCGTGAGAATCAAACAGTAATTAAAAGCTACATGATCATTTTGCAAACACAAAATAAGCTTAATAAAACATCAATGCTGCTCCGTCTCTAAGACTGAACCATCAGAGCTTTCAGCATCGCTCTCAGCTTGTTTTTTCTTCTTTTTTTTTTTTTTCTATTATCGGCAGGTTGTTCCAAAAGAAGAAGAAGTGAAGGAGAACGGAAAAAAAAAAAAGGTGGATCTCAAAGACCATCTGTTTGTGTTGAGGATCCCAGAGGAATCTCTCTGTTGTGGAGGAAACCAACTAGTAGAAGACTCTTTTACTCCCTTTCAGTGTACCACCGATTACTGAGCAAACATGAAGAGGGTCCTAAAATTGGTGCTTTGAAAAACAAGTATGAGGGAGGCTAGCACTGAAAGTCATCCATTTTATCTTTGTATTCCCTTTTATACATTGTTCTCCCTGAATAGTTCAAGATTGTGACTCTTACTGAAGCTCCCTTACTTCTTTGTTGTTCTGTTACAGTCATCCACTTTTAATTGCTAACCGACACACCCATTACGCTGTGGCACCTTTGCCATCATTTCGCCATAGATATCATTTGTACAGTGGTGTTTTTATTGATTCTTCAACTGGTGCTTGTGTCTCTGTATGAATGACCATTGTTTTTTTTTGTTTTTTGTGTGTGTGTGTGTGCGTGTGTGTGTGTGTGTCCTGTTTTGGAGAAACGTGAACTCTTTTTTACCTTCTATATTGTAGCAAGAAAAGATTTTGTATCTTGTAGGTTTAGCAATAACACACACTCTTCAGTTTTACATTTCACTACTAAATTCATGATGTAATACATACACAGTTTATGGGATAGGTGCAAATGTAAATTACTGTAAAGCAAACTGGGTCTTATGCACTGTAAGGCAGCTTCCGAGTCCAAATCTATCGTCCGTGCCATTTAAAGAGATTATTGATTTACAGGCGGCAGATACAATTAATGTGCAATAACTGCGATTGCTAACAGACTTTGTAAGCTACTCCCAACTGAGATTTATCCAGAAAATATATATGTTACCAAGAGATTTTAACAAGACTCGCATCCGTCCTCAGAAATGTTAACCGTGTCCTATTCCCGACAAACCGAATGTCACCAGTTTTCATTTGAACAGAGTGGAAATTAAATCGAAATATGGTAGAGTTACGTTTATTTTTCAGACTTGTCTATTTAATAGTTTATGACGAGATCAGATTTAACATAGTTTTATCGTTCCTTTTAAATATTATGTATTCTTTCTAAGACGTGCAGATTATTATTTAAAATCTATTCATTGTATAACGGCTGAATGCTAGCACATAGTCCATGTGGATCTGTTCCTTGTGTTTCTGTTTTGACAATCATTGTGAACGGCGCGATGAGACTGTGTGGAATGTTTTACCTTCTTCCTTCCTTCTCGAAAAAAAAACAAAACATTGTTTTTAAGTACCGGCACCAGAGTAAAAGTGTTTTATTTTACCGTCATCTCCATCTTTGGTGCTAAGCGCTTTTTGTTGCGGTGTCTTTGCACTGCACTTCCCAGAGATTACTTCTCAGTTGATCTTTGTGTTACTGATATTATCTCATGTTGATTCTGTTTCATTTTCTTTAAGTGGCAATCTTTTCTTTGTTTGTTCAGCCATAGATACTATCACTGCTCCTGCTGTTTCTTCTTCTATTTATCCCAAACAGACCCCAAACATCACTTCTTGTATGCCAGAGGATTTTTTTTTTTTTTCACCCTCAAGAGAGACCAACCAAGTTGCATTTTCATGAAACTGTTGCAGAATAATTACTTTAGACTGACATCAAAGATTTATTAACAGAAACATTTTCACCTTTAATGTGCTCTAAACAATTACATCCAATTACTGAGTCCAGCAGAGTGAAATTCCTCTACATTTATAATATATGCCACGCTGCCAGATGTTACCATTTCCTAAAAAAACCTGCTAGTACTGAGATCGACTCAATGCCAAAGCTTTGGTATTAGGTGACCGCTGTCCTCAGGTTTTACAGGAATCCCATCACCGGATATTTAAAATGTTTTTGTCCCTCATTCACACTCTAAGCAGAAATCTCAATACAACAGATCCCTTTTTGTATCTTTCAATCACAGGTACTCTTTCTTAATTGATTGACTTGCATTTTTGAAGCTGATGGTCCTGTGCTTACCGTAAAACATACAAAAAAATACAACAAATTGTTGATATGCAATTGTTATACATACTATATTTGTATAAATAAATCTATGTGCTTGTGTACAGTGATCACTTTGTCAACCCTTCTTTCATATCTCACGCTGCATCTTTATGGTATCATTAAAAGGGTTTGGCTGGCTGGATTTTCTATATTTTTCTCAGTGTCAACAAATTTCATGTGCAGAGCAAAGCCAACAATTAATTTATCCTACTTACAAGTATTGTGTGAGTATCCAAAGCCTCATATATCTTATTCCTCTGTGCCGTAGACCTCCGTTGTTGTCTACACTGCTGCACTGGGTGACATGTTCCCTCGCCATAAAGATTACAGTCGCTGTAGTTTGTGTGAAAAACACAGAAAATTGCCAGCCTTATCCTATAAGTATTTATTGGACTGTGAACAGGATCAATTAGCAGGCATTTATTTGTTACATGCTGAATTTGCAAAGAAGTGGATAAGAAATGATTTTAAAAAATACAGATGGTTTGATCAGGGCGATAACCAGAATTTTAGAAATACTGACAAACATTTTGGTGGTAACAAAGATCCACAGTCCTCATGGTTCAAAACTGGAGCAGAGTTTGTCAGTGTGTGCTGCAGGGGGGGGGGGACTCTCAGTCTGCCCAACTGCCTTGGTTGCTTGGACCCTGGTATACCTGCTTACAAGTTGGCCTAGATGTGGTCCAGTTTAAATATATCTACTCCAAAAATACTGGAATCTGCCCATAAAATACTCATCATGTGTATGTTTTTCCTTGTAAACTCTAATCAGGCTGGATTTGATACTCAGTCAGGCACCTACAGGATAATTACTGTATTTTCATGTAGCATAAATAAAGACCTTGATACAGAATTTACACATTTCACAGTAAACCTGTGATGTGTTCAGTTATCATAACAATCACAAACCAGATTATCACTAATTGCCTTCCAGTGATCTAATTTCAGCTGCTGAAGGTGCAGCAGTTCCACTTTGTGTCTGAAATGTCTCTCTGAAGGTTCATCCAGGTTTTTAGCCTCAGAACAGAAAGTCAATGGCCTTTGTCAGCTCAATACAAAGAGCAGACACAGAAACTAATAAAGAGACTCTTGTAAATGGAAGGTGTTAAACTCAAACGGTGACAGCAGAAGCACAAAGCGGTGTTGTTTCTTCACTGGCAATGTGTTGTACACAGTGACAGTGTTTCGTGCAATAAAGTCTCTGGTAGAGCTATATTCTCCACCACCGAGTAACCACTTCTGCAGCAAATGATCGCAGCCTGAAGTGACAGAACCCAAGACTGGAGGTGACATTAATGCAGGTGACAAATCGCTCACCCGTGTCTGCGGCTGTTAATCAGGTAAACACCTCAGCAAAGAGAGCCTCAATATAACACTTCAGGATCACATGGCAACCACCATCTTTTATGATAACAAAAGGTTCTAATGAAGTAGCTGCATAAATATCTCTGTCCAACTCCCGAAGTAGCACTTTTTAATATATTAGAGGTGTCAAAACAGTTTTCATTGCAATCTTGATTTCTTTTGTAATCTTCTATTTACACCTCGGTGCCCTGAAATAGCACTGAGCAAACTGTATGTTAACACTTCCACTAGTAATATCACACTGTCTGCACCTTATGACAGTGTGGTCATATGTTCAGTTTGTAGCTTTTTGATCCAAAAACAAAGACCTTGTTAGCAGCTCAGGTTTGACCAGGATTGACTAGATCAAAGGAAGTGACAGACAGAAGATGGATGCATTTTTTTTTTTTTTGCTTTATTATACTTTGATAGATATGAAAATATTCAGGATTCATTCATCCGGCACACAAAGACACAATTAATTCTCAAGCATACAATTTCGCACAAAAACAAGAAAAATGTCTCTGTGCTGAAGGGAGGAAAAAATGAAGAAGTTGAGAAAAAAAAAATACTTTAAGATGAAAGAAAAGCACATGTATATATGTGAATGTGTATAAAATATAGGAATTCCTTACCCCATCCAATACCTCACAAAGTTTGAGACAAACAAAAAGTTTCTGAGGTCAAACATCTGTGTGTGTGGGCTGTCCTAAACATGTCATTATGTGTAGCAGAGGCTGTATATACAGTATGTTAGAAATATCAATAATATCAATATAAATGAGAAAGTTTGTAGCCTGCATTTAAATCTTAAAACATTTTGAACCCCTCACATTATGTTTAGACACATTTTTGTAGAAGGGTTACAAATTCTGGAAAAAAACAATATTTTGTACTTTATAAACCTTTGTAGTTTTGACTACAGTAAAAAATGAATACAGTTTTACAAGAGCACAATAGGAAGATTAAGTAACTGACCTATTTCATGTCATCACTAAAAAATGACACATATTTGACCATAAACAGATATGATAGTAAGCAGGGTTGATATAATGTAAGATGTTGCATCTCCACAGCATTCAACGTGTTCAATCTTTGGCACTTCCTGGCAAAGTGAGCTAAAAGCATACGAGAAGATATGTGCAGCAAAATAAATTCCCGGTGTTATGATGAACAAATTGAGATTTATCTTCAATATAATCAAAACTTAAGAAGATTGTCCGACTGAAACGAATCAAAATGACTTTGTTGATTCAAAAAAAAATGCTTGAAACATAAAGGCTAATGTATTTTGTTTTAGCATTGCAGATGGTACAGATCCACACGGTTTACCTACATTATATCATCTCCTTTTCTATCCTGTTCAACATCACAGACTTTGCCGGAGGGCAGATTTAACTCTCCAAAGACCTCAGTTAAACATTCATTGCAAAATCAGTATTCCTCTCAAATATCTAAAAATGCAGGAATTACCTTCAAGAGACACTATACCAGAATTATCAAAGAAGCCCTTTGAGTTTGATTGTTAAAATCTACAACAACACAGAAGCTAAACATGATAGTGATAATATAGGAAATCCGAGAAACACCTCTCTCTTGTGGTCTCACGCAGTACTACAGTAATGGCTGTGCTGGCCTTGAAGTCATGCTATTACACTGATAATGAATTCAGCAGCTTCTATTTGTTTATTTATGTGCATTCTCTGTCAAGATTCAAATTCAAATGAACAGATAATGAAAAACATGATCAAAAACAAAGCCTCAATTCCTCTGTTTTGACTACAACAACCTTGATGTGAAGTCCCTGTGGGTTTTGTGTTGACACTCCAGGCTCAGTAAGTGAGCGATTTATGAATCACAACCGAAAGTGTAGCCATGGAAAATGACATCAGTGACATTTGGAGTGTTGTACACAGCCGTGGAGGTTAGTGTAATACAAGCCGCTGCTGGAATGCCCACTATGCCTCACAGTACTCGGACAGAGAGAGACGGAGCATGTGGGACTGCTAGCGTTTAGCCTGTTGGACAGTGTTGCAGTCAAAGCTTTTCCTACAACCGTTTGTAGAAAAGTCAAAGCTTTTTCTACAGTCATTTCTATTCTAAAGCCATTGTTTCAGAGTGGAAATGATTTAACACTAGGCTAATTTGCAGGCTGCTAACTTTATTTACATTTAAATTACACATTTGACAAGTACATTTACTCAAGTACACAAATATAAATGTTGAGGTATTTGTACTTTACTTGAGTGTTTTCATTTTATGCTGCTTTATATTTCTAATCCATTTCATTTTAGAGGCAAATATACTTATTTTGCTGTGCAGCTATAGTTATTGTACTTTGCAGGTTGAGATTTTACTTGCAAAAAATACACTTTAGTTGCCAGTTTGCACTAATGCAATCTAACGCCACAGTGTCATATATCAATGAAGGTAAATAAATATCAGAAGCACCTCAGCATAATGCAATACAACTCAACAGCAGCACAAACTACACCCTCCAAAATGACCTTAAAGTTGAATGGACACCTCTTGCATTAATCTACTGGGTGTACGATCAGTGTATAAAATATGACACAATTTTCTAGTTTAAATTGCCCAACAGTATATAAAAATAAAGTATGTAAGATAAAAATAGATTAGCATTAAAATGTTGTATGTATGTTAATGAATCAGTAGTACAAAAATACAGTGTTACAGTATAACATTACCATACTAAGAGAGTTTATTCTGCCTGCATACATTAGTAGTTTTCCTTTTGATACTTTATTGTAAGTATTATTGTTATATTTATACACTGTAAGGATCTGAATATTTCTTCCACAGCTACAGACCATTGTCAGTCCACAAAGCTTTAGTTCTCACTATCATCAACAGTGCAGGAGGAACACGAGGCTCAAGGCTATGGAGCAAAATGATGATATAGTGAATATATTTTATGAGATGAGTCATATACGTACAAAGAAAAACTGAATGGGGAGAGATTTTCTTTTCCTTTATTTGCACTTTAACTAAGATAAAGCACATTCGAGCAAGAAGAAGAAGATATTAAAGGAAAGGATATATGGTTTAGGGAGTAGAGAATGTATTTTCAGTGTATGTGTTAGGATTTATGAATGTCTTCCTGTTCAGTACCTAAACTATGACTAAAAAAAGGACTGATTACTTATAGCATGAACACTGGCTTTGATCAAAGAAATGATGCAGTATGACACACGTCCCTTCCCCTTAGTCACACAATGAGCACAATTAGAGGCCATTTGTTCTCAACTCCGGTGTTGATGGTATAATCAAGGGTGTTAATGATGACTCACATTTGGTAGGAAAGAACAAACAGCTACACACACACACACACACACACACACACACTGCTGCTGCCTCTGCTGCCCTAAACACACTCCCAGGCACATCAAAAGTACAAAGAGAGACTCCAACACGATCAAAGGTTTACCAAATTTCTGAACTCACTGCAGCATTTGTGTTTGTTACTTTACTGACACTGATTTTTACCATGTTTGACTCCTTTCTCTGGTGCAGAGAAATTGATATTTATCATGGACAAAATGCCCTTTTTACACCGCTGTAATGGCTCACATGCAGTAGGCTACATGAGCGATTATAGCAGCATCAGATGATTAATGGTATCAGCTGACCTCTATCAGTTTCTAATGTGATCTCCACACCTTGTTAGCTGGAGACAGTCTAGACGGTTCAGGATGATCCCTGCTCGAGACAGTTTTGTCACATAAATAATAACCCTTTTATTTTTTACTTTTTAGACTCATATTCATTTTTATGCAAATGCACAGGAAACTGCAGACTGAAATGATTAATTTAGCCCTTGTCCCGTTAAAATAAGGTCATGCATTTTCTTTGTGTTATCTTTAAAGAGTTGCAAGGCCACTAAACTCTTGACTAATCCGTGTTATAATGATGGCAACTGCTCTCACTGTTAGATAAATGAGTTACTTTGTCTGTTAACCTTGCTCTACCGGATAGATTTTGTTCTGTTTCCTCATAAAAGTCACAAATTTTTCATGTCGTGTTGTTGTTTCGGATGGTGTTTTTGTTGAGATTCGTGTTTATAGCATAGTCACATTTATTAGAGCCAAGAACACCACCTTTAGTGTCCGTTTTAGTCCTTTTTTCCTCCACATTTTAGCACCTACATTGATGGGCTCATTAATGAGTATCTGGACACATGGACATGAATAAACAGAAGAAGAAGGAGAAGAAGAAGAAGAAGAAGAAGAAGAAGAAGAGCTTCAAAAGAAACAAATGCTCAAACTTTTATACAAAACAGTGAAAGATTTAATGGTCATAACAACATGGAAAGTAAGAAATAACAACATTAAGTCAGCAACAGTACATTAACTGTTATAATTAAATATGTCTCATTGGGTATAATAGCATGTATAGAATAAATGGGAATTTACATTACCTATTTACAATCTAATGTACAATATAAAAGCTGCTTGTTTCTTGGCACAGTTCCTCCTTCAGATTTGCACAAAACTAGTTCTTATCGCTACTTGATGCAAATGCAGCTGGTGTTTGGTAAAGCAAGGCGCCTTGCTTGTGGCGATATATCCTTGTCGAAGCGAGATTTCCTTCACAGGACGTGGTAGACGGGCCTGGATCCGGGGCTCTCCGGTGTGCATGGCTGCGAGTCGGAGCTGCCGGGGGAGAAGGTGGCCATGTCTCTCAGAGCCACCGGTCCACAGCTGGACTCCACTGAGGACAGGCGGTCCACGATGCTGGAGAGACACTCCAGACTGGAAGCTCCGGGTGCTTTATTGCCCAAGCTCTCTGATAAGAGGGAGAGAGAGTCGGGATGAGTCAGAACATCAATAAAGTGTTGATTTCAGTTGATGCAATGCTTCATATGTTTGACTTTGAGACAAAAAAGTGGAGAAAGGAACAGTGAATTTGTGTAAAAATGCATTGAAAAAGTATGGAGTCTACGTTAATGGAAACATAAATAGCTGTTTTATATTTTGGATGTTTTTTTTTAAACATGAATTTTGAGTGCATGTCATATTCATATCAGGCTGCTTGTGTTTCTGTCAAAAAGATCTTACCGTTCTTCGCATATGAATAGCTGCTGCTGTAGTTTGCATTCAGCTGTTGCCACACTGGACTGTTGCTGTCAGCCTGGAAGGAAACGAGAAATTACATTTACCCTTGAATTTTTTTTGCAAAAAAAAAAAAAAAAAAAAAAACTGCAGACAGAAATAATGTTTTGTGTTTGTTTGTATAAATATATATGGGATAGGAGGAGGCAGGAGAAAGTGCAAAAACAACCAATGCCCTTCATGATATTCTAGACAGGCTAATAAATCCTGAATTCCAAAGTTATGGGGTTCTTTATTTCACATCCACCTTAAAGCCAAAGTGGCAGTCTGCCCGGCTCTGAGCGTGGCGAATCGATTGTATCAGTGGAAGCAACACCAGTTTGTGCAAGATGACACTTTCTCCTTGTAAAGCTGCAGAAAATCCTGGCAGCGGTGCAGAACATGCAGTCAGGATGGAATGCAGAAAAGTGCCCAGTTTTTCCTGCCAGACTTCAGTAAGGTGGATTTAGTTCGGTTTATTAGGGCTATAAAGTGTCCGGTGGTGGGAAAGCCATTACTCCATCCAGAATTATAAGTTCTTTTGTATTAGCTGATATACTGTCACCTTCAGATCACTGTTAATAACAAGCATCACCCACACACACACAGGACAAGAATGCGTGTAACACTATAAATTTAATGTATTAAATAATTATGGAAAACTATGACATGCATGGAGAAGCATGGTAATTGAAGACTTGGGGCAAAACAAGCTTTTTTGATTAATAGGTTTCTAAATTGGAAATTCAGGCTGTTTTGAAATGGAAAAAGCCAACATGGTAATGAGACGTGGCAACGGTGGCTTAAATTCTAGACTTTGAAGAGACATTGGTGAACAATAAAGGCCTTTTCAGGTAAAGTTTCTACAAGATGAAGTCCTGTCTAGCATGCAGTAGAGTCCTTATTTCTTTGAGTGATGAGTTATTGGTTTCACAGGCACAGCCAGGAGCTGGAAAACTGTACAACCAGATGTTTGCATGAGGAGGCTGAACATGTGGATCAGAGGGCTTACCATGCCATCAGAGCAGCTGGACAACGGGCTCGGGGGTTCCGAGCTGCTCTCTCCAGGTAGGCCGTAGTAGTTTTCCACCTGCTCTCGAAGCAGGTCCTGCAGGCTCTCGATGTACTGGATGGCGTTGCGAAGGATCTCCACCTTGGGCAGGCGCTGGCTGGGGTTGGCTGAGGTGCAGCGCCGCAAAGCCTCAAAAGCGTGGTTGACCTTCTTCAGTCGCCGGCGCTCACGCATAGTGGCGGCCCGTCTGCGGTCCACAAAGCTGGACTTGCGCTTGCAGGCCTTGCAGGCCCACTGGAGGCAGTGTCCCGGCTGGTGAGGGGCTCCGGGGATCCTGACATGCTCGTCCTCATCCGAGCCGGCGAGCTCCACTCCGGGGCCAAACTCCAGGCTGTCTGGAGATGAAGCACATGCTCTGTCGTAGTAGACCTGGGATGGTGAAAAGACATCCATGGTTTGTTGAAGAAAGGAGTCTGAATGGATGGGGAGATGGGCACAAAGCAAGGAAGGAGGGTTAGAGGAGTGGGGTGAGAGAGGCAACCTCTGAGTGATATGAGGGGTCTGTTGCCCCGGGCCCCCCTTATATGCCCCCAGGCCAGAGCCTAGGGCCCACATTGGCCAGATCTAATTACCATGGCCCATTGGCCCAGCCAGAAGGCAGGCTGGGGTTAGTTCAGCTCCCTCCCTGCCCCATCCCAACCCACTGCCTCTCACCCCCCAGTACCCTGCAGAGTTTCCCACATCTGCACTTACTGGTGTTTTCCCACTCATCACCACTCTCTCCTTCCAACAACCACTCTGTTGCAAGGCCATGATGAACACAATGCTTGGGAATGTTTCGGGAGAGTGGGCAAACATTTACAGCTTTAACCACTAAATGGATTTGTTTTTAAAACAGTCATAAGTGCTTCATTTTTCTTGATTTAACTGTAGCTGGCCTGCAGGCATCGTGTCAAAACTGACAATGAAAGTGACACTCAGCTATGAAGACATAAATATTAAAGAGAGTGTGTTTTGTTTAGTCAAACTGTGCAGAAAAAGAGGGTGACCACTTGTAGGAGTATGCCGGCCAATTTTTACGGTGGAGACAACAGCGTTGCAGATGCAGCCCAGCTGCAAAGAAAGGTGTAACATTTCAAGCCCTGTGAATTCACATTGCAGCGGTAATCCCCCTCTAAACACCTCCAGCTCATCACTGAAGGTGCTGTGAATGAGGTGATCCCTGTTTGCCTGAGCTCATTAAAACAGTAATTACACAATTGACACCACTGCGCAATTCCCTGCACCATTTTGCCTCGGAGGACCAAATTTTAACCATTAAAGGTTATTGACACGAGGCAAGTACTTCAATCCAGCACACAACAGATGGCCATTATGGTGCAGCAGTGTGGAGGTCTGAGGGTGGAATGCAAGGTTGTTTGTACTGCAAAAAATCTCAATATGTTTCTTATTTGTTCCCTTTTTTTTCTACAAGTGAAAACAAATGAACCGGATCATTTTTTACAGATAAAGACAACGACGTTTTAAACCGTACTAGAAAGAAGTGAAATGATCTCTTATAATAGCAGAAATCTTCCCTTCCAGCAGACAGAGATTGTCAGACTAAATAGGGCTTTTGCTGTTCGACCCTGGCTGGTTTGGGTAATTATGTTGTTGACAGCTTACAAGGATACAATGCGGATATTTCTCACAATGTGTCAAAACGTTTGGCGAGCCCCCATCTCTGGGAACTGTGCGCACCTAAGAAAACACCAGTAGCTACCTGCTGCCTCTGAATTGCCTTCGGAGTTTGGATTACGCACAGCTGAAGAAGACATCGCCTCGGCTTTGCTTGTAGCTGCTGAGAAGATCAAAGGGCTGTTTAGACTGAGAACAACGTCGACAATGAGAAAACCTGCCACTCACCGATAGCTAATTGAGGCTGAGAGTTAGATTGGCGCAGCACATGGTGTTATTAGAAATACGCGGCGGTTTATATTGGCGCAGACATTGGCGCACTGTGATCTGCTGGTCTCTTGGGAACTCTGTGGGTTTGCTTTTTTGTTGTTCTCAAGGGTCAGAGGCAGAGTTAAGTGAAGGGCAGGAGGTGATCTTTTATGTCCATCTCCCTCACGCCTGAAAACCTTATTTCTTCTAAACTGCCTCATGCTTTGACTCAGTATGCTGCTTGTTTGGTGCAACACAAGCCCTCTGACAGAGACAATTTATCACTGACAGTACTGCAGAATATGTTCCTTCCAAAATCCCTTTGACCACAGTTAGTTCAACTTTTATATTTTGGCATTTTTGCACAATTAACTGAGAAAAAAAACCTAAAGATTACATATTTAATCACAGGTTGGTAAAACAAAGAAAATCAGACATGTATGAAGTCCACTATTCCACGCAGAGAAAATCCAAGCCCATTCTACATTACCCACAAGAATTAGTTCAACAAAAACACATTTTGAGTGGCAACAGCATTTGTTCAGTAGTGAGCAGAAAAAGGTGCCAGCTCCGTTTCAGTGAATCCTTTTCCTAGCAGGATATTCAAGGGACGTCTGGATGAATCAAGGCATTCAGCCTCCGGGCTTATTCCCCTCCGTCCGCAACAGCTCGCCTTTCATCAGTTTTGACTTTTAAAACACTGTCTTCACATCCAAATGAGAAATATGGTATTATAAGTAACACCAAAATCCCAGTAAAGGCAGACAAGAGATAGTCGGGGCTTCAAGAGGATGTCAGCTGTCTTTGTGGGGAGTGAATCCTTGCTGTCTGATGGAGCAAACATATAAATAAGACAGTAGGGTACAAAACACAGCTGGATATTGAGCTTCTAGAGCAAAGAGAACTCTTCAAACAGCTTGAAATGCAGGTTTATATTCAGTTTGGCAAAGATTTTAGACTCTAATAAGTACTAACGTTGAGCCTAATATCTCTTTTTCAAGCACAAATTATAATTGTGGATATTAGGTCTACAAGTCTGCTAAAATACAGTCATCACCAAACAGAGGCACCGGATTAGCAGATACCCATGGAGCTGCAAAATGTAGTGAAGTAAGACTGCTATCAGAGCGAGGGAGAGAGCAGGAGCCCATTAAAGTCACATTACTGTTTGGGGCTATCAGGTTTCTGTCTGGTTTCTACAGAAAACAGGATATTTAAGAAACGTATAGTTCTGTTGAAACAATATATATAAGAGCCCCGGATTACTGTTAAATTTATCAGTTTGTAGTTACACTAAATCTCAGTGGTGGAAGAAGTATGTAGATCATACTTAAATAAAAGCACAAATACGATAATGTAAAAATACTCAATTATAAAAAAGTCCCTCATTGAAAAAGTGACTCAAAAGGACAGAGGTGTTTTCTGTAAGTCCCCTTTGTAATGTTGTAGCATAATTTCTATTTTTGGATTAATATCAGTGATGCATTATCGCTTCAGCAGCAATTTAATGTTGTAGTTGATCAAAGAGTTGCTAATTTGAGCTATTTAAACTACTTGACAGTATATACTGTGGTAGTTTAAAAGTAACTTGTAACTATCAAACACATGTGATGGAGTAAAAATATTTCCAATACTTCCTTTTTAAATGTAATGGACTACTAGTACAAAATTACACTAGATAACTTTGTTGATACCCAGAAGGGGAAACCATCCACAGTGACAAATAACAAAAGTCAGGCAGGTCAAAGCATGACAACATATGAAAAACATGCTGCCACAACAGGCCAAAAGGCCAATCATAAGGACCAATAAAAACCAGCAATAATTAAAAAAAATAGGAATTAAAAGAACAATACATATGAAACAAAACCTTACAAATCATGTCAAAGTTCACAACCCCTGTCTTAGGAAACAAGCTAGTATCACATGTCATTAAAAAGTTTCACAGCTGTGGGTTTTGTGGAGCACCTTCGCATCCATAACCGGTCACTCGACACACTTTTTTACTGAAGACTCTAAAAACATTCAACAGTGGATGACCTTCATGACCTTGAAGTATGGCTCTAACTCTCCTTGTGATTCTTTCACAAGAATCATCTCCAAATCATCTACTATCTCCAAAGGTTTTGGAGGAAAGTAAACGTAATTTAAGTAGTAAACACTTAACTATCTGCCTCAAAATTGCATTAAAGTACATTACAGGAGAAAATGTGCTTTAATTTCTGCCACTGTGAAAGCTATTAATGCATTTCCCTCGAGTCTTTGAAATATCTTTGTTTTCCCCTTGCTGGATGTCACACTGAGGTCTTTAGCTTCCGATAAACCTGACACACGTGTAACACTTTGCACGGTTGCATGCGCATGCCTGCAGGCCTGAGAGATGAGTCAGTGTCCCACAGGTCAACCAGGACTTTGTGCCGTCCACAGAGATCTGAGGCGGACCAGGAGGCCGCTCATCCGGCAGCGTGCCCTGACATCATCAACAAACGCCCCCATTTCATGTCAATACATGATAAACAAGACTCAATGGATTTCCATGCTGATGGCATCATGTCACACATTATAATAGCTCGCATGTAAACTCTTCGCCATCCGATGACAAAGCAAGTTATGATGAATTAAGACTTAATGGCTCAGATAACTTCATCATCCCGCTGGGCTTTGCACTCCGTGTCTGCTGCCCAAGTTTCCAAGTCCCCAACACATGATAGGAGAGGAGCGGAGAGGCACGCTGTGTTTGGAGGGGACTCGAGTTACTGTTGTGGGATCAGGCCTTTGCTGGATGCCAGTTGTAACAAAGAGAAGCAGCCCGGCAGCAAACCATTCCAGGGCAGTTTAGACAGATTTTATGGACTACTAATAGCCGTGAATGCTGGGGGAACTGGTAGATCTTGAATTGGTAGTGGTGCTTTTTTTTTTTTTATCCCCCTTTTTACATAAATGCAGGGATACAGTGAGGAATAAAGTGACCTAAAAAGTACAGAAAAGGTTTTAACCACCCTTTGAGAAGTAAATTTTTATAATATAAATGTATAGATTATATCTAATTTCTCTAAAGATGATAGAGGTTTTGCTTCTGTCACGCCATTGAAGAATAAGGCATACAGTGCTTTAGAGTACTGCAAAAGTAGCAATTTATTTTTTTTGTGTCAGTTATGTACAAATATTTAAATACAATATCAGCTTTCTTAGACAGCTTGTCTTCTTCTGAATACAAAATAAATAAATCTACACATCACATTATTATAAAATATATACACATTTCTTATCTGCAAAAGAGCAGCGGTTGCTCCTGCTGTACAACAAAACAAACTGAAGCCATGCCGGCTGAATACAGTGGAAATAATTTAGAGATAAACAATGGAAATTTGAAATACATAGCTATCTATTTAAGGTCGTCGCTCGTATTTCAATTCTCTGAGGCGACCTCGCTGAAGCTGATTTTCTCGTCGTTGGTGATGCTGTCCACGATGGAGGACAGACGAAGGAGGCTGGAGGACGCGGAGGACTCACTGGTTCCTGGACACAAAAAGAAATTGACTAATTACGCTTGATTCTTGGCGGTGATTTGTATTTTTCTTCATTGTATTGTCAAGTTGGACGTGTTTACCTTCTCTCTGGTTTATCATCGCTGCAGTGGAATGGTCAGCAGAGGTCGACCAGGTCTCTGAGGACTTTTTCCAAAGGTACTCATGACTGGACACCTGTAGAAACACACATCACATGTGTATCATATGTACATGTTTGTGTCAGTTACTGAAGAACATTTGTAGGCTAATACCACAACAGGCCTGCTATTTTTGACAGACATAAATGACAAAAAACCCCAACAAAGATTAACATTACAGGAAATATTAATAGAAAAACCTACGTTTCATTAGTGGCATCATTATCATACTGTAAGTCCCCAATGGAATAGAAATATCACAGTAATGCTGATAGATAAACAGACAGTAAACACACCATAATCTTATTATTAGTATCATACATTATAAGTCCATACATGATCTATTATGGGGATATTATTGATAGTGGGGGAGAAAACAGATCATAAAATCATCGTGTTGCTATTATTAAGTCATCTCAGCACACTGAAAGACTTTTAATGGATATCATGAGGATAGTGTGAGGATTTCTTTGTGTGGGGTTGGAGGCTATCCAGTAGCAGCTTACACTGTGTTCTTTGACGTTAATGTTGTAGGATGATCCGTTTGGCGTTTTCTCCTGCTCGTCCAGCGTTTGCAGCAGGTCCTGTAGTCTCTCAATGTAGCTTATGGCGCTGCGTAAAATCTCCACCTTGGGTAGCCTCTGGTTAGGGTTGGCCACGGTCTTCCTCTTCAGCGCGTCGAAGGCCTCGTTGATCTTCTTGAGCCTCCTCCTCTCCCTGAGTGTGGCAGCCTTGCGCCTGTCAGTCGGCGCTGACTTTCTCTTGCAGATCTTACAGGCCCACATGAGGCACTGGCCTTCGCAGTGCGCCCGGAGACCCGGGGGCGCAAGGACGTGCTCCTCCCCGCTGCTCTCCTCTCCGGTCTCGGACGGAACATTATCCTGGCCCGGTGACAGCGGGCTGTCATTGCCGTTGTACAGAGGAGACACCCCCGCCATGTCCAAGTGCTGTAGTGGTCCATGATCCCCTTCCTCCAAATAACGCAAATCATTGAAAAGATAAGTGTTGGTCTCAAAAAGGTCCATCATATTGTTGCGCCCCTCGCCTCTGTTTTGACAAGTGGGACTCTGGCATTTAAATAGCGCAGCAGGGACACAAGTCACCAGGCTTATATATAGAATGTGAAACTCTATCCAACTCTTTGGCTGTCACGCTGCATCAAGCATCTTTTTTTTTTCAATGGGTCTTTACAACCTAGTGACTTTGTTTAGGAAATAATATAAATTAAGGCCTTCAGAAGTTATTGAAATGTCACCTCAGGTTTTTATGACAGGTGCTTTAAATGTCTGTATGGAAGCACTGATATTTCCCAGCGCTTCAGCTGAGAGAGTGAAAGACATGACACTGATATTCTACAGATAACAGGGTAGAAATGAATAAGGAGAGGTACCTCTGTTGAACAAGACTTACTTTATAAGGTGGTATGACTTTGAAATGAATGATAATACAAACTCTATTAATGGCTTTTAAGATGAGTATAGTAAACCATTTGAAAGAACATCCATTAGGTTGTGAAAAATCCCATTGACTGGTGTATAACCTCCCACACTATTACTTGCTTTTAGATTAAATTCTTTTCAGCATTTCCAACATTTGACTTTCATGTTCCAAGGAAAACCAAATCCTTCCTGTAAACTGTGTGTGGTTCCTAAACCAAGGAAAGGAAAGTAAAACATGTCTTACACAGACACAGAATAGAAACACAATATCAAAGCTACCTATAACATATTTTCTCAGTGACCATGCATTGTCCAGATTATCCGATAATCCAATTTCCAGATCCCACACCTCAGTTGGGAACATAAAGATCAAACTTATGTTACTGAGTCATTAATTAAGGGTTCCTTATTTCATAAGAAAGGTCTGCGGCTTCCTCCATTTCTGATAAGCCATCATGGCTGCGGTTACAAATGTCATTAAGTTCTTAATAAATGTGTTTTGGCTCAGATGCCCTAAAGCTGCTTTCCATAGGGTAGGAGGTGAAAGTGTCCATTACCTAAAAAGACAAAGCAAGTTATACTGAAGGAGGAGAGCGGATATGTAGCAGCCAAATGGATATTTTTACAACCGAGCAACCTCAAAGTTACCCTTATTGATGGCTTATAAAACATTAGTTATGCCTTTTAAACATTTTATGAAGTATGCCTCATTAAATAGAGGTATATATCTCAAAGAGTCAGTTCACCCAAACTATAAAATTAAAATACTTCCAAAGAAAACTGTGGACAGTGCTTTTACACTTAATTTCAAGGAGAGTCAACACTAGTTGGTTAGATTGAAAATATCGCCTACAACGCTAATTACGGTAAACAATCGTGCCTATTGAGGGTATAATAGCTTCATATAGAGAAGCTATACGCACATCAGAAGCGTGCCTGTTTTAGCTGGCGGGAATGTTGCGGCCAATTGTAACTTGTAGAAAATCCCAACATAAATAGACTGGAATGTGCAGAGTCAAAACAGCTTTGAGAAATGCATGCATAGGATGGTATAAATAGCGACGTTCCTCATTCATCTCAGATTCATAAAAGAGATAAAAGCCTGTGAAGAGGTGATATATAGGCTGCTGCATTTTTTCTGCAACCTGAAAGGTCTACAATTGGAAGGTTCACATGAGGGAATGTGAGGGATTCCTATTTTTGTATGTCTACATGACCTTGTGTTATGAAATGAAACGAGATGGACTTGTCAAGCAGCCGCTTTAGACAAAGAAAGGCAAACACGCCTTCATATATTAACAATTCATAAACTAATAGCTGTCAGGTTATGTACGGATGGATGAACATGAAGGACGTTTTTGAATTTATCAGGTTTAAAAGCGACTTGAAGGGGGAGAGACACTCAAAGCTGAGGTTGTGTGTGGTGTGTAGTACAGCAGCATGCTCTTGCACAATCAGTTGTAGTGGGGTTTTACTTTTACCCTATGGATGTCTCTCCCCCTTCCACTCCCGTCTACTGTTACGTTGTTGTGAAAGGCAGAGGGTCATGGGGACTTTTTTCATTTGTCAGGGTGTCTGAAATACTACTACCAGTCAACATGGTGTCCCTAAGTCCTCTGACTGATGTATACTTGACTATAATGTGTCAGTTATGCGTATTAATACTGTATTTTACAGACCACAGAGTGGGAAAAGCCATTCAATAGGAGCTTCCTGGTTGTAATTCAGACATATCGTAACTCTCAGGACAATTGATACAATACAAGTGACAGCTAATGCTGACTACAAGGTTTGGAATAATGTGTTAATATTTAACTTTTTTGCCAGACAACCCCAAGTTGTTTTTCCAGACCTTGATGCATCTCTCTATATCTCTCTATATAAAGCAAGGAATCTCTGTCTTTCTAGAAACGTTCATGCAATCTACTTCATACCTGGTGGATGGATTGCTGGGGAAACGAGGAAGTGCAATGTGGATGTGTGAAGCTGTTTGGACAAGCAGTTCTAGAGATATACGAAGGACAAACTTATATACATACAGACATAAAGACAGACAGACAGATAGGCAGGTCCAGAAGAACAACTTGGGGTTGTACGGCAAAAAAGTTGAACTTGGTTCAACTTTTGCTGCAGTGCAACATCATACAGCAAGTTGCTATGTACATGCACACATTCCTGGTGAATTACTTTGTAACATGAATGCTGTATTTATGTTCAGAATGCTCAGAATGATAAAGAGGATGAGGGAGGTCACAATATGGCGCAGTGGACCCTGTGAGAACCTCTCCATCTGTGACTATCTGCAGGAGGAAAAGCTGCTGGCAGCCACAAAATCAGCAGAAATCCTCCTCGTATCTCGCCCTGCAACTCTCCGGCTGTCTGTTCCTGCAGTTATCAGCTTGTAAAATCTCGTTTAAAAACGTGAAATTGTGGTGTAAGCGGAGCTCTGCCAAAACTGTCTGTCCTGTCTGTCTGCTGAAACTGAACCTGCTCCACCGAAACTGGCGTTCAGGCGGAGCTCCTCTGAGAATAAAGATTATTATATACTCAGGGTTTGTGTGGCAACAAATGTATAGTCATATATAAATAAGTATAAAGATGAAAGACCTCCTGTCTTTTTCTGTGTATCCAAAGTTAGGATGGGACAGTATTTTTACCTGCATGTACATTTCTGTCTTTCAGACACTTGGACAAGTGCAGCACGAGGACTCTGCCCAAAAACATGGTCCAGACCATGACAGCCCAGCTGAAAATGGTGTGGGAGTACCCGCACACTCCCAGGAAAGTCCTGCAGGCCCTGTGACGAGCCCTGCTGGACTCCAAAGCGGAAAACCAGCAGCTGGCAGCAGAAATTACTGCTCTGAAGGAGCAGATGGCCAGTAGAGAGCTTAGCTGGGAGCAGAAATATCAAAAACTGCTTGATGACAAAGACATTTTGCAGAAAAGAAAAGACATGAAGGGCATGGTGAAGGCCGCAAATGACAGTCAAAAGCAGTTTGACAATCATCGCAGGGAGATGTACAAAGAAATGACACAAAAGCAGGAGGAAGTCCACTCCATGAAGAAACCTCTGCATCTCCAGAAACAAGAAATCATGAGGGTCATAAAGCATTGGACAACAGAGTAAGTGACCGCATTCTGTAAGAAGGAAAATAACAAAATCTCAGACGCCTGTGAGAAGAAAAACACAGAGCTGAAATGTTCCTTTGACCAGACAGTAACTGAGTTGAATGCAGAGTGGGAAAGGGTTTGTTCGACAGGTGGAGGTCATCACTCTGCCAAAAACTCTGCAGGAGGACTTGGAGAGAAAGGTGTGCCAGGTCACCCTTGAAAAGGCCACAATCGGTGACAATAAGGAGGCTTTTTTTTTGAGTGTATGGTGAAACTGAGCCAGAAGGAACTGGCCATCAAGAAGAGTAAGACAGAGTGGAGTATAAAATATAAAGCTCTGGAAGATCGACTCACAACAGAGGTGGCAGAAAACCAGCCAAGCTCGGAGAAAGTGCAGGAGCTGCAGAAAAAACACCAACAAATGGAAGGTGAATGGTGCCATAAAGCAAGCCGGATGGAGGAGGAGATCAAGCTCCTGACTCAACAAAATACTGAACTTCAGGTACGTCCCATAAGCTGATCATTTTGATTTGAATAATAAACTGTTGGATTCTAACACTTTGTTTCAGATTTAACCTTTGGACACAGAAAACTACTGAATTATATACTGTCGCTGTCTTTTCAGTAGCTGGCTGGACAAGGAGAAGGCAAAAATGAGAAAGGAGGAAAAGCAGGCCCAGAAAGGACGGGAAAGAGGAGGAAAGAGAGGGAGGAGAGAGAGAAGAAACACCCCAAAGGCCTTGTTCCTTATGATCAGTTTACTCACAGAAGGAGGCTGCAGGTAAACTGATCATACTGTAAAACAATACAATACATATGATACATAATACATACGATAGAAATGTGACAGCTCAGAGGTAAACTTAAGGGCTCATGTAGGGCATGTCACCAATTCTGCTTTTTGTTAACTCAAAAATATAACTGAAGAGCAGCACTTTCTCTCTCCCTGAAAGCAAGACATGCTTTAACACTCACGGGCTACTTTATTAGGTGCATCTGTGTAATCTATTGTATTGTTGCCTTAGGTTATTTTTTTTCTTTAATCATTTGGTTTTTTTAATCTTTTCGATGTGAAGCACTTTGCATTTTGTATGAAAGGTGCTATACAAATTAGGTTTTTTATTATTATTATTATTATTATTATTATTATTATTATTAGGTGAACACATAGGTATAAAACAGTAAAGCTTTTAAATAGACAATCTCCTTGATTAATTGCACTCAATTACTGTCACAAGAGCTACTCAAAGCATTCTTCAAGGTTCACATCAAGGACCATTCAGTCTTCCTCTTGATCATCTATCAGGTTCAGGCACTTCATCGAGGTAATAAATGGTCCCCGAACCTTTTGAAACTAATTCTGTTTTCTTTTTGATATCTAAGTATTTTTTAGGGGGGTCTCCTAGTCAGATATCAAATTCCGCCACTTCTGATGCTTGTGCAAACTTTTGTTTTCAAGCACCCCCAGCACCTCAAAAATGCTATGCCCAATTGCAATATCAAATCAAAATACTTACTAGTTCAAATGAATGAGAGAGCTGCATTCTTTCATGCAGAGTTAATGTCAGTCTGAACGCTGCCTGAGCAGAGCCCTAATTAACGATATTTGTTCCACCTGTGCAAGTCACAGTAAAAAGGCCTATTGTCCAGCAAGTACTTTTATCACTGAGACTCTCGTCAGTCAGTCTGCTCAATATAGGCCATTTTCACTGCAAACGTTCTGACTGATAATAGCAGGAAAAGCACAGGTGTAACTAATAACATTAACAAGGGCTCGTTCCTTTTAGGTGTGCCAGTAAGTCGTGTGTGCCAGCTTGCAACCTGTCTCTTAATAGTTATGTTTATATACTACTAATTTGCAACAGCAAGTTACAAAAGAAATGGGGGCCATTGTATTTTTTATTTCCAAAGGACTGAATATGGATGTATTCTTTGATTTTCAGAAAAAGGCTCACGATGGTGATACACCAGAGGCCGTCATTTATGTAGCATTAGTGATGTATAATCAATCATGCGCATAGAAACAAAAATGCTGAATGTACTTGAGTAAAATGCTTGAAATCTGTTGTCAGTTGTAATAGTAAGCTATAATTTCCAAGATATGTGTATTACATAAAATATTGCAAATGCATGAGATTTCCTATGTTTTGTTATTCAGAGGAGAGGTATTCTCAGGGGCAGTCACTTGTAGAAAACAATATAGCTTTTATTATTGGTTTGCTGTTTGTGAGCTTGCCATGCAGCAGAAATGATGTGTACAATGCTGATAGTGTGTGTGTGTGTGTGTGCATCTGAATTTTAAGTTGTTTTGAGGTATTGTGCTTTTTGTCATGTAATATAGATTTTGTATTCTATATTTACCATAGCGCTGCAACTTTCTCATTTTCATGCAAACGATGAGTCATATGAACAATGATGATACATATTTTATAAACTGTTTCTCAAAATGACAAATAAATAGTACATATATTAAAAGTAATCTTGACTTCAGCTTGTTATTGGCCGCAATCACCAGGCTGCCATTGAATGTACTCATTTTCAAGATGAATGGTGTCGTGTTCCTGCTGTGCCCCGATCATGTATTCTCTCCCCAGAACCACTGTGCATCCTGAACTGGACCATAAATCCACCGTCAGTGTCAAGGGGTTGACGCTTCAGCTGTCAAGGAGAATCATGGGATAGCCTGGGTAGAAACTCAAACTGGGGGATGTGGCCTCTCAGGGAAGGAGGATGAGGAGTCAGGATGGACTGCGGGAAGCGTAAATCTGCCTGGAATCCAAAGAGGCTTTGAGTCAACAGCTCTGTGTGTTTGAACACTGCATCGAAACAATGAAAACTTTATTCTCTTTCTTACCAAGAGTTAGATGAGAAGATTGATACCACTATGAGACCGTTAGCTTAGTTTAGCAAAAACGACTGGAAATGGGAGAACAGCTAGCTTTGTCTTGTACAAATTAACACGTTATGTCTTGTTTGTTAAACCAATACAAAACAAAAAGTGTAAAAACAAGTTGTCTGGGCAACAAACTGAGAGAAGATTGATACCATTATCAGACCGTTAGCTTAGTGTAGCATAACAACTGGAAATAGGAGAACAGCTAGCCCGGTCTTGTACAATTTAACACGTTATGTGTTTTTTGTTAAATCAATACAAAACAAAAAGTGTAAAAACAAGTTGTCTGGGCAGCAAACTGAGAGACGATTGATACCACTATGAGACCGTTAGCTTAGTTTAGCATAACTACTGGAAATGGGGGAACAGCCAGCTTGGTCTTGTACAAATTAACATGTTATGTCTTGTTGAATCAATACAAAACAAAAAGTGTAAAAACAAGTTGTCTAGGCAGCAAACTGAGAGAAGATTGATACCGTTATGAGACCGTTAGCTTAGTTTAGCATAACTACTGGAAATGGGGGAACAGCTAGCTTGGTCTTGTACAAATTAGCACGTTATTTCTTAAATCAATACATAACAAGAAGTGTAAAAACGAGTTGTCTGGGTAGCAAACTTATTTCAGACATGTCTGTGCACTAAACATTAGGCTAAATCGAGCAAGTAGAAGCGGGGGAAGCAGCTAGCCAGTCAGTCAGTCACGGACTTCCACGTTTATAGGGCTGGCCCTGCTGCTGCGGTCCAGCCAAAACGGAGAACTTTGGCAACATCTCAATATTCCCAACATTAAAGTGGGACATGATCCCAGTGTTGCCAATTTAGTGACTTTGTCTCTAGATTTAGCGCCTTTGAAGAGAAAAATAGCTAATGAAATAGCTAGTTACAGTCAGTTTAGTTTCATTTAACTTAATTTCTTTAATTTTTAAAAAATCTTGTGTGTAATTACGTCATGACGTCATAGATATGAAAATTAGCATGTGACGTCATCTATCAACATCTAGCGACTTCTCCTGCAGGTTTTAGCTACTTCCCACTGAAAATAGTCAGCAACACTGCCTGATCCCAGCAGGGACTGTCAGTATCTCCTCCTGTGGCATTCAGAGATTCAAACATGTTTTCTTGGGTGAATAATTGATTAGGTGTAGGGGGTAAACTAAAAAAGAGATAGTCACATATACCAGTGTGCCACAGATTTATTCCAATTATATTGTATCCTTGGAAAAAGAACAAAGTCATTCAGTATTGTTGATGTTTTTTTCAGTATAATTCAAAGATGTAAATGCACTATCTCTGTATTTTAAGAATAAGTAAAAGATTAATGACAGTTATGTTGCATGATATCTTCAATTGTCTATTGAAATAAGTGTAATAATTAATTAATAACTAATCATATTGATTAAATAGCATTAATCATACCTTGTCAGTCACTTATCCCAGGAGTGTAATTATAAGCTTGTTTGGAACTTTATCATTTACTGTAGTTTCTCTGTTGACACTTTTTTAATGCAGATTTTTTGCTCTTTTTAGCTAATTTAAACTTTTCAGACAGTCTCCAAAAGCCCAAACTCAATGCCTCATGTTTTCACTTCACATTGGAGCCTGTGTCCACAAGTCATGTCCATGTGATTTTTCTCTTTCCACCGGGTGTTGGAAGTGGATCCACTTAAGACTGGTGCTGACATGGAGGTCACAAACAGAACTGTTAATGAACATGAACTGTAGGACCCCTTCTCTCTAAGCTCTCCACCCCCTCACACACCTCCTACCCCCCCCCCCTTCCTCCCTGGCTTAGCTGGACCTTCTGCCTAAGACAGGCTGCACACTCATTGGGCTGTTTTAGAGGAAACTCTGAGCACCGTGACGGACACACCGTATATAACCCAGCTCCACACCTGGGATATGAATTAGCCAATCAGGGGTTAAGTACCCTGGTCATGGGCCCGATGACAATGCCTCACCTGGGATCGCCACCTTTTAACCTGTGGGGTCACCAGTCCACTGACTCAGACTGCAAAGAGAGGCTGGTGCATGAGCAGAAAAGAGAGCTCATATCTCAATAAAGTTATGTATTTTAGCAGAAGACTTCGGGACGCTAATGACAAATATTTAATCAGATTTTCATCAGAGGTTGATTCAAAATGCAAAGTAAAAGAAGGATGGATTATTTCAGGAGTCTCTTCATTGCTATTCTCATGTTTTTTCTACATTTAGGCTAATAAAGAGTAATAACACACGCAGGACATCTTTATAAATCATCCAAATAAAGATATTTATTTTGTATGCAGCTTTGTTTAATCGTGTCTCAAAGGGCAGAGTGTGATACAGACCATCTGTATGCATTTGTTTGATACTCACCCCGAGACCACAGTGTCGTCCTGTTGTGTACCAAGATGGATGTTCACAATTTAAAGGTTATGGCTGCTGATTTTCTATATTTTTCTTATTGTCAACAAATCCCTATTTACAAGTATTGTGAGTGTATCCAAAGCCTGATATATCTTATAACTCCGTGACGTAGACCTCTGCTGTTCCAAAAACTATTAAAAACACAAAAGTCTATAAGCCACACTGCTGCACTGGGTGACATGTCCCTTCACTATAAAGAGTTTGGACACATTAGTTTGTTTAGAAACAGCTCTAAATTATATTGGTCACGTTTTCAGTCTCCGGAGAGTAGTTCTGTGTAAGGTAGACACCGCTGACCGTGCGCAGGAACACGGTTCCGCTCATAGAGCTTCGTGGATACGTGATACTTGTAAGTAGGATTGTTGGTGTGGCTCTGCACATGAGATTTGTTGACAGTAAGAAAATTATAGAAAATATCCAACCATAAACTTTAAATAATATGGTTACCCTATTTCATATTCCAGAGAGATACCGGTTTTAGGCTGTTCAACCTGTTAGAGTTTGGATTGCAACTTTGTAGCTAACTAGCTACTATAGTCTTTCAATTTGTTGTTCCCAAGATTTCAAGCTAATTTGGTTATTGTTCTTTGATTTAATGTTCTAACTTAATGTTTGTGTTGCAGTAATGTTAATCTTCTGGTAGAGCTGTTGTTTTTGGAAGTTCAAATGGAAAAAGCAGGTAAAGCATTTGTAATTATTTGTTTGAATTCAAAATCCACAGGTGATAAGCACAAAAGGCACAGCAAGTGTTGCCCTATCTGTAAACTAGTTCACTATTTGCTAACGCTAAACAGAGATAACTAGCTAGCTGTGCTGAGAAGGAAGGTAAGCTCCCTCTGTAACACAAAGCTGGTTTGAAGTAACGTTAGCTTGTCACTCAACTTAGCTGAATGAACAACCACGTTAATTGGAAGGCCATAACCAAACAATGAACTGCAATTCTCCTCCTCTAGTTACTCTACTTATAGTTTCAAAGCAAAAACAATTTAATTGTCATACCAGTACACAATTAACAGCACTTTGAAGAGACAATCTTTAAAAAGAGAAATGCTTCTCTATTTTTGCTTCACTCATTTACTTTCCAGAGATTACTTTTGGTCAGTGACAAGATATCTCTCGCCTAAAACGTGCTTGTGCCTAGTTCTCCCCAATCTTCTTTTAATTCCAAACCAATTGAGGCAGAAAATGGATTATGTTACAATAACATGAATTGGACATGCTATTGCCTTTACTTTACCACATAGGAGGGTTATCAGTGAAGTTTAGAAAGGCAGCAAACTAACTTTAAAGTTGAGAATGCATTTTGAGTTTCAGCTGAAAATGAAAAACCTTTCACTGCTGAAAACCACTTTGCAGAAGTTGGAAATTGGGCTGGTTGGAAGAGTGCCATGCATAGAGCATTTTCAATTTTTTTAACATGCAAATCTCACAAAATTCCAGGACACTACACTCCATATAAGAATCACTTTTGAAGGCCGTAAAGCATTTCAATGTATGTTTACATCAAATGGTATAGTTTATATTATTTTATAGTTGTTATTGTGTTATTTTGATGATGTATAGTACAAAAACTCGTCTAGACATATACATAAATGCATAGGTCTGCATCCTTAGAGCCTTCCTGCACAGGGCTGGAAGAGAGCCAGTCGATCACGCAGAGGCTAAAGCCTTGCACAAACAATGGCTGCCTTCCTTGGTCCAGCCAAGTTGTGAGACAATCAGGGGCAGCCAGTATCACTACCTTTACTGTCTGTATGATAGCATCTCCCACTGAAAACACAGCTAATCTTTTTGGCCTGGCTCCCTCAAACTCACAGCCTAGACTCAACGGTGGTCAAACAAAGTGGGGAGTAACTGTCTCTTGAGCTAAGTTAACAGACGGCTCCTCTCACTCGTGCCCTGAGCTGCGGGTTAGACGGAGGGCTTGGGTTTCAAAGGCGGACGCTGATGGCATCTGCCTTCTCTCTGGTGGACGACGCAGGGATTCAGTTCAAAGGCTGAGCGGCTGAAATGCATCAATTAACGAGGGAAAGAGCTTGCTAACTTGCCCGTTTGCCAGCTAACTCTCTATGACCTCAGAGCATTACATTATGAGGTATGATGAGAGTGTTGCACACTGGTCAGGCAACGTCAATAGCCCCTTGCAAATGGACTGGTATTGATGGACTGGCTTAAAGGGTTATTCCTGCAAATGGATGCAAAGAATAACTCACTGATTAGCATCGAGAAAAGAAAACACCAACAAGCCTAAAGGGCAAGCATATTTTACCAGCTGTTCGCATACCAATTTCACCATTATTTCAACAGGTCTCCGTTGTAATAAACGGTGAGAACGGCCCTCTACAGTTTATCACCTGACAGTCGATGGTGATTTAGTTTGGAGTGATCTGAAGGTCCCTTCTGATTGATTCTGTCCCCATTCAGGAGAGTGATGGATTAGTCTCTTTACTGTTCAGTGTGCATGTGTTGTATGGTGTGCATCCCTATCTGCCTAGACAGAGCCACTGATAGGGATTTAGGCTACATCCACACTAATACGTTTTCGTTATAAAACGCATAACTTTTGCTACGTTTACGCCTAGCGTCCACACTACTCTGGCGTTTTCTAACCCCTATAATGGAGACTTTTGAAAAGGCTGCTGAGCCCATTTTAGTTTGAAAACTCCGGGATTGCGTTTTAGTCTGGATGGGCAGAAACTTTTGAAAACGATGACACAGACACCCACGTTCGCTTCCTGATTTGGTCTCATCAATTACAATGTGTACTTTTCTGATTTGTCAGCCTATCGTGACCCTTTCCCAGACAAAAACAAATACCAGTTTTGGCTACCAGTGGTTAATTTAACATGGATAATAAATTACAGACATTGCTGGCCTTGTTGTCCTGTATTTTCTGCAACTAAGCAACCAACCGCAGAGCAGACAATCTGCTTCCTGTTTACACTGATGCGCGAATTCCCAGTGTACATAAATGGTCATGTGATATGCATTTTCGGGTGTATTAGTATGGACAGAGATTCTCTCTGAATCAAATGCTCATGTGTATGGAGATTGTTTTCATTTTAAAACGCTGTTTTAAAATGGAAACGTATGAGTGTGGATGTAGTCTTAGAGGGGGCACTGGCCTTGACCCAGCAGCAGACGAAAGGAGACCTCTTGTCTGGCCAGTGAGGTGAAACATTGACCCTGTTGCCCTCTGTCTGGCCTTCAGTGTTTCACTCCAGCTCTTATTCATGTACTTTTTGACAAGCGCCTCACATTGCAGGGTAAGCATTATGTGAGACATTTTTTAAAAGTGACTTTCATTGCACAAAGAGAGTAGAAATCAATCCAAATCAAAAGAAGAGTGTTTTTCTTCTGAGTCTGATGGTTTTTTTTCCAGCATTGCTTTGATGTTGCAGCCTGTAAACGATATGGTGGAACATCGCAATCATTAATATCACACTGCATCTGGGAGTCGGGGATGTAGCCAGTGATAACACAGAATGAATCCAATCATCAGCGAGTGTGACTGTAGCCATGGCAACCTCTGTGACAATGATCCACCAATATTAGTTTTTCCTGAAGTGTCTGAGCCTAGAACAAAGCGTGTTTTGTTACAATGAAAATTAGACTCTTGAATAACAACAACAGCAGACTTTGGGGGGGATAAAGTGCCTGGCTCCAAGAGAATCTAATAGGATATTGATGAATGTCAGTGTTGACGAGTGAGAAGAGGGGAACCGCTGCGCTGTATAATTGGTTATATGGGTTCTATCATTAAAACAACAGATAGCAAGGGCACCGAAGCTTTGGCTAGATGCAGGCAATAACATGATAGCTATAAAGCCACAGTGGGTAAAGAACACAGCCATGTCTGGCTCAGCCATTACCGAGAGCCTTTGTTATCCAAAACCCATGTTTGATCCTGTTGATACACAAATTTAGTTAATTTGACCCTTCTTCCAAAGGCGTGTCATCCAAAGTCAACATCATTTGACATGGACTTTATTAGATACTTTCCTTTTTTAATGTCTGTAAGTCCTCTTTAGTACTTTATATACTGCAGAATTGATTAGTTAATGACTCGATTAGTCAAACTGACAACAATTTTGAAGTCATTTGTCAAGAAAAAATGCAAAACATTTGCTGGTCCCAGCTTCTTAAATGTGAGAATTTGCTGCTTTTCTGTGTTTTATATAATTGTAAACTGACCATTTCAAGGTTTTGAAGTGTTGGTTTGATAAAAGTATAAAAGTAAATGTCATTTCATGCATTAAAGAATGAATGAGTTAACTGAAAAAAACAAGCAATTATTAGTTGCAGTCCTAATTCTTATGTTTATGTTATGAAACTGTTCATCAAAGAGAATAAATACTACATAAATAATGACTATAGATGATGAAAGAAGTGGTAATTCAAAAGCAGTTCACTTTACAATGCAGTCAATGTAGAAAATATGGGGTAATCGATGGGATATCGTCCTCATTTTGACTCAGATCTCCTTTTGAATCCACTTCTCATGTCTCTTAGAGCTCCTTCAATTTGGGAAAGCAGTAAGAGATCATGTCTTTAACCTGGTTGTATCTGATCAGTGAATCTCTAGTATACCTTTACATGCTAATTGCAGTCACCCCCAAACATACAAATGTAGTTAATATGAAGTTTCAAATCAAAACATCTTTTGACATGGGCTTTGTATGGTCACCTCCACCAGTCCTCTTTATTATTGTAATGAGAGTGTTATGAAACTGTTCATCAAAAAGATGAAATACTGGAGCATGTCATCCAGACATAATGAATATTTATGATAACTGAAGTGGACACTCAAAAGCTGTTCATTTTTTACAATGCAATCAATATATGACAAAATATGACAAGTCCAATATTGAGTTGGATCCTCTTTGACTTCACATCTTAAGCCTTTGAATGCTTAAAATCCTAAGTGAACTTAATAAACATCTTTAATATTTGTACATGACATGTAAATTGCACTTGCCCACAAATAAACAAGTACAGCTATTAGGAACCTTCTTCAAAGAATCCAATGTCAACATCAATTGACACAAGGTTTTATTTTCATTTTATTTTCCTTCTCTGTACATCTATAAATCCTCTTAAGTATTTTATGTGTTATGAGACTACTCATCAAATGAACGGTATATATGCTCAAAACCTCTATTTACTATGCAATTATTGTACAAAATATGAGCAAGTCAAGTCCCCTTTTGAAATGTCTTAAAGCTTAAAAAATATTTAATTTGGGAACCCAACAAGAGTTAATAGCTAGATTTTACTAGATCTTTGTACATTACGTGTAAATTCCCAAACAACCAGCCATCCCTTTACATTCAAACTACAATATTTATGACTGTCTGACTTGCCTGACAGCAATAAGCAAAATATGAGTCACAATTGATCCCTATAATGTTGATAAATGGGCTTAAGGCCATTTAGCCCATCGATATGTGTGTGGCCCACAAAATGTAAGACAATCTGGAGATTCCCACTTTTGACACATGCATGAATTATTCTCAACAGGTTGCTCTCCACAACCAAAACCCTCCGGACTAGCATTACTGTCTAAACACAGGAGATGGGTAATTGAGCATTGATGATTGCGTGCTTGTGTCCGTGTCAGTTAAAAATGTGTGTGTTTGCTGCATGCATCATCCCCGAAATGCAGCAAGGCGTACAGCAGGCATGGTTAGCATTTTATTCTGGCGGCGTGATGTTGTTGCTGGTACGCAGCTTCTTCACGTGCGGGGAGAGAGTCGGCTGAAAGCAAACAAGAGACCGAGGATCAACTGTCCCGTCTGAGTTGCCACACACATGCACGTGCAGACACACATGCAGACGCAAACACACAAGACTTACGCCATGCCTGGTGCCATGTATTTCACTGGCCCTGAAGGTCATCACCACCTGTTTGATACTATAAAAATTCTAGTGTTACTGTTGTGGAAGTTATTGGAGATAGAGTTTCATTACGTGTGTGTGTGTTTGTGTGTAATAGTAGTGCAGATGCATGTAGGAAAATAGGCAGGTGTAATATTATTGATAGGGGTGCATCACTCTGCACTTTTAAGCTATTTCACGTCATCGTCATATGGTGGGAGATAGCCAGAAAATAATTTATTGAGACAATGTTTTTGCAGAGCAAAAAGATTAATGAAGACTATAATGAGTAGTAATCCACTGCAGAAATTAATTGTCCATCTAAAATAAAGTTCAACACAGGCCTGCCAGCTCTGCTCACAGATAGAAAATCAATTGCTGTGAGAAGAGAATATGTTTTTACAGAGAAAGTCCCTGGCAGAGGTTTTAGGGGATGGTTACCCTTAATGACTTAATCCATGCTCAGTCTCAGTGGCCTTAGCCTTTTGTGTATGTGTATGTGTGTGAGTGTAATCCTCGCTGTGAGATGGGAGCCCAGAGCTGACCTCACTGTTTGGTTTCACAGTGTCTCCGGGGGCCCTTGGAGGTTCTGGGGCCGGTCCTTACAGCAGAGCGGTCTGAAACGCTTACATGCAGGCCGGGGTCCGCTGGGAACACCGGCCTCGGCTCCTGTTACCGCCGGGTTAGTCACGCTCTGTGAGATTTATGTGTGGAACAGTAGTGAGGGTTTGGGTTGCACGATACCACCAAAGTGTCGCGATAATAATCCCCAGCGGTATTGAACTTGTAATACCAAAGATGCCCAAGTATTATAATTTTGTCTATAAGCATTCAAATATACGGTGTGACCAACTTGTGTCAATGTCAGCCCAATGTCAATATAGATACGTGAACACTATCTGCATTGAACTGATTTTCAAACTTTATGACTAAAACGTATCTGCTTTCTTTTACTTAATTCCAGGCACAGTTTCTGTCGTCAGATATTCTAAATTATTCAAAGAAAGTGTGGTTCAATTATATCTTCCACACTTTAATTAACACCATGTCAGCCTTCTCCTCCAAATGGCCTTTCAGTGATAAATAATAAAAAGAAAAAAAAAATACTGCAAAGAATTCACAGTCTAGTCAAACTCAACACATTTTAATAATGTGATGAACTAGAAATCCTCATTAAAATACTTTTGGAGAGACTTCTTGTACGCTTGATTCAAAAGAAAAAACCCATTTCATCAAGTTATATCTGTTCATAACGGTGTCCCAAAGCCTTTATCTATATTGACATTGGGCTGATGTTGGGCTGATTTCCTCAAAACAAAATCTGCCAGTGCGGTAAAAGACAGTTTCCAACTGAAATGAGTTTTTTCCAAGAGTTTTTTCCTATCTTTCAACAAGAATGAAAAAATGTCAGTTTAGAGACAGTAATCGAGAAAATCAAGAAATCAAAATGAATTGTAAACGGGCGAAATAATCATACTATACTCTTTTTTTTTTACCTTTTCTTTGAAGAAAATTACACTAAATTATGGACAAAAATAACTAAATAAGAAGTATGGTCTCAGAAAAAGAGCTGATACTGTTTGTGTCAATTTCCTTAATGTGTCTTGTTCTGAAATATGCTTATATAGTAAAGGTTTGATGTCATGTCATTCACATAGGGACTTTTTCAATCTGCCTTCTCTCCATACACTTCAACACTATCTATATCCAGTGATATCAGCAGAGTCTCCTTAAATCTAAATGTGGTAAATGACAACTGGAACCTCATTATGCATTGTTGATTCTATAAGCTGTTTACTCTGCATTGGTACAAATGGCGTTGGCAGGAAAAACACCTCGAAACACTTCAACGTCAACACATTCTTCAAACATCATAAATTCCTTCATTAAATTTTTGCGTGAACCGCATCACCAACCCGAATTCCTGCCTAATCTGCAATCAGAGCAAATATTTCCAGAATGTCCTCTTCATTTTTTTCTCCAAGCAGCGATTGAGATATTGCTCAATAAAAGCTTTCACGCAGGGAAAAACATCTGACAAACTTATCTTCATGAGGGTGGACCACACAACAAGATAACTGGATGTGTGGTGGTCGTTTTTAAAGCAAGCACTTGTCCTGGCTGACATTTGGACAGGGCGCTGGTTAATGTGTTGTTTCACACTGTTTAGCGTTGATAGGGTCCGCTCGTGGTGTGGATGGAGCCAGGCAGGACCACCTCTCTGGTGGGTGACCCTGGGTGCTTGGGGCAGGGGGGACAGGTGGAGCGGGACCTCCCATACTTAACCGTGGACCTCCAGTAGAGAATATGTAGTCCTGTCTGCTCAGGTGGATTATCACATTGGGATTTTGTATGTGTTTAACATATTTTTTATGAGTAAACCAGAGTTTTTAATGCACAATTTCCCCATTTTTCACCCAGCGTAAGCTATATAAATTTTCAAAGGTCAACTGCAAAGTTAAATTGTTAAGGTACGGCTTGTTTCTAGTAGCAAGAAACTTATTCTCCTAATCATAAAACATGTTTTTCAGATATTAAACACCTACTGGTTTTTGTATTTCTCAACTGCAAGTGTTGGCTAAAAGCTGTGTTATTACACCTCAATTCTTCATGTAGGAGGGTTTAGCATCCCTGTGCTAGATTGCAGAGACATAAGGGCTGCACACACACACCCCTGCATGGATGCAGACCACAAACAGGCAGCATAAACAATGCAGAGTCTGCCTTGTGTTTTATCTCCTTGCCACCCACAGTTTACGCCAGCGGGGAGCTGAAACCTTGCTCTGCCCGGGGTTCATGTGTAAGCCCTCCAGCTAATCACCATACCCAAGCCCATCACAAAGCATGGCTCCAGCCCATTAGAACTAAACCACCCTCTGGCTCCTAGTCAAATTATCAAAACACAAACTGTAACTTTAAACTGCTATTAGACATCATTTCAGTTTCCCACCAGCCCAGTTCCGCTGCCGGCTGAAAATCAAGCCAGCCTCAGTCTGTGTTTTTGCCCCTTTGGAGAATTTCAGACATTGTTTTAAGAGAGCAGCGCTGATGTTTGAGACCCTCACGCTCATTTGGACATTCTTTGTGAGTGAGGAGTTCCTTTGGGGCCAATGTTTGAGTTTTGAGTCATTTCTTCACGCTTCTCGAATGGAAAGAAGACAGTCAAAATGATGAACAATAGGAGGAATGGAGTCATCTTGGACCAGTGATTGCACTCTTTTCCGTTCTGCTTTTCTTTGGCACTTAGACACACCAGTGTCCAGGAGTGACCTGCATGACCCATTCTTAACAGTACTTGACAAAGGAATGCACGTCTTTACTCTCTGCTATTAACACCCCGAATTAATCACTGTAGTCATGATTCAGTCCTGTGAAAGAGATTATTCAGCGACGACTCACTGATTCCAGAGCTGCCCCTCAACTCTCCTCCCACCTTCTCTGTACTGGATCGAAGCAGATGAAAGGCAACGTCAGTGGTTGTCAGTGGTGTTTGTCGAACATGTTTTTCTTGATTCCCTCTCCCCGTGTGGTCCCCGTTGGCCTGCTTTCAAAAACAGCCTCCCGAGCCTGGGGAGAGGTGGTGACTAGGAAGAAGGAGTTAATCACAGCAGCTGAGTCTGTACATGTCAGAATACTGATCTCACTGGGAGCACCACAACATGAAGAATTTTGATCCCGTCTTGTACCTCGCCACTGAACACAGCCCGCTGTCCACTGAAACGTACAACACACTGGTTCAAATTGGTTGTACTAGTGTTATAATACGTTGTGCTTGCTTGAGCCCAAAGGGTGTAAGATTTTCTAGACCTGCGGAGACCAATTATAGTCAAAATTTGGAAATCCTTTAAAAGAAACCAAGTCCCCCAAATTGATCGAGCAAATATGTAGTTTGACCAAGTGCCGTCCAGAATGACACATAGGAGCGTTTTCTAATCTGGCGCCCCCTATCTGCAGTAATCAGCAGGACAACATCGTTTGTCTGCGCTTTTACAAATCACTGTTAAAAAATAATGATGTTTTATGATGTGACAACGCTGTGGTTAAGATCTGGTTAGGTTTGACCACAAAAACAACGTGATTAGGGTTAAAATTATCGCTTTTTTAAGGTTAGAGAAATATGCGGTGTGGTTTAAGATTCAAGATTCAATAAACTTTATTGTCTGTCACATAGTAACAAAATTCCTCTTTCACATGATTCAATCAAAGACAAAGGTAGACAAACGTAACAATATCAAAGTAGAAACAGTAAAAACATCACAGTAAAAAAAGTTATGAATGCTAACATCAATACTGTTAAAGGACAAGTTTAGTTGTGAATATCTGTATGTGCCTCAAGTCCTCGCTGTTGGAAATGTAAAAACTAAGAGTCCAATTGTTGGGTTAATGCCTCCATCCACCCCTCCTCCTCCATGTGACGTATACTGTATATATATATAAATACATATATACATATACATTATACATACATATATATATATTGTATATATTTTTCTTGGGAGGACAGCGTTTTAAAAAAAAAAACAAAGAATATGTAATAGTTTTTTTATGTGACTGCAGCAGGTGTGATGACTTTTACAAAGTGGAAATTACCCAGTAAACATTGATTTTACTGCAGGTACCTAGACAGATATAGCTATAGACGTCAAGATTAAAACCAAACTAGATTTGGTTGACAAGTGTTTTAAGATGTCTGGATTACATATAACCTTTGTTTCAAATGCATTTAATTACTATATTTCAACATGTAATTAGGACCTACTGCACACTGAAATATAGCTATTAAAGACTTGAAACAACAGTTATATATAACATTGATGTCTAAAAATCTTTTTCTTTGGAATAAAATTTAGTTCTGTTTTGACTCGGACAGCCCAGGCATATTTTAAACCTCAAATCACCAAATCATAACTCACTGTATACTTAATAAAAATGTCTTGTCTTTTGTAAGTATGCATGATATGTTTGAATAATCCCATCTTGTGTTATGTCCAAACCCAATACTCTGTTGTAGGAGGAGGAAGTACAAATAATCTGCCAAGCCTGGCTACTTATAATTGACTCTAAAACAGCTTTAAGCTCTGGTGGTTTTCACATTTTAATTAATGCTGCTCATCTGCTGCAACTCAACACGCATTAGTTCGGAGCACCAGAGCTAACAAGCTACCTGGAACTTGAAATTACTCATTCACTACTCCCGCTATAGAAGACACTCAACAGTTTATAATGAGCAGGATTCGGAGGAAGGTAGCCTGGGATGGTGGGTAAAAGGGGAGGAACTACAGGACAACCTGGGTAAACACAACAGGGTCATCCAGGGTTCAAACCCAGAAAACTTCCCTCATCTTCTTTCCTTTCATTTTCTCTTATATTCTCCCTCGCTCTATGAAGAAACTCTTAAATTCAGTTTGCCTCCCACAAGCTCACAACCCTTTCTCACCTCTACCGGCTTATTTCTTCACTTCCTCACATATACCTTTAAACTTTTCCATTACAGTGATACAGTACCCTGCAGAGTTGTATCTGATATACGACTATTGCATCTGAATATTAAAACGCTACGTGTGTGCACATGCTATTGAAACCTATCGAGCCAGGTGAGATCTATCCTCTGAGACAATCCTGGATAGAATGTGTGGAATTTCCAAAAAAACCCATCTTCCCCCTGCAATGAGTACAGAGATGATTTGCACTCATGCAGCCCCAGCCTTATATCACCGGGAAGAAGTCTTCACTTCACTTCACTGTGCCCCAGGAGTTAAAGTTACATGATGAATGACAGGGCAATCAGATCGACTTTCCAAATGCAGCGAGACACTGCCGCCCTTGAGACAACGATGGAGGAAGAATTGTTTCACAGCCAGGCCAAAAGGACATCCAGATAAAGCCGAAGCGGATATGGAGTGTGAAACGTAACAATAGATAACAACTGATACAATACGGGGTTTTTTTTTTTAAGTGATCGTGCTTTATCTCCTCGGAGTAAATTGGTCTTCATAACCTAATTATCCCTGAGAAGAATATGAAGAAGAGTGAGGGGGGGAGGGTGTATGGGGGGGTGGGTTGGGGTGACGGGGTTAGAGGGGATCGGGGTGTCACTGCTCCGCTGAGCCTTCATTGAGCGTTTGATGGATGCTCTGTAACCAATGGAGATAGAGTGCCCCCATAGCCGGGGCGAGCACACAATCTTCTCAGCAGATTAACTCCCATTGATTTATAGAGATTTACCTCAGGAAAGAAAACAGCTGGCAAAAGGACAAATACCAGAACTGGCAAGGCATAAATTCAAGAGGAGAAGAGGCAGCTAATTTGTTAAAAAGATGATTCGTATCACCGTAAAAGCAGACAGGGGATAGAATTACTGAGCAGTTCAAGACATTAAAACAAGCGGGCAATGTGATCAAGAAAACAAAGCGTTTAATAACAATCGCTCCTTTTCTGACAAATCCTTAAAGCAGAATTACGTTCTTGGTCATTTGGGGGCAGCAGAACAAGCTGGAAGTACAACATCTGACGTATTATCACCTTCTAAGAGACACATAGCAACATCAGCATTCATTCGTTTTCTGTCCAGCTGATGGATGTGAGAGCAATATTCATTCTCCTTTTAGCCCTGCGCTCCTGAGAAAAAAATATTTGGCTGTTTATCTTGCTAGATGCTCGGCTATGAAAGCTCAGCGGTAACTTTGTCTGGCTGCTGTTCGGTGCTGATAGCGTACAGGTGGTTTATCAAAGACTAACTGCCTTCCCCTGTTGCTGAATAAGCAGTTAGTCTATGGGCCTCAAAACCAAAACACGAAGCTAAAACAGGCTGAAAAGGTTCATAAAGTCACAAAGGGGGAGGAGACGCTGATTCCAGATGTATTTTTGCCACTGTAAACATTTTATTGTAATAATTTCCTCAATGTTCCATCAAAACACAGGAGTATCCTGGATAATTGTTTATGACCATCAGTTTTAACCATTTCAACTTTTTAAAAATGTTTTTTTGGAATGGCAGATTGCTCTAAATACTCTAAATATCCATTGTCCTCAGCAGTTGGTATGGAGAAGAAGCCAATCAAAGGTGTAAATTAATGTGGTAGGAAATTCAAGACACCTTTTTTGTTTCAGATGGGAATAAAACATGACACCTTAGTTGCCGAATTCATCCAAAATTTAAACACAATTTATCCAAAAAGGGTTCAACTAGTCTGTGGATTAATTATCTACACAGTGTAAACTTTAGCTTCCACACACTACAGTTAAATGCTCGGTAACTGTAGTATGTTCGTACACAGGTTTCAGCTTTTTCTAAAAGAATTATATATTTTGTAATGCAGTTGTTCATCTTTCATACTGATGATTCAACTGGGAATGTTTAATGTCCATCAAAGATGAAGGGAAGTTAAGGGAAACTGCAGAACTGGGTGATAATTCTCTGTGGGTTCATCATAGGAGCGACACCTGTAACATTACACATGGTCATTTGATCCATTGTTAATATAAAACATATTGCGCAGTGCAGCTTTTAACTCCTACCGATCGGATAACTGCTGTATAAAGCCAACATGTCCAAATAGGCTTTATTCTTATCATGTGTGAAATGGCCTTGCTGCTAAGTACTGATTTCACAATTTTATCTAGGACGCTAATAAACCTGCCAGAGGTTAGAGACGTCTGAGAAGACTGAATAATTCAGACTCTGAGAGGAAGCTATTAAGTATAGATTATCTGAGGAGTTGAAATCAGGTGAGTGGAGATAAAATGTTAGAATCAGACCATAGCTATTGAGGAAGAAACCTGTATTGGATTCATTTTGGACAAAAAGAATAAAGCTATGTTTTGTTCAGTCATATCATCTTTCCCGTCCCACACACACACACACACACACACACACTCACAGAGAGAAAGAGAGAACATGTTCCTATTGCTTCTCCTCCGCTTCCCACTATTAACACCACTCCATTAAATTGAAATATCAGATGTAGCCCTAATATGAACACAGCTCCCATGACATCAGCTCCATGTTTTGGCCAAAAAGGCCTGAATCTTTGGCACAAAAACATCCACCCAGCATGTGTCTTATTTTTGTAGGCTTAAAGGCAAAAGTGGAGGTTCAGTAACTAATTACATTTACTCATGTTACTGTAAACGATCAGCTTATCAGGCTTAAAATTGTGCTTCAAAGACTTTGAATCGCAGTATTTCCTTTTTATATAAATTTCCCTACATTTTAAACTGCATCTATCACATCCATAAATGTTGTCAATTCTTCATGAACATCAGAAATTAAGAAAAATGTGCTTTTTTGTGCACTGTATTTCACATATTCTCAACTCCGATTTAAAAAATCTCCCTTTTCAAGAGAAAGATGACGCCCAACATTGATATATTCCTAAAAATATCACCTCTATTTTTACTACTACTTAAATTAAAAATGCAAAAAGCCACTCTAGTAGGACACTGTAGTGCTGTTAAAACCATCATCCATCCACAGAAGTGGTTTTGTCTGGTGACTGGCTGATTCAAAAGCAAACCCCCCCCCCAGACATGTCAAGACAAGTCAAGGCAAGTTCTGTCATGTTACGTCGTCACTTCAAAGTCCCTCAGGTTTTAAAATAGCAGTAGATTCTGCTAATTAAAGGATAGGTTTTTCATTTCTGCTCTAAAACAATAGTCAGGTGCCCATGTTTTTCTTGCGTCAATCGTTCCTCCTGTTCATACTTAGAAGTTAGAGAATGTTTATTTGAAGATAATATAGGGTTTCAACCACCCAAATTAGTCAAATAAAGTTAATATATCTCAAAGTTACAGTCTTTTTAGTGCCAAATTCCCTCTTTTTCTGAAGCTGATCAGGAAAACACCGTCCAGGGAAACACAAAGAGGGATTTTTTCTACTTAAAAGACTGTAACTGTGGCAGATATCCACTTGATTTGATTAACTCAGCTGCCTGAAGCCTCATATTATCATTGAAACTGCATTATGAAAGGATCTTCTAAAGGCCAGTATGAACAGGAGGAATGATTACAGCAAGAAAAACATGTTTCAACATTCACACGGACACCTGACTGTTGTTTTCAGACTGACTTGAAAAATTGTGAGCCTATCCTTTAACCTTGAGGGGGGAAAGGCTGCTTCACACAATACTACACATCTGTCCATCCTTTAGTTTTAGACTGTGTTATGACCCAGAGCCTCTGATCAGAAGACCGGAGGGACCTATAAGCGTTCAATATTTGTTCAGTAGCATACAGTAGTTCCCTCCTGTGGATGCACTCCTGTATTAGATGCAGCTGTAGTTGCGTTTAGGTATGCCTCTGCGGGCTTTGTGTGTAATAATGTTACACGGCTCCTGTTCGACAGATGTGCACCTCCCTCCCTCTGACTCACACACACACACACACACATACGTACAGATGTGCATCAACAGAGAAAGAGAGAGAGGTCTCCTTCCCCTCCTCCTCCTCCTCCCTCTCCCCCCCTCAGAATATCCTTCCACACCTTGTTGATGGGACCGGAACTTTCCTGTGTTTCGCCGGGGTGGGCTCCGCTTGACTCATGGGGCTGAATGAGAGGGGTCGCGACCCGTGCTATGAACTGCTTCCTGTTTCTGTTGAAGGGGTCTTCCGAGGCCTGTGGTGATCACAGGAGAGGCATCGGAGAGCAGCCGCGGCGCATCCGGTTTGAGGTGATGCTGCCACAGTAAAAAAAACATACATCAACAGTAGCTGGAACGGGAGGGATGGGAGATAGTGAAATGCTGTTATTTACTGCTACGAGGGCGACAGGGAGAAATATGTTCTCTCTTTCAGATTAGGAAGACAAAGAAGAAGAGAGATACTGTAGTGCTAGCCTGGGGAGCTCACACAGCATGATTTTTTTTTACTGTGGTTCCCAACCTTTTTGCCTTGCTACTTCTTAAAGGAGAATTCTGGTTTATCTGAACTTCAGTTTTGATCTTGAGTCAGCAGTTTATCCAGATTATATAATCACTTTATGGGACTTTATTTTGAGGTTAAACCAAAAGTAAATGCACCCGAAATGATGGTAAAAATCATACTGGACAGGAAAACTGTGTGAACACAACTATGGCAAGTACAGTAGGTCAAAGTTTGGGTTAATAATTTTGCCATTTACCTTTGTTTTCTATTCCAAATAAGTTTGGATTAGGTTTCTTTCAGATCATGTGACCTCTCGTCTTTTTGCCCCCATCAGACCTTCCAGTGATATGACTGCATTCTCAAATTTCAGCAATGAACTTGGCGTGTACAATATCATTACTGGTGGACAAATGATGGCCAAAACTATGAAGACCCAGGTTATAAATAAACAAGGACACAGGTTTGCTTATGCTTCATGAGTCGTGAGCAGCTCAACCAAATATTCCCTCCTTAAATTTGTTTCTTTGAAAAGGTCAAATTATCCATAATTTCAAATCAGAGGACCGATGTGAGAGAATTAAGACACAATTTCTCTTTCAGATTTATCTTGAGACCCCTTCATGGCGATGAGACAATGGTTCAGATAAGGAGATTAAACATGAGCTACTTGAAAACAGACAGTCACCTGAAAAACTCATTTGAAATATAAGCCCTTTTCATTTCTTCAATATGCACAGACTGTTTCTACTCCATTCATGCTCTACACAAAGCAAGTGAACAAAAGCTATCACCTGCAAATTTATTCGACTCTCTAAACTTTATGCAAGCACACGCGATATTTGTCATGTTACTGTCTTATGAGTTGTATAATTAGGAGAAGGTGTTTTACTGGTTCCTGGAAAGTTCCACTACACCTCAGTAACCTGTCGTAAATCAACATCCATTAGCACAAAGCTCAGAAAAATAATGTCAGTGTAGGAAAAGTGTCATAAACCCTCCAAAATCACTACGTTAAAGCCAATAATCTTTAAATACACAGTCCGCATGAGGCTTATCTCTTATCTAACAAAAACTCATTGCCTTATGCGATTTGCTTCTTCTTCTCCTCTCTTGATGGCTCCTCTGACCTCCTTCTGCCCCACTGACAACTGTCATGCACTGATTTAGGATTATTTTTAAATCAGGAGCTGTCGAGGTTTGACGAGACAAGGATGGGGTATCCGTATCCCTGGAGGGCTTGTAAATCTGGACAGTTTACTACAGAGAGGGGGAGGAAATAACCCTATGCTCTCCTTGTCCAAGCCCGGCATAATCCCACCACTTCCTCTCCTCCGCTCTGCTGCCCGGGCTCACGCCGTAATGCATTTTCTGTAACTAACAGCCGTTGTTTCCCGATTGTCACGCTCCCATCCCTTTCTCTTGGAATGTGTGTATGTGTATATACTTGTGTGTGTGTGTGTATAGAAGTAGGACAGGGTGTTGGGGTTTAAAGCTCTCCGTTGGCCACAGAGCTGTGGAATCGGAAAAAAAAAAAAGGAGAGAAAGACTGGTAGTAGAAGGTCTGGAATTGCAGTTAATATTAACGCCACCCTCCTCCCACCCTCCTCCTTCCTCGCCCTGTGATGGGGCTCTGGCAGGCAGTCGGGGTGCCGCAACCTGGGGCCTCCCGCATCCGTCACGCTTGCCCCCTCTCCACTCGAAACAAGAACACATGGGTGTCAAGTCCTCTCGTGCTGGCAGTGTCCATCCCCTTTCAACAGCTTTTGCGCCGTTTAATTAGCCATGTCCCCCTATCTGCACATATAGGGGGCATGACAGGCCGAAAACACACACACGTACTCGACGCAGGATGGCACACCGAGCGAGTTTTGGCAGCAGTCGGAGGGCAATCAATTCATGCTCTCCTCTCTCAGTAACATTCTTCACAACACCTCCTGACAGGTCTGAGTCAAAGTAGCTCATGTGCTCTGCAGCACTTAGTGAGTCTGTCTAGGAGGTCAAATCCCTCAAAGGAGTGCAACAGGTTTTTGGGAGATTTGCCAGCGTAGGCCTTTAAGTGATGAGAACATCGATAATAAATTTCACCTGCCCCCCCCCTCCACCCCCTCCCTTGTTGCTTGTATTAACATTTTAGACACTTTATGGTATGTTAAGTGAAAAAGATGACTCATTGTCACAGCTTGATCAAAATGCAGAACAATACTCTTTTTAAAAAATAGAGAGAGAGTGAGAAATTGGTGTTTTAATTAACTGAAACCAGTTGATTTGACCAAGTTTCCTTCTGAAACTGTTTCAGGGGAGTAATTATAGATTTACCTGCTGTAAAGTGTTGAGCTCTTATTGGCCACCATTTTTGCTGTACCCCCTTTGGAAACAGGAGGAAGAGGTATATGATGATGATGAGAAAATGAGACAATGCTGGTAAAAATGGTTACAGCCAATGTATAGGTGTTTGGGAGGATGTTTAGCAGCGTGCATTGGTGTCTGCCAAAGTGGTTTTCTTAATATCACCACTCAGGGATGTCAAAATCAGAAGGGGGGGGGGGGGGGTTTGTTTTGTTTTACCCCGATCAGTTGGTGGAGTGCCTTATCCATCCCAGTGATTTTCAGTTGACACGGAAGCCGCGTTGATCAATAAAAATATGTCAATATCATATGTCAGTACAGCTGCATCGATCTCATCCATGCTTGGTTCCAATGTTCTGTCACAGTTTTTAATTAATATACAGTAGCTTGGTAGCTAGCTAGCTATGTAGGAGGATGATGTTGCCATTCTCAATGCCGCCTACAAAACTCTCTAACCCGGGGGAAACATCTGTCAGTGGGCACAACACCAGAGTTATATGAACCGCTTAACAAATCATAAATGTAGGTGGTGTGGTGTGGAGGTGTGGAATCAGGCTATACGTGTAGAATTTTTTATGTTATTACAGACTCCCACCAGAAGCCCCAAATTTAAACGTCCTCTTTAAATGTGTCTCTCTCTGTGACATGGGCACATTTCATTTATGATTATCCACAAAATTTGATTTAAGGAACCAACTCCTGATCCAAACATCCAACAACAGCTTGATGCCATCTAGCCAAACCAACAGGTCCTTTCATACAACAAATACAGTTATTTATGTCTTCAAATGCCGTTAAAGCTTGTTTTTTTTTTTTTACATCCATAATGTTTGTTAGCGCAGCAGTTAAACAGGCCTTTGTTGTAAATTATGATCAGTGCAGCCAAGACGAATTTCATGCGACTCAAACTCTGCAATTATATCTGTGATTACACTTATCACAAGATTAAGCTTGGCTGAGATAATACTAGTGATTGTTTATCACTAAATATAGAGTTAAACTAAAGATAAATAAAGATAAAAACACCAGAGTCATTGATCTGATAATGATTGATGATTATAGCGCACACATTTTCCTCTCCACAAATCTTGACGTATTCCTTTCATCATGGCATTAAAAGAAACAACAACAAATGTGGCAGGAGTGAAAGATAACCTCTATACTTCAAAGCCGTCTGGAGTCCTGCCTCAGAGCGCTCTGAACTCTAATAATCTGCTCACCCCTGCCGCACAGGAGGTGAGGCTCTCTTGTATGAACTGTGTGTTTTCACTAAAATAGATCTTGGTCGGGCAGGCTGACCTCCCGAGGAGGGGGGATCAGCGCAGGTCCTCCGCAGGTTGTCGCAGGGAACCAGAGCACCGCGGCCAGAGCTGAAGGGTAAAGGTTGAAGGGTGTGTGAGGTAGCCTATGACCTCCCGATTTGGCTCAGGCGTAACAGCCGAGCTCTCGGGGGTGGGTGGGGGGGGGGAACCCCTGCATGACCCGGCTCACCCTGCGTGCAGGCCACGTCCAGCGCCTCATCGCCACCACCGCACCGCCTGCACAAAGATGGAGGAAGAAAAAGAGACAGAGAACATAAAGAGGGGAGTGCGGAGGCAGATTTTAATGGGAGACAAAGGTTCGGTGATGTGAGCACACTGGGACTAATTCCGCTTTAGTTCAAGTCTAGGTTAAATGCGTTGGGAATGAGTCAATGCTGGCCGCAGAGAGTGTGACTAACAGAGCGGGTCAGTAACAGGGAGCCCTTTTCTGGCTGCTTTCAGACCAAAAACAGGCTGAGAGGAGAGCAAGCGAGGCCTCTTTGTGCAGAGCGAAACAGATGAGATGAATCCATCATCAGCTCGATATTCTCTCTCTACCCTTGACGGTAACAAAGAGTACTTTAAGGGAAAAGGAGGGGGGTGAAACTAAGTGCAGCGTGGGATTGTGGAATAAACAGAAGAGACCTGACTTTAAAGTTGTCATCAGCAGTCACGCCAGACCTCTGAAATGTTTATTTCAAACATCCAGGTGGCTGGTCAAATTCGATTGTTGTCCTTTTCCACAGACGTTTAGTGCCAGCAATAAAACCTCTTTGTAAAAAGTGAGAAAATGGACACAAAACAATTCACACAAAGCAGTTATTTGCTAAAAAAAAAAAAAAAAAAAGTTGGAAAAAACAACACTTTAAAACCAAGGCCATTGTTTCTCAGATGAGATTTATTCATGTTTCCTCTCCAATAATGATTCTGCAAAGATAAATGATCCCAGGTAGCATTTAACCCTCCATCCAATCATGTACATTTATCATATTTAAACTATTTTAAATGCAAAAATTGTAAACTTGCTTGATTGATAGTCTCAATTAGGGGTGAGGTACTGATTGAAATGTGTCTGTCAAGTATCAGTATGCAAGTTTACTATATGGTTGCTTATCTTAAAGGAATAGTTTGACTTTTTGGGGAATATTCTATTAGCTTATTTACTTCTTTCCCAAGAGTTAGATGAGGAAGATCGATGCACTCTCATGTTTGTATGGTAAGTATTAGCATAAGACTAGAAACAGGGGGGGGAAAGCTAGCCTGGCTCTGCCTAAAGGTAAGAAACTGAAATCTACCAGCACCTCTAAAGTTCACTAATTAACAGTAATGTCTAATTTGTTTGCTTACTGAAGTGTACAAATGACGATTCGATGTTTTGTTGGGTGGGCAGGAGCACTTGCCAGTTAAATAGTAGGAAATTTCGGCTCCCTGCTAAGCTAAGCTAACCTCCTGCTGACTTCAGCTACATATTATACACATATATATAGTATATATACAACCATACAGAGTGATATCATTTTATCTGTTAACAAAAAAAGCAAATAAGTGCATTTTCTAAAATGTCAAACTACTCCTTAAAGACGACTTTTGTCAATTAACTGACTGTTTGATCTATAAAATGTTAAAAAATGCTGATAAATGCTCATCACAAATTCTAAGAGGTATTGTAATGTCTTTAAATTACTTGTTTTAACATTTCAAAACCCCAATTATGACTTAAATACAATTCACAGAGATATACAAAAGCAGAAAATCCTTAGAAATCATTTAAATGGTTAATCAGATATTAAAAAATTGTTGTCAGTTAATTTCTGTGGATTGTGAATCTTGATTTAGCATAAAGACTTAAAACAAGATTTGACATATTGTTAAATGAATAAAAAAAGGAATCTGTAGAATTTATTCCCCCAAAACTCAAGTATTGAAAAAAGTGTCCTTTTTTATTGTAACTGTACTTAATCTAATTATATTGGCAAGGGAGCTGAAAATGTTGAATGACCCAGCCTTTGTCTCAAAGGAGACATCCTCCATCTTTCAGATACACACAGACACGCTTGTAGAGATCACCTCCTCTCAAGGACAATGCAACAGATAAGCAGCCAGTCCCTCATTATCACTCTCAGGCCCAAACAGTGGCGCGTCGCTTGGCTCAGCTTCCTCTCCGGTGAAGCCAACATTTGTTGCTGCCTGCTACTGTCCCCTGATCCTCAGCCGCTGGCACCCTTGACCAATTGTTGTTTACTCATTCAGGGCAATGAGGCTTGATGAGGACTAGACCACTGCAGGGAAGAAGAGGAGGAGGAGGAGGAGGAGGAGGAGGAGAGAAGTGGTCAATATATGTTAATGAACATCTCTCCCTCTTTCTCTCTCTTTTTGTCTCTGCAGAGATGATGCCGATAGAGAGAATGAATGAGTGTACTATAGAGGTCGTGCTTGGAGCCCATTTGGTTTTCATGCATGTGGGTGTAGTCATATGCTGTCATTAGTTAATTGCAGTATGTGTGTTCATGGAGGCGTTGTGAGGAGAGGTGGGGATGAAGTACAAGTGATGACAAAATGCATCCTGGCCTAACACCTCAGTGTTTGTGCGATTTGGAGACCTAGAGGGACAGAGGCGTTAACAGAGGAAAGGCAGGTGCTAGGTTCTCTGTTTGTGTGTGTGTGTGTGTGTGTGTGCGTTCAGCCACAAAGGAATAAATCCTGCCTACTAAACACCAAAAAGAATTACAAGACCCGTTGTTGTTGTTTTGTTGTTGTATTCCAAATCGAATTTATTCAATTTACCGTCAGTTTTTAAATTGCTAGAAAAGCAGATAAACAGCAGCGCGGCTCGTTCCGAGATAAGAAAAACAAACCAATACAGGTGCAAACATGTTGCACATTTCCTTGTATGTGTTATATGTGGTGCAACAAATTACATTTAACCACACAGTGCAACAAAATGCATTTCATATTTATTCTTCATTTCTGGTAGCCATGCATATATTATCTTCAAAAAAATCATCTAGTAATCGGTTGCTGGTGCCACTTTCTCATGAAGCACCAGTTATAAAAGGTTTATATGTTGTATTTTCTGGCTTTATTGATGGTTAATGAATAATTTATTAATGATAACAACTTCTATGTTGCCAGGTTGCTGAATTACTGTCTTACATTCAAGTAAGTCATTAAGTCTGCAGTTATAAATGTTAATAAAGGCTCACAAACCAGTTTTGCAGTTACATGTTAGTTTCTCACTTTCTAGTAAGCATCCAGAAACAGTCGTGTGTTTTTCACAAGGATCCATCACATCTGCAGTTGTAAATGTGAAAAAGTAGTAAATAAATGGATTGCTTCCTTTTTTCCAGAGGGTCAGAGGTCAAACGGAGGAGCCTACCTGATGAACTGAAGAGATCAAAACACAAAGCAAGTGTGATGTTGGACATTTCACAACCTAGTAACCCAAAGATGTTTCTCAATAATGGCTTATAACTTATCTAGAAAGCATCAGTAAATGATTTTTTATCCTTAAGGCATCAGTGGTACCTGGTAACCTAATAGACATGATACGTCTGTTTCAGTAATCTGATTTGAAATCTGTGGTTCTGCATCTTCAGAAACATAACAAATATATGATATATAAAGTAAAATATGTAATTTATCATTAAATACAGGTTGCATGCAGGTTCTAAAGCTTTAAGAATGTTATTTTGTGATTTCAGTTCATGTTCATGCAGTTTTCTTATTATGACATTATCCATTCTGACCTTAAGCTGTAATAGATACACATAATTTTGTGAAAACATAGATGGAGAGCAATTTTGCCATTAAAGACAGAAAAACAGACACCAATTTTGACAGAGCTTTTTTTTCCCCCCTCTCTCCTTCTACCTCCGTTCCCAGCATTAGTTCCTGTTGTCAGCCCTTATTACTTGCTGCAGAAAACACATTTCCACAGGCGCAGAATATGTCATCGGTGTACCATTATGGTCTTTAGAGGTGAGGCGGCAGGCAGGGGCAGAAAATAAACAGTAGTAAACAACAGTAGCAGTGGGGAGTGGGCTTCCCTGCTGTGTTGATTATTGGAGGACTGTAAACAGGCCTGATCCCCCCCTCCCGGGAGCTCACCGAGCGGGAACGGCTGCTGCTGGCTGCCCACAGAGAGGCCAACAACATCTGGACCTCAGCTCAGCTCGGCTCACCTCATCACGCTCCTGTTGTTTGTGGCGGAGTGGTGTGTTTGTGCATCTGCGCTGGGAGCAAAAAAACAAAAAAAAAAACAGATAGCAGCAACAAGCAATCGGTAGTAATTTTGAAAAGAATGCAGTAATTTGGGGTAAAAATGTGAACCTGGACGTATTAGAGAAGCATGAGGAAATAATCTGCTTTTGTGTTGAGAGTTAATATGTGTAAATATGCGTGTGTGTGTAATCAAATTCTGAAATTTTGGCACACCGAGTGCAGTTTCATTGTAGATTTTCACACACCTGAATACGCTTGAGTGAAATCAGCAGTGGAACATATTGCCTGGTTATGATTTTTAATAAAAAAAAAGCCCAGCCACATGCCTTAAATTATAGTCAACATTTGCATTTCTCTGAATGACATGATGTTTGTAGTTATTCCTGAGCCAAACCTGTGCAAATTCAGCGTGGAGGCTGTTGCCAGAGTTTGCAAATCAGTTATTTACTCAAGCAAGTGGATTTGCTCGAAGGCATTTTGGCAAAAATAGACTCAAGTATATTCATTAATTATGTATTTCTTGAACTGAAGGACAATGAGATTCTGTCTGAAATGGCAGCGAGCCAGTTGGACACATGTTTTCTAATGGCTGCTGGTGAAGGGACAGTGTGTTTGTGTTGTTTATTAACTGTCTTATAGCTCCCTCTGCTGGTAGAATGTGGCCATAATGAAATATGCGAAAACTACAGGAAGTAGTTGGTAAAACACAGTTGGAAACTGACCAAACAGAACTATACATGTCATTTATGCTTGTAAAACTGAAATCAAATAAACATAGAATAGAGAGCATGTGGAAACTGAATGAAACTTTCAGTGTTTAACTATTAGAAAAAGAAATATTAGATCTTAAGTAGAATATTCTGACGTACTGATTACACAAAAAATACCTTACTGTGTACTTAGATACTTGTTCTGAACGTCTGTCCTTATCTTTGAAAAATACTATGACAGCTAATACAAACTAAAATATGTTTTAGTTTACTTCAGTTCATTTGGACTTTATTAACCTAAACTTTTTAATTATATCATGATCACATCCTCAGAGGTCAACGCTCAAGTTCAGTTAGTTACTTCAGACTAATTTGAGGCGATGCCGTTGCTCATTGTTCTTTCTCAAGGTGATTATCAGTTGCAAACTCAATACACTTCTATCTACATTCATTTAAAACACATACACGAATTCCCCCAGAGTGCTCACAGACAGACAGTGCCTACCAGCATCCTAATAGATTAGTGTTGTTCATCTTTGTCATTTACTTCAATCTAAACCACTTACTCAAGGTTTTTTTTTTTTCAGCTCACCAAGCCAGAGGGAAATATGTAGTTTACCACCAAAGGCATGTCTGTGCACTATAATTAAGACCTAATAAGATCAAGAACAATCACAAAGTGTATTTTACTTGTAGAATACAGCAATTCCAACTCAACAAGCGACATCCATGATTGCTTAAGTTACTAACCATGTCTACAATTCATGAATAAAAACTTGACAAAGTGAAATTCTTTGTTCCTCCAATTTATTATGAAAATGTACAGGGCAATTAACGGTAGGACTTCTGGTAGCGGGCACGGGCTCCAGGTCCACCGAACTTCTTGGACTCGCAGCGACGAGGGTCGGCAACCAGCAGGGTCCTGTCGTACTGGATCAGGATGTCCTTGATCTCCTTCTTGGAGGCCTCATCCACATCTACAAGGAACAAAAAAAACACTCAAGGTTATTCTGCAAAGCCCATCGTTCTGTCCACAGTGTTACTACATCCTGCATGCTAAAGTGTCCAGTGCAGCATGCATTGAATACCATGTATCATCAGATGTTCACATCCAAGCTAAAGTGACCTTTTGTACCACTACAAGAACATGGCTTCTTTTTCATTTAGCTCTAATAAAAACACGTTATGAAATTATAATTAATTATTATAATAATTATATTGTACACCAGGTACAAATCCAAAAAAAGTGGCCGAATTTTCCCCAAATTGTGATCAGTTGCATTGTTTAGATATTGTCCCCAACAGGGAGATTCTTTGGGGACAACGAGGCACTTTTAGTCACATGACTTTGATGTACCAAAATTTACACATGACCACATTCCAGTGTATTAATAGTATATAGCTTTTGAGCTCATGTAATGTTCTTCATATTTATTTGTTTACTAGATATTTTGTCCAGTTTGATCACCAAAATTTAGTTTTAACTTAATTTAATATCACCATTCATAATACAGAAAATTCAACAGTTAAAATGAGCATACAGCTTAAATCCTTAATACAGTACATACAGGTGACACTGCCATTTCTGATTTGATAAGTTGCAAGCAATATGGATCAGGATTTTTAGTTGTTTAGTTCATTTGCGATGCTCAATGTCATTATCAGCAAGTTAGTCATACATCTATACTACTTTCTACAAGAAAGTTCACCATTACACCAAGAAAACATTTCAGTTGAATCTTCCACAAAAATATGTACATCTATTGCCCTGAAATACAAAACACCAGCTTATAAAATACAACACTTCTCACATTGAAACATTTACAGCAAGCATTTTCCACAACACAAGAATTGTGACACTGAGCCCAATCGTTATACTTACACTTCTGGTAGTATGCGACAAGGGCTTTGGAGATGGCCTGACGGATAGCTGGAAGGGGGGGGGGGGAATATAACAATTAAATAAAGTTAAATAAGTGCAAGATGAAAAAAAACATTGACACAAACTAATTGCTGATAGGTAAACATGAAGCAACAAATTCATAACTGAAAAGTGGAAAAAAAACAACCCTTCTGCTTACCATAGATCTGTGCAACATGTCCACCACCCTTCACTCTGACTCTGATGTCAACTCCAGCAAAACGCTCCTTGCCCAGCAGCAGCACTGGCTCCAGAAGCTGAAAGGAGAGCACATAATGACATCAAACATATATCTTAAAAAGACATCACTAGAAAAAAGCTGACAGGACTGGCTGTTTAAAGAATACTGCTGTACGCTGGAGCAAAGTACTGAATCCCTACTAGCTTCAAGTAGACTGATGTGTGTCTGACATATGCTATCATCCACTGTAAATATTCTCTTTGAATAATCTACTTGGTATAATACTGCCAGCTGCTAGGCCAGGAAAGACAGTAGGTCTCCACTTTTCATTATCTTGAAATGTATAACATTGAAAAGGACAAGGTTACAACTGACACCCACATCATGCTGCGATGCTCATCCTTATTCTAGCTGACCCATTGAATAATAAATGTTACAGGTGCTGCCCTCAATCAAACATGTGCACCCCTGATGTTAACATCCTTTCTCATGGGGACTCACCTTGTACTGAAGAGTGGCAGGCTCCACCATCTCCAGGGGTCTGCCGTTCACCTTGATCAGGCCATTCCCCCTCTTGCAGTGGGCAACTGCTGTGGCGGTTTTCTACAAACAGAACAATATCAATAGAAACAAGTGTAAGTTAGCTGAAATATAGATTTAAACGTGTTATGTTAAACACACATTACGTCAATGACTACAGCTCGCATCCTGACTTTACAACACACGTCTGGTTGATACTAACTCATTTATTAGACTATGTTAAGATCGCTGTCCTTAAAATTTATGGAAGTAATCTGTAATCAGGGCAACATGTGAGTATGTCATCCTCTGTAGACTATCAACCGGGCTTGTTAGCTACATTAGCATCACGTAGATCCAATACACAGCGTCTTACAGATGCTGTACAGTCTTATGTACCAAAAACAAATCTTCCAGCAAAGTTACAGAATGTCTTGGAGCTATATCTGCCGACATAAGAGTTTAATTACCGGTGTATATCAGTGTAAACCACGACACACCGCCGCTTCATGTTAGCTAGCTAAGCTAACGTGCGCTTGCTACACAGGGTGGCCACAACACATGTGGAATAAATTCTACAATTTTACTTACTTTACGTCCAAAAACCTGGACAGATTGCAGGGGACCTTTAGCTGGCATGTTTCTGAAACACACAGGGCACAACAGTTACATTAAAAATCAATTAATACGTGTAATTTTTGTCATTTTAACGGATCGGGCTGAAGAACATACCGTCTTCAGCTAGGGTGCCGTACGGAGAGACCGACGGGGTTTCACAAGCCGAAGATCAGGGGCTGCTGCACGACACGTCAAGCTGCTTTGTGGTAGGATTTGCGACAGCCGCTCTTGCTCTACCTCCATTTTACATTTGTCTTAGTGAACGGTGAAACTGGTGGAAGAAATAGTCGTGTGTCGGGAAGAGTTGTGAATTAAATGGCTAAAAATGACCACGGTAATTGACAAAATGGTGACAATTTGCAGGCAGCTTTTTTGGGTGCATCGTTAAGTCCTGAAAATTATTTAACAGGCGGTAAAGGGCATATTTTCCAAAGAGATAGTGAGGTCACACTTTATTTGTACGGACTTTTGTGAACAGTTTACTTACTGTAAAGATCAGAGCCGTGCTGTAATGCCACATACTACATTTGGCATTTTAAGAGAGCAAACTTTTGATAGAGCAAAACTGAATACTTAAACTGCAAAATAATTTGCATTTTCAATTATTAAATAAGTTGGCAATTGCAATAACTCAACTTCTCTTTATTAACATTTCCAAAATATGTAGGCTACTTTCATATACATAAAATAAAATTCAAGGGGGGAAATATTCCAGATCATTTCAGGTCATATTTTGAAATTAACTCTCAGATTCAGTCTTAATCAACCAGACAATCATCTAATCTTCATCTTCCCAAAACATCTGACAATCAATTTTCAACCAGATTCAGGGGTATAAATTTATGGGACTACTTTTCTCAGTGAGTTAAAATTTCTTCGTCCTTAAAGTGCTTTTAAAGGCTTTAATTTTGGTTTTATAATCCTATTTGTGTGTTTGTGAGTGTGTGTGTTGTTTTTCTTAATGGTCTGATTTTGTTTTTCTTGTTGTTTATGTAGGTTTTAAGCAGAGGAAATGAATAATCATCTCCCTGCACATTGATTTTTTTCCCCTGTTGTTTGTATGTATTTGTTTAATTTTAACCTGTGCAAATAAATAAACTCAAATATGAAGTCAGTCTCCATTCATTTGCTTTAATATCAGGGTCTGGTACTGTGCATGGTGGATCACTATAGCACTGTCATAGCCTACAGGGACATTTGAATATAATGGAGCCATTATTAATGTTATTAATGAAACCTGTGCTGTGCCTACAGTGAAAAGTCAAAATTTCTGCTGTGAAAAAAGGTGTCTCTTATTCCAAACAGCTTCTGACCTGCTAACCGGCTAAACCTGCTAACCTGCCAGGCTAGAAAAATCAATAAACATGATAGATGCCATCATGTCCTTTAAACAAAATTGCATTGTGGATTGCAGTTTGGTGTGAGGACGAAACAACTGGAAAAACACTGGTGTAATAAATTAAATATGGACTGTATCCCATTTAGTACCATTTGATATTGTGCATGATGGCTCACTGCCATGGCTTCAGATGGAACTAAGCAGCTGATAATGTTATTAATCCACTTGTGTTTTTACTGCTAAGACTAGTGAAAACATCTGCTGTAAAAAGCTCTTTTATCTCACATCAGCTCCTGCTAAAATGTTTTAATTAAATCTTACTACATAATAAATCATTAGTTTTGCACATCATAGTTGTTTCAAGAGTGTTTCAGAAAGACAGCATTTAAAAGTCATTACTTTGCCCTCTAACATTCGAACTGTGTATGAGAAACGAAAGGGGAATTTCTTTGGATATACAGTAGTGAATGGGTTTTCTCCACTACCCTGGAATAATAGATTGTATTTTAGTATCTGTCTAAACAACAAAATACAGAAGAAGCAGCAGCTCTGTTCTGCTGCCAACTGAAGAGGACGGGTCAGGATACAGCAGCAAAAAAAAAATAAAAAAAAATTTGGATTTAGTTTCTTTACATGGCGTCCAAGAAGTTGTGATAAATTGAGCCCAGCTTATAAACCATGTTGATAGTGATAATCTTATAATTATTTTTCCATTCAGAGGAATCTGGTGGAACCAAGTCACAATATTCATACTTAGCCTACATATTAGATATAGAGTTTAAATCTTGCTTTATGTTGCTGAATTATGTAATCCAGTAACCATTCACATTAAATCACCATAGACTGCTATGTGTCGATGGAAGTCACCTGGATAATGTAAGACTATGCTTATCTTCCTCATCCATTTTTCTAAATTCCTAAGCAACATCGCCCTCTGGTGTTAGTGAAATTAATAACACAATTTCAGGTGTGACATCAGTGTCATCTCATATGGGCATGGTCGTATCATCAACCAGAAGCTGTCTGGCAGAGATCACTGCAAACACTAATTTGCCCTGCATTAAAACTCGACCCCTTTACATCAAACTGTACAAACACGCTGCAGCTTGATTCAATCAAATCTCATTTTTAAGCTTGTGGTGAATCTAACCACAGAGATCATGTGGTTCACAGCGCTTCTCGGGGCTGAGGAGCTGAGGGTCAGGGTATGGGAATGGGACATGACATGGGAAAAAAGGAAGTGTGGATCTTTTCTTTTTTTTTCCACCAAAATATCAAACTTTAGTCCTACACAAGAGACAACGTTTGATCTCACCACAATTTGGACAACCTTCATCTGACCAAACTAGACCCTGCAGTTTGTGGGAGGAAACTGGCGTCAAATGCTCCTCACTCTGCTTTCTCATGATTCATCATGGAAGTGCAGTTGACAAAAAACAAATGGACTTTGTGGTAATTGATTCAATGTGAAAAACTGTCCCAGGATAGAGCCTTTGAGAAGGACACTTGTCGAGAATCTTGAGCACAAACATCCTGCAGTCTGACACCGGAGACGAGGGGAAAGTGTCAGCATCAAGGCGCAGTCTTACCCTTAAAGGAGGGAAGCGGTAGGGCCATTCCTGGGTCAGAGAAGGTCTGAAAAAGATAGATAGCATCTTGGGAATCTGTATACAGTAGTTTGAATCATGTGCACGGTGTGCAGTGCCTACCTATGGCTGACATTTACTGCAGCGAGAGTGGTGTTTATAGTGTCGGCTACAAGTGAACAGGCACCTGGCTTCTTTTATTGTCAGAGGGAATGCATACTCCCCTCGGGGCTGCCTGCTGATGAGCCGTTCTAGATGGATAATGCTTCTTCCAGTCTCTATTTCTGTACCGCTCAGACTCCCAAATTCAAGGCAGGATGGTGTACATATGTTTCAGAATGTAGATTACAGGTTCATGTTAGATCCCCATGGCATTCATCCATGCTTTCCTGTCTTTTTTTAAAGTAGTATTAATTCTGTTTTTGGCCACTTGAGGGTAGCAGAACAAGCTGTAAACACATTCATAAAGTTGTTATGGTGAACGGGAACAATCACCTAATTATAGCCTACATGAAGCAGACAGGGAGGAACATTTGCACTCATTTGGAGTTATGTTTCTGATCACCTGGCGAACACAAACTACCAGACAGAATGCAAAGGGAATGTTATACGCATTGAGATTACATTAAAAAAAAGTCAATGCAAAGACACAAGTAGACACACGTTCGCCCGGGGCAGCGTGGATTGACGAGTTCAAATGTTTTAAACGTTTTAATGTTTCAAATATTTGCACGTATCCTGGCGCTTTTCCTGGAGACAAGAGGAAAAAAGACAGAGACTGGAGGGAAATAACTGATAGCTCCAAAGGGCTGACATTCACTGCAGAGTTTAGTGATAATTCTCTCTTGGTTCATCACTATGAGTAAACCCTTTCACATTATACTTCGTCATTTGATCCATTGCTAATATACAAATATTGATTATTGCAGCTTTAAAGGTACACTATGCAGGATTTTCTTAAGAAAACAGTAAGTAATCCCTCTTAATCGTCACTTGTGACCCACTAGAAGTGTATGGCAGTGTTTTTGTCTGTGGAGACTCTGCTCTCTGCTTGTATTTTCTTATTCTCTTATTATTTAGCTGTGTTCAGGACGCTTCTGAGTGTCAGCCTTTGGGCAGAGAGGCCACAGCGGACAGGATGAAGCTCTCCATTCACACAAAATCCAGCAATGCGGCACCTCGTGCAGGGTTGTGCGGAGGCGTGGGTGTGTTTATTTGTGCTTTAGAACATGAAACAATCAGAAAATAATGTTTTATTTATCTGATTCATGGCTTTGTTCTCACCAGCGCCGCTCACTGTCTTTGTTCACTCTCAAGCTCACTTGACCACCGCTGCACTCTCTCTCTCTCTCTCTCTCTCTCTCTCTCTCTCGGAGGAATTTTGAATGCTGTTACAAATGTTTACAAACACCAGCTGACAAATCCAGCATAGTGCACCTTTAAAGTAGTCTCTAAATTCACAGTTTTGCTTCAGAGGTCTGTGTTGAAATAAATGAAGACATGCAGTAGGTGTTCGGACCATTTCCCTAATGCTCCTGTGGTGACAAATTGCTTCATTTAAGAGTCATGTTAGGCTATATGAAGGACGTAGTATACAGCCTACTCTAGTCTTTTCTTTTAAACACTCTGGTCTTTTCTTGTAAACACTCTCTCTTCCCCTTTCTTTTTCCCTTTCGGTGTGTGCATCTGAGTTTATTAGTCAACAGTTAAATGCAAAGGATGTAGCTGAAGAGGCTCTGTGAGGGGACCCCAGGCTGGATGTCAAGCTTTCAGATAAACCTGTGTTTGTGTTGGTGTTATGCCCCAGCCCCCCCCCCCCCAACCCCCGTCACCGTCTGCATAGGAAACATGTTTAAGGCTGCAGAATCATCCCTGATTTCCTGCTCTGTTCAGCAGCCCCCTAAAGCATACAATCCTTTTGTGTTACTAACTGTCAAGCTCATCTTACAAAATCCAGACCTCTCAACCATTTGAAGTTAAACGCTCTCAGATTACGTGGCAGCGGTATTTTCAGCACAACTGTCGCTGAGTCTACTGAAAACCCTGCACAATCACATTAGGACTTTTTCTGTTTACGTATGGTAGATAAAATCATAACGTTCTTAAAAGATCCAGGACTTCTAAATCCCACTTTTTTTTTTAAAGAGACACACACTGCTTTAGAAGAGGTGCAGAGCTTGCAGAAGGAGGAGAGTCTGCAGTCATCCAGTAAAATAGCTGGCAATAAATAAAGACCACACCATATATGTGCATTTCCTCTGCATGGCCTTATGGAAACACATCACCTGGAGGTGCGACCCCTCGACCTTGTCTTGTCACAGCAGCCCGAGCATGAGACAACGTTCTCAGATTTACAGGGGAGGAGATGCTGTTCCTGGCCCGCTATAGCGTCTCATTTGACCATAATAGGCCTTGCGGTGGTAGAAAAAGTGTTGCCGGTAATTGAAGTTTCCCTGAGCAGAAGGAGAAGATCTGCTAAGCCCGGTAGGCGGAGAGGCCGAGAGGGGCGCAAAAGGTTTTGTGAGGTATACAGAAGTGCAGTTACCATGGAAACCGGGGAAAACTCTTTTGGGCTCATGAGGCAGAAAAGTGTCTTCCCTGAGAAGCAGCTGTGAGGCCCATGAATCTGCAAATATGATTCAAGGCAACAGGTCTTACCTTTTATATCCTTGTGCGAGGATCCATAAATAGCTCTCTCTCATATATATATATATCTTATCATTTATCTGTGAAACATTTAAATGTAACAACATCCTCAATTTTATGACACATGCACAACTCAAGCTATTCATACTCATGCCTTAAATAATCAAATGAAACTAGGAAATAATGTATTCACTTACATATATCTGTACACTACATATCTGTAGTTTTTTTCATTTTTAAAACAGCATACGTTCGCTACTATAGATGATAAAATCAGACAGAATATGCCTACTTTCTAAAGTCACATTGTTGAGTTGTACATCTGCAACACTTTGTCAGATTCAGGTCTCTTTCTCAGAAACAAAAATCCCAAGGTGGTGCACCAAAGTGCCACAAAAAAGAGGGGATTTCCCAAAACTGCCATAAAAGTAACCCTTGAAAATGAGAGGTACAAAAATGGCTGCCACCGCTCCTTTTTTTTGCCTGTCGCTGTGCCATGGCAGCAGTAAATATTGATGTCTGTCTGCCTGACTGGATGACAGCTCATAGCACTAAAATGTAGCCCGGTATTGAACCCTGGTTTGGACTTGAGCCCCTTCCATTAATTTGGCTATTTCAGCACACATTTACCACATAGCGATGGGCCTTGCAGCTGTCCCGTGCTCTGTCAACTTCCATCTGGCCTCGGAGTTGGGGCCACAGGATAATGCTGAAGTGAAGCAGGCTCGGTCGTGCAGTGGACATATTGTGTCTCCTCCCAGAATGCAATGCTCTGCAGATAACAGTGATGGATCTGTATAGGCAAATTTGTTATTTTCTTTGCTGCAAGACTTTGACTGATTTACTTTACTTTTTTGTTTTATTAATTTGGGGAATTTATGGACCTTCGTTCTTTGTTTTGTAAAAGACGAGTCTATCTGCAGTAGAGTGGAGAGGAATATGGAGGTTTGCAGTCATTTCAGATAATTTGACATGCCTTTTATACACAGTTATGGATCTTCCATATCTGACAAACACTTTATTACAGGGGTATATTTATTGCATCTGTCCTGGGGTTGGTATCCCTCTAATGATCTTTCTGAGACCTCTTCCTTTTTGTCTCATTAAAGGTTTATTTTGGGAGCTACCCTTATGAATCAACGATCTAAGGATAGAAGGTGTTGTATGCTGTGCAAGTCCTTTAAGGTAAATTTGTGATTTGGGGCTATATAAACAATATCAGCTTGACGTGACTTGACATAAGACTGTTTTTATTATACTTAATGCATTAAGCATATGGGGAAGAAAGTAAGCAAAATATGAGTAAAATCTATTTATTTAGTCTAGTATGATCTATGGAGCACAATTCACTTTGAGCATCTGCCAGATTCAGAGAGGAATATGTGTTGAAGCCATGGGTTGTGTTGTCATGGGGACGCAGCCATAACAAGTTCATTGGCTGATGAAGTGTCTCAGTCGATGAACTGTGCCAGACGAAAGTTCAACAGGTTTAAACTTTTCTGAGACTGCGTTACACGCTCCGTGGATGCACCATCAATGCATATGTTTGATTAGAGTAATTGTAATTTAAAATTGCTATACAACATAATTTATAATAGCTTTATTTATACAGCACTTTTCAAAACATAGTTATAAAGTGCTTTACAATTAAAAACAGAGCACATTTGAAATGCTCAAACAAACTGAAAGCCATAAAAACTAAGCACATTATAAAAGCACAAGTAAATAAAATGAACTAAAATGCCATAAAATATAATGATATCATCGAAAAGCAATTTTAAACAAGTAAGATTTAACTGTGATTTAAAAGACAAGACAGAGATAGCAGCCCTGATCTCCTCAGGCAGGTCATTACAAAGTCTAGGAGCCCTGACTGCAAAGGCTCTGTCCCCTTTATGTATCAGTCTGGACTTTGGAACAACAAGAAGCAACGTCCCCGATGATCTCAGGGAGCGGGAAAGGACACAGGGCAATAAGAGATCTGATAGATAGCTTGTGGCAAGGCTTCTCAGGGCTTTGTAAGTAATCAATAAAATCTTCAAATCTATTCTAAAAGCAACAAGTAGCCAGCGAAGGGACGCCAGGATCGGTGATCATGTTTCCTAGACTGAGTTAAAATCCTGGCAGCAGAGTTCTGGATGAGCGGGAGGCAGGAGAGGCCAGAGAGCAGGGAATTACAGTAGTCCAGTCGACCGGTTATGAAAGCGTGAATGACAGTTTCCAGATTTTTGGCAGAAAGAAAACGTCTAATCCTTGAAATGTTTCTGAGATGATAAAAACAGGGTTGAACCATTGAAGTAACATGTTTTTCTAGGGTGAGGTTTTGATCAAAAATGATACCGAGGTTTCTCCAGTGCTGCGTTATTAAATGAGATAATGAATCAAGATTGTTCAAAACTGCACTATCTTAACCTATGATTAATATCTCTGTATTATCAGCATTTAGCTACAGGAAATTTTTGTGACATCCATGTGTGGATGTCATTCAGACAGTTCAGCAGGTTGTTTTCATAGTTTCAGGGTCACAGTTTAGATAGAGCTGAGTATCGTCTGCGTAAAAATTTAAACTGATATCATGTCAGTACATTCACACCATGTACGTTTATAGTGTAAATGTAAAAAACATTGTTGGGAATCATTGGAGACGTGTGCCTTGAAACAGGTGATTTTTTTATGGTTAATTCTTTCACTTCTATTGTGAAGAAATCACTTCACTGAGTGATTTCTTTTTTTGAAAGGAGGAAAATATGAATTTAATACTCAGTAAAAGACTAAATGATTTGCTGTTTTTTTTGTGTGTGTGTGAGCTTCATATAAAACTTGACCAGCATTCAGGAAATTTTTATGTTTGAATTCATGTGAAAAATGAAAAAAAAAAAAAAAAAAGGCAGTTCTCCAACTTGCGATGGCTTTGTTTGGATGTGAGATCCCAGCATATTTGGTTCAGGAAAACAAAATTATTCCATCCCGCTCACTCAAAAAGCCTCATTATGTATTTCAGCACAGCTTATTGTTTATAGAGCAGGTTGAGGAGCTCAAAGCTGCACTTGACACATTGAATTCATGGAGCTGATCTGGCAGGAGGGCAGGGCCAAACTTGCCAACATAACAGCCTTTCACTCGCCATTTGTCTGCGCTGTCACACACGCACCGGTACTTCCCCTCGATCAATCACACTCACTGACACACACACACACTCACTCAGCTCGCCCACACAATCTGCTACATCACCCTCTTTCTCTTCTTGTTCCATCTCCCCCTACTTATGTTTCTCCATCTCACCCTTTCTGTGAGTGTGTGTCTATATGTGTGTGTGTGGGTCGACTCTGGTCAGGGTTCATGTATGAGGCAGTGGAAGCAGGGTGAGGATGAGGCCATGTGGGGTCTGGCTGACACCAGCTGCGATAAAGCCAGAGAGTGTCACCACTACACCAAAGCCTTCTTTATTCCGCACTTTCATTTCTTCCCCCCCCCCCCCCCCCACACCCCCCCTTTTCCCTCCTATCTCCAGTGTTTCTATCTGATGGGCTGTGGAACACTGAGCTCCAGCCTGCTTTGGCCCTCGACAACATCTGGGAATCCAATGATGAATATGATTGCTGCCAGCAACTAGCATCCCCTCATTTCTCTCCCTCTCTCTCCCTCTCCCTCTCTCTCTCTCTCTCTCTCTCTGGTTGTGCCTGCACACATATTAAAATGTCCAACAGATGATGAAGTGTGACCTTGACAACATGATAAGTACATGTTACAACTTGTGGTCCATTCCCCTCATAAGTGTACGTAACAAACGAGCGTCGTGTCATGCTGCTGTCTTGTGTTTTCGTGTAGTTTTTCTTCGCTGTCTCAGAGTATATTCATTCATTTTGTTAGAGTACTTTCGGTGTGTTATTAGAGTATATTATATCCATATTATGTTTCATGGTGTCTATGCTGTGGGTGTAATTCTGTGCTCAGTCACTGTGTGTTCCAGGCTCCCAGGGGGAGAGGAGACGGGGCTGGGAAGCTCTGATGGGAAAGTGGGCCAGCGCTCTCAGCCCTTCGCTGGAGAGCTCCTTAAAAGGCCTGGAGAGATGATGTCGTGGACTCTTCCCCACTCTCCCCACCCCCCCCACTTTATGTTTTTTTTCTCCCCCCCCCCCCCCACCCCCCCTCCCTCCTACAGCAGTGGAGAAGCCCGGCTGCAGGAGCAGAGCCAGGATTTGGCCATCAGCACATCAGAGAGAAACACACGACACTGATGACTTCATTGAGCTGAAATAGGGCCTCCATCCATCAGAAGCTGGAAAGGCTTGTTATGAAAGATAGGATTTCCCGGATTGGAACTTATTTTGCCTCGCCGTACTCACTGCCACATAACCTGGGTACTTTTTGAATTTTAAAGTGTTTCTAAACTCGTGCACCAGAAGTAATAGGGGAACTGCAGCGCACTTCCCTATACGCAAAGCGAAAGCAGAAACGAGCGGAAAATGCAATATCACGACACCAACGGGAGATGCAGAAGTTGCCTTTTGTAAGTTGCGCTTGGCTAATAGTGAAACCTTTTTATTTTGACCCGCTACATCTTAGATAGCTCTGACCAATCAGAATGCACCAAACACATTAAATAGCGGATGTCTTCACACGCAGCTGCTGGCCTTTCTGTTTCAGCCAGCACTACTAATTTTTTCCATGACAGCTTGAGCGATAGGGGTCAAGAACCACTTCATGTACACAATGCGTGCAAGGCCAGAACAGATGCCTATGCCCCCTTTAACCCCACAAACAATCATTTTGGGTTCATTTCACAGGTGAACTCCGGCGCCCCGAGTGAGTTGCACCAGGCGTGTGTGGGCCAGCTCTTCACCCTTTTTCCTCGCGAGGCTCCAATCTCCGAGCCATCTGCTGTTATCTGGGGAATGTTCTCCACACACTTCATGGACATATATGTACCAGCGCTTTGACGTCTTTCCTATTTTTAGTGCCGGCTCGCGGCTGGAGGCTGTTATGATGATGTCACATAAGCCTATCAAAATAAATGTGATTGTTTGTCTTGGGTTGCACTTCCTGCCCGCTTTTCATGTCATGTTTGTTTTTGTTTACCCATCTGTCAAACTGGATTTTTTTTTTTGGGGGGGGGGGGGGGGGGGGGGTGCTTCAGTGTAAGGACTTGTTTTGCCTGACTTACATGTACATCGTCAGCTCTATTGTGTAGCGTTCACAAAGCATGGCGCTCTTTCAGATCAGAGCTTCACCTAGTTGTTAATGTTAATTATGGTGCTTCGTTGCAAATAAAGAAAACTGTCTAGACCTTCAAAGTGATGACATTTAAAGGGATAATTAGGGACATTTAGATACCACTTGTTGGCAGCCAGAAGCCAGAACACTTTAATTTTTGTACGGATTAAACAAACAAACTATAACATGTTAATAGCTTCAAAGTAGAGCTGTAAAAATTAGTCGATGAATAAATAAAATAAAATTAAATTAATTAGTCAAACAACAGAAAATTAATTGCCAACTATTTTGATAATTGATTAATCATTTTGAGTCTTTTTTCTTTTAAGGAAAAATTCTCTGATTCCAGCTTCTCAAATGTGAATATTTTCTTGTTTATTTAAACTTCTATGATTAAACTAAATATTTTTGGGTGATGGATTGGTCGATTATGGTCGGGACAAATAGAAAACATTTGAGGACAATTTTCTGACATTTTACAGACCAACAACTAATCAATTAGTCAAGATAATTATCGATAATGAAAATAATCAGAGATTAATGGCAGATTTTGTTAGTTTTGGACAGAGCCAGACTAACTGTTTCCCCCCTTTTCCAGTTTTTATGCTACATTAAGCTAACCACCTGCTGGGGTTAGCTGTGAAACATAGAGACTTTCGACAAGAGAGCGAATAAGCATATTTTCCAAAATGTCCAACTATTCCTTTAAGGTTCACACTGAGTTTAGGCTATCCCTAATGTTGGGTGAAAGGTTACTTCAAAAGTTAGGACATGAGGCTGAAAAATCAGTCCACCTTTGGGGCATAAAAAGCCTTGAACTCTAAACATTTTGGTATGTTTCCAGTACACTGGAGTCAAAACCGGAGGAGTATGCTGATCCCATGTGACAGGTGAATTGTGTTCTGTTCTGTCTGCTTTTGGAAGCTCTGACATGGGAAACAGGTAGTCACCCTCAAGGTGTTTTGAGGTGGGGAAAAGAGACTCTTCAAACACCACCTCCCATCCTCCTCTGCCGTCCCATCACTCCTATTCCCTCTATCGTCCTCCTGTCCTGTGCAGGTAAGAGCAGACTAGAACTGATGACAAGTACCACAAGTGATGAACGGCATCAGTTGTCAGCTTGTCAGCTGCGACACAGCCACACCTTTCAGCGTGGCCCATGCCTAGCAGATAACACAGCTGAATAAAACACTACAGTAGGTCAGTGCCGGTGTGTCATGATGTCCAGGGCAAGCAGCCGACCTCGTGTACAGTGTTCAAAATGCACTTCATTTACATTCCTCTGGCTACACTTGGGATATGGGAGATGAAGACTGTGAATATTGGCACTAAAACTGCATTGACCCAATTTTTTGTGCTCTCTAAATTTAAACTACATCACAGAGAGCGGTTCACAAACCAGCCTCCAAACTCAGTCACTAAGGTCTATTTATTTGCATTTGCAGCAAATAGTGCCAAGATTATAAGAGATCAGTGGAAGTAAATTAGAATTTATAGTGTACTTAGTGTACTCTTTTTTCCCTTTTCTCTGTTTCCTACTATTTTACACCCATCAAGAAATTGTGGTTGAGTTGTCAGCTTGCAAAAATACACAGTGCTTTGATGTTGCATTACTGGTCATCATATAACATCCTGTCGAAATTCAGTTAAACAAACAGCGCTGCTCTAAACCTGCGTTAACTGATGTTTTTCCATTTCCAAGCAAAAAAATGAACCAATTCGCAGTGTGTGAGGTGAAGCCATAAACTCTTGATATCTTTCTGCCTGCGAGCTTTATTCTTGCTGCAGAAGTTAGCGCTGATAATACTGTCAGATGGCTGCATAAAGGCTAATAATCATATGTGGGTGGCTTCGGTGCAAGAGGGAGAGCTGACTAGCACAAGTAATACTTATCTATTTTTAAGCTGCTGCTTGAGGGCTTCCTTTGTGTGGATGGAGTGTGTGGATGGAGCTTATCTGAATATAAGTCTTGTATAGGGGAGAGTTAAAAGTTGGTATTTAGGGATGGATACAGTTCATGTTTAAGTAATTAAGGCCTGAGATGGACTTTTTTTATTTAAAAATGGTCATTTATGAGTTTTTCATATATTTCATGGACTCACAGACATCCCTGAATCAGAGCTTTAACCTTTGACTGAAACAAACTGAATATGATTGATGCCAGTGATGGGAAACGTTGCAGCCAGCAGATATGCATTGTAACTTGTAGTAGATTTTAGGATTACCAAGGTCGTGGGAGATGAGCACCGTTAGGAAACAAGATATATGACACCTGTTAATTGAAACATGAACCTGTCCACATGCGAAGTGAAGTACCTTGAAGTACTGCCCATGACAAATGAGATGGTCTGTGACCTTTGACCTCAGAGAATGCGCCCACTGGGCTTGCACCCCGTGATCATCGGCGGGGTTGAGTTCAGTTCACAATGTGTAAGTGGTATTTAAACCTGATAGGCCAGAGGCTTTAAAGACTGAACGCGGCTCTGTTTTTCCGCTCATGCTTCTTTTCATCAAGGTGAATGGAAATAATGAGGGCAGAGGGTTTCAATAGCTAAATCAAGAACTCTAAAACAGGAAAACCAAAGCCTCAAAATTATCCAAGAGATACATGGTGTCAGTGAAAGAGAATCTTTTTCAGCATTCATGTAATTTCAAGGAACCTCTGATGCTGCGCTGTAGTCATTTAATTAAATTGGTCTCTTAGTTCCCAACCATTGCCATAATTATTTGGCTGCTGTTGAGTTCATAAATTTAATGAAAAGTAATTTTCACAAAAATACTTTGAGGTAAAATGTTGATTATTGCAATCTTGTACAATAACACTAACCTGTTGGGAGAGGTGCTGCTTGTGTCGCATTGTGCTTTTCACATTCACATGTCTCAAAGTAAGTCTGGTGTAGTTTTTTGATCTATTTATCGTAATAACAATATTTTATATCATCAGTGGATCATGTGTATGTGAAAGGGTCGCTAATAGTGATGAATTAGCATGCAACTGTGCAGTTTCCCTCAGCTTTACTGAGCATTTTAGCATCTTTTAAGTGATATTTTGGTTTCCTGGCACAAAACTTTGCTGTTTTTGGATCAGTCTCTCATCAACTTCACTTGCAGCAGCTGCAGCAGGCAACTCTTCAGCAAAAAGCCCTCATAAATGCACTGAAGGCTATGTGCCCAGCACCAAACAGCGGACGGACAAAGTCAGTGACAAGCCAGTCGACCCTTATTTAGCTTCTAAAGAGTTTCCCTCAAGAGTTAGTGAAGAGTAAAACAGAGCTAAAAAAAGAATGAATATTATACATCAATCAGACTTTAAATGAATGCTAATGTTGCACCGTATCTGCTGGATGTGTAAGTAGGCAACTGTTTGCTGAAACAGTAGTTGCATTGACCAAAAATGATCTCAAAGGACAAACAGTGTAGGGGCATGTGAGGATTGTTTTAATACAGACTTGAAAAAAAGTTGAACGTATTCTTTATACAGTTCCTGTTTGGTCATTTGTAATCATGTGATCTGTTTCCTTACAAGCTCCTCCACAGTCATCTGGATGTTGATATAAAACATGCTCATCTTCATCTGGCTGGAAAACAATCTTTATATTTGACAGCAAAAATTGATGATGTTTTTTTCCGTGGCTTGCTTGGCTGGAATGATTCATCGTAGCTTTTAGCACTAACCCATTACAGGCTTCGCCGCAGCTCCAGATTTGGCCTATTATTAGCCTCTTTTCTCTAGGAAACAAGGTCACTCAAATAGCCTTGTCTTATTAGGCTGTCACTATTCATTTGGCCTTAAAGAAACACACATCCCATTATTAAATGTGTCTGCATCATACACTAAATCCACTCTTCATTTGCACATACCTCACATAACATCGTCACCATACATTTGAATTGAGTTAGCGCAATCAAACATCCATTTTTATCATGCCAGCATAATGGCCTGGGATTGAAAGAGCAGAATCAAGTGATGCTCCAGCCGTACAGCCCCTGCTAAGTGAAAGCGACTGCCCTATTTCTGTCCAGGGTTAGGGCTCAGCTGTCGTCTGGGAGTAGATCACCTCATGAAAACTCCCCAACCCTCCGCTATCCTCCCTGCCATGCACCCTAAACTTGGGTGCATGGAGGGTGCTCTCGCTGAGATATCTCCTTATGTTAACACAGGCCTTTCAGACTGCCAGGTGACACAGATTATTATGTCAAAAGAGGCTTCCGTAACATTCCCGATCACATGCGCTTGCAGCGGTGCATCTGTCAAATGAGTAATGTGACACGTACTCTCTAAGATGCCATGGGGAACCTGCAAGAACTCCACTTGTGTGCATGTGCAGTTTGTGCATCTATCTGTGCATTAATCCCTCAGTTTTGCAGCAATAATTAAACTATTCGCTTCAAGTGATTAGGGGACGGAGTAGAACGTACGCTGCGTAAACTCACTGAGCGGAACCCAGACACAAGCACGTAAAAGCAGCATCCACAGCTGAGAAGAAGGCCGCAGCGTGTGAACACTGGCGAGATCAGGTTGCTATTATTATTCAACTTGATGAGAATGGTCTGAAACAATCTACCCCCCCCCCCCCCCCCCCCCCCCCCCCCCCCACCCCACCCCACCCCTCCTCCCTCTCTCTCTCCCCCTTCTTTGCCCCACCTGCCATTCTCTCAACTGTCTCTCCTCTCTCCCCGTTTCTCTGCCAATTGGTTTCTGTTCCTCCACTTCACTGCCTGACATGATTGGCCCTCGGACAACGTCTGCTTTCTCATTTCATTCTGCCCCTTGATACTTTGACAGTTGAAGCCCCTGGTGACATTGGACGGGGGAGGTGAAGTCCTACACACGGTTAACATGCAGTGAAATGGTGGTCCGCTCATCAGTAATGGACGTGTGGGTTTAAACCTATATCTGGCAGGCGATGTCACCTTGGGGCTTTTGTTCCAGGGATGAACCCTTCTCGGAAGAACGCTTTTGCTTTTCATAGGAATCAGGCTTCTCACTGACTGTACACTTGCTAACTCTCACCTGATTACACAGGCCAGGACAAGCTTTTCAGACCACCAGTGACTAATTGAAAGGGTCTGAAGGGTTGAGCCGGCACTATCAGGGTATTTCTCGACATCACTTTTCAGACGTCCTCTGATAACATCAAAGCGTGACTATTTCTATCTGCGCGATAGTGCTGCTGTCTGGACCCACAAGTCGGGGGAGGAGATGAGTGTGTCAGTGTCACAGGCGCCAACAACAGGCATTGGGTGACATGGGAGCATGGGGAGCTGGGCGTCTGGCTTCTCTCAGATGGGGCTGAGTTGTCCTCACTTCAGCAGTCACCCATCTGTGAGTGCTGCTTGTCTGGGTCACCTGCACTGCCATGCTGGTAGACCGGACTGGGTACAGTTGCTGTACGTGGACTAAACAGTGGGTATTTTCCCAGTCTGATCTCTGTGATGTGGGTTTTTTAAAGGCTGATATCAATACTAGACTAGACTGAATAGCGCTGAATAACGCTGGTGACTGATTATTTTGTTCTACCTTTAAATTAAAAAGTAGCATACAATAGCCTGTTAGCTGTTTCCCTGCCTTTATGCTAAGCTAAGCTAACAAGCTAGTCGTATATCTACCAGACAGATACAAGAGTGCTATCAATCTACTTATCAAACTCTCAGCAAGAAAACAAACAAGCGCATGTCACAAAATGTCAAACTATTTCTATAATTAATTCAAATAATAACTGACAAAAAACTATCAAAATCAAAAAAGGAACTAAAGTAATGGCTGTAAAATGAGCAAAGTTAGGAAAAAGCTAAATTTCATTATACTATACACATTAATGGTGTATGACAGATACAAAATACTGTATCAAAGGTTATGACAGGAGGCCAGTATCAGTTAGTATTAGCCTATTAGCATGCAGTTGCATATATATTAGTGTACCTTTATGTGCTTTATGTGTTGTACCATTGATACCCAAGCAAAAAGTCTACTATCCCCACAAACACACATTCAGCCAAACAGCCCTCCTCCCTCTTGCCAGCTGTCTTTCCACAACACTTGACTTGCACACCTCATCTGGTTTCACAAACCACACCAGAGAACAGTCTCTTCGGAAACACTCAATTAAAAGCAGTAAACACAGGCTTCCTCTTAGGGATCAGTCATAGGTGCTGAGGGCTGTGACAGTGATGTCACGCCGCCGGGAACACGCCTACAATGACATGACTTTCAGATCTGTCGTTAGGTTTTAATCAACTCACTCACGCACGTCTTGGCGTCTGAAGACAAACAGTGAGAGTGAGCCAGTGTAATTTTGTGGTATTGATACACTTGAGTCACTCTTATCCTCCTTTTATCCTCTCAAGGAACAGGAACAACAGCAAACAGTCGGAGATCAAAGCCAAGGGTAATGAAAGACAAAAGTCTCATGACACATGCTGTATACTGCTGGGCTGCTATATAGTCACAATCGGCCGTCAGCTGTGATGCTGACAAATGATTTTTATCTGGCGTTGCACAAGATATTTCCCGCTGAATCGTCCAACATCCCCTTTAATTATCACAAACATTGAAATCCTGATGAATCCGCTATTCTATATCCTCCTGTTTTCACTACATTTTCAACAGTTTCACTCAAACAAGCTATAATTTAATGTCTGTCATTAAAAATCTCATCGTATGTTGACATCATTGTAGTAAATACAGCTGCTGGGGGGGGGCTACAGCAGGATATATAAACAGGATATGTTTCTGTACATTCAAGCTGTTTGTTATGGTGTTAAGTGGAGTACGTGGATATACACTAAAGTGAATGTTTCCATGTCCTTAGTACAACAAGTGACTGCTTTTACAAAACCATAAAGATGACATTGTATATTATAAGCTGTAGCTGTAGAGGAGATCTATAAGGTGAAAAACATGCAGCACCTATGGGATGCATTCACATGTCTTGACCTTTTTTTTTTTTTTTGCATTTTTTCCTGTTACAGCATGAATTCACAATTGATTCAGTTTGAATTTTTTGGCCCTGAGCTACACACAATACCTGAAAATGATAAGCATCTTTGATAGGACTGATCCAAGCTTTCATTTTCTTTTTTGGGGTTATTTGATGTAGGCTGCTGACGATCTATGTGCAGGCAGTAACACTTTCAAATTTCAAGGTGAGTGCTGGTGAGGTGCAGGCGAGAGGAAGTGACAACATATGAATTCACCTTTAAAACCAACTCATATGATTGGATATTTGATCCCGATGGTTGTAGCATCCATATTAGACTCTGCAGACACATTAAAGTTGCATACGTCTGCCAAATGAGCTGTTAGATATTGCTAAACCCTCACTGAAATCTAAAGGCGTATGTACAAGTTGCATGTTGTCTTTAACACAAGGATAGGATATTGAAATTTCAGCGCTATCACATATTCACACTCTGATATTCAAATGTTATGTAAATTTAATTTCGTCATTTTCAACAACCTCTTGAAACCACTTAACCAAAACTATGAGATAAGCACAGCTTCTTGTTGTTTGTGTGGCAAATATTAACACAGTCCACAGCTATAAAACACCGGTGTGCGTCACACAGATACACAACAACAGTATACCCTCACTAAGTCCTGAGCTGGCTCCCCCTTGTACCGCCAGTCACCTCCCTCCCCAAACAGCAGCTTCCACATCAATTTCCCTGCAACACTCCTGTTACTCGCAAACTGAAGCCTCTGGCCAACAGCTTCCTGACACTGACGCTGTTGGTGTTCTACCGTCCCGTATGACTCAGTAGATCCACAGTAATTTCCCATGACATTTCTGTAACCGTGAGCATCAGCATCAGCTGAGCCGCTCATCCCCTCTGTGTGTCTTGACCTCCTCGTTGCTGGCTCAGAATCTTTTGTGTCTCAGCCCGTTCTCATTTGCTGCGTTCGCAGGCAATAAATGATTGTAAATCTGTCTACATTCAGTGTCAGTGACATGAAGAATGGTTCTGAAATGAGAAAATTAAGGTAGCGGGACTTTACACAATGGCTAATGGTCACAGTTGTATAAATGTTTGGGATCATGATTCAGCCTGAACAGATTGTTATTCAGGATGTCAACTTCAAGTTCAGCAGGTGGGTGGTATCTAATCGGGCATAGGCGGCATAATTTTCAGACATTTTAACTGTTTATTTAACCCAGAAACATTACCACTATCACCTGTAATGACACTTCAAGATAAAAAAAAGTTTAAAAAGCGGCTGCATGGTTCATACCCACAACTTGCGTATGAGGAGGCAATACTACACCCCCTGCTGAGTACACATGGGTGTCTGCCAACAATAACACATGGTGGTGCCAAAATAAAAAACACTTCATGCTTGGCCACCTTGCTTTTTACTCCAGGTTGAGCCGGACCACCCCGATGCTTGAGTCCACTAGGCATTCCTAGCGCTTCAAGTGTTACCCATCAAATCATTACAGGTACTTTGTGGTAAGACGGCTTTTATTTTCCTTCAGCGAGCTACGTGTTTTTATTAGATGGAAAGTGAAAATGTTACATGTGGCTTAGATCGAATAGCCATTTAATTGGATGCACCCATGCGTGGAAGAAAGGGGGAATACCTTTAAAGCGAAAGTTTGTTTAGTCAGCATGGTTAAATGGCATTTCCTGAAATGAGGACAAAAAGTAAAGACAAGTGACCTTGATATGAAAAACACTAACACGCAAGCAACTGCAACCAGGTGTTGCATCATGGTCAGGAGTGACAAAAGTTCATTTTAAGCATTAGTGATGATCATAAAATCAGAAAACTATACATAGCCCATTAAGTGGCAGGCTTTGAGGCAAGTGGACATATAGATGTGGACATGATCAAACTTTTGTAGGACTCATTGTTTTATCTATATAATTTCCTTCCTTCTTGTCTCTTTTGTATGATTTTTTTTATAGTTTTTCAATCCCTTAAAACAGTATATGCTCATCACTGTTCCCTAGAATGCCTTAAATTTGCTAAATATATCCAGTAACCGGTATTTTATGATGATAATAAAACAACAGCAGCAGAGACAAAAATATCCATCCAAGTGCTCACTCCATTTGACTGTTAATATGTAAAATAAATGAACAAATCCAGTATTTCTCCATTCAACAGGTTTCTCCTGAGTATTCAAAGTTTTACTATTACTAAAAGAAACAGATTTTTTTCTCTTTCTTTAGTTATCTCATCGTTGTAGTGGTAAATGCTACGGTTGAACTATGGTGAACTATGACCTTTTCCCCTTTTTCACATACCCAGTAATAGCCTCGTACAATAAACAATAGTGTAAACAATATGAAATAATATTTAAAGTACTATTATAAGCCCAGAGAGGAGATGGTGCGAATACGTGATGTCTGTAACGATGCCTGTTTGTGTGAGCCAGCTACATGTTATGTAATGTTTTCAAGTTGTCGTCTTTGGTGTACACAGTCTATGATGGATTACCCAGCTCACTCTCTTTATTTCATCACTTAATCTATCAAAAGTGTTATTTGCAACATGTGTGACAATAATACAATAACATAAAATAATTAGGGATCATAATGAAATAAAGATAACATCAAGGACATGACTTCACTTTCAGTTTGTTGATATAATAAACATGGTAAAAGGACAAAGGTTCAAAGTAGTATTAATGAATAAATAGATTAAAAAAATAACTTACAGAAAAGGACGGCAATAAAATCAGATTTATTTTTTAAAAATTCTTGGAGCATACTAAGTGTATGTGCACATTTCTTATTGTTTATAAGTTAGATAGACTCAAAATACTTTCTAAATTCAGTCATGAAAAGTTCAAATGATGGGCGAGACCTCGAGATCTTGGATTTATAGATGTGAAATTTTCTCAGTAAAATTAATAAATTGACAGTCCGTTGAACCTTCTGTTTTTTGTTTTCATAGTATAGTATTACATCCTCGACTTCCAGCTTAACTGAATGGTTGGTTCGAGTGTCAAAATAATCCTCATTTTTTTTCTAGAATCCTGATGTATACTGACATTCATAAAATAGATCATCGTAAATGTTTTCTTCTCCTTTTTAAAAAAAATAAATTCACATTTATTATTGATATCAACATATCTTGAGAAAAATTTGTTGGTGTGATATATATTATGCACAATTTTTTAATGTACTTCTTTCAATTTGTTGAGGATTTACTCAGCTCACTCTTTTTATTTCTCTTTATTGAACATTACGAACATATGAAAATGAACATATATATGAAAAAGTAAACAAATTAAATTAAGTATAAAAATACAGTATCTAAACATAATAAATAAACAATAACATGAGTAAAAGTTGATATACCTTAATCAGGGGCTACAGAATATATTTCTTTAAACTATAACAGCGTATGTTCTCATTTTTTGTTCATCATAAGGGTTAATGTATCTATGTACAAATTTAATTCAATCAGAAAAATATTAAGGCTTGACTTGGGAAGTAATTAGAGAATCTACCTTTCTGTAAGTGAAATTTATCAACTACAATTATAAGATTTGTCGTGTAACTCAAAGGTTTATTTTTACATTTGAATATAGTAATAATATATTTAGGTATAATTGTAACAGAATGTCCAGTTTTGTTATAAACAAACTCTATATCTCTCCAAAACACAGATGAGGAGGGGCACTGACAAAACAAATCATAACTGTTTCTGGCTCGTGCCGCAAAAGGTGCATTTAACATCTATGTCAATAAATTTGGAAATGATTGTGTTTACATGGATAAATGTTATGCTTTGGATAAAATCTTATCATAGTCTTGAAGCTCTTTCCTTATATGTTTGTTTGTACATTTTATGTTTACCCAGCTCACTCTCCCCTCATCCTCTGCTGATGATGACGTTATACTGCAGCTCCTGAGCCCGAGATCTCGCGAGGTTAAGGAAAACAATCCAGACGCCCTCTCGGTTCCCTCCTCCTCCCTCCCTCCCTCCTCCCTCCCTCCTCCCCACCAGCCCTCCCTTCCCACGCCCCAGTGCGCTGTGGGATAGTGGCACTATAAAGTATATCCTCTCTCGGAGAAAGATAAGAAGCCCGAGACAGGAGGGGGATGAAGATGGCGGACGCCAAGCAGAAGAGGAATGAGCAGTTAAAGCGATGGCTGGGCTCGGAGACGGACCTGGAGCCTCCTGTTCTGAAAAAGAAGAAGACGAAGGTGAAGTTCGATGATGGCGCCGTGTTTCTGGCCGCCTGCTCGAGCGGCGATACCGAGGAGGTGCTCCGAATGCTTGACCGGGGCGCCGACATCAACTACGCCAATGTAGACGGTCTCACCGCCCTCCACCAGGTTTGTGTCCGCCTGTTATAGGTGTTAACATCCGTCAGTGGCACTGCCAGCAGCGCCATATGATACAAATGTCGGTTTGCTGCTAGCAACTGCTTTCCCTGGAGCACCTGTCAAGTGGAAGCCATTCTCATCCCGTTGTTTACCTACCTAGCACACCCGTCCTTTTCGACGCAGAGTAGAGATGAACACACTGGCTTCTCTCTCTCTCTCTCTCATTTTTTGAATATTTCAATCTAAAAGTATGCATGACGAGTGCAAATCACAATGAGCTGCAAAGTTATCCGCTAAATGCTTCGCTTTCGGTACAACTTCTGCATTAAACTGGCTATGAGTGGGAGCAGTCTAATTGCTGTAACGTTACTGCTGCACTTTTCAAGATTTTTTGGTTCGTTTTTATGTTGGAAATTGCATTCAAAAGACTAACACGCATCCGGTGTTTTATGGTTCGGTGATAGTGTTTGGTGAAAGTAATTTTGGGGGTGATGTGATCGAGTCATGCTAGGAGCTTAAACGCTAATGTTGTCATTGATTGAGACACATAGAGTCTAAAATGAAAACGACAGCGGTGGCTATAACCTGGCTAGCAGTAAAAGTCGTTTTGTTGATAAAACCCTCCACTGTGACTGACTACTCTCTGGAGAGGAAGCAGGAGCTAGCTAGCGTTAGTTTGTTACAACGTCATTCGGCTAAAGGCTAATATTATCATTCCTTGGTCGTTGGCTGTATGCCGTATTTTCGCAATATCCGTGGTGTTGAGAGCAGTGTTTGTTACGTGCGCTGAAATATTATAAAATGATAAACATTGGTGAAGTATTGCAGTGCAGTGTTAGCCAGGCGAAAGGTATGCTAACGCTATATTAGCGTGCTAAGCTAGCTGTCGTTAGGCTAAGGTTAATTCATTCTTTAGCTAGCATCAGGAACAATGTCAGCGGGTAGCCTTTTGGCCTCTAAAAGTGACGTTTGGTGACTTTGGAATTCGGCTTTCGCCATTTTCGCCATTTGGCTGGATTGTCAGCTTTGCCAAGATAGGTTTTTGCCCGCTAACGACGGGAGCTACGTTGACTAGCCCCCTGTACTTCCACAGATGCAATAATGCAAATGGCAGCTCGTTTTGACTGTCGGTGGTCAGTACCGCCAGGTGCTGTACGGTGTATGAGGCGTTTTGGAATCAAACATGCCAAAATGTCTGATTGTCAAGGTTCATAAAACACAACTCCAACGACTGTAACATTGTGGTAGCTAGTAGGTGCAGTTACAGAAAGAAGAGCAATGATATGACCAGGTTGGATTCAGAGATGTGTACATACATACTGTAGATTCGCGTCACAGTTATAATTGCTGCAATGTGGGATTTGTTATTTTACTGTGGTTTGTGAATGAGTCAGTGTAGTTTTATTAATTCAGCTGTATTTACTACTCTGTTCATTTTATGTAATGCTCCAGATGTGGCCCCATCTCACCACCATTTACTACTTAACAATTTAATACCTGGAAGATTTATCAATAGGATCCTTTTTCAGAGAGAAACTTTAATGTTATTGCATCTAGTGACATTTGTTATAAAGGGAACACGATAATTGTATTTTAACACTGTCTGTCAGCTGCTGTGCATCAATAATAGACTTATTCACAGTTGTTAATACTCATAAAATTGTTGCCTTTGTTGAGTAATTAAAGAGTGACATTTGACAAAGGTCATTGGCTGGATTTGTACCCAGGACATCTCAATTACACGTATGTACCTTATACCACTGGTGCAACTAGACACCTCAGGTACTTTTTATCTGAAGAAATCAAAGTCTCAATTATTGCTGGTGGAAATGAGTCTGTCCACAATGCTGTCATTCTGTCAGCATTTGTATAAAGGTGCTTTCTTCTCCTATTTTGTTTGAATAGCAGGTGCTAAAATGATCAAACGATCAACAGAAGAACTCTAATATTAAATGCTTAATGCTGGCATAGATTTCTAGTGATGTCACCTCATTACTCAGGCCCACATCTCCAGTCTTAATAAGCCTGAGTACAGCTCTGTGCAGCTCCTTGCTTCATGGTACATTTGTTTTCCAAGAACTTGTTACACCTACTAAAAGTTTTGAAAGCAAGTTTTCAGTGATAGAACATTAGCTTTATCTTTAAGATAATAAATTGATCTTATTTGCATGAGTATTTTCTCAGTGCGTATATTAGTCGTGTTGTTAAATCACCCACCCTTTGAGCTCAGAGTGCTATAATTAAATCTGGTATTAGCATGGCCCCCTGTGCAAACTCATTGGGTGGAAATGTTGCCTTTTTTTGGGCTGATGTCCAGGGATGAGCTAGAGTGAGGAAAGAATTTGCAGTGCCGTTCTCCAGACCTAACCATCTCTGGAGACGAGAGGCTGCTCTGTGTGTGTGTGTGTGTGTGTGTGTGTGTGTGTGTGTGTGTGTGTGTGTGTTGTAGGCCAGCATGTGATCCCTGGGTTTTGGGGTCTTATAAAGGAGTTGAAGGCGATACAGGGATTTGTGTTTGACGTGCTAATCCCAGAATTGCAGTGAGGTCAAGCTCATGTTAGTTTCCTTAGATGAAGTGAAGAGAGGAGGAGATGGACAGTCAGTCACATGATGTCTTACTTGATGTTACACTTTTCTTATTGATTTTAGATAACAGACCTCAGAGCGTAACATAGCATGGTATTTATGGCTGCAACTAATGGTTATTTTTTTATCCAATAATCTAACTTTTTTTTTTTTTCAATTATTTTCTGAGTAGATTAATCCATTAGTTAACTCACTAATAAACAATAACCATAACTTCTACCGTTAATCTTTCAACCTCTTTATTCAAGCATTTTCTAATAAAAATACTTATTTTACAAATTATAACTTTCCGAAATGTGGAGCGTGCATACAGTGACATCCTTTTTATGGAAAAAATCTTTCACACAGCTTTCCTGAGACACAAAATAAATCTTAAAACATATTTTAAGATGAAATCTATGAATGAAGGAACCATTTCAAACTTTAACTTTTACCTAATGATGTTGTTCATCACAAAAGTTAAGATTTATTCAGTGGAGGCCTAATTATGAAAGGTGTTGTTTACTATATTCTGCCATTAATTACCATAGACAGTGTTGAGTATGATTTACTTCAATGGCTAGTGCCAATTTTAAATCTACGTCATTTAGGCTATTTTTATAGGTTTATGTGCATGAACAAAGTGCTTACTACCTGCAAATGCGCTGGAAAGTGACATCACCATACAACCATTAGCATCTGCTGTAAAGAGTCTGAAACATAACAGATAAGGACGCAACAACGACTCTCAGACACTGGCTACCAACAAACAATCACACAAAACTCACTGTAATAGTTACGCTGCTGTCTCGTCTTTTTGAGGTCAGCGAGCCTCGGGATGTTTTCTTTTGAGATGCTCGTGCATAGCAGTTGTTCTGCTGTGGTAGACCGTTTCACTTTTACCAAGCGTGCAGAGCATCATTTTATTAGGTCTCTGTTTAAAGAATTTCCACACTTTTGACAATAAGGTTCAGGTTTTACGTGGGGTTTTTTTTGGACAAAGTCTTATTTTCAGCATGCGTGGGAGCGGGAGTTGCCGTAAACGGATGAACATAAACCGTGAGACGCAATGACACGTTCCACACAAATCGACATATTCATGTAATTGATTACGTCAACATTGTAAAGCAGCATATTCATTATTTTTCATTGCATTAACATGAACAGTAGTCTGTTCATCACTGGAAACATCACAGATAATTTTGACAGTATAATACACAATAAAGTGCAATAAACTGCGGTGCCCCATTATTTTGAGTGACTGACCTCTGGCTTTGTTGTGAAGTGTGTCATGTTGTTACATCAGGGCTCACTCCTCACTGGGTGCAGCGATATCACTCCCAATGCTGTTGACCGATGCAGGGTTATAAATACCACTGCCACAAGTTCTCCTAACTGGGTTTCAGGAGATGAGACTAAGTTTGGGTATGACTCAGTGTCTGTAGCTCTGCTTTGTAGTGCAGGCCTGGCATAATCTCACATTTAGGATAGAGGTGGCATCTCTGTGTGAGTCACGGACCTTGTGTCACTTTAAAACTCGCTTGTCGCTGAAGGACCCATAAACATTCTCTCATCAGTAGTATTTCGCCATGATGTGATTCATGATGAGGGCCATTCTTGGCTCCTTGCGTGTACGGAGGTTGTTAGGGATAAGATAAGATAAGATAATCTGTGATGTCTCCAGTTTTTGATGGATGGACATATATGCAAGTACTGTGGAGTACCATGTGTGACTTTGTACCTCCTTTTGTAGTTTCAAAATTTCCATTTTGTGGTGTGATTGACTGAGAAAGACTTGCGAGAAAGACACCCAGACTATATAGATTCAGGTGCACAGCAGAGAGGATATACAAGTGAATAAAGGGTCTATTAGACAAGGGGAGATTCCAGATCCTGTCGGCTAAACTCGTCTCAGAGGGTAGCATTCCAAGTCCCATCGTCCTAGCCCGTGCATTCCTCACATGACAGTCGTTGGAAACCACGGCAAAGAGAGAGAGCAGAGTAGACATTCCTCAGCTGTCACCTAAACCCCTCCCCTCTAGTCGTTCTCTCTGGCTTTCCTGTCCCCATACCATGCCAAGGCCCAGCTGACTGTTGCCCACTGAGCTCCATCAAGACAATTAGTGTTGAGGTAACCAGGGCTTGTCGCTTCACACAAGAAAATCTCCACACTGACCTACACCTGAACTTTTCTCCTCAGCGTTCACGGCCTTTGCTTATCCCCAGGACCGAGGTGACAGGACTCAGCTCAGCTTAACGTGTCGGGAGTTGGGTTTTACAATGCCTCTTACTCTGTTGACATTACACACCCTCATTATGGCCCTGAAGTCTATGAACATTATCTTGCACTGTCTCCATGACAACGACTCAGGAAAGGTTGCTAGTCACTTGTGTTGGTGGATTTGCATGTACAGAGTGGGAGTTGCATAACAGACTGAACAGAGAAAGAGTCTTTTGGCAGAGCGCAGCAGTTTAAAATGAGAATCAAACTTCATGAATCTCGCCATGGAACAATTACAGAGCATGTGGCGGACGATGGTGAGGTAGCTGTGTTTCTTTTCATCCGGACCAGCATCTGTCATTAACACATTACATAATTGCAGCGGATCTCACTACAGCTCCAACCCCGAGATTCTCAGCTGTGCTCACGGCTCGCAGTTGGCCAGCGAGGGGAGCAAAAAACAAATGCCTTTGACATGTCCCTGTCCTCCTGATAAAGGTATCATGGCATCCCCTTTATAGACCCCCAAGTCTTGTCTTTCTGCTCGAGGGAGAAAATCCCGGCATCTCATGTGGTGGAGAGGCCCCCTTGGCTGAGACGGGCAAAACATGTGTGCATCACATTTCATTACAGATCTTCCTCGTCGCTCTCACCTGTTTTGCTCGCCTACACAACAGAAATGAAGGTTGATCGTGTATTCGGAAAAAAAAAAAAACTGAATCCACAGTTATCTGTCGGGTCTCTAGCTTGATGATCTGCCTGCATAATAACCCCCAGATCTGATGACTGCTAGATAAAGACCTTCCAGAATGACATATTTTGAGGGTGAACGGTAACACACAGTGCTGTCTTTATAGTATTTCAGCAGCTTGTAGGGGCGGCCTAAGCGCTTTAGGCAAATGAGCTCTTTTTTTGTGTGTAGGTTTAATTAGGAAGCCTACTGAAATTAACCACATTAATGTTAAACATTGTAACAACATTTATCAACATCCTTAGTTAAATCCTTTTGCCTTCAGGTAGTTTTAAGGAGGGAGATGGATTCTCTTTTCAGAAAAGGAAAGCTTTCCGATTGCATATTTGTCGTAGAGATTTGAAAGATTGAGTAATTTATATTAAGTTATTGTTAAACATCACGGTCCAGGTAGTAAAGACATCACTCAGCTTGACTTCGTAGTGCTGCATTTCATTTGATATTTAGTCAGTTTTTCCAGTGTCATTAAGTAGTTGTGCTCTTTAAATGACTTATTCTTTGGACATGGCTCCGTTGGCGGCGGGATATAATGAACACAACCATTGCATGGATTGGAATATGAGGTATCATGCCTGTTTCTTTTGTTGGGCTTATGGAGAGGGCTAGCTTCTTAGCCACTGCTTCTGTTATGTTCCCTGTAGAGGAATTGCTATCCAGTGTTATGTCTAAAGTCACCTAATAAACCACCTAATAAAGGTTAACAGCTTTTTAAAAATGTTGCGCTTAATGAAAGGGAAATGTATTGTTGCGTTTCTTCTGTAAAATGCATTTAAAATGTTGCTTAATAGAATGAAAAACAGGATCTCAGTGCTCAACAGTAACTGCATGTACCGTCTAGAGATATTTGATGTCTATTCATTGTGGAAGAAGTCTGCTTTCACATCACTTTTCTTGCAAACGGTTTGCACGAGGTTTCCAGTGTCTTTGTTATGGTTTAAGGCTGGCTTACAGTAGCTACCAGTCACTCATGCATTTCTAACATATTGCAGAATACATTAAGATGCAACTCAATAATTCATGGACTGGAATCTAGACAGTCTAGATGTTATTGTTCTTTGTCTAGCCCAAACAGTCGACTGCCAGTCTTCTTTAAATGTGATGTGTCATATTTTGGTGTTTTTGTTGTTGCTAATATCGAAACCTAATTACTGCTTCCAATGTGAGTAATGATTGCCAGTGACACATCTTTGTTTGATATTTTAAAATCTGGTCTAGAAGCCAAAGCCCACACTGACTCATGTAACAATTCAACAAGATTTGTAGTGGCTCTACTTCTGGCAATGTATACAACAGACTAAACATAATTTAATTTGATTTATTCTTATTTTGTATCTTGGTGCCATCTCTTCATAATTCTGATTAAATAAGCCATGTTTTAGTTTCTTAAACAGCATCACATCTAATACAGTAGAGGAAATATGATTATTAAGCTATTAAACCACATGGAAAAAAAAACAAAACAGGTCTCGCACAAGTAAACAGTGAATTATCTATTAAATTCAAACAGATGGTAACAGCAACATTATGAATACAAGAAAGCAAGCACGGAAATGATACCATATCATGATCAATATGGATTAAAGCCAACCGAACGTGACTCAACAGAAGAAACAAATAGTGAATGGACAGTGCAGCTGGAATAAGCTTGTGTGTTGGGCATGATGTGTGTGTTTAACTTCACACGGTAGACTTAAAGGAGTCATGTGTACTTTGGATGTTTTGAATCGCTGTAGTTCTACTGTAGATGCACTAATATGAGCGACGTATCACACTCTAAATTCAGCTTCTCATATCTCAGTGTAGGTCATCAAACGCGATGCTGAATTCCGCCATTGTCACATCAGTGTGCTTGATGACTGACGGTGCTAATTTTAGATTCGGAGCAGCAGAACATGCACATATCACCTGTGTATAATTGGCAGGTCTCTCCTTGTCAAGCTGGCCTCGCTCACTGTTTCGTTCAGTCTCTCTCTACTTACCCCGTCATCAGAAAAACAGGAAGTTCCTTGTGGTGTTTTGCGCGCCAATGCTTTGCAACACGTCAGGTCATCTGCTGATTGTGACACGTTGTCGTTGTTGTTGCCTCGCTCACTTTCAAGACTTGACTGACAAATAGTCAGTCAGTATGTATGCTAAATTGTTTTGAAGGTTTGGTCTGTAGTACCTAGACCTCTAACAGAGTCTATTTGAATAGTAGTTTCCAGTTAAAATCAAATTTACATAATCCAAAGAAGAGCAGCGCAGAGTATAAAACAACCATTTAAACGACCAAGTTAACATGCTGATAATGTAAAGGTAAATAAATGCATGCAAAGGTGTTTTCAGTGAGAGATATTTTATTTTATTGAGCTCAAGAAAAGACTATATGTGCCATTTAAAACTAAAATCATTCATGGCGCTGTTTATTCCAGTCTGGATAGACCCTATTGATCCCAGCTCTTTTTTTTTTAAATTTTATTTATGACACTGCTGAGATAACGCATAGCGAGGATAAAGTGCCAGAGGCATCCCCACCAGAGGATCTGGAACAGCGAGGGTTCTCAGAAGTATTTCAAGTGAGCGTTGCTGCAGGTTGGAACTGGTTCACCTGGGGTCGTAAGAAGAATTCCTCAGTGGAGCAAACCTGCTGCCACGTATGTGAGCTGTGCTGACTAGACGGCAAGGCTACGGACACGGACTTGACCTTGCCTAAAAACACATTTCACGTGGGCGGACTCCTTTTGAATCGGAATAGTAGTGTGATGAAATTACGGCAGTGCTGTTCTATATATAAATTCAGGAAAATAAAGGGTTGATTTAAATCCAGAGGACTCAATGTTTTATCCTTTTTTTTTTACTAGCAGTTTTCACTCATTGGAGTATTTATCACCTCGACATGAAGTTGTAGCTCTTTTTACTACGTGAAACAGCTTTTGAGGGTGATATAAAAACAACACGCATGCACATTTACGTGTTTAGACTTTTGTGTAAGGTGGATTGATTAAAAGATCCCGCAAGGTGCCTTAACAATTTAATGCTCACCACTTGCTTTTCTGTCTTGCCCCTACGTTTCCAAGCCATGCATAGTATTGAGCTGCTGTGAAATGTTTGTGGGATGACTTCAGCTCACTTTTTTTTTTTTCCCCCCACCCTGTGGCACATAGTGTGTCTGTCTTCTACTTAAGCCAGGTCTTCTTGAAGCCATCCCACTGTTGTTTGCTTGGCGGCAGTCACATGCCTCACGCTGAGTGTTTTTTATGAGCTGTTTTTGAACTGAAAACACCTGGACCCAGAGGCTGTGAATTCCTCATTGTCTTACAGAGCAAGCGAGTACAATTAAGACAGAGAGCGCATGTCCATTTGTTGTCTGTGGAAGGGTGAGGTTACATTCTTTCCATTTATTCTCAAAATGGCCGTATCTTCAGTTGACGAAATGAGGGGTAAAGGTGAAAATGGTGATTGACTCACACAATATAGACTTATTTCAGTTGGCGAGGCTTTTGCTCATTGTTTCTTCTGCCTGTCACAGAGCTTGAAATTGCAACCTGTCCAACAACTAGAAGCCTGAAATTTGCCATTTAGTTTTTCATATATGCTGCTGATTATATTGTTATACTATTTTTCTGTTGCTTTTTGACAGTTTCAACAAATTTCTAGGAAAAATGTCAAAAATAGATTACCCTACAATATGCTGAATATCACTAGTAAAGCTAATATCAGCTGGTATAATAATAAGCCAGCATATTGTTGCATCTCTAAGTGTAATGCTCTTCATTTACACTTGACTGACACTGATTTTTTTTTCTTGGCGCTGATCCATGAGTGGCCATGAGATTGAATGAACCTGCTGTTTGCTGTTATGCTATTAGGGTTCCTGTGTTTAAGCGCATGCTGCTGATACTCTGCCTCCAGATAAACAGCAGTGTCAGTAAATGGATCTTGGCAGTTTGAGTATTTGGGACCAGGGTCCGAAATTAACACCCACCAAGCGCCAAATATGGGTAGATTTTCCATTTTGGCGAGTAAATGTTTACACCAAAATAGTCATGTAATAAAATATCTGGCAATTACACGTGTGTCCCTATACAGTGTAGACACGCGCACCATATGTTTTTGTTTTTTTTATGCATGTCTAAACAGTGCTGCTAAACTGTAGGAGCGCTTGAGATGGTCTGAGGTGAAGGAGCGCCAGCCATTGTTCACCGTACGGGGACATCAGCTACTCGACATCGCAGCTCCGGGGCTAAACTGTCACTTGCCACCGGTCTGCTGCTACCGTTAATGAAATAGCTATTATGTGGCAACATTTACGAGGAGTGAGACGACCTTTTAAAATGAAAACCCCACCGACAAAAAGGGCGACGAAGCACATAAAGTTTTGTGAGAAATGGAGGTTTGGAGATAACGGAGTGTCAAGAGGCCGGCTGCGGTATGATGCTGAGGCCGTGATGACCCCTTATGTCAATGAAATGTACTGAAACGAATGTATATATGACACAAAAAGGCAATTTATTATTTATTTATTATTTTGGCGGGTAAAAAAAACATGCTTGGTCATTGGAAATTTTTTGTCTCCTTGGCATGTGAGTCACAAAGTTAATTTCAGACGCTGCTTGTGACTTGGCTTGTGATTCAAATGGACTTAAGTATTAATCTGTGTTAGCTCGGAGCTAATGTTTTTTCTTCTATTAATATATATGTTGTTTTTTTTAAATAACTGTAATTGTAATTGATAGCCTATCTTGTGAAAGATGTTGAGAAGGCCTCACTGACATCAGCATTGCTTGCTGGCACCGTTCTAAATATCAAATGTTGAAATGAAAAGTCAATACAATTTTAATAACAAGACTGATTTGCAAAATAAGACGAGACGAAATGAAGTCATTACACTGTCCTCGAACATTTTATCTCCATGTTTTATAGAGCATAAATGTCAGGTCACTGAGTCCAATCAAGCTCAGATGTTAATAGACTGTTGCGTGAATAATGAATGAACCACAGCCACTTGGGCTTCTGTATAGAGAACTAAGAATTCATTACAATGCAACATTAAAACTAAAGATGCACTGATTGCAATTTTCTTGGCCAATTCCGATATCTGTTTTTTTTGTTTTTTGTTTTTTGTTTTTTTTTAAAAAAAAAAAGCCTGATCTGCTGATTCTGATTTTGACCAATTCCTATTTTCTTTCTTCGTGGGAACTAAAATTGACAGCATACACAAACATTTTCTAACTTTTCTTTAGTGGAAAAGTCAATTGTATGTTCAGAATAAATCATTGTTCATATAAAACATAAAACGTGAACCCAGTATTTGGTTTTCTAACTACATGATGAACTTTTAAGTTCATTGAAGTCAACTCCCACCTTATTTTCCCACTATAATATTTTTCCTAAAATCTCTTTTTTTGTGTAATCAAAAAGCACTTTACTTATATGGCAAACATCATTTCTCATTTCATTAAAATAGTGATAGAAACAAACAGCAGGATTCATGTCAGTGTGTCACATAATGAGAAAATTAAATTAAATATAGTATATACAAAAACAGCAGAGTCACACCTCAGTTGATTTTCAATAAAACATTAATGTCAGACTTTTCCTTAAAAGGTAAAATGACCTGGTTTCAGGTAAACTGTGTGTAAGCAGCTGAACACGTCCCTGTGTGTAAACTCTGTGTTATATATAGACTGTTTTGGGCTGGACCGACTCACCATCTGTCTCATCTTGAGCAGACCCTGGATGGTCCGAGTGTAGCCTCTGTGTTCAGGCTGCTGTCTGAGCCCTGGCTGTTGGTGGTCGTGATGACAGTGTGTCACATGTTGCCGGTAAATAAAATGGGTAAAATAATGTTTAAACAAATAAAAAAACGGCGAATCTCTGCTGCAGTTCAGATCATTTCGTTTTTGTGTGTGTGTGGCTGTGATGTTACTGTCTGTGTAAGCAAGGTGAACCATCGTGCGGCATTTATTGATGACTGACTAATTTTTACAGTTTCAGTTTAGTGGTTAATCACCATTAATCCAAGAATATGTTGTTGAAAGCTTGTTTGTGTGTTTTTAAGCAGCTGGGCTTATTTCAGTTGATTATTACCTGATCAGTGAAGGAACTCGCTTAAAATTTTCCGTCACAAAAAAGCCGACTCTATCCTGGTTTATGAATTTGACTTAGATTTGCATCCATAACCCTATGCGTGTTTATTGTTTGAAGGTCAGGGAAAGATGGATGCCCTGTGCTGTGTGTTTTCAGCCCCAGAACTTGGGTAGAAAGGGGGGTATTGCTCGTCTTTCCTTACTGAGGTGGTGATGGTAGGAGGGATCAGGGTGTTGGAGATTTCAGGCCAAAGAGGAACAGGAAGTGGCTGTTTATTCTTCTCATTTCCTCTTTGAGGCTCCACTAGTGAGCCTGCTTCTTCCACTCCCTCTGCTTTTATCATTGCTGCTTGCCTAACAGACGTGTGTGTGTGTGTGTGTGTGTGTGTGTGTGTGTGTGTGTGTATATATGTGTATATATATATACATAAACACACACACACACACACACACGCATGCATACAGCTGTCTATCTAAATTGAGCAAACAAATGCACGTCTCCCTTTTTTTATGCATATGTGGTGAGGAGATCTGCATGTTATCAGTGAAATATATTATTGCTTTGGTAGATAAGTGTCAATTTAATTCAAAGCATGGTTGTTGACTGCAACTTGAGCTTCTGTGTTGGGCTGGAAAACAGATTAACAAATAGCAAACAAACAAAAAAAAATCACCATATTGGCAACTGCAGTTTCTCCAAATCTAATGTATGTGTATAGATTCATTGTTATGCTTGTTTACATATGAGTAGGGCATCATATTTTAGGAGTAGATTCACTGTACTCGGCTTATTTTGCTCCACTCAAAACTGTCTGGTTCTAGTCTTGCTCTTTGCGTGAAAATGTACTCGCATTCAATCTGGATTTTGAGGCAGCGTAACTCTGGTGATGATCCATATGTGTGCTGGTAATGGCTATAAATTGATAGAATGCCTGCAGGACAGACCCTGGCATCCACATTGTCCATTTAACCTCTTGAGTTCGGAGTTTGTTGGCGTGAGCGGTGACACAGTGCCAGTACGCTGGGGGAAGGGGGGGGTGGGGGGGGGGGATGTAGTGTGGCTCATGCTCAATGCCTCTTTAGTAGATTGACTGTCAGTGACTGCTGACTGAGCTTTCTACTGTCCTCTGTATAGTAGCCTCCACATAAGGGTTCTATTATATGGAAATATCAACAGAGGTTGTATTCTGCCATCTCTCCACGGCTATATGACCTCTCTGCCTCTCCCCTCCTGGTGCCCCCTCTTGCCTTTGGACCCCTCACATGGAAACAAACTTGGCTCTCAAGTGGGGCTATTGTTTTGGCTGCTAAGCAAAAGCCCAAGTGAAACATACAGTTACAATCTCGCCGGCATTTTTCCCCCTCTTCCCCAATCCTGGTCTTCTTTTTCCATGGGAATCCCAGGGCCATATATGGTCGTCCTCAGTAGCTGCTGCAGCAGCAGCAGCAGCTAGAGCACTGAAGGCAGAGGCTGTGTGTGTGCGTGTGTGTGTGTGTGTGTGTGTAGTCTGGTTACAGCTCCCAACAGAGCTCATCTAGTGGAGGGACCCAGCTGGTCGCCCTGCAGCGCTCTAACCCTCCCCCTCTTACCCTCTGGCCTCCTGAACCCTGCCAATTGCACAGGAGCTGTGAGCTCTTTGTCTCAGGCATAAACACATACACACACAGATGTACATCACGTAACAGAATGAATATTCACTCCATAGTCTCTCTCACAAGTATAGCTCATGTAATCCTTTTTTATTCATGTCTGGTTTATTCCATTTCCAATTTCATTCTCACTTTTTCAACTCCGTCTAGGTTCATCTTTCTAACACACACATGAAAATGCAGACACATAACGCACTCATACTTACATGCAGGCGGTAAGAAGGAATTCCTTTTGTGGAAGTGGCTGCGCGCCTCTGAGCCGATGACGTAGGCCGTGAGGAGTGGCCAGGGCGCTGATGCCTGAAGCCCCAAGGCTAGGAGTATTACTTATCTGGGAATTTCTTCACTGGTATGCTAGTCCAGGGCCTCGCTGCTGCCTGGTTAGGTGGTTGCAGAGTGCAGTTGTACTGCTAGAGGGGGAGGGAGAGAAGTAAAGCAAGAGAGAGGCCAGGTCTGATATCCAGAAGAAGCTGCTTTGTTGTCCATACTGTTGCTTTATATGGGAGAAAACTGGTCTTTCCTTGCGAAAAAACAAAAAATAAGTCCTTGACAGTTAATATGCAGTGCACAGATTCTGAAAGCCAACTTTTTTTTTTCTTTTTGCACATGCAACGTTTAAGAAACCTTACACCAATAATACCAAGGTAATGTTTTGGCTTTCCTGACAGATACTAGAGGGTTTTGGCCATCTTCCATCTCACCACAGAAATAACAACAGTTTCACCCCCCCGCACATCACACCAAGAAGAAAAAGTCAAGAGGCTTTACTGGAAACACTAGATGATTTCATAGAAAGGCAAAAATTAGCAAGTGGAGTTCACCATGATTTTTTTTTTTTTGAAGGGCACTGAGTGTCTTGTGTGGTTGTGCAGGTGCTTTGATCCCAGTCATGCCCTGCTCACAATCAAAGTGAGAGTGACTCAAAACCTTCTGTGGTTTTAAACAGCTGATTCAGAGCTAAACATCTTTCCTCATCACTGTAATAACTGGCTGGTTTATTGTAGTTTTTACATTTTAGTGAATGTAAGGTAATACCACCAACATTTCTGTGGAGACTTTTCATCAGGACTGTTTCTTCAATAGAAAATAGTCCTTTATAGAAACAGTTGACAGTGAGGTCTGTGGATTATCTTGAGGAATCTGGACATTGTTTCTGGAAATACGTGTCGCTCTCGAGTTGAGAATGACATCATTCAATGTTTGGAGCACCACAAATGAAATTCCATTCACCACCATTGAAGACCAGACTGAAACTATGTGCATGGCTGGACACTACGAGGGAAAAGGGGGGAAAATACATATTTGTGTGTGTGTGTGATTTTTTTTTTTTTTTTTTTTTTTTAGGTGAACTGATTACTTCATGAATAATAGAGACTGAAAATTTTTGTTCAGGGCAACACTATGTACAGTATGTAGGTTTCACTTGTTCATCTGATGTGAACGTCAGTTTGTTGACGGCTTACTGTCTCTTATAATGAAGCTGCTAGGATGTTATTGTGTGTGCCAAGATTTTATAGTGCCAGACACGTGTTCATCAGCCTAAGTGTGATATGGAACCTTTTGTATAAATATACTGTATGTTCAGAGATGGTTAAGAAGCAAGCAAGATAATTGATGCATTGATAAATATTACCAAGTTTTGAATTGCTCTGCTTTTGATTGTGACTATGTGTAGAGCTTAAATAAGTCAATAAATCGATGGACAGATAATTGATGCAGCAATTTTTATAGTTTATTGTTTAAGATGTGATTGTTTTAAATTTTTATTTTTTTTGTATGCTATCACCTGTTTGTTTGATGGGTTTTTAAGCTCTTTGTGGTAATTGCAGCTAGTTTGCCATCTATAAATAAAGGTTTGAATCAACTAATATTCATAACAGTAGCTAAATTGGTTAACTCAACAAACAGGTAGCTGTTGTTGTATTTAGTTCCCTGTTTTAGGCTTCATCTGACATGCAGACTGATGGTTCTTATGACATCCCTTACCACCCAGACACATTGTTGTCAGTGACGGGTGTTATCGCGGGCACGCACCATTTACACTGTCATTGAATGTAGAATAGCTGCTAGCACAATGGGCTTAGCCGGCTGCTTGTGCTACCGAGTTCCCTGCCGCTCTCAGCAGTAAAATGTGCAGCAGCCACAAGAGCAGCTTTCTGCCTAATGCTTAAGCTCGGCCATCTGAGGGTGCTGCTAAAGGACGTCAAGGAGGAGGGGAGGGGTCTTCAAGTGTCTGCTTGATGTGGAGTGGTGCTAAATTAAGCTTGGGGCTCACTGCCTGATGGCCCATTAGATAATAAACTTACCCTTTTTTTTATAGACATACAGTAGCTAGCTATACTCCCTTTCCTATAGCAGGGGACAGTGTCTTTTTGAAGTGTTGCCTGAGGTTTCAGATTTCATATAGAATTAATCTCATGACTGCTGCGGGTGTGATGGAAGTTAGCCACTAGCTGTGTGCTTGACATTTACACCAACTGTACTGTATAGTGGTTTCATAATTTAGTTGCAGTTGTCTTCTAGCTGTAATAGCTGGTGCGGTTTTATCATAACATCCTGTAGGCCTCCATCTATGTTGTTTATTTCATAAAAGTTCTAGAGATTGTGGGTAAAGTCTTGCTAGTTGAAAAGTGAATCACCTCACTGGGTCTCTGTTTTTTTTTTGAATGATATCATAAATTAAACACTATAATTAGTAGAAGTGGCACTCAAATAGTCGGGACTATAAGACATCTATTTTTTTGGCCATAAAAGGTCATGAGAACTGCTCCGATAACAGTTAAGTTATGCCTGTGAGAGGTTAAAAAAAGAAAGATGGCACCTCAAGATGCTCCTTTCAACATTAGTTTTTTGATGTTGTCTCACAGTGGTTTGCTTTCTGCGCTGCCTTCGGGGGCTATCCGAGCAACCCCCGTGTGCTTTAAAATGAAGTCTTTTCTCTATTTATTTATGTTTCTTACAAAAGCCTGACAAGGCCTGAACCCATGTTCTCTTTTTGGCTTTGTTGTCGTGGCAACAGACCGGCCTCCTTTTTTAGGTGCACGTCATGGGTGCATTTTTGGGCCTGCTTCGAGAATGGCTGAGCCCATCTTCTGTGCGGCGCTAGTAGGGAGTAGGGGCTTGAATTCCTCCATATTATTTCAGGATTAGAGAGGTCCGTATGATGAACACTGTATTGTTATGTCTTAATCTTCTCCATATTTGTCCCTACTGGTTTGGAAAGGTTTAATGAGTTAATCTGTTAATATTGCCTGTAATCAGCCCCATGCAGGTGCACTTAATTGCGTATATTAAGTGTGAGATATGCACACTGTCCTGCTTCTCTTACTTTTTCCGTCTCAGGAATTCGTTGGCCAATTGCAGCTCTGTTCTTTTGAAACCTTGTCTCAAAATGGCAAGTCAATACTGAAAAAGTGTTTGCATATATCCCGCTCATACAACTGGTATTTATCTAGTAAGGCAAGGCTTAAAGGCATGTGTTTGCCTGCGCCAACACTGTCTTTTTTTTGTTGTTGTTTTTTTTGTGCATGTGTCATGTTTCCTTTGGGTGCTCCACATTAACTCTGGCTGACTAGAGACCGATTCTCTTTCCTCCTCTTGCATAAAGTGGCTTTTGAAACTAGTTGATTCTTGACAAATACAGTTAGATTTTTCCATTGACGTATGTCTGATCTTTTATTTTAATGCGCTCCAATCAGAGCACACCAGCTCATAAACACCAAAGTATCGTGATTTAGAGCTGATGTGAAGAGTAGTTGGAGGAAAAAAAGTGAATTCAGAACGTTTCCCAGTTTATGTCGTGGATTTTCTTGAAAAAAATACTTTACTATACTTACTTTTATACTCTGAAAAATAGTTTTCAATTTTTGAAGTTTGGCCTTCGGTGCTAAGTTTAATTTTTGCCAATCTTTGTATATATATTCTAAACCTCACTAATAGCTTCTTTTTCACTGGATTGGGTCAAAATTTGTACTGAATATCCAAGAAACCCTAAAAATAATTGCAACATGTATTCATGTAAATAGTTGTTGCTTAATGTTTTACAGTAATCAAATTAATAAAAATATTTTTTTTTACCTGAACAAAGAATCTTTCATTTTCTCCAAATTGTGATTGTGTGTAGTATTAATATATTTCTATCATCTAGAAGTTACTTGGTCCTGTGTAAATAATTGAATGCAGAATTGAGTTACTGACTGTAGCTTCAGAGTTTAAGATATCTTTACTGTATATTTTCCCAAGAAGGATTATTTTAATTTCCTTGAAACTTTTTTTATGGGAAAGTGTTAATATTCATTGCAGATATATGAAAAATTTAAAGATCTTATATTACTCCTTCATAATTAAATATTTTTTTGAAGATGGCTAGTTTTTTCATACTTTTCACTGGCTGTAATATTACATTCAGTGGTTTTTATATCATAGGTAGACATTTGCACCATGTTGACTATTTCTATGTGATTCCTATTGAGGCTGTTTTTATTGGGAAATTACAGTTACAGTTTTTATTGGCTTGGTTTGTTGCATACTAGATCTTATTCCGTGTGTCTGGACAAAATATTAATCTTACTTCGTTAGCTCAAAACACTTATGTTGTTTCTCAATTTCAAACTTTTCAGAACTAATTTCTGACATCATCAAGTAGTAGCATTAGAAAACAAAGCAAGTCTGGGCTAATCCCACCTGAGACAGGTTTGGGAGGATTATTGCAAAATGCGTTGCAGCATAACCAGAAGTATATAAAAAGAATCATAATTGATTTCATCATTAAGCAGTCTAGCAAAAATCTATTCTGTTAGAGATTTTTGCAAGGTTCCATGAATTTTTTCCAAGAAAATCCATGATGTGAACTGGGAGGTTCTAGGTGAGTTGTATTAAAATGACCCGGATGTTAAGTGGTCTGTCACAACCTACAGGATCCGATGGGCTCTGTCAAAGCATTACAGAGCATTGGATCCTGCTGCACTGTGGATTTCTACAATATAAGCATCATACAGCCTGTGGTATGATGTCTCTGCTTAAATGTGACACAATTCACCTGATGTTAATGTATTTTTCCCACTCGTCCCTTCATATATTTTCACTTTTTCCATAATTTTGGTGATTTATTCATTCATTGTATATATAATATGTACTACAGTGAAGTTCCCTTTAGATTTGTTTGTTTTCCTTTTATATGTAATGTTGATATATTACACAAATATGCTAAATATAAAATTAGGCACACACTGGATCAGTAAATGAATGGTGTATAAATGAAGGTTTCTCCATATTTTGTGTAAATCCAGAGACTATGGAATACATACAGAGAGGAGAAGAGAATTTATGATTATAACATTTCAGTGAGTATGGATCAACTCGACAATTAACTCAATAACAATAAACTGGTTAACGGCTCTGTGGCATCATTCATCCTCCATCCATCCTCTGCTGCTGCTGGTCAGACTCGCTGCTGCAGGTACTGCTGGTAGAGAGGAGGGCCATATAGCTGTAACATATAGCGGCTGCGGATGTGACGGGAGTTGACTGCCGGAAGTCAAAGATGTCGTTTAATAATTGCTCGTACTGTCTTCCTTACTTCCGGATTTTGTTTCATTTATGGCAACAAGCAGTTGTAGTTGACTCGGGCAAAGTATTACCTTAAGTCTGTGTCATCCTGTCCGCTGTGTGTATGCGTGCGTGTGTGTTTGTGTGTAGAGATCAGCCCCGCCCTTGTGCAAATAGGCTGAGGAGAGAGGCGGAGAAGCAATACTCCCATTCCCTCCCCACCAAGGTAACAAAGCAGAAAGCCCGGTCACTTTGGGCAGCATTGCCCTGCAGAAAAGTTTAAACAGGGCCAGTTGATTGGCCAATCAACTTGCCTTGCATAAACTTTTACTGGCCCGGGGCCCATCGGACCTTGATGATGCATACTTTCTGTGGATTATAGAATTGCACCAGATCGGACTTTTGACTCCCATTGACCACAGCTCAGACTTTTCAACTTGAATTAATTTCTTATTAGAGATTAGTGATTTTTTTTTTTTTTTTTAACTGCTCTTTTTGCTCACACTCCATAGACCCTAATGGATAATGGATAAGTATTTTCAGAAGCTGGCTACACAATGTACATTAAAGTCTATCGACCAGTCAAATGGAGCATCCTGTGTCCATTAATTAGGTTAGCACTTGATTTTCTTTTTTTTTTTTTCTTTTTGCTGTTACGTCAACTTCCCAGAAGCCTGAGTTTCCATTAGAGAGGACCTTTTTATAAGAAATGGCAGCAAGGACTCACCCTGTAGTCCTGCCTGGATACATCAAATGAGTATGTTAGCTTGTCAGTATCTCTCAGCGCAGCAGTTCCTCAGTTCCAACCTCATTGAGCGGTTAATGCACAGTCTGGACCAAATACTAATCCTGCCACACTGTAAAATTATCATTATAATCATAAAAATAAGGAATCAACCCAAATTGCTTTAAAAAGCTCAACATTTCATATGCATTTTGGTGTGTCCCTTTGCTTAATGTACCATAATCAGACCATTACGTCTATTTGTATGACATCAAATTCTAGCTTAGTTGGAAATTAGGGTTTGTGTAGCTTTGGTTAAATCGTATTTTTACCCCAAACTTATACTTGGCTTGTTTCATCTTTGTCCTACTCTTCTGTTTTACTGTGTAGTGCCGTCGATCTTATTGCGTTTATGCTTGACAAGGCTTCAAGTCTTCTCCTTCCCTCAGAGACGCTGGCTAAACAGGTTTAAATGGCAATGTCTCTGCTTTAGAGTGAGTCACTCACTACATGTCTGAAGGCTTCCACTGCACAGCACAGGTCCTTTATGTCATTCGTGGGCTGACCGTAGCGTGTGAGACAGGATTAAGCCCACGATGTTGCTCAATCTAACTTCAATTAATCAGTCAGATTCCCCTCCTCTACACTGTCTGACTCACTCGCTCTGCCTGCTGTCAGATGTCAAATATTTTGTTTTTATAGGTTTTTATGACCCAGGGAGGTGAATTAGTGCAGTGTGGGGTTGCAAAAGTCTCTGCTGTCTTGCTACATGATTACTTTGTTTAATGTATTCCTCTGTCATAGCTGAGGAGTATGCTCCCCCCCCCCCAGCAGAGGTGTATTACAGGCTCTTAGACGCTAGCACCATGCTAAAAAAAGAAGGCTAGAGGATGCCACGGTGCTTTCTCTTGACTCTCTTCTTTCTCCTGTCCCTCTGGCCACTACACTCTGCACAGTCTTCGATGCAGGCCACAACTCTGGCACCTGTCAGCCACAGACAATTACAGCCATTAAGGGATTACCTTTGGGTTCCAATAGCTGCTGGGCGGAGCCAGCGGAGGAACGCTGGTGACGCATTAGAGAGGGAGGTCACAACCGGCGCTGTGTTCGCCTTAAGGGGCTTGTTTCCATTCTTAGAGAAGGAGAGGACTTTGAAGAGATAATAAGTGTGTGGGGAATGACTGAAGGGGAGGATTTAGACGGGAGATTCAGATGAGATGTAGAAAGCTGCAATGATTTTTTTTGTTTTTTTAAAGTCCCATGTCATTTTTCAGAAGTCATGGTTGAAAAGGACATTAAGTTCATAACATAAAGAAGGTCCCTGATACAACAAGCCAAGGCTGACTTGTTAAATGCTACGTGCTGCCTCCCATCACTGCACATCTTTTATTAAAAGTTGTCCTTGAACAGGACACAAAAGCTATAAGTGATGGCCAACATTGCACATAATATCTGCGCTTGCATAAGAGGAAGTTGCCAGTGGTGTTCTGTATTTGTTATACATCTAAACAAAACAGGAAGCATTGGAAATATATTTGATTTAAAAAGTCACAGCTGACACTGTAAAGGGTTTCTTTGCTTTGCTTTTATGTTGTTACTTGTAGTTCTAAGCTTTATTTTAATACCATGAACCACAGCTCTGCCTTTGTTGACATTAACAAAGTGTTTACTTGAATTTGGGAGCACATTTGAGGCCATGTTTTGTGGACATGGTAGCCTCATCTGCACTTGACTTCGGCTTCCAGCTAACAAATCCACAAGGGAGATATTTCACTAGTGATAATGGCTGCAGATGTTAGCAGTTCGCTGTCTGCCCTGTAACAGATTCAAATCTGCTCTGATTAAAAAGTCCACCTGCACCTGGAGAAACTCTTTCTCAGCAGCCACACACAACCAAACCACATCATATACAAACACACACACACACACACACACTGTCAGATAAGCTCAGTGAGGCCTTTGCAGGAGCTCTTCAGCCCTGGCCATGTACGGCGTTGTAAACGGCCCAAATTTGGACAAGGATTCCAGCCAGATAGTCGTGTGCCCTGAACGTGAGGCCGCTCTGTGTTTCGTGTGTATCTGTTTCCCTTGTCAACGGTTCTGTTGTCATAGCAACCCCAGGAGAGAGAGAGGGCAGACAGTCCAGGCACAGTGTTCGGGGATGGGGGTTAATTGGCTTGGGGGGGAGAAATAGTTTGGTTTTAATATTGTGTAGTGATAATTGTCGTGGATTTCGATAACTTGTCTCTTCTGATCTTTTACAACAGCGGCTATCAGTCAGTGGATGTTCATTTTATAACCGCTGCTGTGCATGTAAGATAGCCGCAGATATATTAGAGATGAAATTCCTGCTGTTTTTTGTTTTTTTCCCACTTGGACTTTGTTTCTGCAGGTTACCTTGTTTCATGTGTTTTTAATGTGATGTAACTTCTTAACCCCAAGGCCTCTGTGTGTCCTGAATAAAAAGTGCACTGCAGGTTCTCTACTGCTGCTTTTCATCCATCTTCCTGTTTTGGATGCTGGGGAGAAATTTGACCTTCTTGAATGCTTTCTGCATCTCAGGCATGCGGCCAAGTAAAGCTGTTTTGCCCCGGCCATTAGCATTATTTAGCATATGATTTATCCATCTTAAAAGTCCTACTAATAGCTGACTATATATCGCACACTTAGACATATGGCATTATAGTGAAATTTGTAAAGTTCAGACTTTTTGAATGAATGCTAATGCCACTACTCCAAAATATATGACAACAGGGACTTAGTGGTTAGAAGTGTTGCTCAACAGATGGAGCAACATTTTGATTGCTTAGAGAATAAATATAATAATATTGTTTACCCTTTTAATAGGTATAAAATACAGGTCTTACAAAAAGAAAGTAAAGAACACTTGACCGTACAGTGAAACTGACTTAATCGAACCCACAGCACACCCACCCTGGCCCACTTCTGTGTCTTTAAGAAACCAAATTCTCCACCATAATGTAGGTGAAATCATAACATCTCCCACTTCATGAGTCAGAAGATCTTAAATTAGATACTTGGCACCTACAGCAGCCTATTTTTGTGGGTGTCGCTTTTGTTTTCACTGTGTCATCAATCATAAATGGTTAGGTCTGCTACACTGTGGGCTTTTAGAAAAATGGTTAAATAACATTTTGAACAGTGTGGGCGCTTTGTGTACACAAGTCTTAATTTTCCCCACTTTGTCGTCAGCGCCCCTGATCTCGATCCAATCATCATACATGTGTGTATATATAGATATTTTTGTTGGTCGTCTGCTTGTTTGACCCCCAGTGTATTTACTTCCCCCCCCTGACTTTATGCTGTGTTATGATATCCAGACAGAAATTATGTTTAGGAAATCTGAGATATCCTCCGCTGTAACATCATCTAGCGAACTGTTATGCGCCACATGCCACCGGTAGCAGCGCCTGCCCTCGTAATCCTAGTTTTAAGCTCGACTCTGAGGTCTCCTCATGTGTTTTGATGGTCTATTTGTATTCAGATCCTCCTCAGAGTACTCCAGTTTGCTCCCACACCAAACGACCGCCTACTGAAGGACTAGTTTTTGATGTATAGCGCCAGACAATGACAGTTTCTAATGATTAGGATTGATTAACTGAAGAGGACAAACACTGGGTGCCAAAATGTGCTGGCAAATATAGCTGTTTGACTTTTGTTCGACCGCAAATGTGGATTTAATTTAGTGATTCATCAGCTACTCAGTCTAGAAGAAAATATCTGGCTAATGTTCAAAGTTGACTTTTTTTAGAAAAATAAAATAAAGGTAATCTTTGAAATGAGGTCTCTACATTTTTTTTGCATAAAGTAGCAGCATATAGGCAGAGCACCTCAATGCCTCCATCAGCAGTACTACTCTATGTGGTATTTCAAACTCTCCTGCTATGTGCTGGCATTTTGGTAACGCTCCGGCTGCCAAAATTCCCCAACAATTCTGAAAGCACGTGGCAATCTATCAGAGGCAGTGTAATGCTCTTTCCATCCAGGCTGTTTGTAACTATAGCACAGGCCATCCCACTGACATAATACGCACACAGAGAAACACATTGACACACGGGGCAGCTGGTGCCCCCTTGCTCCTTTTTTCAGTGGCCTTACCCGTTCCCTCTCTCTCTCCTCTCTCCCTCCTCTCTCTCCTCTCTCAGGCGTGCATAGATGACAATGTTGACATGGTGACTTTCCTGGTGGAGCATGGAGCCAGCATCAACCAACCTGACAATGAGGGCTGGATCCCCCTCCACGCCGCGTCCTCCTGCGGATACCTAGACATAGCAGAGTAAGTATCGTGTTTACATTTTTACAAGGCAGGTTATTCTTTTTCTTAGAGGCAGGCATATCTGTTTAATCAGGTTTGATTTATGCAAACTCGTCCTCGCATACTGTTTTCTGTCTAGCTTATTCTAAGAAGGAACAGTGCTCTCATCAAAACATTTCAAGTTTCAAGTTTGTGTAAAAATATCTGAGCGGTAGGGTCAGGATAAGGTTACGTTATAATGATTCAAGTGGTATTAGACACTTAAAATTTGGATTGTCAAGCACAAAGTGACATCATGATTAACATGGCTTGTTTCCACTTGAGGACTGAACTCTCCTTTCACCCTTCTGTGTCCCTTATCTGTCTTTATATTGCTGCTAGCAAGATTGATGTCAACTCAGTATGACCTACAGCACGTTGCAATCCTATTTTTTTAGCTCAATAAAAATTTTTTTGGCTGTAAGACAGTTTTAAGGTTGTACATTTGAGCATATATCACATTTCAGAATTTCATGTGAATCCATTAACTGAGCACATGCTAATTGCAGCATGTTTACGCTAGAAATGCATGATGTTGTTTTAACTCCCATGCTAGAATCAATATGCGAAGACCCATCATGTCAAGTACAGTTCATGTCACATTTTAACAGGAGCATCAGCCCACATATTGCGTGTCTAAGCCACAATATGAAGGGATCAGGGTCACCCGCCGTATCTGGAATTGAGCTCTAGAGTTGCACTGTAGTATTTTCTTGCCCCTAGTCCTTTTCAGGAAAGAAGACCGCTCACAGGGCACAGAACACAACACAGAGATGTTATCAGAGGATATTTAAACAGGCTAAAGGGGGTTGAAGGAGCTCCGTTGTACTCATTGTTCAGCATATTGGGAGTGTGCTGTGACCTGCTTTACTTCTTTGTTACATTACAGAAACCCAGCTACAGATTAATCCTCACTATTGATGTTTTCCCCAAAAAAGTGACAACAACAACTACCAGCCTTAAGAAAATCCTCGTGCCACCTGTGTTCAGATTTGTTGCCAGCAAAATTTTCTGCTTGGTATTTAAATTGTAATTTGATATTGTAGAACAGTAATGTGTAAAAATGAAATATTAATTGATCTATTAAAATATATATGCAAAGATTAAGTGTTAGAAACTTGTCAGACCCTGCCAGTCTGTTTTCAGCAGGTCTTATGAATGCAGCACCAGTCCTGGGCTACTATTGCAGGAAACAATACGTTTTTTGTTGTCACATAATGAATGAAAAGGTCAAGTGGCTGGCCCGATATGGGTGACTAATGTAGACATCATGTCATAGAGAGAAACTCAGCAACCTGATGTGGGTGGCGAACTCTCAGTAGACCCATTTTAATCCCAGTATCCCCATTCACAGTAACGGGAACTCTGAAGCAGGACGGTATCTCTAAGCCCCTAGTGTCACCACAGCCAGCTAATGATAGGGTTGGTTAAGAATCCCACAGTGGGACTCCAGACCACAAAGCCATCAAACCTAGTAAAGCTGACCCAAAATAGGCAGAATAGAAAGTCCAATCAAGAAGATATAAAAGTTTTGAAATGTAACTCTAGTCAGTCAGCTGCCATTTAGGGGGAAGTCATAAGCACTGAGTGTGTTTCAAGTGGTGTGTAGGCCTAATGAGAAGGGTCTGAGTCTCACCGCAGCTGTAATTGGAAGCAGCTGAAGTCAAGATGTTGAATGGTTAAAAAGGTCTTGAATCACTACTGGGGGGGGGGCACTTTGAGTGAAGGACATGACAAAGCCAACTAGGTAGCCATGACTACATTGTTACATGCTTATTTTAGAGCTTTAGTTAGATATTGGTTAAAGAGGAATTTACGGGTTAGCTGCAGATGCCTCATGCATGACAAGTCAGTACACGGTCATGCAAAAAAGAAGACCGAAGAGCTGCGATATTCATTCATTTAAGACTAAATCGTCTGTGAAAACAAAGATCTGCACTTATCTTCCTTCTAAAAACGCACATCCTCATCCTCTCCTTCAGCCAGCATCCCAGTACTATCAAGGAAAACCTCCCCATTGGATACTGGCTGTGTTGACACAAACTGTGCAGTAGGCCCAAACAACGTTACAGTTAAATCCTTAATCTGACAGATGAGGCACATTAGAAATTCTACGCCAAATGGTATCAATTAAAAATGTATCATTACAGTATGCGTTATATAAAAGTATCCAAAAAATGCTTAGTATTCTTGTTTAATTACCTAAAAACTTAATCAGATAATCTATTATTTAAATTAATAAAATAGTATTAATAATATACTGTAGTCTTAGCCAGAAGGGGATGATTAAATAATGCATCATTCTCACATTAAGGTCATGATTTTATCTTCATTTTAAACTAAAAAGTTTAAAAGTAACTCTGCTTGGCTTTTAAATATCTTGTTTGCACGCAACCTGCAAGGTGCAGCTCCTATGCTCTTTAATACCAAAGTTGGCAAATGATAACAACGAACGCTTCAACGGCATCTGTAATTTCAGTTACCGTGGTTATGCAAGACGAGCTGGACGGTACATGAGTGTAAAATCCTGTCTGGATTTGTGCCACTCCTCACTCAGACTCTTCAATTTCTTTATTTCTTAGGTGTGGCATGTTTACTATGTTTGCACAGCCTGAGAAAGACCCTCTTCCATTGAATTACATTGTGTGACTTGCGTGCCATGAGTTTTTTGGACTCGTGCCATTAGAATCTTGCTTTTTTTGAACGTGCACCATGGTCGTTTACCTTTTGACATATAGTGTTTGCCGAAACTTGAGTAACTTTTGTGCACTATAAACATGCCCTCTCTTCTCTAGTCTACATAGTATTTGATACAAGTTCAAGACCGCAGCAATTTTGAAAACGGTTAATTATATATTGTAATTATTGTAATTATTTCAATACATGTAATCTTGCCTAGAGGTGTCAAAAGATGTGACTGGCAAAACAGGAGATGCAGACTGTGGTGCAGCGTCAACCAAAGTTGGCACCGAACCAAAAGCAACATTACACAGCTCCTGTCCAACTGTTTCCTCATCAGTTGAAGGAAGCTACAGTCGCCTTTACCTCTTTTCTTTTTCACCCTATCATGTTTGACTGCAGACTTTTATCAATTCAAATATCAACTGCATTATTCTATAAATGTCCTGTTGGCTCAAAACTTAAAATGTTTGTGTTGTTGTTGTTGTTGCAGGTATCTTATAAGTCAGGGTGCCAATGTAGGAGTTGTGAACAGTGAGGGTGAGACGCCTCTGGACATTGCTGAGGAAGAGGCAATGGAAGAGCTCCTGCAAAACGAGATCAACCGACAAGGTACAGTACTACAGACATCATAAACTCCACCCTCTGGTCCATACTGGAATATGTGGCATTGACCACCACTCACAAATGCCTTTTTATAAAAACTGTACTGCAGAGTATTAGTGTATCAAGTGAATTTAACCGCTGATAATACAGCTAAGATAGCCTGAGCAGATGCAGACTTTTATTGTGAAAGCAAGAAGAAAGAGTGGAGGCAATGCTGGCCTTTTTTTGTTTTGTTTTTGTTGTTGTTGGTTCTGATATTTGGGAGTGTTGTGAGGGTGTTTCAAGGTTAAGTGTTAGTGTGCAATCCGGTTTCATCATATCATGTCTAGATGTGATAACCGTGTTAATAAAAATACAGGGATTAGGGGCCCTGTGTGTGTATGTCATGCATGTATGAGTATGTTGTCAGATAGGATCAGAGTTCTCATTGAGTGTCAGTCACCTGCTGTTTTTCCACTTGCTTGCTTGAGGAAAACTTACATAATATAGACAAGTGATCCAGCTGCGTTCTGAGCTGTCATGTGATGATTCAAAACTGAAAAGTCGGGTCTTTCTATTTTTGGCCAGGGCTCTCTCGAGATGATGAAAGGCCCTCCCCTATGGTGAGAGGCTACTTGCATACGTGTTGTGTCTATGGTACCTTTTTGCCATTCCTTCAACAAGCTTTACACCCTCACATTTTAAAAGCAGAAATTTTCTTGTCATTTAAACCTCGTTATACAAACATCTTACAGCAACCCCAATAGAAATGTATATGATGAGCTTGTCCACAGTGTCAGAAGATGCACAGTTTCTATGTAATATGTCTTTCAACTGCATTGACATACACTGTTTGCAGTAGTGGTTTAGTATCTCCAGAAACTTAAAGAAAAAAAGGTGTCTGTATGCTGTCAAACTCCTTACAGCCCAAGAGTTTGAAAGCACATGGCATGTAGTGATAATTACTCACAGAATGCTGTTTACATGCTACGCTCCTTGAACGTATTATGTAACGATGGCGAGAGTTGCACCCACCTGAATCTCAAGGGTTTTGGCCAGCGGCAGCTGTCGGCTTTGATTTGCCAATTCCTGATAGATGTGATGCTTGCTTTGGAACATCTGCATGCTACCTCTGCTAACATCCATCAGAAACCAAGCCAAATGTGCTTCTGCATTTACTCACTAGATGCTCACGGACTTCACAGAGCTAGAGCTTGAATTCCTCTTTATTACGTAGACCTTTTTTATGTATTCAAGGTTGATTATTAATTTATATATTCATTAATGCTTGCCTAAAAGTGCTTTCGAGGTACAGTATAATTCCACTGAAGAGTGAATGTGCAATGATCCTGGCCTCGGGGAAGCTGCACACAATCCACAGCTCGGTTCTCTGTGCTAGAGGTAGCAGGCAGCATTATGCAACTAGCTGTTGTGTAACACTTCTGTATGTTTGTAATGTGATTTTCTCCTGTCAAAGAGATACCAGTCATGGGGTTAAACTTGTTAGCGAGCGGCCATGGTTTCCCCCTTGGCAGAGACAACCTCTAGATCCTCTCCTTGACCCTGATTAGGTCAAGTGACCAGGCGGCCCTGCCACCCTCCCCTCCTCCCTCCTCCCTCCATCAGCTGCTTCATGAATACTGCTGCCTGTCCTTGTAATGAACCGAAGGATGACAATCTCACCAGTGGCTCTAACTCACGCTCTGTCCCTGTTAGTTTGTGTGCTGAGGGGACAGGAGGGTCATTTGTAACGGGCTGGCAGCAGTTTCCTCTCCGTGCAAAATGAATTATTATTTTTGTTCCCGGTTCTCTTGATTTTTCTAAAACATCAGGAACTATGTTAACCACTGAGGATCTTGTTGCTCGCTTTAAGGATGATTTCTTTAGATGTTTCATTTCGCCTTTACTAGACATGGTGTAGGTATATGATCAGTGAGGTGAAGGTGGGGGAGACAAATCCTTTTTTGGTCTATTGGATTTTGTCTTTATCTTCTCAATGCTCAGGTAGAAGATGCCGTTCTCTTGTAAAAACTCTGCTTTGAACTGCTGCCAGCTCCTCCACTCGGCTCTTTCTGTAGTCCTACTTAGAGACCATTAGGCTCCCTGCTTTTTATAGACACAGTGTAGGCTACTTCCCAAGAGATCACGGGACGCTGCCCTACCTGGCCAGTTCCCATTCCCTACATTAACTGAACTGGCCTAATGAAGTTTAAGTCCGTTTTCTTTCCTAGCACATGTTTATTGCACTTTCTCCTATATCTCATTGACATCGCAATAGCTCAACTTTGGATTCTGCCTGCTATGTGATGTCTTGATTTGATTAGATGAAGTTGCGCCATACATACCTTGAACTGAATATTCTTTCTATGTCCAAAAGTATGCAGGTTTAAAATCAGTTGAACACATTTACAGTACAGTTTCACTAGTGTTTTGACATTTGGCTAAATGTCTCAAAATCATTTCATTGATTTACGTGATTTAGTTTGTTTTTATTCAACTTGCATTGAAATTTCTAATATTTTTTTGTAACTTTAAAATGTGAGAATCTTTTGGCGGGTATTGCTAAGTTCACTGACTAGTTGACCATGGTGTGACAACTCCCCAGTCTCTGTTTTAAACTCAATCTGTTTAAAATATTAAAAATGAAACTTGAAATCCAATCAAGACTTAACTCAGATTTTGAGTCATCTTTTTCCCATTTGGTTTCACTCCCTTATACTCAGCTCACGTATCCTCTTAATAAGCAACATGTCCAGTCTTAAACAAGTCTGTGTTGTGTTTGTTTCAAAGTGGATAGATTTTCGCCAAAATATTTAAGGATCGTAGACCGATTTTTAGATCCCTTAATGTTCCTCTCCAACTAGCAGGGGCCTAAACCTCCAGGTAAAGTTAGACTTTTCTTCTGCTTACAGCTTTTCTCAAGCCAAACTCACAGAATCACTTGTCTTCTTTTATTGGTTTAAAAGCTCGAGGCAATCATGAGCTTTCTCGGGTGTCAGGAAATGAGTGATGATGTATCCTTGAGAGTAGAACAAAACCTATAAGATCAGCTGAACGTTTGGCTCCGACCCCAGAGCACACACTCCTTGAATCACTGTTTATGTAGTCGAACGCAGTTAATGCTCAGCTGACAAGACGACGACTCATGCAACGGTGCGTCTCGTGTTCCAACTAGGCGTCAACAAGACAATACAGGCGTGTTTTTTCACTGCTGCCCTGCGTGCAGCGTATAGCTTAGACAGACATGTTGACCCACTTAACCAGCTGAGGCCTGTGTGTTTTCAGCAGCTACTCCATCGTCAAATTGACAGAATATTGGCACGAAAGTTTGTCAAAGCAGGATAAGGAACTTGACAACACCCTCTAGCGTTTAGAGAAGTTGCCAGAAAAATTTAATGTGTATGGATGTCATTATTGTAGTGTTTTTATAGCAATGTTTGAACATGCTATGATGTAGTAAAATATTTTATGCTTTCTTCTACTGTAATCCGTAGTCACAAACTAATGTAATGCATTCCAAACATTCACATACCTTCTTGTAGATGTAATACAACTAATAATAGATATCTGGTTGTAATTGTGCCTCATTCTCTTTACTCCATTGTCTGAGTTCAGTGTTACAGTTGGCAGCCTTTTCCTAAGTAGCAGGTAATCCTCGGATGCCAGTTTGACAGTATCGGCCTCCTCTGTGTCTCCCCCCAGGTGTGGATATCGAGGCGGCCCGGAAAGAGGAGGAACGGATCATGCTGAGGGACGCCCGGCAGTGGCTCAACAGCGGCCAGATCCAAGACACCCGGCACGCCAAGTCCGGAGGAACGGCTCTCCACGTAGCTGCTGCGAAAGGATACGTCGAGGTTTTAAAGTAAGCAGTGATCTTGAGTTCACAGGTAGTGAGATCAATGTAAGATTGTTATGTTTTGGCATCTGTCACCCTTTTTCCATTCGAAGCAAACGTCATTGCCAACGCGTTTTATAGCTCGTTGTTAAATAAAGCCTTCCCTGTAAGTTACATTATGTGAATTCTGTTAATAGTCATGCCAGTAAATCTTAGCATCAGGCTTTTTTTTTTTCCTTTGCTAATACCAAACATATCTTGATCTCTGCGTCTTGTCAATGCGTTGTCCTGACATTGTCTCTGTGGGCTGTTAATACAGCTACACTGCTCGAGGATAGGAACTACAGCCGCCTGTCCATCTGTTCTGGGAAGCCGGCCAGCACACTCTACTGCCATAGATAGCTCTGAGAACTCTGATGTTTAGTGCAACTACCATACATACACAAGACGGGGATCTAAATGTTTTTTTTCCGTCTTGGCAGATTTATTGGCTGAAATATTAAGGTTTTTAAAATTCACCAACCTCATCCTGCTCTTGTTTAGGGATGACGATTTTTTTTTTTTTTCAGATTATGTGTCCATGTGTTTAGGGGGTGGACTCTGTATCTCATAAATCTGACCTGGCGTTATAATACTGACGCACTTCTAAAAGCCTGGGCGCTGGCAGCACCTTGAAAGATTAGTTTACAGAACTAAATCCGAGAAAACCAGATTTGCTTATTCTAACAAAAACTATTTTTGTGTCGTCCCCCCTCACCCCCCCACCTCTCTCTCTCTCTCTCTCTCTCACACTCTCACACTCCCCACTCCTTCACTGTGCAGGCTTTTAATCCAAGCAGGGTATGATGTAAATATTAAGGACTATGATGGCTGGACTCCTCTACATGCAGCAGCACACTGGGGCAAAGAGGAGGCATGTAGGATACTAGTGGAGCACCTATGTGACATGGACCTCATTAATAAAATGGTGAGTTTCCGGAACCGTTTACTATTTTGTAATTCACTTTCAAATCGGCATTTTTGAGAACTTTTGTTTTATTTCTTTTTCCTCAGGGCCAGACAGCTTTTGATGTAGCAGATGAAGATGTTCTGGGATACTTAGAAGAACTACAAAAGAAACAAAATCTTGTAAGTCAGTGTGGCTGCTGATTACATAATCAATAATGTAAATTTGTGAATCTCGTTTTGACAGGAGGAGGTGTCTTGCTGTTTTTGGCCCTGTTAGCATTACTGATTTTTTTGTTTTGTTTTCTTTATTCCAGCTGATGAGTGAGAAGAAAGATGTTAAGAAGTCTCCTTTGATTGAAACGACAACCCCAGGGGACAACAACCAATCACTAAAACCACTCAAGAGGTAAATAACTTAATGGTGAAAAATAGTCAATGGAAACTAAATGTGTTTTCAGAAAACTGCCTTCAGCACAGGCATAACTTATTAAACTTCTTTTTGGTGAAAATATTTTATTTTATTTCTATTCTCTTACTATACAATAATATTTAATATTGTCCTCCTATACTGATGTTTGTATTTCTGTTAAATTTGTTGTGCTGCAGCAAAGAAACACTGCTTCTGGAGCCAGAAAAGAGCGCTCCACGCATCGAGACCTTAGAACCTGAGAAGGTGGATGAAGAAGAGGAGGGAAAGAAGGACGAATCAAGCTGCTCCAGTGAGGAAGAGGAGGAGGAAGATTCAGAGTCGGAGACTGAAGCAGGTACAGTGTTTTTTGTGTGTCTTTTTTTAGACTTGTGTGGTATCACTAAATCAAGTCTGAAACCAAAACCTTTTCTATTTGCTATTTAAATGATCTACTTAAAGTTTGATTCATTCAGCGGTCAAAACAAGACACATTTGTATCATCCTGTCAGTTTTTAACCATTTTATTAAGTGTTCTCCACTAAGTAGGCTCTAACTTGTAATATTTTGAAAAGTATCACAGACGCAGCTGATATATTATTTTTATTGTTTTCATTGATTCCTATTTATTGCCTTTAATGACACTCACACCTTTTTTCTTTCCAACCCCTCCAGATAAGAGCAAGCCTTCAGCGTCAGTGAGCAACAGCACAACACCCACCCCAGCTAGCATCACCGTGTCATCTCCAACTAGCCCGACCAACCAGTTGACGACTCCCACTTCCCCAACAAAGAAGGTACAACCTGTTATCAGACAGCTGCCACATTACTGGCATTACAAAAAAAAAAAACCCTGCAACATACGGATCTAACTAAACTGAACAAGCAGTGTTTGATTGATTTTTTTTTTTTTTTAAAAGGCCTTGGGGGGAAATTAAAAGCTACAACACAGCCATGAAGTAAACATGTCACTATTCTACCTTCAAACTACTTAAAGCAGTAACTACACCTCCTCTATTACAGACAGCTTTGGCAACTTTGTTCTACTAAGACGAGTTGGCACTTAATTATGTATACAACTCAATGAAATTCTCCATCTATTTAGTCCTCCCTCACCCTTGAACACAAACCTAATTTCACAGCCAGCTGAAGATACTCATGGTTTAGATAAATTAGTTTACAGTTCATACTCTAGGCCATCACAGAAATAGTTGTTCCTGGTTGTGATTTGCTGTTCATGTTGCAGCACACAAAGCTAACAAATGTCAAAGAGGTCTTGAGAAAGAAAGAATTACAACTTGTTGCTGCCATTTAACAAACATGGCAACGTGCTGCACAGGGGGAAATGATTTGCGGCCAGTTCTGGATGATAAAAGTTTTCTATTGGACTGTCTGGCTCACAGTTAGGACACCAGGAGACTAGAGTGTATAGAGCAGTGAGCTGGTTGGTTGTTGGGAATAAAAGCAGCTTGTGTGTTTTTCCTCTTTTGAGTCTGCTGCCCTCTGCTGGCAAAACGAGGCCAAGCATATAACCTGCGTGAGTCTGGTATATCTCTTCGAGGGTTCATTCAGTCCACTGGCTGAAATGATTACTTCATGTGACACCCTGTGTAACCGTTGGAGAGGTGTCTTCAAGTGTTTTGTGTGGCCTCAGTTATAAAAAGAAAAAATGTAGGGCTGACAATTAAATGACAACTAAATAGACCTCACATTAATTCCTTTCTGTCATATGAAACAGCTGCAGTGAAATATTGCAGTTATCATTTCAGACTCCTGAAAGCAGCTTAAATAGAAGAATATTTTCACAGCATTCTCTCCTCTTTCTGTAATTTTACACCTTATTTGATGTCATGCAGTCAGTGGCCACCCATCCAGGACTTTCTGAATGTTTTTTTTTTTCCTATTTTCTGCTTCTTTTCTTGCCATAATTTTCTTGTTCCGATCCTTCTTCGACGCCTAGCGCTCACACATCACAATGTCTTCTGTCTAACAAGAGTGAACAAAACATTAACAACATCCAGTTTTTGACACTACCAAATGTTTGTTGGATTTGCCACTTATTCCAACTGAAAACAGTAATGGTAGTCCCCCCCTTTGGTTTGGCAGTAAGCATTGTGTGGTGTGACTAGGCCTTTAAAAAATCTGTCCTTGCCATAAAGTGTGTTTCTTTTGCTGCTGCTTCAGTCTTATTCTGGCTTTTTCTCTGTCTCAACCTCCCTGCCTTCCCCTCCCCTCTTTCTCTCTGCGTCTTTCTCATCCCCGGGCTCTTGTCTTGGTTGGCTTTAGTTTGATTGTATTACTCCCCTCATGCCTGTGGCGGAGCCAGGCTGTCCTGCATTGTGGCGTCAAGGCTTGCGCAAAACTGGCATTTCTCTTGTGCCCAAAAAACCTATGGTGAGGCATTGGTGTGCACCAGAGTTCTTCTCTCATCCTACATGCACCTGTGCACTTACAAAGTACTTAACACTCCCCCCTAACCGCCCTGGTCCGATCCAGGTGATGCTGATTTGATCTTCCCTAACGCTGACTCTCTCACTCATCAATCCTACATGGTGTTGTTTTCACTTGTAATCAACAAACGCACTGTCCTATTTGTGCTTTCACCTTGTGTCTGTGTGGCTTCTGTGTTTTTTTTTTTTTTGTCTAGTTGCTTGTCAGCTTTTGATAGTTTGTTTTGAATATATATATATATACATGGCCAGACTTGTGTGAAAACTACAGATCAGACCCTAAAACACCAACAGGATGAATGGACGCTTTCACCACCTATTATCCAAGACTGTTCCTTTGATAAAATGACAAATGAATTCAAAGTCCTAGTAGACTCAGTCAGTGTTTTTTTTGCTCTCAACCTGGATGTGATTGTACCTATTAACTGGCATGTCCTTCCTTTAAAAACGTCTCCTCCTGGTCTCATCATTTAAACCTAATTGTTGCAGCTTCGGAAGATTAATCAAAACTGTTTTTGACCTGATTGACCTTTTGTGTTACTCACCAAGTCGACTAAAAACCTAATTTGATATATCGTCCTACTTTTTTAAAACGGTTATCTCGATGTGCTAAACTGCCGCCCCGTCCTCCCTCTCAGGTCACTCAGCCCGCTGGAAAGGCCTCGACTAAAACGGAGGAGGAGAGGAAGGACGAGTCTCCTGCGTCGTGGCGTCTGGGTTTGAGGAAGACCGGCAGCTATGGGGCGCTAGCTGAGATCACGGCCACCAAGGAGGCTCAGAGGGAGAAGGACACGACAGGGGTGATGCGCTCAGCTTCGAGCCCCCGCCTCTCCTCCTCCTTGGACAACAAAGACAAAGAAAAGGTCTGCAGTCAAGAAGTCACATCCTTCGTTTTTTTAACTTGTTTTTCCCTGTTTTGCAGTGTCTCTTTGACCACAAGGCCATCAGGATTTCCAGATGGGATACCTGAGTAATTGGCTGTTAAAATTCAGTCGCTGCCTTTCCCCGTCCAGCCGTACGAGCTCCTTTTATGGAGTCCTCACTTACCAGCTGCCTACAATATGCATGTGTTTGAAAAGGAAGAAATCATTTATACTTAGGCTTGATGCTATCATGGATTGCTTTGTTTTTGTAAGGGTTCAATTAAGACTGAAATATCATCTCAGATAGTTGTTTATAGTATATAAAGTTGAAAATTCTTCTCGCGGCATTTGACATCTCATCCATAAATGGTCCTGTTTGTTCCCCTGTCAACAGGAAAAAGACAAAGGAACCCGGCTTGCTTATGTGGCCCCCACTATTCCCAGAAGACTGGCCAGTACTTCAGATATTGACGAGAAGGAAAACAGGTGAAGCCCCCGGAGCCAAGTGGCTCTGTGTAAACATGCATTGGCATGAGCAGCTCCTGCTGCCCACTGCTGTGTGTTGCAGGCAAAAGGTCTTAATATTGTGCATGGTGTGTGCGGCCAAAAGCAACTGCCTTAGGTATTTATGTTGTGCAGTAAAGGATCAAATTAGTAAGAAAAGCTAGATTTCATAAATAATTAGGTGTCATGGGGAAAGAGCATTGTAAACATGTCAGTATCTGTTTGTGGAAGCCTGGGGTACAATTGTAGCTTGTGGTTCCCCCAGGGATTCTTCTGCCACTCTGATACGTAGTGGTTCCTACACCCGGCGACGCTGGGATGACGACCTGAAGAACAGCGAAGGAAGCGCCTCCACCAACCGAACCCCCAGCTACCAGCGAAGGTTAGCCTCCGCTGCTATAAAAAAAAATCCCTATCAAAACCTCCATCCCTCATCTAGTCATCAGATCTGCGCTCCAGCTGATCTGATGTATTTATCCATAATGAGGTCGACTTGCATAGCTTTGGTACTAAAACCTCTGCGTAGACAGCATCGATAGTTGTTGTATCAATCATCAACTGTATGTTTTTTGCTCAGATTATGTCACCAGAGATATGTTATGTACATGCTTCCATGCACAGCAGCAGCTACTGAGAAAGCCATGCAAATCGGCCCAACGCTTTTCTCTATCACTGCTACAGAGTCTGTTGCATGACTGTACCCGTCCTGTCAGGTTGCTGTGCCATCGAGTTTTGCAGTTTCGCAGCACTCAGACATTTTAACAAGCCTAGCTACCTGTCTGACTTCCAAATAAAGTCAGTTCTCAGGGTTTTTCATGGCACAGCACCTACACATGGATGTATGTTGCATTTATGTCATACGGGAAAAATGCTGTTTACAAGCCTCCTAATTAAATTACTCCAGTTGATGTCTACAACAAAAAAATATTGAATTCAGCTATTCAAGGTAGAAAACAGTCCACAAAAAGTTAATTTATTAACTTGTTTGAACCCATCAACAGCTATTCCCTTATGACATGAATGCACAAATAGTGTGTCGAAGCTAAATAGTCTCAAATCTGTATGTGTATGTTTCTTATATTATATCTGTGTGTGTGTGTGTGTGCGCCTCCACTGCTAACATGCTTCTTTCGCCCACCCTGCCTGCCAACACGCCAGCACGTCCCATACGCTAGCGCTAGGGCGGAGCGGCAGCACGCGGGACGTGCCAGCCAAGTCTTCGTCCACCTCCAGCTTGGACCCTAACACCTGTAATACTAAACCCTGGCAGCCACCCACCTCCCACTACCAGTCTTACAGCATTTACCGCAGGTACACCAGCCTCACCGGGGCACCACCGTCTCCACACCCACCTGTCCTTCTTCTGACTGTGTGTGTTCTCCGCTCTGCCGGAGAAGCTACCATTTGTTTTGTTGTCCCCTTGATTACATGTAATGTCAAAATGAATACTGGGAGAGATGTTGAGCCTGGTTTAGATTTATCACTTTGTCCAAAATCTTTCAGTGAAATTGAAATGAAAATATTCTCCAAACCTATGTAGTAAATGCTAAAACTCATCATATTGTGTCAGTGATCTTGGACAGAGCAGTTCATATATCTGTACACAGATCATCTAGTAATACCATGAAACTGCTGTGCTATCAGGGAAAGTACATCCAGCTTAATTTTCACTGAATCAGCAGTCGAATTTCCCCTTTTTTTTTCATTATTATAAAAATATTACCACATTATTGGCTCCAATGTCGAACAAAACCAACAAAACCCTTCACCTTTCATGGAATAACCTTAGACTTTGTCAGATGATTGATTTAAGTCTCGCCTGTCAAAGACAGTTAATATTCACAAACACAGATTGACACAGTGATATCATGGCAGTCTATTGTTGCAGGCTTCTCTATTAATGTCCCTTAATTGACCTTTTTGTTTATAATAAATCAAAGTCATGACTACTTCCAGCAGCAGGTGACACCCAAACACAGCATTTTGTCTTTGAACCAATGATGTTTCAAACTAGAGCAATTAATAATGCAATATGTGCTCTGGAACTGTATGGGGGGGAAAAGATGACTGTTATTTGCCTCAGTAAACAAAAGCATCGGTGTAAACAGGGAATCTGTGTCAAAGAGAATACACAAGAGGGAAAGTGTTGTATACATTGGATTTCCTCTGTTTTTTTGATACAAACAATGAACTCACCACCTTAGTTTAGCTTTGGTTTCCTGCTACGCTTTAGTTCTTTTACTCCTCTTTTCATGCAGGGCTCAACAATTACTCATTTGTAAGTGTGAATAGAAATTGTATGCCACACTTAATAATAGTAGAATCAGGTTATAAAGAAAGAAAAATAACTATTGAACACAAACACATAGATAGTCACAGTGTTGATATATGATGCAATAATGCTCATGTTCAAATCATCACTACTAATTATCATAGTTAATAATCTCCACATCTAACACGATGTGATCAACGTCGTAGCTTTCCACACAGCCCCACTTGTGTCCCACTTTTATCCTACTGATGACTCTGCTGCATCTTTTTTTTTTTTTTTTTTTTTTTTTTTTTTAAATGTCTGACATTTCATCCTGCAGCGGCTCTTTCGGCAGAAGACACGAGGACTTGGGCTCCTCGACCACCTCCTCCTCCACGACCACCACCACCTCCTCATCTGTTACCTCACCCACGGGCCATCGCGGCCTGCTCTCCAGCCTGGGCTCCTCCTCTACACGCGCTGGCTCCACCAGTCTCACCAGCAGGTACACGGGCAGCACTGTACAAGCTTTGCTCCCGGTGCCATCAAGCTTTTTCCATAGAGGGTTCATTTAACTTTCTTTCTGAAGAGTTGAAAGATGTTACTGGGGTTTTCTGGTCTTATTCTGAGCTATGTTCATTCAATTGACCTGAGCAGTATTTTTTAAGCTTGAATTCAGGCACAATTAGCACAGCAGCTAAGAAAATACATAAAAATGAACGTTATGATATATTGGGTGTAGGAATCGGACTGTATCTGACCACCAAAATGGCAACCAGCACACATGGCGCCACTTTAAAGCCCTCTACGCCCACAAATGTCAGTTTTATAAAGCCAGTCGAAATGAATGCTGTCAGGCTAAGCGAGGTGTGTCAACAGGTACTGGTCAGAGGAGAGTGCAGAGAGGGAAAAGGAGAAGGAGAGGGAGTCTGCTGCAGTCATCCCCACTATAAACACTGGCTCTACTACGACCACCACATCTACCACTACCACCACCGGCATATCTACCACTACCACCGGCCCCGGCACTGGCTCTGAAAGACGCAGGTAAGATACGCACACACACACACAACTTTTACCTACATAACTCATACATGCATGTCCTTTATATTGAGTAAATTACATCATAGGATTTTTGTTTGTTTGTTTTTGTCACACATAACTAACTCAAACATCAGAAAACAGTGTTTCTCTCTTAAGATTTGAAATAATATAATAATGAAGCACAAAGATGGGGATCTGAATCCTGGATTCTGATCTTAATCAATGTTTTTGTGTGCTCATTCAGGCCTGTTATTAAATATGTGAACTTATTAGAAATTATGGATAGATGCATTTCGTTTGATAACATACAGCTTGTATTTCAGGCTTGTTTACTTCAATGTTTATTGCTGCATCTATTTTGGGTTTAGTGGAAATGTTCAGCATCCCATGTTGTGTTTTTTTTTTTTATACCGACATGAGTTTAAATTGCTGGAAAAAATTATTTACTATAATTGTTTATCTGTTTTCATAAAAATTTGAGGTAACTCAGAAGTTGGTGGAAAATATTTACTGTAAGAAGCTTCCAGAAATATTGGCGTAAACATTAAAATCTTCCATCAAACAGTAATCCGGATGCATTTCCTCTGTTTGAGAAAGGGGTGTGTGTGTTTGATCTTCATCTCTGTACACACACGAGGGAGGGAGAGTTTGTCTGTGTCTGTCTGTGAGAGAGAGGGAGAGAGAGGGAGCACGTGTGAGAGTGTCACAGTTCGTGCGTTTGAGTGGGGTCGAGTGCATGTCTTCCTGTTGCAGCGCTGAAATAAGCCACCTGTCATGGTGGGGAGTGGGGAAGGGCTGCTTCACAGCCCAGACTGCTCCAGCGACTTCTCCTTATATGGAAGGAGGGCAGAAGCTGCACATTTTCCTCAAGGCCAAAGCTCCGATCTCCTCTGAATGAGTTCATGCTTCTGTGTGGCCAACGGAGGCAGACAGAGAGAAAGTGCTAGAATAGCTCATTGTTGGAGTTCCCAAATTGTGTTGCCTGTTCAGCTTGAGACTTAAAGTTAAACATGCAGATCTAAACCCTTGATTTACCACAGTAGCTCAAAACTACTATGAGGATTGTTTTGAAAGCTTTTTTTCTGGGGGAAACACAACCATGATCTTTTCCAGGAATATCCTGCTTCACCTACATCTTCATTGCAGAACATTTTTTTGACATAGATACCTGCTTCACCTTCACACCATTCACACCAAACCTAGAAGGTTCCCAGTTTGGCTGCTGAGCAGGAATTATCTTCTTACTTTTACCAGTTAGTTTATAAGTTAGAACAGCCACACTTCTGGTTATAAGCACCTCATGTAACCTTACGATACCATACTACCGTACACGGTGATGATGATAGTTAATAATTCTATTTTTGGAACAGAGGTTACTTGAAAAATTAGTCTTGATGGTTTCCCCATCTGAATAATCATTTAATGCCAAAGTTCAGTATTGCTGTTGTTATTGTAGAGTGAGTATTAACCTCGGGTGTGTTTGTGTGTCTCAGGTCCTATCTGACACCTGTGCGAGATGAAGAGTCAGAGTCTCAGAGGAAAGCTCGCTCCAGACAGGCCCGACAGTCGAGGAGGTCCACCCAGGTTAGTTCACTTCATCACCTTTTGTTGTTTTCCACCCAAAAGAACCAACAGGCAGAATGATATTGGACTCCCTCATCAAAACAAAATGTTCAAAAATGGTGACTTGGTTTGGAAGTCACTGTTTTTGGTGGTTTGGAATTATGGTTTTATTGCTGTAGACTGTCTATAAAACAATAAATGATGTTATCCTGATTGAAACAGTAGTCTTTGTGTACACAGGCAGCACTTCACATCCTGTACAAAGAGCTGATGCATTTACAAGCTGACAGATTTGAGCTTTTTCATTTTTTTTTTGCAAAAAGGGATCTACTTTGATTTTTGACTTTACCGCAGAGCTTCTGTAAACAAACACAATCATAGCCACGAAACAGAAACGTAAATACTTCTCTCCTCTTCCAGGGTGTGACTCTGACTGACCTGCAAGAGGCCGAGAAAACTATCGGCAGGAGTCGTACCTCAAAGACCCGGGAGGAGGAGAAGGAGGAGAGAGAGAAGCAGGACAAGGAGAAGCAGCAGGAGGAGAGGAAGGAGACGGAGACCAAGGAGGACGATTACCGATCGAAGTACCGCAGCTTCGAAGAGGTTCGTTTCTCCTCTGAGCTGAACGCACGTGTGTCTTAACATTCAACTGGTGTGAATAACGATGAGTAAATGGACATTAAAATGTTAATGATTTGTCCAAACATGCATTTTAAACACTCGGAGTGGATCAAATAGTTGAAAACATCACAAAAATATTCAAGGAGCTTAATCATAATTACAACAGCAGTGACACAGTCAAGTCATTAAATTAAATCGCCGTTTAGCAGCGTCAGTTTTCTGTCAGCTTTTAAGTGTTCTCTCTCCTCTCTTTCTACCAGCGCTACCGGCCATCATCTTCCTCCTCCACCTCAAACATTTCCTCAGTCAGCACTGCCTCCACCCCGTCCTACTCTAGCACCGCATTGTCCTCCAGTTCCAGCTCCCTCAACAGGCCTAACAGTCTGACAGGGATCACCTCCTCCTATAGCCGTTCCTCAAGAGATACAGAAAAAGGTCAGTAAAATCCTCCCCCCCCACCCACACACACACGAAATATGTCTTAAATTTTGAAACCCTCCAAACACAACTCTTGTTTATAGTTTTAAGTGGCACGTAATATTTATTTACATCCTTTCAGTTGTCTGAAGCTCCACTGAAAATCCTTGCTTGACCTTGTTGACCTTCATCCAAATACCTTGCTCTCTCTAGTATTAACAGCAGCAAACTAGTCAACTTAATCAAAATAGTCCAAAATCATAATTATTATCTAATAATGATGATTATGTTTGTGTTAAAACTTCAATCTGGCCTCAAGTCTCAGTATCTCTTTTTCGGTTGGTTGTCTGCAGTCAGTTTAACAGTCAGTACAAAGTGAAATAACAGAAAACGGTATTCCCTCTGATTTAAAGCCATATATGCGCAGCATTTGGACGCATGACAGGTTCTTCTGAATTCCACCTGATGCTGGTATCTGTCTCCACAGGTCCAACATTCACATGGGCAAACTGCCACAGGCTGATTAAGGGCACTGAGACAGAAAGGGATTGGGTTGCCTTTTAAATTAAGTAGCTCTTCTCTTAACGAATAAATCCATGAAGCATCACCGGGGAAAATAGAAGGCAGCTTTAGTCTGTTCAACTGAAGGAAACACTGACTGCTTTGTTCTCCCACCACTAAAGCCTTTTTTTTTTGTTGTTTTTTTTTTTTGTCCTCTAAACTTGAGCCAAGTCAAGTTGTTGTCCTGACTGTGCTTTGTGCGGTTAAATCCTTGCCTTGTTTAACCTGAACTTTTCCAGTCTTCAGTTTGTTAGGATTGCTTATTTGGCAGTTGCACACTGTTGTCAAAATAAAAAAAAGGGTCAAATAGTGCTGAAATACAAGGCAGGAGGTCAAAAGCAGATGATTCAGGGATGTTATTACTCACTTAAACTCTGTTAAAAGCATGTTGCACAAGACTGCCGGCCATCTCCATTTATATAAGACTTGACAAAATCCAAACGATGAGAGATGCACAAGGTTTACTTCAAAGTTAACGCTGGAGAGTCAACAGGTTGAAGAGATGTCATTTTGTAGGTCTTTTCGTTATATTTTTGATATCATGGCAGCATTATCACCTATATATATGTGTGTGTGTGTGTATATATATATATATAGTTTACCTGTCGACATTCTTCCTAATGAACAGAAACTGACAAAAAGGAGGAGGAGAAGGAGGGAGAGGACAAGTCCCAGCCCCGCTCCATACGGGATCGCAGGCGGCCCCGCGAGAAGAGACGCTCCACCGGGGTCTCCTTCTGGACCCAGGATGTAAGAGTTTCTCACATAAAGTTTTCACAGCGCTCTTTCCTCTTTCATGAGGTGCAGCACTTCCTCTTTGATCATTCGGGTAGCGGAGAGCTGGAGGCAGAATGTAACTCTGCTGTCTGTGTTTTTGTTTTGTTTTTGTTTTGTTTTTTTCCCCCCTCAGGGTGATGAAAATGACCCTGATCAGCAGTCTGACTCAGAGGAGGGCAGCACCAAGGGAGAGCCACAGGTAACTCTCTCTCTCACACACACACACACACACACACACACACACATACAGAGGACAGAAAGTAGATAAAACTGACTTTTAAGTAGGAGCCCTGCAGCCTGACAGCCAGATCAAGCCAGTCCTCTTTTCTTGCTTCTCAGCTTTTGTTGTACGATGGGACTTCAGTTTGATTTTTTCCTCTTCTGCATTTATTCTCTATTCTGGTCCTTCCTCATGCAGTGAAGGCCAAGCAAGTCAACCAGCCTTTGATATTCACAAGCCTACCCTGGACAGCTATGATTTCCTCCCCCTCCCACTTATCTTTCCTTCTCACCTCCTGCGGCCTTTTGAAATTTTATTGTTCTCCTCTATTTCCATCTTCCGGTGATTGTCCGGTTGCTACGGTGACCTTGCACACCAAAAGTAGCTGCGACCCTCGCTCAGAAGGTTTTTAAAAACATGCCTACATACATAATGGAAAAGGAGTCAGGGCACACACACACACATGAGGAGTTTTTCCAAATGTGAAATTTGGAGATTAAAGAGGAGCAAAAAGACTTTTGCCGGCAGGGAAAACTTACTGTTTGAACGGGAGTGTGGAGAGCAGACGGTAGTAGTTTACTTGAGTACAATCAGCAGGCCATCAAGGAAGAGCTACACTTTACACAGCTGCCAGCCATCGCTCGCTGCAGGACGGTGTAAAGGGCGGAGCAGCTACAGAGCACTAAATAGGAAACAGGCAATTATCTCTGCATGGAGATAGAAAAGCTTACAGGAAAAGCTGCAGAGTCAATCTTTCAAGTCTGGTACTCTCAATTAAAAGTACCCACATGTTCAAATATTTTCTTTGGAGCAGGTTTGATTACTCTTCAAGACTTTAAATGGCAAAATATTGAACTTTGCTAACAGACGAGAGATTACAGACATATCTCATGTGTGGAGTAATGCACATCGAGTGGCTGTTTATCTGATCAAAACATTTCCCTGGAAAGCTCATAGGACTGTTGATCGTTGCGTCACCGCCCTCCGTCCGTCTCAGGAAGCCGACTGTGATTTTTTTAAAATAGCTGGATGCTCGACCCTCCAACCTGACCTCCCTATCTGATGTCTGGCCCTATCCGGTCCTCCGGGCGCAGCAGGCCTCCAGGCGCTGGCTGGCATGGCAGATGTTGAGGAGTTAGTGTGTATGTATTTGTATGTAGTGCAGTGTGTAGGAGGCTGATCTGTAAAGGGAGTGAAGGTCAGGTGCAGAGACATATGGAGAAGGCGGTAGCTTGAGGGAGAATCTGGAGTCTAAAATGAGAAACACAACTGATTTCATTGTTTGTTTTTTGGACATGTGATGCACTTCAGTTTTATGTAAATGTTTCCAGACTATGCAAAAGTGTTTTTCTGTTTATGGTCATTAACATTTGCTTTGTTGTTTGTTTTACAGAGTGACAGATTGTCCAGGTATGTTTTACCCTCTTCATGTCTTGCTCCTTCTTAATATCTTTGATCTATCTGTGTCACTGAACAGTTTGATTTCAAACAAAAGTCTGTCGTTACTGTCGCAGGAACGAGAGCAGCACTTCATCCATAGATCGCAACGACACTCTTTTTAGCCGTGGCTATGGTGAGAGTCGGAGGCCATACTCGAGCCGACTGGATAGAGATGATACCACTGACTATAAGAAGGTACTGTATATGTAATATTTAGCTTTACTTGGTTGTGGACTCGTCATACAGATAAAATACTTTAAAAAACGTTTGCCAGGTAGCCACATCACTGCTGCAGCTGACTTGGCTGCAGACTTCGAAGGATCCCGATTATTATTTTGAAGGCTGACAAGTGAAGCAGTTTGACTCTTGTTCCTTCATGCTGTAATGAAAAAAATATTTAAAAGATGAAGATACCAAGAAAATGTTGCACCTTACAGCAAAAATAAAGTTTTCTTTTGATATGACTGATATCGCACACAGTCCTAGACATGAACACCTCTGTAATCTAAAAAATGTGAACACACGTGTGAAGTTGCACCAAAACACTGATGTACAACTTTATTTTTATTTAGATGACTGTTATATAAATCTTGACCAAGGAGATAACAGTTCAGGCAGCGCCCAGGCGACCTCGTCCCTAGTCACAACATTACTATAAGATTGTTTACTTTAGCGCCGTCTCTATGGCAACAATCAAAGTCAGGTCAGCTCGACCTAGGAAGAAGACCGCTGTCTGTCCCTCAGTGTCTGCTTGTCAAAGGAGCATTTTCATACAACGATGATGTTTGATTGTTGTTATTTCGGCCTCTTGTCTTCAGCTCTACGAGCAGATCTTAGCTGAGAACGAGAAGTTGAAGGCCCAGTTACGTGACACAGACCTGGAGCTGGCAGACTTGAAGCTACAACTAGAGAAGGCCACGCAGGTAAGCCGAGCTCACACCGCCTCAGCCCATCAGTATAAAGGTTGATCAGATAATTAGGATTCCTGACATGTGTTTTTTTTTCTCTCTCTCTCATCACAGAGGCAGGAACGCTATGCTGACCGGTCACAGCTTGAGATGGAGAAAAGGGTAATTACAGAATCGGTTTAACCCGCCTCTCCTACAAATGTCCTTCCTTGTTTTTAATAATGCAGATATATTTATGCTGTTTTTTCTCAAATCTGTCTCTAAATAAATATAGAAGTTGATTTTTAAATCCGACCTGCTTTAAACATCACGGTAACACTTCCAATGGGTTTATGTCTGAAGGTAACAAGCAGGCCCCAATATCATCTGGGTGGTGGTATGATCTTAGCCTGAGTTTATTATTTTTTATTATTTTCATATCAGTCTACTCTCTGCTGCTGGCTGTCATATCACACAAGCCCTTTTATAGCTGGGGTCAAAGGGACTTCCTCCCTCCTCGCCACCCAGAACACACCGCCACCTTCTCTTTCACCTGTTTTTGAACCTCAGAGCCAGCGTGTGGTCACTACTTCTCAAGACTTTTTTTTTTTTTGAGTGTGTGTGAATGTGTGTGTATCTCAATTTGATCAGAAAGTAGAATCATAGATTAAAGTACCTGTGCATGTGTGTTTTCATGCTTTTTTTTCACTCATTCAATAATCATGCCGGCGTCTGTCTATAGCTGCAGCTGTGTAGCCATGACATCATATAACCCCTGATTTGTTAACTTCATCCCATATTTTAAAGCCCGTGCTGTAATCTAAGCCAGATCATTTGCCATGTGTCATTCGTCCTCACAACCTTCTTTTTTTAAAAAAAAAAAACAAGAATGTCCTTTTTCTCTTGCTCAAAAAGACATTCTGACCTCTCTGTCCATGAGTCATTTCATTAACTCGCCATCCAACACGACCTCTAAACTTTCCCCATTTTTCTCGACTCATTGCTGACTCATTACATCTAAATTACTGAACATGTAAAAAGTCTGAAGTGGCTGTTGCTTGCAGACGCCTCACAAGATCCGCGTGTGTTCAAGTGTGTGCTATCGCTACACCCTCACCATCTTCCACACCTTATTTTATGCTGCGTGTGTGTGTGCGTGTGTGTAGAGCCTTCACTTTAGTGTGTTTTAATGCTAAATGTTTCTGTGACGTGCATGGGGATGCGGGGGTTAACCTGTTGTTCTCCGTCCCTGCAGGAAAGAAGAGCTCTAGAAAGGAAGATTTCTGAGATGGAGGAGGAACTTAAGGTACCGCCACACATCACACACACACACACACACACACACACACACACCGCATTTTATTTTCTCAACATGTTCAATAAGCTTTTGAAGATTTCCACTAATGGACTCAGGACTAGTGTGTAGGTGGTATTTATAAAGCTAACATCTGTCACTTTATGATCCTTAAATGAATCCAGTTAATAAAACCTTAATGTTTGTAAAAGGGGGTCATAAGAGAAGTCAAGTATCTCAAATGTCATGATGCTTGAAGGAGCATTTTTTTTGGTTAATCACAGTAGTTTCAACCATCACTTCTATGGGTCACATTATAATAAATTGTACTCACAAGAATAATTGACTGAGACATAACGGAAAATGTCTCTGGATCTGGGATGGCAGCGATATTGCTTTAACAAAGCTCGATGGGGCAAGAAATGAGAGCAGTCAGGCAATCAGAGCAGTCAGCAGATTATCCAGATTATCTCAACTACTTTATTTGGAAGTAAAATCAAACCGCTTGTGTTTCTTGTCTTTTTAGCGGCGTCGCTGTTTTCCCAGATCTCAGCAATTTATATCTTTAGCACATGAGAAAGCTGTAAAAATAAGCCCTCGGTCATATAAAAATTTAATTTCACTTCAAATATGCTGTAATGAGCCAATAATACATGATATGAGATATTTTATGAATTAATAAAACTGTTTTAATTAAATACGGCTGCCACAGTCACAAATAAGTCATTGGGTGTTGCCAAATCTATGTAGACAAATAAAGTTTTGTATCAAAAATACCGTATTGACCCTAATAGAAGAGAACCTCCTCTTGCTTTGGAGGAACAGAACATTTTTAGACTTGTCCTGTCAGGAAAGTTTCCCCAAAACACTAACGGTCCACATCCTTGAAGCATTTTCTCTTGTAAAAGTGAAACATTTCAATTTAAGCAGAATATAAATCTCATATCTGTAGAGCTTAACTATCAGTTTTAAGATCATACAGTCTCCAGTCAGGCTTTTGGATTAGTCAGAATAATTTTCTTTGACAAGATGACACCTCTAATTCCTTTTTTACCCGTCAGGAATTTATTTCCCCCGTAGCAGCAAAAACGCATCACAGGAGCCGTCAGAAAACTGCTCCAAGTTAAATCCCACTAATTAAACTCTTACACATCTAAAAACACACACACACACACACACACGTTATTAACAGAAACCCGCTAGCCTAGCAACAATCAGGCTACAAGCAACCCAAAATGCAACACTCTCTGTAGCAGCCAGTATTTGCTCCATAAATGTCCAGTCCCAGTACTCTACCTCAGCTCTGCCTCCATCTTTAGCCTCCTTGTATACCTGCTAAATATTCACATGTGCATCTGTTATTGTGTTCAGGGCAGATCTCAGCTCAGCGGTTGTAATCTATGTTGACATAACATTTAAACTCTTCTATCCAGACAGCCAATTAAACAGTCCCTTTTCTGGAAAACTGATTGACAAGGTAGTAGGAGAGAAAAGGAAAAAAAAAAACTCCATTAAGATCTAGTAAGCAAGTGTTCTTCCCATCGCTGTGATAACAAAGTGTGTTTATTTTTAGGTGGTAGAACATCTGGCCGATCTTATCAGTCTCACTTTTCCATTCTATCTACAAGCATCATGCCGAACGGGGGGAAAACTCTTTTATCATTCCTTCGGTTTCCAAAAATCTGTCCCCATTTTTCTAACAATCTTCCTTTTTCTGTTTTCCCTTTCTCCTTCTCTCGGTCCCTCTTCTTCTCTCTTCATTTATATTGTCCTGTCTTTCATTAATCCTTTCTCTCTCCCTAATTTTCTTGAAAAACACCTGTCTCCCTTTTTGCCATTCTGTCACTCTCCCACCATCTTTTCTGCCTCCTCCTCCTCCTCCTCCTCCCTCGCTCTCTTCTTTCTTTGTTCTCCTCTGTTGTGGTTGTTGTTTTCCCCCCCCTGCAGAACCTCCCCCAGGTAAAGCAGGTTCAGGCCCTGCGGCAGATTAAGGAGCGGCTGCAGGCTGAGAACCGGGCCCTGGCCCGCGTGGTGGCAAAGCTCTCGCAGTCCGCCTGCAGCCAGCTGCCCAGCGTCGACCTCTAAGCCACGTCCGTCTGTCCACCACCATCTCCACCTCCTCCTCCTCCTCCTTCTTCTTCTTCCTCCTCCTCCTCCTCACCTCCCTCCCCCTTCCCAACCCCATTCTTCTCATGCTCCATTCGCGCTCTGCCCCGCACACATAGACAGGCAGGTGCCCAGCCGCCCAACCATCACTGGTTTTGTAAACTCCTCTTCCTGCCCCCCCCCCCCCCCCCCCCCCCCTGCCTCCCCAGAGCTTTTGGTTTTCAGATTGGGGAGGGTTTTTTTTTTTTTTTTTGGTTTTGACAACAGGACACTCTCCTTTTACAGTACACAACTGTCAGGTGCTTTCCACACCTCTCAGTGCATGAAAACATCTGAAATATACCAAACAGCTGCGACAGGTGTCTAAATTCACTCCAAATGTTGATGATTCATGAAATCTTCATGTACTGTAAAGGAAAGTGTCCTCTTTGTAGTTTCTAGTTGTGACGCTTCCATCAGGGAGCTCAGTTGTTCAGTTTGGCTTGTTCTGGCTTCTTTGCATGAAGTGGCTTCCTTTTTGTGGCATCAACGTTTTGGCCCCAAAATCTTCAGAGACTTGAACCCTTTTTTTTTGTTTTCTTTTCCTCCTCCCCCTCTGTACCTCTGTACCAAAATTTAATTTGACAGATGACATCAACAAATCATTGAGCCCGTCACGTACGCTGACAGGCTCATTTGGTCACTGGTTTCAGCGTTTTTGCTTGAAGTTCAATCATTTTCTGAAGTGTAGTGAATTAATTCACTCGCACGTCAGTTGATTGTCATCTGTAATAAATTGAAAGTTTGTTTTTCAGGGGACTGAAATGTTTGTCAGTGTTGTATGTCAATAGAGAACCTCTGAAAACTGTAGAACATGATTTCTACCTTAAGTCCTCGACTCTGCATCCTCTGTACATTTTAAAATAACAATTTAGTTTCCACTGTAATATCTGTGATCATCATCCAGAAGCATCCTACAAGTGAATTTTCGATCGCCATTGTGGTTTTATTGGAGTTATTCATGTTTTATGACTTTTGTTCAGTATGTCTGACAAATGTTGAACTTCTTTTCAAATCCACAACAGAAAATGTATTGATTGATGCCCCTAACATGTTTGCAGTCAGTCAGTCTATACAAGATGTCCATCATTGATTACTAGAAACATCAGAAAAGAGAGTGATGTCTCTCAGCCATTAAAGAGTGTTTTATTATTTGGATACTACTAATTCATACTCAAATTGATTATTTATGAGCACAAATTAATAAAACATATTGTTAAATGTGTTTTTGACATTTAGTCATTTTAACATTTTAATGAAATATGTTTAGGGACGTCTCTATCCAAAATCAAAAGAAAATGCATTAGATACAAGCAGCTCATTTAGATTACGTTGTCCATATTCTGACAGCTTTACACGTTTTATTTTGCACTGCATCAGGCTACACAGTGGTAGACGTGCTTGTAACGACCATAGTTAGCCATTTTAGCATTACTGAAACAAAATCTAATGTAGCTCATGAGAGGAAACAGGTGTGCTTCTCCTGCACTGAAACTCAGTCGAGTGCTCTGCCTTCAAAAAAAAAAAAAAAAAAAAAGCAGTGTCTATTTTCTCTTGAACAAAGTCAGAAAAAAGGCGACACTCCATAGTTAAAAAACAAAAAGATTCACCTCATGTATTGGTCTTTGAGATGAATTTATTCACAATCAATAGGCTGACATCTAATGTAGCATCACAACTGTTAAAAAAAAAAAAAAAAGAGCTTTGATGGATGAGGGTAAATGTAATGTGATTACTACAGTATCCAGTATTAATTCAGTATTTGTAGGAGCATAAATACCAAACAGAGCTGCTAACCTGCTGCAAAAGTAACTTAACAGTAATCTGAGAGCACAAATACCGATTTTTTTTTTTTTTTTATTATTATTTAAATAAAAAGAAAAGCTCCAGACATCTTCCAGGCTCTGTCAGATACCATATAATGATGAAGATTTTGAATTGTTGTTTACATGAGAGCAAATAAAACCAGGACTGTTTTTGTCTCTGCTGTGTATTTTTCTGGCTGCCAGTGAGCAGCCATTGAGGTTCTGCATGGCTTTCTCAGGATCTTTTGGCCTGTGGTGTGCCCGCTTTTTTTTTTTTTTTTTTTTAATGTTTCTGTCTCTCTGGACTTGAAACAAAGATGTGATTGAAAATTTTTTTTTTTAAGGAGAAAAAACATGAGATATGCTGTGTGACTCAAGGATTGCTTACACAGGCTGCAATTAACAGTTTGTTAAAAAAAAAAAAAAAAAAAAAGTTAAAAACCCGACCTGACTGGTTTAACAACAACAACGTGTATCTGTCAAGACTTGTCTAAGCCTTCTCTCTCTCTGTGTCTCTCCCTCCCTCCCCTGTTTCCTTTTTTTATTCCCTTTCAGATGCTCCCAGACTTGAAAGCAGACAACCAGAGACTAAAGGACGAGAACGGAGCACTCATTCGAGTCATTAGCAAGCTTTCCAAGTAGAACAGAACCCCCCCCGACCCCCCCACCCAGCCCCTTCACCCCACCCCGCCGCCCCGTCTTCTGCACCCCCCTACCCGCCTCTAGTCCCCCATGGCAGTGACTAATGGAATTGCACATTTAGATATTAATTGCAACAGACATCAGAGACAAGACTCCTTTTTTTTTTTTTTTTTTTTTTTTTTTTTCTTTTTCTCCTCCCAACTCTTTTATCTCCCTTTTTGCTCCTCCACCACCACTTGCAGCATCAACCCATCCATCCATCCATCCATCCATCCTCCCTACGCGCCGCCGCCACCACCACCACCACCACCACCACCACCTCCTCGACAACGACGACTTATAATCCACTTTGATTCTGTGGCTGCTGTCCTGATAGAACCACTGAGTTTACAGAGCAAAAGGAAAAAGGGTTGTGTGATCAGCATGTTTAAAAAAAAAAAAAAGAAAAAAAAAAAAAGCATTGTGGGCGGGGAAAGCCTGAAAACTATTTAACCAATAAGCCTTAGTTGTACATAAAAAAGAGAAAAAAGAAAACACTTGCATCGATCTCTTCTCTCTCTCTCTCTCTCTCTCTCTCAGTCTCTCTCTCTCTCTCTCTCTCTCTCGGCTATCACTGAAGAACAGATATTATCCAACACCTGATTTTATTTGTGCCACAATCTCTTATTTGATGTTTTTTTTTTTTTTTTTTCCTCCTCCCGTGTAAGTGTTGTGTGCTGTGCAGTTTCTTCATCCCTTCCCCCGACGCCCCTAAAGTGCCACTTCTGCCCCATATCAGCTTCTTGTGGCCCCCCGTTTCCTCCTTTTTTTTTTTTGTTTTTCTTTTTAAAAACACACACAGATCACCAGTGCACACACACAAACACTCGCCCACTCTCCTCCCTCTCCCCTCCCTCCCCCCCATCCCCTCCCTCCCCCCCATCCCCTCCCTCCATTTTTGTACCTCTGTGTGTCTTCCTCCAAGAGGGAATAAAAAAAAAAAAATTGAATTCTCGCTTTAGCGAAACGAGGCGGACCTGGTGGAATTTAAGCTTTCACTGTATGTGCAATATGCATTTTTTTTAATGCTTTAATGATGAGTCCATCACAAGTAGGATTTTTTCACTCTTCCACCGCTTCCATCGCTCACCTTCCTCCCCTCTTTAATTTTTTTTTTTTTTTTTTTTTTTTTTTTAAGTTTGTAGTGTAGTCAGTTTATACTCTGTATTCCTCACTTTGTTTTAGCAGGTACTGAGTGATGCTGTATATACCTGTATGTATTTTGTTTGAGACCAGCACATGGCATGCATTTATGGTTCCCGTCTGTTACTATTAAAAGTATATAAATTCCAGAGGACAAAAAGGTGTGTTTTAATTATTATTTTTTTTCTTTTTATAGTCTAAAGACATTGGATACAGTACTTTAGAGCCTCTCTCTTAAACAGGACGGCTACAAGTGTTCAGTGCTTTTTTTTTTTTTTTTTTTTTTTTTTTTTTTTTTTTTCCAGTTTAAAATAAGTGTTCACATAATTGTGAGATTTAAAAAAAATAAAATAAAAATAATCGCTTCACTACATTTCACTTTCATTGTATTCAGTATCTTGGAAGAGTGCTGTTAATTTTGTTTCCAATTTTTTAAAGCTGTAGTATTATAGCCAAGGTGTTGTCACTAAATAATAAAAATAAAAAATTAAAAAAAATATCTTAGGTATCGCTAACCCAGTCCTTTTTACAATGTCTACATGCACTGTCAATGCCATGTGAGGAGTCTTGATGTCAGGTTAAAAAGCAAATCGCCACCATCAAATGTTCCATGCATCTGAAAACATTTCATGCATTTCAGTGGCCTTTTTAAGGATATTTTAGTAAAAGAAGAAGAAAAAAAAAAAAGTCACTGCAGATAGACTGATGACCATCTACTCTGGTTTAGACTTTGTTTTGTTTTTTTTGTTTTTTTGTTTTCTTTTTTTTTTTTTTTCCCCGTCATCTTGTAAAATAGGTGTGTGGCTTAATACATGCAAGCTGTGCTGTGACTACCAACCACTGAAGAGTTCATTAAAAATAAACTTGTACATTGTAAAGTTCCCATGTCTGATTATTTTCTTCTTTTATTGCTTTGATTTATGGAGGGAAAAAAGAGATTTTTAATCTCAAAGAGGCTGAAACAGTGGGACTCAATTAAATTTTGTAAGTGGTTTTCATTGCATTGAAAAATTATATTAAAAGATCGCCTCCAAACGTGTTTTAAGACATAAAAATATATTGCTTTGAATGATAAATTGTGTCTGATAAGGTTTTTGCACAAAAAAATTAAATTACGCTGTTAAAAATTCTTTTTAAATGAGGGAAAAATTGATGAATATACAAATATTTTCCATTTCAAAAGCTTAACTGCTGCATACAAGACGTCTCCTTCACTGTGTGTATTTGCACTGCAGGTTTCCACATCACACTTGTTCGGTACAGAACCATAATTGACTCAAAAGTAGTTGTGAATCATGCTTCTAGGTTCACGTCTTAAACTCAGATTTAAGGTCAGCACAGAGAAACTGTCCTCCTTCAGCAGATGAAGGTGAAAACAGCCTCCAACTGAAGTAACAATGAGTAAAACTCCTTTTATTTTGAGTGGAAGGGGACTTTAAATTACATAACATCAACATCTCTTTTTAGAAATAAGAGCATGACTTCCTGTTACTCTGAATAAGCCACAGAACCACCCAGTCAACAGATTTCATAGGGACTATTTTTTTTTTTTTTATTTCTGGTGGAGGCTTATTGCCTTTATTAGACAATGTACTGCAGAGAAATCACAGGAAAAGAGGGAAGAATGACGTGTATTAAAAGTCCCCAACTGGACATCAAGTAGGAATGTTGTGGTTCGTGCTCGGCGCCTTAAACTTGTACTTTCTTGGGAGGAAAACAGTCACAATGAGATCTGAATAACATCAATGGATTCCAAAAAAAATGTCTTCTACTGGGTTTTTTTAATGTCAAGTTTCAATGCTGTGATCATCACAAACAAAAACCTGTTCACCTCTATTTTATTGCAGCAAAGGTCAACATTTCAGTGGCAAAACCTGAGAATAAACCAGATCTTTTTGTAATTTTGGGTGATCTTGCCCTTTAAGGCTGTTTCTAAGCTTAAAATTGCATGTTAAAGCTCATTCCTTCTGTCTTTAATACTTCCTTAAATGCACTTAACTGACAGCAGAATAGATGAACTACTTCACCGTTGTTATGCTCCATTATACCAGTAGATGGTGCACCGCTTTGCACACTGTGTCCGTCAGGTGCATTTCACATCATTCCACTGTCAGTAAAAGGGTTTTGTTGCCACTGAGTATTAAATTCTGATCAAAACTACATCACCCATGTTTATTGATCAAATTCTCACACTTTAATACAAATTTAAAGCTGATAATGGAACAAACTGTTCACATAAACGAGCCACTCAGACTCATGTGTCTGTATTCATCAGCTGTAAGTACAATACTGAATGTCGTGCCCTCTATCTCTTGAACCGGCAGAGCCTCTCCTTCAATAACGGGGTGGGAATAAACGTCTCGTGGCAGAAGTGTGAAGTTGTACATCAATAACAAAAAAACACTCTTCTGTCTTCCCTTTTCTCCCTGAGCCCTAAAATCCCTACAGATGTATTCATTCTCCTGAATCTGCAACGCTTCACTGGTCTTTAGTGTAATCCCAGATGGCAGTGGATTTGGAACAAATAAAGTGCAGCCCAGTGTTTGATAATATAAAAAAAAAAAAACACAACCATTTGCTGCCACTTCCACCACCGAATAAGACAGATTCCTCTTTATGTGATTTATATGACTGTGATTGCGGAACTGACTTAACCGTAAGCTCTTGTCTTTGCCTGTATCGTGAATAATAACTCACAGGGTGTGACTTGCTCTCTAGGTCTGTAATGAAGAGCTCCAATCTTTAGATAAAGCTTTTAGGGATAAGCTGTGGTATCTGCTGTAATTGCCCACAGTCAGGCAAAAAGTTGTTTCTATTTTCCATTGCCTCAGCACGTGGTTAAGAAGTCTGGTTTGTGTCTTCGCTGTGACATGGACATGCTTCCTCAACTGTCTCCTGCAGATTGTCTTCATCAGGACCTGACAGAAGATAATGAGGAAAAGATCTGTTTAGACAGATTCCTGGCCCCGGAGATTGACCATGTGTAGTTAGAGTAACAAATGGTTTGAATTATTGTAGACTTCTTGTGGTATTCTCCTGGCTCGAACAGCGCATCGGCCTGTTACAGTAGTTTCTGTCAAGCTTTACCCCAATCTGAAAACTCCATCACCGGTTAAACAATGTTATAACTTGTCTCCATTTGAAGGAACATTTTTTTTACATCTTGTAGCACAAACTTTACCTTAGTGTTGACAATTTTCAAATCGTACTTTTTGAATGTAATTTTCCCAGTCTTTCAGTCTCTTATGATACCTTTGCAGAGACTTGAAAACCTGCTTTAATGAATAAGTCATCACAATCAGATCTGTCGTACGGTAATGCAGTTAAATACAAATCCATTACCAGATGATGGCGACATTACGGTAGCCCAGAGGTACAAAACACAACATTTCAGAATCTCAATATTTCAGAAAGCACAATTATTATGATGATGTTCTGTTTCTGAAATGCTGTGGTGTTTTCTGTTTTGTTGTTGTCTTTCCTTAAATGTTATTGTGTTTTGCATCTCAGGGCCTCCGTACAAATACACCAACATGCACTATATGGCCAAAAATCTTTGTTTGGGCTACATCTCTTTGTTCTAGTGAGGGGAAATCTTACTGCTACAGCATACAACAATATTTTAGACAATAATGTGCTCAAATGGGGAAAAAAAAACATTAGTATGGCCCTTTAAGTATCATGGGCAGAGCTTGTTTGTAGCCCCGCAATGTGACCAGTAATAAGTCTCAGCAGGAGCTTAGAGAAACCTGAAAAAAAAAAGTGTCGTGATTTCTGTCTGGTTTCTTTGATTTCAGACAGTAGTTCCAGCATGAAATGACGTTCTGTACTTTTCTAAGGTTGGGAATCATCCATAAAGAAGGAATTAGATCTTGGCAACTGCTGTCACACACAGAGACACTCACACTCATCCTCCCTACTCATTTTATTTCCGCCATGGCCTAATCTTCCTCTCTTCTCTACCGTAAAGTGCAGCAACCCAAACAAACCTCCTCCACAATTGCAATTTTAAACCCTCTCCCCCCCCCCCACCCCCCACCCCGAACACACACTAGACTTAGACACACTGGATGAGCAAAACCCCCTCAGTGATGAGAACAAACAGTGGCAGGGTTTCTCTCCGATGACAAACAATGACAAATCGAGGCGTCGTGATGAAGTGACAGCTCGGGTCTGTCGCTGAAACAAAGACAAACACACTCGATTAGAGGAATATGATTCAAAGCTGTGGATGCATCTTGAAAAGAGGATATAGAGACGTCTCTCTCGCTCTTTGACTGCGGTGTCACCAGCTGCATTTATTGGAAACTTAGTAAACCTGTAGTGCTAAATGATAAGTTCAATCAGTCAATGGAGGGAGAATTTATTAACAACAATTTTGATTGGTTGAGTTGTTTATGAGGCTGATGATGATTCCAGCTTCATAGATGTGAGGATTTGCTGCTTTTCTCTGTTTTCTGTTTTTCAAAATTATATATTTGAGTTTTGGACTCACAGTTGAACAAAACAACCAATTTGAAGGTGTTACTTTGGGTTTTGGGAACCTATGATGGGCATTTTTCACAGTTTTTTTTCATATTTTACGGACTAAATGATCAATTAATTAATGAAAATAAAGGATATAAATAAATGAGAGCCTTTTAAAAAGAAAGTAGGAAAAACTAGCAGCCAATCAAGTAACTGATTAAAATGATATGGTGGCTTTGAATAAAAATGTATAAATACTTGTCTGATTAACCCGATCTAACTATTTGTTCTTGTGTTTTTATACTAAAACTCAATAAAACAGAAGCCAAAAAAAGCCACGATATAAACCTGAAACACCAGATTTCACTTGAGAATGTGCTTCTGTATGAGTGTTGACATTCTTGTTGTTGTCTTTCCTGAAATGTTATTGTGTTTTGCACCTCATGGCCACCATACATGTACACCAACATGCACTATATGTTTCCTGTTTTTGAGTTTTGGACTGTTGGTTGAACAAAACAAACAATTTGAAGGTGTTACTTTGGGTTTCGGGAACTTATGATGGACATTTTTCACAATTTTTTTCATATTTTACAGGCTAAATGATCGATTGATTAATGAAAATAAAGGATACAATTAAAGGAGAGCCTATCTCTAAATAAAAATGTGTAAAAACTTGTCTGATTAACCTGATGACAACTAGTTGTTCTTGTGTTTTTATACTAAAACTCAATAAAACACAGAATCCTTCTTAAAGCCAAAAAACAACCACAATATAAACCTGAAACACCGGATTCTCGTGTGAAACATCCTCCAGTATGTGATAAGTATTCATAATATTTATGGTAACTATTAAGTGAGCTCATCTGGACACACAGAGGATTGCAAAAAAAAAAAAAATCCTCCATCTTCATTCAGTTATGTAGTTCAACCTGTGATCCAAATATAAGCAGATATATAACCATCACTGCCAAAATAAACAAACCTAAACACTCAGTTCATACTTACACTAAAACATCTAAATCTACCTTGTTAATGTCTGATGTTATGAGCAGTAAAACATGCTTATATCCTCTTTTAATTATGATCAGTTAGTTGGAAACAAAAAAAGTGCAGAATTTTCAGGCACATGTCAAATTCTGCAATTATATTTATGAATTTAGCTCAAATTTATATGGTAAACTACTTGATTGACCACCTGATTCGAGGTACAGTTATTCTTTAACTGAGTTGACTTATGCAGGACACAACTGATGGATTTTGCAGCGTGAGCAGCCGACTCAGCAACTCAAAGCTGGGGAGGGGAGGGGAGGGAGGGGGGAGGGTGGGGGGGAGGGAGGTTGGCACGCTGACCCACCCATTCAGCCACCATCACACCATCATCATCATCATCAACAGATGGCACCCTGCACAGATGGCACAGGGACGGTAACCGGGAGCCGTTGGAGGGCACAGAGGCAGATAACGGACAACAAACCTGCGAGCTGGACGGAAAATTGAATCTGTTGAATAAAGAGAAACCTTCAAAACCAACAGGAGCATAACAGAGGCTCATTATGCAGAAAAGTAATATGTTAATTCATCTTTGTCACTCATCACAAAACAAATGACACAAAGGGAAAAACAAATCCTCACTGGAGAACGCTTCATCGCTGCATTTACCCAGTAAATTTTGGATTCTCCCAAAACCCTGACAGTCCTCCTCCGGTGACCTCAAACTGACTCTCCCTCTCTCTCTGTATTTCATAGGAAGAGTGTCACTGCGAGCTCTCCGTTGTCCCTCTAATCAACTTCCTTCCTGGTGTTGACCGTGTTGTTCACAACAGAACTCCACTGACTCACAGCCTTGAGCACAGTCCAGCACTTTGATCTGGACTGAAAAATGTCAACATTCAGGGTCAAATTTAACCCGTTTTTTACATTTAAGAGCTGTAAAACATCCTGAAGGCATTTCTTTTCAGCCTGACTTTTTCCTAAGGCGATCCAGAATGTACAAAAATGGATTTAAAATGTATGAATTCTTATATTCTTGTGCAGTTCATACACATTTTTGTGCACACGAATGTACAAATTTTACCCATATTTACTCAAACATTTTGTTGTATTCTTCACCTTCTATAAAATGTTCTTCTGGATCATAATAAAGTGAGATTGTGGATGTTTTTTTCTCCAGAAACAGACAGAATACACTCTGTCTGCTCTCTGACAGCTTCATTAAGGATTAATCACATTTATTATCATTTAGGACTGATGAGGTGTTTATGAATGTAAAATAGATTCGTGGTTCAGAAGTTTGAGGTAGAAACTAATTATGAGTCAGAATATGAAGAGTATGTGAAGGTCAATTTGTTTAATATTTAGTTTATGACCAAATAGCCTCATGTGTTAAGTGCTGATTTCTCTAACATGCTAAACTAGGATGTTGAACATGGCAAATATTATATTAAATGTATTAAATGTATATATACCATCAAGTTTAAGAGATGTGGATATTTAATAGTGCCCAAGTCAGCTTTAACTCAAACAGGCTGACATTCATACTGCACAGAAAATAAATGGGAAGCAACAGATGAAATATGAAAACAATCATTTATTAATCTTCAAACAAGTCTAGAGGGGATCTTTATGTAATCACAGATACTACAGCATTGTTTACAGAAGTACATAAATAAAAATGAATAATGAAGCTAAACAAAAACTAACTTGCAAAAACTTTTGATTCATTAAAAACGTGTTATGCTTCTTTACAATGATTATGTTCCTCAGAGTCTCTTCTCTTCATAAATAGTCAAAGAAGAAGAACTTTAGCGTCCCGAATGACGTCACAGACACTTGATTTGTGCTTCTGCCCTTTCACGTAAACACAGATAATAATTTCAGCCACCGCTTTGTTCCAGACTAACTTGCATAAAAAACATTCTCTTTGTTGCACAGCTTATAATTCTCATCCTGACTGCGGCGGAGGGCATCTGCAGGACCAACATCTGGGAGGCTTGGGAGAAACATTTCTCAAATACTTACTTACTCTTGGATAAACAATTTCATGGGGGAGTGAGCTCGGTGTAGGGCTCTCTAGCTACAAAATTACCCACCTAATAGCTTCTGACTGAAACATTAGTGTCAAATAAATGAAAACGTGTGAATGCAAGAGTGGCTATTACACTGTGTTATGTTTGATATAAATTTCAGGTATACTTGCGATGATCATTTTACAGCCTGGCGAGCAATGCATTTATCCTCTTTACCACAAACATGTTAATGCATAATATAGCCATTCCTTTAAAAAAAATTTAAAAAACACTGCAAAGCTTCCAGATAGGATATTTTGATATTTCCATTTGGGAATACATTACTGGAACACTAGTTTAAAAAAGCAGCAGAGCAGCGTTCATGTTTGCATAGAAGGAAACACTCAGTGACAACCTTTGTGCACCCTCATTCCCCCCCCCCTCCTCCTCAAGAGCAGACAGAAATATGCTAAATATGCAGCAGTGTGACCTGAGTCCATAGATAAAGGTTTATTTTGGGGAAAGGCGCCTCACTCTCTTGCTCCACCTAAAGTTTTCTCATTAACTGTAACAGCGGAGATAATGACTGGATGCCTGCTCACATTTTTAGCCCTTTATGGCAAATAACACGGGCCTATTAGCATGTAAACAGGATCTTTTCACACATATATATATATATATATATATATATATATATATATATATATTTAGCAAAATTAACATATCAGTTATAAACTTGCCTGAAAGTCAGTGCACCCTTGGGAGCAAAGCTAGACACACAAATCTCACACCATAAGGCTCATACCCTTCAGCACAGTCAACTCATAATTCTATTATCGTGGCATGAAATTAGATTTCTGACAGTAAGCGCCTATAGCAGGTTTAAATCACCGTGTGGGGAGAAACCTGGGCCCGTACAATTGTGTAATGGCAGAAAGCACCGGGATTGAATATCAGTGGAATGCCACACGGGGTTATTACAATGGGAGCTTTGCATCAACACGCAGCGATGACTTTCAGTATGAGAGATTCATCATATTTTCCTCTATAAACTGTGATCATTACGCAGATGAGCTCCAGAAAGGAGATGATGCTGACTGTGCAGCTGTTTTTTTGAGGGTTTTTTTTTTTTTTAGAAGAAAAACAAAGCTGAGATATTTTACTCTATCCTGCTGCATTTTTATGATTTGTTTAGAGTGAAATTCATTCTTGGCCTTCGAAATGATTTTTGTCGATCTATGACCCCTCATAAAACTCCCGGGGTCCTTCATATCTGCAGAAAAAAAAGTTCTTCTGACTGCCCTTTAATTCAACAGTATAAAAATAACCTTTATTTTATGGAGAGCTTTCCAAAAGTCAAGTACTTCACACAAATCATCAAATAAAGAAAAACAAACACGAACGTTGATCGAATAAATTTAACTGGACCCAGTTAGACATTTAGTAACATAGTTCAAATTCCAGCAAAAAGAGCCTAAAATAAAAGAAATAAAAGATGATGTGGGTAAAATTAGATAAAGAAATCAAACATCCACTATCAGGAGAAGGCTTCCCTCCCTCTGAACTTTGATAAATACCAAGCACGGGTCAGTTAACTCACCTTAAATCAGTCTTTACTCAAAGTTTGGTGTTTTAACATTTTAAAAGTTATTTTGTCTTATGTAAAGAAGCTTATGACCCTGATTTCACTTTAAAAAAATACTCTAGGAACATTTTGGAGGGTCTTAGAGTGAAAATACTTCATGAAAAGCTGAATGTGGACATCTTTCATGTGTATTGCAATCTGTAAAGACACAGAGGAGTCTTCAGGTATGCAAGATTTCAGCATTCTCTGCAACCACGGCGAGAGGAAATAATCGTTTCAATCTTCTTATATTGTCCTCAACCTGCCCATTAGCTGGAATTGAGTGAAGAGGTTTTAACAAGGAGGCTCTCCTCTGATCAGAGCCGGTTGGGTGAGTCATCCGGCGCCCGAGGGAGTCAGTCTGTGGGATCTGCGTGGGAGAGCTCAATCATGGACAAACAGTCTTCTGCAGAGATGTTGCACTCCGACTGTGCAATTATCAAAAGGCCTATTGAAGACGGTAACTCACAGACGCTGCGCTGTCGGTGAAAGTCAGGGTTGCAGAGGTTTACACAGTAGTCTTATGTAACAAGCTCCTGAGGTTGATCAATTAAATTTACTGCCAGACTGTTGAAATGTAGCTTTGAAAGTCCTCAGCTCTTAAACCGCCACTAACACCACTCTGTGTAAAGCTGATTTCATGTGAAGTGTCACTCTAGAGGTGGAGATATTTCATGCCAGTCTTGTTCAGGATGTTTTTAAATGATTCACTCTTAAATATGAGGATGTGTTTCCATGTAGAGCTGCCACTAATGGTTGTTTTCATCATTGATTGATTCATTGTTTGATCTATAAAGTGTCAGAAAATAGTGAAAAATGTAAAGAGTCAAAGGTGACCCACAGTCCAAAACACAAAGATATGAGTTTACTATCATGTATGATTTTTAAAAAGCTTTAAATCGTCACATTTCAGAAGCTGAAACCAGTGAATGTTCTGCATTTTTGCTTAAAAAAAGACCAAAATGATTGTTGGATTATCAAAATAGTTGCCAATTCATTTTCTGTCTATCAATTAATCGATTAATCGACTAATCGTTGCAGCTCTACCTCCATGTGGTGCAACTTTGTAAGAAAGAACTCTAGGACTCTGTATATTCTAACAAGACAACCTTTTTGGGCTTCAACTAACCCTTATTTTGATGATCAAATTATCTTTTTATTACTTGATGATTCAATCAGTTTATAAAATTACAAATAATGACAAATCCCAACTTTTCAGGGACCAAAATGTATGTATGTAAAACCCCTAAAAGTATCCAGTTTACTACTAGAAAAGCAAACTAAACAAGTCATTTTGTATTTTTTACTTGATAAAATGACTCTCAATCAATAGATTCTTTGAATTATTGTTCATTACTGTATTATTTCCTCATCCAGTCTATTAAATAATCAACTAATCATTTCACCACTGCACCTTTCCACACATTATTAAACTTTACTCTGATACTATGAAAGATAGAGAATAGGCTGCTGTATAACTTCCTATTAGACTATTACAGGAATGATACGGTGACATGATGAAATAAGATGAAAAACAAAGGAAATGCTATTTGATAAGGTCACTATAAAGCAACAATGGATTATAAAACAATACACTGTAGCAAAATAAAGTCATATATACTATTAGGCCTACATATTATAATACAAGATCATATTTGGATCATAGTATTTATGGGAATATCACATAATGCAGTTAAAATACACCATAAATGACCTCGGATAAACTATAAGACCCTGTTGGGGTATTAAAGGACTATTACAGTGACTTTATTCTCAGGCTGGACTCCATCTTTCACTTCGGGTCGAGTCGGAGCTACTCGTGTGTTGTCGGGCTCACCCGGCGGTGTGCCAGAGGGCAGAGCGAGCGCAGCGGCCGCTCTCAGCGCTCGAGACCAACGCCATTCATCCGAGCGGACCCGCGCGCGAGGGCACACCTGGTCTCACCGAGGAGAGGAGAGCACTTTAACGACACAAAACAGCTCCACACAGGTGAGTTTCTAAACTGTATTTATACTTCTGCTGTCTTTTTCGACAACTTTGGCACACTTTCACTTTTTTTATTGGAGAAAGAAATCATCAGAGAGACTCGGTGCTTTGCAACTTTCATGTCATAAACTCGCCGCAAACTTTGAAAGCCTGGTGCTATTTTTCTTTTTTTTTTATTGGCGTTATGTAACAGCCGCGTCCTTAAAGAAAACATTTATGGGAATTGGAGGAGAGAGAAAAAAAAAAGAGCAAGTGAGGACAGTTTAAAGTTTTGTTTGTCATGAGGCTGACTTTATTTTCCTCCTACCTGTCAGCAGCACCCGGGTTAATCACTTGAGGAATGCGGTGCCATTAGGACGAGAGCTGAAAGTTCATATCAACTTCAACTTGAGTTAATTTTCAACAACTTGGCGTGCGAGGAGGAACTTATCAAAAAAAAAAAAAAAAAAAAAGGGATCATGGCCACAGGCGGATTTAAGTCAAATGCCACGACGGACTTTTTGGAAGAATGGAAGGCCAAGAGGGAGAAAATGAGAGCTAAAATGCTCGGGGACATTGCCGCAGCCACCGGTGCCACTAACGCAAACAGCACCGGCGGCGGCCGCACCGAGCTCAACAACAACGGCAACCCGGACCGGAGCGCCTCCACTGGGAACTGCCTCCCCTCCTCCTACGCGGTGGTTCGGTCCGCCTCCGGCACGGCTCTTAAGAGACCAGAGGAGGAAACGCACCACCCTGCCCACCCTGCTGCGCCCACAGCCACAGCCACCCCTGGGGGCAACCTGAAGAAGGCCCCGCCTCAGATGGAAAAGGCTCAGCTTTGCGCTTCCCCGGACTCCAGCCCCATGGCTTGCAATGACAGTGACAAGGAGAGCCCATCACCCAGTAAGGGCAAAGAGAAGAAGAGCACCGGTCCCAGTGCCAGGAAGGGGAAAGGACAGATTGAGAAGAGGAAGTTGAGAGAAAAGAGGAGGTCGACAGGTGTTGTCAGCATGCCATCTAATGAGGTGAGTCAGTTATGTTTGACCCTTTAAATGAAACCCCCTCCCCACCCCTCACCCCCCCTCTTGTCTCAGGGCTAAGCTGGGATGGTTGTTTATACTGTACTGGTGTTTGATGCTGCTCTGAAGTGGGATGATGATACCTGGAGGCCCATGTTGTGATGGAGGCAGCTGTCAAAACCTCTACAAAGACCACCTGACAAGTGTTTCTTTGTGTGTGTGTGTGTGTGTGTGTGTGTGTGTGTTTTTGTTGCATGTGAAAAGCCAGAACGCCTCAGTAATGGCATGAAGAACACAGCCAGACCGGCCCATATCAGTATTAGAGCTGCAACCATTAGTCGATTCACAGAAAATTAAACTGCAACTATTTTGATAATCGAATAATCAACTTTTCAAGCTGAAATGCCGTAAAATGATGATTCCAGCTTCTCAAATGTAAAGATTTTCTGTTTTTCCTTTTCATATACGACATTTTGGACTGTTAGGCAGACAAAACAAGCATTTTGAAGTTCTCACTGTGGCTATTTTTAACTTTTTTTTTTAACATTTCATAATCTAAATGATTAATTGATCATGAAAATAATCATCGGTCGCAGTCCTAATCGTTGTTGACATCTAATAGATTAAACAATTTATCGATTTATTTGAACATAATCAAACTTTTTACACAAAAATCCCTTAAATTCAGTTAAAAAAAAAGAGTCAAGACTAAAATGTACTGAGCAGGATATTTTAGGGTTGTAACTAACTTGATAATCTGCTGATTAGTCTGTATTATTGTCCATTTACTAAGTTTTTTTTCTCCAACCAACAGTGCAAATCTAAAAGTTTTTACTTTCCAATGATATAAAACAAAGAAAAGCAGCAAATCTTTACACTTTAGAAGCTGAAATTAGTGATTTTTTTGGCATTAATGCTAAATAAATGACTGTTTATTATAAAAAATAGTTGCAGATTGACCGATCAATCAGTCAACTAATCTATTAAGCATTAATCTATAAAAACCAAAAACAACATGACATGATAACACTTGCTTGGCCAGTGTATCAGTGGAGTAAAGTTGGTGGGCATGCTGTAGAACACTTGTGGTCACAGATAACTGTGGTCCATATACTCAGCATGTCTGTAACAACAGGGCAGACGTCGACTTCCAAAAGCTGCTTTTTTTTTTTACATTAAATGCCAAATTATCCAAATCCGAAGAGACGTTTAGAGGTCGGATCAGAGTTATCTTTGGAGCGAGGTGTTAGATTATTAGTAAAGGCTTCCTTCAGTTTGTTATTGTTGTATTTTAGTGTTATACTTGATACGGATGTTCGTTTTTTGGGGGGTTAGTTTGTTCAGATGTGAGTTGGTTTTAAAGATTTTTCTTTTCTCTTTTGTGAAAATATGTTTCATGTTTCTTGGCTGTCTTTCTTTTTTTTTTTTTTTTAACATCTCGGGACCACGTAGAAAAAGTGTTCTTACTCGTTACGGATCTACTGTGCTCTTACCCGAACTCAGGAGAACCATAAATAATTCAAATCAAAAAGAATAGCACTTGTTTTCCAAAATTCCTCCCATACATGTGTCTGGTTTAATCTCCCCTCTGTAGCGAGAGAAATGTAAGCAGCCCTCAGATGTTGGGAGGGGCGAAGGGGAGGGTGAGAGAGAGGGAAGGGTTGTCGGCTGGTGCTGGTGGTGGAGGTGTGTGTGTGTGTGTGTGTGTGTGTGTATTTGGGCGTTCATTGTTATTCAGTTTAAATCATGTCACACTCCTGCCTAATTCCTGTGGTTCAGACACATGCAGGAACTCTGATATGAAGCCAGCCAGCCAACGCGATGAGAGTCAGGCTTGCACTGTGATTATGAGCACTCGCATACGTTTTAAAAACCATCGTACACACACATTTGTCGGAATACATGTTTTTTTCATTAAGGTGATGGTATTCCTTTTCCTCCTTCCTGATAAGCCACACAGAGCTCGATGCCCTCGGGGCAGCACAACTTGGAGTTTGACCAGTTTGTCAGTTGGCGCTCCACATCCTGTTATTAGGTGCTCAGCAGTGCCGAACAAAGCCGTTTGAAAACTGGTCACAAGCCAGGCTGTAATGCTGGGCTTCAGCACTCCGAGCCGTGCCAGATATGTTAGACCATGCCCATAGGCAGCTGATTATGTAGTAAAGTGGATGAACAGACTATTATCGGTGGAGGTGGGAGGTCATTTGATGAAGTGGTGTGCTGTTTTTTTGTTGGTTTTTTTGAGTGAAAACTGGAAGTGTCTGATCCCAATGTTCACGACTCAGCTCCCCATCAGTGAGAGTGTTTATTACAGCTGCAGCTAACAATTATTATGACTATTCATTAATCTGATGCTTAAAACATCTGAAAACAGTGATAAAAGTGGCCAGCATAGTTTCCTAAAGTCCAAGGTGACATGTTCAGACTGCCTGGTTTGTTTGACCATCAGTCCAAAAGTCCAAAGATATTCAAAACAAACAAATCCTCACAAACGAGCGACTGAAACTGGGAAACGTTCCACACTGTCGCTTTAAAAATGAGCAAACTCGATTATCAAATTGATTATCAAAACAGTTAATGATTCACTTTCTGTTGCTCCACTAATCGATGAACTGACTAACTGTTGCATGCTCGCTAGCATTAGCATTTAGCGCTAGCGCTAGCACCACTAGGATCAGGTTTTTTGGAGTATAACAGTATCACTTCCTGGTTTCAAAACCTCGAGATATCCAGAATATGCTAGGTGAGGTATTCAGAGGTTTATGATCATTCTCCGCCTTGTGTGCAGGCACCTTATCAGCTCGTGTTACATAACAGACTGTAAAAGTAGGAATATGAGCGGGACGTGATAATAGGTCGAAATGAAAGTGAAAGTCTGACATTGATAATGCAGAGGACAGATTGTTGACATTAGGCGTACAGATTTGCTCAATATGGATGAGTATGAGGACTATAATGTCAACAGAGATATGAATAACCAGGTTTCTTTATGTCTCATTTATTTTGACCAGAAGGAGACTCAAAACCGCGGTACTTTCTATTCATGAGTAACATCCACTAACTTGGAATTTCAGTTTATCTTTAATGCTTTGTGTGTCATGTGTGAATCACGCGAGAGGTCAACAGGGTCACGCAGTTACCAGCTAATGTGATCTCCTGGGACTCATCACAGAACAACAGAAACAGTGAAAGTCGCCGTTTTTCAGTATTATAGACGTGAACGGTGTTTGAAATCTTGTTTTGGCAGTTGTCTGTGATGATTTGAGATAGCTCTGTTTTCCTTTTTCCTGCATCCGTCTTCATCTTTCGCTCTAAAACGGAAATCCGCGGCAAAGAAAAACAGCTTTTAAATCGATGTAAAGCTCAGAGCTGCAGCCAACAATCATCATCATTATGTTTAATAGTTTAGTCTGCGTGTCAGAATATAGTGAATTATTAGATGACGGGCTATTTGTATTGTACTACGCGCTGTTCATGATGGTGTGTTTGTTGTGACATCTTCAATGTGAAGATGTTTTTAGAAGCACTTTTCAACAAGAAATGTTAATAGTTCAATCTCTCAGAGGATCTGGCTTAAGGGCCCCTTGAACTGTTCGGCCCCTGAGCCTGTCCCCAGTTGAACTGTTGAGTAATCCATAAATATATTCAATGTACAAACATATAAACCAGAAAAAAAGCAGCAAATCCTCAAATTTAAAAGCTAAAACCAGTAAATGTTTGGTATTTTTGCCTGAAACTGTCTGTTGATCCACTAATCAATGAATCATTTCAATACAAAAACTTGTATTAAATGTATATAATGTTTATTCTTTCTCCTGTTTAGACACATTGGATCTGTACCTGATGACATGTTCAACTCTGAGATACTTTTTTGTTCTCACACTTCACCATTTTTAAATGTTTAGCCAACTTAAACCACTCTCACTAAACAAGAGCTCAAGTTTTCTAATCCCACTTTAATAACAGGAGCTTTATCTCTCAGGTCTGATGAGCTGAGATCCTGTGAGCTTTGGAAACATTAAAAAAAAATGCCCAAACTGGCGGCGCATCAGATTTATATATATATATATATTCCTCTCGTCAAATGTTTTTCTTTCTCCTCCTGTTGCATATAAAGAAGACCAAACTATGCAAATGAAGCCTCCCTCACACAAGCTCTCTTTGTGATGTGAATATGAGTGAACAGGTGTGAATAGAGATGCCTGGGATTATCTCCCCCGCTCGTTCTGTGCAGCATAATAGCTGTTGAACGGGATTTTAGAGCATCTGGGGAACCCAATCTTCTGCCTGTTGAGGTTATAATGGTCCGATAAAAGCTTGCTGCTTCACTGGAGAAAAAGACACTTCTGCGCCGCATCAATCAATACCTCCTCTCCTGCTCTCCAGGAAGGTGTCTCCTTTCTCTCACCCCTCTCGCCGCCTCAGACTGTAGCGCATTGTTGCGAAGGCTGACCTTTGACCCGCTCACGACGTGCTTATGCAACAGAGGAATGTGGAAACCGGCGAGCGTGAGCGGAGAGAGGTCGAGCATCTTTGCGGGGATCGGGTTTGTTCATCTGAAAATGTTCCGGGTCGTGATGTAAGCGTGCCCCATGAGGTCTGACAGTGATTCACGTCGCTCGTTGTGCTGCGTTTAATGACCTCGGTGAGTTATAACGCTGCGTTCAGGCGCTCCAGAAAGGGAGTGTGAAGTTTTTTTGTTTCATGTGGACGGGGCTGGAGCGGCCCCACAGAGGCTACTGCTGCTGGGTGTGTGTGGAGCCCGCCCCCCCTCCTTCTCTCAGCTATTTGTCTGCAGCGTCACAGAAGAGGTCAACAGGTTTAACATGCGATACTGTGCCGAGCGCTCGGGCAGTTAACACTCTGGTGATATGACAACATGACAGACAAGGGGAACAAGTGGGGTCCTTGTTTAACCCAATCCTTTATGAATCTAGAGGGTTGTTGATATGTTCTGTGTTGTTATGCAAATGTATCTTCACCTCTGTAACCCCCAGTCATTACAAACTCACACTGTGCAGCCAAACTTTATGCTGAGTTATATTGAAGATCCCACATTTTACAGAGATACTAAATATGTCAGGGTGCAGATTGTGGAAATGTATATTTAAAGACAACTATGCTGATAACTTTTCAAGTAAAAATGGCAAATATCTGGTGGTTTCAGTGTCTCTTCTTTGTTTAATTTGACTGATGTCTTCAAGTTTTGGACTCTTGGTTGCATAAAACGAGCTATTAGAAGTCACAGTGTGGTATAAGATGATTTTTCTAACCTTAAAACCACTTGAGAAGTTAATAAAAGTGAAAAAAATGGATGTTAAGGGATATGTTAAATGGCAAAGTGTGTGGGCTCTGTGGTTTGTTTTTATGAACTTTCGGACAATTTATTTTTTAACAAAATGTTCCAGATCTAATAAACATGAAGTTAATTGTATGAAAATCCCTTTTTCTCCTGATTTTTTTTTTTTTTTTTTGCTAAATCAAAGCTTAATCTTACTTTGGAAGTTTTTACATCCATGTTGCTCTATGTCAGTCTAGATAAACTCTATACATCGTTGAGTTTCTGGCGTTAACTCTCACCTGCTCTTTCTGCCACTAATAAGCCTTCAATGCCTTGAATTCAACACACACCCCGGCCTTGTTTGCGCTCAAATTTCTTTCTGCTCCATTTTCTTCTGTGGTGAAGCTGAAGTTCAGTCAAGGGTGAAGTTGTATGTTTTGAGAGGGGCCGTGCTGAGAGTGCACAGAGTCCAGACAACATTAGATCCAGTTTTGACCCAAAGTGGCCTTACACAATACACGGTTTGACACTTGTTTAGTGGAAAAAGACACTAATGCGTGTGTTTTTTTTTTGTTGCATCTTAAAGCAAAAGCAGCTGCAGATTTGTGAGAAATGAACTTCGTAATCATTTCTGTCGTTAGTGGCAAAGTTGAAGCTTTATTTGCTGTTTTAAACACTTAAGTTGTTTAAAAGTTGTATGTCGGTACGGTTTTTCATGTTTTATTTCACTGGCTGTAGATCAGATGCGGTGTGTGTGTGTGTGTGTGTATGGTGAACAAAATGAACTGAAAAAAGTTGGATAAAATTCAATGTTGGATTCAATTAAAATGTAAATTACTGTCACATTTTCTCTCTCTTTCTCCTTTTACAAATGTATCCAAAATAGCTGCGGCACCTCCGTCACTTACCGATGATCATGAATTTTTGAATCAGCACCGTGAAATACTGAAAGTAGTTTGGTTATCAAATATAATTAGGCTCTCAGTTCACAGCTGTGCAGAAGAATTCAAGAATGTTAATTTGCATGGGGTGCGTGTTTCACTCGCTGGTAAAAACCTTCTCCAAACAAGGTCACATCATCACAGTAAATACCACAGAGATTTTATCATGGGCTTAGGTAAGCAATGAGCTTTTTAGGCAGGGTGTTTTTGTTTCTTACTTTTCTCTTGTTGATTGAACAACAGGAATGCTAAACTCTTTAATTAAAACACGTGTTCTTCAAAGTGAAGTTTCCCAAGCCAGAGGCACAAGTTCCCAAGAAGAAGAAGAAGAAGAAGAAGAAGAAGAAGAAGAAGAAGAAGAACATTTTGTCCGGTCGATTTATTGGAATGAACTCTGGGTTTTTTTTTAAGAGCCACTGTCACTGGAAATGTTTCAAAGGGGGTGACTAACAGGGGAGAAAAAAAAAAAATTCCCGGTGGAGCGATTCTGTGAATGTTGAGGGAATTCCAAAGAGGGAGGAAAGAGGAAGTGTTGCTTGTCTGCTTTCTGAGATGAAGTCGTTACCAGCTCAGACCCTTTCCATACCGGTACCTGGGGGTCTCTTAGCACCTCATAAAACACGCAGCACCCTTGTAATGGGCCGTGGCACGTGGTTTTGTGTTACGTGTCAGGAATGTTACGTAAATTTTAGCTCCCATTAAAGTGACCCCTGACTAGGTGAGCGTCCATTATGCTGTCAGATGGTATCAGATCACTGGATTAGAGTTAAAGAGGCTGTGAGAAGGAAATATCAGTTGAACTACTAGCCAGGTAGCTGCTAGTCAGTTTACCTACACCTGCATGTTAAATCTCAATACTCTCTTGGTTCTGTTTGAAATGTGAGTGCAGTATCAAGCCAAAGACAACTGTCAAGTGCCACAAGTTGAATCTGATAATCCCTGATAGACTTTTGTATGAAGCCAAAGTTGTTGCATGCAAAAATGTTGTTTAGACAGCATTGAACACTTTATACAAGTTTGGCTTATTTTATGGAATTAACCAAAAGGTTTTTGTAGAAAAATATGTTTTTTGTTCTTCAAAGTACGGTTGAGCAACATGACTCGTCTGATGATGAAAAATGATACCAACAGAGATTTTTTCACACTGTTTATGCCAAGATACCTATCATTTTAATACCTCTGGTTGCAAAATGTCACTGTGGGCAATATTGCAAATAAATATTGGATTGATTTGAATGATTCTTGCCTTCATGTGATGAAATAACCAGTACCTTGATGTGTAAAGTGTTTATTTCACCAGATTAACTAAACAAAGACATTCCTATTTCTCAGTTGATATTCTGGGAAAATAATATATTCACTACATATGATATTGTTACTGAAACCCGAGTATTGTAGCGGCACTTCTGTTGAAATGTTTCAAAAGATAACCATCTTCTTTGTTGTCAGGCTAAAATACTACGTCTAATCTTAGTGATTTTCTTGTCATGTCATCAAAATTTTGGGTCAGTATTGTCTCCAAACACTAAGAAGGGCTCCTGAAATGTTTGTGATGCAGAGTTTTCACCTGTTCACTAGCGTCTCCTCGTCATTGTAACATACTAGATATCAAAAGATGCTTTACAGACACAGTCACACGCTGTCGTTCATGTTAGATTTACAAAGACTCAGCACTTCCTATCATCATTTTACCTTTCTTGCAGAAGCATTAGTGTTCAGTACAAGGTTTTTGCTGAAATTAAGTTCAGTATCACCTTCATTAAACACATGTGGAATGAAAAAGTTAAAAAGTTTGGAACAGATTCAGTCGCGGTTTGTTTGTTGTCAGTGGCTCCTAGGAGTCAAACCAAGAAAAATGTGAGTTTAAAAATGTCCACAGCAACTCGAACTGAATCTGTGTCTACATATTTTTTTATTTCAGGAGCAAAACATTGAGAGGAAATTCAGAGCAGACAAAGACAGACACTAAAAATTCCTTTGATTTTTGTTTGTCTTGGTCTCATAGTTGTTTGGAGTATTTAGATATTTATAGCAGGAGTGTCTGTTTTTTTGGCACCGCTTGGCCTTTCTGTTTGATATTTACCTTTTTAGAGTTTTGCTGCTATTTGCACACAAAGTCTTTTTAATCCAGGTCACTGCTCTTTAGTTATGGCAGTTAAGGAACTTTATCCAACTGTAGATTATCACTGAAGAATAAAGGCTCCCCCCCCCCTCCCTCGTACGGCATGCACAATAAAAAATGCAGAGTCATGCAAAACCTGCGCTGCCCCGCGAGCGCTGACGTCACGAGCTCACATCTTGTGAATAAGTGAGACCGAGCCTGCATGTTTGCCTGCAGGCTGACTCGCTCTCTCTCCGCTTTCCTCCCTTTTAATACGGCTCTCAGATCTCCATGGCAAGTGAGCCTTTTTTTTTTATCCCCCAAAGTCTGGTCAACTGAGGGTAATATAGTCAGTTTCAGCATGGACGGCCACTAAAACGGAGCTGTCGGTAAAAGCAGATAGTTTCCTAACAGAGAGGCATGTGGAGTCAGTGTTTGCATGAGACATTACTCACCTCTCTGCTACTGCTTGAGTGCCTTCTTCCTGGTTAATCTTTAAGTCCCGAGGCATACAAGTTGGGTGTCAATAAACTAGTATTGTATTAGCGTCAACTTCTCAAATAAGCCCCTAAATAGAGCAGAAATGATTGATCCGTCCGTCAAACGCTGTGAGGCCTCTCTCTGAATAAACCTTTTAAACTCATGTGCAACATAACTCATGTAAATATTTAACCGAATCCACTTTGACTGTTTTCACTGCAGCCGCAAAACAATGTGAGAGTGAATAGCCGTGTCCTTGCCTGACCCTGGATTCAGGCCATTGTTTTGTTCCGAGTCCATCCATCCTCCCCCCCTCGATAATTTTATATTATTTAAGTTCATCTACACGTTTTTGAGAGCTTACGTCACAACCGCCTTTCATCTCTTTTCCTTCCTCATCACCAGCATTCACGCTGAGCACATTACCACACACTGGTTTTGTGTTGTGATAACTGACACACAGCTTACATTTACTGTTTGGGATTTTAATCCTAATAGTTAATGGAGGCATGCGGAGATAAGCGATAATCGGTTTCATGCTTCCGTTTTTTTTTTTTTTTTTTTTTAATAAGTCCCCCCCCCCCCCCCCACACCCCCGTTGTGTGTGGTTGTTGAGGAACTTTCTGTACTTTAGCTGCCAGGCGTCTTGCTACTCTGACAGCACAAACAGACACGGCAGGGGGTGTTCACTAAGAAAGTAGTGGATTAGAGGAACGAGGGAATGTATGTTGTGATTTTGTGTGTGTGTGTGTGTGTGTGTGTGTAATGTGTAACCTATTTGTCGGACATTCCTGTGTGTTTGCTGACGACTGTGGGGAATTTGTGAGTCAGCCCTAATCAGGCCAGTCTGCATGATTAGGCATTTGGGAGCCTGTCTGTTTGTATTCATTAAAGTAGAATTACTTAGAGACCCTGCTCTCCCCTTTTTTCCCACTCTTGTCTATTTTAAACTGCTGTACACACGTGATATGTCTGTTTCTCACTCTTGTGAACGCTGACGTCCCTGCGGTGGTGGAAGAATTCATGTCCTTTAAGAGGGATCTTTTGAAAGTTAGACTGTTAAACTCTTGAAATAAGAAATGACACAATCTCATTACAAATAAAAAGTTGAATACACTCAGGGGCTTTCCTGCTACAACCTCACTTGGTCTGGTATGACCAGTAGCTGATGGTGGCTAATGTGAGCTGAACTTTAGATGTTGTGGGACTTTATGGCTCTCGTCTACATGTTCTACTGTTACACTACCTTTTTAAGCTTGTCTGTAAAGAGGATGCCATGCTTTTTGTGACTTTTTTGTTATGTTTATACTGTTGTGATGTGTCGAACGTCCCTCCTGTTGCCAAGGTTGTTCGCATTGTCCACTCACATATATCGGATTGGATTTCATCTTGTTTGAGAAGTTTCCATTTTTGAGTAAACTATGAGAAGAAGAAGTAAAATCCTGCGACTACTGTTTGCTTTACGTAGCCTCCGGAGCTGGCAGAAGTCTCCCGAGGGGCAGCTTTCCGGAAGCTGATAGATGCTGATTGGGACGGGGGGGGGTCTTAAAGAGACGGGAGCTAAAACGGCCTGTTTGAGATACGGACTGAGCTGTAGGGCTGCATTAAAGAGCCATAAAAGATAAATAAGGAGTTTTTTTCACTTTAAATCAGCAAAGATATCCCAGTAGAGCCCCAGAATGCAAATATAGAGCTGAAAATGTGCAGAAAATGTCTTCTTTAATTAACCACATTACACGCTGTGTGACCTTTACATGTAGCACCTCCACCAAGTCACTCAGTTTAATGTTTCCAAAATGCCAGAACATAGAGCCAAAACGTATCACCCCGGCAGGTTTAGTTAAATCAACAATGTTTACCATTAATTATCGTTTGCTCAAAAGCAGACCGGTGCTGTTTGAGATCTGACCTGACATTTCATGTTCTCAGCCTGCAGCCGCACTCCCCTGCTCACTCTGCCGTTTTTATTGCACGAGGGACAATAAGCCTCAGTTATGTTTGTATGAGTGAATGCACACCAACAGACTGATTCTGTCTACAGTGCAACAGGTTTCACGCTCTGCCTCTGCGTGTTATGTCACCACAGATCTCACTCAAACTCCCCCCCCCCCCCCCCCCCGATAAGCATCGCCGTTATCAGACCAGCTGGTTTTTACATGTGTAACCCAACCTGCACTTGAGGAATGATGACAAACACAATTCCCCCCCTCTTGTTTCAGTTAAACGCACGAGGTCTCTCGATCAAAACAATCACAAAAGACAAGAGTTTGATGATGTTGTCAAGTAGTTAGGGATCATGGGAGTTGTTGTCTTCATTGTTAAACAATGAAAATCACTCTGACTCAGACAGAAGAAGAAGAAAAAAGAGAGGTGAAATCATGCTCACAGACGAGGTAATGTATTAAAAGTTAGATTCACGTTATGTCATTTCATTCTAATTAAATAGCCACAAGTAACGTTAGCTAATGGACGCTTCACAGGGACGGCTTCAGCGACAGAGCGTGCAGCAAATGGCGATGATAAATAGTGCTCCATCACAAGCGAGCAATACAAACACAAGTAAACAACAGAGCGGCCAGTTAGCCAGTTCATCGAGTTCCTTCCTCACTGTCAGACGTATCATCTGGGGAAACACGGGAAAGACCAGAAGTTATAGCAAAAGGGGACGCCATTGACAGGCAACCGAATGAAACGGACCATTACCTTGATTAAAATTATGGATATCTGGGGGTTTGAACATTGTTTGGATAATGTAAGTACACAACTCAACAAAATATATCACGTAAGTCTAAGTCGTTTTTAGACATTTATATGCGGAAAAGTTACATATTATGTCTTCAGGAGGGAACGTGAAAGACCCAGACGCAGGAATGTTGGCTTCACGGGATGATGTTCTTGAGTCTCGCCAGTTGTTTTGTTTGGCGATTTTTTTGCTTCTCATTTCTTACCATGGAGAGGACAAACTTCATTTTCACAAACACAAACTGAGCTGTGCAAGAAACCATTTCAATACTGAACTTCAGTGGTGTTCTTGGCACATGTGCTATCCCTAAATGAAAACAAATAAGATTTATTAGAACAAGACATATGAGGATTTATGTAGTAATTTAGGCAGAAGTGGGATTGTTAAAGAAATATTTTAAACACCAGCGGATTGATTTCATTTTCCACTTTAGACAGACTCGCTGGAATATTAGATAGATATGGAGGATTATCCCCCCATGGCTGTTTGAAAAACTGCACATAGGCCTCAGAAAGTCACACATCAAAAGGTCATGCCGACGCAGTATTGAAAACACAGCTCAGTGAAACAGCCCAGGAATGCAGTTGAACCCTTGAAATCGAATAAATATGTGGCTCAAAACTGCCAAACGCAGGAAGCCTTGATCTTTAAGCCTTTCTTTCCAACAAAGGAGCCTGAAACCGGCTTCAGCAGAAGAGAAGGGCCTACCTGTTATCAAGCGTATGCCTTGAAGCTCGAGTGTCTTTATGTCTGTGCATGTTCTGGTGTTGTGTTGTGTTTACCGAGGCAACGTGCCATTTAGACACAACAGTAGAGGGAGTTATCTTCTTACCACCCAGCGAAATACCCTATTTCTCATTCCAACTTTCTCCTGCTGTCTGTACAGTGCAGATACATTCAGTAGTGGGAAATGTACATAAGATACACAATAGACAAGGAAACAAAAGAATCCACTTGATAGAATGACAGCCTCTGTTAATGTAAGAAAACATCAGCACACTGTTTTGAAGTAAAACATTTAGAGTCACTACTACACTGTTAAAAGCCAACTGTTCACATGGTCATTTAGTTAACAAAATTAATCACAAATGATATGCCAGAAACCCCCCCCCCCCCCCCCCAAAAAAAAAGATTAATACACATTTTTTACAGCGGACATTTTGACATGTCATAGCAGAAAAATCACTGGTGCAATTAATAACATTAATGATAGCTGAATCCCATTAAGCTTTTATTCAAATTCATGACCCAGGTGTAGCGCATAAAGTATGGCTTCCTTGGACACTTGAATGGAGCTGAGCCATCGTTAATGTTATTAATACCACCTGTACTTTTCTTATCATGACAGGTCTGGATATCTAGTGTGAAAAAGGTTTTTGTGGTAATTAATCAGAGGCGATACATTATTATGTCCAGGGGAGGGAAATTTTCTTGACTTAACTTAATTTACCACCTTCACTAAACAATTTTTTGGAGGACAAAGCATTAAAAAGAGTAACATAACAGCTATGAAACCACCGAGTGCACAGACAGTAGATGGATAAGGGACATAGAAAAACATTTACTTTTAGATAATGACGTTAAATACTAACACGAGTCTGCGAGTTCTGGAAACACCAGACGCCTTTTCATCTGCATTTTATAGTGTTACATCATTGAGAGGGAGGAAACCCTGACAACTGTCTGATTTACTGGGTAGTCCCGGTGTAATATATTCTGTCAAAGCATTTCCACCGATCATCCGTCATCAAAGCAGCTCGTGGGATGAAACACCTGACGTAGAACCCGCTGTTCAAGCTCCTTGCAGGTCTTATCACGTTTCTGACTTGCACACCTCCTCAGTTGCATTCGTTTAGAAAAAGTCAAATGAAATGCAACAGTGCAGCGATAAAAAGCAAAAATGTTGGGAGTGAAGATGGTCTGATGGGTGAAATTAACCTATGTGAATGTAAAGTCTTTGATAGGATATGACTTTTTGGTTTTGCAATTCATGATTTCTTGCATTGTAATTAGATTAAATACATTATTATTATTCATTATCTCCTTCTTTGCTTACACTCCTTCTTGCTAGCTTTCACATAACCGTTGTTTTAATAGCATTTCAAATACTATATGTTTAACATGTTCCACAGACTCTTCTGAACATACAGTATTTGTAAGCAAAAGCTGCATAATAGCAGTTAAAAAGTGAAATCTTTTAGACTACAGGGTTATTGTGCAGTAAGTAATCAGTAAGTAAGAGGTCGTCACATTTGAGTTTCTGAATTGCTAAATGTAAAATAATATGCACAGTATGCAGTAGTTCCCTCAAAATTTCCTACACTGGAATGAAAAATAGCTTCCTAGAAAACTCAACTTCGCCTCTTCTGCTGAGAGACTAATGAGTAACGTCTCGTCACGCCTACCCTTACAATACATGTGTTTATTAAAGGGGCAAGTGTATGAGTGAACATGACGGCATAATACCAGTCACGGCTTATCAGTGAACTATAGCCACAGTTACATTATGACACCATTGGACCGACATCTGGTGACTTCACTTTACACTGAGATATGAACATGTAAACATGGTGCTCTAGCAACATGTAGACAAATACAACAGTAACCAGTGCCACGCTGTCAATCTTGACATTGTTGGCAGGCACACCCTGTTAGCGGACACTCACACTGTACAGTGCAAACAGAGCAGCAGGACAGTGATGTGTTTTTTTATTACTTTGGCTCTCTATTGCAGCACTCTGGGTATGAAATGAGGATGTTTCAGTCATGCCTTTATGTTCACATCCGTAGTGGATAAACAGTGTAGGACTTGTAGACCCTTTTATAGAATAGTCCATCAATTTTAGGACAGTGCAGCGAGGAAATGATCTGAAACACAGACAGTTATTTTTCTTGACTTTAGTCCAATTGATCATGCTTTTCACCTGGTGAAGACCAGACTCAAGGCAGAAAGCCCCTGAAGTAGCAGCAGTAAGGCTTGGCCAAACATCACCTGGAAAGATATCAAGTGTCTATTGATGTCTGTGTGTCATAGACTTGAGCCACTTATTGATTTTTACACAAATACTTTAAGTTCATCTTAGCTTGTTCAATTACTTTCTGTCCCCGAAAACTGGAGGAGGATGTAAAGCTTTACAGTTCCTGCACTCTTCATCTGATGTGGATGTAAAAACCTTCAAAATAAAGCTCAAAGTCAGTACTTGAACCTCATACTCATTGTTTTACTTTCAATGCAATGTGCTGGCGTACATTGGCAACACAACAAAAAAAGGTGTGGCTGCACTCTAGCTAAGGATATTACAGTATACCTCATACAAGGATCCCTGTAGCACGAGATGCTTGACTATTACCTGCCGTATATTGGCTTTCAGCGACTCTTCGTCCTTTTCACAGGTTTAACTTTTTGTTGTGAGGCACTGAAGCGTTTCCAAATCTTGTTCTCTGTTGGATATTATAACACCGCACCCTTGTTTCATCGTCACAGATCAGCTCATGTCAGACCTGTCCAACAACAAACGAACAAGAGCTGCGTCCCTTCTGTGCGCTTTCACCTTCTGTAGATAATGATGCCAGCACGGATCACCGGAGGCTCGCCGTGCTCTCGAACAGGGCATACCTGACTCACATTAACCTTTGCTGTAGTTTCGTTTCATTCCTCAGACGTTGTTGTTATTGTAATGACCTTCCTGTGATGTAGGCGTTAAGTTCATATTGATAATCATCACTAGTTGCTGTTATTGGTTATTGCGGTCGGTTAGCGACCCATTTACAGAGCAACAGCGGGGTTTAGGAATGCAGACAGACTGATAATAAATAATATATCTTGTTTGTCTGTTTTTGTTTCAAATGGAAATATGTTTCATATTACAGCTGACAATACTATTTGTCACCATTTTATATATATATGTATCTGTTATACATATAGTAGTGTGCTCTTTGCCCTCAATTTGACGGCATCTGACTGCAATAAATTAAAGGTACCTGTCATGATCAAGGCACCGAGCAGGAACTAGACACTTTGATTTGTGTTTTCACTGATTTATGACCTTTGCATATTGGCCTAATTAGCACCTAGTTTTGCTCTTATCACACTGATTCTTAACCTTGATGATTTGAAGATTCACATACAGTATTAACATATCAGAATAACAACTTTTTCAAGGCTTACCTGCTGTATTTAAACAGCTGTAAAAAGTATCAGCGAGTCTGCTGCTTTGGCTTTCCAGTACGTTCCACATAATTGAAAAGAGATGACACTAACATGAACAGACCTCAGATCTGCAGCGTGACGGAAGAGAACAACTTGTTACGAGTCTCAGTGAAGTGTAGACAGCATGTACTTTGCTCCGTGTTTGTAACCTCGGGCGTCTCTTCGCTCACCCCTTTTAATTTTGCATCATCCACGCTGTCCCATGAGCTGATTACAGCTGTGGAATATTCCAGACCTCCCTCCGGCCATCATTCTTGGATGTTAGGAACTTTTTATTTATTCTCTGAATACTTCTGTCCAAGCCGTTTTATCTTATTTTCTAATTCACTTAATAGAAAAAAGATGTTGCATTATTGATGCTCCTGCTAATTTGTTTTCACTCGTTTCTGTTCGGCCATCAAAGCTACAAGAGTCAGTCATGGCTCTGTGTTCAGAAAAAGAGAAGCCGAGAGGTCATTTTTAGCGTACCGGTGTCTTGCTTTCTCACCTCTGTGGGTATTAACCTTTACCTGTGGCGCTGACAGCCTCCTAAAAGATTCATAGCCAGTGAAACTTCTCAGTTCAGTGTGACAGATTGGATTTTCATCACGAGCAGCCCTGGCTGATTTTATGGTTTTCTCACTACCGTATGTCATGAATCTCCTTTTTCCACCAGCTCCTTGTCTTTCTGTGTTTCATCTGTCTTATTGCTTTTGGCCTGTGGATGCATATTGTTTATTTTCCCTTTTTCCATTTGTTCTCTCCGTATCCAATTCTAATAAAAATACTGGCTGGTCCTCAGCTATCTCCTCAAACAGCTCATTAGTAAATCAGTCCTCGAGCCTGCGAGCATCCATAGTCATTTGTTTGCGTCCAAAGGTTTCAGGCTGCGAGCTCATAAGTAAACATGAGGTATAGCTGTGTGTGTGTGGCCTGCGTGGCCTCTCTTCTCTCTCTTTCTCCTCACCTCTATTTTTTCCTTCTTCTTCCCTTTTTTCACCATCGGTCCAGTAGCCAAATGTGGAGCTGTCCAGGGCAGGATGAATGGGCCGATGTCACCAGCTGCATCTGTCCACAGGGCTGGATTTATCTTCCTCGTGTCAGCCCGAAAGGTCACACAATCAAGTGAAAACAGTCGTTTGGCCCGCCATTATCTAGAGGACGGCGAGAGAGTGTTTCATGTCCCCCCCCGGGGGGATTCTTTTGAGAGGTTACCAAATGTAAACAGGGTGCTTCTGCTGGACTGGCAACAACTTCATGATTGTCACAACGGTGAAAAAGCATGACAGTCCTGTACTATTGACTTCTAAGTTGCACTAGACATGATTGTTTCATTCGTATACTCCGCATCACAAAGTGGAGCTGCAGTAGGGAGCATGACCTACTCGAAGCACTGAAATGGGGGCTATTCAGTCTCTTCAGGATCTTGCAGTTTTTTTTGAGATTATCGTGGCCCAGAACCTTTTGAAGAATTGCGTTTATATACAGAACTTCCTGATAAAGAATGTAATAGGTTCCAGTCAAGTCAATGCCCTGCTTGAGGGCATTTCTGCCTGTAGCTGCTAGGGATAAACTTTATTGCACTTGTACTTCTCTTTTTCCCTGATCTGAATCTGTAAGGTAACATTTCCGCTTCCCACCATTCTGTATTCTGCTGCCAACAAACTCCATACACCAGATGGCTAATTTTAGCTGCTAGTTTAGGGTTTGTTTGTTTTTTTTGTGGAGATTGAGGCTTGATATTTTTTTTTTGATTTTGTTCCAGAATTGGATTATTATCATGCAGAACATGAGAACTTGAGAACATTTAAAACCAAATATATATTAAAACTATGTAACACACATGTAAAAGCATGATATAAATCAAATAATGTAAGCACATAAAACACATGTCCAGTGATAAAGACACTTAGAGTGACCGTGCTAAGGAGTTCTCATTCAGTCAAAGGCTTTGGAGAGCAGGTAAGCTTTAAGTCTGGTTTTAAATGTATATACTAATGGGGCCTGTCTTAAAATATCAGGAAGCTGATTCCACATGCGTAGCGTTAACCTGAGTGACAACTAATAAACTGGACCATGATGAACTGAGGGTTGTAGTGGGAACCTTAAACTGTAAAAGCAGCAGTGAACAAATACTTTGCTCTGTTGTCTGGACTCAAAAACATTAAATGTCTTCTTATAATTAATTTTTTATAGCATCATAGTTAAAACCCCAGAGTGCTGTGTGTGTTTTTAGCTGCTGGAGGTTAGAACTTTGAACCGCCTCTTTCCACCGTTTGATGTTTCCGTTGTGTAAAATTGCACAGTACAGCGTTAAATAATTCACTTTCTGAGGGTAATTGTGATGCAGCTAATGTGTTGAGTCCTTATGCACGGCACCACTAGGACAGAAGGTGGTTATACCATAAGAAATAACCACCCTCAAAATCCAGTGAATCAGTTTCCAGCAAATAAGCGAGAGCGACGATCTGATGTAGGCAGACTGACACATGAAATTGAAATTCTTGTTTGCAGTGCTTTTTTTTTTCTCCCTCCGTGACATGATGTTGGCAGGAAAAACTGTTTACGTACTGCACGCTTTTGTGCTGTAAACCAGTTTTTCATTTTCAAGCTCATATACTTGTGTCATATCTCATGCTTGTCTTCTGTCTGTCACGGTAGTCAGGTGAAAAGGAGAACAAGGCTCGAATTTACCACAGAGTTGATTCAAAGACCGTGTAGCGAACAGACTGTAACCTTTTCCCAATCCATGCTGTTAGCTGCTGGTGGGGAGTTCAGACTGTGCTTAGCATGACTCATGGTCTGGTTTGGTGTCTGCCAGCGGACAAACACAATGGCCTCTGTACACAATAGGCCTGCCTCTCTCCTGCTGGAATGCAAAACATGCTCTAACGGTTTCCGATACTGTATATCTGAGTATTGTGTTACTTTGCAAGCAGGCAAGGTGCACTCCACAACAAACACCCGACTTATTTAACAAATACCCAGACAACCACAGAGGTACTAAGTATGGTGGCGCGGCATCAAATTTAACTGAAGTAGAAAGCAGAGCTGCAACGATTAGCTAATTAGGCGGAAAATCGTCAACCATTCTGATGATCAATTAATCGTTTTTTTAAGAAAAAATGCTAAAATTCTCTTGTTCAAGTAGGTTAAATGTAAATAACTTGGTTTCTTTTGTCCTCTATGATAGTAAGCTGAATATATTCACGTTGTTGACTGTTGGTCGGGACAAAACAAGACATTTTAGGTTGTATCTTGGGCTTTAGGAAACTGTGATTGACATATTTCAACATTATCTGACATTTAAAAGACTAAGCGACTAATCAAGTCAACAGAGTCATCGATAATGAAAACAATCATTAGTTACAGCCTTAATATCAAGTAAATTATATGATAATCATTAATAAAGTCATTACTTGCAAACCCTGCAGACTAATTCACCTTATAGCCAGCTCATTAACATTTTTTACTTTTACTTCCTGTTCCAGTCTGACATAAATGGGATAGAATAGAGTTGTGTAATGAGCACGAGCAGTTATGGCCTGCGGCTGAACACTGCAAGAAAAGAGTGCCACCCATTAAAAGAAAATACAAGAAAAAAAGACATCACAGTACTGTGCAAAAAAGTGCAGAAAGGCCAAAGCAATTAGCATCAAGAACAGACAGTTATTTCACTGGAATGCCACTCAAAACTTTCTCTCTCTTCTTAACATATCAGTTTTTATTACTTCTGAGCGGAAAGGAAAAGTTCTTTAAACAGGAAGTGTTAACATGAAGACTTCTGATGTCAGTGCCTGGAAGTCGAGCCCCCTCTGGGACTTGTGGCACATTCACAAAGATTAGCGTGATTGTTGTGGCAGTGCAGCCTCAAGAAACAGCCAATCACATGCAGACGGCCGGGTTTCTCCACGTCTGCTCTGCGCTTTGTTGTCTTTTCTTCTCTCTCTCTCTTGCAGGAAAACTTCTCTGTGTTACAGTAACGCCGCTGCCGGGTAACGAGCTCCTCTGAAATACCACAAGAGGTACCGACTCGCCGTTGACTTGTCACATGGCAGTCAGTTTCCCAGTCGTGTTTATCGCTCGCCCGCCCTCCTCCCACTCACTCCATGTTAATGGGAGGCCTGTCGTTGCTGAGAAAGCATCCACCCTCCGCTTCTATGCTCTCCCTCCCTCCCTCCTTCCCTTTCTCCCTCTCCAAAGAGTCGTGTAACTGGGGGATTCGGCATGTCCTTGCATGCAGAAGGGCGGAGGATGAATATGTGAGGGAGGTTTACGCAGCAGTGTGTGTCCCAGTTGTGTGTCTATGATGCTACTGTCTCTGAACGCCTGCCATGAAACTCCTGAGTGAATCACGACCGCCGCAGTGGAGAATGATTTATAATGGGGATCGAGTTGCCCTCGAGATCAGTTACATAATGTTACAGTGCATCTGCTGTTATGCAACTGCATCCTTGCACAGGAGCCATCATGATACACCTTTGCCAGTCTTCCATTAGAGAGAGATGATTTTGGATTTCATGGATAAGACTAGCTGTGTTATTTAACGTCTGGATCATTTTTTCCGGCAGGATATCAGGGAGGTTGATGGACATGTCTAGGTGTCTGAGTATTGGTTCAGGGCCTGCTGTGAGCTGCTGGAACGAGGTGCTTTCCATTAATCTAGCCGTGTTTTCCAGCTGGCTTCCTCATTTGCATGCAAAGCTCTGCCTCTCTCTCTCTCTCTCTCTCTCTCTTCTAGCTCAAGCCCTTCTCTTCTCAAGTGACGCTTCAAAGAACACATGAAAAGCTTTAGTCTTGAAAAATTAAGAGGGTGCAATCAGCTATCTGTGGTTGTGTATTATGTCGTTGTATCACAAGGCGTCATAATCAAATATCGCTGTTGTTTCACTATGAAGGAGACTGAAAGTTTTGTGTGCAGGGTGGCAAGACATAATGATGCAGAACTTTTTTCTTTTTTTAACATCATAGCTAAGGGGTTAATATGGATAAAGAGAAATGTATTTATCAAATCTGTTTTCGCAATTACGTTTAGGCTCAGCAAGCTTGGGTTTGGCCTCAGGACATGCCTGAATGCACATTCTTTTGCTTTGTACTCTTTGTCTTCACCCCTTTCTCTTCCTCCCTGCATATTTTCCCCCCCATGCCCTGATGAGCGGTTGGGCTCCTTCCAAGGATATCCATTATCAAAATACTGAACTAATTCCCCCACTCAATCTCTTGCTTTTCCCTCTTTTCTCTCTCCTCCTCCTCCTCCTCCTCCTCCTCCTCCTCCTCCTCCTCTCACATACTCTCCAAATCCAACCCTCTTCTGTGTTTCCCCCCCCCCCCCCCCCCCCCCCCCTTTCCGCGAAGCAAGATAAGCCGCAGCGGGGCGCAGGGTCGTGGAAGACTGTGGATTGATGGCAGCCATTTCTGTCCAGTGCTGGAGAGAAGCAGTTCATTTGTCCAGACCCGCAGTATAATTTTCCCAGATTCTCACGAGGAGAGCCAGCGTTCTCATGAATAACAAACAGAGCTTTGCTCAGGGGAGGGAGTTCACACTGACTCTCTCCCTCTCTGCTTTCTCACCTTAGACCTTCAGGCTGCTTCTGAAAGCCCCACAGAGTTTATTGCAAATTTCTGGGGTGATCCTCTCTGTGGGCTAGACTTAAGCAAAGGGAGCAGTGGAATGAACATGCAGCAAATCTACGTGCTACTGTCATAGAGACGGGAGCTTTTTTCGCCTAAGGGGCAGTTGTAGATGAGCCGTGATTTATGTCCTCACCGGAGGAAGTCGACAAGCCGGTGTGGCATGCACAAACCTTTATTTAACAGACTATTATCCCCCTGCTGCTATCATCACACACCTGTATGTACCAAGGCGGTGTTGCTGGCTGCCATCAGAAGTCATATATGTCTTTTATATCCTGTTTCTGTTTCCTCGTCCAGGTTAAGATTCGTCCAGGCTCCTCGTTCCAGAGCTGGAATAGCCCTCGGTGAACTGAGAGGCTTTTCTAATCTGACATCCCCGCAGCTTTTTTTGAGGAAAGGGGGAAACTGGTAAATAACCACAAACAGGCAGGCACGCAGAGGGGGGTGTGCAGCAGCGTTTCCCATACATAGGCCCTACTTTGGTGGCCCGCCCAGGTAGATAAAATTCAAATTGCTTTTTTTCCCCCCCCAATCAAGACACAAACCAGCGGACCTTCAGCCCCAGAAATGCCGCCAATATCAATATCACAAAACTGCTAACTGTAGCCTCAGTTTGCGCCTCTCACAGAGCTTCTGGTAGAGTTATCGAGTCTGATAAGACACAACAGAGAGGCGACGTCGTGCTAATAGCTCGAAGATTTATTTTTTTGTGACAGCAAACACAAGACACGACCCGCTGATAACTAACTGCTACAGTATATCCAGAGCTTAACAAAATAATCAGGGCTGATAAGTGATGATGGTAGGCTAAACATTAACATGATAAACAGCGGGGCTACGGCTATGTGCTGACACACATACACAGCGGAGAGCCTCTCATAGAGTCGCTAGCTCAGCTACAACGCCAGTACTGAACAGAAAGGCCCGTGAATGTGCTTCAAATGACTTTTAAAGCTCCGCCGGACTCTGTGTTTCCAGCGTGGACATCAAGCAGTTATGAGTTTGACAGTCGCAGCTTATGGCCGGTTGGTTTGCCTGCATTTCTTCTTCGTTGTCACCTATAACTGCTGTCGATCTGACCGTCACTAGTCTGTTCAACGCTCCATAAGGAGAGGGAGGATAGTGGCGGTCTGGAAGTGGTGAGTCAAAGTAACTGAATCAGTTCTGAGCAGTCCTAAGTTTTACAAAAATGTGTTGATACTTGGTGCCAGTGTATCAATAAAGAATCACAAATGGAAATATCACCAAAGCCTATGTTGCAATATCGATTTTTTTTTCCACTCTTAATACCTTGCTTTTTTTTCCAAAGCAACGGAAAATGAAATTTTCCAACAGGGAATGCCAACTGTGCAAAAGGCTAAAGAGAACAACTCTGGACTAAAAGCAGAGCTAACATGGTTTGATCTCTTGAATATATTTTGAAAATGTGAAATGTATTTTATTATGTAAATATATTTTATCTTTAAATAGTTATTTACTTTGACATGTTCATCAAAAAGAAGAATTTTGGGGGGGGTTTTGGGGGGGGAGGGGAGGCTGTTGTTGTTGTTTTTAATATATTTTGAAAATGGAAAATGTATCTTATTATGTAAATTATTTATTTCTTAATAGTTATCTATGTTGACATATAGATAGTAATTTATTTTCAGTAGTTATTCATTTGCAATGAATAGAGTTATTCATAGACCTTTGTTTGACTACTTTATTACTGAACCCACCCGTCACACAGCGCCCCACCCACCCACCACACGTAAATTCTCAACCTGTGGGAAACGCTGATGCAGCGATAAACCACCTACATCCTCTCTCTTATTTGTATGTAAATATGGGAATGCAGCAATGCGTTGAATAAGCCCTTTAGCGAGCGCTAGAATAGAGAAGGGACATTTTATTGTCGGTCTGAGCCCGTCAACTGACTGCATGTGTGCCGTTGCACCGGGTTGGGTGGAGTGGTGAGGAATGCACTAATCACGCAACTGAGCTACCCTGCCCTCGCCAGCAGCCCTGCCTTTTGTCTGCACTTGGAAACCAAAACAAAGAAAAGTATAAAGGTTTCAACCATTTGTCTGTTTCTAAACTACATACAGAGACAAAAAGAGAGAAAACTGCTCTCAGAGAAGGAAATGTTTATTGTCTTGGTCTTTCAGGAAGAGGAGAATGCCCCCCCTCGCCCCCCTCCCCTCCACCTCCACAACTTCCCAGTTCTGTCTTCTTCTCTCGCTATGACGGGAATGTTGTGACACAAAAAGTAATCCAGGCTGAACCGTACCACAGAGAACAATAGGTCGTATTCACAGTGTCTTCTTTCCACTCTCTTTCTCTCTCAGCCTTAAAAACTCATCACCTGTCCCAAAAAAACATCTTCAGATATCAGCACCATTTCTTTTGGCTTCCTTATGACATATACAGTAGCTTTCCTTTTGGAGTATACTAACAGAAGTAGAGTGTTTTGTAAGTCCTTGGAGTTTACTCAAGTAAAAGTAAGAAAAAGAAGTATTTTATGAGACAGTAAACTCCACAGTTGAACGTAGCCAAAAACAGTCTGCACGGGAGCTGCGTGCTTTACATAGCAGAGAGATTTATTCTGAGCTGGAGCATAAAACTTATTGTTTCCTGGAGCATGCTGTGCTCTGCTTTCCCCCAGTTAAACTATACTGCTGCTCTGGTTTTCTGATGTAATGTTGTAACCAGTCGCGTTTTTACAAAAATAAATCTTGGACTCCGCATAGTTTGCCGGTTTGGCCCGAAGCAAAGTACATTTTTCATTAGATTTATGTTATTTCCCTCCAGTATATTTTTTTTCTGATTATTTTTCATTTGGAAATGAATGATTGACAGCGGAAAGCAGACAGACAGAGTGTGTGAAGTTGTTGAATTTCTTGCTCAAGGCACAGTGATCAATTTGACTTTTTGCTTTTTTTGCCATAAGTTAATAATATTTGCTTTGTTTTGCATATTTTTTTCATGAAGTGTCACCCACTGATAATTTCAACATATTCGTTCTTATTACTTGATAAATTATTGTTATGAAAACTGCGCATATTTGCCTCCTTTTATTATTTTCCTACATGTTGTGAAAGTATGTGAGTTTTGTAGAGGGTTCAATAAAAATGGACATAATTCATCTTCCATGTGAAAACAGAAGTGCAGCCAGGGTCCGAAATTAACACCCGCCAAGCGCCAAATGTGGGTAGATTTTCCGTTTGGCGAGTAATTCTCGGAAAGCTATCCGTCACACTAATCTGTCTGTACCAAAATAGTCGTGTAATAAAACATCTGGCGTGGTGACTCGGAGGGTGAAAGCGAACGCGCGGTCTAATCGATCAATTATCTGCCGAGCTGGTAGACGGATCCCAACACATCTTTTTCTTGTTTTCAATATAGTTACCTACTCTGTTTAAACTGTCACCTTTTGCTGTTTGATGTAGCGCCAGCGCTCGTTTTCTCTGAGCCTTAACAAGCCTAATTTTATGTTTCATAATAATGTATTAATTTCTCGAGGTGTGAACAGGGGTGCACTTAATTTAATGTGAGGCACGGCCTCCGCTATTATAAACACTGGCAGGAATCCTGCGTTATGTTGTTGAATATGCCTGTAATTTAGAGCTGCAATGATTAGTCAATGACGACAGAAAATTAATCAGCAACTATTTTGATGAACTGATAACTACTAGTTGTCACCATGAAATGGTAAGGGGCATTTTTATAATGATTAATTGAGAAAATAATCATCAGATTAATCGATCATGAAAATAATCGTTAGTTGCAGCCCTAGTTTTTAGTTGGTTCAAATACTGTACATGAAATTAAAGCAATAAGTGAAAATTACTGCGTTTATTTCTATTGAAACATCCTCTGATGAGATTTAGGTAGTATTGGTGGTTTTTCTTTGTGTTTGTAGCTCACAAATTGACTGTGATCTTATCTACCACTACAACAAAGTTAAATGGCGACTTACCCTTTATGTCCATACAACCAATTATTACTGTCATCAAACATCCACTTCACACTCTCCGTTGTTCATCCTCATGTTCCTCCTTCACTGTCTCTTGGTTTTCCTCCTGTCATGGTTTATATCAAACAAAACAACCGTCGACCATGAAAAAAGTCAACTGGTGTCAACTGGATAAAAAGAAGTCAGTGTAAAAACACTAGAAAACGCCAGTCAAAACACACAAAAGGCCCCGGATTGTTCCAGACGTCAAAGCAAACTGACAGCCTGTGCGTGCTCGGATGATGATCAAAGCTGTGCGTGCCACATGTTGCACTGGGTCCAGTTCCTTGTCCTCCTTTCAACAGATTATGAAATGGATTAGATTACAGCCGGGACAGCGTCAGGTAACTAAGAATTCGCTTTTGCATTAGTGTTGATTGAATACATTGAGTAGTTTGGGTTTTTTTTTTGTTAAGACCAGTTGTTTTATTGTGGAACTGCCTGTTTCCATTTTTATTTTGGCTATTTTTATTATTTTGGAGCAGTAATGAACCTTAACACAGAACCTTAATACGATGGATTCATGGTGAAAATATGATTTTAAAACCCTATTGGAAACAAAAGTGCTGTAGTTTAGCTGTTTACTTCAGTTACTCTGGTGTGTAATCAGCTCATTTCTCTCAATTTACCTCCTCATTTTGTTGTAGTGGAAGCATTTTCCGGTCTGACTTTGTCACAATTTAACCATATTTATTGTAAACAGTGATTTATTGCATCAGGCAGCTCAACAACTTTGCATTACAGATGAAATTCAGGTGATAGACAGCTGAAACCATGAATCTCTATTTAAAAAAATGGGTATTTTTCTTTAAAAAGCTGTAAAATCACAAGAAATGAAACTTAACAACAGCTAAACTCTATACTTTAATGCAGACTGATGCTACTATCACTGACAGTAATACTGCTAGTCTACTTCTGCTAGTACTGCTAATAAACTGCCAACACTGCAGTTAGTTGGTGACCAACTTGACCTGCTGAGCCACCGCCAACCGAGTCAAAGAAAACTGGTCTAACACTCATGTATTTTATAGACTGTGTTGTATTTTATTGAACTTGGTATGACTGATAATTTTCCAGTGGTGTGTTGGCGTTATGCAGCGCAGCATGTCCTGACAGGATGTGTATGTGTGTTTGAACGTTTCTTTGTGTTTATTAGAGATAAAACACATCTAAACCATCTTATGCTGTTTTTGTGTCTGAACCAAACGTCTCCAGTTACTCGAGCCAAACATTATAAAAATATCAGATAACCTATGAATTTATTACTCTTTGTTCAAATGATTTACGTTGCCTGGATCTCTGTTTTAAAATTACTTATCACTGACTGGGTTTAACCAACAGCTTCATTTCAAGCTCCAAACCAAAGCATTTATTGTAATTTCAGGTTAATGTGAGTTAAGTGGTCGGTGGTACCACAAACATAATCATGGTATCAAATTCAGAAGAATTACCATCTGAACAGGAGGTAGATGTCCAACAAGCATTTCTCTGTAAGGTTGCTGCGTGTTTCTTACCAGTTTTCCAGTTTTCATCATTTTTAAATTCAGTGAAAAGTACTTCTAATGATGATGATTGTGACTGTGATTATTGAGAGTAACTGGAACATTGCTTTGGAAAAGCTGCTTCAGAAAAGCTTTTCCAAATGTCGGTTTTCAGAACCAAAATCACGTTCACCTCCATTTTGTCAAAACCAGTAAAACCCAAAGTATCTGCATAGACAGGGTGGTGCAGCGGTTAGCGCTGTCGCCTCACAGCAGAGAGGCTTCTGGGTTTGAACCCGCCATGTTCTCTCTGCGTGGGTTCTCTCCAGGTACTCCAACTTCTTCCTACAGACCAAAAGCATGCAGATTAGGTTAATTGGTCTCTAGATTGCCTGTAAGTGTGAATGGTTGTCTGTCTCTATATTATATGTTAGCCCTGTGATTGAGTGGCGAACTGTCCAGGGTGTAAACCGCCTCTTGCCCAATGTAGGGTGAGATTGGCTCCAGCTCCCCTGCGACCCTCTAGAGGATAAGCGGTAAAGAAAATGGATGGATGGATGAAACACCTTATTATTAAACAAAAAATAATAATAAAAAAGTATAATGCAAGGCAGAGTAAACAACTGAAACCCTAAAAATAAAGTGTCTTCTTGCTTGCATATTGGTTCATGATGAATAGTTAAAAACATTATTTCCAAATTTATTGCATTGATCATCTATCAAGCAAAAACAGTCCATTTGTTTTATTATTTAGTTACACTGACACCAATGTTACAACAGTATGTCCACTTCTAGAAGAGCTTAACTTTGTATCACTGTTTGTTTTGCCTCTGTTTCCAGCAGTGCTTGTTATTATGGTTTGTTACAGGACCAATATAACCTGATTTTTACAGCCCAACATAGAGTATAAATATGTAATGTTCTTTTTTCCCCTGTTAAGCGTAGTTTGGGGAATTTTTATCCCTGAAATGTTCAGGGACATTTCCTGCATGGGGTCATATGTGAATGGAAGCAGGGATCGATATTCAGGGAAATCTGTACCACCAATTTACCACCTCAAGACCTGATAACATTACAGGGAAAATGCCAGTACGGGTGTGTTGTGGATGAAAACAGTAACATTGCAGAGACAAGCATGTACAGGGTCTGTCTGAAGAAAGACGCTTTCACCTGGAGCAAGCAAACCAATCACAAGACGTGACATGTGGGTGTGTTTTGGCTCGTCTGTTTTCAACATGGCAGCTGTGTCACAAACTTTCTCATATTACAGCTAAACCGTACACTAAAATATGTTTCTGGAAAGATTTGTGGTGATAAATAGGCAATGCCGTAACATTATCTTGGTTCATATTTCATCAGGACTGCCTAGTTTGAAAGTTTGAGCTGAGTTTTGTGAGTTTTGCCCTCTATAAAAAAACAATACAAAAAGAAACACATGATGTAATGTTTCTATGTATCACCACTATTTGTCATGACTATGCTAATAATAGCTTCTACTTTTAGCCTTATTATCATCTCAAAATACATCTGTGACACATTCTAATAATAATACTAATGATTCAAATAAAACATGAGTCACTGGCTAATTGTTTGACATGGAAAAGATCTATGATATCAAAGCCTTTAAGAACCACCGCAGTAAGCAAATATTACATTACTAAGAGCACATGAGCACGAAGACAAAGCACTTATTTCTGTTCATGTTCGCCCACCTAAAGTAAGAGACGCCAACATGATTCTGAGAAAGTCCTGCTAGTGTTTATTCTGATTACGTGCTTTGGTGCTTGTGAACACACATTATCAGATTGCTTTATTTGTGTAACCGGTTCAGTCGGAGTTTTCATTAGAAAGTCATTTATTTGAAATTACTTTAATCTGTGCAAATGTGGCAAGCTATTGTATCCACATTTTGGTTGTTTTTGTGCCAAAAGCAAAGCTATAAAGCATGCTGGGATATGTAGTCAACTTAAAGACTCGTTTCAGCTTCTCCGCAGTGCAAATTCCACTTTGTCCGCAGGGGAAATCCATTTAACCACTGTTTTATGGTTGAAATTGCAGTGTTGATTGCACCGCAGAGTTTGCCATGGGGAGAGCAGATGGCACCTTGTAGTTTCCTAAGAGTGTTCCTACCCTCAAGGGATGAGGAAGGAGGGCATGTGCAAAGTCGCCCTGCGTTGAAAAACAGACCCCTGCCCCAAAAAGATAAGGGCCTGGTTTGACCCCATTAATGCCAGGAAGGATGTAATCGTTGTGGAAAGAGAGAGAGAGAAAAGGCCAGCATGCAGCAGTAAGAGGCAAACCATTGTTACCTCCAGTGGAAATTACATAACATAATCATAGGCTACACACACACACACTCACATACACAGTACTGTAGAATTCCCCATCCAGCTTCTTCTACATTTATCAAATCTCCCCCCACTCATTGTTGAGGAGTTTCCAGCAACATGTTTATTTTGGGCAGGAAGCTTTCGCTGAGTCCCATTTCCAGACTTCATAAGAATTCTAAACAGGTTTGGAGTCGACAAAATTAAATTTTCCTCAAAGATTTCAGTGTGTATACGGCAAAATAAATCGAATTCACTTGATTTTTCATGCATTGCATGACAGAAATGAGGTAGCTATGGCTGGACGAAATTAAAACAAATTGTAGACAGGGGTGAGACGGCTCCAGGAACATCTCAAAACAAAAGCTCAAAATATTATCAACAACATTTTTTGGTGGTAACCTTCCAAAGTTGTGATTTGATTGTCTGTTGGTGCACATTTGCTTCATTTTCTGACAGTACAAAACAGTGAAATGCATTAATTTCTTAATAATAACTTCTTTTTTTTTGCCTCACATTTTTATTTTGGTCTTCAAGTTAAAATAAATGATAATAAACTACTGAAACTGAAAACAGAAACTCACATAGCCTGAATACAATGAATCAATGTCAAAAGTCATTATACCTACAAATCTCACAATACATTTCCACTTAGTTTCAGCAATTTCAAGTCAAAAAATTACAAATAATTTCATTTTTCAGAACTAAAAAACTAAGATTAACATTTAACAAGCTCTTTTTCCAGATATATTTGATACATTTTATACGTAGGTTGATCTTTACTAATTAAAAAAGAGAGAGACAAGTTTAAAGGATTGCATAAGAAAATTCATTAATTGACCAATCTAGATATTTAACCAATTTTTCAACCAGTTTATGTCCAGAGCAGAGAATCCAACTACTGCTACTACTACCAACTCCAAAAACAGCTATGACGTGTAACAAAATACTCTAAGCACAAAGGTCCACTTACCAGCATTTTGGACATTTCAACTACATTTCACAGTCTTTTTCAGTGACTGGAGCTCAGGTATCATTATGTGGCCTATGTGTGAAACTTTGGTCACATGATAACAAGTCGTCATATATTGAGGAGATCTTAAACTCTGTCTCAGTTCAAGGATGGTTGACCATGAAGATAGTAGAATATAGTATAAGGGTTGTTTTATAAACTCTAACTAACAAGAGAGCATTACATCACAAAGTGAACAGACAACAAGAGAAGAGGAGGAGTAAACACGTATGTTTTGTTCTTATATTTGGAGTTGGTTAAATGCCAATCTTGGCAAAACATCTTTTGTTTGTCCTCAGCCTGAGGGTATGGCATGCAGCGCAAGCACACCGGTGCACATAAAAAGTAACTCACTTTCATCTTCTCTGCTGTATCTTTGTTGTCTCATATTTTGATATGTGTCTGTTGAAGGGAGATAAGACCGTACCTGCCAGTGAAATGAGACTGATGTGCAAGTCTGTTTATTGTGAGGCCATAGATAATATCGCCTCACTTATTGAACACTGACTCTGTTCAGTGCCTGGTGGCTTTTCTTGTCATATTAATCTCACACCATGTGTTTCTCTCAACAGCACTGACTTCTAGGTTTGTATCTCTTGGTCTGGAAACAGTCTTTTTATATTGTACGCTCTCCTCTACATCTTACTCTGCTCTACGTACACGAACATTTGCAATGGGATAGCAATTCTGGTTTGGCTGGAGTGGTCAGTGGCCACACAGGTTTAATCATTCCGCCAGATGTAATTTTCATGTTCGGCAGCTGCACAGGGGGGAAAATGGTTATTTTCCTAAGTGTCTGCTACTCATCTCTGCTGACGAGAAGAGCCGACTCTGGAGAGAATGTGGTGTTACCTGCCAAAGCAAACCCACAGAAACTTGATAAGTGTCCCACTGCTGTGGCTCTGGGGATCAACTCGCAGTTCATTGAAATTCCTCTGATATTGGAACCTGGTTTGCTGCTCACTGCTGGGCCAGTTTTCAGACTGATTACCCTTTCCTCCAGAACTAGAGACTAGCACTCACATGCACCATTGTTACCGTGCCACTTATTAATTCTTATATTATTCATATTGAAAAAAACAAACCCTTGGTTCTTATTTCTCATTTTTTTTCTCTTGCAAATGATCATTAATTCAGAAATACTATACCAGTCCAGCAACCCTGAGTATTGTTGATTGAGCTGTGAAAGGTTTTTCAACTGCTTCATTTATTTCTTAGCCATGTAGAGGCATAGCGAGGGTTTATAACAGGGTTTTTAAGCATGCCAAAAGCCCATTACAGTGAAAGCAGTGGTGAAAGAAATATCCATATCCTTAAGTAAAATGGTTACACCACAATGAAAATCTACTCAGTAAAAATAAATCTCCAACAATGAGTGTCACAAGTAAAAGTACTCAATATGAAACAGTGAAATGTTATTATACATCATTGTTGTGTTATTACTGATTTATTCATGTGTAAGCAGTGTTTTGAGGTTGTCAGTGAAGCTAATTTAACTACTTTCTAATACTGTCAGATAAATAGCAAAGCAATCTATAACAATACTTTTTAAGATGATGAAGGTTAGTATGCAAAATCTAAATCTTTGTAACTCCAGCTGTCAGATTTTAGTAGAGTAAAAAGTAGCATACTCCCCTCTGAAACTCAGTGGAGGGAAAGTATAATGTGGCTTGACTTTAGCATGAAATAGAAATACTCAAGTATAGCACAAGTACCTCAAATGTGTGTTTTAGTAGCTCAAGAGTACTAGATTGAATATAAGTATTAAAACTGAGGAGAAAGTATCACGGTGGCAACAGTACATCAGGATATAAGGAAAAGTCATTACTGTACATGTAGCTGTACTCAAATTAAGATAAATTAATCAAAACAGAAACAGATGCTGTCCACAGATTGAAAAGTAGAAAAGTCCACAGATTGAAAAGTAGGTTACTTCTACAATAATGATGCACGCACACAGTAATGTGCAGGGAAACTTAAGCTGCTGAACCAGTTGTTACATAACTAACTAAATAACTTTCATAAGCACTTGCGTTGTTTGCACATTGCAACCTGTTTGCATGACTTCTTTTTTCATATGACCGCAGTCGTATGTCCACAAAGATGCACATTTACTTGAAGATTTTACATTTTTGCACAACACAATATGACTCTAAATTGGACATTGTTTTCCTTCTCTGCACTTTCTTTCATTAGTTGCTTTACCTTCATGTGTCTCACTGCTACCTATTGTTCATCATACTTTTTGTTGTTGCAGCAGTTTCTATGTAGGGATTATTAGCATTTCATCTCATTGCATCACATCGGTTGAAGTAGGTCAAGCTGCTGTGCCATTTTTTCCTGATTGTCTTAACTTTACCCACATAGCAAACACCTGCCACTAGCTCATGTTGCTCACTTCATCAACCAGAACAAATTAGTCAGATGTTTGTGAATTTTCTGTAATTGTCTTGGTTTACAAAGGGAACGCAGAAACACACAGAAGTAAACAAAACATTCTTTTGGTTTTGGAGTCTTTCTTAAATGGTACCAAATGGTTTGGGAATGTGTTGATGGAGTGATGTTAATGCTTAGTGGGCTCACAACATGTGCACAGCTATAAAACGCGGTGGCTTAAAAACCCATCTCTCTCTAACATCTTATTTCACCACTTCTGTCACGCATGAATAGGGAGGATGTCAGATGACTTTGATTGTAAATCTTTTTTTTTTGGTGTGTCTGCCATCACAGCTTTCTTTCATTTGGAATGACCACTCTCTCAACAGGAGTCCTCTTGAATAGAAATGAAAAGAGGGAACGGTATTGCACGGAGAATAGGCCGGCAGACGCGGGCTTTAAATAGAAGTGTTCCCTGTGTTTTCCACTCATTGTTTTTCCTTTTGTAAGCCATGTCAATCATAGCTACAGTAGTCCCAGAGGCCCCTCTCCTGCTGTGTTGTGCGGTAGGTAGATAGTGCTCAGTCCGCTGTTTATTTGGAGGAGCTGCTCCCGTGGGCTATTACCGGGCTCAACTGTGAATTCCACATATGGGTTCAACCGCATAAGTTGTCATGCAATATCAGGCAAAAGTAAGGGCTGAGGATATGTTATTAAGAGGCACTTAAAATTTGGCATCATTTTCCATTCCACATTAGTCACGCGTCTTAATATCAAGCAAGGTTTAGGTTTGGCATGGGTTTAATGCTCTTCTTGGAAGTAATATCAGAAAGCAGATTACGGTATGTAAGGTTGGGGTTCGAAAGTATTTTATCAAATCTGAATCATCATTCAATTTGCTTGTCGGATGTGAATCCTTTCAAATCCATTTATCCAATATATTTAGCTTTCAGCATGTGCAAATAATGTTATAAGTAACTAAAACTCCAAAATTCAATTAGGATCTGTGGCGGTTTATTTTTAGTAGTTTTGAGAAGTAGCCTAAGAAATGTTCACAACCTCAACCTGAACCTCAGATGTAACCTACTTACTTTTTTCACAGCTACCTGCTCTGATTACTGGAGGTCCCGATGCAGGCAGATTTTCTTAATAAGCTTAAAATACTGCTATGATATGCAAAAAACATTTAAAGTCCACTTGTGTTAGAGAGTGGTTTCTTTGTCCAACAAACAATCTGAATAACACCGGCTTGTAGAGAGAATATTAACCTTGAGAAAGTATTCATGAAGTTAATGTTAATTAGCTACAGATGATCAAATCTACCACCTGTTTTTTGACATTTTGACCGGTGAACGCGGTGTCCAACACTGGCTAGAACTAATAATCCAACTACCTTAATGATTTGCACGATGAAAAAAAAGAGTGAGAAGAGATCAAAGAGAGTTTAGAGAATCCAGGATCCAAAGCTTCTTTGACAACCCTGAAAGAACCAAACATAGCAGAGTTAGCCACCTGTTACACCTACTGGTGTTGAACTTTCTCTTTGACAAATGAGAAAACGGAGAGAGTAAGTGAAAAGAGTACATTCTTGCTGTAGCATTCAAAGAGCAAATACCTCCAGTAATCCATGCACGTCATGTCCTGTGATTGATTGGGTTTCATCTAAACAGATTTTCCTCCCACAAAAAAAAAAGGGTCTATAGAAAATAACAGGGGGTACAATAAGAATTAGAACAGATGGATTCAGTTGGGAGGGGAGTAGAGGGGAACTCACTATGGGTTGTTTGCAGATGGTATCAATTATAAGGATCTTGCAAATTTGCAGATTTTTTTTTTTGTACCTCATGTGTAGACTAATATGTAATCTGTACAAACTGGAGAAGGCACCTTATGTTTGTGGCATTTCTCTGTCAAAGTAATTAGAAGTATGCAAATCTGTTCTCAGACTACAAGAAAAAATGTGAGCTCCTTGTGTTTTTTTTTAAAGGAAGCACATGTTGTGGAAAATATAAAATGAGCCAGAGCGAACAAGACAAAGAAGACAATTTATTTCCTATACAGCTGCCTAATCCCATTGGTAAATTTGATTTTAAGAGATGGCCCTTGCCTCAAAAGACGCTCCGTCTAAAATAATTGAATTGCGACCTGCTCTGAAACCGCAGGGTATGCTAGTTGGCGGTGGTATTTGTTTTGTATCTACACGACATTATCTTCTTAATTAGGCTGTGATTTAGGCTTAGAAATTCCTCTCCAACCATCCAGACCCTTTAAAATGAAGGAGAGGAAACAATCTCAGGAGGAAATCTTTGCTTTCCAAGTCATTCTTCACTAATGACTGGATCAAGGCTCTGAGCAAACTACAAATGCCCAAGTGCCTTGGCATCCTGAGTGGACCACAGTGTTTTTTTGTTGTGTTTGATTGAATGCTAAATTTACCCGGCCACTGTTTTGAAAGAGACAATATTCCCTTCTGGTTTACATTCTTACTTCTGTAAGAATGAAATTACTGGCAAATTTGTTTTAAATTGGTGCCAGACGTTTCCTGAATCTAGCGCTTTGGTTTAATATCAAGCTTGGACATGACAATTAACTCAAAAATAATAGAAACCAGCTTAGAAACTACCTTTTTCAAACACATAAGGACAAAAATCCATTTTACGGACACAATTCCCTGGTTCGGCAGATCTTGGTGTCCCTTAAACTGCCTAATAATTTCAGTCATAGAGGTTAGTTGTGGTTTGATCCTCTGTGAAAGACCCTTTCTGGAGTCTGAAGGAAGATTTCAGGTGATGTAAAAGACCTTCTGGCAGCTTTACTGGAGGAACATACAAATGATTGATTTATCATCTGCCTTCCACTAGAAACAAGTCATTTCGTTAGACAAACTGATTAATTTTGTGTTACAGTAACTGCAGATATCCTCTGGTCGTGTAACTATCATGGTCTTGTTGCACATTAGACTGTTAGCTAGTTAGCTAGCTAAAACAGTGAAAATCAAGCTGTTTTTTTCATGTTGCCTCAAAGAAACTACAGTTTTTTGTCATGTTAACTAAAGAAGAAAGTAGTTTACAGATCTCACCAGGAGTCCACAATAACAGATATGAAATAAAAGATAAAAAAAATTAAGCAAAAAAGCTTCAGAGATAATTTTCATATCTGCAGATGCCTGCTGCCCATTCAGTCACACCAGTGTTTTTCAGGACAGCTTTTGATCTTTCTCCTGTTCTGCCTCCATGATGGCAACCGCTGTGTTTGTCAGGACATGTGACACAAACTCAAAACCTTTTATTGCCAGGTGTGTTGTTCAGGTGCCGGTTGGGAGACAGGATGGTTAAGCAGTGCCATCAGGTGCCCTCAGGCTGCTACTACTCTTCAGCTGTCCACCAGTTACTCAACAAACACACACAAAACACACCCACAGAGGGCGAGGCTGACTCACCACCTCTTGTTCTATCAACAGATGTCTTCATAACCTTCATATTCAGTCACTCAGCAGGTACGGACCATCTCGGTTATAGTCTTTTGTGCTGTGCAGAAAGGTCTTCATTATTCCACACAGACATGTTGTGGGCATCTTTGGGCTTAGTATCTCAGTAGTAGTTCTGGCTCTTATTGATCCCTGGTTTATATTCTTGTCATTATTTGAGTCTGTAAAAACACCTATATTTACAGCAGTACATGTTCAGTTTGCCATGAGAAATTCCTTGTCATGAATGATATGACATTGCCCAAAGTGCTTTACAGAGAGATTAAAATAATGGGGATAAAACACAGTATCAAAATAACAACACAATCATACATAAGATAGAAATTCAAATACCATTACAATACAAACAGCATTGCACAAACAACAAATAAAGAACAAACAAATAAAAGCCAGAGCCCATTGTTCGATTCTAGCTGAGGACCTTTGTTGCATGTCATACGTCTCTCTCTCCCCGCACCCTTGTTTCCTGTCTGCCTCTATACCGCCCTGTCCAATAAAGCTGAAAATTAAAATACAATCAATCTGAATCAGAGCTGATAAACAAGAAAGTGCAGAGAGCTCTACAATAGGAAACCTCACTTTGGAATACAAATGCAAACCAGGAAGCAATTAATCTGCATGTTGTAATTTCCCCTATATTAAGACATTACCTTGCAACCTATATTTAACACAATGGAATTGGTCTAACATTGTTAACATTGATTTGTTTTGTTTGTGAAGACACTTGTTTACAATCCATAGTTATGAAATAATGAAATCAATTTTATATAAACCTGTTTTCTGTCAGAGACAGGGAGAAAGCAAACCTTTTGAAATTTGTGTACTTGCATAAAATGGTCTGTGTTTAGCCTTTCTTAATGTTTTGAGTACCGAAATATAACGCGTAATTGCACAGGCCGATTATTGGTTAAAAACCAAAGCCTGACACCTCATTGCCAGTTTAGCAACCTGTACTAAAATGTTTATAGGATAGGTAGTTTATTTTTTTGTAAATAATTTACCTTTCACACTCTACATGTTGGTGGACATTTGGCAGTAGTGTCATCGAGCAATCCGACAATGAGAGAAAACCATTTGCACTGTGGTTGCTGCTGCCACTTTTGTAGCTTCCTGGATGCTGTGGACCTGGCTTTACTCCTGCCCAGCATGTCTGTGGTTCTTTTGATAGGTCTATGAAACCTGAATAGTCCCAGAGTTGTTGGAGCTCTGAATGAGCGCAAGCCCTCGGCCAAGAAAACCCAGCGTCAGCCGCCAAAAAACACGATGGCCCAGCAGAAAGGCAGCGATGACTGAATGGTTCTTGGCCCTCTGACCACCTCGTTGTCATTAGATAAACCCAATCAACAGAGAGGCAGGACAGATTTCTGCTCCTCAAGTGTCAGAGCACCACAAAGGCCCAAGACGTGTCTTCTCCACCGTGAAAGGAGGCCTGTTGCCACAATACCTCTCTGTCTTCACGTTGAGGTTGTCTCTCTTCTGCCAAATGGACGATTTCAATCCATGCAAGGTTTCAAAGAAGACCCAGGCTAACGCGCTCAAGAGGCCAAGGCTAAAATAGAAGAATGGTCTGGGATAGCAGATGTTAAACAACCCATTTGGCATCACGCTGTGGGCCGAGGTGAGGATCGGACGTACACGTGACGAGATACCAGACATTCCAAGGAAGAAGTTTGTGGAGAAGCGGAGGCTGTCAGCCACAGCTCGGGGTCAGAGGCCACATTATAGTCTGCTGATAAAACTGGCCAAGAGATAAGAAGTTATTAAGTCTGAGTTAGCACATGGTATCCTCCCTATCCATCTCTGTCACAAGTGTGAACATGCATAAATTCAGATGTGCAGTATGTGCACTCAGTTTAGTCCTCTATGGCTGTTCAACCTGCATTTAATAGGTCTCACCGTTATTCGCTACACCGATTTCCAGATATTCAAACATTTTTGAAAGGAACAGATTCAAATTTGATCTTCCTCTGTACTCACAAATTATCACGTTTCCTCCTGCAAGAAGACACTGAAGACTTTTGCTCATGTTGTCAGTAAATTATGTCTTCTTGTGATGAACACAGCTTAGAAAAGCTTAATGCAGAGTTGCTGATTTATGCACTAGAAGAATCCCTTTATATAACAAAACAAATGGTATTTGTAAAATCTGATTTTCATGCGGATCCTTAATTCACCTTGTTTTATTTGAGCCTGAAAATAGCAACTGTGAATAGCTGTTTGACCATAAAATCTGTCTTCAGCTTTGGATGGAATTTTCTCAGCAAACTGGACTAACTCTGTCCGTTGACAAAGATCGTAAGATGTGGTTTAAAGTTTGGGAAAAACGCCATTTAGTTGACCTTGATTTATTTTTTTTGGGACAAACCTTGACTTTTAATATTCAGATAAAGATAAAAGCCTAAATGAAGAGACTGTGGAAGAGAAAAAGAGGATCAAGTAGGACATTCAAAAGTGGCAGGATGTTGGATGTTGCCTCTGTGCCCTTTTGTCTCCTGGCTCTTCATCTTCTGTTCTTTCTTTTTATGATTTTTTAGCTGCTTGTGTGGTTTTCTAAATCCTTCCTGATGATGGGCTGAAAGATAGAAAACTACTGGGTTATTCAGCGGTTTTGTCCTTCCACGAGGGCTGCTAGAAACATATGTATAGTAAAAAATGTGTTGGAACACCGCTGTCATGCTGCAGATTGGTAGGACTGGTGGGTTCTTGCTTTGTGCCGTGCTGTGCAAAAAAACATCAGAGCAGGAAGGAAGAAGAAGTGCGCATGCCAGCGCCGGGGCGAAAACAAGATTAGGGGTTAGACAAAACACAGGATCACTTCCCCCTGCGGCCTTGGTACAGCACACAGCAGGCACCCCGTTATTACTGCCGGTTAGCAGGAACAGGATTCAATACCGGGGACGAAGGGCTGCCGGGCTAAACATTCTAGCAGCCGTCACCACCGGCCTGCCCCCGCCGTCTCACTTTGGCTTGAGTTGCAACCATCCTGGTCTGTGGTCGGGACACACAGATGTTAAAACTATCTTACCCCTCTCAAGACAGCCCAAAGCTCTTGTCCTAACTGAGGGAGAAAGCTGTTATTACTCAATGTCATGTGTTAAGAGGATGAGTGTCAGTACCGACATGTCAGGATAACTGAACATTTGTGTTGCCCGGCAGACAACAGACATATTCATGAAGTTTCCCGTCATGTAGTTGCTGATTTAAATTCACAAAGCATTGTATGTATTTTAACTCCTTAAGCGTCTGGTTTTGCCCTTAAATTTTCTAATTAAGTTATTCAAAAGTTGTCAGACGCAGGCTGTGCAGTTTTTTTTTAGATTACTGTATTTTCCCTTATATTCGCTGCAGCCTCTGATCCACTGACTGTAAATAAATATGCACGACACGTCTCCACTTCCCGCCACTATGCAAAAGCCAAAATATCTCCTTTCCGGGAGCTGCCATCTTGCTTGTGTGATGTTATTTGGAGCCAGAGTCCGTGCAGTAGAGTCTGGCGGCGGGATGACGGCCCACAGGAAACGCCTCCTCAGCTGTCCCGCCGCCTGACGGAGCTTTGAGAGCGGCCGTCACAACTGTCAATCATGATGTCACACCCCCTTTTTACATCGTCAAATAACTAATTAAAAACAAACTTATCAGGAAAATGAGCGCTTGAGCAAGCATCAGCGTGATGAGAACTACCTAAAATGACAGAAACCATCTTTGGGAAAAATGTATTTGACATGTACTTTGATTTTTTTTACTTTGGCTCATGTCCTATCCGTTAACATGGAGCAGGCATTGAGATATTTTGGCTTCACTTTAGAGGAGCTGTTATGACGTCCATATTTATATACAGTCAGTGCTCTGATCGTTATGATATTCTCTCAGCAGATTCTTAAACCATGCTCAAGTGATGTAATGCAACGCAGTAAACATCAGTAAAAGTCGGCATTAATTTTTGTCAGCTAAAGTGCAGATCATTTTAAAAAGTCTGCACTGAGTTTAGCTCATAATGGTAATGCAGCTTTGACTAAATGAAGGCAGACTTGATGATCACTGTGATGAAATATGCAACGCAAGCTCAAGCAAGTAAGCTAATAGATCTTCATGCTGCATGGAGGAAATGAAATCAGTAGCTTGAATAGTAGGAAATATACATCCATATGTCCAAAACAAAGCAAAATATTTTGCAAGGCAGCTGTAAGTGTGTGTGATTTGTAGGTAATGAGCTGAAAATATGCACAACTGGTATGGTAATATGATAAAGGTCATATCATTATCACGTATGTGCTTGTTGCAACATTTTACTGAAGCTACATGATTGTCAAACTGAGAAAAATCTTCAAACACAAGTCACAGTGAAAGAATTTTGAGTAAAAGTGAAAGAAATTGTTTAGCAGAGTTTATAAGAGTTAAAAAAGTGAGATATGAATTTTCACTTTATAGATGTGTCTCAGGAAGCCAAGCCTGTATCTCAGTAGATCATTGTCAGTTTGTGTCTTTTGCACGGTCAAACACCAGAGAAAACAAACAGCCGACTCGCTAATGGAGTCGTAACTACAGACTGCGTCTCCTCCATTCAGAAACAGGTCGGCAGCGTTTATAAGAGGAGGAGACTTGAGCAAATACACAACAAGATTAAGACCTCCTGCATAACAGGACCGGAGAGTTCAGCCTGCTCTTTATTTCCTGGGATGACAGTGTTTATACCTGGAGGAAACACAATGCAGAACACAAAAACAGGCAGCGGCCAGGTTTTATGATTCAAAGGGAAATGTGTTTAAATTACTGTACGTGCACTTAAACAGAGGCACATCTGACCTTGTTTAGGTGTTTTTTTCCTACCTCAATTAGGTACCATGGATGCATAATAAGATTAAAGTACATTTAGCACTCGACTACATGTTGAGAAATCCCTGTTTCTGGCAGGAATAGATTAGAGGGGTTTTATCTTAGAAAGCAAAAATAGCATCTTAAATAATTTGAAAAGCACAACACATTTGGTATTTCTCTCCAGTTATGTAAAACCAATCTGTTATGCATAATTTCAAACAGCAGCTAAATATTTATCAGGAATCCAAGGCACTGCCATGTAATTACACAATTTTTCATGATCTTGAATAATTTCATGGCATTAAACATAATCAGTTAATGTCATCCATTAACAATGTTTTACAGTTTTATACTGCCTGACATGTTATCCTCTGCTTTTTATTTGACTCATTAAGTGTCGCTTACAGTACCTGCAACTCTTAATTTCATCTGCCTTCTGCTTTTAATTTTTTCCAATAAACACTTAAGAGCTCATCCACAGCTGGATCCTGGTTTGAATTGATAATGAATGTTTTTCATCTGAGGTTGACGGCCAAAATACTGCTGTTGTTCAGGTTAATATGGTGATTCATTGGATTAATATTCAGCAGCCGGGCTCACACAGTGCCATTGGTGTTGATGAAAAGCTTGGAAAACTACAGATACTTAAGAGTCAGTTTGTGCATGCAGAGGGGTCACGACTGCAAGACTATTATGGTCTGCTGAGGGTCAGAGGCACAGCGTGGGCTGCAGTAAGCCTGTTTAGAGTGGGGAAGAGGGTCATTTAAGGTCTGCAACTGGCCTCTTACACACATCCTGGTGTTGTAATGCATTATGAAGAGCTCTCTTAGTCATACGGAAATGTATTTGAAGGTATTTTAGCTGACGTACACCTCCTCAGAAATGTAACTATAGTGATCAACTGCTTATATGGATCAAAAAGTTTGGTACAGCATTATTCCTATACAAATGCTGTTTAAATAATTTGCTGATAGTAATCAAGTAGTCCACTTACAATGTTCATTTTGGGTCTTTTCATACATACAACATATGGAAAAAAGATCTAAAACTATGGTAATCCTATTTTTTTTTTTACTTCACTCTCATGATACAGGTTTGATATGTACCTAGTGACAGCGGCACCATTACTGCTTCGTGGTAACCCGTCTGCTTCCAGGCTGGCCATCTCTGGCTGGCTATATCGTAGTCTCTTTATGACAAACTGCCAAAAACGAGCCAACGCGATGCAGCAGTGAAACAACAAGCATTTGAAACAGCTGAACTATATTATAGTCAATAAAGTTCAGTAAATAGCAAAGCTGTCCATTTCATTACTTTATATTCATGCATTAAATATACAAATGTCAATTAGATGGTAATCTACATGAGAGATAAAGAAGAAAAAAAACATCCGCTTATAGTGATCAATTTGACCCAGACAGACGTGATCACTATAATCGATTTCCACTGTATTATACATGTCAGGGCTACTGTGATTGGTCAGCTTGGGCTGGTTGTGTCTTCTCCTACAAGTTTCCTATGCTGTTGGAGATTTTTAATAGTGTATACAAGTGAAAGGCTGTGGTGTAATTTTATCCTTTTCAGTAACACAAATCTAGCAAAGCTATCCGCACTGCAGTCCCTCTGCACGCCCGATCACCACTCTGTGTCAAAGTGAATGAAGGAGCATAACCATGACAAATGCATGGCGGTAGTCTCCTATTCAGTAATGAGATACAATGAAATAGAAGTTATATAGATGTAACTCCTGTTCTATTAAGTAAGATTTTAACTGGACTGCACCTTCACTGCCCAGTTAACAACATGGTGAAAACAGATTTGAAAGGGGACAAAAGGATACCCGTTTGTTCTTTCTACCTATGAGGAAACTGTAAACAGACGAGTACACAGAATACTGAAGCACCCATCAATATTTTATAGTATGAACTGTTCACCCTCTAGTAGACTTTACAGAGCCAGTAAATACAAAACCAACCGTCTCAAGCTTTCCTTTGTCCCTCCGTAAGACTGCTGAAAGAAGAACTTGTGAGACTTTTAATCTATTGCACAATTTTTTAGTTTTATGGACTGGGATGTACACCAGGTACAATGTGTTCTCATGAAAAACAGCGGGTTAGTGAGTGCATACAATGTCTAATACAATGTCTAATTCATGGACATTGCCTCCTCTGCACATCTGGTTTTTTACCTTTTTATTGTTTTAATTCTTTTAAATATGATCTGACGCTTTACTGACCACAGGTCGTTGTGCTCTATTATTTCAGGAATAGTGTTAAATCTAGGTACTAGGGAGTACAGTTGTCTATTTTGTCTGTCCAGTGTACATACGGACATTATATTCTGTGGATCTTGTGTTTTTTCTATGCGCAGCTGTATGCAACACTCCAAGACTCCAAGACAAATTTCCCCTCGGGGACAATAAAGTATATCTTATCATATCCAACGTGTAGCCCATCATCAGTCCTGTATCAAAATAACTGAAAGCGTGAAAGACAGAAAAAGTACTAAAACTACAACTGATATCAGCAAATATATATACAAATATACATACAAATGCTGCCAATATAACATTTAATTCTGCACTTTACTGGTGTGCAATGTATTTTTTGCATATTTGCACATTCACACTGATACCGACATGTCTGATATCGGCCCGCTGACGTATCGGTCAGCTCTAGTGTCAGACTTCTTGCCGAGTTCGACGTGTCTGTGCAGACGAGGCCGTGTGGTTTTCTGCGGAGGTCGATGTATGAAGGCTCTTGCGGACATTCAAAGATTTTTTGCCCAGCCCTGCCGAGCCTGTCTGGCCTGCCCTCACGCCTCAGCTCTCTTTGACACATCCAGAGGAATGCTGATGCTGCTATCTCTGGGTCAACAATCACAATGGTGGACCCCTGCTGTTTGTTTGCTGAAAGCTCTTTCTCTTTTTCTTGCATCCCTCATGTAAAGCGAACTCATTTTGAGGTCTGGCTGGGCGCTGATTTTAATATCATAGTCTCACTTGGGGTGAAAACGAGGGTCAAGCAGTTTTCAAGTTCAAAAAGTGAAAGACTTTCGTTTGATAAATGCGCAATTGTAAAGAGAGGAACCCGGGGGCTTTGTGGCCAATAAAAGCTTTGATTGTTGAGAATGTCTTGTACGCTGTTTGACTTGACTCTGTCCCCAAATGACCCTCTGTTGTGCAATTCTGGGACTTAATTCAAATGAAAAAGCATCAGATTTTTATGACTGGAACCAGATGAGGATTGATGGAGGCGATAAATCATAAATTAGTCTGGTAGTAAATCTTGAAAAGGTACAACTTTACTTTTTTTGTTGTGAAATTACGTTTTAATGAGTTTTTCTTTCTTTTCGTCACTCTTATTCCTTGTGCGCATGTTGTTTCTAAGTGTTGCCATTTTGGCCATGACTTGAAAACAAGAGATTTCAATCTGAAAAGGCTGTTCAGGCTAAATAAAGGTCAAAAAAGATTCTGAGTTTGATGAGAAAAGCAGAGAGGAGATGTTTGCATGTTAAATTAATGTCAACAAACATCCAGTACTCCCACTACACTTTTTTTTTTTTTTTTCAGACCTAACAGTAATTCTTGGTGATATTTTGATTAAAGAAAGCTTCATTTTTTTACAGGATTAAACGTAATGTTTTGCCACAGATCAGTGAAGATCCAGTCGCACCTTTTTGAGGCTGTCAAATGATGTCTCACTCAGAGTCGGCTTACCACTCCTGGACCTAACACTGACCTTGGCAGCCTGTAATGTCACATTAATCATCCAGCAGCTCTGGGGTGGATGTCCTCAGTTTGATCTCTGCCATACCTGAGCGCAGCACTGTGCACGTCTTTACTGTCGTCTTAGCTGACTGGCAGTCCTGATTGAAAGACAGTGGGCATCAATGTGCCAGCGTCCCTCTTCTCTAATAGATCATCTTAATGAAGTCACTGTGCTGCGGTGAGTGGCAGGTGATTAATACACACAAGTCATTAAGCCTGCTGTATAAGAGTGCGCTGCCTCCGGCGGAGGTGCCCTTTGCTTGTTTATAGATAAATCTGAGGACTAAGTGGACAGGACACTGGCAGGGTGACAGCAGCATGTGCATGTTGGATCTTACTGGGGTCTCTGAAAAAAAGTAGATAATCTTTGGATTATAAGGTGGGGGGGGGGGGGGTATTAAATTATCCTGACGTACCAGATGGTTTGTTAAACAGAACCGTCTGAGAAGTTGTCCATGGAAACTGTTTGGAAAAGGCTGACACTTTCAAAAAGAATACTTGGCAGGTGATTGGATGAACCATCTCTTACCTTGCAAGGCAGCTGGATTCGTGATGCTGATTGGTCCGAACCACCGGTTTTTCGGACACAAGCGCATAACTTGAATCCAGCTGCATCGCAAGGTAGGTATTAAATATTCAACATATACATCCAATAAACAGGATCATGTTTTGATATCATTTTACAAACTTCTAATATTGATTTACATGTGAGGAGAGTTTTGTCTGATGTAAAACATAGAAGGAAAAATACACTCAAATGCATTGAACATAATATAGATATTTGCCATATTGTTATATATATATTGATAGAAAAAACATTTGTATTAATATTATGATATTACCCTCATCTTTGGTTTTTACTTGCTTTTATTAATGAGAATATATTGCATAGTGTTTTTTCCCTTCTTTCACATCTAATCACACTGGACATTTAGCTAATGTATAATCAACTGAAATGGGTACAAGACTGTGCCCAAAAAAGGTGAAACTTCTTATTAGGTAAAGAACCCTGAACAGCATTTTTTTTTTTTAGAGATCATAAATCTTTTGATCACTGGATGTCACTGTAGCTGTAACTGCCTCTACAGTGTTACGTCAGTGCTGCTGAATGCACTGAGGGGGTAATGTACAGCAAGTTTCACACTGAGTTTTTATTTGCACATGTTGACCTCAAATAAAGTAAAAACATGGAAAATAACATGCAGGGAGAAGATGAAGACTTCTAGCTAAACCTCTGTCTAAATAAAATATGTGTAAGATATATGTAGATTACATCATATCTGCACATCGTATTGAAAATTGACAGGATTATTGCAAAATTAATGCCCGTGCTAAGAAACTCTTTACTTTATGTCCCTTGTCAGAGCTTATTTTACAGCACTGAAATGTTTATAGTACATTATACCTCCATATTTCTTTTAGAGCTAAGTTATTATTTCATATATCTTTTTTCAAATGTTCCAGCTTACATAAAAAAAGTATTTATGTGAACAGGAACTTCTGCGGTATTATCCACCCTGGCTTGTGTGTACCTGCTGCTGAACGATTGGGTGTCATCATCGTCTTTGGCAGCCAAGCCTTTCTTACTTTTTCTATATATTTTTTTTTGGTCTGATGTCAATGCCTGCTGCCACCACACAATGTACTCCACTCACTCTAATTAACCATCATACAGCATCACCCTGACAGTGACTTAAAAGGCAAATGCCAGAGCAGTTATGTAGACAAAGGATCAGATGTATTCAAATTCTTGCAGCCGGGTATGGAGCTTTAGAATAGACAACTGATCATTTTCATCCCTGGAGAGAGAGTTTCCAACCACAACAGACATTCCAATAGACCGTGACGCTTTTCTCCAGATGTAGCTTCTTTAATTCTTCAGAGTGCAGAGTGACAGACACGGGTACTGAGGCCGGAGCAGACCAGGATATGTGCTTTACTTGTTTTACTTAAGTAAACACTCTTGTGAGGCCCTGACATTGTCCTGTTGTAAACAGGAAGCAGAGATGATCCTGGAAATCTGGCTGCTTCTTTTAGCTCATGCTGTTTTTAATCACTCTGATGTTGCTGTTTGGCTGCATTTTACATTTATTTTAACTATGTCTTATTAAGGGGCAGTTAATCATAGATGATGGTATAACTAGACTTGGTTTCCAGGTTTCATAATCACATAAATAAGCAATATTGAAATGTGTGGTATATTTTCAATTAATCTGAAAGTCCTGGTTTGGTTTAAAAAGTGCTTCCATCATGCATAATCAGTCACAGCTGAGCAGAAACCAGCCGACCAAAACAGAAATGCAGATTGAGACTTTAAATTTACCATTTTGGGTGGAAAAAGCCACACGAGTCAACAAATCTTCTTCTGGGTTGTTGTTTTTTTTTAGCTAAAAGCGGGATCCAAATAAGCTATTGTTAGCTCTGTCAAACTTGTGCAAAAATCATCCTGCAAAATACTAAATATACATTAGATAACATCATTAATTTCAATGAAACAACATGAAGCGTCCTGTCAGTATGCGTAAATAATATCCTGGCTGGCATTAGCTACCATGTGCGGTCACTGTGAGACCTACTTTCATTTCCAAACGTAAGGAGAGCGATCTATTAAATGTGCCATATCTTCAACCACAAGAGCAAAGGGTGAAATTTAAGAGCTGTGATTCCTATCTTTGACAGTTTTTCATAAAAATCTGGTCTAACCTTTAAGAACTTTCATTATGATTGAATATGAACATATTGTTCAAGACATCAGGCAAAAGCACCACTCATTCATCCTTCCACACCTTCTCTGCTTGTTTCCATCATCCAAAGGTAAGAAATTGGCCAGAAAAATACACAGACTCATTTTGATGATGTCAGGAGCAAAAACATCCCTTATATGGTTACACACAGATCCCTCTTTCCCTTTATTTGGAATAGAAGAAAATGCACAGCAATTTGGAATACTGGAGGGCAAAACGGGCTCCTTCTCTATCCAAAATAAACTTTGAGATTCCCAATTCCACATTTCAGGCACATTTGTGCATAGCTGAATGGTTAGTCACTGCACATTTCACTGTGTTGACACAGACAGACTTCTGTTCAATTTCATTTTTTTTAAACTCCAAAACTTCTAGACTTTATTTCCCACATAATGTTTGCTCCAAGTCTCAAAATGGTGCTCTGTCAAATTGGCAGCTATAAATTGATTCAGAAAAAAAATGTTTCATCTGTAGGCTTGTGTGGGTATGGATGGATGCAATTAAAGTTTAAAACCGTGCAATTCCATGGAAGAATACCACAAACTATGGCAACACGACTTTAGAGTTGAATCAAATAAGGAAGATTTATTACAGGGCTCATTCCTGTCATTGTGTCCACCACTTGTACTTGCATGTGAGAGATGAAGAAAGGACTGGTGGAGGAGGAGGAGAGTGCAAACATCAGACTGTGAGTGAGAGTCAAAAAGAAAAAGGAGCTGGCGTTTTCCCCAAGGACAGCTGATAAACCGTTTGGCAGGAAAGGCCTTGCAAATGACTGCATTCCTTGTTAACCTTGTAAGGCTATTTTTACCACTAAAGGGCCCGTTGAGCGGGCACCTTTTGTTCGCCCTACAGCGTGAAACAGGAAAGAGTGGTTTGCATTGTGCCCCTCTGGGAGTTTGGCCCCCGATCTCTGTCTCTCGTCATCATCCAACCATCCGTCCTAATGTCGAGCTCTTTTTTTACGCAACATATCTTCACGGCTCCCGACACATGAACCCGTTAACTACGCCGCACAGTTCGCTGCAAAGTAAATGCAAATAGGAAGCACATATTTCACGATAAAGCTACGAATCCAGATTGCAAGGAGTCGAGTTGGAGGTTTTCCAAGGCAATGTGCAAGATCTCTGCTTAAATAATGAAAGCTAACTCCCCATTCCTCAGTACTGTCAAAGGGATGTTTGCTCTCTGTGTGTTTGTACATGTCTTTTATTGTGTTTTCAAGGGACATTCCTCTGGTCAAAAATCCCCTCTGACTGTCCCCAGGAGGTGAAAGGCCCTCGAACAGGGCGCCTTCCTGTTGGCTGACCAGAGTCCATCTAGTGTTGGGTAGCGTTTGAGCTGCAGCTCCTCATGGATTCCTGGAAGTGAATGTGATCATGTCTTAAGAGGATTAAGAGGAGTCCCTGGCTGCGTTGAGCTAGAGGTTAACATTGCTGTTATGGTGGGAATGACCTGGCCTGTCACTACGCATCTGTCAGTGTGTTTACATGAACTCAAGTGACCGAGTTACTGTTACTGTCGGAGAAAGCTGATTTCTTGGCCATGTATAACGGTAACTAACAGGTTTCTAACAGAGCTTTTACGAGCCCTGTGTGTGTGCGTGACAAATCTTCTGAGAGGGGACGGTTGAGGCAGCAGTGTGGTGGGATAAAGGGAACATTAACAGTCGCACCAGTGCATCCTTATAGCCAAAAATAATTCAATCCAAAGTCCAAACTGACTCCAAAATAAAGAATTCTAGCTTACAAAGTTTAAATAAGATGTTATAGGATGATACATTTCACAGCAACACTAATCATTAGTCCAAATATTTCTACAACAACAAAACAAAAACATCTCAAGTTAGCAGCATCTTATATCACTAATGCAAAAAAATGTGTAAAAAAATATGGTCAGGTATGTGAGACATATACTGCAGTGTAAATATGCTGCACAATTTGTTGCCTTAACCTGATTTCTCCCTATAATCGGTTTCTTGCATGCATGTAAACATAGTCTGAGTGACTGTCTTCACTCTCCCTCAACGCTGATTTTTCTCTTCCCCCTTTTCTTCTTCTCAGAGCCTGGATGAGCTGGATGACGACGACGCAGGGGAGAAAACCAGGAGGGAGGAGGAGGAGCTTGTTCAGGCCAACACTGTCCAGAACGAGGCCATGACAGCTGACCCCTCCACTGGCCACTTAATGGTAAGAGGTGACATGACGGGAGAGAAGAGAGAAAGAACAGCACACTAACAACATCCAAGAACTGACATGATGTTTTTTTCTAGTAATGCCTGTTTTGTTTTTTTTCCAGTCTGTATTATCTCTCATAGGATCACATTATATTCTACTTTCCCTCCACACTTTTTCTTGAGCAAAAATATTGTACAGATTGATGCATCGGTGCTGCCAAACAGAGGCACTGTTGCTCAGGGAGACACCCGGCGAGTTTTAGAGCTGACTTTTCTCTGTGTGGAAAGCTGCAGTGATGCAAAACCCAAAGGTGTCTTGGCATTTCATCATCACTGTGAAATCAGTTACAAGCAAAACGAAACACCCTAAAATGCTGTTAAAGCTACTTGGTGAGAGGGCGCCTCAGAAGTCTGTCTGGCACTTTTGGTTTTTTTAGTGATACCATTTTGCTTATTCTTAAAGTTGGACAAATATACACAGTGTGAGACAGTTTCAGCTACTGGAATAAGAGAAACAAAGCAGTATCATCCATCACATAGCGTAAAATAGCACTGTGCAGTCCATAAAGCGAAGAGCCGTATAAATCAAACCTCATTTCGAAGCCAGTGTTAGGATCTGCTTTGTGTATGAGGTGTCTGGTTCTTAAGAGTGTGAGGACAATTGATGTCTCTTTAAAGTGAGTCTTTTAATCTTGGCAAGTAATCCTGGGTTTATTAAATAAAGGTGAGCCCATGCAGAGACAGTCTGCTCTTCCTCCAAATAAGTCTGGGACGTGTCTGTAGAGTGAGGACATAAATGAATTAGTAAAAAATAAAACCAAATCAGAGATGACACGCTCGTAATTTGAGTCTTATATTTGACGACACCAGTATTATACATTCAGTAGTGCGTATATGTAATTTCAAACTTGCTTCAAATATACACAGAATGATTATTAATAAGAAATAGAGCGCACGGAGGATATGAAAAGAATCCAGCTATGCAACAATGACTGAAACCTCTCCTGCTCTGTTTGTATTTCTGGAAAAAGAAAAGAAAAAATCATCTGGCTGACATGAAAATTGCCATATGAAAGAAATTATTTAAAAAAAAAAAAAAAAAAAAAAAAAAATGGCCCTGCTGCTGAGTGACAATCCTCATGGATGTAACTAAGAGTCGCATTCCAGACGGATCGGCTGTTATGCATCAGCAGGCTTATTTTGTTTTGGACCTGGAATCGTCTGAGGCTGTTTACACAAAGCGAGGGCTTGTGTATAAAATATGTACACACACACCACACTAACAGGAAGATTGTGACAGCACCTGCTGAGATGTGGCTCGAATAAAAAAATTAAAAAAATAAAAAAAAGCAAAGGATTCGACTATTTACGTGAAGTAGTCCATGCATAAGCAAACAACAAGCAGTTCAGTAGAATCTGTTGTAGCTTTGCCCACACATCTGTCCATTTAGGAAAAAAAGGGTTCTCAGTCCACCAGTTCAAAGAGAATAAGTCTGTTAATTTCTGCTGAATCTGTTCTTACCATGTCAACATGAGGACTAACACAGACCAGATGTGGCCACGCAGAAAGTAACCATCACATGTCATGTAAAACTGACATTCATATTCTGCTGGGTGTCCTGTGTCAACAAGCTTATAAGGAGGCCGAGACCCAGAGAAATAAAGAGCTGCAGAGAGTTTGGTCAGTGGATTTACGACGGAGCTGTCAGTTAGGCATCTTTGAAGACGGAGCATCCCAAAAATGTGCCGTTCCTCCCGGGCCCCATTTATCACCTGGAGACAAGCAATTGCCATGTCAGACCTGTTATGATATACAATGTTCAGCCGGGCCTCTTAGCTGGTATCAAGAAACCTGGACAAAAAGTTTTTGAAAAAGAAACTAAGTTCAGCCTGCGTCTCCATGGGTTGCAGAGCATTTCCCAACCAAAACAAGCTGTAACTCTTTGCTGCTGAAGACATAAGGGAAACTCCACCAAGGATTTTTCAGTATAAAATATTTTCTCAGATGATGTCTAAATTCTGTGGCGATGTTTTCTTTCCATCTCTTTCTGGGAACCTGGGAAACATTAAATTTGTGCATTCGATGTGCACTATCTGTGTGTCATGCATGGACACACACATACAGTATCTCCTCTCCGTGTAGCGGGATGCATGTATCTGATATGTGTATGTTCACTGATGACCGGTCAGAGAGGCCCTCTACAGGCATGTGGTCCTGGTTATCAGGCCTTACCTCCCTCTGGTATGCGAGTCCTGCAAGGAAACCTGTTTCAGTGATCCAGCAGCTAGAAGCATATGGAACATTCCTGGGGATCATCTACTTTTAATGTGGCGCCAGGTCCACAGAGGAGAAGTCCAGGTCTCTCACTTTCTCTCCCACATGGAAAACACATACTGCTGACAGTCTCCATCCAGCACTTTTTTAACAAGCTTCATTTGCATTTTTAATTAGCACCTTTCAGTTTACAAAAATGGTGCTGATGCAAAGCATCTTGCCTGAACAGCAGGGAAACGTTCGCTACCAATCACATGGCATTTCCAGCAAGGAGCAGCAGCTCCTGAGCTAGCAGCACAGAGAAGTCATGTTGCTGCCTAAAACAATATTTGATCACATTCACACCTCTGTTGATTCAAGATTTTAAGTTTTGCTCCTATATAAGCCAACTAACCCACACCAATATTTATCTTTGACTGCTACTAGAACATGTTTGTCATGTTCTTCTACCAGAACAAATACTAAAAGTGGTTGGTTAAAAAGCAGCCTCACTCCATCACAAACAAGGGACATAGTATACAGCAGACCTAAACCTCATTTTGGTGTCACTCAAACTAACAATGAGTAGAGAGTGATGTTGCAGATTTTTATTTCTTTTTTTAGCACCCACGCAATGCACTGGAACTAAATGGTTCCTAGAAATGTTCCTTTAAGGACCACAGAGGAAAATACATTTAACCAACATCTGTGCAGTAGCTGCACTGGTCACAGAAAGGACAGGAGGTCAGCATGACTGTCTGTTTACAGTATCGTATGCAGGTTAGTCTTGTTTTATGTTCCACGTTAGCATTTTGAGATCTATTTCTTAAGCTGGCATCAAAGACTCAGACAGCTGAGGGGATGTTAGCATCTTAATTAAAATGTTGTGTGAAAGAGCTCCAAAGCATCGCGTCAATGACAATACAGCCGTAAGGTACAATAAGTACAATGTTCGCCTATAATTATCATGACAAACATGTCATATACATAATACAGTATGGCATAAATAAATTGCAGCATTAGACGTTGGTGGGAAAAGGTTTCAAATGCTTTCATGTAAACATATACAACACTTGCCACAGATCTTTCCCAGGACCCTGGGATTTTTCCGGTAGCCAAGTTTTGCTGGTTGATGTCTTTGGCTTCTCTGCTTTTTCTTAAAATGCTAATCAAGCATGCTTATTTGAAGAGGACATCTCTCTTGAATTTATTGAATGCCTCCAGTAAAATTGTGATCTTTATCAGCTTTGTAAGGAGGAACGGTCAGAGCGCTGAGCTGTTTTGTGGGTGGATGGAATGCCAAAGATCACTTTTTGGTGGACTAGGATTGCATTCCTTTAGAGACTTTTAAATTTAATAACCTGCCAGAGCATAAATTATAGATCACAAAGAACCTTAAGTATCCGATTAAGACATCTGAATGTGTTTTATCCGGTATTTAAATGGCACACAGTGTTGTAGAGAATTCCTTGCAGGTACACAAACACACAGAAATGCACATCAGGAATTAATCTGCTCGAGTCCAGTGATAAAGTACTTGTTTTATTGTTGACATTTGTCTATGTGTATTCATAGTAGCTCTGAGGTCTGTAGCGGGGCTTATGGGAGCTGTCAGCACAGCTCAAGCATGATAAATAAAGTTGCACAGGCTTGTGTTGTGTGCAGTGAAGTAGTCCTACATGAATTACACTGACCTTGTCTCACAGATTCATATCCCAGACAGGAGCTGCACCGCACACTGTAAACATCATAAGATTTCATTTTCAGAATTTAGGTTGCATATCAGACACAGAGGGATGTGGCTGATCCGTTTATCCTCAGGGTCCCCAAGTAATAGAAGGAATGAGGACCTGCAGGTTGCTGTATAACATTAAAAACCTGTTTGATACAGTGCACAGTATGTAGATGAAAGTTGTTTTTTTATCAGACTTATTAGTATTATTAGTACTGCAGTATTAAAATGAGATATTTAGAGCTTATCAAATAGACACTTAACACAATATACAATACTGTCACTGCACATGAAGTGTTTGTTATTCCATGTACTCAAATAATTATCTGTCATGAAATAATCATGATCATTACATAATCAATTATATCAAAGTGTCTGTTCTAACTTGAAGTATTGTGGTTTGCCAACCAGAAGAAGAAGAAGAAGAGATGTGACTGTGTTTCTATTGTATTGTTGCTTCAGTGTGGTTACCAAAAGTTAAGAAAAGTATCTAAACACTTGGGAGAACAGTGTTTTCTGTTTATTTATCTGCAGTACGGTGGACATGCTGCCACTGTCTACAGTACTCTGACTGTGCTGCTAAAATTAACTATACAATATAAAAGAAAATGAACTAAAATGACAAACTGCAAGTGATTATAAACAACGAATCAAACATGATCCTTTTTTATTTGTGGCACAGTGCTCTTAACTTGAAATACTATACAGCGAGACTCGCTCATGCATAACTGATCTGGTTGGTCTGTGGTCATTTTAGGAGAGCATTACACTCATATTCTGAAGTTTTACCATAACTAACAGCTGCATTTCATTTCATACCAGCCCAATAAGCTTATTATACTAGCCAGTAAGTACAGCCCTTCTGCTTTAGCTTCACGGTCTACACTCAGTATCATATAAGAGTCATTCTTGCTGTTTTGTTTTGACTACACATATCACAATGTGTAAATGAGGGCTGGCGCAGCTTCACAATGTCTGCTGACCGCTGTGACCTTCTCTCAGATTGTTGTTTTGACTCATATTTCAACCCCTTTTTCACATCAGAAAATAATCAATCCAGTCTACAGACCCTTATCAGTAGGTCAGTGCACTTGACATATGAGACATGATGCTCATGCATATGTCACAAAGTAAATCTACTCAAAAGCAAATAATTATATCCCACAAAGTCGCTTTACTGTTGGAAATCAGCTGACTGGGTTTCCAGGTCATATAAACCTATTGGTTTATGCAAGTTAGATGGTGGAAGCAAATACATTTACATTTAGACAGCATTTGTTATTTCTTTAGTCTGATCTGTAGTGACTCGGGGCTGTTAGGAAGAAACCTGAGTTTACAGCTGAAGAACTACATCTGCTTTGAAAACTAAACACATCGTATCTCAACTAAAACTGTTTTGTATGAGACCTCACACTTTTTCTGTCTTCTTTTGCTATTAGTTTTTACTATGACTGTTTACTTTAAGACAGGAATGTGACAGAAAATACATGAGTGTTTTTAAATGTGAATAATTATTTAAGTCATTATCAAACAAAAATGGCAAATATTTACTTGTTCCAGCTTCTCAGATCTGACAGTTTAGACACAACAAGCCTCGGGCTCTTTGTATTTTCACTATTTTCTGACATTTTATCGACTAAACAATTAGTTAATTGGAAACATGCAATCCTTATGAATCTATAATATAAATAACTTTCAGTTCTAGTCTTAAATGTGATTCATTGGTCTTTATGTTATAGGGTCTACAACCCAAATACTCACATTCTGGTTCTAATTCTTCTAAATGTCCCTGATGAACCAGCTCCATAGTTGAAGTCTTTCTCTGTATTAAGCTTTATGGGTTCAGACTCAGTCCGTTATCTTACACTTGTGGAGTAGCAACAACTGTCTGCCGTAGATTAAATTCTTGATAAGACAGGTGGTGGAGAAAGATCAAACGGCTTCTGTAGAACTGACTTTTCAAGTGCAGCTTTGGCAGATGTTGGATTACACAAAATCCTAGAAAATGTCAGTTTCCAAAACAGTATTCATCAAATCGCTTTTAAATCCAGGTGTTGCTTGAACCATGCCTGATGCACAGATCAGGTATTATTAAGCGTATGACCTGCTGCTGCTGCTGCTGCAGACTGTCCTCCATCTTAGTAAATCTATCCAGGCTTGAGCCGGGGAAGAGATGAGCGTTGGGGTTTCATCCACAGGTAATGGATGAGATGTCACCGAGACACAGAGGCTGGTGCATGCTAAGAGTCGGGCACAACGTTTCCCTTCACCCGCTAAAGCCAAGCTCTGACTGATAGATTGTAGCAAAGCCAAGGCTCCTCAATCAAACTCGGGACCCTTCACTGCACAAGACCTTAGGAAAGCGGAGATGCGTATTCATCTCACAGTGTCAGCGACACACACCTCATTTTTCGGGGGGGGGGGGGGGGGGGGGGGGGGGGGGGGAGCGTTGTTTTACTGAAGGCGATTTTATTGGAGCGTCACTGCGATCTAGATCTAAACAACCTTTAGATCATAATATAATGGGAAAACAAGATAAACACGCACTTCCATGTTGCAAAACAAGATTGCCTTCCACAACTCGGGGCTATCGGGCTCCTGCTGAACTATTAAATGCAACAAAAGCTCATCTATATATCAGCTCAGCAGCTGCGATACACAAACGTTCACACACAACCTAAAGGCTTTCTATAAATGCTGCTCCTGATAAATTTCTCTTATCCTGTAGATGGAATTTTGTGTTTTTTCCTCTTTAGTGAACCAACACAACCCAAGGCAGATGAACAAAACAGATGATACATAGTTTTTCTAATTGACAACTCGAAATTAGAGACTTAACAACACTACTCTATGAAAATTACAAAATCCCCAAAAACACGTGATGCAATTTAGACCCCTGAGCTATTGTTTGTGAACGAGAGGCATTCCTATCCTCATGTGTGATTTTTCTTTTCTTTTTTAAATTTCAGGAAACCCCAAGATCTGGGAGCGGCCGCCACAAGAGGTGAGACTCATTTTTATTATCCTGACACTGCAAGTGGAGTTTATCAGCCTCAACATCACTAGTGATGTATCAAGAGAAGGAGCAGAGGCTGGGATGAGAAACAGCAGTTTTGAGTCATTAATTACACAGCTCCACTGAAATTGTCCGAGGGCCTTTTCCTGGTGTGTCACCGTAGAGTTTATTTTTTTTTCCTCAGCGCTTCTCATTTCAAGCTTTTCTGATTCAAGAAGAATGACTGTCGATGAATGTTTTGAACAGACGTTGACAGGACACCATCTGGACCTTGGACACTTTGTTCAGACCATCATTTCACTTCCGTACCTGGCGGAAAGTTGTTGAAAGTAAATGATTCACTTTGAAAGGTTTGGGGTCCAAAATGTGCGGTTCAGCTCAGCCAAAGATTGCTTTGGCATTTGATAACAGGTTTTCAAACTTTTTTTTCATCATCCAAAAAGATTGATGTTTGTACAGACACCTCCTTCTGGGCAGATTTTCTCATTTGTTTTATACAGTTTCCTGTTGAAGTTTTGGCAGAAAGCACAGAACTGTGGTCGAAATACACATTGTTTGATCTGCTTGCATTGTACTACAGCATTGAAATGATAGAGAATAATATAAATTTGACTTTTGTACTATATTTTGTGCATTCCCTAAATTTCTGTGGGAACATTCAACACAATTTTCTTAACCTGTTGCATACTTTATTTCAAATAATCATGATGTACAACAGAGTAAATCATGCAAAACTCAAAGTTATTGAATCCTCAAAATGCAGCCTGCAACACTTGATCAACATTACAGGTGCTGAAATCCTCTGAGAATCTCTGACAATCCCAGTGTATTTATTTTGTGTTATTTGCAACCAAATTGTTAAGTTGTGGCCTACCCCAACAGCCTATTTCACCAGCTGACATTCAATCTGGCCATGTAATTATGGTTAATGCTCTCATCAGCTGGCCTGGCTACACTTGGACGCTTTGCGCTTCTGCAACGGATAGCCCGCCAGGTGGGCTGGGCAGCACAAGATGGCTGATAGAACAACTTTATACATACATGTCTCCCTCTCTGTTCATTCCTCTTTTTTCTTTATTTTGATACAAACCATGCCAGTGTTTGGCAAAGCTTCCTCACAGTTTGTCCCCGCTGTCCACAAAATTTTGTGTTGTTACTTAAAAAGACTGTTGCCATACCAAAGTCCATTCAAATATCTAGCATTTTAATATGCCCTGGCTTTTGGACAGTTGTCTTACGCCAACACCCTGTCAGCTAAAAAGTAAATCAGGCTCTTTGCTCAGACTTCTGTGCCTTCTGACTGACTGCTACCTTTTATAGCCACAACCACATCGCTGTAAGGCACGTCCGCAGCAAAATTTAACATGCCGAAATGTGCCAAACATCACTGGAAAGCAAATTTTGTACAAAAAGGGAGAATTAGATAAAAACAGTGTTTCCGGGCAAGCAAACTATAACTGTCTACTTGTCTTTCTGTCTGTGTTTGTGTATCTGTCCGCAGCTAATCTCGCATACCACTGGACCCATCAGCCTGGTATTTTTTGTGCACATTTCTGACTGTATGCTCAATGACCTCTCATGGTTGCAGTGATTCACAATTGTTGAAAAACCTATTTCACAACACGTTTTATACCACCACTGACTGCTGACTCCTCACCTTTCTTAACCAGCCAGTAGGGGCTGCAAGTGATCAACTACTGCAGCAAAAGGCATTTCCGACTAGCTTATTAACAAATCTGTTGGAAACCACATTTTGGTCTTTGTCGTGGCTCAAAAACTGACATCCATAGAAAAGTTTGGTCTCATCTTCAACCGCAGATTAATTCCACACCCGATATGTTATGGTCCACTAAAGTTGGGCACAATAGGAGATGAATAAATCCCCATTTTTGTTAGCTTTACTGCTATCTTGACTGTAAGGGAGCCGGGAGGGACAATTGAGTGAGATTCACCTATTTTGCTCTCTGGCAATGCTGTCGCCATGGTAGCGTCTTTAATTATGCATAACTTTAAGCCTTAATCAAATTTAAAGGGGTGAGTTATATACAGTTGTCATGAACAGCAAAATTAGCTATAGAGACCAAAACTATTTTTTTGTACCAGCTGAAAACATTTTTTTTTCTGCTGTTAAGTTGGACATTTTAACATGGGGCTCAATGGGGACTCGCATTGGTTTCATTTTTCAGCCCTGAGGTTTCTGCTTAGTTTATACAGTCAGGCGAACCCAAGAGGATGCTCCATTAAAATACCATTACACTATTCTGTGCATCTTAAAGAAAACTGACACTATACATGCCCCAAGACACACAAGATGTGCACTCCACTGAGTGCACTCTTCTAGTTTATGTATGTTTTTCATAAACTGACAAGCATATTGCCTGGCAAGGCTCAACATCTGCTGTTAATGCTGGATGTTGTGACCAAGTGCAATACTATGGCGAGCTGATGTTTTCTATGCTGCATCTACAAAAACATTAGCTTATGTGGCTTATTACTTCATCAGTATTGAAATTTTGTCAGTGCCTGAAGCGTCTTTCATCTTTAAAATGAAAAAAACAACACTAAGTACTTAACAGATCTTGAATACTTCAGGGGGCCTGGGAGAAAGGAGCATTCAAAACTGAAACACACAGAGAAAAATAAATATTACTGATTACATCTTAAAACTACCAGCTCAAGACAACTCTGAACAGAGTTTGTCTTGATGTTTTTTTTTTCCAGATAAGAGGAATATCATGTGTCAGGGCTAGGCGGGGTGTTAATCAGATGGTTGAGTACTGTTTGTTGTGGTTTCCAGTGTAGTTTTGACTTATTCCACACTGACACTTGAGATTGTGAGAGACGTTGTTATACCTGTGGCTGCTGCTGTTATTGGCTCTCCTGTCTGTGCTTTCTCCTTCCCACCTGCCGAGGCTCCCAAGAGTGTGTGATTGGCTCAGCCTGTCTCTCCCCCAGACCTCACCCTGCAGGGTGCTAATGGGCCACAGTGTGATATTTAGTATCGAGGACATGGATGTTTAGGCTTGGCTTCAACACCCGCTGAGCGCCTTAGAGTAGAGTGTGTGTGTTGTTTGTGTGTCTGTGCGCGACATGGGAGATATCTCTCAAAACAAGATGGCATGCATGGATGTATACACACACCCCTTACAAAAGCATATCATTGTTTTGTGTTTGGCTCTTCTTAGGGCATCATGGTGAGGGGATGTATTTGTTGTCACGCTTTGTAATGTATACATGTATGTGTGTGTGTGCGTGCACAATCGTTTTGCATGTGTGCTAATGCCAATAAAGGAAGAGCGGCCTTGAAGAGCTACGATGAGAGTGACCAATGAAATACATTTTTATCTTGGCGTAGGCGAGCGCCATGGAGAGGGTTTCAAGGACTCCCTCTTGATCATAAACGATGGCCGCTGCAATGTTTTGCTCTCTATAAGAATGAGCAAAAATAAGCTGTTGGTTCTGTAAATGTCAGGCTACAGAAAAATACCACCTCTGATTGTGTATCTGTAATGTCTCAGTAGCCTCAATAGAGAAAAGAAGAATGGCTGAGTTGAGTAAAATAGATATAAAACTCTGAGAGAAGAGTCACACTTTTTACCACTGTGTGTATGTATGTTTGCATACCTACTGTTTGTTTACAGGATGGGGCTCGTGTCTGTTGTTTACCACTATTCTAAGACTTTACACTACATCAAGTCATGCTCCTTAAAGTTGGGTGATATGAAAATGCACTTTTGCATGTATTTGGTATTTGAAATCTAGTCAAAGGGATTGCAAACCAAAACATTTGCATGTTCAAATTCCACTCCCAGATCTCTCCACTATAACAGTTTTTCACATTAGATGAATAAATTTGTAACAAATTTTTGAAGCTGTGTGCACAATGTGGTTGTTTATGACAGTGCTATTTAATATTTTTTTTTAGTCGTAAAGATTTCCAGACAGTCTATTTACCCTTAAGACCAAATTGTACAATTAAATCTCCTGTTTTGTTTTAAAGTCCAGATGAAACAGCATTTCTAGAGTATCTAACCTCTGCATTGTGACATATTTTCGAGTGAAACAGGATAGACGGGCAGGACGTAACGTTTCGTAACGGAATTTGATTTGAACGTTGAAAAGTGAGCATGTCATAATGAGTCTTATTAGCTCTGTGCTGCTAAAAGTTGAATTTTGATTGATTGGTGGATGTCATGATATTATTGGTTGAAATGGGTTGGTTCAAGCCCACGAAGGCACACATCATATTTTGTTTTGCTGGATGAACACATGATTTTATTTTTGATATAATATAATAATGTATTTTTTTGGCATATATTGTTAAATACGTGCACAATATGACCAGGATTCTCACCTTAAAGGGTTAAAAAGGCATTTTTTATTCATCTTGACTTTAAATATGATTTTTACATCAATGTGATAAAGTCCCTTGACTTTTCAGGTGTTAAATCCACTAAACCAGTCAAAAAAGATGTTCCTATCTGGTTATTTTATGTATTAATGGTCTTACAAATGAATTTCCAGAATCGGAGCATCCTGGTAGATTCTTTCTCCCCATGTATTCTTTTTTATCTCTGCACTGTTATCTATACAATGAAAATCTTCTAAAAATAAAAAATAAAGAAAAAAGACCTTCCGGATTTCCATTTTCTATGTTGTGACAGATTATATCCATATTGCCCAGCACTGCTTCTCCAATCTTAGAGTTAAAGTGCTTTGTAAAGCAGTCTAATAATGGGTACATCATATCTGGCAGATCCTGAAAAGAGACGGAGTGCAGATGGCACAAAGGAGTTATATTTGTCCTTTGTCTTGCCAGCAGCTTTCCTGTCTATTTGAGCTGTAGAAATATGCCGACAGCCCCCTTCAGACAATTCAGTGAAGCCCACAGACTCCCCAATAATTTGATTTTATAAACCTGGCACAATCTGTTCCTACCAGAGAGTGGGAGTTGTTGTAGTCGGGGAGGGTATAGTGCCAGCAACTCATTCCAAGTTTCCACGTCAATAATTATTGAAATAAGGTCAGTAAGAAAATAAACTGCACATGAATATTCTTTCCTGGCTGCCCCAGAATCCTTCTCTAAGCGGCGAGGAAGCGAATAAGAGATAAGGTTAATGTTCTGCTCGAGCTGCATACAAAAACCTTTAAAACAATTTTTTCTTCCCGGCTTAAGAACAGTGACGCACAAATTGCCACCGCCATTCTTGAGCCTATTTGAAGATGTAATATGTAAATTGTTTCTTAATCAGAATCCTTTTTGCACCAAAGTTGCAAACCCTTGATGTCCTTTTCTCCATTTATGGAATAAAAAGGCAGAGGTGTGTTAATAATGCATGCCTAATTGAAAGGGCAAACACGCTGAAGATATTCCCACCTGCTCTTTTGATGATGGATGTGTCATCCCATTGAAGTGTAATAATGTGGGTATGATTCATACCTTCAAACGGCCTCACTGTGAATGCAGTAGTGAACACTTTGAACAGTGGAAATTGTCAAAAATTTCCACTATTCAAAGTATATATATATATATACATATATATCCAACTTTTTATTCCACATGTTCAATTTGAAGTAGACCTGAGTATTCGAGTTGTACTCTGTGTACTAGTGTGTGTTTGTGTGTTTGGAACAGCTCTGCAGGACCAGGATCTGAGGAGGACATGGGCGGGAACAGCAGACAACGACACAACCGTCATGGCAGAGACGGAGGAGCTGCAGCATCAGGTAGTCTGGAGAAAAGGATGGAGGAGCTGGAAAAGGTTTGTCTACTAACCCTCTCTGTTGTCCTTTTACTGCTCGGCTTCAGTCGCCATTTATAAAAGGTGAACACCTGCCACCAGTACACACACACACACACAAGCTAATTAGATCATGTTTTAATAGTGCACTTATCATATAATTTGCATGTCTACTTCTGAAAGGTTAATATCAGCCTTAGATAAAACCTGATTTTGGCTGATTAAAAGGAAAGTAAGTCGTCCAGTTGTGTGTATTCAGAATACACATGTTGGCAGGGCCTGTCGCCTCCCTGCTGTGAGAAGGTCAGCGCCCTGTTGGTCTTGGGCATGCAACCACATCTGCAGCAAGCAGATCCGTATTAAACATACTTGATGTTTAACAGGACACCTCACTGATGTGTTTAATTTGGCAAGAAACACTATGAAATGCAGATTAAATCATTATTTTTTCACTTTTTCTCCTTTTTAATTCATTTTTTTGGCCTAAAACAGTCAAATTTAAGAATATTGACTCCATCAAATATTAGAATCAGCCTTAAAGAGCTCACTAAGCATAATTTGAGTGTAATTATAGATAGGGCTGCAGCTAACAATTATTTTCATTATTGAGTTATCTGTCAATTATTTCCTCAATTAATCGGCTAGTATTTTCATATATTATTATCTTATTATTATCATATCATGTAAAAGCCCCCAAATTGTCAGAAACAGTAGTGAGTACATGTCCTTAGTGTCTTCAAATTGCTGACTGAACCAACATATACACAAAGTCTGTGTATCTTTTTATACAAACTGCATCTCGTAATGTAATGCCCTGGAAAATAGAACATAAATTCTGATGAAATATCAGCGAGTAAGTGCAAAGTTTTTGTCTCTCACCCACTTCCCTGTGTGTAACAAAAGTCATATTGAACCCAGAGCATCATGGAAATCTAAAATCACAGAGGAAACATCAGCTGTATGATTGACATCTGCTATTACACGTACCTTACTTTGTAAAGATCTATCCAAAACTATTCTGGCCCGACTGAAACCTTCCATCAACGGTTCTTTGTTCAGATGAATTTCCACTTTGAGTCCTTTTGAACGGCCGCCCGAGCGCTGATTTTGTGGCTCAGCACTGGCAGAAATTCTCTTCAGTGTTGTTGAAGAGATGACCTTTTACAGTGCAGATATGTCTTTTCCTCCTACGCCACTCCTATCAGACACTCAGCCCCTCATCGCTGCCACAGTAGAAACTCAACCCTGAATCAAATGTCACATGGGAGGCTTTTGAAAAAAAGAAAAAAAAAAGGTTTTTGACGAGAAACACTTTTAAAATCACATTTCACACATATTTTTTGACACTGTGCACATTGTTAAAAACTGCACCTCTGATGAAACAGCATTCTGAATCTCTACGACTCTTGCAACTGTAGCATTATATAACTATAAAACCACAGAATTACACAGGAAAAAAATAGGTAAACTTCAGTTCTGTCGCCATACTTCAACACCATTAAATCCCCATTTCTATCAACAACACCTGTTCACCAAAACAAGTGTCCGTCTTTAACCCAGGTCAGATGAGACGCCCTCAGACTGCAGGTTAAACCCACATCAGTCTGGACAGAGAGACGTTTGTTCATGAGTCCCTATGAGACTTCAAAGCCGCAGTTATCTATAGTAGCTTCATTAAACAGGATGAATAGGGTTTCATTGGTGAGCATATTTATGGCGGCTACATTATGCTTTGTGCCTTCTCCTCTACCTGCTCGATCGGTTTCTATGGAAACGATTTCATGCTTATCTGCAACAGAAAGGAGGTGAAACTGGAAAGTTGAATCCCTGGTCTGATCTTCATTTTCATGATAAACAAACAGCAGTTTGAACGTTTGAGCATGTTAACCTTCTGTGTTTTACCATTCATACAATATATATCTCTCTCTCTCTGTACAACAGTATCCACTTATTTAACTGGTACTTAAGGGGGTGGACTGGAATGCACTGGTTTTTGTCATACAGTATCTTTTTCTTATGAACTGACAAAACACATTTAAAAAAATGTTTTTCTTTGTAATCTCATGCAAGCTTTATCTTATCATGATTTTAAACTGCTGAATTCAGCCCTTTGCAATTTTACTTTTGTCCTTCTAACCCTTTGATAGGAAAAGTGTGAACAGAACATTGAATGCTTTCCAAAGCCGGACAGCAGTTAAGATAAATGCACATAGAAGTCACCTGATGAAGACCAGCTGTGTCTGAAATGTTTGGAGGGTTTCTTCTAATACAGTAAAAAAAAAAAAATTGTAGCAGAAATGCTGTTGAGCACAGGTCATACATATCTACTGTATATCCATTTCCATCTATCTATCTACAGTATATTTCTGCCTCTTATCTGGATTGTCCCAGTGATAGCAGGCTAAGAAAAGTAACCCAGATGCCTTTCTACGTAGCTACTTGACCCTGGCTCCTCCTGGGGGATCCTAAGGCGTTCAGATGGCAGGTCAGATGAGATGTACTGTGTGGTCTGTTCAGCACAGTCTGGGTCTGCCCCAGAGTCTCCTTCCAGTTGGACATGTTTGAAATACATCCAAAGGGAAGCGTCCTAATCACATGCCCAAACCATCTAAACTAGCTTTTTTCAATGCGGTTATACTAGACGTGGTCAGACAACACTTATCGTGATGTAATCATGTTGATAACCGTGTATGTGTGTTTTCAGGAGCTGGCCAGAGAGCGTCAGGAGACCGCCAGGTTGCTGAAGGCCCACCAGGACAAAGACGACCTAATCGGGAAGCTGAGGGAGGAAATCGACTTGTTGAACAGAGTGAGTCCAGCCTACGTGATTTTCTGCTCTGATGTCTGATAATTTTGAGCGTTCCTTTGTGTTTTCATGTGTGGGTGGCTTTTTGGGGTTGTATCTGCCATTTTAGTGGAGTTGTGTATAACTGTGTTTTTTACAAAGATTTCCTTGCAATCCATTAGAATTTGGACATCAATAAACCTTTATTTTTTTTTATTTAGACACTTGTAACATTAAATATTCTTGCTCAGAGGCATTGTAATTGTAATTTTCATTTCAGATACTACACAAAGCCCAGTAGTTTGATGACATTTGAGCCTCTAAAGTTACATGTCAGTGAGGCAGGTGACATTTATGTTTTATTGATTTATTTACCCAACACAAATCTGGTGCTTGTTGGATGAGAATTTCAAAAGTTGAGACATACTGACTTTTTGTCAGGCAAAATCTGGGGGTATTTTCAGTCTTACATGATGAATACTTAAAAAGAAAAAAGATCAATAAGTGAGGACTTTTGTCGCAGCTGAAAACCACAGTTTCTACCTTTTTTTTTCTATTTCACCATGTCTCGGTAAGGTCACATCTCTCACTTCACTGGCTTTTGATGTGCTCTCAGGCATATCTGAAGTAGTCTGGTAGACTGAATACAAGTTAACAGCGGTGAAATGAAAACTTTGAAAGTTAATTTCAACCTCAAACTCGCTGTGTCATTTCACATTCAGGAAAGTCGAGCCACGGGCCCAAACTAAATCATCACCAAATTACAAGCTCACCATCTTCAGCCAATCAGTGTGGTATTGTCAGTCTACCTCTGATGTAAGAAAAAGAACACAATCAGCCACCAAGTTTTCCATGTTCACCGTACAATGCAGGATTGAGTTTGTTGATTAGTTTGATCTTTATTATTGAATTGATCCACAATCTTGCTAACCCTTTTTTTTAACTATGGCCCATGTTTCACTGTCTTTTGACCTACTCAATATAAACATAGTGAGACTCAGTTGTGGCTCTTTTTAATTAAGTTGTTCTCCAAAGAAGAAAAGTTCTCATTTAGGAATGTCTAGACGAGTTGTGATAAGCAGTGCTACTTCATGATTAGTGCCAGAAGTGATATGCGGTATATATCCAAATGGTTATTGAGAGACCTCTCATCGTTTCACACTGAAGAGCTGAAGTCGTGCGTGTTTTGAAGTTTGGTTTGGCCTCATGTGTCTGGGTTCTGTTTCCTCCTGTCACTGCGGTCAGGGTTGAGAGGTCAGGTGATACTCCTTCAGCTGATCTGCCTTTATATTCAACAGCCGGAGTGAAACATCCCCCGAACCCTCTGAACCCCTGTCTCCTTCTCACCCCAAACTGTCAGCAATCCCTCCTCAACTCTTAGCCTTCGCCCGTGTTTTCTGGGTCACCGAGGCTGGTGGTAAAGTACAGTTCTGTTTTTGGCATCTCTGAAGGGAAACGCAGCGGGAGGGGGTAGAACTGAAAGGCTTTCATGTCTCAAATATTCTGACAAAACAGATCGTACTTCTCCCCTGAGGAGGCAATCAAATCTAAACAAGAGATCGAGCTCTGCCAACAAATACAACCATCAGCGGTATGCACTTTTTCACCAGTCGGAACGAGTGCCGCTTGATTATTATCTTGACACGTTTGCCATTATGATACACCCTACACAACCTATCTGCAAACACAAAGACTGCAATATTGCAGGAGACATCACACTGATATCATCACATGGACAGGAAGATGGTCAGAAGAGAAGGGCTTTATGTAAGGAACGGCCGACGTGGTGATAGCCATCAGAAATGTCCCTGAGAGAGGCTCCCGCAAGGCCTGATGGGAAAGCAGGAGATAACAGTTGATCCAGTCCGGTGTGTCTGCAGAGGAAGATTTAACCCTCGGTTAGTCATTGTAGAAGTTTATTTGGGAGAGAAAAGAGAAGATAAAGCTCAACCTGTGTCTCCCTCTCGATGCGCTTTGAAGAGAGAAGTCTTGTCTCATAGAGAGCTACGGATCCCCGCAAGCTCATCTATCCATGCCAGGAAAGCTGATGAGATCTTCCATCTAATGATAAAGCAAGTTGTCGAGTTAGCATTTTCAAAGGTTAAAGTAACACACCGGAGTCTACTTTCTCTGTACACAAAGCCAATCTGCGTGATCTGTCTTATCACTCTTCCTTCCTTCCACGGCATGCTGTGCAGAAACTTGTGACCTCCTCACTTTGACTTTTTAAATTCCTCTTAGCGCAGTTAGGCTCATTTCCCAACAGCCGCGCAGTCACGACCGGTGATGGAAGAAACCGAAAATGAGGAGTGTCACTTTGATGAGATGGCGCTGTGGCAACAGAGAGCCTCTCTCATTTGCAACTAATTGAAGCTGTTAATGTCTAATTTGTTGCTATCAAGGCAGCCCGGCTAGAGGGGGAAAGCTGGCAGCAAGTAATGTTCACCCTAATTCTCAGACTAACACTCCAACCTGACCGGGCTCTCAAAGGTATAGAGGCAGGGTCTTGAATATTGATGCGTCTAAATGTGTCCAGAAAGTGCTAACCCCAAAGCTGTCTGCCTTTTTTTTTTTTTCCCAGGATCTGGATGACATTGAAGATGAGAATGAGCAACTCAAACAGGAGAACAAGACTCTGCTGAAAGTGGTGGGTCAGCTGACAAGGTAGAACCGCTCCGCTCCGCTCGGATCCAACAACCCAGCCTCCCCCCCCCGCCCCCCCCCCCACCTGAAGAATTGGAGCATCTTTATTGTCTCCCAACCTCCTGCCCTGGGACAAGTTCACCAGCGTGGCCTTTTATCTGTTTGATTCTGTCTCTTTGTCTGTTAGAGGTGAAACTGTAAAGTAGTCGTCCTCAGAGCCTCACAGCCTTAAGTGTATCCCCTGAGGAGGATTTATTCCATTTGTCGTGATACCTGAGTGAACTAGAGGCTAACTTCTCCTGTCCTGACATGGGGATTGTCTGTCATCGTATACATATTTAATGTAAATGTATTGTATATAGGCCATTTAGATTGTTCATTTTTTTTTATTTTTTTTTTTTTTTTTTTAAGATCTTAAAAAAGTAAAATGAATGTATGTGCTGCACAAACAAGAGCACACAAAGTAGAGGCGTAAAAACAAAAAAAAGTCTCAATTTATATATTTCCACATCTGTGCGCACAGCCGTCACCCAGGAAAATACAAAAACATCTCCGGTGCTGCAATGCTTGAATTGTGTCTGAGGCCACTACAGTTTCATCAGTGAACTTTTAACAGCAGAGCTACTGTCTAAAAGCACTTGGACCAAATTCAACATAATTACTGCTACAGTACTATCAGCCAAAGTGGGCATAGTGCCTCGCAATGCATGGGAGATTTTTTTGTCGAATCTTTGAGGAAAGAAAAAAAAAAAAAAAGCCTGGTGCTTTATTAATGAACAGTAGTGCCAGATTTACTTTCTTCCAGTAATTTCTTGGTACATTTGAATCCCAGTGGGGCATCTAAAAGCCTGAACTTTTTAAAAAAAGTATTTTAAATATTTCCAATAAAGATGCTGCAAGTTGACACAAGCGAGCAAATCGTATGCTTTACGCATTTCAACATCTTGATTATTATACTTGTCAGTGATTAAATGTTTTGGGGTGAAACCCTTATCTAGTATATATGTGGATTTTTTTTTTTTTTAAAGCATTTTTCTCTCTAATTGGTTTACAAGTTATGTCTGCAATATTTGATAGTTGTTAAGCTGCTCTGATTATAGCATCTAAGATGTGTGGCGTGAGCTACAGTGCATTTTTTTGTATGATAACCAAATGAACTGAAGGACTATACTATTTGAAATGCATCTCTTTTGTTTACTCAAGGGAACAGGCTCGGCTGGTAGAGGCGTTTTTCTTTTAACTTTCTATATTTAGATCGTTTTATTTTACTTGAGGAGTTTTTTCATTGAGCTCCTGCACTGTGGCAAATAATCTTTAGGTTTTAGACAGTCAATAGATCTCTCTACTTCCACACGCGCACACAGATACATAGCTTACATATATTTTGGGGGTAAAGATCATCCCCCTCGCAGACAGACATCACAGACCCATCTCTTTTTTCCATTACATTATGCATGTACAGAAGATTAAGTCATTTAATAAAAGTTTGATTATCTCTCTCCTCAGTCGACTCGCTTGTGTTCATTAAGACTAATTTGATGTGATGATACCATGCCACTGAGTCGGTAATGCAATGTGACGGTGGCAGGGGGGTTTGGTTCCTCTGCCTGGCTCTCATCACACACTCACACACACATTTCCATGATGATTCAACATGCCAATCACCAACCTGACTGCATAAAGGCTGCCATCCTGGGACATGAAACCTCCATCCACCTTCAAAACCTCTATTATGCTATTGAAAGCCATTAATTCCCTCACCTAGTGATAGCGAGGAGGGAAACATCTATATAGGAGCCATATCAGGACTAATGTCAACTAAATTTCAAAATAATGGCCTCTTTGAGCTGATGAAAAGTGCTGGGGCCTCCATCCATAATCCCTATTAGCATTTTTATGGAACGTTGTAAGGTTCGTCATTTGGAATAGTCACAGAGGGCAAAGACAATTCATATCCTCTTTTACTCTGTCAGGATAAGCTGCTCATCCACTCTCACCAGCACCACCAGACCTCCACTGAGGTTCAGACGATATTAGAATATTTTCATTTCCATTTATTCATACCATTCATTTTCAGTCATCATTGAATAAATTGTAGGTTTCACTGCATGTTGAACGTAGTTTGTCAGCAGAAGTCTTTGTTAAGGGTGAGTTTTGTTTGTTTGGAATCCATTACGTCTGCAACCTTTTCTGATATGTGACTGGTTATATCATCATTATCGTCCTTGTGTTTTGGGTGTTAACCTGTCATTCACACTCCAAAACATAGAATATCTCTCTGTTGTGTTAGATGAGTGTACAGCTTTGGGAATGAACTTTGATTTGGTTTGGTTTTATTGATATTATCCTCATATGTTTAAAATACATCATACCAGACCTCAGGGATGGAAAGATGTAATGCTTGAGTTATTCCCATTGTTGTCACTGGTGTTTTTATAGTCCATCAACCTTTGAAATGGAGATTAAGATGGAGACAGGCATTCGATATCTGACAAAGAAATCTAATCATATGACATATTGAAGAAGACCAGATAAAATGCATCAAAGATACTCAAAAAAAATCACATCATAAAAGATAGATTTTATCACATTGTTCAAGATATGAATAACTACTGCTGCTCCTCATTGCTACTCAAGCACATATGGGCTCCTGATCAGAATGATAACCTGTAGGGATATGGGTTTATGCCACTTTATGATGTGGTACAACCCTTCTATCTACCACTAAGTGGCAAAACAAACCCTATAGCTGCAACGGATGGATAGAGCTGCAATAAAAACATAATATTTTTAATCTGTGAGACATACCAAACCGTCTACAGCTCACGGACATTGAACTGTAGCCTGAAAAAGAGTTTCCTGACATATTTATATAACTTTTTGGACACCAGGGAAATATGCTCAACACTGACACAGAAAAAAGTTTGATGGAGTCCAAAAAGGATCCAAGATTTGACTGGCAAGTGTAACTGACCTGAAATAAAACGTCAACTACATATCCAAATGTCAACACCAGGATTCCATCACATTTTTCTCTTAAGTCTTCAGCAGTCTGTAAATACCTATGCCCCAATTCTTACTAAATCTAGTTCTGCTGGTGATTATACAACAATGAATTGGCATTTAATGTATGATCAAGACAATTTCTGCATATGCTGATGTCACCTGCATACTTTCTATAAGCTATCATATGCATAACTTTAAACATTTAGTAATAAAAGTTTACTAATTGTTGTCCAAAACATGCAAATGCTTAAACTGGATAGTATTTTTTTTGACATCACTGTCTTTTTACTTTTATTTTTCAAATAAAAACAATTATTTCCATGATGATATATAATAACTATTTGTAAGTAAGGCTGTAAATAGAAATATCTGCCTCCACAAAGTGCATTAGATCCTGAGAAGCTGATAGTCAGGACAGAGATGAGAAGCAGGCCTTATCTTGTTCTTGAAGAAATCCGGCTATATTTCATTATCAGTTGGTTTCATGCTTTTGGTTCTCCGACCAATCTCCTCAATCTCCTGGGTCCCGAGTGCAAAGAAGCACTCATCCACATAGAGGATGGCAGGGGTCAGGATGCCAGAAAAAGAGAAAACTGATGGATAGAACGATACTGGACATATTTTTGCAATTTACTCTGACTATTCCTTCAGGTTCGTTTCATCACGGTTGAGCGTTTTCTCAACCACCAACCTGAAAATGACTTGTGCCAAACCACACACCTTCTATACCTCATTATCCCAAAACTACTGTAGGTGATATCCGAGGTGACTCTTTAAAGCCAGTATTCAAATTGAGGTGCCCTTGCTGATGGGAAATTATTGCGTTCAGACCTTCTATCCTAACCTCATGTCACTCTGTACTTCCAGCAGCAGACGGCACAATCTCTCTCTGTCTCTTTCAAGTCGCTGAGATTTCTCTGTCTCGCCACCATGAAAGTGCTTTTTGAAGTCATGCTGGCCAGACGTTCTGTGAAGACAAACGGCACCATGTTGGAGCTGGAGACCTGACGCCTCACATGCGCTTCCCTCAACACCTAGACCACATGTGCGGCTGCCCTTTGTTGAAATGCCCTGTAAAAGTCAATGGGATACTGACACAGTTCACAAACTGGGATTAACTAATGACAGTCCAAAGACATGACATTTACCAAATGGAATAATTTAACTCATTAGACTCCACGGGATTAGCAATTGTCTGAGGAAATGTTGCATTAGAGGAGCACAAAGGGAAATCTCTCCATTATCACCACCACAGATGCAGAGGTTTTAGCACCAATAATGTAGGAGCAGCTTGTAACAGCTTGTTTAATGTGCTAAAATGGCCTCTTAAAGTAATTCAAAATGTTGCAAAATGCTAATGATAATGGGAGTTAATGTAAAAAGATAATGCCATGCTGATAATGTTATCATTTAAGCCAGGGATTAATAGATTAACAGGCTATATCCCATTTTGAAACCTCTTTTAGAAGTGATACAGCAACTACATTATCAGTTGCTATAAAGCACACTTTCTACACATTACATCTGGCCCATTTTATCACTGCAGCTGTCACCAAAATCACTCTCTCACCAAAATAACTTCTAACTATCCCTCACTCATAACCCATTATCCTAAAAAAAGAGATCTATTTGAGATGGCACTACAAACCTTTGGCCTGTTAGCTTGCATATCTGTTGGTTTGCCTTTCATCTTTCTGTCCTTCAGCTCTGTCCATTTTTGTCTGGTGGAGTTCTGTCAAGTTGGATTGAATCAAGTAATTTTGTACTGTGCACATATTTTAACCAGAACTAAACAAAAAACAAACTATACCTGGACTTATTAGTGAGACAGTCCTTCATCACTTCCTACAGAGGAATCTGTTCTCTCACATTTAACAATCTAACAGCCACAGTGAAAAATATTCTGAATATAATTAGCAACTAACACACTTTGATTTGGACTTCAAGCTCAAGTTTACTGTCATATACTGTACATTTAAAAAGCACGATTTTGCATTCAAATGCAATGAAATGCATCTGCCCTGGCTCTCTCAGCCCTTACAACTATATATAAATAATACATTCATCTTTCAAGAAAACAATAAGTAAGAAATCCCACAAATAATAAATAACTGTGAGTTATGTAAGTGCTTACCGTTCAGTAATCTTACCACCTGGGAGGTTAAAACTGTCTTTGAGGCGGCTGGTCTGAGCTCTGATGCTTTGTAGGTGTTTTCCTGAGGGAAGGAATGAATAGACCATGTTCTGGGTGGTTGGTGTCCTCCATAATACTCCATAATATCAGACTGCCAAACCACACCAGTATGCCTCCAGTAAGGATGCTATATTCATGAGGAAGCTCCGCAGGCTGGAGAATAAACACAAAGCACTTCCAGCTGACAGAGTGTGTGTGGGGCCTTGACTTTTTCTCTGCATTTGGAATTAACAGAAGACAAACAGTGTCTCCTCTAACGTCACCCGCATGTCTCTCTTTCTTCCAAGGACATAGTGTTATACAGTATTATACTGACATCTTGGTTATATTGCTGCAATCTTATCTTTGTATTGCATATCAGATGTTTGTTTGTGTTATCAATCCTCCTTCCAAACCACAAACCACAGCTACAGATATGACCAGATTAATCTGGGAAAAGGGGCCTCGGGGCAAAAATGAGTTGCAAGCCCTGTCACTTTGCAATGACATTTCGTTTCTACAATTTTGCACATATTTCATTAAACCAGCATTTCTTAAAAATTTTCTAAATAAAAATGTATCAGAAAGTCTCTCATTAATGCTTAAAGAGCTTTATAATTCATGGGTTTCAGTAGTTTTTCTGTCCTATAGGATGTTCAATACTCTAAAGGAATAATAAACTTGTATTTTATTATTCATTGTATTTGACTTTTGCACAAAATGTGACCCCAAAAAAGAAAAATACTGGCTTTTGGATAATGGTGGATTTTTCCCACTCAGTCTAATCAGTGCCCAGTCCTTGAGCCCTGTGCCCAGAGGCAACTGCATGAAGTTCTTCGTCACCAATCTCTCTTCTTCCTCTGAGGGAAATGAAATGCTGCATAAATGCTGCCTTCACCTTGAGACTCTGTCCTGGGGAGCAAACAACAAAAATCTACATGCACAGCTATCGGACTGATTAGCATGAGCTTCACATGGACATTTTACCCGGCTTAAGCAAACCAACAGCAACAGCACAACATACCTCTTCAATTTGTTATGTACACATACACAAACACACACACCATACAGAAAGTAGTACCCCCCCCCTTTAGCAGAGGCAGAGGATGACAGACTTGAGTGGCTTGTTTCTCCTCTGGGAATTAAGTCATCTGTTCCGAAGATCTCTCCCCGACCCCCGGGGGTTGCCATGGCAACGGGGCACGACGTGTATCCCAATCAATCTTTTCAAGAATTGTGTCTGCCTGTCCTATCGCATCCGTCTAAGAGACATGCTTTGTGTCTCCTCCTCTTCCTCAAAACACCCACCTTACCCACTGACAACCCTACACAGACAGACGCACACGCACACACACACACACACACACACACACAATGCATATAAAACCATCACACAGTGTACAAAATGCCAATGGACTGACTGCCAGATAAATGATTAACACATACTATAAATGTGATGACAAAGTGCTGCTCTACATTTTTGCCACCCACAGTGAGTCTTAATGGTTGCTGGAAACATTATCAGTGCTAATCTTTTAAATGCACTGGCATCATTTATTTGAACTGCAAAAAAAAAAAAAAAAAAAAAAAGCATTTGTGACTCCAGAAAACTAACTCAGTGAGCTGAAAAAAAGATGGAAAGATTCCCCACCATGCCTCACTTTCTGTACTCTTCCAGTGGGTGGCAGTGTTCCCAGAGACACTAACCAGTCTGGAAACCCATCAGTGTGATGCTAAGAGACAGCCTATCATGGCTCTGATGTGTGTTTTCTTTTTTACAGGCTTATGTGCTCAGTGATCCTTGGTGAGCTCCCCTGGTGGAACACCCTCATAATATATTAGGTAGGCTGAGGTTAGTATGGGGATCCCCCAACAAATCCTTGTCATATAAAACATTATTTCATACTCCACCTGTGGTTTATCAGTAATTTCAGAGGAGCTCTTTCTTAGTCAGTGTTGATGCACTTCTGGTATAACATGTATTCGGGGAGCATCTTACAAGGTAACAGCCTTCTATTTAAGAACTGATGGATTAATGGTGGAACACAACATCCTTTAATCCTGAATGTGCAATTGTCATAATCTTATTCATGATGAGTCTTGTTTATGACAGATTTGTTGTTGACTGTAGTCTTCAGGTTGCTGAGAATGTTGTTAGTTCAGTTGTCGCTGTTTCCATCATTTTCCCCCATTTGTTTATCCATTTTAATAAGCCAAAACCTCTAGGGAGAGAGCATGTGAATTTGAATGTTGTTGATGACTCACAAAGTCCATGCCAAGCAGAATAGAAGGCGGCTCTGGGGAGCATCAACAGCCTCTGAAGGTCACTCTACGCTGTTACCATGACAGCGCCGGCCTCCCTCGGAGAAGTTGTTGCCGTTGTGTTGTTAGGTAGCGTGATTTAAGAGGAGACCTGCCTTAGGTTGCGTGCAAAAAACAACAACTCCTGCTCGGCATGTACGCATGCCACCCTCCTTCCCTCCCTCCTCCATCCTCCTCCTCCTCCTCCTCCTCATCAGCACTACCAAGTCAGCAGGGGAGAGGCAGAGGTGCATGTTCAGCCCTGAGCAGAGCCTCATTCTGAGCTTTACCCTGGAAAGGAAACACAAACACACACAAGTATCATCAACCAGGCTGTCGGGGGATCAAGCGAAATATTTGCAGTGAGTCTTGGGTGTGCAGAAACTAAAGTGGCTGGAGTTTCACCTCTCTGTGCCATCCTGCAATATGTAAACAGAGTGTGAAGAGACTCTGTACAGATGGATTAGACAGACTCATACACTAATCATCCATCTGTCATCTACACTTACTCTGAAAAATGGCTGTCAACTACTAAACGGACCCGTCTCTGTCCTCTTTGTCCTTCCATTCATCCGTCAGCCATCACCACCCACACGTACCCGCCCCATCTATGGAATACGTGCATTGGCAGACAGCTCGCAGGTGGTTACTAGCTGAGTAGGAGGAGTGCAGGGTTCATCCATATATGCATGACCATTCCTATGGCAGCTCGCAGGGGAGCTGACTTCATAGGAAGCCCTAACAAGGCAATTATCCCTGTTAGGTTTCATTTGACTCCAGCCCAAGGTGCACCGTCCTAGTGGGGTTGGACCTTGAATGCCTTGAAGCCTCCCCTCAAGGCTTGCTGGCTGAGGAAACTAGACAAGATTAATGTTTCCGTTTAAGGGGCCACATGGGTGGTTTCGAAAGTTTTAGTTCATTGCCAGCAAAAAAGAAAAAACATTTTTTCAGAAGGACAGAGTGAATTTGGTTCTCAGAGTATCTGTAAGTTCTTTTAGCACCTGTATGCAACTGACTGTGGTTGCCTCTCTCTGTACAGGAAGTGCCAAATAGGGGTGCAACTAATGATTGCTTTCATTATTGATTAATCTGCCAATTATTTTCTCGGTGAATCAATTTAAAATGTCAGAAAATAGTGAAAAATTCCAGTTATAATTTCTAAGATCTCATGGTGACATCTTTAATTATCTTGTTTTGTCTGATCAACCAACAAAATTCAGTTTACTATCACAGAAAATGTTAAAATCCTCAACCTACAGGCAAATGTTTGACATTTTTAGTTGACTGAAACAAGTATTTGATTATCAAAATAGTTGCAAATTCATTTTCTGTCTGTATTGATTAATTGACTAATTGTTGCAGCTTTAGTGCCAAACCTCAAAAGTGATAAACAACCTTTCTCCTGAACAGCAGAAGTGGTGCTCTTCCCACATAAAAGTGAACTCAGCAGTGTTTGATATTTGCCTGCTTTGATCATTTGTTGTACTTAAATAAACATGAGCTGATGTCCTGTCATTTGTTTCATGGGCAGTAAAGTTTTTTTTCACAACTCTTAATGCCATTTGGTGCTGCCAACTTTTGACTTGTGCCAACTGTCCAAATGCCTTCTTTTATATCAAACACTCACCAACTGCTGCTAACAGAAAACAAAATGTATCTGTGATTGTATGTTTGTGTGTGTGTGTGTGTGTGTGTGTGTGCTTGGGTCCAATACTGTGTCCAATACTCCTCTTTCCTTTTTCCTATCTTTTGGGTCCTGGTTGCTTCACTGGAGCATTACAATGCTGACATTCAGACACGCTATGGTGAGAGGGGCCACCCAGAGCATCACGGGCAGGTGACACATGGCTGAAAAGGTCATTCTCCACGTGGTGCTACCCATGATCCCACACTAGCAGGGGCACATGATGGTATAGAGCCAGGAAAAGCTGTATCTGGCTGGTATGAATTGGCCTTCAAGAAGCCATGTGAAATATTGACCTTTAACACAAAGACAGGCAAGACAGTCAGCTTAGTACCTCCACCAAACGTCATTATCCCTCTATTATCAGTCTCATTGTATGACAGTCTGCACATTAAGATAGTTTCTCTCAGATATGGGGGTCATCATGACAGGCTCTTGATGTGTTCTGAATTACCTGAAAATCTGGCTGCCACATCAGATGTTAAAATCACATGTTGTACTCTGTATTATGTGTGTATTGGATGTAATTTCCATGCTCTCCTTTGAGAAAATAAAAACCATTTGATCACAAAAGAAAAGATGTTAAAATCACTGCCAGTCCACAAGAGATCACTGTAACTTTGGCATCCGTCACCAGAAAAAGGTCATCTTAACTGTGGCATATGGAATGAAAGAGACAGAGAGGGAGAGTAGTTTGGAACAGCATATTTTGTACTCTAGTTTACATAATGGCTGGCTGTAAGGGAGATATTGCGGGAAACATTGTGAAACAGCAGTGCTGATGGTTTTGAAACTCCTCTCCAAAGCCATTAGTGATTAGATAAAGAGTGTAGATGGACTTGTAATGATGCTCTCTCGCATGTTGCCTCTCTTTATCCCTCGCCTCAACCAGATGAAAGACACCGAGAGCTCCATAAGGCCTTTGTTGTGGTCATGATTTCACCCTTACATGCATCATATGACCACTCCACTACCTGCAATTGCATCTATCTGCTTTGATCACTAGTTATAGGTAAGAAATATGAAGTTTAGTATAATGCAAGTAATGTGATACAGTGAATCGTGCACGCTGGTTAAGGCACTTGCAATGTTGTGAGATTCTAGTGACACCAAGTACGCCAATCAGAACCTCAAACATGTCCAATTGCCATAAAAATAGCCCAATTTTTATAATTCAGATATTAGTGAAATATAATATAACATGTTTACAAGGCTTTTATCATAGAGCTTCAATTAACTTGAAAGGAGTGAGAAAAAAATGTATGCCTTGTAGTAAAATTAAATGTCATTTGGTTGTTTGACATTGTCACCATTTTCACAGTAGACATTTTGACTTGTTATAGAAAGACAAGCACAGGTGGAACTGATAACATTAACAATACCAAGGTCACTAACTTGGAAAAACTAATTGGATTACGGCCATATTTAACCCTGCAGTGCTGAACTTTTACATATAAATTAATGCCACGTTCAAGACCTTGCCAAATTCACACAATGCTGATTAAGCCTATCACCGCCAGATAAACTGGAGTTTTTTAATCTGGTGTCGGGTTTGACACTCCCGCGCTGGCCGGATGAATGCATGAATACACACTTCCGCCAGCTGAGGCAGCTAACTTCCGGTTATTTCTCTGCTAACTTGAAGGGGGATAAAATAATTTAATTGTGCAGCTCTTCTAGACTTTCCAAATGTAATTGGACCGAATGGATCAAATTATGATAGTGAAATGAGCCATTGTGGAATTGTGTGACGCTCAAAACAATTTATTCACCGTTTGACAGCCTCAGAGTAGGACGGTGTAGGCTACAGGAGCCTATGACGTAAGCATGTGTCGACAGTGGTTTTGTAATTACTCTCACTGTCAACAGGGGGAGACAAAAGTCCCGCACTCCAGCTTGAATGTCGTTAATAGCACCTGTCTCAAACTTAATGCTGTGAAAAAGGTCATTCATTGGAATATGGGTTCACTTTTTAGGGAGAGAAACTGGCTGAATTGTAACTTTGGGAGGACTTTCTGGAGGAGATAACCATGTCTGTGATGCTATCCCTGACGGTTCATCATTTTGTCGACCTCTACCAAACTGTCATCGACGCACCTCAAGTCAGAAGCTGGAGTTTTCTGTCCTCTTATTATCCAATTAAGGGATTTACTACGACGTCCGTACTGCTTTGCTACAACAAGGTAAGAATTTGTTGTCTGTGCTAATGCTAACTTACATATACTGAGTCTATATATTGACTTATGTGCTTGGTTTATATTCAGTAAGCTATGAGGTGCTCAGCTGCTGATTGTGTTTTTAGTGTGGCTGCTTTTAAAAAATATAATGATAATAATAATAATAATAATAATAATAATAATAATAATAATAATTATTATTATTATTATTATTATTATCTATATACAATATTGCCATTGTTTAATTGTCATTGGGAATTGTCACCTTCTTTAGCTCTTTTCTCTTTTGCTTGTTGTTTGATTGTATGAAGTGGTGAAATATGAATACTGATAGTCATACTTCAGTATTCAGTGTCAGCTAAGTGGACTACATTTGTTTTGACATGAGGGTCGTAGGCTGGAAAACATTGATTTTAAACATTTAAATTGTTCAAATTGTTGCAGGACTTTTCACCTTCTGAACTGGTTTTTGCTGCAGGTTGTTGCAAGGTCAGTGTCAACCACTCAGTCTATGTGTGTAGCTGAACAAAAATACCACAAAATTTAACATCCTGTATCCAAAAAATGTTTAAAAGTGTGAAGACCTTTCCTCTAAAGCATTTTCCCCCTTGCATATAGACCACTTCATGTATTTTGGGGCATAAAAAACATAAATTAGGTATTTCAAATATGCAACAAAGGAGCAGGACTGTATAGGTTAAATATGCTGTATTTATTTAGACTATAATCATAGTCTGCACAATTACCTGCATTTTTATTTATCTAAAACCCTGTATTTCCCATACTAATACTGTTTTTAGGGATGTAAAATTGACTGTCCTTGCATTCAGTCTCTGCACTTAATTATTTTGGCATCATGGGAAGCTCAACATGGCTTAAATTTACATCGCATGACTACATAGTAATCAGATATACAATATATTTCCTCCAAGTAATAGGGTTACGAGTTGGCTGCCTTTTTAGTGTTCTTATCATAATTGAACTGCGAAACTGCTGAGCTCGTGTTCTACTGTTTACGCTGCTTCAACACTCACTGCGAACCTTAAGCTCATATCCATGTACTGATGGTCATCTGCTAATCAAGCTATAACATTCATGCCGTAAGACATTTTGAGAGTTTAGCTTGCTTCAGTTCATATTTATCTGCTGTGTAGCTGACATCTGAGCCTGCTGCTCTCAACTCACTCTCTCTGCAGTTTCTCTGCTCACTTACAACTCCTCTACACTGCTGGTCATATAGCATCACATCAGTCCTACTTCTGCTCCCAACATCCACCTCTAGGCTCTTAATCCCCCTGGGTCAAGATTTATTATCACTTTGCCCGATCTGTGCTGTGCTGAGATCGGTGTTTGCTTGCAGCTAAGAGACTAGATGACGCTTAATATCAACGCTATGGTTTCTGCATTCACACACACACACAAAGAAATGTTCCTTGTGAGTTATCTAAAAAACCTCCAGAGTGAATTGCTGCAGTGATTACCTTTTAGACAGAGGGACAAACAACAGCACTCCAACTACTCATTTGACGCTGTGTTTTTCTTTTTCTTACAATACATCATCTTCCTTCAAATATTGTGCAGAAGCACAGATGACCTTGCCTCATTCTGTGGGCTTTCACTGTCTTTTCTTCACTTTTCTTTCTCACTCCAGATATCAGTATTATTCTCCCTCCAAGCACATATCATGGCCACTTTTCACCAGGCTCACAAAAACAATCATTTTCAAAATCACAGGTTTTGAAAAATGCTTTTAAAATGTTGCTATCGGGACTTTGTTTTCTGTTCGAATGCAGTTTCTTGAGCCCACTAAGAAAAGAGAATGAAAAGAACAGATGCACATCTGTGTGTTCCCAAAACACATTTACTGTCCCCTAATTAAAAAGTCTGTAATTGAGAGGCATAATTTGATATTTGCTGCTAATATGGTGCTTTATTTGCAACTGGAGCAATTGATGTGTGAAAATGTTATCTGAGCTCTTACTCAACTGCCTTGGGAGCCCCGAAAATAAAGAGCCCGTGTTTGCCGGGTGTTGGAAATGTAGAACAGCTAATACTATTAGGCGTATTACTGAAATTAGAAAACCACCCCTTGGCCTAGAGACACAGGCGTTCTTATCACCTTTCAAATTTGCATAGTCCATAGAGTAGCAGCTCTTCCATGTTACTGTGTCCGTCCTGTACAGCCTCAGTCACTTAATCATCAGCAGGATGTTCATTTACCTCACACAGCCGATATTGGCCTTGACAAAGAAGAGTGCTTCACTTTCTAACTGTTTAGAGGAGGCAGCAGATTCACTCGGGAACTTCCATTACTTTTTAATCGTGTTAAGCAGCCAGAGGATTTGCAGTGTGTGCTGTGACGTACAGCTATAGGATCCAAGGGCCGCACGGACGTGAAATCTGTAGGATAAGCTCAGCTTGGAGTGTATGGGGAAGGAGATTCAGCTGTAATGGCATTGTACAATGGCACCTAGCTGCAGGGGAAGGGGTAGCGAGAGCGGTCGGTCACGTGTCGCGCCGCAGCGGGTCCACACACATATCACATTCGCCTCAGTGGGTCTTCATCTGCTTTTCAAATGATAAACCCTTCTCAGGCTCTCATCCTATATCTGAATGGAGGCCGTAAACAGGCCGAGATGTGCCAAATAATCCACCTTCTCTCATCTTTTCCACAACTTAACAGTAAGGTTGGGAATCGAAAACTGGTTTCAAATTAGAACCAAATCCAAAATGCAAAGAACTGAAAAAAAAAACTAGAATTTCGGTTCTTATTGCAAACATATGCTACACATCTGCCAGGACTTGTGTACGTCATGCACCAAGCGTGCACAGCCAACATCACAACAGTAATGAAAGATGGACCGCAGCAAACGTTCAAAAGTGTGGCTTCACTTTATGAAAGAAAACCACAAGGCAAAGCACGATGTATGCGGGAAGCTAATTAGCTATAAGTCAGGTTGCACATCAAATTTGACCAAACATTTAAGGCGACACGGCGTTGATCTGAAAGAATGTTCAGTGTTTGATGTCTTGCAGTCTCCTAGCCCGAGTGTGTCATCAGCCAGCGTTAACAGCTCCAGTAGAGCCAGAGACACAGAGCCCCGACACGCCGCTCTCTTTGGCAATAGAGAGAAATATGACCAGAGAGAAAACTGAGGAGTGTCAAACACCACAGCATCCACAAGAAAACGTGTGTACTGACTGTTGATCATATGTTTTTAGAGAGTCAAAGTAAAAGCTTAAAAGAATAAAGATATTTTTATCATCTAAACATGGAAACTGGGAATCGACAAGAACCGGAATCGATAAGCAGAATCAGAATTGATAAGGTTCAATGGATACCCAGCCCTACTTAACAGATCTCAAGAGTGAAACAACAGCTGTTTGATTTGCAGTCGTGTGAAGAAAACGTGACAGTGCGGAAAGCCACTTGACCATAAGCTCCATTCACTTTGCACTTCCAGCTGACAGGCTGATGAGCTGCAATCAGCCTTCCCCGCTCTGACTGAATATGTGAGTTTTGGGGGTTTATTTAAAACACATGATTATACGGTAACCTGCTCTAAAACTTGAAATATGTTCAAAAAATGATAATCTGAGTGATTATTGTGCTGCTGCTCCTGACACTAGATGTTTAGCAGCACATAATATGACTTCTCACCAGCTGATTTCATAGTTACACCGAAATCTTAATTTGTGTCTCTCGACGTTGGCGTCTCTGTGTTGATTACGGGCCACTGAATGACACCTTCAATACACTTCATCAGGCTAAGGAGTTAATGTGCAGGTAAAATATGCTCGCATGGCAGCACAGCCTGTAATTTCCACTCATTTAAATGGTTGTATAAATAACATGTCCGCGTTTCCGTCGGCTGCATCGTCAAACTGTTAACCTGAGAGTCAGTTTCACAGCAGATTCATGTTCACCTTTTGACTTAACTAAATTCTCATTTCTTTTTTATATTACTGTATGTTTTTCTTTTAAAATAAGGGTTGATAGCCTATGTGCTGGAAAATGGGATGAAATGACACATGCCTGTTTTCATTATTTCAGTAGTGAATGACTTCTAGAGCTGATGCCATGGTTGTCCTAGAAGCTAAGCAGACATAATGTAATATCGCCTCTTATCTGAAGCACAGAACAGCGTTCCACTTTGTACTGTGACTGTGTCATTTTTGGGGCTTTACTTTGATGTTACTGCACTATATTGCATTATACAGTATTAATATTGCAGTATATCCAGCGCTGTATGTGTCCAGGATCCCGTGGATAAAGCTAATGATACAACATACTGCCGTTGGTGTGTTGACAATGAAAATGACTCCAGAAACATGCAGTAATACTTGAAATACATATTGTACTTCTGCTATTACTGATTCATTTAGTATTGCCTCCAATAGCTCCACAAACACTATAGTATTAGAAGAAAGAAAGCAGAAAGAAACTCGTGACACTATCTTGTGAACTCTCCTCACATTAACCTTAAAGACTCCGAGCCCACGTCTGAACCGAACAGCCAATCATAACTACCTTTGTCAGAACAGCCGCTAAAAGTTGCACAACCGCTTTTTTCAACAAGCTCACAATTTCTGTTTGAAATATCAGAGAAAATCAAGGACTATGTTCGATGTTTCAGAGCTACTATAGAGACAGAGCGTAATAAGTCCCGTTCACCCCAGAGGGGAAAACAATTCATCGCTCTCCATTTGACTTTGTACTGCGTGAAGGTGCCTCCTTGTCACTTCTGTCTGCTGGTAAACAAGAGAAAAATGTCCAGAAGCTGCTGTGTGGAGGGATGCACTACCAGCAGGGTAAAGAAAACACATGAAAATATAAACAGAACAGCTGTTTAATTGAAAGGTATGCAGTGTTTTATATATATGTTTAAATCACAGAATAGCTAGCTTGCATCCAGCTGAGATGCTAACTGTAACAGGAGCCTGTGCATGTAATTTCCTCCTGACTATAGTCGCCATACCAGCTGGGAAAAGTGTCATGCCAGCTTGTTAAGTGGTGTTGTGTTATCTCTACTGTAGACGTGATGTCAGCCCTTGCATTCACGTATAGCATCTTAATGTAACGGGTTTCAGCATATGCTATAAGCTAGCTTTTCCTCTCTGGTAGACACAGATGGTAAAATAATCCTTTGACATGCATACGATTATTACAAATATGTTTGGATAACACTGTTAAGTCGTTGGTTGTGTTGTTCTCTCTGCCGTAAGTTTCAGGGTATAGACTGACATTATTTTTTAAGTTTGTAATCGACTGCTGCATCTGAATCAAACTGCTTCAGCCATCGGTTTGCATTGAAGCCGTTTTGAAGCCCAGAGTTGCAGCTTACGGTCAGCACCATCTTTTCTGTTTGGAGCCAGGATCTTCCAAATAAGGAGTGTGTGTGTGACTCAGCGCGAGTCCCGGCGCCGGAGGAGAACAGCAGGTGAGGTGAACTGTCAATCACAGCTGTCAATCAACGCCCACACGGCAGACATCAAAGCTACTATAAGTCTTCAGATCTTATTAAAGGAGCAATAATTTCCAAAATGACTACAAGCACACTTATTAGAGGACCTGAACATAGCGATTGAAACCATAATGACTCGTTTGAAAAAAAATTGTTGAAGTTGACACTTTTTGAATTGGAGCCAGGATCTAGCAGCCGTCGGTGGCATTGCACTCTAAATTACTTCTGCGTTTGCTTCTGCCTCAAACCGTGGTAGTTGCAGCTTGTTAACCTCCCCCGGCTGCAGTTTTTCTGATATTTGGGTTGTTTTGTCTATCTGAGTTAGACCAGACACACATGGTTAATTACATCTCTTAAAACTGCCAGGTGGAACAATGCCGACACAGCAAACTCTGACTGATTGTGTTTGTAGGCCTGTAGGGTTCGATTTGTTGTCGTCGTTGTTGAAGTTTCACAGGGTTGGCTGCAGCCTGTGTGAAGGAATGACTTTAGGAAAGTCATAATGTCGGCTTTAGTAACTTTTCTCATAATTTCCCAGCGTTGTAAAAGTGCCGTATAAATCGGTCAGTTTATTAGATTGTAAATGCTCCAGTCATTGTCAATCTAATCACTTTTTCCCTTATAATACTTGACCGCTCTTCCTTTTAAAGCCATTAGTGTAAACTGATGCTGACATGACGCCTGACCTCCCATTTTCTTTGTTGCAGCTGCTGTGACGCTTTCAGAAAAGAAAGTTTTTTTTAATTACAACCTTTTGGCAGAATGATGGCTCTTCCTCTAGGTCTAACTTGACCTCCTCTTATTTTCCTTTGCTCTTTGAAACTATTGAATATGTTTTCTTTTTGGAGGTTGGTGAGTCCGGAAGAGAGAGTTTGCTGACCATGAATGACGACTGTGGATGATCTGAGACGACAATTACAGCGTAAAACCTTCCCTTTTTTCAAAAAGTAGCAGAAAAGTATGTAAATTAGTACATTTCAGTAATGATCGAAGTCTCTTTGTGTTATGTAACGAGCTAAATTATAGATAATACAGCCGAAGAAAATTACAGGGTGTCCGTCCGCTCCTGTCATCTCTACTTCACCATCCTGTGATTAATTGTTCTGGCCCCCGAGATCAGCTCTGATCCTTACAGGTGTGGCTGGATCTGCTTTTGCAACAAACCTCGTTTATTCTTTATGAGAACTTGATTGTCTTGCGCCGGTGCGTTCGGAACACAGGTGGTAACATCGCAATGCCGCAACATCACAATTGCAGAGTGATACTTTATAATTACACTTCTTCTTTTGGACTTGCGGTTTGCCTGGAAATATGCAGCTAATAACACGTCTTTGTTATGTTAATGACTGCTTAAATGAAAGAAGAGATTGCAGCAACACTAGTGGGAATAATCTTCATAAGTAAATAAGTTTCAGTGCGCCCTTCTCCTGCTTCTTAGTGGTTTTTGCATTCATTTGCTACTTAAATGGCATAATGCATAAATGAATTATTCATACACCTTCAAGTGATCTGCATTCAAGCAGCATACAAACTGTACTAATTCATAATTTATAGAAGGGCTAATAGTTTTGAACCAGAAAATGTCCTCTATCCTCCAAGAATCAGTAATTACATTAACCTTTTTTTTCCTTGTCATTATTTCCGAATGACTCTCAGTCAAGCATGTGGGTTGTTCCCACATTAAAATTACAGAGCAAGACAAAGTAAAACTGTTTTATGGCCGAGAAATTTTGTAGTCAAATATAATCCCTTTTAATAGTAATAAAAAAAGATTTAATAACAGTTTATCAGTGCAGTTACTCATCTAGAAAGACCACTGGCAAACAATATGTCTTACTGAGCGATTCTTTAAGTGCATTTAGAAAAAAAAAGTTGTTTTTCCCACTGAAAGCTGTCAAAATGAATCCAATATCTGTTGGAAACATGGCAGTCTTTTCCTTTCCATCACCATTCATACACAAGGAAACCTCTGTGTCCAATTTCCTTGGTAAACATGTGGATAAATGTGTATAAATTATTGAAATGATGTCCCTGAACGTTACTCCTGAGACCCACAGGATGCTAGTCATTTGTTCCAGGCTGGGAGCTGTGGATCTGTAACATGTCGTACCAGTAGCCTACAGCTGCGAGACTCCACTTGCAGTGACATCACGTGACAATCTGACTAAAAATAACCCCCTCTCTCCAACACATGACGAGGATGATACCGGGACTAAGAATAGGCCCACTGGAGGGAAACGACATGATAGTAAATCATCAGTGAAACAATGAGAAAATATTGAATAATTCTGGCTTGAAACAATATGATATCAGCCAAGCCTGTGACAGAATAATTTGCTCAGTAGAGTCATTGCTTTGTAGCTGTCAGGTATACATGCCGCTCCTACCTGCAGTCATCTCTGCTAATTGACTTGAGGAAAGATTGCTAAGAAATTGAATCTAGCTGTAACCTTGGCAGGCTGGGTAAACAAAGGCGCCAAGCACAGTGGCTTTTGGGTGTTTAACTGCTGCTTTAATCTACTGTGAGTGTAATAAGAGTTAAGTACACCTTTCACTTCTGTAATCAGCAAAAACAAGAATGAACCAAGACTATAAAGATTTATCTGGCAGAATGGATGATATGCAGAGGGTCTGTTGGTATCAGATGAGTATAGGAGAGAAGACACATGTTTAGATGTGTAGGGCAGGACCTTGACTCGAGGTAAAAGCAGCCTTGGATGTAAGCAACAGTGCTGTGGATGCATTGCTAGCTTCCAGTAGAGGGAGTGTGGGAGGGCACTGACCTGGAAGAATGAGGGGAGGTTTTAAAAATCGGTCATCTGGATGTACTGTACAGTAGAAGTCAAAAAATCAATCAGTAAATCAGCTTGTGGCAATAACAAGGAATCAGGTCTTTGCATGATCAGTGTATCCATTAGTTTGTTTGTTGTAATCTTCTTTTCTCTTGTCTTTCTCCCTTCAGCTGTTCAGATCAAAGAGCCATTGATACTGAGTTAATGGACCCAGCAGAGGTGCAGTGTTTTCAGTCAGATTTGCAGAAATGTATCATGTGCTCTGCCATGAAGTACAAAAAGTTACCATTAAGGTTTAGATTTGTCATGATCTCTGATACTGACAGTGAAAACAAAAGCAACTTCTCAATTAAAAATGTTAGAGTATAAGTATTTAAGTCATTGATTGAAATATATAGATTTTATTGTCATCATATAGCAAGATTTACACTGACATAGTAAACACATGCCTACAGTTGCATTGATCTTGAACTACTTATATTTACTGTAAATTTATACTTATGTTCCTTAAAAAATATTTTGAGCAACATTTATGGTTGCAACTGTTGATTGTTTTGATGATCAATTAATCTGCAGATTATTTTCCTAATTAATAGATCATTAATTTGGTCCATAAACCAAATGAACAGTCCAAAACCCAAATATATTAAGATTTGCTATCACACAAGACAAGGAAACATAGTAAATCCTCAAATCTGGAACTGTTCGGCTTTTATAATTAGAAAACTACCTGAATGAGAAATCAATTATCAAGATGGTGTGTGATTTAGTGGCATCTAGCAGTGAGGTTGCAGATTTCAACCAACTGAATACCCCTCCCCTTCCAAGCGTGCAGGAGAATCTATGGTGGCTGTGAAGAACACAAAACACCCTCTCTAGAGCCAATGTTTGGTTTGTCTGTTCTGGCCTACTGTAGAAACATGGCGGTGCAACATGGCGGGCTCCTTGGAAGAGGACCTGTTCCCTATGTAGATATAAAGGGCTCATTCTAAGGTAATGAAAACACAAGTCTTATTTTCAGGTGATTATACACCAATGAAAATATACTTATGAATATTATATCCTATCTGCTAGATGCCACTAAATTCTCTGCACCTTTTAAAGATGTCTTGTGTAGCATTTTATACACATTTCCACCTCAGACATTTGTCATCTTTAACTTAAAGTAAATCCTGTGGATTTGAACAATGTTAGCTATGCAACACGCATAGAAACAGACCAGACTGGTCCAGCAGAGTAGAAGATATTAGCTTTCCTCAGCAGGTGAAAAAATGTTTTAGAAGATAAACTGTAAGACCTTCTAACAAAGATACTGTTTTTTTTCTTTATGCATTGAAAATAACCTTGTTGATATGAGATTGCATCTTTCTAAGACTTAAGGACCACCTTTTATAATCTAAAACATGTCATACAATATCCACACTATGTGCTTTGATTTATTTCATGTACGGTTGTGATTTGTTGCCCTTGGGTGAGCAGTGTAAAGATCTCTTGTATAATAGGTCATTCGGCATGGGATTGAACCACAATGCTGCGTATCAGTGAATCCAATGCCTAGGTTATATTTTACCTTCAAGGCACTATATGTAGAGTTGACTGTCCTGTCACTGGAAGGCAGACAGGCAGCCATCTTGGCTCCTATAAGAAAACCATGCGCTCTCAGGCAGACATGCTAGCCCCATTTATCAAGCACCTGAAAATGAATGGGCTGACAGACAGGTCGATGTATGATCATACGATCACATGCGTTATCATGTGTTGGTGTGGAGGTGTTGGTGCATGGCTGGCCCAAACATCTCTGGGGCAAGTTGGGCGATAAGCCTGGTAGGAGGCCTGGATGGACTGATAAGAGGAAGTGGCTCACCTCCTACTCAGATGACCCCTGAGAGGATGAGGGTTGCTGTGGTGAAGGAGGAAGTGAAGGACATTTCCTTATAGGTGTTTGTATTGAGCTGAATTCTTTGTAACCTATTTTATATTCTTTATAAGTTCACAATCAGATCTGACGAGTTTAAGATTTGCAGACTTATAAATCACCTCAGTACTTTTATCTTTAAAATAAATCAAAATTCCTCAATGACTAAGTATGAACGACTGCATGTCACAAACTATAGCCTTGATACCTGCTGCCCTGTGTTTACGTGACAGGCTAGATGTTATCGCGGCTTCCCATTTAGTCAGCGATGCGCTCAGTGTATTTAGAAAATTACCTCACCATGTCTCAGCTTTAAGCTAATCTCCTCAACTCAATTTTACCATAACAATAGAAACCATTAGCAGGCTCAGTGGTGGGAAAACATGACAGGATTTTATCCCCCTCATGCTTTCTGGATTAGTTAAGTGCCAAAACTGCTGTCTTAGTCAGTTTATGAACATTATATGACTTCATATGTTTATTCCTGACCTAAAATTAGGTTGTTTTTGCCCATAACAATTATAGAGTTTCGCCCAGTACCAATGAAGTTGTCATACAGAATTCTTGAAAAACAGGTTCCTCTGAGGCTTTCTCACTTTTTGTCTCTCAGAAAGAGATTTCCAGTGTGTCTACAATAGGGCTGGGTGATATGGACAAAACGTCAAAATATATTTGACCGAATACCTCGATATTGATATTGCAACAACATTGTAGGGATGACTATTGGTGCTTTCACAATCAGTAATGTGAATATAATGACTAAGTGGGTAAAGGCAGATAATAGAACAGCTAGAACAGTCTGCTAAGTTCAGAAACAGAAAAGACAACACTTACGATATCCAAAATCTAAGACGATATCTAATCTCATATCATGATATTGATATATTATCAATATATCGCCCAGCCCTAGTCTACAAACAATACAAAGCAGGTGGAGATGGGGGAGGAAAAAGCGGAGGAGGTCGGAGGAGTTGTGAAGGAGTGGATTAGCAAGTCAACAAAACCAGCAGCTTCATTGACCTATTGCGTAGCAGAGGCCACTTTGACTGTGGAAGCAGAGAAAAGAGGAAGACTTCCCGCTTGGGCTACCGCCAAGCCACATCTGGCTGCGTTCAAAAATCAACCAGATGAGCCTAATTTACTGGGAAATAAGTAACTGATGACCTCTGACAGTAATCGTTCAAGAGGAGAAGTGAAGAATGGAGAAGACAGTAAGAAGCACCTTTTGTTCGTTTCCCTTTTCACCTCAAATTATTGCAATCACTTAATCAAAGACTCCAAACTGCTTTACAGATTCAAAGACCCGACTATGAATCATCGGCTTTCAGTATTCTGCCATTTTTCAAACAAACTGATTTATGTCTGCAAATGTAAAAGTTCGAATGTAATTAACTTCAGAGGGGCTGGTTCCACATCATGGAGTGTTTTGGACGAACGCTATTGATCTCTCTTGCTTCTCTGTGATTGAGAGTCACAGAAAGAGCGACTGAAAATGTTACATAAGAAATTCTTGTTATTCAATATTGAATCTGAGCCCAGCGGTCCCCTAATTGCCGTCTTTTTCCTCGAATATGTGGTTGGAGGATTTAAGTGATGGCAGGGTATAGGTAAAATCAATATAAGAAGATTAGGCCGTCCAACAGCATACAAAACATTACTTAGGGCTGTTTACTCGCTTTACAGATCTGGGAAATTGGCAGACATGTCTGAGAGACTTTAAGCTCTTAATTTGAATTTCAACAGGCCTATTACCCAGAATGCCTTATCAAAAAAGTCCATTGATTATGTCCAGTTTTAGCCATGTCACTCCATCACAAAGGATGAATTCAAATTAAATATTGACTGTAACGTAATTCTTTTTCTTTTGTCCATTCAAATCTGCTTATACTTTCTTCATTTTCTCATTCCTTTACCATGTGACTCATCCTGCTGATTTATTATTCACTATCACTATCATGTGACATTTTCTTCAGAGTGTGACCGGTCAGTGATCTTTCAGACAAGCGGTTGTCCATTTGCTGACTGGCGGTAGTTTTCTCCAACCCTGATGGGCAACTACGTCTTTTCTTTGCAATGACATTTTGAGATGTGTAATTTTGCGTCTCGTGTCCTGTCACCTCCGCTTGTCACCCATCTCGTCTGTTCTTCTCTGCTCCTGAGCATCATTATCGGCGGCGGGTCTAGTCTTGTCATCTGGCCATTAACGGTCAGGCGAGCTGACAGCGGCCCACCATTTACCCATCAGGCTCTTCCTCACATACAGATGTGTGATATAGGGGGAAGGGGCAACTTTAAGGTTGATTGTCATGCGTTACCGCCTGGGTTTCCACCATCTGGTAATTACCGTTTTTTACTGGGAAAATCTGTTGAGGTCTGACATATTTAAATCTTTCCGGTCATAATATCCAGTAATAGCCCTCTGTGGTTATGGCTTCAATTTCTCAATGGTCTGTGAAGTCCTCATCAGGGACTTCAGCAAAATCTGTCCCGAGTGGGCCAAACCGGCCGAGGTAGCCTGCTTGATCCCCGTCTCCAGTGTGCCAGCAGAGAGAGGGTTCTCTCCTCAGAACTGAATCAAAACAGCGCAGTGAAGTCGCCTCGGGGAGGACGAGGTCACAAGGCTCATGCGCATTGCAAGTTGTGGAGAGACACTTGGCACCTTTGATTTTAAGTCGGCAGCTGCACTCTTCACTGCTGTGAAAAAAGCAGTGAAGAAGAAGAAGTAAAATGATATGAGCCAGCAATAGATTATGGTTATTTTTTCATTTGCTTTCAAAGAGTTTTTATTTTATCTGAGAAGAGGCCTGTAGCAAATGGAAATTATATGATTTCAAGTCGGCTGCAGCTCACCGTAATTAAAATGTTATGAGCCAGATAGGCCTACATGTATTTTTTTGTTTTTTTACAAATAGTATTTATTCTGTTTTATTTCATCTGAGAATATGTAGGTAAAATAAAACTGAAAAATTCTTTTTGTGTTTATGTGTTGCCCCAACAAACGTAGGCTAGCCTAATTTTATAAAGCTACATGCCTTGATGATGTCATTCTTTATATAGCCTGCCTGTCAATTGTTTTTAAGCTCGATAAACACAGATAATATTTGACCGGAGTTTCTCCCATTTGATCCGAGACATTGAAATCTTCCAGGACATGTGAACCGCCACCAGTTTTTTTGTTTTTTTTTCTAACGGAAACCCTAGTTACCACGTGCACACAATCCTCTATCCTCCCCTCAGGTGATGAGTGTGAGTGGGTGAGTTAGTGAGGGGAAGATGGGGGAAGGTGGATGCGGGGATGACACAGTGGGCGCATGAGTGTCACATCATCCATCAGTCTGTCACAGGCTGTCGCCCGCCTTCTCCCTGAGATGCTGTCGATCTGTAAACAAGAGAGAAACACCAGGCTTCCTGAGGCGCCATGCGTAGACAGTGAGTGCAGGGCAAGCCTCTCCCTCTATGAGACACATGGGCAGAGAGCTGATTTGACCAAAGCGGGTTTTGATCCACACGGCCGGATGTGTCTCAAGCATGAAAACAATCAACGGCCTTGTGAGGGAGTAATGTCGACTGGGAGAAACTGACAGCAGGAGTGTTTTCGCTTCGGTACGTTGAAAAGAGCAGTTTGATTGGTTTATTAGATTAAATAGGATGGATATCTCCAGATGGTTTTTAGTGCTTTACTTATTAGCCTGGGTACTTAAAGGACCAGTGTGTAGGATTTAGTGGCATCTAGTGGTGAGGTTGCAGACTGCAACCAACTGATAACCCCTCCCCTCACTCTCCCCTTTCAAGCGTGTAGGAGAACCTACGGTGGCCGCAAAACTTGCAAAAAATCCAAAAAATGCAAAAAACACAAAAGGCCCTCTCTAGAGCAAGCGTTTGGTTTGTCTGTTTTGGGCTACTGTAGAAAAATGGCGGTGCAACATGGCGGCCTCTGTGGAAGAGGACCCGCTTCCTATGTAGATATAAAGGGCTCATTCTCATTCAACGAAAATACATCAACAAATCTTATTTTCAGGTGATTATACACTAATGAAAACATACTGATGAATATTATATTCCATTTCTGCCAGTAAATCCCCATAAATCTTACACACTGGTCCTTTAAAGTTGCTAGTTATTTATTCTTTTGAATGGCATTTACAGTAAGGGCGACAATTTGTTTTTTTTCCCCCCAAGTTATTATTATTGATGTTGAAGTGATCACACTGACAAGATGGATTCTATTGATTGGCACCTATGTTGTAACGGCTACAAGATCCCTGGTGTCTATGAAGAAATTGGCTGCCGGTGGCCACATTCAAAACCAGCCCGACACCCTTTCATCACTCACCGAGCCAAGCAGCGATCAGTTATCTGCTGTACGTTGGGAGATGGGGTGGGGGGGACTTGCTCAGTTCTTTATTGCCCCTCTAATTATTTTCCTCATCACATGATTAATATTGTCACTTTGATTTTGCACTGAGTCCAGTAGATGAGAGACTCTGTGACAGAGGACACTGGTTTTACAGAGAGGGGTTGGTGATATTTGCCTTCCCCCCGTCATTTCTGGGACTTGGAGACACCTCTGTCCTCCAGGATGGGAGCTCTCTGAGCCGGGCTGCTGGAGTCTGGCCTGCCGCCTGTCTGCTGGGGACTGCTGACTGGGACAAGGCCAGGGCCACGACTCAGGCCAAGCTATTTCTGAACAGGACCGGGGAGGATACAGCTGGTGTTCCTGCTGTGACAGGGTCACTGTGCCAGTGGAGCCCCTCCAGAACCAATAAGCTCTCCCTTATCAAGACAAACGGCCATTAAGGGCAGTAATCACTTTACAACCCATAGCCAGAGCCTTGGCTGGGGACACGCAAGGACAAAAGGTTTTACTTTGGCAGGGTTAGACTGATATTCTGAGCCTTTTGTTAAAAGTAAACATTGCTCCACCAAAGCAACCTACTACTCACATGGAAAAGTTGAGGATTTCAGTGCAATCAAAATTACATCTTTGCACTTTGGTTTTAACTGTTATCCAACCTGATAATCACATTAACATGAGTATTAAAGCAGAGTCTATGAATAGCGGTGCATGTATTGGCTTTAAAAACCATAACGTTTTCAAGTCCAGGCCCAAAATATGCTCACACTGAAAATGTTTTGTTACTATAAATGGCCTATTGATTATTGGATTCTTGTAATAAAAACCAAAGCTCGCTGGAGAGGAGGCTGACCTTTAAGTGCTGGATAAAAAGAGATCACCACAGGGTGCTACAGTAGGTGACTCACCAGTAGAAACAGTCAGACTGTCTTTTCTTGGTTTTTGGAGGAGTTTTCAGCAGACTGATTTCATAATAACAATGACATGACAAGGAAGGAATATATCAGATCATATATCATCTTAATGAATAGAAATGTGTATTCAGTGTTGTCCTTTCTTTTAAACCCAAGACAAGAATGTATAGAAGCATCACTTTTATCTCTCCCAATGCTTATTCAGGCCTGGAGTTAGTATTAAATATTAGTTGTGAAAACTGAATTTGTACTTTTACGTCTACTTTTAATTGGTAGCCAGTGATCGTTCACAACTGATGCACTGAAATGATGCTTTGGCGCTGAGCTCTGGGATGTGTAGATATGATTAACAATGCAACATGTACCCTACAGGCTGAATATTTAAACAGAGTTTAAGTTCAACTGCATAATATTATGTTAACATGTTCGTATTCTATATGAATATATTACCATATATTATTTAGCTATTAAAATACTACAAGATAACATTATTGAACCAAGTGACAATCTCTTACACCTCACTTTCTAATAAATTGAACATGCATATATAAACAGAAAATCCTCAGAATGCCTGGTAACATTTTAAATTAAGTGGATTTTTTTTCTGATTAGTGATTAAAATACATTGTCGTGTTGCTTCTGGAGCCTCATAGCGCCTCCGGAGCAACACCTCATGTTGACTTCCCAGTGTTTTATGGGAAAGCATAAGACAAAAAGCTCTATTCATTCTCCTGCCTGAGTTTCTGTCTGACCTTTGAGTGCAGCTGGGCACCGTTTTTATTCATGCCACGCAGCCAAAGGAAAACCTTGTTTGCTACCTGAGGCAGCAAAAAAAAAAGAAGGCGTTATCAGCCCCTTTCCATATTCATGAAATCCTGTGTCACATGATCACTCTGCTGGCATATTTCCTCCTTTGAATTTGAAGCGTTAATATAAGACTGAGAGGTTTTTTTTTACATGATGATTTAAAAACATCCCAGATGCACAACTCAGGCATACAGCATCAGTTGTGTTAAATTACAGAGCTGAATTTACATCAGTGAATTTCTAAATAATTGAAGTTAATATATCTAATTCATTGCTGCTGCAGATTTCATTATACTGTATGTTTTTTCTCGCTTAAACAGAAAAAAATGACTATGCTCTGTGCCGAGGACACACATCTTAAAATCGTGTTTTAAAATATCAATCTCTGTACAACTTCTTCATGGGTTTTGAGGTCAGCGTGACAACATATTCAATCACTCTAATGAAAGATTGTCCTTGCAGGTGTTTGTGCGGCTTTTCTATTGACAGGCTCAGCCTTCCTCTAGGGAAATCATCTTCCCTTCATGGACAAGTTCTTGAAAGATTGTGTGTGTGTGTGTGTGTTCATGTGCAAGTGCAGGTCATGGCTTACTATGAACTTATATACACACACAGACGTGTTCCCATGGATCCCAAGACCCTCGGGGAGGGGATTTTTTTTGAAGCGTCCTTGTAGGTGACTGTTGCCCACAGGGGCTAAAGAACACAGACGGGGCATGTTAATATGTGTTGAAAGGGTCATCTTAGGTTACACAGCGTTGCCCACCATCCTCGTCGTCTCCCCACTATCCAGCCAATCACAGCCAAGGACTCAGTGATGCAGTGCCCCTCTTACTGGAGGGATTCCTAGGAACTGCCGCGTGACGATGCTGGGCTTAAACAAGCCAGAGTCTCTCCTGTTTCTTTCACACCTCCTCCTCCTCCTCCTCCTCCTCCCTCCGTTCTCTGCCCCTGAGTTTCTTTCTCCCAGCCTCGCACGAGGTGTATCTGCCGCGTGTATTTGAACGGGAGATGATCTAGCGCCATCCCACACTGCTCACACAAGACTGGCTATATAGACGGCAGACAGAGTCATCACCCAGCCCTCTTTCTCTCCTCCTCCCTCTCTCCTCCGAACCAGGCTCCACCTCTCACTTTCCCTCCTTCTCTCTCCCTCTCTCTCTCCCTCTCTTTCTCTCCCAGCCTTACACACACAACACACATACTCACTATCTCTCTCTCTCTCTCTCTCCCTCTCTCTCTCTCCGAGACTCCCTTCTCCTACTCCAGATGAGCGCGCCTCCTCATCAGGGCGAGCAGATTTGGAGCTGAAGGTGTGCTGTTGTCACCAGGTAAGAGTGCACATTTCCTCTTCGGGCTACTCCAGAAGTTATGAAGGAATGGTTTTGGTTTGCGAGTGTGTTGTTGCCGTGGAGGAGTGGATGTGTGTTGTGTTGGTGTCTAGGTGACATAATCAGGAAGGGTGGGTGCTTCGAGGGAGCCACAGGGGAAGTACACTTTGCTACAACTCCCAACCCCTCGCTGTGACACCGTTTTTTTTGGCGCCTTTCTTTCCCCCATGTGCAGCAAAAAAACCCCGCTTTTTGTGCTCGCTGTGAAACTGCTTTAGGTACGGGGTGGAGCGCAGCTGGCGATAGTAGATCAGCTGCAACATATAGAGCATGTCTCTGGTTGCGAGGGGAGACCACGGTGTTGGATGTGTGGGCGGATGGAGAGATGAGGAGAGGAGGGGAGGGGAGGGGAATGGAGACGGAAGACGAGCAGCTGCTTTCATCCCATGGAAGCTAATCCCTCCATTTGTTCACCTCTCTCCATCAGATAAAATGGGCTGGCTGTGGCTCTGGTGCCCTGTCTCTTTTTTTTTGTTTGTTTGTTTCCACTCTCCATCCTTCAATTGTGATGGGTTTATCTTGGGCAGGGAGAAAAGAGGCAAGCTATTGATTCGGAAATGAGCTGTAATGCCATCTGAAAAGGGAACAAGACATCCCTCTCTGTCTGTGACTTTTTCCTCCTGCATGCTTTTTGTTCCTGACTGTACCTTTTTTTTTTGGTGATAATGTATTATACAAACTCCCCAATCATAATGAATCCCTGCACATAGTTTTCAATCTTTTAAGCTCAGGAGTCCATACAGTGAGCAGATATGTTTGAAAGCCCACTCGAGTTCTATATGTTACCCAATATCTCTGCTATTGTTGTGATTGGTAGAGCAGGCTTATCACTTCCCGCAGGTTTGCTGATAGAGCGCCGATTGGCTACCGCACAGCGCGCATGGAATGGATGGCTCCTGGCTCTCTGCAAACATGTCAAGCATATCCGTGGTGATTGTCGCGTGGCTTCGCTGACAAATAAGGCATTGTTAAAAGACAGGCGGCCTATCACCTCTCGGCTGCTCCCGGATTACCTAATATCTCAGGAGGCAGGATCATCCAATGCAACAGGATAGGAAGAAAAAGGGAGGGGAGGAGGGAGGGAGGGAGGGTGGGTTGCTCAGGTGTAGCGGTTTAGCCTAGCGCTCGGAATACATCAGCCAGGAAGCTCCCGTGTGTCAAAACTGTTACCAGGTGACAGAGAGAGTGTGAAGCAAAGCGGCACTCAATGCTTCCCCCCCCCCCACCCAATGACCCTTCAGCTCATTTCCCAAGACAGAGCTTATGTTTACATACTCTCTGGGAGCTTCTGCAGATGCTCCATTTCATAAGCACTAACTGAATCAGACAGGCTGAGGCTGTGTCTGGACTGATGGATGCACTGTTAACTATTGGCTGCTAATGGCTTTTTGAAACACCTTAAGGGGATTTTTCATGTTCTCGGGGTCCTGAACGAGTGTAAGCGTCACCCGGGACTTTTTGTGAAGCGGTGTAATTTGAGTTCGGGTGACAATGAAGCTCAACGCGGTATTTTCTTATCTTATTTACACCAAACCAGACAGCGCGAGGGCAGATGTTGACTCCCAAGTGGCCACTCAGCAAGTCGCCGGAGGTGTCGTCATGTTTTATCAGGCTTGTTAAAGAGCTATTAACGAGAACTACAGGCCCAAAGTCCCGAGCCTGATGTCCAAGCGTCGCTAACCTTTCGTCTGGGCCAAGTTATCTTGAATGAACTTTTCAAAAAGCCAAAGGCCGTCAAGATAAAAGGGCATCTGCCAGGACTACTTTGCGTTTAGCCGAAGCCTCTTATTTACAGTATGATCAGTTTATTATAAGATGGAGGAAAATGAGGAGAAAGAAAGCAGAGGCAGAATCACAGAAAGAGCAACGTAAAGAAAACGAGGCTGGTGTTTATTTCCGCTCCGGATAGCAATACAAAAAGAAGGATATTAATAGCATCTCTCTTATGATATGACCTTGTGTGGCCATTTGGTAGTGGGTGCCTGTCCAAACACATATCCGTGACACTGACTATCATGGTGATGGATGCCTCAGGACGAGTTGTCCTACTCTTCTTGTTCTCCGTGTCCAAGTGCCTCACCATCATCATCATCATCATCATCCTTATCCTTTTATCATCATCATTCTATCATCACCATCATTGGTAGTATAGAAAAGTGCAATGAATAATAGTGTGGCGATGGATTACAGGATTATCATTCTTAAGAAGGTCAGTTGCAGTATTAAATAATGAGGTCTTTTTGGACGTGATTATTGATTGATTATTAATTGCATTCCAGTCCAGTTACCATCATGATACACTGACTGAACACAAAAGATAAGAATACAAGCCCTAACTTACTGTATCAGTTTAACGTATGCAATCCAGCTGACCTTGAAGTGAGAACGAGAGGAAAAAACAAAACAGTCAATCATAAGAGATCAAGTCATTAAAAATTTAAACTGCATGTATTCAGTTGGGAAAGAGGGAAGAAGATATTTGTCACAAAAAAAAAATAAGATTGACACAAGAGGTTCATATTAGGTTCATCTGCATCATTCCTCAAATGTTTCACACCTTTTATCATTAAATACGAATTCAAGCTGATAGACCTGCACAGTGTTTCGATTTCTCCAAATAAACATGGCCGCACGCAGTTTTCTATTAACTGTGTTTGTTGTCTTCATGGAAATGAAATATCGAACTCCGCCCGTCAGCGAGATGGTGTGACACCGCTGAGAGAGATGATCTTTTACAAGGTTGTTTTGCAAATTAACCAGCCTTCAGTGCATGTACTGTACAGTAAACATAGACTTATTATTTAATTAGCCTTAAATCTCACCTCAAGCATGCTTGTAAATCGTCTTTTCCATTCACGGACAAAGCTTCGAATGAAAGTTAAGTCAAGTTCATTTAAATCAGTTTTGTTTCTCCATATAAATTACTTTTAATTTCACGCTCAGAATGATCAATGTAAGTCAATTACACAAACTAAATTAAAGAAAGCAAAACTGATTTATCTGAATTGATTTTCAAGACAAGCATATCATTTTTATCCTGGACTTTTTCTATCACACTGCTCAGTTCTGGCTAAAATCAGTTTTCACCTCAGTTTGACATTTCATCAGCGCTTTGAATTCATCACTTCACAAATTTGTCTTTTTCGCAGAGAACACCCTAAAATCTGTCATGTGTTCAGTAAAAATGCACTAATTGGAGAGAGAGCTCCCCGTAGTTGTCATAGCTGGGCTAACTGGTATCAGCGTCATCTTAAAGGCCTAACGCTGATAGGCTAATTAGCTCGGTCTAAGTCCTGATTTGGAGCTCGGTGTTTGACAGGGTGTATAGAACTCAGGACTGCTTGATCTCCGTAGACCCACCGAGATAAGACTCAGATTACATGATCAATCCACACATGTGCTCACAAACACACACCTTCAACTGGCACACACCTTCAACAGAGACACATACATATCCTTATAAAATAACGACATTAAAGTAGGTTTTATCATTCTGCGCTTCATAAGGGCGAAACTTTAATAGTATGAGAAGGTGAAAAATCATAATTTGAGACATTTTTATAGAAATAAGCATCTGTTTGCTTAGAAAGTGTCATTAATATGAGTGCTGACAGCAACCAAGGCTAAACTTGCAAAGAAAAGGAGGGCTGTGACCATGAACTTCAATAGAAAGTCCAGGAAAAAACACTTTTTGATAACTGGGAAGCGCTGTGCAGAAACATCAAGGTAAAAATCATTTGGCACCAAAGACAGCTACTGAATTTAAAAACACACATGACCCCCTTCGATTGTCAGCTAATTCCATCAGGCAGCTTATTTGACTGTGTACATCACATGGTGTAAAGCTGCTGAATTTAACAGAGCATGAGGAAGACCTCTCCTCACAATAGAACAAGCTCAAAGGGTGTTCTCATTTGTGAGGAAGAACCGAATCATTGTTCAGTTTGCGACAAAAGCCCATTCTTCCAGCTGTATGTCACTGCATTTAAATTCATATTTATCAGCCGCGACACGGTCAAAACAATGGGCGTTAGAGTTGCAGCGAGTTGGAAAGGATCAACCAATCAAAGGAGCAGCTTGAACAATGTCTAATGAAGCCTATAAAAAAACAAGGCTACGTTGGGTACCTCTGTCAACAACAGTCTGCATAATTAAATGCACTAAGTGAATGACTTTAAGTGAATTCATGTTACAATGACTTCATTCAGGTTTGTCTTCCCAAGGAAAATCGTTTTTTTACAGGATATACATACATTTTGAGAATCCATCTCTTTATGTATATCCACCACCACCTTATAACCTGCCTAGCCTGCTGTTATAAATGTACAGTAGTCCGTACAAAGTGTATTTCAGGAGGTTTTATTTCATGGCTTTGTCATGACTGTCTGTCAGAGAGATTTTAATTTACAGAAGATATCTTGGCTGTACACATATATCGATGGTGGCGGAGGGGAGGTGTTTCATTGTGATAGGTGAGAACGAGAAAATGATTTTACGGCAAAACTTACTTCCAGTCTGAGAGCTGTAATTTTAAAATCCCCTTTAGGAGGAAATTGCTTTTGCCCTCCTACAATTTTTTAATATCCTGATTCATACTTAGCGCTGGTAAAACGCATCATCTACCCGTAGCATTTCTCCAACCGCTGCCCGAAGGTGCTTTATGGGGAAGTTATTAGAGATTAATACCATCTGGGTGTGTGGGACTGCTGAGGGACGCGAGCCTTGCCCCGTGTGCTCCATGTCTGTCCTCCTGAGCCCCCCAGCCTCCCCTCTACACAGTTGGCGAAACATCCCCTTTGCCCAACGAAAGAGCGGATTAATTATTACTGAAGAAGGGCATGTGGTATAAAAAAGAGGCCCTGGAGGATATTTTCAATGTTTCATGAATGTAATAAGGTGCCTTAAAAGAAAAAAGAAGGCCATTCTTCTCTTCCTGTGCTAACCTGAAACGCTCATGCACGTCCATCCAGCCCTAAAGACACATGGGATCCCATGATGCACCTGCATGACATGTTAGTATCAAGGCAGTGACTTTGTAGTTTTGAATATGGAGGAGGAAGTGCCACCTTATCTCCAGGGTAATGTCACTAATAACCTAATCAAGTGCTGTGTTTTGTGTAATTGTCTTTTTGGCTCATATTGTTCAGGTTTTTGTCTGAAATTATTAGATCAGAGTTGCTCCACTATGGTTTCCCTGTAGATTTAGCCACTCTGTATTGACAGTGTCAACATGGAGATGAGCCTAGAATCCAAATTACTAGTATCCATTCTTCAGTCTATCCTCCATTCTTGAGTTTATAGGAGGAAAACATCTGTCATGTTGGGTGAAATTAAATTGAATGCCCTGAAAATCTGGACCGAGTATCACAAAGGCAAATGCATCACTTTAAACAAAATAACACATTCCCAACTCAAGTACTGCACAGTCTTATGTAAGGCAGAAAAGGCTAATTGTGTTTTTACAGCTCGTACAAGCTCTTAATTCCCCAGAGCCTCCGTCGGGTGTCCTGAGAATATGTTAACATGACGAGGGGAAACAGAGCAAACTATGTCCAAGTAAGTTGCCTGTTGGCTCCGCTTCAGTTCAGTCGCTGCTTCTGGGCGCCCTTGGAGGATGCATGAGTCATAAAGCAACACAACACCCAGCAGTGTGTGCAAGATACACTGGCATGATAGGATAAAAAAAAAAAAAAAAAAAAGCAATTAAAGTCAGTGTCGTCCCCCCCCCCCCCACACCGCCCTGTCCATGACACAAATGACCTTGGTGGATTTTAAAAAGTGTCACAGTTATTTCAACATGTGTTGGAAAGCATTAATAGTCGTCACAGATATACAACTTATTACCCCTATTTCCCTGTCAACTGAGTCCGTGTTTGACTAGAGACAGCAGCATGCCCAAGTGAGTCACATTGCTGTATTGTTTTACTACCAATCAAGGTCACTGCATGCTTATTAAATTCACTGTGGATGGATTAAACAGAATAAATGCACAGGCACATAATCACCGTTACAGCCTTAATATTTTCAAGTGACTCTACTGTGAAGATGATTTCATTCTTCTCTCTAATACAACAAGGCAAGAGGGGTCATTAGCTGTTGAACCAGTGTGTCTCTGTTTCCCTGTTAGACAGGAACCCCCCTCCTACGGTGTGGCTCAGCCCTGCTGTGGGAAAGAGATTGCGAGGGAACGCCGAGCGATAAGGGAAAGGCATTCCTCCCTTTCAGCTCACCGTTTCTCATCTCCGGCCCCGACGATTCTCCATTACTTTTTAGTTGAACGGCATGTGTGCCCTACGTTGCCGACCACTGAGATTTGCCTCTGATGCAAACATCCTTGTTTGTCGCCATGGCAACCAAGTCTCCTGCCTGCTGTAGGTTGTCATGCCAGCCGCCTCCCCCATGCTCTTCCTCACCCATTAGCGCTGTACTGTAGATGACTGTACATCGTTCTACATGATCCCGTATCCTTATCTCCATAAGCCGCTCTCATTACGTTGCCTGTCCCTACTCCTTCTCGAGGTGGTCCCCTTTTTTTTAGCAGCTGCATAGCACTACACCCTCAGCTACAGGAATATTTTCACTTGAGAGAACTGCCAACCAGCGCAGCCAGAGTCAATTGCTGGAATAATGGCACAACCAGCGAAAGCCCACAGCTCAAAAGATGGAGAGATATAACAGCAAGTGGCCTCAATTTCCACTCCTCTCGTTCACTCTCCCATCCTTTCATCCTTGGAAAAAAAAACCCCAGAATATTCTGACACATTTGGGGCTCCCTTGAAGGATGATGCAAATGTGGAGGCATATAGGTCCATGCTGTTCAGAGTTCATTCTCAGAGCCAAGCTTCTTGGGGGGGCAGACAGCGGCCTTTCTTCCAAAACATGTCCACCCAGTCAGACGAAAAAACACTCATTACCACAGCGCCACGGGGCCAACCCGGCCCACTTGGGGATAATAACTAGGCATCTGCTTAAATTTGATATAATGCTGGCGTACTGGGTAGTCTGGGGTCTGCGATAGTGGCAGAAATTATTGTGCTCTCTTAAGCTGTTTGACTCCTGCACTTTGCTGCTTAAGCTGAAGCATTTGAAACAACCCTGCTCCGTTATTCACACCAGAGGGTTTAATAGTGTCTTTACAATGAAACCTCAGGGTAAACTTCACTGTATTCTGAGAGGATGATTACCCTTATTTACTTCTCTGTAGAGAACCAAGAACTAAGACTATCATGATAATGAGTGACTTTTCCCTCTCTGTTTGATAGGATGGGCTTGAGGCTTGAGGAGCCATTTTGCTGCTGGTGAAATTTCAGAGATTACATTTGCTGTTCCTTATCTCCTAAATTAACTCATTACCTTGACATCCTGCTTTCCCTCCCTGGGAACAGATTGGCCTTGAATTTATAATGAAACATGGCTGTCCCCTCACGTCCCATATGCACTGCGAGAGATTCAGTGCAAGCCTTTAACTCTGTTCTGTTCATTGCCCTGTTCTTGTCATTGATTTTGACTCCACACAGTCAGATGAATAACCTTGAGGAGGGGGGGGGCCAAAATGAGAAAGAATGGAAGATGAGAGCTTGAGCAAAAATAGAATACCTCCTATGTCTGTCCGTGACTTCTCTGAATGAAATTCTATCAAACAGGCAGTGTGATTTTTAGTTTCTTAGCGTGGCGCCAAAATCGGTAAAAAATAGTCCTGGTTCTTTACAAGAATTTTATTGATTATTGGAGTATGTGTTTGTTGTTGCTGTGTGCACCTGTAAAGTGGAAGGAGTATGTGAAGGTAATTCAGTGCGATTTGCCAAAAAAAATGTTGTCTCTTGGACATACTTGCTGCAATAGGGGCCTGGAAGTCAAGCTGTCACACAACATAGTGATCCTTTATCTGCTGTAGCATTTCAAAATAGCTTTAGAAATATAGCACAATGTACAAAACGCTTTCCATGAAGTAGACCACGGTTACTCTTTAAATTGGGTTCAATCAGACCAACTAGGCAAAACATTTCAGTCCTGTCAATCACATCCTTTCCTTGAAGCTTACACTAATTGCATATGCAAATTGCCTAAGATTATGAGTTTGTAACCGCTGTAGGGTTTGGTGATTGCGAGTTGCGATAATGATAGATTTCCTCACATTCATTTTTTAAACGTTGTTAATGAAGAGGCAAGCCACTTACAAATGTGGATTATGCATGCATTGTGCATTGCAAAACAAACTCTTGTAGGCTGCTGCCATTAACAGAAAGTATTCCAATTAAAAGTCGAATCAGTGGAGGTATTTTTCTCATGCACAAGTACCAGACTGAATATTATTCAACCTTCATACTGCCAAACCACAAAAACATCAAGATCTGTGGATTATCCAAGTAACTGGCACATTGTTTCTGGAAAAACATGTTAATGATGGGTTTTTCAAATGTTATTTTTTTGATGCTTTGAGCAGCACAAACAAATACAGTGGGGAAATGTATTTGTGTGGGACTTGGGGGATCTGACCCTTTTAAAGTCTCTATGGATCTCTGTTGCTCCTGCCACTCTTTGATATCTTAGGATTTTTTTCACTTTGGTGACCAGTGTACTTTTTTTTTTGGAGGACAAGGAGACGGATGCAGAAACCAAAGATGCTAGTGGGAAACCTTTTGGTTATTTATACTTAATGCCAGTGGGGTTGTGAGAAGATTAAAGAATTACCGAAACCACGGAAAACCAAAAACAGGGGTACAACAACAGCAGAGTTTGCAGGGGAGTGGCGACAAAGGCAGCTGAAGGAAAAAATGAGCCATGTGATCAGTGCTGAAGGTGCAGAGATCCTCTAACAAGCTCAGCAAGCTGACTTACTTTGAAAAGAGCTGACAACAACATGTTAGCACTGAGATGGCGACAAAGAGCTATGAACAAGAAAAGCAAAACATTCTGCAGGAGGCAACACAATGTCATTGGATATTTTATACTAATACCAACAATCATACCCCATTTACACTTGTATTAAAATATGATCTGTATCTGACTATGGTGTAACTCATGTTAATGCAAGGTGTAAAAGCATGCAGAAAGCATTGGGATCTGAATGCGATCGGATAACCCAAACCACATAGAGGTGTTCAGGTTCGCATTGTGATCCAATCTCAGCCAGGTGTAAATGTAGTCTGTACAGCGTGACCAACAACAAGTTGGAAGGTCACCTAAACGATGATTCCTGCTATCTTAAGTAAGCTTCACAAAAGCCACAACTAGTATCAGTAGTTAAGAAGTCTTCCCTTGCAAAAAGTGATTTAGAAATTAAATTATTTGGATGTTGTTCATGACATCCAGCCAGCAAGACTATTCGCACTGCAGTCCAGCATCAATGAAGCACTATTTTTCCACATTTGTGTCCATTTTTGTTGTACAAACATGCCGTGAAGTGTCCCTGCAGGAAGGTTACAGTGGCCTCTACTGTGTACTTATAGCCATTGATGTACTCGAAAATATGGTTATTTTATGACCTCTGTGGATCTTGCTTCTTTGAGGACGTTGTCCTTCTTTATTTTGTTCCGCTGTGTAACATAATGAGCCATTTTCTGGCAACAGCACAACACCCCTTGGCTCTTCAGAAAAGGTGCTGAACCTATTCAAAGGCAGCAGGAAGGGCAACTTCAATGTCAGAGCATCACACCAGCACACACATACATCCTCGCCGTGCTCAGCCCTGCAGCACCCCTGGACCTGCTCACAGATTATGAGAAGCTTCAATCAATAACTCCGGAGCCCATCCTTCCACTCTGGCTGACCAACCCCACTAAGAGCCCCCGTGGGGCCTGTGCACCAGACAAGTACAGACAGATATCCCTGGTACTGGCTTCAGACCTGTTACTTCCATGTGTAGTTTTATGAAGTCATAAACACAACCGCATGGCAAGATGTGAGCAAACTGAACCTGCCTTTTTTTCTTCCTATGATCAACCTGGGGACTTATTGCTATGCAGATTTGAGAGGAGTGGGTGCAGTTAGGCATCACAGCCACTAGATACTGCTGCAACCTGAAATCTGGCAGCTCCTTTGGCAAATCAGATATGATGTTTGGTGGCCACTGAGAGCCAAGGCAGTGTTGCGTAACAGACTCTTGCAACAACACCTTCATTTGTTCATATGTAAATACCCAAGAATCAGGCAGTCATAGCTCAGAGATTCAGAGATTAAAGAAAAAACAAATTCATAAGTACTTCAGCACTACGGATTTTTCTTTTTATTTTGTTTTTAATGAAAGGGGAATAAAGAGCTGGCATGCACATTATCAGCACTAACTGAATACCTCACTATTTAGTTTTTGAATAATATGTGAGCCACCGAGCGGCATAAACTGCATCACCGTTGACACATTCATTTCTGCTAAAAGACAAGACCTGTTAACATCTCTTAATTGGCCTCAGTTCCACATTGGTGCACATGGAATTCAATTTTGCTAGCACAAATTGCGTTACAATTTCAAAAAGCAAAATTGAGATACTGTACTCTGATCAGCAATCCACTCCTGACTAGTCAACTGGTAAAAAAAAATTAATTAGAAATGTTAAGAATCTTATTTGGAGAAGCTTCAAATTCCAGAAACATGTCTCAGGCTGTTGAGTTACTGTTTGGTTTAATTGCCTGCAATACATTTTGTCCTGTCAGTAGCTCAGTGTTGCTGTTTGAGCTGTTTGCTTTGTTCCAAGGAAAATATATCCTCTGCGGACAGAGAACACCCTCTTTTCTGGCATCCTTATTGCAAATCACCAGTTGCTGATTGACCCTGTATCTCTGAGGTGTGTCAGTAAATGATGTTGTCCCTCTGTGTTGTCTCTGTGTACAGTAAACACAGTTACTGACTCATGACTCCATCTCAAGCTTTGGGGTCACTACATTCTAACTGGCTCTCTGTTTACCCTCTGTCTTCCTTCTTTCTCCTGCACTCCGCTCTGTTATCTCTCCCCTTCTTGTTCTGTCCATCAGTCTTTCTCTGCATACAAATATAATTAGCTTCAGTGGGAAAACAGACATAGTTTCTCTCATTCTTTGAATTTGCAGGATTGCTCCAAACCATCATTCCCTGGAGCACAATATAATTTTCTTAATACCTCTGTTAAAATTGTTCCACAGAGACAAAATTATAGTATCTTGTGTTGACCTGTGTTAACATAACTGACAGATTTATTGAATGTGACCCAGATTCTTTAACAGACTCAGGATCATCAGGAGTTCTGCACAATTACCGAAGAGTCAGTGAATTATGTTAATACTTCTATCTGATTCTTGTGTTTCATGGGTGGCAAATCCTTAAGCCCACTTTATCTTGTAGTGCTTTTTAAAACAGGATTTGTTGTTGTTCAGAGGCTTAAAGGGGCAGCGGCTCCAGTAATCTGATACAGCCAGTGAACTAGTCTTTTAAATGTTAAATCGATATACGCTTGGTCTTGGTGGTGTGCCAGGATGGTGATCCAAATGACTCCTTCCCTGTTGATAAAAATAACCTGATACTCCTTTTGACGGGTGTCGCTGTGATTTTTTTTCCAACTTCAACCTTGTTGGAACTGCGCTTCTTTCTCACTTCCTCTTAGGTTGACCTCCACAGGCCTGGAGACGCCGACTGTCAGTCAGAGGCAGTGTGTTTGTGTAGCAAGTATGTGGTTTGTTGGGATGATGTGGGATGATGTTACCAGATATAAACAGCCTTGCAGACACTGTGTCCAAACTTTTGGCTGGTACTGTACGTGCAGACTGGTGACAAATTAAAGGAGGAAAAAAAAAAAGAATAAATGAGTGGAGAAACATAATGAATGCAAATGCTTCTATACAAGGCACAAGGGGTCACTTAATGGTTTAATGAGTATGAAAATGATGTGAATCATAAGCTGTGGGCTGACATGTTGGACAGCTCCCTCCACCACCACCAAAACACTAAATGAGGAATATCTTTTGGAAGAATGGTGTTTGTCTCTCCTGTACAGTTAGAGAGACTTAGAGAATCTATCTGTGCCAATATGCACTAAAGCTGTTCTGGCGGCTCGTGAGGGCCTGTCATCTTATTAAGACATTTTTACTTTTGATTTCCCACCTGTAGATGCCTCCATGCGACGTAAAAACAATCTGTGAAATTTGCAGTGTTTTTTTTAATATTAAAAAACATGAATAATGCAAAGAGTTGTTTCAAAAATGGATTTTAAAAATACCATTTACATTGGAATTGAAGCACTGTACTTAGGCAATTATTTTTTTACTTAGTTAGAGGGACTGGTGCCATTACCAGCAGCTCATTTGTTTTTCTAGACTACAGTGTTTACTCTACTACTTAACAGTAGAGCTGATACTCGAGTAGTTGAGTATTGGATTAGCTGATAGATAGAAGATAGAAGAATAATTAGCAAGTTATCTTTCAAGAAAAAAAGTCAAAAAATTCCCTGGTTCTAGCTAAATTGGAAGGATTTTCTGATTTTTTTCTTTTTGTTTTTTACTTATAATAAACTGAATATCTTTGGGTTTTGACCCATTGATCAGACAACAGAAGCATTTTGATGACATCACTGTGGGCTCTAGGAAATTCTGATGGGCCCTTTTCACAATTTTGTGAAATTTTATTTTATAGAGAAAAGATAATTGGCAGATGAATCAATAATGAACTTAATTGTTAGTTTCAGCCCTACACTATAGTGACCAGCATTCTCTTGCAGCAGGAAATACAACAGTTTTACCTGCGAGAGGACATAAAATATAAGTTGAAAAATCTTTGTATATGTCCTTGGAAAAAAAAAAAAAGTTGTGCTGTTTATCAAATAAGAAACAGACCTTCTGTCATGCTCACCAAGTGCAAGTCACTCTGCAGCAGAGCAGAAGCTAAATGCCTGAATAACCACAAAGGTAGGAGCAGAGTCAAATTCAGCACCACAGCCTGCGGGACAGCTCCCTTCCTCACCCGGGGCAGCAGTCAGCAGTCAAGGCCGAGCCTCATCGCAGCAGCAGACTTCTCTGAAACTTTCTCATTAACTTGTGTAATGAGTTGAGTGTATAGATGCAGCGAGTCCCAGACCCCTCTGTCCCCAGGGTGGCTCCTTCTGTCCCACCATCAGTCAGGGAGTCAGTGTGTCAGATGTTTTATTCAACACAGCTGCGTGTATTTTTGGCACCTGGCTGCTTCATCAGAAAGGGAGGAGGAGGAGAGTGAGTGTGTTGTGGGTCTCCAGAATGGGGTCATGATTGCTTCATGTTTCCAAACCTGCCGGACCACTCGCAGGCTAACATCAAACAACCAGAACACCTGTTTCCAGACAGCGTTCCTCGTTCAGCCTCTGCTCAGATGAAAGGAGCATAAAGTTTTAGACCAGGTTGAAATTGCACCAAGATCAAAGGCACAGTGTTGTTTAAATGGTGGAACAGAATGGTTTTCAATTGATGAATGGTTTGAGGTCTGTGTGTGGTACTAGGTTTATTTCCAAGTAATACGTCTTGGCTTGTGGTTCTGGGGACATCCAAAGCACATCATAAGCAGATGTGAGAGCGTGATCTGTGTCACGAATGACACAAGATGTCTACAGTGTGTAGAAAACACTTGATGACAGGATATTACGTACACTGACTTAAATTTCCTCTAGATGGATGATGTCTCAGCTTTTAGTGACCATTTTTTCAGTGTTAGTGTCAATTTTTTTTTTATTGAGCTAATAAATTGTACTCATCTCAGTTCAGATATTGAGTTCTTTGTCTGAGAAACCCGTTTTGGTCTTTTGTCATGAGCAGATCCTAAGAATGGGTATCAGGGCTGATTTGGGGCATATTTAAATCAGTGTCGGCTAAAATAAACCCAATCAAATCTTGATCCTTTACTGTGTTTTTTCCACCTCAGCCTGCTTATGTTGCAACACTGCTCTCCTTTATGACAGTGTTAGCATTTCACTGCATATATGAGTCAAAATTATACTGTTTATAATGTCAGAAACCTTTTTAGGCTCTAATCACTGATGCATCTCTGTTTCTTGCATCATAAATACATATTAGACTACCACAAGATCAAAAAGATGCAAAGGTCCCATGTATTTCAACTTCTATAACTGTCTGTGTAGTAATATCTTTGGGAAACAGAATGCTGTCCATTGAATATACTGTAATACTTCCCTTAAATACAGTTCAATAATCTTTTAGCTCAGGGATGACTTAAGTGCAACACACACTGAAGGTGTCATATCATTTGACAAGAATCAATTGACGCCTGAAGCACACACCGGATGCACCACACAGACGTAATCAAGTGGTATGTGCTGATCCTGGAGTTACTATGATAAAACTGATGCTTTTCTGGAGAGCGGGGGAAATGAGACGGTAATAAGTGAATATCTTCTCAACTCAGAAGTTAACACACATGAAGACCCTGCGGTTTTGCAGGTTTATGGTAGAGAACAATGGATGCAAGTGTTTTGATATGTGTCATACGCCTCTGGTGTGTGTGTTCTTTATAAAAACTGTCCATGCATATTCTACTGCATATGGTATTTCTAGATATAACGTGCTCAAATGTTTTTTAACTGGCGAAGCAGGCCAGTCTCAAAGCCCCATGGCCCAGTGTTGAATTCTAAGGCCACAGAAATGTCAAAATTTCCATGTTGTCACACACACAGAAAGACAGACACTGGCTGAATTTGAGGGCCATGTGTTTGAAGTGTGTCCCTCCAGAGAAATATGGCCGTCGCACTAAGTTTCATTGTGTTTTTCACTGTGAAGATATCAGCAGAGTGACGTGAAGTCACCAAGGATAATATACTGGATTACCACACCCCAGGTGGATATCTCCAGCCTTACTAAAAACACAAAATGAAAGGATTGCTAAATTTGACAACAAACAAAACAAACACTTGAATACTTGAATGTGTGTGTGTGTGTGCGCATAAAAGTATATGTTCATCCTGCATATAGATATGATTAGCATTCATATGCCTCCCCATGCAAAACCATATCTAAACCATTACTAAGGTACTGCTCATAGAGGGTATTAAGAGGCCGGTTCATGTAGATGAATATGACTCGCTGTAACCACAAAGGATGAATTACACCTTTCAATAAAACGACACCCTGCTGTTTGAAAATTAATTAAATTTCTAAAACAGAATGCAATGAAGAGACCGAATAGAGCTGCTCAAAGAAATGCTCTTTGTTCCCTTAAATTTAATTGTGGTTGAGTGATTCTACAACAGGCCCACAGATTAAACTCATAAAATCCCCCCAAAAAAACACAAGATCAAGAGCTTTTGTCGAAACAATGATGAGTTCTTTTGAGAGTGTTAGAGGATTTGGAAATTGAGCAAAGACAACACACCATGAAATGCCATTGCATCAGGCAAGCAACGGCCAAAACATAAAATGTCCTGTCCTCCTTAAATTCACCGTAAAATGATCCCCCCCTCCCTTATAGTCTCCACCGAGGTTTGCAGCCATGGTTCCGCAAATATTCATTAGGCATAAATACAAAATCAGAGTGATTCACTGGCATCAGACACCTTATGCCCCATCAATTTGAATGCATGGCATATTCTTAATTCATTCAGTTGCAGTAATGGGATTGCACCACTGTTGTAGTGGCAACCTTCAATAACTGCAACTGCAATAATGGACTGGACCCCTTTTATCCTCGGCATGCCTTCCACCTACATCAATGGTAATGATTTCTCCTTCATCAAAGTGTGGAAATACTGTATCTGGGCTGTGCAGTTTCCACTTTACATTCATTAAGTCTGCCTTTAACAACCGAAGATCTTCTTTGTATTCCTGTCTAGCATATTTCTGAGTATTAGGAAGGGTGAGCTGTGTGAGATGCATCCAAATAGAGCTGAAGATGATGCAAGGTTGTATTTTGAGTTGAATCTTTGTTGCACAATTCAATTAGTACATAAAAGGAAAAATCTGCCCTGACATACTTTTCAGAAACCATTTTCTAAATGATCAGGACTTATTTTTATAACTAAATAGTTTTGGTATATTTACATGCTTCTCCTCAACCTGCTTTGCCTTAGTTCCCTCTACCGTTCCCTCTCATTGGCAGCATGTTAAACCTCCCTCTAAGCGAAGTTAATCCCTTTGGTCCACCAGGTTTCATTTTGCCTCGAGGAGTCCATCTCAGCACAACCTTTGGGATGCACTCTGCACACACACGTGGCCCAGTCCTTGCAGTCATGTGCTTCCCAGTTCACAATTTTTGTCTGCATTAATGTTCCTGGAAGGTTTTTTTTAAAGGTCTTCCTAAGGTTTTCAAGTAACACCCCATTACCCAGCAAAGTGATCCTAATGGATGTAGATCATTCCAGTTTGGATATATTGTTCCCAGAACATTCATGAAACATTACATGGTCTGTGAACCTATCAAGAATGTTCCTCAAGATTTCACTTAGTTATTCTCAGAATCACAAGGGACCACTGAACTACTTTTTTGCACTGCACTTAATTTAAGTAGGGCTAAATAATTATGAATAAAACCCAACATTATAAAGTAAAGCCGGAACAATATATTGGAAGGCCGATATATGGGCAGGTTTATCGGTATCAGCTGATACAGTAAGTAACAAAAAATTCCCTTATATTATTTTAAAAATAAAATTTAAATGTTTAAAATGTTTGTTCATGTTATATGTTTCTGTTTTTTTTTAAAAAGAAAAAAATGGACAATATATCAATATTTTTAAACACCCAAATATCAATATTGGTATCTGTATCCAGTATTTTACTTTAATAAAAAGTAAAATTAATAGAATTACTGTTAATCCAACTAAAAAGTTGGACTGGTCTTTTCATCCGTCATACTGTATCAGTTTCTCTTTATAGTCATGTATCTGTGACTATCTGTTTATCTTCTCTGTATCATTTTGGGTGTTTTCAACTGTTACCACAACCACCTTTTTAAACTTTCATTCAGTTATCTGTTATTCACCTTTTTGGTGATCATAAACATGATTGCTAACCTATTACAGGCATCAGTGCTTTCGTAATCCCTCAGGAATTCTCCATAAATGATAGGAGTGTGGACCAGATGTACAGTAGGTATCAGGAAAAAGGACAAATTTGGCAGGTTGTTGACAGACTCACTGAAGTGGGACAGCAGTTCATGAGTGAGGGAATGATTTTTGTTGTGTTCCTCCTCACTGCCTGGAGGAAGGACCACAGTATTGTGAATTTGGGCCCAAAGATGGTGCTTAACACTAAAGCATACTGGTACCCCATGGAAAATGTGCCGGTGATATCCATACGCAACAACCCAAACCCAAAATGTAGGGTAAAAGGGCCAGCAATGACTTCTTAAACATAAAATCAAGAATCTTATATGAAAATCTTGAATAAAAGTCTCATAATACAATCAAATATCAATATCTTAATGGGTCCGATAATGACTGCATAGAGATAAATTTGATTTGTTAGCTTGTCAGCACCATTACGCCTCAGTTGTCAGAGAAATGGAGGTGCTGCCAAAAGGGGGGGGGGGGGCAAGGGGAAGGAACGGAAGACGGAGTGTTCATGAGCAGCCAGTGATGAATTACATGGCGGAGAGTTTGATTAGCTTTTTATCTGCTCACGGGACTCTCGGGGATGAACGGAGATTGATGGGCTGCAGAGAGCTGACACGGTGTTGTTTATTTGGACGCTGCATACTTGGCTGGAGTGCAGCGTGCCACAGAAAGATGAGCAGTAAAGGCTGCCCTCTCGACACGCGTTTAACAGCCTTCTCCCTTTACTAGACTATTATGAGTAATTTTAAGCAAGCTGTAACACCATTAAATGCCAATGTAACGGGCACTTTTTTTCCTCAGTCAGTGGGAATCGCCTTATACTCTACATATGTGCCCTTAGCTAATTCCAGTTTGCTGACCCGGAGAGGGCATGGCAGCATCTTAGTGATGTAGATCCATGATGTTATAATCCCCGAATCGATACAGGAGAACAATATCGATCTTCCGCATTTAGTACCACCACGTACAAGTGTTATCTTTGCTGCCATGAAGGGAAGCACTCAAACTATACCATAGATTTTCTTTAAGGTTCAAAGTCACCTTGAGGAATACTGTAACATATAGTTAATGTGTAACGAGATAACTGAAAGCAGGTTATGCAGTTGTATACTGCACACTATGCTATAGGGAGAATGAACACCTAAAGTTTATTTACCGTGTTCCAGAAATAACTCTGAGATAATCACACATGAATAACAGGAAAGAGAATCTTGGCTAAGAAATCCCTTTGGAATTGAAAACTCGCTGTACATTAATAATTAATAAGTCTTTATATTATTCTGATAGAAGTCTTGAAGTCCTCTAGAACCTTAATCTTAAACACACAGTGAAAGTTAAAGGATAGATATAAATGACTTGGTTGAAGTACATGAATGGCTTATAATCTACCTTTTTTAAAACATACATGGCTCACACATAGACATTTCCAGGTGAAGTCGTTCAAAAAAGTAAATGAAACATGAGAAAACATACTTAAATTTGTATTTCTAAGATTATACAACTAATATGTTAAAGTTTTAGATATTCACTTATCTTTAAATGGCTCTCAGAAACCACCAGGAAGCACATTAAAACTATTTTGATTGGTTTGAATGTTTTACCACCGTTTTGATTTCTTAAAAGAAGCCTTTTTGTGCATTTTAGGATTTCTTAGAAAAGCCAATTCATTTAGAAACTTGCCCAAAAACCTCATATTATTGTGTGGTAGATAAGTATGTCCCCATAGAGGAAAATCCTGAGGGATAACAACACTTTTCAAAAGATTCATTATACATCTTCTTGTACACATTTCTCTACCAAGAACATCTGTTGAAAGTAAGAGAGAACTATATATTTTTCCTTTTTTTTCCCTCCTCCATGTCTGTGCAGTGAATTTGAATAAATTCTGAGTGGACTGTGGAAGCAGGAGAGTGCTGTGTTTGCTGGCTCCTGCTGTAGGCCATGACCAAATATTTGTGCATTTGTCTCCCTGTTTGTGTGACTCTAAAGAGCTGAAATCACAAAAGAGAAACGAAACAGTGTGGTTGTGAATTTTAGCAGTATGGCATGGAAGCACACTCCACCTTTTGTGTGTGTGCAGTCTGTCAACATCCATTTCCTTCACTTAGAGCTAATACCCGGTATTGAACAACAAGCAGACGTGCTCCAAACAGAAGCCAGAGCTAAATAACCATGCCTAATATAGCCTAGTATTTTCCAAAATGGGAATCAGTGCATCCAGAGTGTCTGAAACTGTTGGACTAATCGGCCTTGATGAAAGTCAATGTGCAGACCTCATCTCTCCTCATAGATTTATGGGATGCAAAAACCAAAGGGCTCATATGCTGGTTAAAGTGGATATGGATTGATACTATTTACAAAGCCTAATGCACAGACACACATGAGGAGAGGATATTAACCTTTTAAGAACGAACAGACATTTTAAATCAAGTTTACACTGGATTTAAATAGACTAGGATGCATCTTGCAGGATGAGCCTGATCTTATGATTGTGTTTACTTCATATACATAAATATGTTAACGTACATCTGTCCTATTTAACTCTTTAAACGTTCTGCTCTGTTTTGAAAAGTAGACTTGAACATTAGGACTTCTGACACCTGATGTGCTGACCGGAATTGTGGTTTCAAGTAAATCTCCATCCAAAAAATTAAATTTTTGATGATTGCAATAAGGCTTCTAATACTGCACAAGTGTTTAGCAACAACAGCAACAGCAGTATCCTCCCCAGAATCTGCTGCCTATGGGTGTGATTAAGCAAAGCTCTAAACTGGCATTTATTGAAGCACTGGACTTGAATGCCCACATTGCTGTTGGTTTATGGTCAAACTGGTCATGTTTATCATGCCCTATTGTGCTTTTCACTCATGCTGACAAAGCCTGTAGCTCCATCACAGTTGAGTTTTCAGCCCTGTTTGAGTCGTGAGCTTGCCTGCCTGAGAGATGATCAAACTAGTAATCATGCCAATTGAAAAAACCTGCTTCTGGATTGGATAAAAGATTGGGTTTCTGGGTGTGTATGACTTGTTCAAAAACACCACAAATGCAATACTGCTGAATATGAACTGAAACCAAGCGGCAACTACCACAGCTTGAGGCTGTAGCCAATGTTGGAAATACTTTGAAGTGCAATGCCATAGACAGCCACTAGATACAGGCGCCAATTAAGTCAGTTTCTCTCTAGAAATACCAAGTCAATAAGTTTCAACAGGTCATTATTGTGTCAATGTCTAAATCTGGCCCTCTAATAAGTGTGCTGGTTGTCATTTTGGAAATTATGGCTCCGTTAATAAGATTTGAAGATGTATAGTAGCTTTGATGTCTTCTATGTGGGCGTTGATTGACAGCGGTGATTGACAGTTCACTCACCTGCTGCTCTCCCTGACTCTGGTTCTCACACTGAGTCAGAATAATGTCACAATATTTTGTAGGTTTAATATAACTTGATTATGAAACCTGCCCTGTTAGTACAATCTAGCTAATGTAGCTAACGTTAGCCCAAGTGTGCACCGCTCAGTGTTCCTAGTAAGCTAGTGTCTACTTGGTAGTAGTGGAGCATGTACCATAAGTTACAACTCTGAAGGCTGTGGGTCTGTTTTACTGACTGAATTTCCAGCTATTTTGCTTTTTTCTCCTTCAGAAGATGCCTTCCATCGTGCATTCAGACTAGTGTAGTGCAGTTGACAATACTTACCATCTTAGTCTCCAGACAACAGGTTTGTTTAGCAAGCTGAAATTAATGGCTAACATCAAATCTTCTGGAAAATATGTACAGACAGGCAGCCTGTCCGTAACTGTATAAAGTCTTCCTTAATATCTCATTCATATCATCACTCATCACAGCCTTGTATTTATATGCAAATTAGGTTTTAGTTAAGTGTCAGTCTTAAATAATCCTGCAGTTTTTCATCTGCTCTTCATCACATCTGTACCAGCGTAGAGCTTTTGATGCTTCTGCTGTTCGTGATCAAGGGAGGATGGAAAAGAATCTGAAGCTTTTTACTTTTAAAATTACCTCTTTTTCATCATGTTAAAAGCTTCCCAAAACTTTCTAAAACAAAATCTTTCATCATTTGAGTTGGATTGCGTTGAAATGCTACATCTCAATTTTCAGTACCGAGCTGATTTGTCTGAATGTGAGACCAAATTAACGGGAGAAAATCCTTAGACAAGAAAGCTTCTGTTTTCACAGAAAAGATAAAAACATGATTCTTGTAGTTTTCAAGTCTGTTTGATGAGTGTTCTACCAATCTTAATGAGCACCAAAGAGAGCCGTGTTTTCCTCTTTGTAACCCACTTTCAGTTTTCCTGAGGTACTATGATGGAATACCAGAAAATGTGTTAACTTTTAGGTTGGAAAAAGAAGGTTAATGTGGAATGTGAGCCCACCCTCAAAGTCCTAAGTGGTGGGATTTGATGTTGAACACAACCCATTTTCAAATCTAATCCACAAAAACTGCTTTTATGATTTGTTTACTAGGCTACAACCGGACACTTTGACACATATATAATAACATAATATAATATTCATCAGACAGCATGCTGTTGACAAACTCTTGGATAACCACACTATTAATAATTGAAAAGGGCACAAGCGTCAATGCAAACATAAGGGCAAAGATGGATGCATTGTCAAGTAATTGGTCCACTGACTGTAGGACTGTTAAAAAAATGAGGAATGTTTTTGTTTCTTTTATTAAAACAAGGTAAAGAAAGACAGATTTATCATGGAAGACTATACTCTTTTAGCCTTTGATCAGATTTCCAAGGATGAAGGAACTCTGACACAGTTCCTTTGATAAAATAAATTCAAAGGAGGCTGTTTGGTTCTTCCCGTGTGCAAAGAGTGGTCAAACGCTAAAGCGGTCGGGCAATCCTTATGACGGCCGTCCAGATCTGTCAGCATCTATAAAGCTTCCTGTTTTCTCTAACGTCCGTTCGACTCCTTGGGGGGAAGGAGGAGGTTTGGCAAAGAGGGCGGAGATGCCAGAGATCTGAGGTGTTTCCAGTTCACCACAGGCAAGAGCTTCCTCCACCCAGCCCCCCTGCCCTTCTTTTGGCTCCAAAACGAGCAGTAAAAGGTCAAAGCATCCTCCGTTGCCTGCCTCGTTATTTGCCCTTTCTGCTCGCCAAGATCCCCCACTGACCTCCAGTGAGATACCCTCCCTCTCTGCTGAACTTGGTGTGACTCCTGCAAATGAGATTTAAACTGTGGTTACGTTTTTAAACCAACTATGAACACCCACGCTCAAATTTTTATCTATATGTATGTGTATATATATATATATATTTCAAGCAGCCATTACGTCCCTCTAGCTACTAAGCTTCTACTGCTGGACCAAAGCAAATAGACGAATTACCTCTGATGTACTCTGACTGTGTGCTGTTTTCATTAGCCATGTCACCCTGCTCCCTTTATCCTCTATCTCTTCCATTTGCTTGTATTGCTTTTTTTTTTCCAGGATATAATATTTATACAGGGACCTTAACAATGAACATGGAACATTTTTGTCCTTTTCTATTCCCCTTCACTGTGTGTGTATGGGAAGGAATACAAATAGAAGCAGGTGAGTTAGATTTTGAAGCTTTGACACAACAGAGATCAAAAGATCTTACAACTTAACAATTCAAATTTATCCATATGTCGCTACATTCGATGTATATACTGTACTGATGTTTTTAAGTATCCAAAGCTATGTCCCAAAAGCTGCGATAAGGTCACATTCTCATAAGAAATCAGTATGAGATAGCTGTGATTGATGATATACTGTGTATATGCATCTTATCATGTCAGTGGGTTGTTTCCCTCAGGCGTTTTCAGGAAGATTGTGACCCTGGAATTAACTTTCATCTTCATAAACAACTTATTTATCAGCATGTATAAACACATTTTCTTGAATGAATCCTACAGTACACTAGAAGGACATTATCTAGTACCATACATAATTGATCTACCAGCATTCATAGCACAATATGTGTTGAATGATGATGAAGATACTGTAGCCCCACCTGCTGTACAGGAGCATACAATGTCCAAGCCATGGTTAAGACACATAACCAGTAGAGAGGGAACACTTCATGGCTTATTATTTTTGCGCTTTTAGGCTTCTTTTTTTTTCTGCCACATAATTATGCATGCAACTGGCACACGGCGAGTTATTTATACTGCGGAGTGTGTTGCCCAACTGCCACGAATCTTCTCATTGGTGCAACTTTGCTTTTCTAGGTCAGACAGTGGATCACATGCGTACACATACAGACAAATATTCTCTTTTCTCTCTCACACACAGCCAAATGCCTCCACCGGGGGAAGGTGATGTGCATTATTCGCCTGGTTGCTCCTCTTCCTCCCCAATCTAAATATAAACATGACTCACAGCAAGTGGCGGCGCTTGCACTGACTCAAGATGGCGGCATACCTTCAGTGGTTCTTTAGTAAATCTGACAGGTCCTCTTCCCTCCATCAATACTTCTGTTTGCCTTCCTTTTTTGTCAATTTCAAATTACTTATTCATCCTACATGCAGAGAAAAACACTCGAGCTTTACAGTATGTGCCTGCCTGTCATTGAAAGACTGATAATTGCTCTTGCTTGGGAATAGTCTATAGGTAATAAACGTGGCTCTGCCAGCTGTTGTATGCTGCTCAGCGGCCCCTGGGGGTGGCGATCAGGTAGGTGCTCATCTGGCGGCTGCAGAGAGGGGATGAGACTTGGCTCTGCCCCATCGCCTCTGTCTCTCTCTCTCTCTCTCTCTCTCTCTCTCTCTCTCTCTCTCTCTCTCTCTCTCTCGCTCCTTGCTTGGTCTCCTGGGTGTCTTGAACTCAGGTGTGTTTTTGTCCTTGGACAGAAGTTGGTACAAAGGTAGTTGAGAAGAAATATATCAATACATCATTTGGATTCAATCAATATCAGTCAATTAGTTTTTTCAGCATCATCCAGATGTTTTGATGCAATATAGCGGAATACAGTAGATGATAAAGATGATAAAGTGGATGCAATTAGCAATTATTCTGACCCATATTGCGAATTTGATTTAAATGATTATTTTCTCTAAGTTAATCTCCAGGCCTGCATTACCTGGTATTCATATTATTTACCCTTTAAACTGTATATATTTTCATAATCACAAACTTATCTCTACACATATAAAAATCACATAAAGCTAGAACAGTCTGGTAAGTTCAGAAAATTACATCACGTCACTGTAATGCAGCCTTTTAAAACCAGGATATATCATGATATTATGATACCCGAAATCTAAGACGATATCTCATGTCACGATATGGATATAATATTGATATATTGTCCAGCCCTACATAAAATTATGCAGTTGTTTATTACTACAAGTACCAATTTAGCTCCTATGTAGATGGATTAATAAGCATAATCATGGCAGTCAAAAATGTATTGAAAAAAATATGACAAATACATATATACTCTCTTATGGTATTAATGTAAAGGCATACTGCTAACAATGTTTTTATACCTGACTGATGACCCCCGACCCTCATGCAGGTCAAGAGACACTTTTAAAACAACAAAATGTTTCTTGAGGAGACCGTCTTTTCCTGACCATTAATACTGACGCCAGCATTTAAAGTGCATATTAACCAGACATCAGTGATTTCCATTTTGTTAGTAGTCAGTCAGTGGAATTAACATTAATTAGCTGCAGCTGTGCTGGCTACAGCTGTCGTTATGGCAAAGTTGACGGTTGCAGACTAAACTTTCATTAGAAGTTTTTCCAGCTTGTTAAAACATGGTTAATAATTGAAGCTATAATTAAAGTTATGGCTCTTGCAGTGTCAGACCTCTGCCCTCTCCCATGATGCCCTCTGTCTGATGTATAAAAATCATCAATTTTACAAGAGAATAAGTTGCGCAGTCTATTTCTTAAAGCACCTTATATTTACACAAAGTACATTATGAGTAGTAGGATACTCTTTGCCATAAAAATATGTTCTTTTTACTGTCACCATATGGAAATCATGTTAATAGACACATGGCTTTGTTTCCAGTACTGACTGGTGTGACTGCAGCCCATGCAAGCCACCCTGTTTGAGCTTATTTCAGTCTAACCTGTTGGTCTGACTGCCAGCTTTGTCACCGTATCGATCATCTCAACTCCACCAACTATGCCTCATTGGTCATTGTTTCAACCTTGGAGGTTTTTTTTTTTCCCCCCCTAGCTCCTTTATCACCACTATCAATCACACTTCAATGCAACCAATTCCTCCCCTCTACTGTACAAAAGCATAAAGGAGAAGTAGTTTTTGATAACTCCTATTCTATCTTGTGCATCTGTATTTCTCTCTTTTACTTCTGGCTAAAGTCTGTCAGATTATTATCAATCCTGATACCATTGTTAGGATTTCCCTGAATGCAACTGAAAAAAACGACTTATTGTCGGTGTCATTGTATTATGGTGACTGTGGGTGAGGTCTGGTTGTTTCCAATGCAGGCAGACTGGACACTAAAGGTTTTGTTCCTTCAGGGGCCTGGCTTTCAAAGTGCTCTCTGTCACTTTACATTTCCAGCCTTTTATTAACATTGCATGCTGCAGAGCAAGGGACACGAGGGAACATTAGCTGCTACTTAAAGCAGACAGCCCTCTGGCTTCAGTTGGGTTCAAAGTGTTGACCACCAACTTGAAAACCTGGAAAAGTTTTGTTTGTTTCATTACAACGAGATTGCCATGTACAATACTTCTGAATTAAATCTCTTGTTTATTACATCTACATGGATTTAGTCCACCGTTTTTCATTTCTTGTCCTTGTCTTATGTTTATTTGCCTGGTCCTGGCCTTGACTTTGCCTTGACTAGTTGAAAGAAAAGCATATTGATCCTTATTGATCCTCAAACCTCTCAATTATTTTTAAATTTGGCTAGATAAGCATGGTCTTTTTTGTCCTTTGGAAGGACTAGATTTACTCTGGTCTTGGTTGTGACGTGGTACAAGATGCACAGACTTCTTTTCTAAGGCCAATTTTGTGCTTGGTGAATCTTGCCCTTTGATTTCTTAGCATTCAATCAATGAGTCGTGGGTCAAACTGTTGACGTGAACTGTGTCTCAATCCATTTAAAGTGCAGCCACTGTAAAGCAGAAGAATATACAAAGGTGATACCGCAATGTACCAGTACATCTTCGAGAACAGCCATTAGTCAGGCATGTCTACATCAGTGAGTAACAGTTGAAGAGATGTACAAAATAACACCTAAACCAGATGGCGTCTGAGTGTGAGTACATGTAACCGCAGCTATTATTTAGGCCTAACAAGATCGAGAGACTTTTCTATGGCATATACATCACGTTGACGTGCATAGACTGATATACTCTACGCTCTGTGGTTTGTGGTGTCCCGCAAGCTTTCCAGAACAAACTGATGAATATGAATTTGTTTCGGGTACATACCGCGCTTTCACAGTCTCACCCCCTAACAGTCCCCTCCTCACGTCGTCTCCCTCCACCTTCTCACTGGTGTAGAAGTGCAATCTTCACATGCAAATATCCTGGGAGGTGGGTGGGCAGTTTATGTGGCCAACTTGGGAACATAAATTACATTTGCATGTGATTTGAGGGGAACAGGAGCTCAGTGGGAGCTGTTATGCAGGAATAATAAGTTAGAAGAGGGGCTTGATTGCACTCCTCTCTTTACTCTTCAAAATACTTAAACTCAGTGCTCCTGAGGACAAACAATGAGTTTATTCTTATATTGTCCTGTGATTTGGACTTAAAGGCCCAATATCTAGCTGTTCCACATTAAAATGTCTAAAAACAACAAGACCTATGTTATATATTTTGTTGAGTTGTATAATTAAATTATCCCAGAGAAATCTCTAATTTTAATCAAGGTAACGGTCTGTTTTATTTGGTTGCCTGTCAGTGGCGTCATATCCTCTTTGTGCATGTGTCTGCATTGTGGTTGTCTGTCAGAAGCTGTCATAAATTGACTTTTTATCCAGTTGTAAGCCAAATTTTTACAATACACTTTTTAGATCTTGCTCATTGATATCTTTTAACCGGATGAAGGATTTTAGTCATTGGATGTCTGGATTTTAAGTTTTTAGAGAAACAAGCCGAGCAAACGTTAGTGGCAGCTCAGCTTGTAGCCCATACGGACGTCCTGCATCCACTGAACAGTGTCTGAGAAACACTGATTTTTAATGTGAAACTACTTTATTCAGTGTTTTTACTGGTTTTAATCACCAGCTCCATTTGTTTTGGAGAAGAGGAGACCTCTGGATAATTCAGCTCTCCCGGTAAAAACCTCCTGAGCGATGAACACTGAACCTGGGAGAAGCTGACTGCAATGACAGCAATGGTGGTTGTTTAACAATGAAGGCAACAACTCCCATGATCCCACACTACATCGCGACATCATCAAACTCCGTCTTTTGTCATTGTTTTGACTGAGAGACCCCCAGCAGCAGAAAATTACATATTGTGCGTTTAAATAGTCACTCATGAACCATGAAGATGAACTACTGATGTGATTTATTTGTTCACTTATCACATGTTTACAGTCACATAGCTAAAAATAATACAGTCTAATACAAACCTGCAATAAATCCCATCTTCTTCAAGCTTTTGTTGAAACTTTAAGAGCTTTGAATTCAACTTGATGGTCATTTTAGAGGCTGATGTTTATGGTGCTATTGACTTGAACTGTGTTGAGAGGTGTTTCTAATATTTAGTCTACCTTCATTTATATATAGATTGAACATTATAACTTTCATGAAGGGAGGATGTTTTACAGGGCTGTTGTATTAAATTGCATTAGTTTTAGCCTAGTGAACCTACAGATGACAAACTGGTAACTGAGTTTAAACTGTGTCGGTTATACAGTCTAATTTTTGTAAGCAGTGCTTTATAGTGTATTTTATAATTCTTTTCTTAAATGCCTAAAAAATATCTATTTGATATATTCAGAACATATCAGAAATCTGTTTAATGCCTTATTTGAGGCAGCTTCTTTGTTCATGAAGCGCATTGAAGTAAATCCTGGGTTAAGCAGATATTACCTACTGATTTCTTAAATGAAATCTATGTCACTCATGCATTGACGCAGATCAAAAGCTGTTGCTGAATCGCCCAATATTATCATTTTCCCAGGGAGACTTTGTTTGAGGAGCATTTTTATGCTTTGACCCAGTTGACATGTTTCTTCTACAATCAATACTACCACGTTTACTGACAGCTCAGTTATAAAATCCTGCAAGCTCTGTCACATACAGTACATACACACACACACACATGCCACAGCAAGAAGCAGCACTTCTGTCCAGCACAGACTGGTTCACATGACGCAACAGACCACCTTATATAACACACATCTCTGCTGGAAATGTAGCAGAAAACCACATGAGCCAATCATAGGAGCGTCTCCGCCCACTCCCTGAGAGCTCATCACCTTTTTTTTTAAAATAACAATTGTGTATATGCATATGCAGAAAGCATAATCAGAAAAGTAATTTAACCTACCAAACAATGGCTGGCTGCGTTTTCATTAGGCACTAATTAGTAATCAATATATGACTTTCCTAGAGAGGGGTCTGTTATAGCGTTGGTAATTGCTTCTTACAAAATACTGAAATGCAAATGGATTAGGATCAGTTCTGAAGTTGTGGGCTGAGACTGAGCATGGCAAGAATGGAAGCTTTTGTTTACCAAGCATTGATAATGAATGTAGTGTGGCTCTGGGAAATTACAGTCCTCATTTTGGCATTTCCTATGGACATTAAGTTCCTATTAAAAGGGGAAATTGAGCATCCTGAAATGAAAGGGTTGACTGACATTGATTATATGCACGATATAATGCCAAAGCTGAACCAATTTAATATCCCACTTTCCAAATTAGTATCCATATATACTAATCATGATGATCAAAATTGAACATACTTTTTTGCATACTGATCACATAAGAAAGGTCTGTTAATGTTACGTATATCTGCTCTCATAGTGTTTATCTCGGCCAAATACACAGCTGTTGATTAATGCCCGTCACATGTCGGCTCTATTAAACACTACACTTAATTCTTATCTAAAGCAGAGTCGACTGCTTTGCATTTTCTTGTACTTTATGGAACAGTGCCAGAACTCAGCAGGGACACTAATCTGCACAGTCGCTTAGTTACTTTCTTAATAGATTATATCATATGAAAGGCCAGATACAAAAGGGGGACAGAGGCTGGGATTATACTGCTGCCGCTGCTCTCAACAACTAAGATCAGGAGACAAAGAGGACATTGACAGAAGAGTGTAAGAGATGAGGAAAACAAACAGTTACAAGTGAATAAATAAGCTACTCAAACATGACAAGGACAGTAAATAATGGTTGTTGCAGTCATCACTGATTAGCCCTTCAACATTATGGCAAATTCGCTTGTCGTTTCTGTCTAAGCAACAGCAAGTAGGCAGATCAATATACATTTAAGTAATCTAAGTTTGAAGGTTAACTTTCTAGATGTATGAATGTTCAACCACATCTCATGAGTGATCAAAATATCTTTTATCCTTGTGCGTTCAATACAAAGATGTCTTGGGACTTGCAGAACAGCTTGAGCTAGCCTAGCTGCTTGGTGAATTCAACTCTAAACAACTCTTACACTTAAACTTCAACTTATGATTGTGTATTTAACATATAGAAATACAAAATGACACACTGCATTTACAAGCAGTTAGCTTAAAGGAGACATATCATGCTTTTTTCTGATTTTCTGTTATTTATGTACTTTTATGATGTCAGATGTCTATGTTAAACATGGTCAAAGTACCAAAACCTGAGATTAACGTATGTAGAAATGCTCCCTGCAAGTCAAAAGCCAGGGCTTCAATCTGCCCTGAAGGCTTTGTTTACACAGTTTTTTTTTACCTTGCTGATGAGCTGATATCGGCTCGTTGTGCATGCCCATAAATGTCTGTCCGTTCCATAGCCTTTGTTGCTCCTAGTACTATACAGTAGTTTGTTTCATAGTTTGATGATGTAGCCTCAGTAGCTGGTGGATATATGCTGAGGGGGCAGCTTCTGACAGCTGGCCAATCAGAACATAGTGGGCTCTTCGGGAGGGGGGCCTTAAAGAGACAGGAGCTAAAACAGTCTGTTTCAGACAGAGGCTGAACTGAGCATTTTGCATTTCTTGAAAGTTGCTGGCTTTACACAGTTTGCTAACTTTTAGTTGGAGTTGTTAGAAGACATATTACATGTTGCTTTTCAGCAAATGGAATGACAGAAATGAATTTCTCAGAATTTGAAAGCAAGGTAATATCTATCTACGTTCACAGATTGTTTCAGTGCCCCTCTATTATGAATTAGCTCCACTGGTGGCAGCTGAAGGTCAAATTCTCAGTTCTGTCTCAAACTCCAGACTCTTTGGTGAAGTGTGTTTCAACAACTCCGCTTTCAAGCAAGAATGAAAGCACTGATTTAACTTTGTCCTCAGACTTCACTGTCTGGGAAGTCTAGACAATAAGTGCTGCTTAACGATACTTTTCACTATTGAATAGGTACCTGATTAGACTGTTGACAGAGGCTGTACTTAACTATGCCAGATAGTCATTCTTCATTTTAACAAGTTTTATTAGCTTTCATATTATTGTTTTCTGAAGTTTTGAATCACTTGTATTGATTGAGGTGCCGTAAATTCCTGTAAAAAATCAGTGGGTCATTTTCTGCAAAAAATGGTGCTTATTATTCACAAACTTTCTTGTAAATGTTGCTGGATAAGGAAAGCTAAAGGATTATTTTCTAATCCTTCTTTTATCCTTATTTGAATCTGCTTAAATCATGGTGGAGGAGCTCAACTAATGCAACCTCACTTCTGTCTCCATACTGAGCCCCTGCCTCATCTGCAGCCCTCTGCTCTGTTAATTATGGATAATGGACATGAGCTAGGGAGGTAGAGTACCTTCTGCCAGAACAAAAACAAATGATTAGGCAGAGTGAGCTGCGTCACAAAGAGATGATGACGCTTTGGTCACCGATCAGGCTGACTGGACTTTTCTTCTTGCATCATTACTCCAGTGGAGCAGATATCACCTCTGACCTTGCCTCAGAGTCTGTCTAGTCAGCCTGAGCTGTAAACTAATCTGTATCCATTAGGGGTGGGCCACCTCTGCTTGAGGTGGTGAAATAAGTTTGTTGTATTCCCCATTTGGTTGTTAAAGTCTTCTTGCACTTCTTACTTATTATGTGATATGTTGTACATCTGATCTTTAATAACCAAACCACTTCCACACCACTGAAGACCCTTTTTAGAACTATCTGCTCCACTGTGGAGCCAGTAGCAATGTTACTTTTGCTTTCAGCCATGCTTGTTGTTGCTTTGCGTAACGGTATGACGTCATTACATCAGCAAGTTGGAATATTGCCATTATCATGATATTGATTTTTTTTTATCACATTAAAATTATACCACTATTATTGTGAACAATACGATAGGCACACCCCTAGTATACATTAACCTGACGCGCCAGATTTTGTTTGTTACATAGAACCGTCTGAGAAGTCTTCTGTAGAAACTGTTTGTAAAAGGGCAGCCACTTTCAAAAAATACTCAGCAGATGATTGTTTGAACCGTCTTTCTATCACCTTCTATCACTTCTTGCTGTCCTCGTACTTAAACCACACCCGTAGCTGCCAGTAGTTCTAAGACGCTGATTGGTCTGAACCACTGGTGGTTCGGCCACAAGCGCATAACTTGAAACCTGACAAGATAGAATCTCGCGTGATCTCATAAATGCAGCTACCTCGTAAGGTAAAGCATCCATCACTGTAGGTGGTAATATACATTGAGTCACAGTCAGACCGGTGCCTTGCAGGCTCACAGAATTGGCCTTTTCATACATCAAAACATATTCATAGAGACTATACTAACTTTGATTGCATATCATTAACGTATAACTGCTGTTACCCCCTGTGTTATTAAATCAGGACTCTGTTCTTTTCAAAGAGAAGTTTCAAAAGAAGTAGATTTTTGACAAATCATAGTCAGAGCTGTTAGAGACCTTGGCCATTTTGTTCAGTCTGAGTTGCTGGGCACTGTGCTCTGACTTCTTAATGAAACATAAAAGGTCATAAAAAGTTCAAATAGCTTGACTCATCGAATATTTAACCGTCTTATTATCTTTGGTGTCAGTTTGACCCCATTCAGTGTTTAACATCTCTAAATAAATGATTGACATCATTTTTTAGCTTCATATTTAATGACTTTTCCTAATTTAATGGGGACAACGGGGTAAAAATAAAATTAACACGATAATATGTTTTCAATGTCCTGTACACATTTTGTACACAGGACATACAGGAGATCCGGTGGCTCTGTTATTATGTGGGGGGCATTTTGCGGGCATGGTTTGGGTCCACTTGTCCCCTTAGAGGGAAGAGTCGCTGCAAATCAATACAAAGTTGTTCTGACTGTTCACCTTCATCAAATGATGAAACAACTATCCTGATGGGCATACTCTCTTCCAGGATGACAATGCCCCCATCCGTAGGGCACGAGGGGTCACTGAATGGTTTGATGAGTATGAAAATGATGTGAATCATATGTTATGGCCTTCTCAGTCACCAGATCTCAACCCAATGGAACACCTATGGGAGATATTGGACTGACGTATTAGACACTGTTCTCTACCACCACCATCAAAACACCAAATGAGGGAATATCTTTTGGAAGAATGGTGTTCATCCCTCCAGAAGAGTTCCACAGACTTGTAGAATCAATGCCAAGGTGCATTAAAGCTGTTCTGGTGGCACGTGATGGCCCAACACCTTACTAAGACACTTTATGTTGGTTTTTCCTTTTATTTGTCACCCATCTGTAGTGTCGGCAACACTAGATATCAAACAAAAGCCAGAGACTAACATTGTATCATATTAAAACTTCCCTCTGCTTTATGGCCCTAACCTAACATAACCATACCTGCTGTAGTGCAAGAAACACTGATAGTTCACACAACATGGAGGGGAAAACATAATTCCCAGGAGAACTTCGATAGTTCATACAACATAGGGGAGAAGTAAACATATAATAGCTTGTACATCAGCCTTCTAAACCATTTCTCTTGGTGCTCTGTGTGCTCTCTCTTTAAGCTCTTGCTCAATTGAAAATGACCTTCTTTATGCTCTCTCTTAATTGAAAATGACCTCTAAGCAAAGGTTTTCTGCCAATGAGGTTTTGTCACAGCGCTTTGACAGTGAAAGTGACATAGAGGAGAATGTGTCTGAGACAGGGGATAATTTTGAAGATCACCCTTATTATGAGGCATCCTCCTCTGATGAGAATGAGACCCTTAGTGTTGACCTTCCTGTTGTCTCTCAACTACCAGCAGACACGTTAGCTTCCAAAAATGGAAGGTTATTATGGTTCGTCTCCTCACTTGAAGGATAGGGTAGACTTAGTGCTGCTAATGTTATCAAAATGGTTCCAGGCCCCACCAGATAAACTGTCAGCCGTGTCCAAGACATAAAATCATCATGTATTTGAGATGACAAAATTAGAGGAGAGGTGTGTGTATGGGGACAGTTGGAAAGACTTGATGTGACCCACTCGCAAGCCTACATTGGGTGTACAAGTCAAAAGGTGAAGCATGGGCCAACCTTTGGAACGCCTTGAAGGGCAATATTTCCAGCCACCATGTCTATAAAGACATTTCATGTTTTCTTTACAATCCAGTGACTGTGGATGAACGTCTGGTTGCATTTCATGGGAATTGTCCCTTCAGACAATACATACCAAGCAAAACGGCCAAATACAGTCTGAGCTTCTTGTGAAGAAGAGGAAGATAAAAAAACAGGAAGGTAACATCTTCAATGTTTGCCTTCATTGGCAGAATCACTGTCATCTCCTATGGCCCCAAGAAAGGGAAAATATCCTGCTGATGAGCACCGTGCACAAAGATGCTGCCCTGAGCACCAGAGAAGACAGAAAACCACAAATGTTCTTGGACTACAATGAGACACAGGGAGGGGTTGATAACCTGGACAAGGTCACAGCCACATACAGCTGCCGATGCATGACTTGCCATTGGCCCCTTGTCATTTTTTTCAGCATCATTGAAGTGAGTGCTTACAATGCCTTTGTAACATGGAGCAAAATAAACAAGGACTGGAACAGCGGAAAACTGAGTCAAAGCAGGATTTTCCTGGAGCAGCTGGGTGAAACCTAATATCAAGATAAGACGGTGCCTTCCAAGAGCATCAACAGCTGCTACAACTGTTGTGAAGGACATCCAAACAAAGACACACACCCCAACTCCTCCAGTGGTTCAAACTGCAGGCAGGAAAAATGGCAGGTTCCAGGTCTGTCCTAACAGACTCTAAGACCAACACCTATATGAAATGGAAGAAATATGTCTGCAAGGAGCATGCACACACTCCTGACACATTAACTTGAGTAACAATTCTAATTATAATCATTTTCTGGAGGTTTAAATTGCATGGGTCAAATTGACCTCAAGGATAAAAGATGTTAGTAAATTTGAGGATAACAGGAGGGTTTTAATATGCCATTGTGACGGGCCGCAGTCAGATCCTGCACGCACCCCGCTGGCTTCACTGCTATCTTAAAATGGAGGTGGAAATAGGCTTGTCACTGGCAACCGCTGGTGGCCTCGAACAAATAAAGAATTGAGAATATGATTACATTGAGGTGAGCGATTGCCTTTTTTTCACAGTTTCAATATCCCCTGCTGCGAAAATGAGCATCTTGACACCTTTCACATTGTATTTATGATTGTCATTGCTGAGGAACATCATCTTCATAGTGTTATACAAGTCTGTTACTGAAATACAAATATAACCAGTCCAGACAGGTTCTGGTGCATAATCAGCAGGTAATTTCTGTTTTCTCCCCGTTTTCTCCTTATTTTCTATTATCGAAGAATTTTATGTGCCGTGCCGTCCACAAGACTGCCCAATTTACTGCCAACTATGCCGAGCCTCTTCTTAAACAGAAAACAGACATTTTGGTTGTGTGGAGAAACATAATCCAGGCAACCGCAAAAGCAAATTTTGATACTTTGGTGAAAATCTGTAAAAACCCAAAATGTTTACCGTCAGCCATACAGGTATGCTGCCCATGACAGTTCCTCTAATTCTCATCTGCAATAGGTAGGACGTTTTTTTTCTTAATATTATGGAAAATGGTCAGTGGTCACTCTCAGGAACAAAGGTTTACTGTATTGTCTACAGCAGGACTAATTCAATTCTTCTGTCCTTTGCTGCCAGATGCATGTCCCAGTCAAACCATGCTCTCATCAAACAAACTTGATTAAAACAGTTTAATCTATGCGGCTGCTAGATGATGCTTTGTGTGTGTGTGTTAGTGTGTGTTTGTGTCCTGATGTCCTGACGTACAAGAGGACCTTCGTTCTATCTATTTAAATACTGACAGTGGGCCAAAAATAAGCATGTAGGGCACTCAGGGCCGCAGACAGCTACCATAGTGGCAATACCCTTGCAGTTTGTAACTTGGGAAACATGCTGCTGTTCAGTATTAAAGGCAAAAAAGTCTGTTGCATCATGCATTACAATCCAGACTGAGCAGTTGATCTACTTTTGTAAAGGAAAGCATTGTAGGATCTGGGAGGACTACAATGACAATATGATCAGAATAGTAGTACTTTTATTGATCACACAATATGGCTGCACTAGAAATAGTGTACACCCTTAGATATGATCATGTCTCAAAATTCCTTATCATACCAACTGTGTATTTTCTAATTATGTTCATTTGCCCATCATGCTTTTAGGCAGCAAAGAAAAATTTGGCAACGATTTTTAACTGAAGTGGTTTTGAAAGGAGAGGCTCACATTCTTTCAAGTTATAACAATTCTCACATGCCATATGTACATTTAAAGAGTTGCTGCAGTTACCCCTCTCTCCGTACTTGCCGTGAAGCAATATTTTACAGCGTAGAGTGACTAAAAGATGTCCTCCTCGTTCTTTGCAAAAATGCATTCAAAAGTTCAACCTAAGCTAACATGACATTTCACCAGTCTCACTTATGCAAATCTAATGGGAATCCTCATCCTGGAAAACATAGAGGGAATTTTGTACCCCACCCCCCCCCCCTCCAAAAAAAAGTAAACTAATTCAAACTAATGAAGCCTCATATTAGCTTTGGCTGAACTGAAGTATGTGGATTTTGTTCCCCATTTACAGCGTAGTCTTGCTGCAAAAGTTCATGGCCAGAATAAAGAAGAGGAATGATTACAATGACCAATAACTCTTTAAATATATCTATAGCATGTGAGTATTGTATTAAAATAGGGTTGAAAAGACCAGAACCTATCCTTTCATGCAAGTCCCGTCTGTACAACTGACCTTCCAAGTGTATTGTACTTAAATTACTAATAAATCCTTTCACCTAAAAGGCCATTCTGCTCATCTGAATAATGTTCATATCAATTGTATTCAAAGTAATCACTGAATACTTCCACTTGGCAGCTTCCTCAAATTTCAAATTGCTCTCTCTCTGTAGTGTGTGTAAGCACGTGTATGCACTATGGGTGGAGAGGAGAGGAGAAATAAATGTTGGCCCGGACACAATGAGGTATATTGTCTAGTGTGGAAACCAAATTTCATGGGAGCTCATTAGACGAGCCACCTCAAAGATTCCCAAAGAAAGAATTGGCGAGTAGGATGAGCGCAAAATTGGATTTTCTCTACTCTCTTAACTGCAAAATACTCACCACTCAATCTGAAACTAATGAACTGGTTGTGGATATGATTTATGTGTTTGAGATCAAATATATGCACCCATGAGTAACAAGGGCAAACATACCCTTTTAAAGATTACTAGTTATTTTCTCCTCTCCATACTCAAAATGAAAAGAATAACTAATTTATCTATTTGAATACATTATTTAAATAGTGTATTTAAACAAAGTGTAGTGTGTGTATGTGTGTGTGTGTTTATGTAGATGTATCTCGGGTGATTTGTGCTTATCATAAGGTCACAGTTGCCCATTTCAAACAGTAAACATTGTGGATTTTCTCCAATAACGCTTCAGTAATCCGGCTTTATATTTTCATTTCTTACATTTTGTACGTTCCCTTTTTGGAGCTAGTTTCACATCTGAGGCAATAAAACAGCAAATAGGCATTTCTGTCAGTAATGAAATATCTGTGATAGAGTGCAACACTAGCAGTCGTTATCTAAATGTAGAGGCACAGGTTTATTGAATATAAAGCAAGTTGGGAACAAGCTAATTCTGTGTTTTTTCTAAATCTCCACTCTTGGTTTTTTTTGTTATGGACCCTTTTACTTTTTCCTGTGCATACTGGCGACTTCACATCAAGAGATTTTCAGAAGCCTTAATGGAGTTTGATAGCAGAAAATGTTTTTAAAAAATCTGGAGCGGTAAAACTTCTCAACCCTTGAATTTCCACTGATATTTAGCAATATGATGGGAGAAATTCATCAAAAGCACAGACAGACATTCCTCTTCATCCACCAACCAAGAATGGACCAGAATACAATGCCGCTACACATGGTTTGGTTTAAATGAAAGGCACGTCTCTTTGGTTTTTCTGAACTGGAAAAGATATCACTTTATAGCTCTCAGCTCCAAGTTATACCCAATAATTTAATAATGGTTTCAGTGGGCTGTTGAAAAAAATATATATAAATGAATATAAGCTGACAAAAGCAATTTAAAGTAAAGTGAGCATATCAAAAATGTTTGTAACCACACCACAAAATACCTGGAAGAAACTCCAACCACTCATAATCAGTAAAGCTTGCAAAACACAGGTTTAATATTTGTCTATACAGTGTATATTCAGGCTCACCAGAGCAGTATATCAGCCGTCGGTATTCGTTACCAAACTGTCCCTAAAGAGATCTAATTGCCTCTGAGCAGAAGTCTTAACTTTGGTTTCATACATCCCATCTTTCTCTCCCTATCAGCGGAGCACACTAATGAGTGTCGCCTAGCAACCGTTAAAACAGGGTTGGTAAAGTCAGTGTTGGCAAAAAAAAAGACTCCTGCTCGGCAAGATCTTTTGCTTTTCTTCTCAACTTGCTATTCATGTGCCATCTGCATGCAGTAACAATGCCCGTTTTCACATTAACATCAAAAAAGGTCGTCCTTTTCTGCCAAGGCATAATTACATTGCATTCTTAATTAGCCACAATCTAGAATCCCTAATGCCGTGTCTTTGATGAAATAACATGGACGATGGGGAGAACTCATACTACATTTCAAGCTGGTAATTTATATTTTAGATAGAGAGATGGGTGATATCTATATGTATTTCTCTGCCATAATGATAGGCCAGAGAAGTAAAAATGTACCCTGTATAAACATCTGCATTGACAGAAATGATCTTTTGTCTGCACGGCTGCAGTCGCACCAGGTGATCACGGCCTCTGGGGTGGACCAGATAGCTGGCTGTATATGTTTATAAATGAATAACATAATGTGGCACTAAAGTCCTTCACAGAATTGTTATCACTGAAATTATAGTCTATAACATCCCATTACCAAACATTCAAATATGAAGAAAACCCTCTCATCATAGAATAATGATTTCCGCAGAGATCTGTAGAGGCAAATGAGCCAAACACGACTCAAATTAGCATCAGTGGAAAATGCTCCACATTCGCTTTGCACCTGTGGAAGCCAAATAATGCAATTTGATTGCATGATTATCCAGAGTGCAGACTCTGAGTGCTGTCATTCAGTTTGATTGTGTTACATGAGAGGATGAAACCCTGATCAACCCTAAGCAGACAGGAGGGATAGTTCAAAGAGTGTCTGATCCACTTTGTAGATTGGCTCGTATTCTGTGAACTTATAAAATTGTTTACCAGCAACCAGGTTTAGCTCGCTATCTTCCGGTCCAGTCCCGTATCATTTAAACAAAGACAGATAGGCGCTCACGGAATTGCGTTATGGATCCAGGTTTAATCCTAAGAGCATTGTCTTAAACAGCTTACTCACACTGGCAGAGACTTCAGATGCTATTTCAAATTAAACAGGGTTTGATCGATGCTCGGCTCGAAGTGGGTCATCCTGACCAGAGAGGTGACCATCGTGCCTGGCAGTACACCGCACATGGTCATGCTTGTCTCCTTCAATAAACCGTGTGAGGCTTCAAGTTATGCAAAGTCTGCTTACCTTTCAACTCCCGCGTTAAGAGGGAGTCGTTTGTCTCAGGTGCTCAAACTGGCAATAATAGATGCAAGAAATATAATTGTGATGTTGCATGAGCAGAAAAGCCTGCAATGGAAATAACTGCGTAAATGCAAAGGGTAAAGGCTTTATCATTCAAGGGCAAAGCCCCGGAGAGACAGGGCTTGCCAGTGCTGTGTCATCATCATGCAGGGAGACCATCTGAATATTATTATGCTGTCTGATTTGAGTGCCAGCTTCAAGGGCATTTTACTCTACCCAGACAGTTATTGAAGTTCTTTGTAGCACTCAACCAGACCGAAACAGCATCTCATTTATACAAAAGAAAAAACATTTCACTTTATTTACTCTACTCTTAATAGGTTTACTTCATTTAGTTAATGCTGAGTGCTTACATTCGCTCCATTCAGCTGAGTTGTAGTAATGTTCATGATGAAGCTGTCTGCTGCTCCAAGGTAATCGCTATTTGCTGGCTCCATCAGAGTTAAACATCTATAAACTATAACCTCGGTGTTGTTAAGTAAATCTGGCCCCTCGTGACCAATCAAAGTGCCTCTACAAGAGAACACACACTCCAGATTAGACTAAAAATGTTCTTTTAGAGGGTCAGTTCAATTTGAGGCTGCCCACTTTACCTGCAGCCTTAGAGTGCTGTTTATCGACTGTGTTCCACCTACACGCAGAGCAGCGTGCCGGCAAAGCCTTTAGTGGTTTGAGGAGTAAACATATGTTTGCCAAAGAAACTTATCTCCATAATCAAAGTGACAAGTCTGTTTGATCAGCTTATGTTCTCCATTTAAACAATCTTAACCAAAGCCACGGATGCTCCACACTGGATACGCCTGTTTCTTATATTTCTGTCACATATTTATTTTTTTCATTTGCATGCATTCAGTTTCAATTGTTACTCGAGCACATTCAGCTTAGTAAACGGGCAAAAATGCAATTTATTGTTAAATGTCATGCAATTTAGTCTGATGACAAAGAGACATCTCATGCAGTATAATTAGTAGGCGCAGCGTACCAGGCTGTTTCTCTCTTACCCCTCCCCTTCAGCATCTGTAGCAGCGTGATTATCAAATGTTTTGATGTCAAGAGACAGAAATGTTGACTGACAGGCCTGGCCAGACCAGAGCACCAGATCATCCAGTAACTGACAGCAGAGACCCATCCTTTCTCCTTTTGCACAAAAAAACAAAGCAAACAAAACATTTAATTATTCTTCCAGCCTCGGCAGACAGGCGGAGCAGAATTGATGTGCTGAAATGAGTTGCGCCGGGCCATTCTTATGTGGTTTCACTGTTAACGCTCTGAAGTGATCAAGCTTAAACAGTAATATCTCAGAGTAAAGGAAAAAAAAGTCTTCATAAGAATGCCTACATCAAGAAAAAAACATCACCTAAATTAATGATGCGGTGCTGTGAAAATCAGCTATTTATCATGAAAATTATATTCACAAAGAACATGTTTCATGCACGTCATCAGCATCCGAGTGCAATGACCTACTTTATTATGTCTACCATAGTAGTGATGTAGAAGAATTCACTCTTCAAGTGCTTTTCTTTGCGAGTTTATTTCTATACAGGGAGGAAAAGAGTCTCAGCTTTCAGTTTAAATCTATAAATGCTTCATTGGGAGTTTGTCTCATTAGTCATCACCCTTGTGTTCCTATTCATCAACACCAGAAGACTTCCTGGGTCCGCTCGTTTTACGATAACTTTCATGCTGCTCGCCGGGGACTAAAATGTCTTGGGCTCAGGTTTATCTTTCATTTGTCTCTCAGTGCTAATTGGGTCTCTCACTATATCAGTTTAGTTAGATGTCAGTTCTGAGGTCCTGGCCTGGATGTGTGAATACAGGCATCAAAGCTTACTTGCCTGCTTTAGCCAGATGGTGTGTTGACTAGCAAAAAAACACTCCTGACCTTCACCGTATCTAGCTTGTTTATAATTGAGAAGTTTTAGCTTGTCCTTCAGCTGGTTCTCTGGGCTAGGGCAACATATTTTTTTCCTTAGATAGATTCATCTGTCAGTTTTTGTTGTGATTACTTGTTGAGCTTGAGGACATCTTTTTAACTAAACTCATCAAGGAAAGTTGTCAGCTCCAAGGATGCAATGTTGAAGAACTTGAATAAACAGGGCTCTATGAAAGATCTCTCTCATACGATACTAAGGGTTGTTCAAGTAATTTGATGTACTTAAGATTGTGCATTTAAAGGCACCATATGGGGTAAAAATAAGTTCATAACTGACAGTATTTCAGTGTCAAAACACATTTTAACTTGTTTTGGCTTGTAGTCTATAACATTTTGTAGGCTTGTACAATATTTTACAATAAAGTTCCTAATACTATCACAATACTGTTCTTAAAGAGTCAAATTGGAGGTGTGACTCTATAAGACTGCTTTCCTTTCTTCATGCACTTTGGAAGCAGGCAAAGTTGTGCCAGAAACTCTGACTATAACTAAAAATTCTCAAATAAGTACTCATGATCGGATACTCAAATGAGTATAAGGAACACACATGTAATGGCTAGTCATGTCATCATTTGTTTTTATGTAACTCTATCCATAACAAATATGTCAGCAGAACAAAAAACATCATGTCCTAGTCTGTAATTTTTTGGGGGAGGAGAGTAGAGGTGTAAACTCCAGATGTCACTCTGAATACAAAAGAAGCCATGACTAATGTATGATATGTAAACAGCTAAAAAAGAAAAAGACAGGAGTCATATGGCAGTTTCATTACATCCCACAAAAATACAAGTGCCCCTGTGTAAAGGTTTGGCAGAATAGAAGTGTATTCATCTTTTTACTGTTTGCTGACAGCCTGGTTGGTATCCTTCTGCCAAATTCTTTGAGCCAAATTCAAGTGGGCCTCGGATCTGGCTGTTGTCAAGGCTGCTGGTCTGGTTGGAAGGAAGCAACCAGCTTCAGGAAAACAATGGAAGGCACTCCATCCAACTCTAAGAAGAGGATGACAGATTTACAGAATGATGAAGGCTCTCCTTTCTCAGGGGTAATATCTTCATACCGGATATTGGCTTTGTGTCCCTGCTGCTAAACAGAGGGTCCACCATTGTTCCTTAAACATTGGCCCCTTCGGCTTTTTATTAAATAGATGTTGAGATCTAAACAGCAATATGAGCCAAAGCTTAGTATTGTGTGCTGTATTTATCATGAGTATGTCCTTCCTATTGCATTCTAGTATTGCAGCGTTGTGTACTGGAGGATATTTGATGTGTTGATTTTTGAATCTGAGAAAGACCTGATGTTGTCTTCTGTGGTGTTTTATCTTGTTAAGGTATTGGTTACGGTAACTAAAAGCAAAGATATTTTGTTTGTACGATATTGATGTTTTCTGAATAGTTTTCTATGTAGATGACATACATGTATTTATTTGGAAGTGTTCTGTACTTTATCTGTAGTGGACTGGGAACCTTGTATGTATGACACAATGTCAATTTCAACTACATTCAAAACCTTTGCTCTTGACCGAAAGCACAAAATGAATCAAGTGTTAGTCTAATCAGTCTTATTGTAGTTGCCATTTATACCATACACAGCAAATTAATACAAGTTTATTCTTGTTCTGCTTAATCAAATACAGTTGTAAAAGCAAAATACAAGATTTTATTTGGCTGCAAGGTGTCTGGTCTGGATACCTTGCAGGCTATCACACTGAGGCTCAAATAACCTGAAGGACCCCAGCTGTGTCATGAAGTTTATGACACCCGACTGGAACATATCACACATTCCTTCATCGATTCATCCCAAGATTTAGGGAACATCAAGAGAAATTCAGACATAAAAGGACTAGAAACTTTTCCTGGAAAAGGGACTTTTAAGTGGAGACATTAAAGGTTCCTCAGAATTGACCTCAAGGACTCCGGCTGTGTCATGAAGTTTATGACACCTGACTGGAACATATCACACATTCCTTCATCGATTCATCCCAAGATTAAGGGAACATCAAGAGAAATTCAGACATACAAGGACTGATTGATTGAATTGATTAAGGCAATCCTGTCACTAGTTTCTTTTGTCTATCCCCTTTCTGTTTCTTTTCTTCTACTCTCTGTCTGTGTTAGCACATACTGGCCATACCAGAAAAGGGACTGCATTCTTTGGTAACACCCTGAACCTGAACCAAAAAAACGGCTCTCTTCTTTTCATCTATACCTCGTGAACACATCTGCAGTTTGTCCGAGACATTTCTGTTTCTCTTCGGTCTTTTTTTTTAGTCTGGAACACCTGTAGTTTTATTCCTTTCCACCCAGACTGCAAGTAAGAGTCTAACTTAATGACAGCCAACTTCAATTTTAACATTCTTTCGCTTTTGTAGCTTTTAAGTAATTTCGCTGGGCCATCAGAGTTACTTTTAGTTGTTTTAGCTAAGAAAGTTTAGTCAGTAGTTGGCAGATTCAAAGTCTAAACGACCCACTCCACGACAGACCAAGATCTTCAACGCCCTGACAACAGCACTTGCTGTCTTAAGAAAGTTGTTTCAAAGCAGTTTTCTACCTACAAAACTGTTGCTGTGACTCCAGCGACAAACCAGGTCACCTGAAGAAATCCACTGACCCTGTCTTTGTGGGCACCCCCATCGCTCTCAAGAGAAACAACATCGCTGGGTAGCCGCTGAGTTCAACATAAGCCCCAGGCAGCTGATCCGTGTTTGAGTCAGCTGAAGAGACACCGACTCACCACCCCGGGTCATTGGAGGACGCACTGAACCAATAAAGTCACCAACAGTGCATCTGAGGAAACCACTACGAAGAGCAGACTGAATCCTTTCCTGCTGATCAAGAGTTGGTGTTGTTTATTCTCTGAATCGAACTTTAAACCTCTAGAAAAGTTTGATTAGTTTATCTTAGTGTTCAACTATTTTCCAGCAGGTTAATGGTCACATCACCATCCTTCACCATTGTTCAAGTCATCATTTTTAACTTGCCATATAAAATTTCATTGCATTCATCCTACTTGACTCTTGATGCCATTATTTGTTAACGTTACTCTCTCATTTATTCATTTGTTAACCCATTTAGTGAGTAAATGTTCATTTATCCTTAGGAAACTGTTTGTATGTTTCTTTAAAGCAGAGAATTAGAGGTCCATGTTTCCAGGTACTACTTTGGTTAGTGAGATTGATTAAATTGAGACAAATTTCTGTTTAATGAAATGAAGAGTGGTGCCCCTAACGAGTGAAAAAATTGATATAAAAAGTAGAAAACCTTGCACAGTTTTCTTTGAAATTGACAAGTCACAAGTTGTAGGATGGTTTATTTGAAGTTCTGAAGTTTGTAAGTAATTTCAAAAACTTTAATCCAGACCAGCAGACATTTCCCCCTCAGACTGAACAGTTTTGGAATTAATGACTGTATTATATATTACACAGTCAAAAACTTTATATGGTTTTATGTTTGGCAGCTCATTTCTCTCTAAGTAGCACCATATTGTACTTCCACTGACTTTAAGATGAACACTTGAAATGAAATGAAATGAAATGATATATTTGTATTTTAGCACTAGGGCTGCAACTGTTTTCGCTATCTGCTGAACATTTTGTCAATTAATCGTTTTGTCTGTATCAGAAAGTAGTGAATAATGCCTGTTATAATTTCAGAGTCAAAGGTGATGTCTTTAAATGTCTTGTTTTGACATTCAGTGTACTATAATAGTGACAAAGAAAAGCAATAAACTGTCACTTTTGAGAGGCAGAAACCAAGCAAATATTTTGGCATATTTGCTTTGCATAATTGCAGATTAATTCTTTTTCAATCACCTAATTGCTCTTTTTAGCACACAAAAAAGTAATGTTGGCATCATTAACAAATCAATAACATACATAAAACTGATATATAAACTTCTATAATGCTGGCAGAACATAACATGACATCAACATAAACAGTTTACCAGATGTTGCCTTATTACACTCTTCTGATGTCTAGTGGAATTGACGCAGCAAAAAGATCTAAAAGGCCTGAGTAAGCGTGTAACATGAAAAGACACTGCCAGTCCATATGCCACTCCAGTCTGGCTTGGTCACTCTGCTGATGACAAGACTGATGGCTCCTGTTCCGTCCACAGACAAGCAATGAAACCTCGTGATAATAATGTTTGAGCTCACCTCCAGCAGGCTCCCAGGATGAATGTTTGCTGTGGATATTAGTGGGAAGGCAGGACAGCATGAGATGGCTCTTTTGAATGTGAGAGCAGAGAATGAAAGACAGGATGACAAAGTTGTGGAGGTGTAATAGCTTTGAAAGCTATGACATTTTCAATTTCAGTTCAATTTTATTTATATAGCGCCAAATCATAACAGAAGTTATCTCAGGGCACTTTTCACATAGAGCAGGTCTAGACTGTGCTTTTTATTTTACCCAACATTCCCTCATGAGCAATCACTTGGTGACAGTGGCAAGGAAAAACTTCCCTTTAACAGGAAGAAACCTCAAGCAGAACCGGGCTCTAGGTAGGCGGCCATTTGCGTTGACCGGTTGGGTTGAGAGAGAAAGAAGAAGGGAAGGGGAGAGTGGAGAGAGAGACTAAGAGAAGCATAATAACAACAATAATAATAATAGAAATATGACTAATTAGCAGGACCACACCAGCACCGGTTCCCTGCAGCCACGGTCGTTGGAAAAGTCCACTGTCCATAACTAAGGGGTCCACAACCATGATCCATATGAACCTGTGAGACGAAAAAGCACAAAAACTCCGGGGAAGAAGCCAAGTTAGTAACATGTATTTATGGTACATGAAACATGAATGCGTACAGATGGAGAGAGGGAGGAGGAGAGAGAAGGTCAGTGCATCATGGGAAGTCTCCCGGCAGTCTAGGCCTATAGCAGCATAACTAGGGGTTGGTCCAAGGCAAAACCTGGGCCAGCCCTAACTATGAGCTTTATCAAAAAGGAAAGTTTTAAGCCTACTCTTAAATGTAGAGAGGATGTCTACCCCCCAGACTGAATCTGGAAGATGGTTCCACAGGAGAGGGGCCTTACAGCTGAAGGCTCTGCCTCCCGTTCTACTTTTGGAGACTCTATAGGAACCACCAGTAAGCCTACATTCTGGGAGTGCAGTGTTCTAGTGGGGTAATAGGGTACGATGAGCTCTATGAATACTATGAAATGGGTTAAAACACATGGATTTTGGCTGATTGACTTTTTAATATTAGGTTTCTACAACCTCTCAGTAATCTGTTATATCACTGAATTAGATTTTTTGTGTGATGAGCTTTTAATCCTCGGTGTCTGTTTACATACTGTGATTATTTTTTTGTCCTGGTATAGACAGTATTTCTTTTCCATTAATTGTATTATTTTGTTTTTTCTTTTTCTGGAAGCAAAAACAATGACAGACTATGCTATAAATCTTGATTAAATTTTGTTGTTTTGGTGATGGCTGATCCATTTGTAATCCACATACTTCTGGTTGGTTTGACGCTCCAGAGCTTTTCTTTTCAGAAGGACGACGATGTAAATTCCAACATCAGTAATGAAACCCTGCCAGGATAATGCATTGTGCGATAAGAGTCCAGGGAGGAGGAATAATGATATGTAGAGCTGCAACAATTAGTTGATTAATCAATCAACAGAAAATTAATCACCAACTATTTTGATGATTGATGAATTGTTTCTAATTTTCAAAGAAAAAATGGCAAAATTATCTGGTTCCAGCCTCTCAAATGGATATAATATGATACAAATGGATATCTTCTGGTTTCTTTAGTCTTCTGCTATAGTAAACTTAGAGGCCATCACTTTGGGCTTTGGGAAACATTGATATTTTTCACCATTTTCTGACATTTTATAGGCCTAATAAAGATTAATCAAAAAAATACTCATCAGATTAATCAATAATGAAAATAATAATTAGTTGCGGCCCTAATGATATGACATGTTTACCTTGATATTTTGAGTATTTAACAAGAACTCCTGGGTTGATTTCCGGGCATTCCCTGCATGTGATGTGAGCACACTGACATCTTATTTTCAGGCGTCCTATGGTGAGATTTAGCTGCAGGGCCATCAGTCCCCATCACTCAGGGAAAATGGTCTATTCTTGACCCCGCTCCCTTTAAAAATAGACATGTCTTAAGGCCCTCTTCACCTAGCTTATTGGGTGTCCATGATTGTGAGGCATCCCAGGGCATTTTGAAGTCTATTTTAGGATCATAGATCGCAATAGGCAGACAGTGAGGTGTTTGTTCTTCAAACCCACATGACTGTTACACGTTCATTAAACACCTTTTCAGTAAAAGCACAGAGTTAGCTTTCAAAGCCCTCCTGCTGTCTACTGGTAAATATCAGCCACTAATTAGCGGCTGTTTATATCTTTCACGGCCTCATCTTTTGGAACACAGTGCGCCAGCTCTGGTACCTATTTTTTGCCATTAGTAATCAATGAACAAAACTTTCACTGTCTTCTCTCTCCATCTGTATGTTTCTATCTAGAGAAGAAGTGATAAATCCATGAATATTGGAAAATGTTTCTTTCATCTTCATTTTGGCAGGAGGATTTGGTTTTGCAAAATAGATTTGTGTATTTCAAGAAAAGGAGCTTGAAAAGTACTTGGAACTTTTGGACTTGACTGAAGTTTGCTTCATTACACTGCACAGTAGTTCCCATTCCTGTTAATTGCATCTCAATTTTAAACTCCCTGTCGTGGTGTGATATTGGCCACCCCACTTACATCTAATTTAGAAGGGTAACACCTCATCTGTATGAAGGGTCCTGCCTCCATTACTACCAGCAATATCCGCTATATTCTCTTTAACAGCAGTATCCCTGTAGAGGGCCAATTAAAAAACACTATGAAGCCAGTACACAATACAATTTTAGCGTTGTCAAGGTTGGAACTTGTTACAGGGTGTTTTTAACCTTTCTCCAAGATTAACTGAGATGTGGATTGGTGGCATCTTACCCTGCTGGATTCCAGAGAGAATTAAAGTCAAAGTGAAATGTGTCTTCACCTTCAGAAATGTGACGTATTTCCTAGTTAACTGTACAAGATCAATTGAAGAGTATCCAGTGCGGTCTGTCAGTATTTTAGTACTGCAAGGAGAGCTATAAACATTCATGATTCATATTGCTTGTTTGTCCTCTAAACCTATTAAAGTGGCCCAACATACGTTGTATTATTGCATTGTTATTATTGTATTATTGGTTCATGGTGTGCCATCTGTGGCTTGCAAACGAGACCACCAATTTATGTCACCAATTATTGTAAGACTTATTAACATTTTGAAATAGAGGACTGAGGTTGGGGTGAAGTCAGTCTTTCATTATAGAAACCTAACTGGTTGAAACTGAAGCTAACTGATTGTAAGCTTAATTATCTCTGCCCAATTTAACACCAACTGTTCTCCTGAGGAAGGCGTAAAGGAGAATTGGGATCACAAACTATAAGTATTGTTTTTATTTAGGTGGTAGAAATGCAGCATGATGAAACAGAGAGCAAAGTAATGGTCAATTAAAAGTGTTCCATCTGGAAGAGAATATGCCTGCATATTTCTTGATTGATGAGATCACCCCAGCTTGGAAAAATTATCACTTCTTGTCTCTCTCGCACTGCCAAAACACTTTCTGTTTTTCCTGGAGACAGTCAAACAAAAACAGAGAGCTTAACCATACATATGCAGGGTATGCTGTAAACATTTTCTATAAGTACTTAAAGGGCTTTACATTGTGTTTGAGTCATATACACGTCATAATACCTATCAGTAATGTGGTGTGAATTTTTTTTTTTTTGCATAACTACATGGGGGCAGCTTGACATAAGGTGTGTTTTAGTCACTCAGATGATTTATTGTATTAATACAGACAGGAATAAATGAGTAAGGTTTGCTCAGTCTAATGAAAAGTATTATGGATTTGATAGTGAATTTAATTACTTTAAATTGCCTATTATTGGCTATCGCTCCACTTCTCTGGAGTATCAACCTACTTCTTTTCAGTTAATAGTGGACATTGGGAAATTTTACTGGCACTGAACTGTATTAATTAGGGGCTACTCCACTGGTTAATTACTGTAAAACTTCTGCCTTCAGGCACAAGTAGATGTTACTTAAAACATCGGCTAATGATCCAAGGCTAATGCTGGACATCTTTGTTAAAAAACCTGCAATGGCCCACTAATTAAATTTTCAGGGAAACTTTATATGTCTTCATGAACTCATTTGACACAACTGATTACATTGTACCACTATTTGAACCACTTGTGTGTTATATAATGATGTATTTTGTCATAGGCTTATACGGTATTCCCTTATGTCTTCAAGGCAAATATTTGTATGTATATGGTCACTGACATCATGATATTTCTCTTTCAGTGAACTGCCATTTTGAAAAGGAAGACTGGAAGAAACCCCTCAATCTGACCATATTGTAAGTGTCTGGCTAATAGCCTGCTCATTGAATCTGTCATATGACCTGTGTATGTAATGGACAGTATAATGTAGGCCATTTACAGCCTGCTTTACAATCCCAAATTCCAATTTTCCACCAATTGTGTAATTTGTAAAAGTGGTCTAATTATATTTACTGAAAACGACATCTTACCCTGTTATTCTCTGACGCATACACACAATATCAATCAAATCAGTAAATCCAACTGGGAGTCGGGATGCTTGATGGCCTCTGGTCTCATTTGCGATGCAGACATTGTCCTGTTGCTTCCTTTAATGAGATCTGGAGGCGTGCAATCTAATATTCACCACTGAGGCTCCAACATGGCCCCTGAGCCTGTAGCCCAGAAGGCTGTGTGCTAATTCAATGGAGTGAAGTCAGCTGTGATCAGAAGAACTGGAGTGGCCATTCAGTCAGTGAAAGGCATTAGCCTTTTCTATACGTGACGTACTAATAGTCTTTGTTTGTGTGCATTCTCTATTTAGTAGACTGAACTTTGACTCATAGAAATATTTTTCAAAGAAAAGAAGAACAGCTTTTGGGCTGAAAAATGATTAATAGGAAAACAAAGAAATATAAAGTCAACATATAGACACATGAACATATAACAATACTTGTGTTAAACTAGTGTAAGTTCTCCCAGAACACCATCAAGCTCCTGTTTTACTGATTTCCCTTTGGCTACATTAAGCACAGTGAGGCAGAGAAGCTTTGACATTACATTCAGGTCTAAAAATGAACACATTTCACATAAGTCAAACTCGCCAGGTATAATTACATAGTTCAACTTCTGAAGACTTCAGAAATGAAAGAAAAATAAAGTGCTTTACTTGCCTCACAGATGGGCTAAACGAATACATTTAAGTGCTGAGAATGGATTTTTCCCTGGGAAGTGCTTCAAACTGGTAGCTACTTTCTCTACTTGTTGCTGTCTGATGCTGGATTTTTTTCTAACATTAATGTGTTGACAAGGTTAACAGTTGTTGCAGGATCAGCCAAGGCAAAGTGGTCCTAGTCCTTTTCATGTCTTACCTGCTGTCAGCACTTATACCATACTTATTTATGTTTTTATTTTTTACTAAACATTTTTATGCCACCAATCATCTTTGATGGGTGTGGTTTGGTGAAGTATGCTCAATTGCACTGGTGACCACACCCACTAGTTACATCACAATGTACTGCTACACTTCTACATCACTGCAGCAAGGTGAGATGTTAAATATTAAAAGATTTTAGGGGCTGTTTAGTTGCTAGACATCATTTGATTATTTGCATATGTAGCCTCCTGCTTATGATGAAGGGATGAGTTTATACTGAATGCAAGGTACTGTAGTCAAAAAGCAAGCAGCCATTAAGTGGCATCAACAGTACCAGTCTTTTGGGAATCCAGACATTAGAAAAAGTTGGAAAAAGTCACTAGATTGATCAGTAGCTGTTCCTCAGGAAAGTCTCCAAGTTGGTCTGAATATAGGATACCCCAAAGAGCTATTATTTTATATATCAGGATTGATGAGCACCAATCGATTTTGTAGCTGTTAAGTTATATGATAATTCTCTTGTATCTTTTTATACATGACAGCGGTTGGAGAGGTTTTGTTTGGTTCCTGGTTGGAGACATAGATTTGCAGAAATTACTGATTAGCACTGTCTGATTTGATGTAGTGGAGCACCCACTCCTCTCTCTCGATGAAGCTCCCTGCGTCTTGTCCCAGCTGTCACCGGTGATTGATGCACTGTGCACTTCCCACCTTCACTTGCCAGTGTTCACTGCTGTTTACGCCTCATACCTGATATCACATCCAGAGATGTCTCAGCCCTTTCCCGTTAGCAGGCATATTAATCATCCTTCATGCCATATGATTGGGTTAAAATCCAAGTGTACCATGGTTCCACTTTTTGCCGGAGTCTTTATTCCTCCTTTCCACGTGTTTCATGTTCAGTAGCCATCAATAATCCCCAGAAAGAATTGTTTCCTACTGTACCACTAATCCCCTGGGTTCCTTCTGGTCCACAGTAGAAACAAAAAAAAGACCAGAAATGGTTTGACCAAATTATCCATGTGATAAAAGGCAAGTCTTAAATGCTTCCAGCATTGTTGATTTTGTTGTTTTGCAGAACTATTTTATTTTTCCATCACTTATAGTAAACATCATTATGGGGAATTTTTAAAAACCTTATGTTCCATTAAGTAATTTGCTAGTTTTTATGGCAGCAGTTTTTGTGAGTGTCTGCTAATTTGCGAGTGTTTTATTGAGTTTGACCCAGACAGCTCTGTAACCTCCCGGCATTTTCAGTGTGCAGATAGCAGAGAAAAGTTTGTAAGGTGACTCATTCTGGATTAATTTTACTTGAAAAACTAATAAGTGGTTTCTGCAGAGTTCACCTACCCTTATTCAAATACTAAAAGTGTAAGTATGGTGTTTTGAAAAATTGCAGAAGCACTTACATAGCTTACCTGAGTCATATACGCATTAGAGTTAAAATGCTGTCGCTAGTTTTGATTTTGCTTTGGTTGATGTTTTGGCTTATTGGTCTGTTGACACATCAAGATATATAAATCTCACCATTTGGGTCAATCAGTACTAAATCTGCCAGTGGATGTCATCTCTCATGGTGACTGACAACTGCCTCATTCAACCCCATAAACTCTCCTAAACGTGTGAGCAGACTGTAAACAAAGTGCTGCCAAGGTAATTATATAGCAGAAATAAACCAATTCATACATAATATTTTACAGTTCAGAGATCTAAAACAGCAGCAAGCATATTTAATTGTAGATGTATGAGCATGTTTGTGTTGGTACAGAATTCACTACAACCATAATGTATGTCAAAGTCTGATTGGTCACTTGTGAATATTGACTGAATGTTTCTGGACATAATGGGGCAGTGATTGATAATTGATAAGATGCTATTATTCAGCCTGTGATCAATTATCAGGTCACCAGCTACTAACACTTGGGAAATATCATTGATCCTGAATTTTCTTTTGATGTGACTTTCAAAAGATGTTGCTGCTAAGTAGAAATCACTCTTTTAAGCCATGCTAGCAGCGTTGCTCTATTGATGTCGGTCGGTCGATTGGTTGGTTCAACCCCTTTGGTCCAGACTGAAATATCTCAGGTTTTCAATTATCCAGTGAAATATCTCAACCTCTACCTGATGGAAAGTCATGAAATGTTGTAGACATTCACGGTTCTTAGACGCTGTATCCTAATGACTTTCGTGATCTTCTGACTTTTCATTTAGCGCCACAGGGAGTTTGACATTTGTGGTTTTGACTGAAATGTGAATCCATTAGATTTGTTGCCCTGAAAATTGGTTCATACCTTCATGTCTCCCTTGTAATAACATTGATGATCCCTTAATTTTTCCTCTAGCATTATCAGGTCAAATATTAAATTGTCCAGTACTTCGATTTTTGACCAAAGTCCAATGACCATCAGCCTCAGCTGTACTTTGTGTATAGTGCTACTTAAAAAATGTTAGCGTGCTAAGATGCTTAACTAAGATGATGAGCATGGTAAAGATTTTACCATTGTCATTGTGGTGAAGTTAGCATGCTGACGTCAGCATTTAGGTCAGTACAGCCTCCCTGAATAACTAGTGTGGCTCTTAGTCTTGGTGTTTGATCATTGCTCATCTAGATAAAGGACACAACAACAATTATGTGGACTTAATTACTGTAGGATTAATTATGGCAAGTTCTGCTCCTTGCCATATATGTAACTGATGCACATGGTATCAAATAAGTTGTAAAGATGATGATAAAGATGACAATTATCGCTGGGGGACTCTCAGATAGTTTAACCTCATTTTTATATGTAAAGAAAGGCCCAAATATCCAATCAGAGGTGGCAGATAAGTCCCTCATTACATTTTCCAAGCTTCATCAAACTAAATCATGCTTTTGTTTGCTAGAAAATTCAACAAATTAAAATGTCTGAAACAGGCCAAACCACATCCAATATAGGTGGAAAAAGTGAAGATATTAATGAAGTCAGTGGAAAATGGAGTCACAGCAGGTTTCATAATCCCTCACCATTACCAGCTTCATAAATACGATAATATTTTCCAGACCAGGCTAGACCTCTATCTGTCACAATTCTCATTCACTCTTTTGGCTTGTCATTACCAGCACGAAATGAAATCCTCCTTCCCCACTGTCAAGGTTAGTTTTCAGCCATGTTTCCTTTTCAGAGGGGACAGACGGCACTCCTTGTCCCCCTTTTTAATCTTGCTGTGCCACTATTTCATTTCCTGCCTCGTTCATTGAATCAATCCAAGCCTGCTATTCAATAATGGTGGGGTGACACCAGGCAGACACAATTTCATGTCACTCTCAGACTTGGGGATTTCTGACAGAACCAATAGTGCAGTTAGTTTTTAATTGATGTGTCATAATCCTTATTATGAATAGCAAGTTAATACTTTAAATTGGGAAATGGGGAAATAAAAGACTATGAATTTAAATGCTTCCAGGCTTACAAAACCCCAGAAATACACCACAGAATACAAAACATAAAGCAAATCACTTCTTAGGTTGTAATATAAGAATGGATGTGTCACAATGAACACAGTTTAAACACAGTGCAGTACAGTATATGTAGAATATGATCACAGTTGGTTAATCAGCAAAGGGTGTATGGTGGGCAGACTAATTGTTATCCAGTTTTGAAAAACTATAAAGTCTAATAATCATTAACCCACAGTTGCTATGGTTATATTATGTGTGGGGGCAGAATTGGCAGTTTTAATGCTTGTTCTTGCTAATTGAAGCCTATTCACTCAGCCTTGCCTTCCACAGGAGAAAATCCTGACAGAATATTAATCGAGTGAAATGCACCTTTTCTAGGTGTTTAAAGGTTTATAGATTGGTTTTATATTTTGAAGGATAGAAAAGATATTTTTGGATTATTCAGCAGTATAACTTTGCAAGGTTATGTGTGTTAAAGGAAAAGTACAGTTTGTTACTACTTGGGTTTATTTATTAAAAATAGGTCAAAAGAGTCATGAGCAGTCAGATTATCGGAAATATTTTAAACAATCCCACCAGATTACCCTCATTTATTTTGATGAGAAAACAAAGGCTAACAGTGAAATAATGACCCAAACTGTCCGTTGACAACATCCACCAGTGTGCAGCTTTCCAGTTCAACTTTTAGGAACCGTATCTGCAGCAGTTTTGCACTTTCATTGTTTTCCTGTTTTATGATGGAGGAGCACTCACTTTTGGTTTTAACTCCAAATAAAGCGGTAGCTAATCTGTCAGAACTGTTTGCTTGTTTACAACCTGTCTTGTCGACTGACCGTTTGTGCTTGTCGTCCAGTTGGACCTACTTTCAGCTAAGCCTCTGTGACCCAAGATATAAGCCATTACTTTGGTCAGCACAGTGTTATCACAACCTTAGAACCAATGGCTAGACATAGCAAAATAAAACTCCAGTTTTAATAAAGTAGAGTTGTTCTTTAAAGATGACCTTCATGGATTTCAAAGCCTCCAGTGTTGCTCTGAACCCCTATGAACACTCATAATGTGCTACATAGCAGGGCAATGTTATTTTAATGCATTTGAAGTACAGTATTGGATACACAGTATACAGCAGTATATAAAGCATAGCATATCAGATTATGCCACAAACAGCACGAACATTTTCTTGCAATGAAAGAGTGTGCTCCGTATGTGTGCACAACAGTTCCTCAGTGACTCTGATGCATGCTTGAGGCTGCCATGCGGTGTTTAGTAACCATCAGATGGGGTGGCTTGTTTCTGTCAGTGCAGCTCTATGATCCTAACATGGTGAGAGAAAAAAAAAAGAGTCCCCTCTGGATAAGCTTAAGAAGAAGACAACACATGGAGGAAGATGGTCTGGCATGTTCAAAATGGCCACAGGGAAGCCATTTCCCACAATACTCCCAAGTCCCCTGGCTCCTTGGTGTCGATCTGTCCTTTGTGAGCCAAAGCGTCTTAGACACATTGCGGTCACCATGGGCTGGAGGAGATATGACAAATACAAAAGACCGACCCTGTTTGCTTCTCTCCCTTGAGAGAATAACGTGTGGCTCATTGATATCGTATGGGCTTAGCTGTCTAAGACACTTCTGGTTTCTTTGGAGGGCTGTCAAATTCATTAGTTAAGTTTCAGAAAATTAGCATACATTCCTAATACTAAAAAAAAAGAGAGCTGCACTCTAATAAAACTGGATGAAATTCAAATATTTACTGTGCTTGCAGCGCAGTGGGTCTGGCTTTGATAATCAGAAATGGTTAAACAATAAATAAAATAACATACATCTAAATCTTTTAGCTGCTGTGCTGAACAGTAAATCATTTACATTTCAACTTGGATTCTTTATTGAAATTCAGCCAAAAAAAGTACCCAAAAATAAGAATTTAACACAAAAGCACTGGAACTAACTAACCCCAAAAAGATATCAGATGTTTTTTTTCTGTTCTTCCACCAGCCTGTCATCATGTAGCTTCTATCTCCCTCCCATCATGTTCCTATAGAGATCACCCATCATCAAAATCACAGCTCACATTTCATTAAAAGATATCATTTCATTCACTAAGGGGAAAGTGCGCCTGTGTATGTTTTTGGAAATAACCCAAAAAAGCCAATCGGAAAACTGATTTGGCTTGCCCCCCCCCAACCCCCTCAGCATGCAGAGACATGTACTAGTTCTCTGGTTTCTTTGGGAGACAGACTTCAAACTTCTGAATTAGTCCATTTTCTGTTCATGTACAGACAGGATAGAAAACCAACAGTGTGGAAGGGCACCGCCAACTCCTGGTGTGTGTTAAATTGAAAGCAGGTTTTCTTGTGCCTTGAGTTTGTCCCCTGAAAGAAACCATCACGGCTGCCGTATAACTCATGGGGACCAAACTAGATACAAACCCAAGATGGCTCACTGCCTCCCAGTAAGACATTATTATAGTCTTCATCTTTGGACTTCATGGGTGATTCACAGAGACTTACGTAAAGAAATATGAATCCATACTCCGAGACGTTGAAAAAACTAAAGACACAAAAAGCAATTCTCATCTCCAATAAGGAGATTATTTCTTGGTTCTGTTTGTTTATATGTTTCTTAATTGACATGATATCTCAAAGACTTGTGTTAGTTAAAAGTCAAGCAGTGAGCCAAGAAACAAGTCATTAGTTTTTGGTGTGGATCCAGGGATTCTTATAAAAGATTTCCTCACATTTTGAGATAAGGCCTCTTTTAACATTTTTACTATTTTCTGATAAACTACTGCACTTACTTGAATGAAAGAACCTGGAGCACGCACCCATGATTGTCACTGTGAGTAGTTTGATGCTTGTCTGGATCCTGCATGTAAAATATGCCTCTCTTAGAGGGCTTGTATTCAACGTTTTATTTCCAGTTGAAACTAAAAGAAAATGTAACCTATGATCATGTTTTTACAGAAGTATCTCTAGGTACTCCTCTTATGTGCTCTTTAAAGAATTTAATGCTACAAAACAGCAGATAATCCAGTGCAATTTGGCTTTTCTGATGGAAGTTGGCAGCGATGTCCTCTTTATGCAAATTAAATCAGTAAAGCATTGTAAGTAGCACAAACGATTCCAAGATCTTGCTTAGAGGCAGTTTCTGGTTAGACATGTGGATATAAATAAAAACAACACTCCATGAAGGATCTTAGCCTGACTAGAGTTCAATTTCACTTCTCAATATTACTCAACAGAGAAACACAGGACTCTTGTGGATAATGTAATGATTATATATGTTTATGTTATGACCACCAGTTTCAATGATTTTAACCATCATGTTTTGTTTGTGATTTTTGCATTGTTGCCATGGAGAAGAAACCACTTAGAAGTGCAAAACAGAGTGATAAAATGATTTCAAAATGCTTTGTTGTTGCTGAATTCACTCAAAAGTGACCCTGAAATGAAAAGTAAACTGATTTACAATGTAGATCATAAAATCTGTTGTCCATCTGCCGAATTTTCAGCTCGGTGATTGGCTGTTTCTTGCCAAAATGGACTGTCTTTTCTAAAGCATCTTTTTTTACTGATGATTAAACTGGGAGAGTGTAATGCCAATCCAAACTGTAGAAGAGCTTCAACTCATGTCATGCAACAAGTGATGGGATTTTTACTAATTGAACCAGCACAACTCTATAAGGTCTCATCCAAGCATAGATTGATGCAAGATCACAACCCAAACCACCTACAGTCAGAAAACAACTCAAACGTGTGAGAAAACATCAACATCTGAAATCCAGTATTCCTCTTGTGTATAAAAACTCTTGCACAATAAATTGAAGCAACACGGCCTGATGCTCAGATTCAGCTGTTACTCCATGTTTTCATAACTGGCGCCACTAAAATCAAATATGACGGCCCAAGTAGCAAGCAGCTTGTAAGTAAAATTACAATTTTTTTTTTAGAAGCCCCAAATTGGTTGTAATGAATCAAGTCTTGTATATGTGAACTCTCCTGCTACAGCTCGGAATTAAGACAAGTAATTGTTGGCTGCATCTCGTTCTCTATGTTTGGAATTGTAGGTTTGCAAAAGCACTGAACATGAGTATTTCATTATTACTTGATGATTGAGAGCCAGAGAGAGCTGGTGAGGAAAAAAAGTATGAGAGACAGAAAGATCCACAGTCCCAACCCACTCTACTGATTGCTGGCAGGAAGAGGCAAATCGTCTCATGTACCAAAGGTGGCAGAAATGATGGGAGGCATCATATTAACAGGATCAAAGCTGCCTCATTCTAATCTGTTCCTCGACTATTTGAAATATCTGGGGCAAACAAGCTTCTCAAACTGCTTTTAGATCAGCTTCTGGTGACTCATCACGATGCCTGAGCCCAAGGCACTTCCAAACCGAGTCAGTGTCAAAACTAAGCAACATTTGTTTTTGTGTAACACCGCGGGGAGGCTAGAATATCTGAGTTTGGGAAAATTTAATGCTGTTTTGAGTGGGAGGTGGTGTGTGTGTGTATACTGTATATGTGAGGTAAAGACTGTGGGTTTAATCCCTCTTTCCTCTCATCAGGGAGTGTGGGTGGTATTTTTTTTTTTCCTCTCGGGGATTAAGCTGTTCCTTGGTAAATATTCAAAATTCAAAGGCCTCTCTTGCTACTGTACCTACTGCGAACAAACAGACTCGACACATTCAGAGCAGATGACACTCTTAAACACTATCTGGTCTATCTGTTCCTTTTTTTTTAAATTCTTCTCTGATGTACAATACCGGACTGGATGAGAGGTTGGATCTCTTCCATTGACGCACAAACATTTTCCTTAGAAATCAAGACAGATAACGGGATGATAAATAGACCCGAGTCTCTCAGTCAAAATGGACTGTCGAGAGCCTAAATGTCACCATTTGTAGAGCTGAAGATACATTTTATCTTGCAAAGTTCAATTTTCCCTTATCTATTAACTTGAAAACACCTCCCGCGTTTTAGCTCTCAAATGTTAGTCCTGTGTTCTTGGTGAGTTCATTCAGACTTTTCCTGCTTACAACCGTTTCCCAGAGCAACAAACAACAAGGAAGTGTTTGTTCCACCTGCTGATTTGTGTTGAGATCACATCAATGAGAATAGATGGGGAAAAGGTGACAGACTAAGATTTTGACACTATTTCTGGTTTAAACATGAGTATGTTTACTATCCTCTCCATTTAATTAAGAAACTTATAAAGTCTAAGAAGTCCAAAGACAAATGAATATTGTATTTTCTCGTTTTAATTATCGCTTTAGCTACTTGCTTTCAGCTCTTTTACACATCACTTTGCTTCTGTTTCTCTTTGAAATACAGGTTTCTTTACTTTTCCTTCAGTCTCTCTGTGCCACTGAAGTGCATCCAAACTTTAAACCAAGAAGACATTTAACCTTCCCACTTCCTGCCTGCAGGCTGCTTTGAATTAGACTGCTAATGGATTGATAGGCCGAGCGGGGAGCAATTTAGTTGCATCTCAGCGTTACCGCGGTCCGCGCCCGTCTTTCCTCCTCACCGTCATAATGACACACGCCGAGGCTAACGTAATTGCGCTGAATTGTGTGTTTAGCAAACTTAATCTGGCGAGGAAATATTTAAACAGACCGCAGGGGTGACTCTCAATCACACTGATGACGCCCGTCCGGCTCGTGACTTTGCATATGAGAGCTTGTGGCCGAAAACTCTCAGATGGATTAGTAAGGCGAGTGAAAATCATCGCTAGCAGTAGCGTGTCAGTCGCAGACATGGATTTGCTATTTTGGCTGTAATTTCCTTTTTTTTTTTTTTCTTCTATGTCTCCATTTTGTGATGCTGTACTCATTACATGCAATACAAACATAATTAGCTCCTTTCAGGTGGTTGCATCCTATGATCCTCCTTTTGGGCTCCGTTTCCTTTCCTACTGTAGGTGTGTAATTACTTCACTGGATGGTTCAATGGTTCTCATCAGTGTATGTTGCTACAGAATCTAATTATAGTGTAATACTTCCTAAACTTTTTGGCTTGTGACCCTTTTGAAATAAAGCTTTGGCCACTCCAATGGCCATTTCCATTTCTGGGAAGTTTATTGAAAAGAACTGTGTAATAAATGGTAAAATAGAGACAGTGTTCAATTGAGCTTAATTGCTATGCACAACCTAGTGTTTTAACAGGTCAGCTGAACAAATGTACAATTCAACGTTCGTATATGAAGAATCAAGTTTATGATAATAAATGAATGATTCATAAATGTTTAGTTGAGTTTAAATGGAGCAGATCTTTCAGAGGTGTTTCTCTGGAAATCTGTAATTACATTTAAACTCAACTAACTAAAATAACCACTACATGAACAGAGGAGAAATGTGGGACTTGTGACAGTATGCTGTCCAACCTTTTTTGGACTGTACGCAGAAATTACAGAGTTCAGAGTTGTGTGGGAGGCAAACTTATAATACAGTTAACTCTCTTAAATTTATCTCTGTTTTACCTATAATTAGTACCAAATTACACAGTTCTCTCTGGAAATTACCAGGAATTAAACCTGTGAAATGAAGTGTTACCAAATTATCCAATAAGTCACAAGCAAAAAGCAAATATTATTTAATAAAGAAAATAATAATTTATGTCTGCTTTTCCATCTAGTTAATCATCTCAGATTTATTTTGTGACCCAGAGGGACGGTCCTGACCCACAGGTTGACCACCACTGTTCTAGCTTGTGTGTTTCCTTGAAACTGAGATTTCTTTCTCTATATTTCACTTTTAAATTAATATACTGGTGTGAAAGTGTATGTCAGGAGCCAAAACAAATTTAAGTTTAATATTATGACCTTTACAGCATAAGAACAGAATTGATTATCATAAGATTCACATTTACTCTGTGTTTAATATGTTTCTGTAAAGTTCCACAACAAACACTCAATGATGGGAAACTATATCAGCATCATAAATAAATGAAGTTGTAACCAGCGAAGGAATAGGGAGATTTATTTTTTTCATATCACATGGAATGAGGTGGTCTCAGACGTGGTTGCATATCTGTGCTCAGTCTCACAAAGGATAAGGGATTTCTCTCGTCTAGCTGACACCAGCCGGAGCCAAAACACCCAGATGCTTGTTTAATGCTGCGCTGGCGCACAGTCGGCTGTAAATTGAACATGGGAGTATAATTCTGGGTGTCTGTTTGTTGTGTTCAAACACCGGTGAACCTTCTGCCTGTGTGGCTTCGTCAGCGCTCACCCACTTCAGAGAGGGCTTTTTAATTCCTGCCTCCCGTGTTTGAAGGATGGCAACAAGCTGAACCCCGATGCAACAGTTTCCACAGAAGACGAGGCAGATTAAGTTTTTTTTTCTTGTATTGCTCTCTCATCAGTGCACTGTCTGCTCGAACTATGTTACAATTCTATTTAGTTAATGTGTAACTTCACCAGTTGCACTGCGTCAATGTAGGTTTGCAGTCGAGTTGCTAGGTAACTAAAACGCCTCCTAAGACTGTGCTGTTATTTCTGAAAACGACGTCAGGTTTTTCACACCTCCAAGAATAAATGCTGTACTCACAAGCTGCTTTGTTAGGCAGAGAGGCTGAGGAGTGTTGCCAAAGTAAAACTAAAATATGATCATATCTCTTTTTTTTTTGGGGACTTCGGGGGGAATCAGAAAAGCTTTTATTAATCCTTGAACATTCTGAAGAATTTACCTGTATAGAAACAGAAATATACTGAAGATGAGGACCACAAAATGCAAATGAAATTGAAGCAGGACATTAAGGTTGAACTATGAAGACAGTGGAGGGTCAGGAACACGTTTCACTCTGTTCAGCAGTCCTGTGAACATGATCAAAGCCTGAAAGATGCCATTTCTTGGAAAAATGTGCACGAACAAAATATTGACTGTAGATAAACATGGACGTCATGACAGCTCCTCAAAAGTGAAGCCAAAACATCTCGATTGCCCCTTAGTGGCTGCAGTTTAGGTCGTAAGTCCCGCCCCCTCCATGTTAGCGGATGGGACATGAGCCAAACTAACAAATCAAATACATGTCAAATAAATTAAACCTCGTGCATATAAACATATAAACAAAGCTTTGGACAGCGGGATGGCTGAAGGGGACGTGTCCTGCATGCTGTCATCCCGCCGCCTGACTCTACTGCGCAGACTCTGGCTCCAAATGACGTCACACAAGCAAGATGGCAGCTCCCGGAAAGGAGATATTTTGTCTTCTCTTTTGCATAGTGGTAGGAAGTGGAGACACGTCGTCTATATTTATTACACAAAATGACACATGCACCGCAATTATTGAACAGACAGCTTCAGAATGATGCGTACACATGATGTGAGCGTTTTATGTAGAGTCTAAACAAATTCCACAGTGCTTTTACCTCCAGAGCATAAAAGCACTAAAGCCTCCAAGCGTCCCACTGCAGTAATTGTCACAGCAGGGGTCAACTTGACACATCAGGCTTCCCCTTTTAGGCTGGCCCTCCCCGCAGATCTCCAAACATTTTTGCCTCACCTAACTAATCATATCTTTTAAAAAATCCACAGCAAAAATGAGAGAAATTACAGTATTTATTCTTTTTGGCAGTTTTCAAGCACACCTTGTCCCCTCGCACTGAAAGATGAAAAAGCAGCAGGCGCCTTTCAGGGCATCTGCTCTTGGTAATAGCAGCGAGGCAGTAGGAGCAAATGAAAGCCCAGTTGGACCCTCAAAGGCAAGGGAAAGGAGCTGGAGTCAATGGACCCCTTTGCCCCTAGAGTCAAGCTTTTTACAGGCTCAGACCAGCTTTGATCATCTGCTGGAAAGCCCAAGCTGAAGAGGTGCATTAGAGGCACTGGGATGGCAATCTTTTTATGATGCTAATGCATTAGGCTTCATTTTGTGGCCTCATTTCTTGTATTAAAAATATTCCAGGGATGAATACATGAATGCACATTTCTGGCTTCAGCTTATACTTTCCATTACACTGTATGAAACACAAACTTTATGATATTCAAGGGACCAAACATTTGTGACCTTTAGTTCTTGAACTAAAATAGTATTGGGCTTATTACTTCTCACTTATAAAGAAGGTTATACTGTACAATAGTAGTTTTTGTGATAAGCTTGTGCAGATGTTTGATCATAGGTGCAGCAAATATACAGTATGTGAGGATAAAAACCCAGCAGATACATTTTAAATACTAACACAGAGAAAATGACAGATGCTGTAATGACAGTGTATTTTTTTTTCCTTGATGAAGGTTGTTGTTCTAAGATTACTACCTTTCAAGTGTCAGGAAAGGAAGAAGGAATAATAGACAGCAGTTTGAGTGAATCAACAAATGAATTTAACCAGTTTCTTTCTCATAATACTCCCCCCAAAAAAACCCACTACTAGTGGCTGGCATTGCACAGGTGCATCTGGCTCTTTCGCTGCTGTCACCATGGAGACGACCCCCCTCTGGCCTAGTTTTGTTTGCCTGCCCTTCCTAGCACATAAACATGAGTGCAGTTCTTGCACTGCTCCTCGGAGAGCTGACACTCCTGTTCACACATCATGATTTACATTTCTGCTGTGATAAACCTGAAGAGGGTAGAATTCATGATCTCTCAGACATCACTTAGTCATAATCACATCTATTGTAGGCAAGTGGGGGTGGGGACACACACACTACACTACACTACACTACACTACACTACACTACACTACAAGGTTATTCAGACATTATGCAGTGTTCATGTTGATGTTCAGTAGGTTAGTAAATCTGCATGCAATTGCAATATAAAGAGTTTTACATTAAAACAGTAAAAAAATTACATTTGCATGATTTACAATTCAAAAAAACTCCTTTTTTATCTTATACTGGCTCTTTATGCAGCCCTTCAGTTCATCTGAAACAGGTCGTTTTAGCTCCTGTCTCTTTAAGGACTGCTCTGTTCTGATTGGTTAGCCTCCAGAAACTGCCACTGCTACGTAAACAAACAGTAGTTGTCGGATTTTGCTGCTTTTTCTCATTCTTTACGCAAAATGCAAACTTCTCAAATATATCCGTACATGTTCGAGCCTGAATCCGATCCGAATGAAGGGACAACGTGAACAACCTGTGGAACTGCCTTAGCAACAAAGGCTATGGAACGGACAGCTGTTTGTGGGCATATGTGAACAATATGATGTCATTATGAGGAGGAAGTAGAGGTAACTTTGGAAATGAAGTGTTCAGAGAAGGTTGAAGTCCTGGCTTTTGACTTGTAGGGAGCATTTCTACATACATTGACCTCAAGTTTTGGAACTTTGACCATGTTTAACATAGACATCTGATATCATAACAGTATAAAAATAGCAGAAAATCACAAAAAGCACGATATGCCCGCTTTTAAGGAGGGTTAGAGTTTGTTTAACTTATTTTGCTGAACAATTACTGTGTCTGTTTTTTTTCCCCAGAAATAATTTCAATCATCTTTCTTAAAATTGTACACATTAAAAAATCCAGAATCTATGTTTATTGACTTACTATTGGAACATGACTGGCCTCCAGACTAGTTATTATGTCACAAAAATCACGTTCATACATAGACATCTTAAACTCAGATTTAAAGCGAGCACAGAGAAACTTTCCCTCATCTGCAGATGAATGTGAAAACAGCCCCCTAGTGTCAAACTCATCATTCACATACTGCATATACATGATTCTGCACAGTGTGGGTAAAACATCCAAGTGAAGTAACAATGTGCAAAACACATTTTTGAGGGCGACTTTTAGGATCTGCAAATAAGCTTTTGAGTGACTTCCTTTTTTGAGAATTGGCAGGCTGTAAAACATGCAAACAGAAACAAGGGTGAAGCTCCAAAGAGATTTTATTGCCTTTAAATTACATGCTGTCGCCTTCAAATGTGCATTGCACGGCATTCAAAACATAACAATATTGCTGAATGGCTTTTTACGGGTCATGGTTTGGCTTTCTTATAGAGGCATGCCTTTAATCTCCTGATGTTTCATGTGGAGTTTCCCCTGTATTCTCGCTTTATTCTTGTAAAGCCACAGGATATCTTGAGTGAAGTGTTGGAGGTCTTGTTTATCCTAGATCTCCACATCCTTTTCCAATCTCTTTTTTAATGATATATCCGCCCTCTCTACTCACACACCGTTTAGGGTCCCCATGCACCTCGTGATGCTTCAGGCATGTGTATGAATAACAATCATCTCACCTCAGGTAAGCTATAAGAGCATCGCCTCCAGTAGATGGATAAACTATTGTGGGAAATGACACAGAATGAGATAGGAATCACCCATCCTTGGTCAAGATGGAGCCCACTCTCAAATGGCGGTCTGCCAACCAAGCGCACAGCTATCTCTTGTTCATGCAATTGCACGGCAGACCAGACACATGTCAACATCCATCATGATCATATGTGACCTAAACTGGTTTAGTCCATGAACAGTGTTTACATGGAGTGAGTACTACATGTACATGATGTAGTGACACAATAAATATTGCTTGACCAAGCATTGGCTTGTATGGCAGTGTGTACCAACCACATGGGGATATATTCACTGGTTTGACAAACAAGACTGTAGCATTGTGTTGAGTTACTCTAGCACCACCAGAATCAAACGTTTGACTTTGTTGTCTGGAGGATTAAAAATGTTAACAACCAGCCACAAAAGTGCCACAGTATTTCCTGTTTAGAAGATACCATGAGCCCTTTATGTCTTCTGCAATGGATTACCCATCTCTAGAAGGATATTATACATGCATGTATGTAAGAGAAAGCCAGCAGGAAGAGGCTGCTCATTATGTCCATATTGCATCGGCTAATATGTTTTGAAGGACTCGTAATGCCATTTGGATTTTGTTCTTATTGCATGTGTCTGGAAAACGTTCATTGGCAACATTTTTCAGTTGCTTTCCCGGTCAAGTCAATTTTATTTGTTCAGCCCAATATTACAAATCATAAATTTGCCTTAGGGGGCTTTACAATCTGCACAGCAATACAGTATCCTCTGTCCTTAGACCCTTGATTCAGATCAGGAAAAACTCCCTAAGATACCTTTAATAGGTGAAAAAATGGAAGAAATCTCTGGAAGACCAACAGAAGAGGGATCCCTTTTGCAGGAAAGACATGAAATAGATGTTTGTACAGAATAGACCAGATAAATTTACAGAAATACAGCATGGAGAAACAGGATGACAAAATTATAGATGTATTTTCCTAATATCATAATCTGCTTCTGAAGCAATTGTGGTCATTGTAGCCAAAGCGGTTAAAGCTAAGCAACTTAAACACTTTAAAGGGGTTGTCCAGCAATTTAGTGATGCATTTTCCTAAAGTTGGGGGACTCAAGAGACAGATTGAATAAAAAATGGTCCAAGTTAATGTCTTACATGTACAAAGTTTTGTCCATTTTAAGGCAAAGCTATAAAGAAAATCATAGATAAGATGACAAATGAGGCCTTTAATAAGAGCTCATAATTGGCCATTGCCCTACAGCAACCTGAGAAGCGGTAATTATTTGAGAACTTGTTTCGCAGAAACAGTTTTTCTTTAATCACAGCAGATACCTGAGAGCTGCATGTCATCTCCAAAGTTTCCTCTCCTCACCGACAGCGAGTCACCCCCAAAGTACCTTGGCACAAGGAGTAAACAAGGCTGCCTCTGTTCATCAAGGTAATCTTATTTGCTCAGAGGGCAGTGTCTGTGCAGGACAGCACACTGCCACGAGGATAAAGGCCCATGCTGGAGATATTTTGATCCCTGTTTTTCATCTTAAAAGGAGACTGGACGGAGTGGTATTGCAGCTGAACATGTGTAGACACAAATCTGTGTGATGTCATTGAACATGAAGGGTGACCTGCAAAGCTGTATGGCAAAATCTGTGGGAGGCCACTTGTGGGGAGGCGTGTGTGGAGTGTTAAAATTAAAGTATTTTCACCTGTAGCTTTAAACAAAAGTATACCCAAGACCAATTACTTACCTTTTTATAAAACCTAACCTGTGACTGTTGTAATTTGAAATGGCTGTCTCTGCATGAGGGGAGTTTACCTTTCAAAGTGATCTCCAGGGTTCATAATTACTCTCCCAGTGAGCAGACATCAAAAACAGAAGGAGAGGATTGCAATTGTGTCACAACAGAATAACTCAACCTCCACTACCACAGCTGCTACAGAGCCTGCATTTTTTACCCAGGTGCAGCATGTCTCTAACCAAGACTCGATTCAAACTCTTTGGTGTGAATAACAGCAGGCGGGGTGTTGTTGTTGATGGGGGGGGGAGATAAGAAATGCATGAGAATATTGAGTGAGTTTTCTCGCAAAAATAGAACTGTTAAAAATGATAAAACACAAGTCTGAGTCTCGGCTTGCAGCTTTACCGGGTGTCATGTTTTTTTTTTTTTTTCATTTCTCATTCGTTCCACCATTGGGTGTCAATCTCTGCACCTTGTAACATTTATACTTCACTGTCACTCAATATTTTCAGCAAACTCGGTGCAGCGCAGAACCAAACCTTATTATGGACAACAGAACAACGCATCTGGGTGAAAGCAAAGGGTGAGAGACCGCATGTGGCAAAGAGACGGGAGGAAGATCTCGAGAAATGAGTAGAAAGGGAACGACAGCATGTATTTTTATGAAAATCTCAGCGGGGCTCAAAGATCATGCAAGGATGATCCATCTCCTTGTGCTTTCAAGACATCATAGTGGAAGAATATGTGAGATTTCTATCTATTTGAGATAGAAATGTAAAGTTATGGGGTAGGAGCTGTTACATAAAGCAAGTAAACATAAAGTGGCAGTGAAATTAAAGCTTCAGCTATAAACATGTTCACTGTTTTTACCAGTGGAAGCATCTCCCTTGCAGCAGATGGAAAGCCTGGTGGAGACCCATGCACATAGAGATTTACCTTATGTAGATGCTCTGCACAGGGGAGCGTGGTTGCTGTGAGGCATGCTGGGAAACAGTTGCTAAGCACTTTAGTGGCATTCATCTTTGTAGTAGGACACACATTGATGGTGTGTCGAAGCACAAAGAATCGAGCACTGCCCTCCTCATTCATTCACAAATAGGCTTTCTAATATTAAATATACTATGATGTGTGCCTCAGTGATTTTTTTTTTACAAAAATATTTCTTCTTCTTTCGTGCCATTGATACTACATTCATTTTATGGCGCTTTTAAAGACGGGAAGGCTCCTCTCTGACACTGAGCTTGTCAGTGGTGATTACATTTGCACAGTCGGTGATTATAGCTGCTGTCATGGACAGTAGGCTAATAATGCTACAGGAATCTAGTGGTGAGTAAAAGAAAATTTTTTCCACATACGCTAAATTAGCCCAATTGAAGGGGAAGGAGACATGTTTCTTAGTTCTAATCATGGTTCATGATATCAGTATCTTATATGGCTGGTACATGGGCCAACCCATGCAGCTCATTATTTCTCATTAGCCCCACTTTTTCAGTCTGTTACTGCTGTTTTTAACTTGCAAGGCATGGTCTGGGGATGATAGTGTGGGTTGGTCAGTCCACTACCTTGGCCTAGACTGAATTATTGGATGGATTGCCATGAAATTTTGCACAGCCATTGATGATACCCAGAGGATTAAGTCTACTGACTTTGGCTATCCCCTGACTTTTCCTCTAGCGCCATCATGAGTTTATGTATTTTGGTTGTTATATTGGATGGATTGCTATGAAATTCGGTGCACACAATCATGTTTCCCACAGGATGAATTGTAATGACTTTAGAGATCCTTTAGTTTTTTGTTAGCGCCATCATCAGGCCAAGGTTTAGTTTAGTTCATGACCAAACACCATACATTCCCATTAGCCTCAACTTTGTGTTTAGTGATGATTAGAAAATATTACCATGCTAACGAGCTCAACTAAGATGGAGAACATGGTAAATATTACCTGCTAAACATTAGCATAGCATGTTGACATAGTGAACATGTTAACATGGCTGACAGCACTGCTTCTGTCTGTCAACAGCCACTTGCGGTTTAGTGTTACAGCAATCACCATCAAACTACTGGCTGGTGTGTTTTCTGGTGTAAAGCATGCATGAAGATACACATAAACCCAATCTTCAGTTTTTAAAAAAACTCCCAGTTTCAGAGTGGAAAGTGGTGCACATATTCTTTTTGTGGCGCCACATCATTTATACATCTGGACCCAGCTGACATATCTGGGGCTTTGCTTTCTGCCTCGCTGCCTATCAGAGAGGAGAAACACTCTTTTGATTGGCAGGTTAAACTCTTCAAGGTCAGCGTGCTCTACAGCTCACCCTCTCAGTGTAGATTACTGTGGTAATATCTCTCCTGTCAAGTGTCTCCCATCCCCCCAACGACTGGTTCTCAGTCTACACTCAGATGTAAAGATGGTGTCCTTGCTTCCTCATCATGTCATTACATAAGCTACTGTACAGGTTGTTGAGCATGGATATCGTACTGTGTGTTACATTTGCCGTATCTGGAATGCTGTGAGATGAAATGAATGTCATTTCTACTAGTGATATCAGAGTGGGGTTGGGGAAGCGGGAATGGCTTGTGGTTGCATGATTGCAGGCTCAGATATTGGCAAAAAATCGGGCAGGGGTCCATATTATTCATGAACTGCATCATTGACGTTGGCCTCTGCTTACGATTCCATTCATAGCATGTGCTACAAGTGAATAAATGATGGAAACTACTTATGGATGGAATAGGTTAGTCTGCTGCATAAATGTGCAAGTTTAACATGTGGATGATGGAGGTGAGACCTGCATATGTATCTAGGGAGAGACATTCAAGAGAGCAACAGAGAGGTGGACAAACACTTCAAAACAGAGAGCTATTAAGAAGAGGAATTGTTATTCCAGAGTCCCAGTATGTTTGAAAAGTGGTGAAAAAAAAATTGATGAGCAGAAGGATTGGAGGAGAAAATGTGAAAACACAGCAGGAAACGGGAACTGTGTTCTATGAAGCCTCACAAAAGAATGTGTGCAGATGGCTGTTGAAAGTCACAAAGGCAAATACTCTGTTGCGAGCGACTAATATCACGATGACATGCTCATTGTGTTCCGATCATGCTATTTGTTATGCATGCATATTTAGCAGCGCATTTTCAATGATGACGCATCATTGATTTGTGAACAGGAATATAGTGCGACTTGCTGTCACCACAGCCCCGCACTCTGTATGTGATTTACATGCGAGAACAGCTGGAACGTGTGTGAAACTGTTGAGAGCAGCCCCTCAGTTCCCAGTATGGACCCAATATACAGCTAATATATGATGTTATTAGGGAAAATAAAATGGGATGACATGTAAACACCCCAAAAAAACTGGCATAAAATGTTCCTGAATTCTTTACAAACAACAAATACAAAAACTCTGCTGCACTTAGCAATAAAACTGTCTGTTTTATTATATTAAATGCTACAGAATGACTAGTTTAATGAGTGACATGAAAATATAGCATAATCTATAATATAAAAAACTTACTATATGTTTCATAATACCATCATTTTTTAACTAATATGCTGACTATCTATGGGGAAAATAAAGAAAAGAATCGCACACCAGCATAATGAATTTGAATATGTTTGAATTTGACTGGTGCTGTGTAAAATTGTATTTATTTACCTTTTCACTTTCCATCATAATTTTGTATTCTGATAAGGCATGACAGGTGCATTGAAATGTGAATGAATGCGCTGTTTCCTTTTATACTCCTGCCAAGTAGAGGTAATGGCTTCTAATCTGTGCATCACTTGGTCGGTAAATACACTTTTCACAGTATGAGGGGGATAATGAATGGCAAATCATCAGTAGTCAGACCACATTCACTCACAACTGCAGCACAGCAATGTTGGATATTTGTTCTCCACTAGTGGTGGGACCCTAGAACAAGGATGTTGATCGGTGGATTGGTCGATTAGTCTGTCTGTCCATCGAACTTTGGCTCAGAAGTGGAATCTCTCAACAGCCACCGGCCAGATTATCATGAATTGTCTTATGGATGGAGTGATATTCATGGCCCCAAGGAGATGATTCATAATGATTCGCTAACTTCCTGATCTTTTATCAAGTTTTACATCATTATTTACGTCAACGAACATCTTGGTATTTAGAAAACCGATGGCCAAATTTCCATAAAATTTTCAGTGCATATTCATAATTCCTAGATGGATGATTTATAATGATTTCAGTGACCTCCTGACCTTTCTTTTAACATCACTATCAGGCCAAAATGTAAATTTCCACACAAGAAATGTACTTGTCAGATTTCTATAAAATTGACTGAATCCTTTCATGCTCCCTAGAGGATGAATGTCGTTGGTTACTGTGCTAAATTGGATTTCTGGCTGTTTAGCCAGCTACCAAAACAAGAACAAACAAATCCCTTTGATTACTGTAGGTTCTTTGAAAAGTCTGGTTTCAAGTGGTCCAAAAGGATACCTAAATAAAGTCTAAAGATGAAACCGATTCTTGTCTTACAGCGACTTAAAATGATAATCATGTTTATTTTTGTAATAGTTCTTATTAAACATCACTGTATCTACCTAAAACCACTAGACAATAATCCAACTCATGTGTCGCTACTGTTACAGAACAGTATGTTATACTGAATTTAGTACCTCTAGGTTTAGGTTTGATTTCCATTATGGCAAAAGCTACTTGTAAGCCTCCAAATCACTACAGCTCTCCTAAAATAAATAAGAGCTACAGCTAACTTTTTGGATTTTCAACTAACCGTTTTGTGTACAAAATGTCAGAAAAAAGTGAAAATTCAATCACAAATTTCCACAGTTTGAACAGATTTCTTTAAATCACTTATTTTGTCCAGCTAACAATCCCAAATCCAAAGATATTCAATTGTCAGTTCTATAAAAATTAACCAAATCAATCAACAATTCGACTAATTATTTAATTACCAGAGCTTAAACCCATTTGAGAGACTTAACATTGCATTGATATCCTCATTAGAGTAATGCACAGCAGCAACAGCAGCAGTGAGGGTAGACAGCACCCAGACCACCACATTCCCCCACCAGGGCTGCACTGGAAAGCTTCCCGCACCTCCACAGCAGGCAGCATCTGTTGGGAGGAGATCCCCAGCTGCTGTCTGTACTGGTCCTCCAACACATGGCTGCTCTCCACTGGCCGTTCACTGAATACGGCCAATTGTCTGTGAAAACTGTCCATCGATAATGGATATCTGCCACCCTACCACTGACATGCACAGATTACTGAGCTCATGGAACAATCAACAGGGGCAAAAGACGTAGGTTTATTTATCTGTGCCTAGTTCCTGGATACAGCTGTTTGAGCTCATTGTGAGCTATTATTATTATTCTGGGATTTCTGATGCAAAGCAGGCATGTGCTCTTTGTCTTGTGTACCTGCAGTTAATTCCTTTTAGCATCATTTTAAAAGGAAGAGCCCCTGAAAGTATCTCAGGGACGACTGGAGCCGACTGTGAGAATCAGCATAAGATAGACTGCTGTTTTTCATTCATTTGTGCAAACATGCTCATATTTTTCCATTTTCATCTCCCCTAGATCTGAGCGACTGCTGGTGAGAGTGGAGGAAGCATTTAAAGAGACACTGCAGCAGGCATCGTTGAGTTAAAGGTTGGTCTGTTTTTCTTTTTACGAAACACTGAGCATCTTTCTGCTTTTTTGCTGAAATGTCATAGGTCCTATTCAGTTTCAAGAACAGTAATGTTAAACAAATACAAAAAATATGTCCTTGTTTCGTATTTTGCTTCAATCCGTACCTTTTTTGTGTTGAAACTTTAGTTAAGTTCTGTTATGCTACGTGCATATTTATTTTCTGTTTTCCTTTGATTTTTTCTCCCATTTCTTGATGTGCTATATTCCCCATGGTGATAATGTAAAATTCATTTAAACTTATTTCATTGTTGTGATACTGCACTGGGAATTCATCTGAACATAACTTTAATGGCTCATAAAGTGTGTTATCATTTTTTTTCCCCTCTGAGCTTTCAATACTTTTGCTACAAACAGCCTTACCACCTAGAATCTATCTGGTTGCATCTCCTAAATAGAAAGTTATGAAAAGGAGCGCTTTCTTGGTGCAGCGTAATATTAAAACATATATTTTTCATATGATAGGCACGATGATGGAAGATGACGCGCCATCGTGAATGAAAATGCGATGTAATCTGTTCCAAATAAGTTATTTGCTTTGTGCGGAGTTGCTGAAGCCTGCTTAATTGCATATTTTGCTGGTTTGATTAAAGCTTATTTGGCTGGAACATTTTCAGCCCAAACCCGAAGTGTACTGAAAACTCACAAAAGAGGCTGACGCTGTGAATAAATGACTAGAAATTAGCAAGTCTGCTTTGACCCTTGAGGACACTCTGCTGCTCAGAGAACCAATTTATGGATGTACCCACTATTTAGATGCACTGTACGGTAAACCAGCGAGCTGCCAGTTATGCAGATTGTTCTCCGCCATCCACGTGTCTTCACACTGCCACAATGGATTACATAAGGGTCCAATACATATGGGTGGAATAATGTCTTATTGATTTTACCTTACCTCAGAGGAGAATAGAATCACTAGCTGACTGTACGCTACATCCACCTGCCATCATACAAGCTGTGTTATTAGCAGAAAAAGAAAAACAAGATGAATCATATGTCGTCTGGGAATCTGATGGCAACTGTTTATCATGCTGATTACCGAGCACTAAAGAAGACTAGGGACTTTGTTGTTTCACATCAACACATGCCCACGTCAATGTTAATATGGAAATGTGGTGAAGTCACATGCAGTGTTTAGTTGGATCCAGTGGTCCTGTTCATACCCTGTTTTTATGGCCAGTCGAAATTTAATTGGTTCAGCACATGTTCCTAAAGTCATACAGTACACAATTATTGCAAGTTTAGAGGCCCAATAAACAGATATTTAGACCACTATGAACAGTAGAGGTAGTGTTTTTGAATTTTTAAAAACAAGCTTGTAGCAATCTACTTGTTCCTACTGCCATACGAACACAAATTCATTTTCACAATGAGAGAGAGAGCTGAAATGATTAGTCCATTAATTGATTGGTCTAATGACAGAAAATTAATTGGCAACTACTTTGAAATGTTTATATCATTAATACAAACATAAATACCAAAACAACCACTGGTTGTGGCTTCTCAAATGTGAATATTTGCCAGTTTTCTGGTCTTCTGTGATAGGAAATTGAACATCTTCAGTTTTTGGACTGTTGGTTAAATAAAACAAGATATTTGGATGTGTTTACTCAGGCATATTTCACCATTTTCCAACACTGTATAGACATCATAGTAACGATTCATTGAGAAACTAATTGGCAGATAAATCTTTGCAGCCTTAATCCAAAAATACTAGAGCGAGTATGATATGACTGAAAGTTTTGTGACAATTATAATGGGAAAATATATAACACAGTATGGAAAATGGAGACGAAACCACATGCATTGGAAAATACTTTTCACATAAAACACTGGGTATGTCTACAGTCTGAAAATAACAGAAATCACACATCTTTCTCAAGAGTCTGAGTGAAAAAGAAGGAACTCAAAAAAGAAAAATAAAGAGAGGACTCTGATTAAAATGGTGCATTGAAAGAGATTAGTTATCAGAGCACACATTCCCTACTGTGGTGAAGCAGATACATGATTCATGCTGACTTCGGCGTATGTGTTTTGATGTAACCTGGTTGTTCTGTTTGTATTTTATTGTGGATAAAGACCTTTACAATCCTCCCTGCGCTGTCAAAACTCCAACCTCTCACTCCACACTTCTATGTTAAAGTCCATATTTAAACCGCCAATGCCGGTTCAGGTAGGGTTCACCGGCTATTTACGGAGGCATTGTGAGTGATTCTAGCCTTGTTAAATCCCATTTTGTTTTGTGAGCGTGGAGCTCGGCCTCCTCCAGGCATGTGAAGGTGGAGGACGGAGCCGGCACGCTGACTGGGGACCCAAAGAGCAGTTCAATTTTTCATCCTTATTGCCCATGACATATCCAAAGTGGCAGAGTGCCGTCCGCAGAGAGACGGAGGAAGTAAGAGAGGGAGAAAAAGTGAGGAGAAGCGTGGAGCTCAGATGAACTGGGAGGAGTGTAGCTCGACTTCTTCCTTATGTAGTCCTGAGCAGGGCCCCAATTTTCTTTGCTAAAACAATGCAATTCACCAGCATCCATTAGGGCAGACGAGGTTAAACTGAGAGTCCCAGGGTTCCTGCCTCTCTGTAACTTACTCTGCCTTCAGCTTTGTCATTTATCCAGAGAATAAATGCGAGTTGGAAGCTTACAAACAGGATAAAGAGTTCATTAGAGTCCAACTTACTCCGTGACACTGGCTAAATGAAGATGTTACCCCCCACCCTCTACCCAGCTTTTTTTTTTTTTACTCTAAGCTCGAACTCTCGTTGCACTGGACTAATTTTCTCTGCTTTCTCATATTTGTTGAAACCATCTGTCATTTTAATCAAATGTGTCTGAATGTGTGTAATTGGTTAACTGATCCCAGTGCAAATTATCGACTATATTTTGATTCAGACAGATTTGTGTTGATAAAAATTTTTGCACCAATCAAGTGTAATTTTAGCTGGATTTTGTTTTTGTGTGTGTAATTATCTCTTATTTTTCTCCTTAATTTCATGCACTGATTCACATCCAGAGCAAGAGATGAGATCCAGCAGATGCGAGAAGCAGAGACTGAATGGAAATTTATTTGAGGTCCCCATATAATACTAGCCCTATGTTTCAAGCAAGCTGGTCTTTAGATTCAAATCCCTAAAGCATGTTCTAAAACACCTTTCAGCGAATCGAATAAACGATTCTGTCCGATCTGTTCAGTCACATGCAGGCGGTGTAGTGACGGAGGGCCGTGAAGGGCACTGTCAAGGTGACTTCTGGGGGTGACGAATAAAGGATGCAAGCGTTGTTAAGGGGGGCGTGATGACTTCAGAGAGGCTATGTGACTTGGACATGTTTATCAGAGAGATTTCCCCTCACACTTTGCCTTTGCTTTCAGTCTCATGGTTGAGATTAAGATCTCTTGTTGTAATTATTGCTCTGTGAGGCGGCCTAATTCTGCCAAGTAGATAGCATCACACCCGTCAGGTGCTATAGAGGGTATCTGGCACCAGCTGTTCATGCCTTCTACATGTTCCGGTAGGCTGCAGTGGAAGGCAATGGCACTGTTATGTGATACATGTCTGTCGATCGAATGTCTTCTGGAGAGCTGCCAACCCACCTCCGGTTCTTTCCACCCGTAACCATAGGAAGTAGAAAGGAAAAAAAACAGACATGCAAACCCTTGGGTGTCTGGGATTTTAACACCTGATGTACAATAGGGGCATCAATCATCCTCTGCAGTCCCAAGAAACATATGGCTAGCCGCCTTTCCCCCCCAAAACACAGGTGCTTGACAGACAGAGTCAATTCTGCCTAATGAGCAATTGTGCTGCCATGTTCTGTACTATCTGTTATGCACAGTAAGGGACCAGATCTGACCAGACTGCTTTCATCAGCACGCAGACACGGTACATATCCACCCAAACACCTTTTCTGTCTGAGCTCCAAAAACTATGATGCTCTCTTGGAATTGAAGTCCAACCCTCCAATCCAGAGCTGAAACAATTAGTCAATTCATTGATTGAGAGGAAATTAACTGGCAACAGTTTTGAGAATCGATTCATTTTGTGAATTATTTTCACAATGCCAAAAACATAGCTGGTTCTACCTTCTCAAAAATGATTTGCTGTATTTCTTTGTGTTCTGTACTGTTAGCTGGATGGCATTTCATAGACTAGAGATTATTTATTAATCAAGGAAATAAATGGCTGATTAATTTATAATGAAAATAATTGTTGGTTGCAGCCCTATTCTCTGCTCACAGTTATGCATTTCTGTAACTAAAGCTTTTTCCTTGTAAATAAAAGAAGCTCTTTATGCCACAAAGGGATTGATAGCATGACACTCCTTGAATGATGGAAGAGTTTAGGTGCTTGTTTATAAAAATATAAAGATCCCCTCCAGACATGTATTAAAACGCATAAAAATACTCTGCTTGGAACAATGATGTGTGTCTGATTTAATTACCACCATAAATTACATCTTTTTTTATTCTATAAATATGAAAGAGATGTCTCCCGCTTCACTGATAAGTTCATTCTCAGTGTTTGTGCACTGGAGGCTTCAAGTTTCATCACCACACATGTGTAAGTTGTATGATGGACCACGATTGGCTCCAAACTAGTTAGGATGTCACAAATCCTGCACGTAGGACCACTACTTAAAATCAGATTTTCAATGAGCGCAGAGAAACTTTCCACTTTCAGCAGATGAATATGAAAACTGCCTTCTAGTGTCAAACTGTGATGTGAGGCAGTGACGCTCAAACATCCGACTATAGGAACAAGAAGAAAAACACATTTTTGAGTGGAGGGGGACTTTAACCCTGACTGGACTAGATTCCCAATATTCTGGACTCAGGAATAAAATCAAGAATGAAACATAAACAAGGAATCATATTGTTATTTAAATGAACACACATGTAAGTAGTGCTACTCTGATTGATACTCACTTTGAATACGGATCATAGTTTCTTCTCTTCATTTGTTGTTCTGAGAACACTGTTGAACTAATGAATTGGCATTGTGGGAGCAAAGCTTATTTGTTACAAGCTGGTAGTAAATGAGCTAATGTTTTTTTGTGCCTGCTTGTGAAGTTGTGATCTAGCTTTCTTTTGTGAGAGTCGGTGGTCAGAGCTTGCTTGTCTGCCCTGGTTAGCTTGACTTTTAGCTCATCCTTCTTCACCTCAAAGTGTTTTTTAATGCCTTTAGTCACAGTGGCTCTTGATGGTATAATGTACTCAGGCTTGAGGAACTGAACTAGCTCTTTCAATCCCTCACCCTCAACCACTAGCATATCTGCTCAATCATCATCTCAATCATTTGACAAAGTAACACCTATGTCGTTATTACAGATAGACTGTAGGATTAGCATGCAAGGCTAACAGTCTGTCAACTGTGAGGCTTTATATCTGCGCCGTGAAGTCTCTCAGAGCACACAAACAACATAAACACACCTATCACCTGCCCAGCGAGGTGCTGTTAAACCAGAGGCACCGAAGCTACACCTATGGGCTACACACAGCGAGGCACGGCTATGCTAACGATTCTAGCCATGCTAACTAGCTGCTAGCTGCTGTGCAGGTTGGTAAAATGGATCTGTCACGTCTCTTTGTATCTACAGGTTGGTGCTCTTGTCAGTGTCAGAGCTTCTGTTTGAGACGCTTCGGTCAGTAAATCTGTGTTTTTAAAACTTATTTCGGGGCTGCCCTCACTTTAGTCCTGCAAGGAAGCCACCGAAATTTGGCACCGATTGATCAAACGTGAATAACGAGTTCAGTACCCAACCCTAGTATGCAAATGAACTCATAGGCCGACATGTGTAACTGGTCAAAAATATTCTCAGTGGTTAACATCCCTAGTCAGATAATAAACCAATCAACACTACCCACTGCAAACAACCTATTTCACAGGAGAGCTTTTCGCCTGAGTAACTGAATGACTTCAGACACTCTGATCTATCGCCTTCACTCAGAGGTGGAGTATGATCATTATTTTGTTAGACGCTGTCATGAGGCTGACCAGTTAGACTGTGGGTGTTTGGATAAGGAGTGAGATTTCTTTTCATCTTAAAGCTTGAATGAGCCAAAGGAAACTACTGTAGTCTGTTTGATCACAATTTAAAGGAAGAGGAATTAATTAATTTCCTGTAATTGTAGTGGAATGGAAGGCAATTAATTACATGCTAATCCATTTCAGTTAAGCCACCATCCCTGGTGAAGAATGTGGGTGTCTGTGTTTGAGTGCGATTCGGTTTGCTTGTATGTATTTAGAGTGTGTATGTGCTCGTGCGTCCACGTTTGTATGTCAGCGTATGCGGACGTGGGTGCAGGACGTTATCATTCTGCTGCAGCTTATGGATCTATAGAAGTCATAAACAGCTGAATACTGAATATCAATCAGCTGTTTGGTCTTTAAAATGTCAGAACATGGTGAAAAATGTTTATCGCTGTTTTCCAAACCCCAAGATTCAACCTAAAATGTTTTGTTTTTGTCCTGATGAACAGTCCACAGCCCTAAAAATATTCAGTTTACTACCACAGAGCACTAAATAAACCAGAAAGTATTCACATTTCAGAAGCTGGAACCAGAGAATTTTAGCATTTTTTCTTAAAAAAACTACTCAAATCGATTATCACAAGAGTTGGCGATTAATTTTCTGTCGATGGACTACTTGATGAATCGACCAATCGTTGCAGCTTTAAATCGTAGGCCTCATTAGTATTCATTTAACATTGATTGTGCCAAGTTGCATTCCATACATGCCGTGAATGTGAGATTGCATTTCTGCCTTGGAGTTGTTGTTGGCGTGTTTATATGTCAGTTTGAGCAGAGGAGCCAGTGCTGTTCAGTGGTGGATCGTGACTTTCCTGTCTGTGTGGGAGCTGCTGCTACTCCCACGCATCTCTCTCTCTCTCTCCCTCTCTCTCTCTTTGCTCTCACTCCAAATCCGCTGGTCTTTAACATCAGCTTATTTCTCACTTAACCGCCAATACACCGTATGGAGCAACCATCGGTAAGCAAAGCCATAGGATGTCTCTCTTCACAATAGCTTAATTCCATGTTTTTTTTCCCGAACATATAGGTATTATCAAACCACCTGAAGATTAATGTGACTACAACAAGGTGCTATGATATATCCATGCAAACAAAGCTATAACATAATGTATACCTTCTCTCCCTCCCAAGCACACACACACAAGCGTGCTAAATTCTATTGTGTGGACAAGTATCGCACAAAAGTACACCAGCATTATGTTTTCTGAGGATGCAGTGTGACTTATTTAATGAGACCGTGAAAATACCTAGAAAAAAATATGGTATTTACATTGAATGTGATGCATAATGCATGTGATCCCTAGTCACATTTTCAATTTATATGCTAAAAAAGAGCCTCTGATAAGTAGAACGTACAAAGGGCAATGTTTTCCGATGACAACGCAAAACAAATTTTGCATATCATGAAATTTCACTCTCGCTGACCTTGGAGGCTCTGTGTGGCTGGGCAGTAACGGGGGTTGCTAAGGTAATTTAATTAACAGACCCTCCACAAGCAAGGGTAATTACTGCTCTCTAAATCCCCACTAATCCCCCTTCTGAGTCCCCTACACAGACTCGGCCTGGGGTGCTTTAACAGGCGGCGCTGACTCCTTGATCCCGTCCCAGACAGGGGTCCATGATGCTCCTTGATGGTTTTGTTTATGTGTTAGATGTGTACTCTCAGTCCGAAGGGCTCCGGTCATCAGTCTCGATGAATTCCTCTCACGCTCGCTCTCCCCCATCCTCATACGTGCGAGTCAAGGGGACTCTCAGGTCAAAAGGGCCACTCATCTTCCCATAAGAACGTCGTAATTATCACTGCTGGGATGAGCAGGATGTGTGACCTCTGTAAGCAGCAGCGTCTGGTGGCTGGAGTTAGAAGAGAAGCAGAGGAGATAAAGGCTATACTGAGCATGCAGATTGGGCTTTCTCCTGAAAACTATTGGAGTCATCAGTTGTCCTCCTCTGGGTTTATGTTTAAATGAAAGTAATAAACAGCTAAATAAGTGAGATTAGTTGATTTTCCAAAGCATATTTATAGATTTTATAGGTTTTAGATTATTTTATACCCTCCAAGAAGCAGCTGGAGTGTGAATATCAATTGACAGAGGGCTGCACTAATCAATATATTATATCAACAGTGGATTAAATGAAATGAAAGGTGTCATTCATAGTGACAAACACAGAACTATCAGCCAGCTCTACGAGGCGTTTTAGTGTCTTTTAGCTCATTGTTTTGGTTTTACACTTGCTGCTACCATCAACTTCATTTCCAGATGCAGAAGGCAGCTGTTTTTCAGAGAAAAAGCTCTGATAAACTCACTGTTCACTACCCGCACAACACCAAACGGCTGATAGACAAAGTTGGCGATTAGCTGGTGAACATGATGGAGTATTTAAAGAGCTGGATATTTTCCTCAGAAGACCAAAAGAGACCTAAAGACACAGTGAATAGTGGCACTGCCCCAAAATGGCCGAAAAGATTAATTAATGCAATTAATTGGATGTTGTTTTGAAAACGCTCCTAGTATGTTAATTCAAAGATGCTCTGGCAAATCTATTCATGCAAGAAATGACCATTTTCACATTGTACTTTTCAATATATCCAAAATATCTAAATTTCTGTGTTCACCAGCAATATGTTTTACAATATGAAATGCATACCATGATAATTTAGCTTGACAAGATAATAATACATATAATGAAAGTAACAAAACATGACTTTCATAACACATTACAATGATTGGAGAATAGCTGTCTAGAAGTTGGAAAATCAAACGCTTATTATACGCTGATGAAGTAAGCGTATGCAAATTGTAGTTGATTGGATAAAACATTAAAAACCACGGTGATGCTCCTTTAAGTAACCGAAGAAACCCGCCGGAGCTGTTAGCAATTTAAAAATGGAAAATTTAGGGCAAACAAGCAGCTCCTTGGTCTTCCTCCGCTCCTCTTGTGACCTCAGATGACAGCCAAACATCTGTGTGACATCAGTGGCATTGGCAAGTGTTACTGACCCCAGCAGGTGTTGTGTGTGTGTGTGTGTAACTGCGTGCATGTGTGTGCATGTATATGTGTGCGTGTGTGGAGTTTATGTACAGTATCTGCATCATGCATGTGTGTGTGTGTGTGTGTAAGTGAGAGAAGCCGGATGGTGGTGAAAAGGAGCACCTGTGTGTATTGAAAAGAGTTCTCTGAATAGCTCCATATTTGAACAGCCACTTATCCGCCGATAAAGCTGTAAGTGATTCGTGGCAGCTTCCTGCCTGCGGTAGAGAGAGACAGAGAGTGAGAGAGAGAAAGAGAAAGAGAGAGAGAGAGAGGATGAGGGGGGGAGAGAATCAGAGAGAGATTAAATGAGAGCATCAGCTGTAATTAGGGCTGCTTTCCTCCATTTGGAAGTGCATGTCTCTGTCTCAGAGAGAATTAGCACTGGATACTCTGGGTGGATCAAAGCAATACAATTTGAAGGCATTAAAGGGGAGATACAGATTTTTTTTTTTTTTGGAAGAAATGCAGAAATGCCGCTTAACATCACAGATGGAGACAAATAAATAAAATGTCACTGGTGGCTCCCAGAGCAGGAAAGAGTGCTAATTAGAAGATACTGTACATAAGATTTCAATGTCACTTAATGATCCTTTAACATTGCAATAGTACAATGTAATTATTACCTTTAGACGGTCATTTAAATGTAGCACAATTTGTGTACAGTTAAGTCTAGTCATTAAAGGTTTGTAGAGATGAGTTATAAAAGCTACAGTACGTACTTCCAGTCCTGAAGCTCCTCATCCTCTCTCTTAGTGGTTGAATAAGACCGGTGATTTGCAGTGTCCAAAGGTGACCATTCAAATGCTCCTGACATTTGGGAAATTGTCCCTTTTTGTTCACCCATATCCTTTTATTTCATCACCTTTTTTCTTCTAAATGCCATTTCGCCCTTTTCGTTCCTCTTTCACCCGGTTGATCTCTCTCCTCTTTCATTTTCCTCTCTCGTTCCATCTAGGTTGAACACTGACAGGCCCCTGCTTTGACTTTTTTTTTTCTTTCTTCTTCTTGCTTTTTCTGTTCATGTTCCTTGTCTGGTTCTTTTGAAATGTTGAAAAAGTGCCACTTCCGTTCTCCTACGCAAAAAACTGAGATGATGAAGGTTTCTGTCGCGAGGAGAAGGAATAATGATTGTTTGTTTTTCTTTACAGGGGTGTTGACGTAGATGCTTTAGAAGGTGTTGACTCTTGTTGAATTTCAGTCAGTGTTACATTTGGATCAGCTTTCTGTCAGTCATAACTGAGAAGTGGAAGATTTATCCTATACTGAATAGTTTGTTAAATGACATTGAAATGATCATTGGTATATTTAACACAATAAGGGCTTATAACTAGCACTCTATCCTGCTATGGGAACAACTGGTTACATTCAACATTTTATTTATCAGTCTCCATCTATGATGTAAAAGGGGATGCCATGCACATTTCCAGATCTATATTTATATTCTGGGCTCTGCTGGAATATCTTTGCATGATTTACAGTAAAAAAAAAAACAACCCAAAAACTCCTTATTTAAAGTTACTATAAGTAACTTGTAGCTAGTTATGAAACAGTCTCATGATGCCTCTGACGCATCTATATGACCTACATAAGCAAACAAGACCATCAGGGAGAAGATTGACTGTTTCTATATAGTTATGCTAAATGTCTGCAACCAGATTTAGTGTGAATGCAGCTTTACGTGTAACGATACTAAAACAAAGTTTACTTTGCTCGTCATATTACAGTTATCAATCTTACATAGCCACAAATAGATATATAACCTCATCACTATGCATCCAGTAAACAGCTGTGTTGAAAAAAGAAAAATAGTATTAAAAATAAGTGGCATCTTTCTTTGACTCGCTTCCAAAACAAATGCACACGCTAGCCAGATCTTTATGACACAAGGCAGCGGTGCTCATGGGAAATGCAGTCTTCATTTCGGGAAAACACTACAACTTTTGTCCACAAGGGCCCCTAAAATCAACACGAAATGAAAGTTCCTTGTAGTAACTTTTACTTATACATGCTCGAGCCCAAATCCAATCCGAAATATGTGAGTGGCAAACGCAAATAAACAAAGAAACAACCTTAGCAACAAAGGCTACAGAACAGATGGTCGTTTGTGGGCGTTGCCCAAACAGTCTGACATCATCACAAGGACAAGCCCAAGGACATTTTTACATATGTACACCTCATGTTTTGGACCTCTGACTATGTTTGACATAAACATTCGACATCATAACAGTATATGAATAACAGAAAATCACAAAAAGCATGTTATATCCTCTCTAAGTGGTATTTCTGTGTTGCATTTCTCAGAAGTCACCTGTCTCTAGGCTATACTGTGACTGTGACATCTTTTAACTTGAGGTTCAAAGTTCATTCTTGACCTTAGGAAGAGCAGCTGAGAAAAGAATCTCACTACAGGGTCCATGTTGTAGCTGTTCTGGAGCTTTGAAGCTATATTTTCAGGCCAGCATGGAAGTAATACTCAGAAACAAAATGGAAATTTAAACATCTACATTAGCATGACAACTGGTGAACTCCATCTAGTAATAAACACTTCAGAGCAGCTACTGGGCTAATGCTAATGGGCCTTGTGGTGAGACTGTTTACTCAATCCTTTCAACACACTCATACACACATGCACTACAAAATAGTATCTAGTACTCCAATAGCTAAAGTGAAATAAGAATTTAATGGACTCTGGATGCGAGACACGTGACCACTCGAAGGTTTCCATTTAGTAGAGGAAATATTGATTCTCTGCAGCAGAGAATAGCATGTTCATGCTACATAAATCTTCATCTCTTGAGTTTTTGAATGCATCTTGCTGTTGTTTTAACATACACGGATATCTGCTGCACCTTTACAGCTCAGTGACGTCCACAGAGGGCAGAAATCTGCACCCAGAGATCCAGTTCAATCATTAGCGGTTTCACAGCGGCCGGTTTTTCCTGTTCAGAGAGCCATTAATCTCAAAACAACTCATATGGAGACTTTCCGGAGTGTTCACTCTCTTTCTCAGAGAGAGTGTTTGGCCAAAACTATTATCTTCCAGCCAGTTTACGTTTGCAGGGGAGATAAGCTCAGTGGTGTTGGAGGTGGGCAATTTCCAACCCCTGGCTGCGATAGCGAATGACCTCTGCAGTGCTGGGATGTGTGTTTGGCCGACTTCGTTGGGATAGACAACAATATTCTCTATAGAGGATGGCCTGCACTGCTCAGCATGGTTGCACTTCTTCCTCTGCTCATTAGGGTTGAACCATATGACTGCTGGGCCACAAATCTGCTCCAGGCACATCACCTTACCCAATAATCGCCCCCCCTCTATGGCCACACAACACAATACACGTAACACACACACACAGCAACTGAACCAAAGCTTATGTACAGAAGAGCAAGCTGTGCAGTGTCCAGGCAGGGTGTTAGTTGGTAATCATTAACACAGACTCCCTGTTTGCCTTGCCTCTGCCCTGCCTGTATGTCTGTAAGCCTTTATGTATGTGTGTGTGTTGTCAACAGTGCCATGTGTCTCACTGTGCTTTATCAGCCCGTGAACTTTATTTACACACCGGGTCTCTCCATCGACACACATCTGCACATACATCATGCATTTTAACATCTGTTCATGCCCACGGTTGTATATCTCTCAGAGTTACAGTTTGCAGCAGCCGTCCTTTCCTCCAGCATCTCGCAAATGAGTGTAGTAGACAGATTAAACTGTAGAGTATGAAAATGGATACCAGGCTCATGATTAATCCGTAGACAAAAGAAGCAAACAAACAAGGTAAATTCAAGGATTTTCCTGGGGGGGAGGATTGATTGGATGCGAGATGACCCATCAAGGAAATGAGTGCATGGCTGATTGTGGCTGGAAGGGCAGACAGGAAACAGAGACGACAAACACACCAGCAGGGTGCTGTAGATCTCTTAATCATAGATTACAGTAAAAACTTTTGTTTTTCTTGTTAAGCTTTCAGTATGGCCTAGTTTTAGTGTTACAGATTAATGGACTTGATTGCAATCCACTTCTCAGGTTTGGTCCGAACTACCAGGCATGTATCCCGCTGCTGATGTTCGTAATCAAAACTTTGAAACTCTGCCTTTTCAATAAATGTACATATTATATGACGAAAATGTAGCTACATCCCAGAACAAAGCTGTTATATGCCTGTGCCACGGTACAAGTTATGTAACATAATGCTAGACATGGCAAAGATACTATAACATGATAATGACCAAAGCACAAACTGTGCAGGGCTGCTCTGGTACAAAAAATCTGAATTCTGTCAGTGTGAGTACATACATTTGAGCCATCTAGGATTATGAAGCCTGATTCTTCAATGTTTTCTTTTTTCTGAAATGATTTTGTCACTCAAACTAAACGTTATTAAAATATAAAAAAGTTTTGAGAGTAAATGTACTGTAAGTTCATCTATTCAGCACTGAATATTACTACTTTTACTGATGTAGGATACAAGAAGAACATTACTCTAATAAGCATTCAGAAGACTAAAATGAATCAAAGGAGTTACTATTGTCAAAGCCATCACCAGTATTGATTTCGATAATATTGATGTACTGCAATACAGACAAATTACTGGACTACATCCACAATGAGGATGTCCTGACAGGACACACAGACTCTAAATGCTATAAATAAACCACCCAATGACTCAGTGACTCAAAATGCAGCACTGTCTAGCAGTCTCCTGTAAACATGTCTCCTTTATTCCCCAAATTATTACCATTAATCAAGGCTCTCTGTTTGTGTGCCTTTGATTGGCTTTAATTCATAAATTTGGGGTATGATAAATGTTGCACGGAACCTAATTGGACAAGCTCGAAAGAATGGCCTAACCAGGGAATAGTTTTTGCCATCCTGTTAAACATGCAAGCAGCAAAAGCGTTACTTTGCTGCAGTGCACACAATTATCATGTGGTAAGCAAATGGTGAATGGTGAATTAGCCTCAGGTAGGGATGCTAAGCTTTTTTATTTTGACAAACATCTTGCATGGCTGCTCGTGTTTAGACAGTGTTTAACATTTGAGAAATTTGGCTCAACTTGTCAATTGAATAAGGGTGAGAATTTGTGGGAAAACACGTTTCTATTCCCCAAAGTATCTAAAAAAATATTGTTTGGTAATGGCACAGGATGTGAGGTATCATGTCGGCATTAATGGTATTAATAGAAACCTCTCTATACTGGTCTGCATCCTGCCTGGTATAAAAACAACAATCTCTGCCAGGTTTCCCAGTAATAAAACTTAAAACATGGCTCCACCTTTGAATTTCTTCTCTGGATGTATGCTGCATTACTCTGTGCCAGGCTATAACTCATGGTCAGCTCATCTGACTTAATGAGTCAACAACCCTGTGACTGAGACTCTATGAATGCATCTATAAAAAAAAAACATTGGTCTCATGGCTGAAGACTGAAGCTGGCAGTGCGCTTAAGTGCTTTTGCGTTCCATGCCAATAAAGCACCATTAAACATCCACAGCTCCATCAGGTCAGGTACTGTTGGCCTCACTATGTCCATACTAGTGGTCAAATGAGACTCTACTGTTTGGCAGATTCTTGCTGCCGGTCCTTCTTTTCCCTTTGCATCTGCTACCCCCTCCCTGGGAGAGCCAGGTGCCACATCTGGTCGGGCTAAGAGTCGAGGGGACGCCAGGCAGCTCCTTGAGGCAGAGCATTAGCATACACTTACTCTGGGAATGCCCTTGACTAGCTGTCTGAAGAATGGGACGTGAGCAGCATGAAATACACCAGCGTGAGAGAGAGAGAGAGACGGGAAGAGGTGGAGTGAGACAGAAAGATGGAGAGGAGAGAATAAAGAAGAATAAATGTGAATGAGCAGCTGAGAGTCTGGGTGATGGCTTTAAAAAGGGAGTCAGGAGTGTAATTATATACAGCATGAATGCCTCATTGCCATTATTCATTAATCATCTGATGTTATTAGGTTTTCACGAGGAGCTTTGTCTTATTCCAAGACAAAATCTCCTCTGAAATGGTCCATAAACCAAGAATAAGTTTGTTGATGATGTGCAGACATGCACATGTAATAGTACCTCTGACTGATATTTGTTTTCATGGAGCAGAAGGTGTGAGTGGGTGGGGAAAATGTCAGAAAATAGTGAGCTGAGAGATAGAGGGGATGTGTGCATTTTGTCTGACAGAAGAAGAGCAAGCGAGGGAGAGAGAGAGAGAGAGAGAGAGAGAGAGAGAGAGAGAAGTTGGGGGAGGGGGCTGGAGTAGGTGGGCGGGAAGAGAGGAGGCGAGTGTCACGGACAGAGAGAGAGGGAAGGAATAGCGAGCTGCGAGCTTGCCGGAGCTGTTGACTGGGTGTTTGAGTGTGTGATCGTGAGTGCTTCCAGAGCCGTCGTGTGAAAAAAAAAAAAGGGACACCGCTTTCTGAGCGTTTTGTTTTTTCTTTTTCTTTCCTTTTTTCTTCGTAAAGTGCCACATCGAGGTCCCTCAGCAAAAGCAGAACTTAAAAGCCGAACCCCCTTCCTGGGATTGTGAAGAGGACCCAGGGAAGAAAGCGTGCTGCCAGGTAAGAGAAGGAAAAAAAACAAAACAACAAAACGTGGTTACAGCATGGTTATACAGTCAGATATTCCTTTACAATTGAGCTCTCACCTCCGTTTGGTGCTTTGAAAATCTTATATGTCATGCCTGGTTGAGATGGAGAGAACGTGCTGTTTTTTGACGTGTGCACATGTGTGTGAGCATGTCAGCAAATATGGCTCTCAGGACACCGTAATGTAATTGTGATTGGAAGAGTCAGGTCGGATGGCGAAGGAGGAAGAGGAGGAGGAAGTGTCTTTTGGGTAGCAGCTCATCCAGGATGACAGATGTCAGGGGATGTCAGATTCACAATGACAAAGGGGATTACTGAAAGAGGAAAAAAAACTAATTTCCAAGATTGGATCAATTTTCTAGAAACTGGAAAGAGTGGAAACACTTTTCTGTCTTACTTGTTTGTTTTTCAGCTGTTCCTTTGCCCTCAAAGTTCCTGATATGAGTAAAAAAAGTGTTACAGCTATAATGTTTTCTCTTTAAGTAGACTTATTTTCCTCCTGGAGTTCCTAGAAAACTGGTCAGAATATTAGTGTGTAAGCAATTCTACATGTTTATAAGTGTGACCCGGCTTGATATGGATGTAGGGCTGCTGATAGGATAGCATTGCATTAGTGACAGGCGGGGATAAGCAAGACTCCCACGGAGGGTTAGGCCGAGCTCCAGATCAACGGCTGCTCCTCGGGCTCAGCGTGGCATCGGTGGCAGCAGTGTAGCCAGTAGAGACGGTTATTCCCCTACAGAAGAGAGAGAAAAGCCACGCCGTATTTGGCAGTAGAGTGTCTACGGTAAGATACTGTAGCATCCTAACACATGGCTTTCTTTCTTTGTCATTTAATGAGAAGTTACACTGTAATCGAATCACCGCACTGCCTTCCCTGCTGTTTGTCATTTCCCCTTTTGTCATCCCTTATCTCTCCTTCTCTCCCACTCCGTCCTCATTATCCCAGCCTCAACTGAAATGAACTAGTCGATCTCTCTTCCTCCCCATCCCTCCCTCCTACCACGCTGACGTACAGTAAACTTCCCTTTCCGATTAAACAAAGACAGACTAGGAGGCCAGAGGCTGAACAAAGCCTCTCTGTTCTAAATAACATTTGCACTCTTTTTTTCTTTCTTTCTTTCCTTCTCTCATTTAGAAACATGAAAGAGGTGAAGGTTGGTAGATTGTGGAGCTTCAAATACCCTAACATCTGTCTATTTGATTCCATTGTCTTGTGCTGAAACAAGCCATGAAAGCCAACACGTAGCTTCAGTCTTTTCAGACGCGAAACCAATTCAGTTGGATTTCAGTTCCATTTTGACTCCATTTTTCCACCACCTTCCAAATCCTTTATTCTCCAGCAAGGTCCAATAAATCCTATTCACATCCACTGTACCATTGTAGCTCCTTGAAAAATGGATTTGTATGTCCAATAGTGGAGCTGAACAGTCTGCTCACCTCTTACATTGAAGCCATTGTTACCATTCAATTTATGCGTAAAATCTCAAGTCATTTACAGGAGCTATTTAATCTGGTTTGTTCTCTTTGAGGACAATTTAATCGTTTTTCTTGGAAAATATTGCAACCGCTGGCGTTGTCATGTGATTCGACAACTGTTGTGCGTGCGTGTGTGTGTGTGTGTGTGATGTGTATCCATCTGTGAGATCTCCCATTGCATCAATAGTTAATGAGCGTCTCTGGCACACATTCACACAACCCATTCATACAGTGTTTTTGTTTATCTAACGGCTGTTCAGCATTGAGTGACATGTACTGTACTATACCATTATGAAGCTTAAACACAGCTCAGCCTGAGGTGGATTTGGATCCAGGCAATATGCTGACCTTCACACAACCTTGCAGTGTCACGGTGGGTGTTTGGCGAGTTATTAAGGCGTAGCAATATCTGAGAGTAATGACTTGTCTCATAAATCTAATAAGATGTGTGATGGAGCAAGGGAAAATGATACTTTTGACATTAAGTTGACATTTTCAGCAAAAAAAGAATGAATTTGTAAATCTACATTATTTTCCCGGTGTGTGTGTGTGGGTGTTGGTGTGTACAAGAGTTTTGACGGGATCACTCCATCCATGGAGGTTACAGCTTTCCTGCCCAGAGCGGCAGCCCCTTTCGGTCCACTGGATGCAGTCCGCTCTCTCTGTGACTCATTGCCTCATCCACTCTGATTGGCTGGCTTTTCTACTCCAGGGAAAGACAGGACGGAGAGAGGTTGGCCTCACATGAGCAGGGATCAGCCGTTCTTTTCACACAACATCCAACTGGATGCACATTCACAATGTGTTGATCTGAATTATAAAACACAGGCATGAAGGAAAGGGGTTGAAAGAACAGGAAATGCTTTTGATTGCTGAAAGGCAGCATACGTGCTGTCATTTGGTGTGTCAAAAATGCAACTGGCTGCCACAGACATTCAAACATGTGAGCAAAATGGGTATTACTGAGATCATACTTTTAGAGACAGGCAGTATTCCATTTAGTCCCAAACAGGCAGTTTTGTATCCATCTAAGGGATGTATTCAGGCTTCAATCCCCCCATCCCTTTGTAGATGACGCTGTCACATGTGACAGCTCTGAAGCAAACAGGGCGTGGAGCTCCCTGCCTGCTCTGCCTTGTTTGCCTCTTACAGACAGACAAGGTCCATGCCACTCCACCCATCCTGCCAGCAAAATTCATATTTTCTTCTCTGTGGGAAGAGCCTCTTTGCTCGGGCCATGCAGCGCTGTTTCAGAACCATGGACAGCGCTCCTGTGGAAACAAGTAGAAGAGTGTGAAATTTCAGCACCACCTCTTCTGGACAGCACCAACAGTCCACATAGTCGAGATGACAAAGGATCAGACAGGGAGGGAAGCTTTAGGGATGAAGGTAAAAATAATGAGACATACCGCAAGCTTACGATCTCAAAAAAGGGAAATGATAGAGGATATTGCCTTGTTTGTAAAAATGATTCATACGGTGATTAGATAATACACTGTGGGGAATGACAGATTTTACATTTTGGTTGCAGAAGGGACTGTTGCTGAGGAGCAGGCACAGTAGTGTTTGACTGTTTACTAGCCTTAATCTATTTGTTTTGTTTATTTACGAACCAACACTGACTGTCAGTTGAGTCTACGGGCAATAGTGCTCAGTAATTAACCAGGTAACCTGGCTAATGATATTACAACAGTTGCCAAATTGGCGAACGGCAAACCAGTAAAGCTTACAAACAGGATACATGCTGCTTCGCCACAGTGCATACAGTTCACAGTTCTGTGTTGGCTTGCAGTCAGGGATACTCACGATGTTCTTTCCTATAGCTTAATCTCCTAGTACTCTGTAGATCCATGATTTTAATAGTTAAAGTTCAGTCAATGAAGATATGCAGCACCAGTCAAAAGTTTGGATGCACTTTTCTCATTCAAGTGAATGGGAAGGTGGGCAGAGATGTTTTTGATTTGGTTTATTGACAACATTCACATATATTTATAAAAGTACAACGTATGCTTTGTCAGGGATAGAATGATAAAGCCGCAGGACTCATTTCCATTGTTGTCCCTGGTGTTTACGCAGTCTGCCATTCAATGTCTGACATTCAGATATATTAGAAAATAAGAACTAAAAAACTTGGCAGACAATGTACAGTCACACAAAAACGGAAATTTACTCTAAAAGAAAACAGTCTTGAGTTCAAGATGCAAATATCCAACTGTTCAACCATTACTTACTATTATAAACTTTCACACCTACAATATAAACAGTTAAGACTTGTCTGCTCTCTTTCAGTGGCTGTTATACCGGCAGTGTGTGAGAAACTGACTTTATGGAGTCATGTTTTGTTTAGTTACTTGCTTGTGTGGTGTATGATTTATGCATACAAATAAAAACATCTATATCTAAGTAAAATGGCCTCTACTCCACCCCAACTGTACATTCAGCAATAGTTGGCAGACGCAAATCTTGACATATCGTACAAGCGTTTTTTTTTTTCACCTCAGCTTTGCCCTGCTCAGCGTTAGTGTATCAAACCCAAGAAGAACGTTCTCTCCCATAGCAACATGCTTCATTTCACACTACAAATCATTGTGATTAATCTGCTATGGCTCTAATAAATGTGATGCATGAGTCAGTTATGGCATCGGTGATCCTTTTTATTCCTTTTAATGCATGGTTTTACTATGTATATACGTGCAAAGCATTTTAAAACCACAGCTTCATGATTCAGATTTATTGGTTAATCGAAAATTTAGTACACTTGTTGCTACAGTAACACGTGTGTGTTTGTGTGTTCATCACTGGTTGCAAATCATTGACGTTCATGAATAAATTAATTGGTTGAATTAATTGTATTTTTACATCTTTTGTGTGATAACGGTGAACACAGTAAGAGGGGTGAGTAATCTTTCATGAAAATATATTATTTCTGTAAAGGCAGTTAGATGAAAGCTTACTGTAGTCTGCTCTCTGATCTGTAGTGATGGAGTTCACAGGAAACGTTAGACGTGGCCACTCAGTGCCTCATCGCCGCATTGATACACTGGTGAAGCTAGAAAGATAAGAGAGACTTCTATACATGCGTTTACCCTCACACATGCACACACCACGTCCACACAAATATGCATACATAAACTCAGCATGACATTGATTTTGTGCCTCGCTGCATGTCCTCCAAGTACAGAGGATCTCCAGCGCCCACCCCACCCCCCCCCCCCACACACCCCCGCAGCCGACAGAAACAATAAAAGCAGCACAAGTCTTGCCCCAAGGCCTCTGTTATCACCAGTGGACAGCAAACCACCCGTCACTCCCCTCTCTCTCTCTCTCTCTCTTCTGAAACCCCATACTCATGTCACCTAATTGAGACAGCTAATAACTAACCAGGGTCGTTTGTATATGTACGCATTAGCATAATTGAATAGGCATGAGTTAAGTGTTTTCCACTGGTGTGTTAATAACGCAGTCCGGAAAGAAGGCGAACACACGTGTTATTGTGTCCGTTCGGCTCAACGCTGTCATGAACCTTGAGGCATTTATTCGTTCAGTCTCCTCCCCTTTCGCCCCGCATCACTGCTCTGCCTCGCCAACTGTCAACGGCGTAAAACGAAGGTGTGGTCATTTTTCTCTATGAGATGTCCTTGTCTCTGTAGGTTATGTGTTAGCTAGAGCTGGGAACATTGCCACTGCAAGTTAATTTTCTTGTGTCAAACAGACGAGGCTGGGGAGAGTTCACATAGGTGCTTTTCCCTTCTGACCTGACCACGGAAGCCACCGCCACCGCTGGAAGGTAGTCCGTTCGTCTTGAAGTCGTCCAAATCCCATCAATAAACCCTCCTTGTAGCACAGAAGCCCTGATGTCGGGCAGCAGAAACATTGACGGCAGAAGGTGGGGTACATGAGGAGAGAGGTGATATCAATTGGGCAGAAAGGGATGAAGGAAGACGGATTGGGATGGAGTAAGAATATATTTTCCATGTCGGTATGCTGCAGCCGTTGTCCTTGTCACTGCGCTGTGTAAATCAGTGTGCTGTCTGCTGTGATCTGAGCGGGAAAAAAAAGAGCTACTTTTTTATCACTACATCTCTGACTCCGCAGAAGGCTGAATATTCACCAGAGACCTCTATTTACAGAGAGGGAAGAGGACAAAGCCGACAGCACCATGAAAGTGAAGTTCTTTTCAGCACAGGTTACTGAAAAGTAAAAGGAAACTGGAGAGTAGCACACCTCAAACATGTTTAATTGTTGCATAGCAACAACCCACTGGTTTTCTGTTGTTGAAGCACCAAGCGATGTGTTTGACAGAATGCAGAATGAGGATAATGGGAAGGAATAAAATGAATAAATGTATTTTAGAACTCTCTATCATTTGAACAAGTTCAACAAGTTGGAACAAGTTCAACAAGTTGGTGGGTTGGACAGATGTTGGATAATGGACTATTTTGTTTCATGGTAATAAAATATCTGACACCATAAATCATCCAATCTCTTGTTTCTCATCACCTGGATTGTTGTTCTTTGATCTGATTATCAGCTTCAAAGTCAGTGCTGGAAAAGTTTAAGCTTTAAAGGGAAAATTCACCGCTGTGAATATGATGATTTCTTAAAACTTGGTCACCTATGTAGTAGAAATGTGCAATTATTTTTGAATTTGGTGCCCTATGACTTGTAGGTTTGCCGTGGTAGTCGGTGTTAATGATGTTACACGCTGATCAGGCATACACCGATTACATTACTTGCCTACCACCCCCATCGTCATTTTGTTTTTTTTTAATAGAAATAAAACCCATTTAGTTCATTTTCGCGTGTCAGCGCCCACGTTCATCAAATGTGTCTGTGGTCACCGCAGACCGGCTGTACATGGAGGACGACCTGCTGGCAGCAGCCCGAAGCCCACCATATCTAACTCTTAAGTAAGGGGTTAAAGATCAAAGTAAGCGCTCTACAGATATTGGGAGTCATTGATGAAGATCTCATCTTGTAAAATGTCCGGTATGACCGATAACACCGGTGTTGTCATGAGTTTATTTATCTCTGATTCCACAGCACCATATTTGGCCTCCTAAGTTGTAATAGTTGCGGAACATCTCTGCTGCGACATTATATTATAAAGCTAGTTGTTTGTTTAAGTGTTAGTGTTTGTTAGGAATCACAGAGAAACTCAGCAGCTGAAGTAAAGCTGCAGCTGTAACATCGCTCCGGTGGTCGCTTCCTCTTCCAGACTCTGTTGTGTCTGATTCAACAGCGCGATATTCGGCCTTGAATCATGAAACTAGTTCTCCTCCAAATATACTGTCATTTTAAAGTATTTCGTCGTATGATATTTTAGTGTCTGCTTTTCCCTATCACTAGCATCACACGGTAGACGGGAGTGTTTTGGGAGACCCACATTTTACCGTCCTTGAAGGCACCACTACAGACAATGTGAAACATAGTTTGCAGTCCAAGGCAGATCTACAAAGTCACGGATGATGCATTTTGCAACACTCGCCTGACTTCTGCTGGCAAATGAGCAGGGAGCTCTGTTTGCAGGCAATATGGAGGGACATTAAACATTGTTCATTTGCATATACTACCCACATTGTAATGATGGTTAAAAATTGGCAAAGTTTTCCTTAAAACAATATCAAAGCTCACAGTAATGGAGAGGCAGCCATATCATTTCTTGGGTCAGAAATATTATCATCAGAAAATCCTGAATATTGATATGATGAGGGCAAAGTGCAAATTTTATTGTTATAAAACAGGAAAAACAAGCTGGGATGAATTCTTAACAAGCCTTGTATCGCTACATTAGACTCAAGTCTTTTTTTTTATCGCAGTCTTTTTCAAAATGAACACCCTCATAACATAATCCAGGTACATCATACAGCATGTAAAACCTTGAAAATCTCCCTACTTTCAAAGCAGTCAGGCAATCTAACATCGTAATAAATTTTTAAAAACCTTTAATGCTTCGTGAAGGTCTAACTATTAAAACTTGTCCATTGGTTTTAATGTAGTCACAGCACTAACTCCAAAAGGTGTGTGGGTGTTATTTTAAATTAAAGCAGCATATAAATGCTTGTTTAAACTCATCTATCTCATAATATTTCTATCTTATTTTATTATTTTCACATCTTTAATCGGTTCAAATACATACATCATATTCTCTTTTGTAAAATATCATTTACATGTAGATGAGGGAAAGTATTACCCACAGTTTTCAGGATGTGGCTGGCTAAAGAAAATTCAGATGCTGTGTGGAGACTACTGACCTTGTCCCACCTGAAAGGCCCCCGTTACTAAGTACAGTGTTTGTTGACTTTCCTTCTTGGTGAACTAAAACCAATTTTTAGAGCCTCCTCTGTTGACCAGCGTCTTTTTCACACTGCCAACCAACGAACAACAGTGAGGACAAAACACTTCTGTCTTCGGATCGCCAGTGGTGACCCTTTCTGTTTACAAGGGTCATCGGTTCTCTCCGTAACCTTCCGGTCACTCCCGGTTAACTGCAATTAAAAGATCCATCACGTTAAAAGGCTGTCACAGAAAGGAAAAAGCCAGGAGGTTATCTTCAAATCAGGCATTTTCTCCAAACCCTGTCCTTTGATGCATCGACATGCCCTGAAGGAGAGTAGGCTGTGGTAAATGGAGGGTAATCACTGATCTTAGATGTCCACTTGGGAGTACATTATCAGCTACCCCATCGTTGGGATGCACTGTGGGAGAAACAGATCCCATTACAGATGTGTCTTACAGGGCTTACAGTCTTGACATGAATACACATCCGTGTAAATGAACGCCTTTTTCATGTGCAGAATTTTGATTTATGTCGTCGTGATTGCAAAGGCTGAGGAGGGAAAAAAGGCAGCGTCGCGGATACAGTCGAGCTTTTCAAGTTTCATCCTCTTCCCGCTGAGTGAAGAAGTAAAGAGAAGGTCATGCAAAAAGGCTTCTGTTCAAGCGTAAATTCACCTTTTCCGCGGATTCGTTTGGCAAAGACTTGCACAAAGGCTTGGTTTGAAAAAGCCTGTAAGAAAAGGCAATCAGTGCCTTTCAGTTTCCTTTGGAGAAGTACCCCCGCTGTCTCCAAAACACATGCACATTGTTATGAGTTTCAGTCAGCCGGGAGGAAGTGAGCACACAGGCAAAAGTGAAATGTTTAGGCAGTACGAGAATAATTCCTCCTCACTTTTTTCTTCCTCCTTTTTTTTTTTTTTTTATCTCTCGCAATCTAATGTCTACACCTGATTTCGCATCACTCGTTCTCATATCAGAAGGTAACAAGAGGAGAAAGGTGAAGGTGTGTGTATGTGTGTAGGAGGAAGAAAGATATAGCAATGTGTGAGATCACTGTGATTAACAGCAGCACACTGAGCTGATGCATTATTCATCCGTCGTCACCTTCACCCACTGCCAAAAGTCGTGACTGAATTTTTGGGGGGGAATGCGTTGTTCCTGAAATTTGCAGCCAAATGAACAAAATCTGCCCTTCCATGTCTGAGTCTATTACATTAGACCACCTCGGCGTGAAGACTATACATCACATATCATGTTAAACAGCCTCTATCAACCCCGTCAAGCATGTGTGCTTGTGAGAGGAAAGTTAAAGTTAAAATCCCAGGAAGTTTATTAGCATTTTACTCTTTTAGAACAAGAGACTTTGTTGAATTAAAAATATATCGGTAACCTATTAGGAAAGTATCCTCCACAAAGTGTAAATCAATTCTTTCTCTCTTCTACTTAGCCAGCCTCCCTCTCTTTCTCTCTCTGTGCTAGAACTGTCAGTATAAATAACCTCTCTGGCTCCTGATATGATAAACCCCCTGGAGAAACAAATTACCCAGGATGCACAAGAGAGGCCATGGTCCTCGCAGAGAACGAGCTGCTGGATTATAGTGGCTCGAATTTGACATTCACTGAATACGCAGTGCTAATTTACCGTTTCCACCAATAGTCAACGCGTGGCCAGAGTTCACCCTCCCAGGACTAAAATGTCTTTAGGGAGCGAGTGCAGGGGCCAAGATAACCTGTTTTACTTCTTTTACAGGGTAAGTCACACCACTTTTAGTTTGGCTGGTGTCTGGGGCTGCAGGCTTGTGTTTTGCAGTTTGTTGCATCATCCCAAAGCAGAAACTTTTCTGTGGGTACAAGTTTGTTTTAATGTCTTCTTTTATATATAATATCTAGATACTAGTACTCTGATTATCCTGATTACATCTCTCATCTCCTCTGCTGATTAATGATCTCAGTTAGTGCTGAAACAATTTGTCACATTATACATAAGATAGTTCAACAGTACTCACTCGACCACCAAAAGTATATTAATCCATGTCTGAAAGTAGTTCCCAATACACCAGAAATACACCTATTTGACCGACATTTGCTAAAAACAACAGTGCCCAACTGTTTTAAGAAATTATTGAACTTTTAAAAAAAATAAAAATATATATTCATGACCCATTTTGAAAGATTTACATCATCTAGATGACAGAGTAGAGTTGGGGCTGAGAGCCACAGACAGGGAAACAAAGTCATAAAATATTGAGAAACAGAATAACACATCATTGGTTTCAGTCTTGTTATGAGAAGTCTACTCTTGAAGATTATTTTTCTATCATAGGCAGTAATCACAAGTCACCGTTGCGTGATATCTTTTTAACAGAGTTCTTCTATTCACTAATTATTTTCTGTGGGAGGTAAAGAGATAGAGTATTAATATTTGTTTATCACTATAGTACAAATTGTTATTATGTCCAATCTCCAAAATGTCCAGTAGATGGAAATTGCTACAAGTTATTGCATACTAATTTACATGTGATTACAATCTTCAAATTTGTTTTGCAAACAATCATCGAAAGTGTGCATGTATCATAAGTGACACGGGGGAAAAAATTAATACAACATTGACACTGACAAGAAAAAACAATGGAGGTCAGTGTTTACAGCGGCTCTGTAATTGAAAACAAAATGTGATGTCAGTCACATTATTCTTTCCATGTTTACTCCGTCTGGACAAGAGGAGGAAAGTGTTGGTGGGGCCGGAGCTGAAGGTTTAAGAGCTTTTAGTGAGCTGAATTATGCCCTCGAGGCACTTTTTTTTTCTTGCGACCAGCAGTCAGATCAGTGACAATGTCTAACCTCAGCTTCTCTCCTGCACACCTCTCCCACCCCACCTGCCTTTTCCCCATCAATCAATCCAGCCTAGCATCATGCTCTAGTAAGCTTGACTGGCACTAAGGAGGGAATCTAGTCTTAGAGCGCACTGTGTGGTGCTAGCCAGATCATATGCTTACATATCTACACATTTCTGTATTCTTTTATCTGCCTCTACAAGAAATGTTACTCAAAATGGCAGTAAACCGCTCAGTATCATACGCCTACACTGAAATGCTAGATGATAGCCGCTCCGTGATTATCAGAGATTTATCTCTTCCTACGACTTGCTTTTATCAGCTCCTGCTCTTTCTCAAGGCCGCGAAACCAGTCACTCTTGCCGGTCAAGGACCTTCCTTGTCGGGTCATTTGGCTCTTAAATTGCCCGGCTCTTCTGTGCTTTTAATGCTCACCAGGCACCCCTGTATTGATCCCTCCATTGATCCTATTCAACTGGGCCTATGTGTTTGTCCCTGAGCATACAGAAAATATGCTATCATGTCTGTGTGCACATTATTATACCACTCACACAGTGTCTGAGTTGCATCCTCCTTTGTGTCAGCATGATGAGTGGTGACAGCGCTCGGAGTCATGTCTTTTGTTGTATGTACGGGCATATTGTGCACTGTTGTGTTTACCAGAGTGAGTTGGGGGCTGTTTGTGGCCCCAAGACAGCGCTGCGCAAGGCGGGTGGGGTCGAGGGTTCAGGGTCGACCCTGAGCTGTGTTTCCACACCACATGACGGAATATCACACTCCACAGAATGAATGACGAGGACATTAACAGCCCCTCTAAAGATGCACAATTTTGTGTTTTTTCTGTGTCCATTATTTACCAGTAAGACACATTTCTGTCTCTGCTCACTGTTGGTGGATGACGAGGCAATAATGGATTTCTGTGTCCATAATTTTTTTTTTTTTCAAGCAGGTGGTCATTAAATATTCTGATGACATACTGTGGAAATCTAAACTGGATAATTTTCAGGCATAGTGTGATAATTTCAATTAATGAAGCAGGAATGTCTGGAGAGGGTAATGAACAGGATGGCCTTTCTAATTCATAAACTGGTATAAATTGGAGCTGCAGCAGGCTCTAATTAAGTCTGAAGTCACACTAATAGTATTAATAGTAAACTGTTTTGTCAAGGAAATGCAAAAAAGCAAGAAAAGAAAGGCAGGGCAGATGTGATTTGAAAAGATACCCGACAAGAAGAAGATTAAGAGAGAGATGGGACAAAGATAAAGTTTTCACTCTTCAGGAGGTTTGGTAAAAAGATAAGCTTTTTTGCAGTGTGGGCTCGCAGATGGCTGTCCTCTCCTGGTGTGGTTTTTCTTTCTTTCTAGATGACTCTGTCTTCCACCTGCATGAAGCCCAGTCTTAACCTGCCTTATTGACATGTGATATAGTAGAATCTAATATGTATGAGAGTATTTTTCCAATCTTGATAGACATATATGGCACATATGTGCAAAATCACATGTAAAGTAATCAAACTAATGTTAAATGTAATGAACTTTGCTCCACAGTTGAGCTTTACATCAGACTAAGGCTGCAACCAACCATTATTTCCATTATGGATTAATCTACTGTTTATTAACCAATTAATCATTTGGTCTATAAAGTGACTGAAAACAGTGAAAAACACCCAGAGAGCAAGATGACATCTTCAAATTGCTTTTATTTGTCCAAACAGTCCAAAGATATTCTGTTGACTTGTCATAGAAAACTTGGACAATTGACAAATATTCATGTTTGAGAAGTTAGAACAAGTTCATTTTTTTGCTTTAACGATTAATTGCTTGTCAGAATGGTTGCACAATAATTTTCTGTAAATCAACTAATTGATAAATGATCATATCATGAGCACAGGTTGTCATTTGTCATTTGTCATTTCGATTGGTTGACAAGTTTCAAGAAGGCGGGTCTAATATGAGCCAATCAGAGGACAGAAGCCAAGAAACAGAGACTAATGATATGGACGCATGAGAGTGGCGTGCTGCAGATGATAATAGAGAGCAACTTTTCATTGAGATCATGATGGACAATGGATGATAACAGCCATCCCTGAAGTATTTTATTTGTTTTTGCCTGAGTTTATTTGTTAATCTGAATTAACTGAAACCAACACCAAGAAGCGAATGAGCGATGCTGTGCGGGGACAAATGGAGCGACAGTAGAACTCGCCGGCGTTCAGGTAAGACTCGCATCCTTTATCGTCGTTGGCAACCGAGGCATTCAGTTCATGTTGAGGCCTGTTGGTAGCTGGTACATCCAAAAGGCTTAGTGGTAATTAAATGCCCCGGATTAAACAACAAATCACTTTACCTGTACTACCTGCGCCATGACAGTCACATTTTTTTGTTTTTATGTAAAAATAGCTTGAACTTTAAAGTATTTTGAAAAATAATAACACAATATAGATATAATCCCACTGAAAATCGATAAATGATAATATAAATTATCACCCCGCCTTACAGCTATATGCTGGAGTTGTTGCTGTGTATACAATGAGGCAAATACCAAAAGGAAATACCACGTTTATGAAAAAAAGTACTTGTCCATGCAAACGTGTGTTTGCAGCTGTTTGTATGTTCTCTAATTTGGACAAAATATGCTCAGTTGGAAGCAGTTGACATGAGCTTGAAAAAGGTACCCTAACATGAATCTGTTTTGAATCAGTCCTACAGTATGTCCTTATTGCAACAGCTGTTACAGCCTGTTCTATCCCAACTGTTCCAAAGAGACATTAAGTGCAACGCACAAAAAAATGATCAAAAAAATGTCTGGCAAGCTGTTATTTGCACCTGCAGGCTGCTAGAAAGAGAAGAGAATTTAGATTGCATCAACATTTTGATAACCCTTTACGTGAGGTATGTTATTAATTACAATTTACAGATTCAGAGTGCATAAAAGCCTAGATAAATGTCCTTTAAACTGGTTTTAGATAAATACCAGAAAATTACATTCAGTTTAGTATGTCATTAGCTGTAAAGTGCCATTAATTATAAACCTGAGAAAATATCTATTAATTCCATCACAACATGAGAGTACAGATTAATCATCGGTGATCAGTAGCAGCTGTACCTTTTGAATATGGGATATATGATTTTTTTTTGTGTGTGTTAAGGCATGCAAAAATTACAAGAAAGTGTGTGACAGAGCAATGTTTCTACAGGTTCTTATCACAAATGCAGCCTATAAACTCAGTGTATGGCCAGTTGCTCAAGAACGTGCTTAATATGAAAGACAGACTTTGTCACATCTTTATTTTAAGGGAGCTGAATTTTCACACTAATTCCCAATGTTCTAGGATGTGTAAGGGATGGCTTAACACCATGCACCATCCTTGGTTTCCATGACGACTGTGATCCCTGTATGATAATCGGATTCCCACTATAGCTGTGAAAACACTCATTCCTGCCTGATCCAAGAAAATTATAACATGAAACCGCAGTGAGGAATTTGCCTGCGTGACGATAAACAGCCAGAGTGAAGAAGATGCTTTGTAGCTGAGCCAGCCTACAGGGTCGGGTCTATGGCGAGTCTATTCATAACTGCAGCAGCAAGGTAGACCACAAAAGCTATAGTATGTGCAGTATGGCAGAGGAGCTAAGCCATTTACTAAACGAGAATGACAGAACAGGTATTAGCCGTCGTGGCTGAACAATTTTGTTTTTATGTGTGTGCACTTTGGTATTAGAGGGAGAAAAGCTTTAAGAGTAAAAAGAAGAGCATTAATGACTCACCTGCCTTTCACATTACTTACTGGAAGATGAAGAAGCACAAGAAGCCATTCGTTGTGTGGTTTTGTGTGGCCAGCATGTATTTCTTTTAGCCCTTTTTCTTCAAGCCCTCCTTAGATTGTTGCCTGTTACAGTATCTGGTCCAATTCCTGTTGACTTAATACAAATGAACCAAGAGATGTAAACATGAAGTCATATGGACTGATAGATAACTCAGCGGTTGGACCCCATATGGGGAAATCAAATTCCAGTAACTGACAGCAAGTCATGCGGCACTTCACTGTGCTTTATTTTCTTTATGTTCTCTGGTGTCACAAGAGCTTACAAAGAAATAGCTGATAATGAGACTGCAACTGTAATTCATTTTATGTACAGTGTAATGTTGACCAGGTAGAAACTGGATGTTGTTTTTTACTGCAACATGATGGAGAGAGATATTTACTTTGGTCACTATGTTTCACTTTAAGAACTGCCAAAAATACACGCAGTGGGACACAAGAACAACACACTAAATGATAAGCATAAATGCAATATATATATATATATATACAGATTGCTTCCTTAGCAGTTCATGATTAGCAGATGAATTCAATAGTACTTTGGCTTTTAAATTCATTCTAAAATCACACGTCTGTATGCGACAAATCCTGTGGTCGGCCAGTTTAGTTTTCACACCAACAAATAGCCCCAGAGTCCACTTGGAAGCATACCAAGCCCTTCGTCTTCAGGCAGTCTCTTTCCAGTTTTGTTGTCTGCTCGTTTTAACTAAACCAAACAGGTTAGGTGTGAAAGCACCCTGAAATCTTTTGTGCCGAGAGAAACCTGGCTAAAAAGGGCTGCATAAAAGTGGAAACAAAAGATAAACAGAGCAGGAACACACTACACAAAAGAGCATATAATCCACTTAAGGTACACAGACAGGAAGTTGATTAGTTTTGCATAACCTGAGAAGCAAGATCGACATTGTTGTCCAGGAGATTAATAAGTGACTGAATAACAACCACCACGCTCAGTTCTGTAGTTTTAATTGCATCCATTTTAGTTTCCAGGCAGTAGGGGGTTTTCTGAGAGGAAAGGGTTGACTGCATGAATTCTTTTCACTAGCGCAGTCTTAGCCTTTTAAATTTATCTCCAGCTCATAGTATGACAACTATAGATCCCCTCTCCTTTGCACAAGACAAATGACCTTATTACCACAGGGGACCATTCAAAATAGGATCATGTAATGCATGGCAAACCGCTTCTGAGAAAATACAGACCTGCTCTGTGAAGCGCACACTGTTTCTCAGGGAAACCATCAAAAGCACATTTTAGAGACCAAACGAGTTTCAGAGCTTGTTTGGGCTTTCAACACACATCAAGAGGATCAGCCAGAAGCACTGGTGGACTAAGCAGCAGTGTCAGTTTCTGTATAATTCAATACAGTCCAGACGTTTGTAAAAGAGCACCTTCTACCGCGGATGATTTGCTGCTGAGGACACATTTGTTTCACCATAATGAAGTTTTTCTGTGTACTGGAGATGTGCCTGGAGGGCAGCACTTGGTTTCTGGTTTACCGTGTGCTTTTGTATGTGTGTGTTTGCGTGCATGGGCTTTTTCCCCCCCTGTGTTGTCATAGCACTAAGAGTGCAGGAGAGATAGGCCAGGCACACAGTGTTCTCCCTTGTGGGAAATTAGTGTCCGCATGCATAATTACAGGATAGGATAGGATGCCCATGATTCATTTTCCTCGGCTATGTACATAAAGCCCTGAAGCCCTCTACATTATCTACAGATCACTATAACTTTCCTTGTTAAGTAATTCATGTTTGCAGCTGCGTGTTAGCGACAGTGTTTGATGCTGTGAAACAGTGTGAGGATCCAAATGGTAGGACACCAGGTGAAGCTGCCTCGTTCTGTTAACAATCAATCTCAAGCAATTTGAGGTGACGTTGGCATCACATTGACCCTGCTGCTCCAAAGGTCACAGCTGTTATAGTCCTTTTAAAAAGTGAAATTCATTGATTTGGTTACGGACAGATCTGCTGAGAACAGTAGGGACTAATGAGCCCAACATGCATTAGTGTCCAATCACAAACCATCAAGCCTGATTCATAATGGCAGACCTCAGTAGCATGACTGATAGGCTAATAGACCAATCATATTTGTGTCAATCATCCAAAATAGGCTTGCTCTTTACAGTGGATTCAATTGATTTGCATAAACATCACTGCTTGCGAACTGTTGCTCTGTTTTTGCAAACTGGGGTAGTTTCTTTTCTTTATCAAAAATAAACAGTGTAATATAACATATAGAGTAGATCTACAGTGCATCTACCATATATAACAAGTTGCACAAGGGAAAAGTAAAAAAAACAACACATTTTTATCAGACTAAATCACAAAGTGGGTTTCCCAAGAGAAAAAAAAACATTTCCAGTAATTGAGATACCCTGAAGGGTAGAGAGATAAATCTGAAGAGTCGCTAGATGACAAACAAGATAGCGAAAGTGAAGCAGAAACCTATTTCTATGACACACATTGTTGTATACTGGATAGGTTTACCTCTCCAGGCCTTTAAATATATTCAAATGAAACAACCTGAGAATGTAAGACTCATTATTTGCTCATAGCTCCTAGACATATACAACCCACATGCGTTTCTTTTCATGTAATGAGCCGGAAAGGTTGGGAAAACCTGCTGTGTGTTGTTAGAGATCATATTTAATAGTTCCTTTTTTGCTGCAATCATAGGCGGCGCCAGAGATTTTTTCTTGCTGGGGCTTGTTCAGGGCTTAATTATTTATTGGTGGGGTTGCAACATTTGTGGTAAGTACATGAATACATAAGCAAGGTGGAGACATGTGGGATTGGAAAGCTAATTTCAAGTACCAATGTGTTTATTGCAAATACAAACACCAACAACAACCAAACCAAAGGAAACTAGACAGGATTTTGTTTTTTTTGTCAAATATCTGGTCATTTTTATTGGTAGGGCTACGGTCTGCTGGGGCTTTTGTAGTTCTAGTTGGGGCCATAGCCTTGCAGAGTTTCAGGATGTAGCTTAAAGATCCACTCCAGACAGATATACAGATCATGCATCAGTGTCTTTACAGGCCATAAGCTTTGTCTGAAATTTACTTTTTACCTAGTTTTAAGTCACATATTTATGATACACTCTTTAGATTTTGGTTGTTTTTAACTTTATCTTTTAACTGGATAAAGGATTTTAGTCATTGGACGTGGAGTTCAAGTTGTTTTCAAGAACTGTTCATAGCAGTGAGAACGCGACTCAGCTTCCAGCTGCTCTGGTTGGCCTCTGCCCACCGAACAGTGCTGGATAAACACCGTTTTTTAATGTAAGACTGCTGGTCTTGACCACTGGGTCCACTTGTCTGTGAGAGGAGGTATAGTTTGGCTTCCATTGAAAAACCTCCTGAACTGGTGCTGTTTTTAAGTCTACTTTCCGCTGTGGGCTGCCGTTGTGGAGCCCTGGCGGGTAAGTCTTGCCCTGTGTCACTTCCTGCTTGCTTACTACACCAAAGACAGTAGCATTTACTCCTGTCATGACTCCTTTTACTGGCCATAGCTGTTTCCCTTTCCCCAGTGACCACCCCCAGACCCTATAAGTCATGCCTCCATGCACCTCACCATCTGGATGTGACAGCTGTCTCTGCCTGACCCAGAAAATCTTAGAGTTGGAAGGGAGAATATCCTTCCTACACCAGATCAATGATCAAGAACGGATCCTTGACTCTTTGATTGCCAAGGGCCCCACTGTCACCACCACAACCAAGGCCCTAGTTAGCTCCACTCCTAGCCAGAAGGAGCCATGGACTGCTGCCTGTAAGGGGAAACATGGTTGTCCCCATCCGCCTCCAGCCCTCCAGCTAACCAAATTTTCCATCTCGGACGACCCTCTGTCTCCGGAGTCTTATCGCCGCCTCCACTCTCCACAGCTGTGTCCAAGCAGTCCGTCTCTCCTGTTGACTGTTGCTCTCAACAGCAAGCCCCCTCTTGACGACTCAGGAGGAGAACATTGAACCTCCTCCTGGTCTAGCGCAGCAGTCCATACCACCAGCTGGGGTTTCGAGCCCTCCAGTCAGCCTACAACCTTAATCTTAGGTGATTCAATAATTAAAAATGTCAGGGTGAGATCAACAGGGTGATCAGGATTTCGATAACTCAACTCTCGCAAGAGACTTCTCCTTAAGCGAAACTTGATTAGACACAATAACAAACAGGCCAGATCAAGTGAAAGGTAACGAAACATGTTTTATTTCTCTGTAGGGTCCTTTCCATAATGATGTCAGACACTTACAATAACAATCTGAGCCTGTCAGTGGCAAAAACAAGCACTTTTAGTGGATGTACATTGACGGTGCACAGTTGCCCGTCAGATTACATTGCAGCCCATTTCGTGGCTTCCGGCTGCAAGTCCTTTGCTCAATACAAGACCAGTTTCAAAAATCGTTGTCCCTCATTAGTCACTTAGACACAAAAAGATGGGAAAATAGGGTCCAGGTTGAAAAATACCGAAAATTCCCTTTAAGTAACTACAGACCAATCTCCAAATTGTCTTTTTCAACTAACATTTTGAAGAAAGTAATTTAATTTCATTTGACACAGTTGATCTTGGTATCCTACATCGCTTGGGGCTTAAGGCCACGGCTCTCAGATTATTACACTCATACCTCTCCAACAGAACTTGGGTAACCCTTCTTCCTTGATGGCTCAGTTGAGTTGCGGTGTCCCTCAAGGTTTTGTTCTTGTCCCCCTTCTGTTCTCCATATTCATGCTGCCTCTCGGCCATGTTATTCAGAATCATGATGTGCTTTACCATTTTTATGCTGATGACACTCAGTTGTATTTGCCATTAAAACCCACAGATCCTAGCAGGCTAGCAGATCTTAGAACTTGCCTCTCTCATATTGAATCCTGGATGTCCCAAAATTTCCTTAAATTTAACAAGTCTGAGGTCATTCTGTTCAATTCCCCAAATTCCATCAGCTCTTTTGGTGCTAATTTTGACAATCTGCCAAATAATATTTAGCAGGCTGCTAGGAATCTAGGGGTAATCCTTGATGCTAACCTCTGTTTTGATTATCAAGTCAAAAATGTTGTTCGGTCATGTTTCTTCCAGCTCAAGATAGCCTCTAAAATTAGGTCATTTTTATCAGTTGCTGAATACAAAAAGTTGTATATGATTTTATCTACTCTCAGCTTGATTATTGAAATGCACTTTACTCAGGTATTAGCCAGGGCCCCCACCACCGTTTCCAATTGGTACAAAACACTGCTGCTCGACTTATTACCGGGACAAAAAGGCATGACCACATTACCCCTGTGCTTACCTCCCTACGTTGATTATAAAATCTTATTGCTCAGTTTTAAGACTTTGAATGGCCTCGCACTTACATACATCTCTGACCTGGTTTATGCCCTCTCAGCTATTAAGATCCGTGGATGGAGCCCCGTTGATTACTCCCAGGTCACAGTTTATGGCTAAGGGTGATCGAGCTTTTGCTATTAGAGCTCCCACACTATGGAAGTCTCTGCCTACTGAACTCAGACACACTAATTCGCTAGCTACTTTTAAATCACATCTTAATACTTTTCTCTTTGTGAAAGCTTTTAGAAATGTTTGATATATGTTTTTATTTATTTGATCTTATTAATTTTATTGTCTTTACTTTCTTTTTATCTGCCTTGTCTGGTTTTATTTCCTTTTTGTAAAGCACTTTGTAACATTGTTAAGAAAAGTGCTATATAAATAAAGTTACTCATTATTATGATTATTATTATATAAATCTACTCTATGTTAATTAATAATTTGTCTGATATGGTTTTCCACAAAAAATTCAATTCTTAAAATGACATCTACTCCTTCTCCCTCATTAAAATAATCAGAATCTATGAATATGTGGATATTTTTAATGTATGAATGTGAAAACAGGCTTCTAGTGCAAACTCTGCACATGCATCATTCTGCAGAGGGAAGCTCAAACATCCAATGGTAGGAACAATAAGTCAAACACATTTTTGAATTTAAAAAGATAGGGCTAAACCTTCTGGATGTTAATGTCCTCCACCAAGTGTTTTCACCTTGTCTTTCATACCACAGATATAGCCCGGTTTTACATGTTCACATCTGAGTGACTCGTCAGATCATTCATCCTGGCTTTTGCCCCTCTGGTGAGCTGCGCTCCTCACTCGATGTTTATGCAGGTTGTCAACACCTGACAGTGGACGAAGTAGGGCTGGCAGTTTCCCTTTGCCTGATCAGTCTGGACTGTTGGCCCACAGCTGAAGGTCAAAACAAACATGCACACACACACACACACACAACATCATTCACATAAAACCGGCCAATTTAGGAGATTTATAGAATAACCAGCAGACATCTGGAGAGAGCTGGAAAATGCTGAGAGAAGTCCAATTAGACAGAAATTAAAGGAATTTGAGGATGTATTAAACTTTACATGGCTGACCACAATATTTGAAGATGAAGAAATTGTTGTTTACAAGATTGTTTATCTAATGTGTACGCCTTTACATTTATTAAATCATATTAATTGACGTAAGATACAAAGATCAGATTCAGTTTTGCTCGTCAAACTTGAAAATTCCCATTTTTTTCAAACCCAGTGATCAAATCACAGCATTAGTCTCACAGCTTGTCTCTTAAAATGTCAGACGCTTGCGAGCACCCCAGTGGTAACTTGACATTAGTCTCATATCATGACATCAAATAGACTAATGCTGTCGATTCCTTTTGGCATTATTTTTCTTTCTTGACATCATTTCCCACAACTCAGTCACTGCAGTATTTTTATGTAAACCAGACATCATTGAGCCAAAAAGGAAATTATGAGCCCAAAGTCATGGAAACACCTTGACAAACTTTAACCCCAGCAAGTGGTGCAGTCAAGTACTTCTAGATTTTCCTTTCTATTTTCAAAGCTTGTGTAAGAGCTTCACAAAAAGTGCTCCCTGTGTCTTGGCTAAACTCTTTAACAGAGACAAAGCACTTGTCATTTTTTCTAACACCACCTAATTCCCTTAAATGTCACAGGAGCACATTCAGCCGGTGCTGTACGGGAGCAACAGTGTCAAACCTGTTGATGCTGTTTCTTTCTTTGGTTTGCCCTTTTTTTTTTTCTTTTTTTTTTTAAATCGATCATCTGGCTGATCCTCTGTTTATCTTTCCTCTCATGATGGAATCTGAAGGGTTAGATTAAGTGATAAAGTTCAGTCCACTATTATTTTTCCTTTTGTCATTGTGTTTGCTGACTTTCCTGGTGACAAAACTTGAAGCATTACATCAGTGACTTACAGAGCAACAGTGCCTTAGTAGAACTGCAACAATTAGTCGTTCAACAGAAAATTGGCCTCTATTTTGATAATCGAATAATCATTTTAGTAATTTTTTTATAAAAAATGCTAAAAATTTGTTGGTTTCAGTTTCTCAAATGTGAAGATTTGTGAAACATTTGTTGGGTTTCGGACTGTTGGTCAAACAAAGCAAGACATATGAAGACTCACCTTTGACTCTGGGAAATTATAACAGAATTCTTTGCTATTTTCTAACATTTTACAAAATGATTATTCAAGAAAATAATCGTTGCAATAGTTGTAGCCCTACTTAGAACTTTACCTCTCAAGCTTCCTCTACTTCTAATCTAAAGAAACTGAGACATCTGAGTAGATTTTTCCTCTTTCAGTTTTGTGCAGCACAGTACCACCTTCTAACAGGAAAGTCATTTCTGAACAAGTGCGGATATTTCTCCGCACTCCCTCATGGGATATTTAACAGCTTGTTCAGTCAAGGGTTATCAGTTGCAGATGGCTGAAGACAATAAACATGATCAAACATGGGGGTGGGGGATTTTGAGACAGTATGTCTTAAGCCAAGTCATATAATGATGCAGTCCCGCCCCTTTTTGTAATATTTCCTTTTTTTTCCCCCCTCTTCAAATGATCCAATCAGGTTTTCATTGTTTGCATCAGTTTGACCTTTCATATCAAGTAGGACTGATGATTGAATATTCTCATTCATGGCACAGCTTCTTTTACCAACTCTAAACAATCTAACTTGTGTAATGAGATGTGTGGACTGCCCCTCACTATTAATGGTTCCTATAAATCACCTATTTATCTGAGCGGCGCTAAGCTCACGAGTAACGCTGAGTCTCAGTCTTTCTCTCTCCCTAAAGTGAGCCACCTTCAAGCTATCCTGTCCGGTAATCTTGATTAATTCTGTTTACCTCAGCGCAGTCATTAAAGAGAACGGCCCCTATAATTTTAACAGACGAGGCCTCGAAGTTGAGAAGTTGACCTCGATCTTGCTCTGCTCTTTCTTTTCAAGGTTACAGGCATTTCGGGAAGTTAGAGCGGAGAGATTGCACACATCTCCTGCGGTTTGTTTAATAGACTCTCTCTCATACGGCAAACTTCGAGGTGTATACAGTGTGATTACAATAACAGTGTAGTTCTCTTTCAAGGGAGAGCAAATCTCTCAGCGTTTCAAAGACAATTACACAGCGGCAACGGTAATGTAGCATGTCACTTTGTTCATATCTCTGGAACTAAGAAAAATCACAGCAAATAACACATCGCATACTCTCTGACGCTGCGTCTCCATTCGCCTAATGATCATGCAGGAGAGGATCCCCACTCCAACTACAATGCTGCCTGATTGTATGGTCGTCAGCGTTACCAGAGATAGCTTGTACCAGGCTGGTCTTACTTCACATCAGTTGCAACTCCTTTGTTCATAGATAATACCTCAAAGAGAGCATTTATTCTTATATAATTGTTCTTCAGCTAAGCTCCTTCAGTCGCCTTATCCACTCGCACAACCGCAGATGGAAAATGGGGGAAACAAATCAGTCCACTTGTGTGCCATTTTGAGTGATTAGATAAAAGTTGTTTGACGTCTCTGATTAGGCGTTATGATGCTTTCTCTGTTGTGCTTCAATGAGTGTAAAAAAAAGTGAGGAAAAAGCTGGATGAACAGTGCTTTTATAATGCAGCTGCATTGCTTATAGTGTAATAATAAAATCTTTTTTTTTTTTTTATGTGCTATACAGGAGGTGATCCATCTCTATAATCGTGGCGAGTCAGAGCTGAATGCAGCAATTTCATATATTCAATTTGAGCTAATCATACTTGCTCCGTTCCTATTTTCCACTTAAATCATTGAGCTGAATAGGGATAAAACTGATTAAAGTGATATTGTCCTACATGGTAGAATATGAACATCTTTATGAGTCCTTAAAGAGGCTATTATGAGAAGGATATAAAATCTACAGTAGGTCATACAGTTTTATGCAATAGTTAAAGTCCAAATGTCTCCATGTTTACAAATAAAAATGCAGCTGTTTCTGCAACATATACTACCCAGAACTCCAGACTGCAAAGGAAAAAGGAAAGCAAAAAGGGAAAACCCTCAGTGCTTGGCCCTGCCACTCCCATCCCACACTGATCTCAAATGGAGCCCCGTAATAGACCAATTTCAGCTCTGCCTGGAGCAAACCAGTCCCTTTATTCGTGTACTCTGGTCTCTTCCTCTTTGGCCAGATTGCACAGGCAAAGAGAGAGAGATTCCCCCCACCCACCCTTGGCAGGATAAAATGAAAGAAGATGGTAGAGCCATAAGGTTTCTGGGTAGACACAGCAGAAAGCCCACATTATGGATGGTAATGGACTGTTTGGATGCCTGGCTCCCTCCCAGCCTCATATTGTTCATTCTGCAGGCTCCCAGGGCTCTACTCTTCACTCCAAGGTCACAGGGGCTTTTCACTGGAATAGGCCAGGCCCAGGCTTACAGTATTTGGGTCCCCCTGGTGGAGCAGGCTAGGTCCAATCACACAGTGAGGTCTGAGGTAATAAGCACACTGCTCCATCCGGCTGCAAATAGAGAGAGTTTAGAGGAGGAGGAGGAGGAGGAGGAGAGGAGGACAAAAGAGCATTGTAGCCTGGGATTCAGAGTGTGACAGGGAGAAAACAGCCCATGATGAAAATGTTTGAGAAATACTTCTGAAACTAAAGAAACAAAGAGGGGGGGAATATAAAACATATGTAGCTGTCTGTAAATATTATACTAAATACCGAAAGTCACTATTCAGACAACCACTAATGTGTCATTTAGCAACCAATTACACTGTTGCTATCTACCATATTTTATATATATATTTGTTTTTTTACTTTTTATTCTTATAATTGTTGTTATGATCCACTGATTTTGCAATGCTCTAGTTTGGGTTTATTTCAGCTACGTGGGTTTTACACATCTTGTTAGAAAAGCACTCTGAAGCTTGGTCTCTCACTGCTTACAGTTATTATGCTCCTTACTGTAAAGGTAATGATTATCTTTTACAGCACACAGTCAAACGCTGTCAGTGTTAAATGGTCATTCAGTTATTACATATTATGCCTACTCATTATTATTTATGTCAGAGAAATGTTGCTGAACTGTCTCATGATGGTGCTCCCAAGTGAATCCAAGCACAGAACACAATAAACCCCAAAGGGCTCTAGATAACAGAACTCAGCAGACACATATCTGAGACTCACAACATGCACAAGGGAAGAGATGCTGTTATAAAAAAAGACACTAGAGCAGGGTGAGCTGGTGTGGTGGAAAGAGAAATCACTTGACACAGAAACTGCAGTAGCTTGATGCAGGTAGAAGCAGTGCATAACCAGCTCCGATGGCTCCACAAGTGAGAATTTGTTTATTTATTGAACTAGAAAATATCTTGATATATCACTTTTACAAGAGAGACCTGGCCAGAATGTAGCACAGATTAGCTAACATGAGAACACACATAATCAAATTACAACACAATGGAGCACAATGAAGTCGTTCTTGTGGATTATTTCAAGCTCATGGTGTTTAATATGAAAAGACAATTTCGCCAATTTCAGAGTAGACTCTGGGGTCATTAAGACAAACTCTGGGGACTTAAATATCTCTTTGCTTATTAAAGATGCCTCGCCATCTTCATTAGATGACGTGCTTGAATTTATAGTGCTCGTACAACTCTGGAAAAGTATGGAATTACGAATTATTTGTCGGAAGATTTGTGTGAAAGCATGTAAAAACCTTAGAGCAGCAGCATTTGTGAATGAAGTATTCTGTATCATTATTTGTCAGTTGTGCTCTGTTTCTATTAGATGATATTCTTCCCTCGCTGTAGCCACATGAGTCCTGTCAGATGGGGAACAGTAGTAAGGATTTGGACAGTGTGCTTCTGTCTGCTTTGACCTCCACTGGGCTCGGGAGTTTGGCTCTATGTGGCGGCGGTCCGCCGGCCTCTTCTCTGTCTGATCGGATTGGGCCACAATTGAATGACACAACTGTTTTCCCAGCGCCCAGCAGAGGCCGACTTGGCATTCTGCTCTTGCCAAAGTGACTCTCTGCAGAGACGTCTCACTGGGAAAATATCCCTCCAATCCATCTCCAACTCCCAAATCTCCTGCTGTTACCAAAAATAAGAATTATCACAGCAGCCACTGCCTCACATTGTCACCTCTCATAATTTAAATTACCAAATGGCACTCCTGCTTAGTTAATTAAAAACCTCATTTAAATTTCCAAGTATCTCGATTTTAATAAGACATTTAGAAAAATCAGGCCAAAACTGACGGGGTGGTAAACAGCTAAAGACAGTTGAATGTTTTTGCTTCATTTGCTCATAATCGATCTGTTCAGTGTACCAAAGCGTTGGGAACTGCTCAACAAGCATTGTACTTGTGGATTTGCAGCCCCACTGGACTTCCTCTTTGTGATGTTGTTGAGTTTGTCCAGCTGGCCAGCTGTGCTGCCGTGTTTTCTGACCAGAATAGGGGAAAATGAAAAGCATCAGAATGGGTTGTTACTGGGGACGGGTGTCAGGGAGGATTCCACACTGACGCTGGCAAGCTCTGACATGCCATCCTCCATAAGAAGAAAATAATTGGCCTCCTAATTGCTCTCAGAGGCATGTTTCACCGAGCCAGTTCCCGGCCCTGCGCTCAGCCTCGGTACAAGTCCGGCGTTAGCCCTGTTTGATCTGACCTGAGCACGAGACAGACGAGAGAAAAAGGGGGTTCTTTCTTCTTCCTGTGGCTTACTCCTTCCTCGGTATTCCATTTGGCTATTCTCTACCTACCCTTTCACTCTGTGTGATTTGTTTATCTCCCTCTGGTGGCACCCTCCTCTTCAGCCAAACACCTCAGTCAGCAATATGGTAAATCTGACTCTGATTTACATTTCTACTGCCGTTTTCATTGCTGGGGTTGCACCTAGATGATCCTGTCTTCTGCTTTTTATCCAATTTTTTGTCTCTTTAAACTTACAGGTACATTAAATAATGTCTGATAGAACTTTTAATGGGATGTATCTTTTCCTCCTGCCTGCTAATTAGAGCTGACATTCAACAGAAACATCAAAGTGAAAATGTAATGCAGTGTCAGTCTATGATTATGCAGCGATATAAAAATAATATCTTTTTTTCAGGCTTGAAAAAATGCATTTTGGCCTAAATGTCTTGTGATTCATGGCTAATAAGTGATGAAGTTTTGTATCAGAAAGAAAGAAGAAAAGCCTGAAGCTTCCACACCTGGCGGCGCAACAACTGAGATTCATTGATATTCTCCAACATTCCCATAAATGCCCTCACATTATTGTGTGTCATTGGCGCAGTAAATATCTACGTATTGCCCCTTTAATCAACAGCCTGTTGACTGAGTGTGGCTGATAATTCTGTTCTGAGAATGGAGACAAAAGGCTTATGTGTTTGTAGCATCTGTTAGTCATTGCATGGCTTTAGTCATAGTCATCTGTGAAAGCTTTTGCGCTGCATCTGAATGAGCAAACATCTTATTTGAATCCATGTGGAATCTTTACGCTTGTTCTCTGCTAAAAAAAAAAAAAAAAAGTGTTGATGGAGCAGCTATAAATGGGGGATCGGTGAAGTCAGAAGGCTCAGTGACTCATGAGAAGCCATGACAGAGAGGTTTATATAGGGGGAGATTTCTACAGACGGGCAGTGAAATTGGATGTGTATGGGGTTTGGGCCTGGGCCTGATCCACTCTGACAGGGTGGTGTGTCAGATGCAGTTCTCTACAAAGTACACAGATTGGAGTTTACTTAGACAAATTCTGTGGCAGAGCTTCTCTGGAGGCAGAAATAATCTCAAGTGCTGTGTAACTGATCTGGCAGAGACAAAAAATCACAACATTGTGCAAGATGATGAACTGAAACCTGAATGCTCAAAAACTAAATTTGCTGAGAATCGAGATTAAAATGACAATTATCATTAATGACTACTTCTTTTGTATTTATTGATGAAATTACCATGTATGTTAATGGGTGGCCGGCAGGTAATGAAAGTCAAGTCACTTTTATTAATTTAATCCAAAATTAAATGAAATTTCTCAAATGACTTTATAATGTGAATAGCTTACGACTCCCGATAGAGGGTTCAGATAAGGAAAAACTCCCCAAAAAACTCTTTAAGGGGGAAGAAAGGTAGAAATGACAAACGTTGGAGCCTTCTTCAAGGATGAACAGACATGTACTATGTTGTATGTACAAAGTACATACAACAAACAATAGTACAAATACATATACAATGGTACACACTCTCATACTAGCTTATTAAGGACCACAATGGAAATAAGCTTTCTAGTTTTATTGTGTTTAATCCCTGATAACTTTGTAAGAATGTGTACGAAAAGCTGGCTTCTGCATGTTTTCTTTTCAAAGTATTGAATAAAGTCAGTCAATCAATCAGTTAAGATATTTTTAAATGTCTTTTGCCCTTGTTTCTCATTTGCTTTGTTTATCATCATGTATTTTGTGTCTTAAGGCCCCTTCAAGATGGTTGATCTCATTAAGTTTATAATATGAACTTGCAAGGACAGCAAAGCTACTTAGCCAACAATGTAGCTCACTTGACTACATATTAAAAGTGATAAATAAACCATGTGAAAAGGTTTGCACTTTTTGACCAGACTTGTCAAAAAGTACCATCAGGTGCTTGAAGCCAGAGTGAACCATCATAATGAATTGTTCCTTTTCTGCATCTTTTTTCTTCTTTTCTTTTTTGTCAGTGTGTGGACATGTTTTTGAGAATTCATTCTCTACACTAATGTTAAAGCCCCTGAAAACTTGGCTACGAAAGTATTTCTCTTTAACACTAAATATACATGATTAAATAAGCGACAATCAAAGTTTAAATTTGGGAGGAAAAAACATTTAGCTTAGCTTACCTGCTTCACCCGTTCTGGGTGGATGTGGTTTTATTTAATTGACAGCCCCCTGGCAACATGAGTAGACAACCCAACAATTGTCATCATATTTTGATTGAAATATTGCTAAATCTTGATTGGAGCACACAAGTACATGACATCACCTTTTTTACAAGTGCACCCCGCCCACTTCAACCCGGTGAGAGGAGCACAGACAGAAATCTCTCATTTGAAATAACCAAATATGATCCAACCTTTGCAGAAAATTGTGTGTTTGTGATTGAGAAAATATGTTTTCATGACCTTTAACATAATCGTGTAGTAGTTAACTGTTCTCCTGTAGTACCCCATGCTGCAGTGTTTTGTTGTAGTCTAATGTTACTTATAAATAAATAAAAATGAAGTCTTTTAGTTCCATCCAGTATGTTTGTGTAACCAAAACACCAATTTGTATGAAGTGCTATTGTATGTGCCTCTTCAGCACCATGGACAGCTCCCAGTACAGCAAAAAGAGCATACTGATCAATTTACTCATACTATATAGAAACGCATACAGTCTACACAATGACAATAAGTTAATCAAGTTATTAAGTGGCTTAAAATATCCTAGCCCCCCATAGACCTAATTTATTTTAATAACAGGACCATGCAGTACCCAAAATTCACTGAAGCGTTACTTGGACATGGCAGCATGGATGGTACACTGCTGACTTGGCCACAGCCAGCAGTGATAATTATCATGTGGGCTGTGGGAGGTGGAGAGGGGTTCTCTATTCTTGCCTGGAGGTACCTCTGCAACAGATGTTTTGGTTAGGCTCGTCTGCAATAGTGGGATCATAATGATTATGATTCCAAGTGTCAAGACCAGTAAGATGGTTGTAGCAGAGCTGGAGGGGTTAGAAGTTAGGGGCTGGCTGTTGTCTGAAGCACCGCAGTGTTTGGGTGGAAAAGCTTAACCTTTTTATTATACGAATCCATCTTTTTTCTGTCAGTTGCAGTTGCTAGCTAGTTGAAAAGAGGCAAGAGAAAACATGGATTTAAGTTGTGAAGTTGCTGGACTGATTAGTCCATTAATAGATTTGTTGATTTCATTAGTCTTTTATGTCATTTATCAAGCAAAAATGCTATGAATTTGCTCAGTTTGTTTCTATTCTGTACCATTGTAAACTAAATATCTTTGGATTTTAGACTGTTGGTCGGACAAAACAAGCAATTTGAAGAATTACCGTCTGTCTCTGGGAACATTTTATCGACTAAACAATGAATCAGTCAATCAAAGTAAGCAAGTAGACCAATCTATAAGAACAACATTATTTGTAGCCATAATCACAGGACAGACGGAGCCATCACACAAATCTGTCTGCTCAAAAGAGGCAAAGAGCAGTGAAGCAGTACAGTAAAGGGTCAACTGCAGGGGACACCTCTGTAAGCACTGAGGCAGTGAGCGTATTGTCCCATTTTCATTGGGTGTATACTGCCAAACATCCAATCTTAGTATTCCATCTCTGTATCGCACTATCATGGCTGGAGACTGTATTATTCAAGAGCAATTTCAACCCAATTTCATGGGTTGTCTTGATATGGCTGCATCTGATCCCAATCTACAGTCCTGATGCTCACAGGAACAGAAATCTCTTTGATGGTATCCAGTTTGCCTGTCAAGTGCGTGCCATATGTAGGTTTCTTTTGCTAAAACCCAATAACACCTGTGCTAAAGCCACATCTGAGATATGAAGATGAGAAGAACTAGAGAGAAATATATGTATGACAGACACATCTGTCTCTTCTGCTTTTTCTCCTCGCTCTGTCTCTCTTTAGCACTGGAGTCTTTCACAAACCTTGGGTCATAGTGATAACAACGTGCTTGCAAATGAGAGAGCTTCTCCCAAATGAGAAAATCAAAACTCATGCTAATGTGGTGTCAGAGACGCCTGATGGCGAGCGATAAGCTGAAAGATTGTTGGTCACAATGCCTGTTTATTTCAATGTCACCCTCACAATGTTATCTATCAAGCTGCCACCACTGTCAATGAGTTCGGTCTCACTCTTCAAGCCACCCTCGCACTGTGGAGTATGATTTAGGAAGGCTGTTATGTTAAATGATAGTGCCAGTAAGATCCGATCTGACAGCTCAGTCTAGTTCAAAGAAAAAAAAAAAGATGGAAAATGATAGCATCTTTTATTATTCCATTGTGTCTCTTCACAAAGGTTACATTCCTATTCAGGGAATATTCATGTGCTACTTTTGAAGCCATTATTTACTTTATGCAGTCGAGAAACAAAATGAACGCAGATAAATTATAATTTTTTGACAATCACTGAGGTAGTTGGACATAAGCAGGCACACTGTTTTTCAAACAAAGTGCGTGGGTGAGAGACTGTAAGCATATCAAAGGGTGCCCAGTGGGGGAAAGGCTTTCAAATGGAGGGACAAGGAGAAAGAAAAAAAAAAACCTTCAAAGTGTGCGAGAAACAGACACCATGAGGAGATGCATGAATGAAGGGAAAAGTCAAGACACAGATATGAAAGCTAGCATATGAATCGTCATGCCCTAATCATCCTAATCATTACGTAGTCACCCATTGTGCTGCCATGATCTATTCACATCTGCTTGAAATGGCAGATAGGTGACACTTGTTATTTCTGAAGCTGAATTATTTGTCACCTTCTAACCACACTCTCACATCACTCTATGACACCTTTATTAGATTAGCAACCTGTCATTTTTGTTTGTGTGTGTGTGTGTGTGGGGGGAGTTGTGTGTGCACTAAGAAGAAGGTGGTTCAGAGATCCTGTGACTCAAATGTGAAATCAGACCACCAATCTGTTGCAAGTGTCAGTTAGTTTCAAGACATGGGTGTTTGTGGTGAAGAAGTCCCGGATGAGCTGATTTATTCCATCACTCAGCTGAATGCTGATGTTTGGTGACCTAGAATTCACCCTCATTCAACATGTATGCAAAGGGTTTTGATACTGCGTAATTTAGCCCAATGGCATAAACTGTCTCTGAAGTCGAAACTCACACATCCTTGTCAAGACTAGCATATCAGATAAGGCAGCGCATATTCTTTTTTTTTTTTCCTTCTGAAAATGTCACCTCAAGTTAAAATTTCTTTTGGATATGTGTGACTGCTGAAAAAAAAAAATCAAGTCAAGCCACAGGCAAGTGTCGGATGAGAACTGCCTCTTCTTAAATGCACAACTTAAACGAAATACCTTCTCTTCCCCATTTGAATCTGATCTTTTCCAAGTGACAAATCAGATGAGACACACATTCATGTCTTAGTCACTAGTCGTTTCTTCTTTGAGCCAGTTCATGGCAGCACGCACGTACGCACACACTAAACAGAATTAAAAGGTCAGCTGCCGAATGTCTGGAAAGAGCACTTGAAGGGCCATCTGTTTGTGAACAACATTTACAGCTCTGGAGACATGTCTTTTTGACATGGCCACCAAAGAAAATGATGAGGCAACAACAACAAATAAGGAAGTGCAACGGCTCCATCTGTTACATCATCTGTAATCAACAAAAACAAGGAACAAGAAAGAACAGACCTCTTCCTGTTTAAGTCCAAGAATTCTAAGAAAAACAAGATTTCACAGATCTCCAAACATTCTTGTTATCATCTCTTAATTTGCATAAATTTGAGATATTTTACATCAAAATGAGACATGAAGTGATAATGACCTAAGGCATTCTGGAATTAGTTGCCACCTTATGGTGAAGTCCCAACTTCATGCAATATTTTCCCCCCCTTCACGTTATTTGCCTTGAAAAACCGTGTCAGTTGTGATATCCGTAGCTGAGCCCAGCGGGAGGCAGGGTGATGCTGAGGGAGGAGTGAAGGAGTGGGCGGGAGGAAGAAGATGAAGGAGAAGAGAAGCTCGGAGGGTAGAAGCTAAATAAAATCAAAGCTACAGGGCATTTGCTTTATGTTTTTCCTCCGCTGATCTACAACACTCAGAGGCAAAACATTCACAAGTTTCTTATCACAGTTAGATGTAAAGATGCACAGCTGTGAAAATGTGCAGTCAGAGTAGATCAGTATGAATGTCACTTACTTTACAGAGAGATTTATGCAACATATCATACATATTGTAGGTTCTGCTGGGGGATTGTGCGCTCAGGAATTCTCGAGCCACATTTGTTCAGATTTGTCTAGAGCATCACATAAGCAGAGCAAACTACAAAACTGAAGTGCTTTGAGGCAAGCTTCCTGACTGAAATGAATATAATATGCTCCAAATGGACTCTTAAAAACTCCACTATTGTCCACAGACACATTGTAGTTTCTCAAGAGAAGCATTTCAGCTCACCTGTCAAGTTAAAACTGGTTCAGCTTGACAGACTGAACCCAGTACTGCGTAGCCCTTTGGCGTACATCCATTGCCCTGCATGTTCTTAGGGTCGGTCTCACTTGTTGACCATTAAAATCTCATAACTCACTTTCTGCCTCTCCCAACCCAGCCTGTCAAACTGCCTGTGGTTGCCAGGCAGATTTCCCTGTAGGGCGACCCTGGAGGCAGGCAGCGGTTCAGCAAATAGCCTCTCGTTATCTGTATGACTCACCTACCAGTTGTCACACCATGGCCCCTGGCCTCGCCCTCTACATCATACTGATTCCAACAGACATGACTCCCCAGGCACTGCCATATTAGCCCCGGCCCTCAACCTCCTCCCCGCTGCCCCCTGCAGCCTCCCCGCCAACTAAGAATACAATCAGGGCTAAGGGGTCACTAAATGTAGGAGGTGGGTTTTTAAGCTCCTTCAAACTGTATCTGTCAAACATGATACAGCAAGTCAGCTGGCCAACTACAGTGCTTGATCCATGTTGTTTGTCTAATAAACGCGGGGGAAGATAAACAATGAACTATCACAGTTCTGCAGTAGTTCATGTGTGAGTAATTTGTGAGTAATGGAACTTTGAAGGCCAAACCCAAGTTACAATGCTCAATTTTGAGATATTCTCTTACAATATTTTTACTTTCATTGCTGCAGGCCTTGTTCTTTCATTCAGACATCAAGGTGTCTGTACTACATTTGAACTCTTTCATTCTGACAGTTAATCCACTGGGGTGGACTTCCTTTTTAGTCAGACACTGAGGCCCAGGTTCACTTAAAGGTGCAGTGTGTAGATTTTAGTGGCATCTAATGGTACAGACATGGCAGAAATGGAATTTAATATTCATAAGTATGTTTTAATTAGTGTATAATCCCATGAAAATAAGAATCACTGTGTTTTTGTCATCTTAGATCGAGCCCTTTATATCTACATCAGTAGCGGGTCCTCTTCCACCACAGAGGCTGCCATGTTGCACTGCCATGTTTCTACAGTGGCCCAGATCAGACAAACTAAACACTGGCTCTAGAGATGGCCTTTTGCTTTTTTTGTGAGTTTCACAGCCACTGTAGGTTCTCCTACACGCTTGAAAGGGGAAAGTGAGGGGAGGAGTTATCAGTTGGTTGCAATCTGTAATCTCACTGCTAGATGCCATAAAATCTGACACACTGGTCCTTTAAGGTTTGAGCAGAAGAGATTTTGTGTAGTTTCAATGACATTTATGTTTTTCCAACGCTGACTTACAGCACTCCAAGGCAAAATATTCATAAGTTTCTTATCACAGTTAGGTGTAAAGATGCAAAAATGTAAAAAGGTGCTGTCCAAATAGATCGCTATGAATGTCACTTACTTTACAGAGATATTTATGCAACATATATGTATTGTAGGTTCTGCTGGGGAATTTTGAGCTCCTAAAAACTCCATTATTGTCCACAGACACATTGTAGTTTCTCAAGAGAGGTTTTTCAGCTCACCTGTCAAGTTAAACCTGGTTCAGCTTGACAGACTGAACCCAGTACTGCGTAGCCCTTTGGAGTACATCCATTGCCCTGCATGTCCTTAGGGTCAGTCTCACTTGTTGACCATTAAAATCTCGTAACTCACTTTCTGCCTCTCCCAGCCCAGCCTGTCAAAGTGCCTGTGGTTGCCAGGCAGATTTCCCTGTAGAGCGACCCTGGAGGCAGGCGGCGGTTGAGCAAATAGCCTCTCGTTATCTGTATGACTCACCTACCAGTAGTCGTACCATGTCCCCTGGCCTCGCCCTCTACATCATACTGATTCCAACAGACACGACTCCCCAGGCGCTGCTATATTAGCCCCTCCCCGCTGCCCCCTCCAGCCTCTCCGCCAACTAAGAATACAATCAGGGCTAAGGGGTCACTAAATGTAGGAGGTGGGTTTTCAAGGTCCTTCAAACTGTATTTGTCAGACGTGATACAGCAAGTCAGCTGGCCAACTATTGTGCTTGATCCATGTTGTTTGTCTAATAAATGCGGGGGAAGATAAACAGCGGACTATCACAGTTCTGCAGTAGTTCATGTGTGAGTAATTTGTGAGTAATGAAACTTTGATGGCCAAACCCAAGCTACAATGCTCAAACAAGACTTACAATTTTGAGATATTCTTTTACAGTGTTTACTTTCATTCCTGCAGGCCTTGTTTTTTCATTCAGACATCAAGGTGTGTGTACTACTTTTGAACTCCACTTCAACTTAATCCACTGGAGTGCACCTCCTTTTTAGTCAGACACCGCAGCCCAGGTTCACTTAAGGTTTGAGCAGAAGAGATTGCATGCTATTTCACCAAATGGAAACACCAGAATGCCATGAAATAACTAGAGAAATGCCTGCTCCCAGTGTTGGAAATAAACAGAAAAATAAACCTCTACCTGTCATTCAGTCTCTTCAATTCAGTACAACTTAATTCATCCCCATAAGTTCAGTTGTACTTTAACATTGTAACAAAGAAGAAGAAGAGAAGCTGGAGGGCAGAAGCTAAATAAAATTTTGAGAAAAACAAAATTAAAGATACAAAGACAGACATAAAGATGCAAAAATGTAAAAAGGTGCAGTCAAGATAGATCAGTATGAATGACACTTACCTTACAGAGAGGTTTATGCAACATATCATATGGCTGCATTGTAGCAACAAAACACCCACCATAAACTAGGAAGAAACAACAGACAGACAGTTGAAAAACTATGTGAACGCTGTTTGTGAAGTTCCATTAAGTACACGAATAATACGTACAAATAAATTAGCAAATCAAAGCTGTGTTTTTATGTTCATGGTTATTCAATCCTTTGTGAGGTGAAAACATTGTTTATCTAATTCTTTGGCTTTCTGCACTATTGACTTTGTCCAGAGGTTTTTTAAAAAAGCTTCATATGCCAAAAAGATATAGTTAGAACTTAGTCTTGAGCTACAAGTATACTATAGCCTCCTCCTGTTAACACAAGTTCTGTAGCTATACCTAGAAGAATCACAGAATGAAATATTGAATATGATCATTAGTTTCCCATGAATAGAAATCACCAAGGTTCCATATAATAGTACCAACAATGTGCAGGCAGTTCAATTGCACTTAATCCCTAACATTATTTTATTTCATATAGGAGGATGTTTTGTGAATAGTTTGCTCAAAGAAGTCTTTTTTTCATTGCTGAATTATTCAGATATCATCACCAGATTTGAATCTCAAGTTAGGTCAAATAATTCTCTGCCAGTAAAGACTACAATAGTGTCAATTTTATACCTTTTTAAACCACCTCTCTGTCTGTCCTTCTGCATGCTCCTTCTTTCTTGACTTGGCTTTCAGTTTCTATCACTTCCTTAATCTCTTTGTGGCAAGTAAGTGAAATGAAGTTTTTACATTTGTTTGTATAATTGAATTAATTTCCCCTCCTGGCATCAATGCCAGGTCACCAAAGTGGTGCAGTCTGTGACCTGCATCCAGTCCTGATCGTGAAGGAGGGTTGGCCGATGCATGTTGACCCATTCAGATAGACCCCCAACAAGGGATGTGCAGACATCCCAGTATTTGTATTTGTATTTGTATTTGTTGAGGCAGCAAAATTATTTATATTTGTATTTGTATTGGAATAAAAGTGGAAAAAGGTGTAAAAATAGTTTTGGTTTTTTTATGCTTTTAATTTTAGGATATTAAAGTGTTAGAATAAGTATTTATGAATAAACTATCTTATGAAGGAGGTCCCCACACCGGGGGGACTTCGCTCAAACTCAAGTCTCCCAGATCATAGACGACTGCAATGACTGCTGAGCTAAAACCAAGTGCATCGCAAAAGTGCAGCCAGACTTCTACTTATTTATACACCCATAACACAGAGACAGCACAGCATGTAACACGCAGGGAGGAACTTCAAAGGAGATTCTTGCTTTGCACTTTTAATTTATTGCCTATTTGTTACAACCTAGATAATAAATGTTTGTGTTTTGCTAAATACCGTATTTGTATTCGGGCCCACCCCTACCTCCAACCCATGTTGCTGAGTCAGTCTGAATGGGATATTAGATTAGTGTTAACATTGAATTATGAAAAGTCTATTTGCAGCTGGACTGCCCACAGAAAGCTTTGTAGCATTTCGTAACATCTCAGTATTGATTCAAATCATTGCACCGGGGTTCTCTACACTTCACCCTGCTCTCTGTCCCCCTCCCCAGCCTCTCATTTAGCCCCCTGGATGAAAGACCCATTTTCCAAGAGGTGTGCCGCCTTGCAGTGTTTGTCAGATAAATAGACTAAATGTATCCACCAACAACTCAGGGAGTGTGTCAGAACTACGATGTATAAGGAACAAGAGGAGATGATAAGAGCTATTGGGGATCTGGGGCCCTTCAGTCCCTCTCTAAGGCAGACAACAAGGCTGCTTTTTCTAACTTTCCTCAGCGCTTTGGAAGCAGTAATTGAAAATGGGGGAATCTTTGTGCACTGGCTTAATAGAGCTGTCCTGCCCTTGCTGCAAAGCGGGGTTAATAACTTTTTCCAGTTCCATTACCCCCTGAGATTGGCTTCAGGTGAGTAAAGAGGCTGCACTGGACAAGGGGAAGTGGCCATAGGGGCCTTCTCAGCCTCCTCTTATCTCTCCTCACTGCAGGCGGCTCACCTGACAATCATTTACGTGACTTATTATATACATAAAAGACTCCCCCCTTGTGTGTATGTGTGTGTGTGACCACAATGTCTGGAAATACTATCCTCTAGCAAATGAGTGTCCGGCAGATGGTGGTGAATACTTGACTGACAGCCAGTAATTCATGTGCCAGTTCAATAACTCATGTCCTGTACGCCACAACACATCTCCTCCATGCACACTTTACTAATGCTTTTGGTCGGTTAGGAGTCCCACCCACACAGTATACATCAGTGTTGTTATGTTGGGGTTTCAATTTTGAAGTTAATGCCAGTTCACTGGGCTGAATTGGTTTATCTGATTTGTGTTGCTTCCTTAACAACTTGACTTCATAAAAGTGATTTCTTACTTGTTCTTGTGAAGCAGCAGTGACACGGCAATTTGTTTGCTGCCGGTTGACTGGTGCTTTTTGTGATTTTCTTTGATGGACAGTGAACAAAGACAGGGAAAATGAGTTGAATTGAATTGAAAGAGAGAAAGTGAGAGAGCATACTGAGATCTGGAGGTAATCTGAGGTGCAGGCTGAAGGTTTACGCATGAATTAATTTCATTAGTTACGTTTAAGTGCACAAAGTAAGCCAGGATTTGGCTTGTACTTTTGGTCCCTTTTTTTATTAACCTGTTTGTATATTTTAGGTCAGATGGAAGTGCCTGGTTGCCATCAAAAAACCACTTGACAAACAGTGAACAGTCCATCAGCAAATAAGAATAAACAGACTCATATAAATATATGTAGTTTACTTCAGACAGTAAAAATCAGCAGTGAAAAGACTGAGATGTTTTCATGGCATTAGCTCTACTCTGTAAAATAAGCATGCATCAGCCTAGAATAAGGCCAAGGTAAGATCCAAACACTCCATTACATGAAAACATAATACTGTTGAGCATTAATGCCATTAGCTAAATGATGTTGATGACTAAGGCCAGACCTAAATGGCAATTTTTCTGCTACATGTAATAGTTATGCCGCCAGAAAGAGCAAAATTCATTCAATAAAGATAATATAGAGTCATAACTCTTTTATAATAAAGTGGTCATAGAATTAATTAAAAAAATTCTAATCTATCTGATGAATATCTCCCCAGTTCAATATAATGGTGTTAATTGTTTGATACAGCAATGTTTTACGCAGGCAAACACTAGCTTTAATTAGCTTTGAGTTTTTGTTCTGTGTCATTTATTGTAATTACACTGTTACGTCTCCCTTTGGATCAAAACAAGTGTCCTTGCTATGATTATTAGTTTATCCAGATCTGTAAAGCAATCACCAAGTGTCTTCCTGAGGATTACTTTAAGCAGAAGGAATTCCCATGCTTTGAACTGTAATCAAACCTGCGAATGGTTTAAAAGCTCTGAGCAACTGTTCACTAGTAAATGATCAAGACTGTCATGGTTTACTGTTCGAAAGCACATAATATGACTTCATTAGTATCATGTCGTTGTAAAGGGAATTTCGAAACACGGATTCAGGATTCAAATAAAACATGTTCCACTTATTCCTGTCTCATGTATTTGCCTACGACTCAGGAGCAGAGTGTTAGTTGGGTCTGCTTGTTTAGTCAAAGTACTTCTCTATTGATCCAGACTATTGATCCCAGTCCTACGGCAGCATTTGTGTCTCTTGCTGCATTTGATTTGTCTTTGACGAAACTTTTACAACACAATTAGTCTCTTCCTGTTTAAAAGTCAAAAACGCAACAGTCACTTTGAATTACTGAATTAGAGGTTTGAACATCAGTCTTTCAATGTTGGCCTCAATATTGCAACTTTAGATGATTAAATTTGACATATGTCAGTTTTACTGGAGCAGAGTAGTTTTGTATCCATTGACCTTTACCATTAACCTGACATACTTCACTTACTATTTTATGCAAAATACATTTGTAGTTTTTATATTTTAACAGGCTAATACCGCAGGATTCTTTTCTATGTTCTCTCTTTGTTTCTGTTCTGTGAAATCATGTACCTCTATTTTTTTCAACCTATAAAGAAAAAACTTAATCTGTGTTTTTATTTAGAAGTTCAAAATCACCAAAGTTGGAAATATTCCACCACCAAATTGTATACAATGGATTCAGAAAGTCCTTAGTCTCCTTCACTTTTTGTAAATTTTACTATGTTGTAAATAAAATTGTGGATAAAATTGTCATTTTTGCTACACTCAATAACTGATAATGACAAAGTGAAAACATGTTTTTAAAAAACAGCAATTGTATTAAAACACAACAAATTGAAATCTGAATAATTCCTGAATCCACTGTATATTGTTTTATAAATTTATTTTCAGTATGATTTCATTTGCATCTGTAGTGTGAATTTAATAGTCAGAATCTTATCGGAACTGTTGAAGAATAGCTATAATTGCATGAAATGGGTTTTAAACACAAATTTCTATTGGATTTTAATTTTAATAAGCTTCAGGCTAAGAAATGATGACTTACCAACTCCAATTATGCATAATGCACATATCGTCTTTGCCAAGATAACGATTTTGGGCATGTAGATGACGTACTCTCTCATATGGACTCATTGCCTTTTTAACTGTGGGGTTGGTGGATACATGTATTCAATTGGTTTAAATTAGGCTGACATATAACAACTGCCAAATCATTTTATGATAATTACCAGATAATTCTAGATAAAATGGGTTTAATTGGTGATTTACAGGGTGATTAACTCATGAAACCCAATAAAATGACAAGAGGGAAGTGATATTGGCAAAACGCTGCCTGCATGTCTTGCTCTCCTTACTCTACCATGCAGTCTGCTATCATCTGTGAATTATATTGAATGTGATGACAAAATGGACAGCATTAGCCTTTGTTTGGGCTGATTTTGGCAGCTTTATGACTTCCTCAAACAGCATGAGATGTAACACCCGGCACACTGATAGAGCTGGCAAAAACTGGAGCCAGCGGGGAGCAGAGCAATCCACATGATACCAACATTCTGTCCAAAAATTAACTCAAGCAAAGGTTAACAAACATCTCTTTCTCCTTTAGCTTCCAATCTATATTGTCTACTTTTATTTAGTCTATCAAAATACTCATTTTGCAGTATTCCAGCTGTCCACTTTGGGGAAACAAGAATCCGTTGGTGAAGGGAAAGCAAGATGAAAGGATGATGGAGGAGATAACAGGAAGGATAGAGGGAGGTAGAGAGCAAGGGAGCTGACCCAGTTAGAGAAGGAGAGAGAGAGTATGAGAGAGAGAGAGGTGATAGGAGGGAGCTGTGTGCCAGCGTCGCCACTGTGGTTGAGGACCTGCTGGGCCATCTGGCGGGCCTGTAATTGGGTTGGGGTTTTACACCTGAGCGGCACACCTCCAAAGAGAGGGTTGGCAAAAAAAATAGAGGAAACAAGCATTGTACTGCATCCTGCAATCTAGTGAAGGTGGGAATGAATGTGAAAGTTGAGAATAGGTTAGATCAATTGTTACCATAGTGTCCTCTAAATTTATATTAATATTTTTTCTGTGTTTAACTCTTTTATCTTATATTGGCCACAGGTTACAAACTGGTGAAGATATAATCTCACACTTTAACACTGGTATAGAAAGGACCTGCTGCAGTCACTGTAAGAGGAAAGCGCAGCCATTTTGTGCAAAAACAAGATTTTTTAAAGCTGTCTCCCAAGTAGGTCGTAATAATGACAGCGCAAATTTAACTTTGTGTTGCAATTAATAGACAGCATGATTATACCGGCATGATAGCCCTTGGAAAGGGAAAAAGGTCAACATTGCTCTCAGGTTTTCCATAAAAATAAACAAAACCCTGATCCACTCCAGCTGAGACTGGCTGTTCAAGTGGGTTGCCTGCTGTGAGGAATTGGAGACATTGAAGATATGACAGAAGTTGTCATTTTATGCTTGAATAAGAGAGTAGTCATTAAGGTGCAAATATGAGCTGAATTAATGTTTCATTTTTACCAGTGATGTGAGGCTTGATGTGAGAGGAATAACACACTCAGTGGGTGGTCCCCTACACTCACTGCTCATATTTGGTTGTCATTCCGTAAGACGATGAAAAAGCACCAGCCTTACACAATCCTAAGAAAAATGATGTTATATCAATGTTGTGTTTCATTCAGATGCGTCTCTCATTATGTGTATTTGAAAGGTACCTAATTCACAGTTCATAGTGTCATTTACATAAAAATCTGTGCCCACTTTCTGCTGAATTCTTTGGCGTGATTATTGCCTTTTGAAAATGTAGCTTGTTATATAGTCCACATCCCTATATGAGCTTACTGTGACGTCATGTTTGCATTTCTGTCCCTCACATCAGAGCTCACTTGGAAATATGGACTGAAAGCCTATGTTTCCCTCCCCCCTTCGTGGCATGATCAATTCTTTTTCTATAGAAGAAGCCTCCCACATGCACTTTGCAGAGCATCATTGTGCTCCCTAAAAGTCCTCGCCTGTGTTGAAGTATCTCTGTCATTGCCAAGCGTGCCTCTCAATGGCTCAGCCCCCACACTAACCTTGCAGCATTTCAAAGGGAGACCAAAGGGAGGCTGAGCGAACATGGACATGCGTAGGTGTCTGTTCAACCAAGGGGGAGGTTGAGAGGGCTGAGGTAACCAATGGCTGCTTTGTTCGCAGCGAGGGAAGTTTCATTGCCACTCTTTACCTGAAGTTAAATTATATTTAATGAATCATGTCTTTCTGTATTGCTTGGATTTTCTGTACAAGCGTAGCATGACATGTCTTGAATATATCTGTTGGTGACAGACAAAGATGTTAAAGAAGTGTTAGCTAAGTGTTAAAATCACAGCTGGAGAGTGCAGTAATATCATGCTTTCACAGTATGTTGTGAAGCAGAAGCTGGCAAAAATGAAGTGGTTGTGAACACCACCTCATGCTAGCAGCACAGAGTCAGAATCGCTTTTGTTTGCCATGTTCATTGTCAACACCGGGGATTAAAACTTGGGTGAATGAAGCAGAATCACCTAAAGGCAGTTCAACCGCACTTTATTATTTCATTTTAGTGCAGGTGTTGTCAGTTATGTACAGTCCAGAAAACAGAAAGACAAACAAAATGGGACCCACTATGTTCTCCTAGAGGGTAATTTATTATTGTCATTCCCCATTCCCCGGTGTGCTTATGTTGGTGTTTCCTTGCGGGGAGTGACAAGGTCAGAGCCTAGATGCCAAATAACAACACTGTACATAATATCTTTTCACAGAACAATCATTGGCTGACTGAAATTAGACAAATGCTCAGCTAGTTTATTAGTGTGTCTGTATGATTTGGAATAAACATCACTTGGTGAGCATGTTTACCTGGTTGTTAGCGTTTAACCTCCTTATTGTGTGTTTGTGTTTGCCAAATGTGCAGATACAGTTGACATTACATGTACTCTTTCAACACTGAAAGAGTACATGTAATGTTCAACAACTGAACCATTGTTAATAAAGGTGTGGTTACAAAACAATGAACCATTGCCATCAACCAATGTTTCTTATTAGCTTTGCTACCTAGTTACTGTTACTAGCAGCACTCAGGGTTAGAAGTCATAAACGGAGCAAAGAATTGATTGCAACAGCACCTGTCATACAAACACTGTTGTTTTATGTTACAGTTGAATGCTTGCTTTCTCTTGGCAACAGTTTTTGATAACTCCCTCTGTTTCGAGAGTGTAAATTGCAGCATTTATCCTCCGCTAGGAAGTCTGAAGCTTCTTTTTACACTTTTTGTTGAAGACCTTCACTAAGGGGGTCTAACTCCTGTACTCCCCTGCAGATCCTACCCTGCTCTGTACAGGCAAACTGTCCAACCACCAGCAGTGGCTAATGCAGAGCCCAGGATATGATCCTTGTTTTCCTGGCAAACACTACCAGTTGTGTTCACTGGAGTGCCTGGCTGAGCCATGCACCACAGTGGTTGGCAGGTGTGTTTTCTCTGGTTTATTTCCCCAAGAAGGTTTCAAGCACCCTGTTGTCACAGACACTGGCACTCTCTCTCTCCGGGCGACCTGGTTTCTTACTATCCGTCAACTCAATCTGCTGGCTCTTGGTGGCTCTGATGTTAATTGTCCCAGCTAGTGTCCCTGGCTGCCACTGCTGGCCAGCACAGTTGGCCATTTCCTGGGCATGCTTGATGCCAGCCTCGCTTTCTTTTCCTTAGTAGTGGACTCGACAAATGTGCCTTGGTTTAAACAACCATTAGAAAATATGAAGTAATCCAGGAAATGTGCATACTTGGAAGTTGTTTAGCTGGCCCAAATGGAGTTATCAACCTCTTGTGAGACTGAACTGTAGTGATACTGCCACACAGAGAGGGGAAAGTAACACATAGTCTTCCTGTAATTTCTACGCCATCCATTGATGTCAGAATTGGTCACAAAATAGGCTGCTAGAGCTGGTTACGATGTAGTGTAGTGTAGTGTGTTTAACAGAAAGTCGTGATTGGGTGTTGTGAGTTGTATAGAAATGTCATCCCGCTGATAACTGGAAAAAAGACTGAAAATCAATAAAGTGGTCTTTTCAAATTCCATGCAGAGTTGTTTTGACTCCCCTGCTGCCAATACCTCTAAACTAGTGGGATGACACATTATCGAAGTCTGTCTAATTAAAGAGCTACTTGTCATTCCGTGCAACTTTTGTTTACAAACCTCAGTTTTCTTACAATTTTGAGACACGAATCTACAGCAAATGAACCAAGGCTTGCAATTATATGAACTTTTCCATTAAGTAAACAACTTCAAGACAGCAGTAGGTGTTGAATCACAGCACAGTTAATTTACCTGTGTAGTTTGTGTGTGTATGAGTGTCTCCAAGAAAAGTGGTGGAAATCGTTTGGGCCCATGTTGTTCACAGTAGAATCAGATCAGCTCATCTGCTGGTGAAGCATCACTAAATGTGTTTAGGGATTATGCCACTGTTAGTCTCTTTCTGCATCCTCTCCAGCCGGTGTTTGTATTTGAATTTGAATAATCATATTGCCTCTGGTTCTTTGATGTTCTGTATTCTGCCTTGTGAATTTGCTCCTTATACTGTATGTCTCGCTCAGCGATTTCTGTTGTACACCATGTAATGTCCTGACATGTAATGTGATGGCAGTGTTGATATTCAGATCTCTTTACAGGAGGACATGTTGAGGCACAAAATATTGATTTAGGTGGGGAAACATGGGCCTTTTTTAGGTTTATTTTACCTTGGACTACTGATATTATACATAGTATCTATTCTCTGTACATATACCTATGGCGGCAAACTATAACTACATGTTAGAAGTCATTGATAAGATACTCTATGTTACCTTTTTTTATTACTCATACTGTTTCATTTAGAGATCAAAGAACTGCTGTCCATGGTGCTGAGTGTTTGTTGTATAATATGAGTCAGAGTAGTGATATTTGAAATAGCAGTATGCTGTGTGCTGGGGCCAAACAATGCCATGTGGGTCCATTAATGTTGAGTTACTGTACTTAGTGACGTACATCCACAAAACATGCTACGTATTATATTTGTAAATATCACTTTCACAGTCCACAGTCCATATTCACTGGATATTAAGTTTGATGTAAATGTAGCATCTAAATACCTTATATTTCTGCCTACTTACTTGGTATCTCCTTGTAACTTAAGCTAGGTCAAATGTATCTAATCCTCAAGGTTCAGACCAAACATCGGAAATGCCAAATATCAGATTAAATCAAGTTTAGTTTCACAGAGGATGTTATTGAAAAAAAAATTTAAACTTTTTTGACTGCTTTTATAGTTTGATCTTTTGAGTTTCCCTTTGCCCAGTTGGGTTGGACATGAGTGTTGTCTGCTAACTATGAGTTATGTAAAGTTACATCATATTGGTAGCAATAACTGGGAATATATTCTTCATAGCAGGCCTCTTGGATCCCACTCAACTTGAAATAAATGTAAGTCATTTCATCCAAGAACCATCCTTGATGTATTCAATGGCCAATCGATTTTGCTCAGATGAATGTACTTTGTTTCTGAAACCTACTGGCTGTGGTTTTTGCCAGCGCCAGTCTCGACAGTAGCTGTGGTAACCTAGATTTTAGAGAAACAGGATTGTGGATGGAAAATTGCCAGACTATCTCAAAGAGTACAGAGGATCAGAAATGATTTTCCTTCCCCCACAAACTTCAGTCCGGGCTCGGTAAGCAAGAGAATATTCTACCACGCAACTACTCATGTGTCAGCAGTCAGCCGTAGATCATAGTTGTTTTAAGATATTATTGTAAAGCACATCATCTGTACGATATCAGCTTTGTCTAGACAAACTCTTTCTCCGGACGCCTGAAGAAAGTGTGAACATACAGTGCAAAAGCAGCTTAACTGAATCTGAGAAGCATTAGTAATGAAAAGATACTTCGTATTCTGCTATAATTCAGTTTAAATCACTTCACTGCTTATGCAAACATAATTTTATACATTCAAAGAAACAAATTGGAATTCAGCTCTCTGAAGCATTTTTTTCCTTCATGTTTTTAAAGATTGTATTAAGATGAATTGCCGCCACTTTGTTCTCAGCTCTTTGAAGTTTAGAAACGGACATCATTGGAGGGCAATCTGTGGGTTACATTTAGATTTTTCAATTACATAGAAACCTTTAACAGTTCTTCTTTTGCCACCAGTCCAATACCCTTTATGAAACAAATGGGGAAAATATTAACTTAATGAGCACTGTGTTATTGCAAAGGAGGAGAATTAGGCCATCAACCTTCACCATGTACTGATGGAAAAAACTTCACAACTTTAGTGTGCCATTATCCTCTTGGACTGCTATGGTGACAGAGCCAAATTACAACCTGCACAAAAGCAGTGGACAATAAATAGTTCCTGTCTACAGGAGAATTGTGACGTCAAACCAAGAAGGATGCCGGTTAACTGGTGTTTGCCAGCCTACAAATTTTATACATACATTTACATGCATGAAAAAACATGGTACAAATGACAGGTAAAGCTAATTTAATGTCTTCCTTTTACTACATTTTCACATTCACAATTTTCTTTATTCTATACCTTATAGAGCTGAAACAAATAGCTGATTATTCAATTAGTTGATCAAAAATTAAAAAAAAAAAAAAACCCATTGAAACTATTTTGATTGACTTATCATTTTTCAAGTAAAAATACCAAACATTTGCAGGTTCCAGCTTCCCAAATGTGAATATTTGCTGCTTTTTTTTGTCATATATGACAGTCTTTGGGTTTTGGACTGTTTGGTCAATGAAAACAAGACATTTAGAGACATCTACATCATCTGAATGGGCTCTAAGAAATTAGGATGGGTGTTTTTCACCATTTTTGGACATTTCACAGACATTTTACAACATTTTATCATTGAATCACAAAAATAACTACCTAAATAAAAACTGATAATAAAATACGTTAGTTGCAGAACTAATTGCTGCAACTAATTTTTTTACTATAAGCAACCTAAGTGTACAGTGTACATTTCATTATACCATAATGCTTGAGTCTTTAGTGTCATAGTAATATATTGTAAGTGTCTCCTATTTTTGTCCTGAGGCAATATTGAAATAATGTGGAAACTTCATGTGGAACCAGCCTCTCACAGTGATGACTAACATGTTCAGGGATGAGGCTGCTGTGGTATACAGTACTTTACACAGTATTGCACATGCATGGACACATGAGTGCATCCACACACGTACAAAACACACACACACACACGTTTCTTTCTTCCCCTGCACGAAGACCTGAATGTAAAGTAAATACACCTGTTGTGTACAAAGACCATGGTGTGATAAGATAGTTGACTTGTAATCTTCTCTGCACTGAGACATTGTACAGTATACTGTACTTTCGGTTGACTTGTAAACACACAGAATTTCAATTAGGCCGGTAGCAGGGCTGAGATTTACTGCCTGTGTTGTATGAGAGTAATAAATAATCATTTTATCTCTGCTCTGTGATGTTAATCTGGAGTTTAAGCAATGACTGAGTGGCTTTGTTCTGAATTCAGCGTGCTGGCCAATTCATTCTGGACCCCAGCTGATGTTTACTCAGGCTGAGCCAGCAGCTGCTCACACGGTCTGCGTCAACTCAGTCATCTGATGAGGCGAGAGCGTTGACATGCAGCTGTCACAGCATCAGAAAAAAAAACAAACCAAAAAACAAAACTAACTCACTCTGTCTCATCTTTCTCTTTTTCTACTTTTTTCTATTTCCAGCATCTGCCTGGCTGCAAAGCATCGGCAAGATGAATGAAAGTCGAAGGGAAGCATTGGCGGCGGCGGCTCCCGCGCCCACCACCGCCTCCTCCTCTACGGCTGGCTCCAACACCACCAACATGGCCGGCCCGGGCAGCGGCGAGAAGGACGAGGCCTTTTCCAAGCTGAAGGACAAGTTCATGAATGAGCTAAATAAAATCCCATGTAAGTGTGTAACTTTTCTTTAGTCTTACAGTGGGGCAACTTTAGAGCTGAAACAATTGGTCAATTTATCGATAAGTCGATCAACAGAAGATCAATTGGCAGCGAGACATTTTTTTCAGCAAAAAATGCCCAAAATTTCACTGGTTCCAGCCTTTCAAATGTGAATATTTGTTGGTTTTCTTATATGACTGTATTTTAAATGTTTGTTGGACAAAACCACAGCTTAAAGATGTCACCTTGGTTTGCAGGAAACTGTGATGGAAATTTTTAACTGTCTTCTGACAATTTAGAGATGAAACAATTAATTGAAAATAATTGTTAGCAGTCGCCCTAGACAACTTTTAGTCCATGATGTGTTTGTGCTACTGCGAACAGTTGAGTTTTATGTAACAATCTATCTGTCATCTGTTATTCAGATAATTTGGATAAGTTATAGTGTCGTATTAGTAAATGAAAAAATAAAATATAATATATGCATGCAGGACACATCAGGAGAAATTCAAATCAGGAGAAAACAGAAAGGAAAAACTTATGTTACACATGGATGCACTGATGAATAAGGTATTGTCTACTGAGTGCAATGAGTCAACGAGAAGAGTAATACTATATCTGTCTGCAGACTTCAACTTTTGTGCGCAGCCATTACAGTTTTAACTGATGCTGTTTCCAGTAGCCTTGTGCTTCTTCTGATATATAAGGAATCCATTAGAATATTAGCCATTCAATGGATTCAGAGTGTTTCTGGTTTAACTGTGAGTCAAAAATGATTCAACAGTTATTATAAGCGAACTTTTGTGGATGACGCACAAGAAAACGCCCGTTTCACCCACGACCTTTGACTAAGACGTCCAGTGAATCAGGTGGACTAATGATTTATTGCATTTTTCCTTTTGTTGCCTCTGAGTCAAGTAGCAGTAACATATTTGAGTATTTCATGACCAGAACAGATCAGATGGAATTGTCTCTCTAAATTAACTTTAATTAATTAACTGGTAGGATATACTGTGCATATATAATTAATATATATCTTAATGTTGTGTAAATGTTCTTATTATTGTTATTTTGAACTGTCCAAATACTTGGACAAATTGTATTTTGATGCTTTGGCAACATTGTTCTCAAAACTTTCATGCCAATAAAGCCCTTTGAATTTAATTAATTTAATTAAACACATTTGAAGTGAAGAACAAACATCTGGAAACAATAATTCAAGTGTTTGACATGATAAACTGCTAAATTATGCACGACAGGCTTTATTCTTTTCTGTTTTTATATCTTCCTTGTTTCTTTTATTCTTCACTTGTACATAATACAACCCCCAAACCTGCCTGCTCTTTAACCAAACCTTACAACCATATACTTGTACATCCATATGGTTTTCCCTGAAGAATTTTGCAGTATTAAGTATATGAGCATATGGTTGTCATTGTGTCAACCAGGATAAAGCACTCCCTAGAGATCCAAGGGTTTTTGCATTCAGCAGGAATCTAAATATAGATATATCCACAGGCTGGTGTGGAAGTAATTCATGCAACAGGAAATGGCTCCTGTGGAATAGAAGCCTTATTTCTTCAAATGACACTACTAGTCATATACCCCTTCCAGAGATGTAATAGTGCAGGGAGTCATATAAGAAACGCCTCCTACCACAGAAGATTTATATGCACTAGAGTGCATATTTACCAAAATGACTCCCTTTAGCTCAATCTGGACTTGAACACGACTTTGTCATGGATGGAAAACCTGGGACACATTGAGATTTTGAAAAACTTATTTAGTGTTGAAGGTGAAAGAACAGGATTATGATTGCGGTATGGGTTTGCTGAGGCTGATGTCATCTTTGGCTCAGCATTGAATGTCTGTCACTGAGACGTACTGCTATTCCTATCACATCTAGCCCACGCTCAACACCTTTTTCACTTCATCTTTGGCAGTAGGGTAGACAATCATTTCCATTGCATTAAAATCTGGAGAAGATCCTTTTCTATTGATTCTTTTGAGAAAAGTTCTCTGAGATCATCCCAAAAAGGTATACGGAGTCTTAAATTACTGTTTTCTCACCTCATCCCCTCAATCTAAAGGAGTGAGTTTGCTCCCTGATGCTGCCAAGCTGATGATGAATGCCCAAAGACTTGTTTACTCCGTGGAATATCAATACCGTCTAGAGAAAGTCAGGTAGCAGATTTAACAACATGCAGGAGGAGAAGCTGCACGCACAGCCTCTCTTCTTGCGGTGCAGAAGGTTGTCTTTTGGGTTTATAACCCAGTTTAAGCCCTGCAGGCTTTGAGGCTGGTCGCATGGAGCTGTCATACTGGCCTAACTTGTTGCTGTCCATCAGGATCTGCAAGACACATCTCTGAGCCAGGGATATTGTCTCGGCCCCATCTGTTTGCTGATGGCTCCTCATGCAGAAAAACAGCAGATTGTATTCCAATCTTTCCAAATTTATCGTGTTTGCTTTTTTGGTTTGAAAGAAACGTAGTCTCAAAAATATGTTTACATACATATTCTATTGAGTAATCTTACCTCTGCTTACTCTAGTTTGATGTTTTGGTCTTTTATATATATATAAATTTCCAGTTCCTATGAAATCTCCTTACACGGCTGCAACTAACAATTATTTTTAGTACTTTTTTGAACATTTAGCTAATCAATTAGTCTATAAAATGTCAGAAAATAATGAAAATGCCCATCACTAGTTCACAAGCCTCAGGGTTGACGTCTTGAAATTGCTTGTTTTGTTCAGTTGCTTGATATATTTAATTTACAATGATGTAAAACCAAGAAATGCAACAAATCCTCACACCGGAAAAGCTGAAACCAATCGAATGACACTTTTGAAGAAGTAGATAAAACTAAGCAAAGTAAGTGATATGACGTAAAATAAGTCAACATGAATGTGCTGCACATAATCTACATTGAGTACATTGATACCCTGTGAAACCTTCTGATCAGTTTGTGAATGAGTTTCCACTTCCACTGAAACATGAGCACGCACACACACACACACACACACACGCACGCACACACAGATCCGACTGTGTAATCGCACTAATCCATATTGTGACTCCTCATCGAGCAGAGAGGTTGCCTCCAAGGAAACCAGCGTATTGAATTTCTTAGTAAGTTTTCTAAACACCCAAGGCTTCACTTTCCGATAACAATTAACCTCTGAACACAGAGGCTGTTTGATCCATGACTGCCGGCTCCACCAGCCATTACTCCAAATAACACAGACAAGCGATTGACATTTCAGGAAAATAAATAATGGTGGGTTTTTTCTTTTCTTTTTTTTTTTTTTTTTCCTTATCAGGGCCTTTACACTTTTAGGCAGCCAAAGTGAGTCTCAAACATTTTAAAAAGCTGCAAAGAGATCTGTCCTTAACAAGTCTTTATGTGAAGTAATAAGCTGTAAAATCTTGTTTAAAAGAAATTCAAATCCGCTATTATGGTGAAAGTTTTGCTTCAAATTCAAATAGTCTTGGTTCAAATGTTATTTTCTTTCTTCTACTGGAGCCAGTACAGTCCTTTTAATCCATTGGTTTATATTAAGAAATCCATTTTCATTCCATTTTAAGGATGAAAACATAATTTGTGATTACCTGTGACTAATTAAGCATTTTCAGACTGAATTTTGGGAGCAAAATGTAGACAACAACCTTCAAAATAGAAATGCTGAATTCTCTCACTCAGAATTTAAGTCTCTGCTGAGCTAACCTCAGAAGTGACACAGCATTTAGGTTCATGTCGTCTTTATATGCTGCGTCCCATAACAGCACATACACAAGAAAGCTTTTTTCCTCTGTACACAGAGTCTGACTTTTGGGACTATTGTTTATTAAGACTGACTACAAGAGCAAAATACTTTGCGGTGTAACTCGAGACACAGCTAAAGGAAAAACACGAAACGATACGTCAGAGTTTTAATACTTGTTTGACTTAGGGGCTGTTCACAGTCAACAGACAGCAGAGTATATTAAAGGGGATTATGCTTGTGGATCAGTAGAGCTATTCTTCCCTGCCTGCCTGCTGCTTTGGCAACAAGTCTGGTTCTCCACTCTCTGCCCTCGCTTTATAAAAGTTTGCCTACCATGAGACACCATCAGGGGCTGGTCAAATAAAGCCAGATCAGAGTCAACAGATGGGAAACAGCTCCAACAACCCTTCTGCCTTCTGACTTCTCACCTTTGCAGACGTCTGAAAAAGTTTTGGTATTATTGTCCAGCGAGATTAGAGATTTTTGTCAGCATAAGAGGGTCAAAAATCTGTTGTGAGTCATGTGGTGGAACTTTTGTAAACACGGATGACTTGTCTGAGCTGTTTGCCATCATTTTCCATCTGTAAACACCCTGAAAAAACAGCAGACCAGACAACAGTTTGTCCTGTATTTTGTCACAAACGCCTTTTTAACCCTTACTGATGTCTTGCTATCATGTCTGTATAGTTATACAGAGCCAAAATCTGGCCCTCTTTCCTTTTCAAGCTAGCCTGTGTTCCACTAGCCTAGCAAAAATGTTTTTTCATTGGTCTTTCATAAAAGCTGGAAGTTAAATGGACATAAATTATTGTATTGGACAGTGCAATGTGAGCACTTAGTCATTTTAATTTTGATAAAATTATTATTTTGTTTGCAACTACAGCACCTGTAAGGTTTTGACAAGACTCATGTAAGCTAAAGTTGTTAAGTGCTAACAAAATAATTGTCATTTTACTTGGGTTAGAATAAAGCGCTACTTAAATTTTGCTGTCCAGTACTATAGTGAATACTAATTTCTCTTGCAATATGGACAGAAAACCCAGGAACACGTTAATGCTTTTCAGAAAGATGGATGAAAAAAAGACTAAGGCTAGAGTCTGCAGTCATGCTAGCATTTCTGTGCTCAGCACAGTGGTGCTCTGAGCTAAATACTGACATGCTAACATGTTCACAATGACAATGCTACAGTAACATACTGTTTAGTGGGTAATGATTACTGTCACCATCTTAATGCAGAGTGCTAACATTTGTAATTTAGTGCTGTTTTGCAGGTATTTGATCAAAAACTGAACTATTGGACACAATTAAATTTAGACCTAATGGTGGTGCTAGATAAAGGTAAGGAAGTTAGTGCAATTCATCCTAAAGGGAACATAATGGTCTGTACAAAATTTTATTGCAGTCCATCCAATACTTGTTGAAATAATTCAGTACAGTACTTTCAGTAAGTGGTGGACTGCCCGATATTGCCATTAGCGTGGCTAAAAACCTTCCTCCTGAGGCAAAATATATTGAGAATAGAAAGCTCATGGAGTAGCGGAGTAGGATTTAGGTTCTCTATATGCATAATGTGTTTCATTTTGTGGTCATTTCCTGTAGTTGGTTCGGGATGTTAGTTCTCCTTTTTGCTCTTAATGCATCAGTCTTCTGGGGAGCAACAGAGCACTCTCAGGAGTTGGTGCTTGTATTTGATGCAGCCCAAGTTTAAATGGTCAAATAAACTGCACCAATGGTGGAACACTGCACACCACCAAACACTCCTGGGTTTAAATGACTCATTCCACACATACAGTACATACTTGGTTTGAATACGCCTTTACAAAGGGTGAATCAATAAAGTTGTCGACTCCCCTTTATGCACCATATCTCTACCTTTCTTTGTGCCTCAAAATGGCAATCACCGCTTTTTTATCTCATGTCATGTCACATCTATTGTTGTAAATCCACCTCATGTACTGTTAATGTAGCGTCACGTCAGCCCATAGATTACAACTGTATTACTGTATGTGGTCAATGCACATGTTCTGATAATATTCAAAATAATGGAGCAAACATAATAGAAATACTTAATTCCACCGAATCGCAAAGAAGACAGAGGACCAGCCCATTTGAAATCAAATATTGTACTGTATGAAAGGCATAACACCTTTGATTAAATAGATCTCACACACAGGATCTCTAGATACAGTTTTAATTATCATCAGATCAGATGGTTACAATATGGTGAGTCATTGTTGCACATAGTTGGAAGACGCTCCCTGCTGCAGTCATATTGTTTGTTTAAACAAGCCACAGCGGGGAAAGGGCGCGGACAGAGAGTGTTGCTCTCGTACGCATAACAAGATATAATGTCAAGGTTAATTGACCAACAGGGTCCTGTCACATAAGATTAGTGTGGCCTGCTGGATATAACCCAGATACAATGATACATGCACATACACAAACACCACCCTTTTAAATGCATCCAGCAGACTCTATCCAGTTCATAAAACCTTTCTCTCTAATGTAAAGTGCCATGTTTTACCAGAGATATAGAGTAGTATGAATGCAGCAGAACTCCTTTTAACAACAGAGACATCTTTTAGGGCAAGCATACCCTTTAGGGTGTAAATTTGAAGTATTTATCAATTTAAATGGCAAAAACTGATGCTAATTATAATATCTGCTTGAGGTTGTAGTTCAGTCATCATTTAGTTTGCTACTACATCCCTACACATTAAGTAAGACATACAGCACAACATTAAATGCTAAAGAAAAGAAATCTTTTCACATTTTCAGACCCAATCACAAAATTAAGTTTGTATATAAAACAGGGATGAAATTCATTCCCTGCATCCAAAACACTGAGACTTAATAGATTGGACTGTGATACCCTTAAATTGCTTGTTTTCTCAAGTTAGTTGCATCAATATAACTATTGCAGGGCATTTCCTGTTAGATGTTAAATTTATACTTCATTTCTATCACTTATGATGGCATTGCACTCACCAAAGTAATTGCTGAACTCTAGGAACATGGCAATACAAGTCCGACTAGAAAAACAAGCAGTCAAATGATCAGACTGGTCATAAACAACCCAACAGTTTAGCCAGATTTTCTAAACCAGTTTATTTGGACATTAGACCAAAACTAAGCACACCTTAAATGTTGATAGCAATTTTTCCTTGTACAAGAAAACTGTATATTGGCACAACAGTAAGTATGGTGGGTTTTACAAATAGGAATAATGGCTAAAACTAGGAAAATAAACTGCCATAACAATAAGTTGTAATAAACCATAATTACTTTTTTAAGTTCTAATCTGAACATTTTGACTAAAATACGTAATTTAATGAAAAAGTGTGCAGTGTATGGGCCATTTTACAGTAACTTGTGCACTGGATGATCTTATACTGCATATAGTCATTTCTTCTCTCATGAGATCATAATGATCTCATTCACTGGCACAGAAGAATGACTCACAGATATACACATATTTTATACTTTACTTACTGTATATCTATGCAATGACTCAAGGACTCAAAATGTCAGCCAGTGAAATGTGACCTTTCGCTTTATGCTGAGGTTGCTACTCTTTGACCTCCTTTCATGGCTCAAAAATTATATCTGATAAGCTCTTCTCTAGAAACCCAAACCCGGCGCTGTGGTGCATCAGAGCCAAAATCAGCTGGGCTGCGGTTTTGCAGCAGATTATATTTCCTGTTCCATTGGCTAAATTTGTCTCTGTCATTCAAAACTCCACAGTATGATGGTGTTATTCAGTGGAATTATTATTTCCATTGGTGTCCTGGGAACCACCAAAATATCCTGTGCTTTAGGAAGCAAAATGAGCTTGATATGAATATGAAAGAGTTTGTTTTTTTTGATTGTGAAATTGGTAGACGGAGATATGGCTCAGTGTCACCCGATTATAAGAAGGAATTTCCCTGTGAAAATTGTCTCATCCGACTTGTGTTGGTTTACACCCACAATCTGCAAGGTATTATTAAACTTAGACTCTGAAATAGCACATAGGAATATGAGTATAATGTCTTTGTTTAGTATACAACATATATATATATATTGTATCTGTCTGTCAGCCTTGAAGTAAGGTAAGAAAGTAAAATAAGTGTCTGCACATTGGATTGTAGCTCCCAAAGTTTTATTACTGACTGAAAAAAGCAACATTTTGACCCCACTGGGTCTTCATCAGGCAAATGGCCACCCTGACAAAGAGCAATAGACACCCATATAGACAACGAACTAGATACATTATGCCAACGTCATCACAAACACAACTTCTTGCAACCATCGACATCTGATCAAGATCAGCTCATTATCACTGCCAGAAGAGAGTCACAAAAAACAGTCAGTTACCACAATGACATACTGTATATCCACAAAATGTCCCAAAAATTGATTGAATATTTGTTGCAAAAAGAATATTGAGAATATTGCACAAATAAGACATGTTAAGACTGTTAGCTGACTAGATAACAGAGCATTGCATTAGTTAAGCAAAGTTGCACCAGCATTTCCTGATTGGCATTTGTGGCTTATTCACCAGCTGCCAGCTGATCAGAAACATCTAATCATGTTCATACAGATTTAGCAGCAACCTTGGTGAATGGGCCTTGTAATCTTTAGCATTGTTGTAATGCACAAAATTATGAGACTCCACATATCAATGTCTCAAGGTAAGGCTGTATAAAAATTGGTTTTGACTGCAGTGTCAAGATCATAATATCACAAATCAGAAATTTTCCTCACGGGGCTAAACAAGTCAGGAACACCACTCCTCCTAACCTTGTGCAAGAACGACTGTAAATTTCTTCTTTTTTTTCTTTATTTTCTTACTTCAGGAGATTTTACATATCAGTGTCAGATGGAAGACATTCAAGACTGACTTACACACTACACTTTTTCACATGTTTATGAAAATGTCCTTAACACAAAACTTAAGGATTTACCAGCGTTGAAACAATCAGTTCCCAGAGTCGAAAAGCAATTGAACTACACTTACATTGTAAATGGACTGCAGTGGGGCAGCTGTGGCTCAGCAGGTAGAGCAGGCCATTCAATAATCGCAGAGTTGCCTATTTGACTTCCCTCTCCTCCTGGCCACATGAGACAAAAGATGAAGATCTGCAGTACATCAAAACAACTGAAAACTCCTAAAAAAAAATGGAAGATAGCTGTAGGGAAAGAACCCATGTATATGTCACTCAGTGTTTAAGCACTGTGAATGTCTCTTATTGTTGGGTGCTCTGGTTTTCCTCCATGCCATGCCATTTTGAAGACAGTGCTGAAAAGTGATTTGAGGCCTTGAGGAACAGCAAACATGGATTTCATCATGCACAACCCACCCATTAGAGAAACTCCATTTTCCATGCCATGTTGCACAGCGGAACAAAAGATAAGTGCTGGGAGTTGAAGTGCAGTGCGCATGCTGGCAATACTCCCTCTCGCTCTCTCTTTCAGTTTCTCGCTCTATTTCTCTCTCTCTCGAGAAAAGACAGTCACACAATGTAGTTAATTAGTGGATGCTTTTATTGCTTTCTGGGACTCAGGTTCCTTTAATTAAGGAACACAGAAGTGCCTTTCACTGGAAGACGTGCGCTTGATGAATAAGATAAGGTCTTGGTTCATGCATTGATTTCCACTGTAACTAGTTAAATGGCGTTCCATCAGACATTTTGAGCATTGATGAAATGCCAAAATTGCTTTAGAGTACCATAAGCATTTGGAGTTATGAAAGAGAGATTTTACCATGTATTCATTTTGATTTCTGTTAATCAGTGCTTCCATTTAGGGGAAAAAAAATCACAGTTCGACAGTTCCTTTAGAGGCGTGATTGCTTATCGCTGCGGTTTGCCAGCTTGAAATACGAACCTGTCACATCTTCGACACTTCCATTAAAAGACTGTCTCCTTACTATACCTTGTGTTTGTATTTGAATGTGCAAGGTAAAAGTAGCTGTTCCAGTGCTGAAATGTGCCACAGTACCCTCAGAGGGAGAAGTCTCAGATAAGTGCTCAGGTCAAAAGGGTTTTCCAAAAGAAAAAGAGTCGGGACAAACCACTACTTGTAAAACCTTCACAAAAGGTGTCAGTAAAGTGGCACCACACATCTTTATGAAAATCAGAGCATAAGCGTCAAAATCAGCGTGAGACTATCCTTTACTACCCAACGTTTGGCTACTAAATCTTTCTGAAACATCAATATAACAATATTTACATTTACAGTGGGACTTCAGTCACTTTCTATGTATCCAAAGTATAAACCTGATGAATAATAATTGACCCACACTTTATTCTCTGCATAGTTTCAAGTTTCTAAAGGGAATGCTGCTGGTTTTGGGTGGCTCACTTTAAACGAGGCCCGTCCAGTGTCACCTCCATTGCCACACAGCTCCGAGGCAAGGCCAAAGCTGTAGATCCTAAAGTTATTTTAGAGCTTGACTCACAGTTTTTCCTTGGAGGAGAGTGCTTATTGATTTTGTCAACAGAGCATCGATTTTTTTTTCCCCTCTCTCCCTCCCCTCGGACCTCAAAGGAACCACAGCTGAATACTTGTGAGCAAAACCCTAGAGTGATAGACTGTAATATACTTTTCTGTTTTGATGGGTCTTTCTCAAGTTTTTCAGATAAAGTCTTCAAAGTACTGGAGTCTGACCTGACTTATTTTTTATCTATTGGTTTGTTGGATTTATGAACACTATTGAACGCTAAAATGAACCATTTCATGTTCTGTACGTGTCTTGTGGGATTTCGTTCTTCCTCAAGGAGAAGATCAATGATATTTTATATTTTTTCATATATGGCATATCCAAATTACCTCAGGCCGAAGTGTTCCCTTTACATTTCAGTGTAGTAAGCTCTGCCAAACTGAAAACATGCTCGTAAAATTGGCTCATTTGTTTGTTATTCCTGTCTATTAAAATGAGGGGTGGGCTGCCAGGTGTTTGGTGTCTGTTGACTAGAGTGTAGGAGCAATGATTATGACTGCTGAAGGGAGAAGTCTGTTGCAAGGTCTCTCATTATTTTCAGCCCATCTGGACTTTATGCTGTCTCTCCGATGCTTTGAACAACCCTCTTCTCCTACCATCATTGTGTCTGTGTGTATGTGTTGTATACCTGTGTGCATGCAACAGGGAGCACTAGCTGGCTGTTGACTATAGTGAGGGTACTGTAAGTGTCAGCTGGTTGTTAGAGCTGTCACTATGTTGTTGAGCTGAGTGTCTGATAGTCTGTAGGTGACACAGTTGACTCTGTTGTCTAATTTACCTAGTTAGGTCTATACAGTAGACTGAGGATTTATGTTGGAGGAGAAAACAACAATATACGTCTCTTACATTAAATAGTGCATTTTAGATTGAGCTTTTTATAATCAGTTTTTATCATATAAACATTATAGGGTGGTAGAGCTGCTCAGGAGGCAGAAATAATCTCATTAGTAGTGTTAAACCTCAGTGATTACAGCCAGACATCTGGCTGCTTAACAGACCACACTGGTGGTTTTGCATGTTTTGGCACTTTAACCATTATTTAAAAATCATGACATTCATTTTTTAAATTTATTTTCTACTTTGGTAGCCACTGATTTTGATTTATTTCTCTATGGTACAAAAATAAACGCAGAGACTTGTTAGAGATGGATAATCCATCACAAGGAGTATTTTGTCCTTCAGCCTTTTTTTGTATAGACTCTTGCGGTTTAAGAGAAGTAGTTTTCTTAAACAAATGTGTTATTTACACTGATTTGTCAACTCAAATGGGGTATGAAATTTTCTTCAATAAAAAAAGTTTGAAGGGCAAGCTATTTCTTTAGTTAAACATGTAGAGTAAGAAAATGTAAAAAAGAAAAAAGTATGTCCTCTGATAAATTTAATTAAGTTTATGATTCAGTATGGAAAGTGTTTATTTAGTCTGTCATAATCACTCTTTTAGTTTAATTGCATCAGCTCTCACAACAGTATTTTCATGTTTAAGAGGACTGCATCCTCTCTCGAAGGTAATGCATTTATCTTATATGCAGCTTAGTTCCTCAATCTACTAATCCTTGTATCAAATCCATTTAACTGTTTTGTTTACATGTTTCTTTTTGGAGTCTGAATACATTGTGTTATTGCTTATTACACTAATATGAAATGAAGAATAGGCCAAAGCTTACGGCTCTAATAGAGGAAGAAATTTGTGAAATTTAAGGTAGACACAAAGATAAAGGAGACCTTTTTACAAGAAATACATTTGACGAAACAGAATTCACTTTGAATAAATATGACAGCCCCAAATGAAAACCAGATTTTATGTTTAAACTACTCACAAATATGGCTGACATGGATGTTTTCCAAAGCACATCAGAGGTTGTTTAATAATTATGTCTTTCCCACTACCCCAAATCCAACTAAATGCACTAACAATAATGGACAGACATACAACAACGCAATGTTCAGAAGAGTAAAAAACATTCAGAAATCCTTAAATATGGTCTACATTGAAAAATAGTGAACATGGGTTTTCTTTTAGATGCTTGAAAGTCATCCAAACCATAAACATTATATTTAAGACCCAGAAAACATACCCTAAAGGTTATAACACATGATGAGCTATGTGAGTAATGTTTAATGGCTCTGCTCTCTCCATACAAAAACAAAATGGCTCAGCTGAGGGACATAAAGGGAACTGTCTGTTAGACGAGGACATGATTACCGGTAAATTGACAATTCGACTGTGGGATCGCTGACAGGTGATTCCATTTTTCAAATTAAGGAGGCAAGTGTATCCTTGACCCTTCCTGGATTGTTCTCTAACCTCCTATTGACTGAACTCTAAATGCGTCTAAATGGAGAAGTTCTTCCTCTGAGAGATGTTTTGTCTAAAATCTACGCCTTAAAACCCAACACAAAAGACTAATTTCATATTATTTTACAGGTAATATGAGAGTTGAGAGCATGTGAACAATGTTTGTCAAAACCTCGTGAACCTGTTTGTTTTGACTGCATCATTGGTTTGTCATGGTTGTACCACTGTTAATGCCTCTCGAGCACACCCTGCGAAATTACCACCGCTCTCAGTCCCAGCATGTTCTGTGTTGCCGATGATTGCTGTGAAAGTGTCAGCTGTCTGAGAATCTTTTGTTTAAATGGCGAATGGAAAATGCCAACATCTTTTACTTCCACTAAATTGGCTGAAGCTGGGTCTTGTCCTGCTAGCCAGGACTGATCGTTAGGAGTCTGCCACTTCTTGATGGCTTAGGTGCTGATCTGGTGTGCCAGCTCTGCAGGCACACACATTTTTCTGCTTTTATCTCACCTGTCACTCGGTATAATCCCTAGTTTTTGGGACTTTGGTTCAAATCCTAATTTGGCCAGTAGTACACGAAAATGTTGCTTTCTTGTCTGCAAGATGCAGCCACATTTTATTGCCTCCAATGGTCTAATCTCCAAAACTCTTTCCTGTTTGCTCTTTCCCCAGTGCCATCATGGGCCATTGTCTCTATTGCCTTTGTGGCTATCATCCTGGTGTTAGCATGCTGCTTCTGCATCTGCAAAAAATGGATATTCAAGAAGAAAAACAAAAAGAAGGGCAAAGACAAGGGCAAAAATGCCATCAACATGAAGGACGTCAAAGATGGAGCCAAAACCGAGGTAAAGACTTTGAACTACTGTTTACAATTCAGAGAAATAACCCTCCTTACAGGCTTATTTGATGTTGCGCTTACTGCCAAAACATTTTATTTTTGCTGAATCCCTCACACATGAAGTCATGCTAGAAATTGTATGTCTTAAATATATCCAATAATGTTTAGTGTTCTCATGTTTTAGTGCTTCTAATGTTATACAATGACAAATTTGATTGGTCACATTTGCAATAATTCCATCAACACATGAACAATCAACAAATTATTTCACTGCAAATATGGTTGTCAAATACTTCCCAATATTTTATGCAATGGCTGCTTCTGTACTGTATGTATTTTGTATGTACTTTATATTTATTGGTGCCAAAGAGATGCATACAGTATTACTTTCATGTACACATATTAGATCATATTTCACTGTTTAATTAAAATAGAATTCAGTCTAATTACAGGAGAGTTAATTGAAGTAATTTAAATGGCTTCAGACTGAAGAGAGAGTGTTTCAATCTCTTTTCTCCTACTTTTGTTCCTGTGAGTGTTTCTTTTTTTTTTTTTTTTGTCATATGAGGACCTGCTCACTTGTTGAAGAGTGTGAGTAACGTTTGCCGTGTAATGAAGTGGTATCCACCCAGAGAAATGACATCACCAAGTGACAAACAAATGAGAGGGCATTTAATTCAATTCTACTTTTCAACAGTACAGAATGGCAAGTTATGAAACACTGACACTTAAAATTGAGTTAGCACTCTAATTGCACCAGCGGATCATCATTATACTGCCATCCTCAGTGGAATCGTGTACAAAGTGTGTTTAATTTGCTGCAACACCTCTGCTATTAGAAGCAGATCAGAATCAACGACAGAAACCGGTGACAATGTTTTCATACTTCATTTGACTTACTTACTTTTAGAGGAATGCGTAAATTAACACCTAAATGTTTTATGACTCACTTATTATAAAACAGCGAACAGTGGAAAGTTTTAACAACTGGCAAGGTCGATCAAATCATACACTTGTTAGAGGAAAAGATTTTCCATTCATTTCCAGTAATCTGACTGCCTTTGTACGATCCAATTTTTTATTTTCAAATAGCCATTAATCAAAATAAAAGACCTCAGTTATTGGTCCCCCTAATAACTAATCTCTGAAATCAGTGAATCTGCTACTTCCGAGGCAAGCGGTCATTTCTCCTGGTGTGCCCAGACTCTGGCGTGTTAACTCCTGTGTGTGGTTGTTTTAATTTGTGTTTCTTCCTTCTATGTCCTCCTTATCTGTGTTGTGTCTGATGACTGTTCGGGATGGTCACTGGCGGTAGGTTCCTAATTGCTGTTGGATCTTCTTAAGCCTGCTGCTCTGACGTTTTTTTATAGCCTCTTGACAACAACTTACTCCCATTGAACCAAATATATGTAACTATGCATACAGTACATGTATATCTACTGTATATATGTGTGTACAACCTGCATATGCACATATATATGTATGAAAGAAACACTGGGTGCGCCTTGACAAGGTTGAACCACACTGATGTTTGTGCCAAGCTAAAGTCTCTTGCCTTTTGAATCTTTCATTTACATTTCAAATGAGTGGCGGCAAGCAAACGTAGAATGATTGAGAGGCTCCACAAGTAAATGTTCTTTTAAAACTTGTGATAAAAAAGAAACTTTTGACGCATAGTAGCATTTGCATTCACATCTGTAAACCCAGGTGAACCAGATCATACCTTTCTTGGAGCACAAATGGATAAAAGTTGGATTAACCTTATAAACTCACATAAAAAATGCTTTTGATAAATTAGGGGATTTTATTTCCTCAATCATTTTACCCGCTCCACTTTTCCCACTTTAATGTGTCAAACAAAACCTATAAACCACTCAATTTGGATTTTCTTGCAAAAGGCAGAGACCAAGTGGCTCAACTGCAACTTTAAAACCAATCAGTGTTGTTCAGCTTTTTGCTTTCACATAAGCAACTTGACAAACTATTAGGAGCAGGCCCCAATGTACATTACAACCCCTTTTACCAACACCTTACCACCCATCGCTGGCATGATGCTTCTAGCTACCATCGGCGTAGGGGATAACATAAAAGCTTTAGGGTTATGATGACAATGTGAGTGTATGTCTGAGGGCGTAACCAGACTTGGGGAATGGGGAATCACATGAGAGCACTGGTTTGTACAACAGAGAATGCTCTGCATGCCTAACGAAAGAGACATCTTGGAAGGCAACTTTTGAAGCTGAATGAATGACCTTGAGAACTAGTCTTTGCCTCTTCAATCGCATGTTGTTCTTATTACAAACTCCTCCGCCCCACCCCTCCTGCCCCCCACCAATGCCACCACCTGCTACCCACACCCTCACCTAAGTGCTAGGCCAGCAAAAGGGCAACTTCACTTCTCACTCTCTGCCACTTCAGACACTTCCCAGTTGATATGTGTTTTTGCCAGAGACTTGATCTGCCTGAAATAACATCAAGGGAATTGTCTTACTGTGATCTTTTCCGGAAGCATTTCTCTCTCCTTCTTTGTCTACTCTCTCTATGTCTCTCTATGCTCCTCCTTTCCCTCCCCTCTTCTTCCTCTAATGCCTGCCCATTGCTCTCATCTCTGGCGCCATCATTTGATCTTTCCTCCCTTTAGACAGAAACACCCAGAGATTGATAGAAAAGCATCATCAGGGGACCAGGCCCGGGGCTTTAGTGCATCACAGAGCATGTCCTGGTGTTAACTGCTATGGTGTTTTAGTGCTTGCTTCCCCCGTTTCCCCCTTATACACCATAAAACAAGTGGCAGCTTTTACAGGAGTAGGTCCACTGGCAGGACCTGGGCAGGGAACGGCTGGCTGGGTGCTAGCACCAGCGACAAACAGGCGACACTGACTCTTGGTGGGTGTCTCCTTCAGGCCTTGAAGGATGAGGAGGATGCGGAGACAGGGCTGACTGAAACGGAGAAAGAGGCCGAGCCCAAGGAGGACCAGAAACTGGGCAAATTACAATACTCCCTGGATTACAATTTCACAGAGAATACGGTAAGGATCAGTTCTCCGAATCTCTGTCACTGTGTGTCGTTGTTGCGAAAGGTCCTCCTTCGTAAGTATGGTCACACCCAGCATTTGAGGTGGTCCAACTTATCATCTCTCCACTGTTACCCACAGCGATTTAACATGACCCAACTCAGGCTTTGCACAACTTTCTCCTTTTGTGGCATTACCACCGCTGTAAACACAGTTTGGTCACTGAAGCTTAAGAGCAATCTCACAGGGATATCATGGTGGTCGAATTTGTGCGTTTGCCACTGAGCCTTGTGAAAGATACACAATAGGGATTTGGTTGTTCTCTGAATTTGTTTCTTTCTACTTGATTGAAAACAGCCCCTGCAGATATCCATCTGCTTTATTTTTTCCACTGACTGAGTTTTAAAAAACAGAATGAGGAAACACATCAACTTCCTGGCACCAGATGTTGTGTGACAGATAATAGACGCGGTGCGTGAGCACAATGCTGTCCCTCACTGGGCTAGCTAACTCCCCATTATAAACAGAACTGACAGCCTGAGATTAGACAGTAACACTCACTGCTCCTAGAGTACACACAGATTCACACACTGGCATAGGTACATCCACCTAATCTACACAAAAAATTGGTGTAAAAATGTCTTCATGCAGTTTGTGTCCCCTTGACTGGTCAATAATCAAACATTTGTAGCAATCAAACTGTGCAATATTTATCAGTACACATATTACAGAGTCAATAATGATAGTAATAAAATTCAAAGGTGCAGATGTCATTAGTGTTCAGTCAACCAGGACCTTATTTCTTTTAGAGACAATATGACAAAGTATTGAGTCATTTCATAGAAAGGGATATTATGTGGACAATATTACATTTCACAGAGTTGATCTGTCATATAGTTAGAGGCGGACAGGTCTCTCTGTGAGGTTCCTGATTACACTGGTAATAAGCTCCACAGTGGAGCTAAACTGTAATGAATGGATGACAGTTTTCACGGTTTGTGACGGTGACCTCAGAGAAGCTCAGCTCACTGCCACTCTGTCTGCCTCTGAAGTTAAAGAAGCTCGCAACAGGCAGACCTAAAAACCGAGGTAGGCAGCCGTTCATCTGACCCACTTTCAGCTCAGTGACAGACACAGTCCAGAGGCACAGCAGTCTTCAGGAAATGTTTTTTTTTTCTTAATCCTTAGGATTTCAGGCCCATGCAATCAATGTGAACACCATATAACTGCTCAAGGAGAACTGGCACAGGTGATTGGTTGAACACCTTGTCTGTGTTCCTTTATACAGTAGAAGGCCAAGAGATGATCTGGGAACCGTGTGAAATTTCTATAATCACTGAATAGGTGGCTTTTAAATAGGGAGTATTATGAAGAACAATAATGGTCTTGTTAGGGTAGATTTTGCAGTTAGAGAATGATTTTTAATTACTGTTGAACAATGAAGCTGTTACTCTTCATTGTTTCCCTTACCTTTTCATGCAATGAAATTGCATTGTTCCAATAAGCCAATTTGAAGTGCCCCCCTGTGTGATGTCACAAATGGGGAAAAAAAGCCCAGTATCCGTAGCAGTTGAGTTCATATTGGATGATTCTGCAGTGCACCATTTTCCCTCCAATGCCAACATTCAGCACCAGTAGCTGGGTTGGTAGATGGGCAGTGGAACAAGCTGTAAACACAACACTGACATATTATCGACTCATAAAGTTGATGTGGCAAAGTTGTTAGCAAACAATTGGCATTCATTTGGAGATGTGTTTCTGGCCAGTTTAAGCTCAATATTCAATCTCCTTGTAGCTCTTTTTGGTCTATATCAACTCTTGTTCTGGCTCCTGAACTAATTAATGCTAAACTATTTTCACTAGCTAGGTGCTAATGTTGTCTATTTGGTGCTGGGCAGGTTGCATGAAGTGGGTTTATCAGAGCTTTTTCACTATAAACAGCTGCCTGCTGTTGCTGCAAACTGTTAGGGCCTGTACAACCAAAACATTGTGCTGAAAATGCTAAAACACCCTGCTGATGAAAGGAACTGCAGATTAGGTTGATGGGTTTGTCACTACAAGTGACCCATTTTACATTACACATCATTAGATCCACTGTGTAGTGCAGGTTTTGCTATTCCGTAGTTGCCATGTGCATATATTGTAGAACAACATTGCATTTTATACTCAAAAATGTTGTCGAAAATCTGGTGTTTTGCCAGATCACCCATTATCAGTATTCTGCTTGGTGATGGGGTGGTAAAACAATTTCTAATTTAGGGTCTGAGTCAGATTTTTATTGTGCTAGATGTGATGTTTAGAAATGATATGCCAATGGAAGGGGCAGAGCCATCATTAGTACCAGCCAATCAGTGTAGTGGATCATGAATAATGCTACTGCTATGTTTATGAACCCTAAACAGCCTGTTTCAGTAAATGTGCTTTTAGAGTTCTGGAAACTTAACTACGTTTGGTAAAAAATTGTCACAAGTAAGCTTCATAAACACGTTAGTCATACCAATTTGTCTAAAAAATGAGAAAATACACCCTTTAAAATTCTGCCATAAGTCCTAACTAATTGATTGTCTGAGTTTCGATGGACTTTGAGTCTTATGATGACTTAAAAGCTGTGTCGCTAAATTTATCATCCCCGCCATGAAAAAGGGGGAAACACTGGTTTGTTTGTATTTAGACTGAGGCAAGAATATTAGACTGAGTGGGAAAAGACTTACAGATTAATGTCAGGTCCTCATGGCAAAAAGCCTCATCTTTGTTTCTGTCTGTTAACCACCACAAATGGCTGCTGCCCCTAGTGTTGATGACACCGGGTTTATACACTAATGAGACGAAAGGTTTTGTAAAGGATCCAAATCACTCAGGGAGCGGCGATGCGGCTACATCAGGCAAATACACAGCAAATGAACCACAAAGAGCCCTCTCAGCACAGCAGGAAGAGAATTATAATGTCATTCCTACTTTCAACATCATTACCATATTCATTGCTCTTTCCGCAGGTCAAGAGCAGGCCTATTGTATTGTGTCCAGTCAGAATATGTGAATTTTAAACTCATCATTAAGAAGGGATGAATTTCAAAACATTCAGGTTATTTTTTTTATTTATTTCAGAATATCCCCTATACAATTCACATCTAAAAATAACACACAAAGCATCTGCAGTAAATACTGGTCAGGAAAAGGACTATTGGAAGTGTGTATGTATGTGTGTTTAGAGTGACAGCAGAGCCGTGATGCATTGGGACAAAGCCCTCCAAGATAAGCTGCCAAGGGCTGAATCACCACCCTGTACCCATTCTGGGTGCAGTGTGCTGCTCATTGGACACACACAAACAGAGAGGGGTTAATACCAGCAGCCCTCTGCTGCGATAGAGCCTGAGTCCTTAGTTAAACTGAAACACACATACAGATGTGCAAACACACGGCCGCAGTTAGTTTTTTTTCTCTCTAAAAGGTGCAATGGTCAATTGCCAGGTGTTTAAATTTTTAAATGGTAGTTATAATTTGTCTGGAAATTAATAATAGAATATTTGATCAGTTGAAATCCAGGTAAATAATCAAAGACAGGCTTTTCTCTGAATTAAATTGGTATAAATCAAATACTTTTGGATTTTGAAGGTAACCTTGGACTATGAGAAATGGTGATGGGACATTATTCATAATTTTTAACTATTTTTTTGGACTAAATGACTAAATAATAAGGTTGGCAATATTCTATTTTGTGGACAAATTGCATGAAAAGATCAATACTTTTACTATTTCCCTGCCCTGTATGTGGCACTCAGCCAAAAGCCCATTTGGCCCTACTGAAGAAGTAAAGCTTTAAAATCGGGTCACAAATACAGTATATGCAGTAGTTACTGTAGTTAGTTATACTCTCGTTTCTAAAAAAGGCTCTAAAAAAGAGTCATTAACTTTTTTATTAAACAATACTCAATCATTAGTCACAGTTCTACAGTATGTACTCTACTCACAGTGCATGCAAGAAATGAAGCAGTTTAAATGAAATGGTAGCAGCTGGAAAATTAGCGTATAATACCAAACTCCTCCATTATTGTAATTGAAGAGGGTTCTCCAAAAAGTCACTCCTTTCACTTACACCAATTTTGAGAAAACAAGGAAGAAAAGGTGAATTTAGCGACAGCTCAGTAGCTTCACAGTTGGGGGCTAAGTGAAATTTAGGCAAGGAGGAGGGGTATAGCTTATGCATAGTTTTGCTGCCTGACGTGCTATCTGCTTGGTTTGAATTTTTTCAAAGGTATTTTTAATTAGTTTTAGGAAAGCCCCTCTTGAGTTTGTTGTGAACGTCATACAGCATCAAGAAAGATACAATTAGATGAAGCAGCACACTGCATATCAACATTTCGAACCACTTCCTGCTCTTATCTCTTGTCAAGCATCAGTGCCTCTCCGAATAAAGATGGTGTGACATGCTGTGTTTGCCACAGACTGTGCTGATGGATAGGTGGAAATCAGAAGGACAGCATGCGAGGATGAATTGCAACACTCGAAATACAAGTGCCGTTTCACAGCGCTACAGTGCAAAACATGGTTATGGTGTCCTTATATTTAGGTTTAGGTAAATGACAGCTCTGATAATTGCAAGCCTTATGTTTGCCTTATGAGGTATGTAGATATTACACTGTAGGTGATCCTGATGAGCTACACGCGTAGGTGTGCAATTATAGAAATAATATTTATGTCAAAGTGATCCATTGAAATCACGACAGGATCTCATTTCAGTGTTTACAGTGTATTTTCGTGGTAATGTCAAGAAATTGTTGTGCATAACCTGAGCAGTTAATCTAGGAAGTCCCATTCTTTCCATAATGTGCTTATCTTGTGTCGGAGATTGTCATGTATGATGTTTGTGTGTGTGTACAGTTTACATGTGTATGTCTGTGGTACATTTACAGTATGTTGTGTGTAATCATCATCATCATCATCATCACTGCATCATTCCATGAAGACCTTTCCCTACTGGAATCCCACCACCATCCAATGCAAAGCTGAACTTAGCACTGAGACAGATATAACATGGGAACTTGTGCCGCATGTATGTTTTTAATGACAGTATGGGTTCATATACTGTAGTGGAAGGTAAATTTACCTACACAGACATGAATTGTAAAGATAGTACATGGCATTGTAAGTACTGACAAACTGATGTAAGGTACACAAGAGCAGCTTCTTTTAGCACATTGGAGTTTTAATATATAAACACTTCTCAGGGAAAGAGCTGCTCCACACGGAAATAATCTCATTAGTTGAGTTAAACAGTAATGTGTGAAGGCAAACAGCCACAGTTTGTAAAGCGGAAGCATCAGTTAGTGTCTGACAAACCTGAAAAGCAAAGATTTCATTCTGAGAGTTAGAAGCTCAATACTACTCATGTTTGTATGGAGCTAAACCTGGGGGGTGATTACTGTTGCTCTGCATGAAGACCGAAACAGCTAGCTTTCCTCTGTCCAAAGTTAATAAATTTGCTCTCCAACATCTCTAAAGTGAAGTAATTAACACGTTGTGTCATGCTTGTTTAATCCATATACAAACAGAAATCTGAAAACAACAAATTGTGGTGGTAGACGGAGATAAATAGTGTAACTAATGTTCACACTGGTTGCCTGGCAACCTCACAGTAACAACAAGACTGCTCCCAGCTGTTGTTTGTCAAGGTATAGTAACAGTTACTGTATGTAAGTCCCTGTAAAACCACGTTTTCTCATTTTTACAACTTTGTTTATGAACTGAGTACACAAACACAATATAAAGTGTTAATCAGTGAGCTGTAGAGGTGCTGGTAGGAATATTTGTCCACTTTGGACAGAGCCAGGCTAGCTGGTCCTCCTGTTTCCAGGCTTTATGCTAAGTTAAGCTAATGGCCTCTTAGCTCCAGCTCTAATGCACAGACATCAATCTTCTCATCTGACTCTTGGCAAGAATGCAATTAAGCACATTTCCTAAACAACAGCAATGACTGGCTTTTTCACTGATTTAGACTAAGCCATAATCTTAGAAGCCAAGTAGACTAACTATCTATTTTAGCAAGACAGTTAGGTGGATAAATGTTTTTTGGAGGTTGGGAGGTCTATAGGCTAACTGGATAGCCTAGTAGCCTAGTATGACTATACTGCCTACATCTTGTTTGACTACACACCTTTTTTTAACAACTAATAAGATTATTTCAGAGCAGCTCTGTTTCTGAGAATTGTGTAAGTATCTCAAAATGCTACCTTTGTTTAGTAAAAATAAATAAAAACATAGATCACTGTTTTTCTGTCTGTATAATTGATTTTCCTTCACATTGGTGGTTGTTTGCCTTATGATGATTGCCAACTGGAGGTCAGTGTTTTCCACTTTTTTTATTGGTTTCACCACACAGTAAACCGATGCAGCTCCTGACAGCTGTAGAGCTCCATGGCTGAGTGCCCTGGTCAGCCTCCAGATTGCAACTTGATGGCTGCCTGATAGGAAGTTGATTGACTGACTAGCTAGGCCTCCTGAGAGGCCTTTGAGTAGAGCCACTGACTGGCAGGTCAATCAGCCTCCCATTGTGGTTATCAATTATCAGCCGTATGTGAAGAGAAACAGTCCTCTTATTCCTGGTCTGACACATCCTGACCTTCACCATCTCTTCAGCCGCTGCCAGGATCTGCCAATATAACCTTATAATACTGGCACCACATCCCAGAAAAATGGCACTGAATCATCATTAAGGCACCGTTATGAAGGAATGATTGCTGGTGATATCAAAAGATGAGATATGTGACTAAAAATCCAATGTTCCTGAAGGTCTTGCCGTTCTGATTAAGAAATATTTCTAGGTATTACTTTAACCAAGATATGGATGCTCTGGATGGATGTTGGTGGGATGAAGGTGCAGATTATTGTGATGTAGATTTGTGGACATTCTGATTTCCCTCTCTTCTCTACCCTTCATCTTCCTTTCGCAGCTCATGGTGGGGATCATTCAGGCGGCAGAGCTGCCCGCTATGGACATGGGTGGCACATCTGACCCATATGTGAAGGTCTACCTGCTGCCTGACAAGAAGAAGAAGTTTGAGACCAAGGTCCACAGGAAGACCCTCAATCCTGTCTTCAATGAGCAGTTCACCTTCAAGGTACACCTTACATTAAAAGTTTAATTTCAGAGCGTAGATGCTGAAAAGGCCTTTGATAGGCTGGACTGGCTGTATTCATTTAAAGTCTTGGCCAAGTTTGGGTTTGGCCAGTTGTTTATTAATTGGTAAAAACCCTTTATCATGAACCCCGGGCCAAAATTAGCAGACAGATCTTAACAGCGTTTCCTTTGAGTAGATCAAGTTGACAGATCTGCCCTTTGTCTCCAGGACTCTGTCGTGTCTCAATTAGAAAGGATTCTGATATAAAGGGTTTCAAAGTGGATCAGACAAATCATAAAATTAATCTCCTGGCAGATAAAGTAATTTTGTACTTAACAGACCCTGGTAAGTCCCTCACCAAATTACAGATTCTATTAAAAAGCTCATGGTGTTATTTCAGGATATAAGGTGAACTGGGAAGAAAGTGAAATTATTCCACTAACGAGTTTTGATTACAAGTATCAGCAGTATTTAAGTGGCTTCCGAATGGTATAAAATATCTTGGAATAACTGTAGATAATGACCTTAAAAATGTGTACAAACTCAATTACCTCCCATTGCTCATTAGAATTGAAGATGATCTACGTAGGTGAATGAGTTTGCCCATTCCTCTAATTAGCAGAGATGACTGTGTGAAAATGAATATACTTCCAATGTTACAATATCTCTCCAGTCCTGGCTCATTCCACTACCTCAAACTTTTTTTATAACCCTCAACAAACATGTCAGACAATTTACATTTATATTGGAAAGTGCACAGGGTATCTATGGAAAAATTAATGTGGGATTATAGATCTGGGGGTCTTCAATTACCCAATTTTAAAAAGTGTTGTTTGTCAGCTCAAATGCAATTTATTTCATCCTTTTTTTGAGGGCGACGGTGTCCCCTCCTGGATACAAATTGGATTGCATCCCCTGAAAGAAAAGTTATTAAGTGATTTTATTTATAAATGGAAATCCAGAATTAGAAATATGCAACAGGACACACAATCCCAATGTAAAGCATTTGATTAAAATATGGTGTGAGACTCATGGAAGCCTTGGACTGAAAATGGGACTGTCACCAAAAACACTTTTGAGACTAAATGAATTCATGCCCATGACTCCAAATAACCAGATTCTGGAGACTTGGTATCATAAAGGGATCCAGCATTTTGAAGACTGTTATGAACAAGGACCTCTCATGTCCTTTGAACAACTGAAGAGGAAGTATGACTTGTTCAGCAAGACCTTCTTCTGCTATCAGTTAAGATCTTTTCTTAGAACCAACCTGGGCAACAAATTTATTTCTAAAATGTACTTCTTACTGCTGAATTAGGGCCCAAAGCCAGGTTTGCACAAATCTAGAGCAAGATGGGAATCAGATCTGAATTGATGGACAGCTCTGGTCAGATTTATGTCAAGGGATTTTGTCAGCTACCATTAAAACCTGGTACAGACTGTTTCACTATAATTTCTCCATCAGCTGTACCACACTCCACAGAAACTCCAATAAATCCAAAAAATGCTTTAGATGTGGTATAGAGGTCGGCTCCTTCCTGCACTGTACCTGGCTTTGTATAAAAGTTGAGGCCCTTTTGGTACGACTTCTGTGACACCTTGATCAAGATCACAGGAGCTACCTTCCCATTAGATCCTGAGCTCTGCTTACTTGGGAATCTCACAAGTGTCAGTATATCTTCAATTAATTCCCATATTAAATTTATGGAAATTGCTTTTATGAGGCCAGGAAATGCATAACAGTGACATGGAAATCTTATTCCCCTCTCCTCATTGATAGACAGTCTTTGGAAATGATCAGTTGTATTCCTCTTGAAAAGATCACATACAGTCTTAGAAATGGATACACCTTTCTGAAAATTTGGCAGCCTTACCTAGAGTATATAGGCACATCACTGATGCCACTACAGGGATGAGATCATTTCTGGTTAGCCAGAAGGCCTCTTTAAAGGATATAACACCATGTTGGTGCAGCGTTTTCGTTTTTCTAATTGGGTTTATACAGGAAGGGTAGGGAATCAGGGTTTCTTTGGTGTTGTGTGTTCTGTATAATTGTGAAGAATAAATCCGAAAAATAAAGTGTTCAAAAAAAAGTTTAATTTCATTTGCATGCACAAAAACATGTTGTTTTTGTAGCTGGAGATCTTTTGGTTCCGCTGTGCAGCCATGAATGCTGAGAAGGTGTGGAGACAGCAACCAGCTGGCACATTAACAAGCTCCTGACAGAATATCTCTCACACACACACACAGTTACATTCACATACACACACACACACAGTGAGGCTCGGTGTGATTGGGATTAACACAGGCAGATGCACCACTACACCCTGGCCCTGCCTCGGCTATAATGGATGCATGGCTGTTGCTCAGCAGTGGGGAAAGTTTTGTTATTCACCCAGCAGAGAAGAGCGCAGGTGTTGGTGAAAGTTAAGCATAATGTGATGTGATATCCATCTCAATACCAGATTTATTTTTGTGTTTTTTGTAATAATTCCAAATCTGTGATGCATCATGGAAAAAAAAAACAGGATAGGTGATTATAAACTGAGGTGACACTGTCAAGAATAAACTGTACTGAGATAATGTCAGGGACAAACCAGGGAGTCATATCTCCTTTTTTGTGATGTAACAAGTCATTTCCATTTTATTAGTTTTGTCTCAAAACGGAAGATAATCCAGGATCACAGGTACTGCTGTAAAACCCCCTCACCTGTCTTTTACCTATCACAGGTTGTAGGCCTGATAACGCCGTCTGTCAGGGAGGGAGGTGGAAAGAGAAGCACCCAAAAGATCAACGTTCACCCACCCCAAAAACACACACATCTGCTTGACATGTAATTAACTTTAGATCAGATACTACAACTTTTTTCTGTGAAAGTCCAGAATTTACTATATGAGATTACAATCAGTGAAATTGAAACACCTTTTGGTATAATGTGGTGCAACGCGTCTACAATACTAATCACAGCTTCAGAGTTGAATCACTGCCTCTATGACACAGTCAATAATGACTGGACATTGCAATCTTTACAAAGATAGGACTTACTGTTGGACCAGTTTACCTTTAAATTTGCACATGTATACCCTTGTTTCCATCACATTAATAAGCTCAAACTCAAGAGCTAACAAGCTAAAATGAAGATAAGTTCAAAGTAAGCTCAAAGCAGCTAACTCCAGCTCACTTTTTTATATACTATGCACAACATGTCTACCCTTAGACAAGCTCTTTTTCGGTACCAGTAGTGTTTTTCCTTCCTCAGCACAGCAACATCTTTAATTACACTCCTGTCAGCTTTTTTGGATTGGAGTCAGTCAGTGCAGGCATGTTTATTTGAGTCTTGTCAAGAAAAATGACACTGGTTCTCTTTGAATTAAAAAGAGCGGATGCAAAAATACATATGCGCTAACCCCTGAGACAAAATTGTAAACAACCTGGATGTCAAACTGTCTTTAAGAAAAATACATTTAAAACATCTTAATTATTATTTAGACACTGGAATGACAACAGGGCTGCAAACTCTGTTTCCTCTTTTAATCACCCGCTTTTTAAAAATTGATTTTCAGTGAATCATTTATTATTTTATGTTGTTTTATTTAATCTTTTTATGTATTTATGCTGTGTTCTGTTTTTATTGTAAAGTGCTTTGTAACTGTTTTGAAAAGTGCTGTATAAATAAAGTTTATTATTATTATGATTATTTAATGGCTGAAAATAAAGTTTGATGGCCATTGTTATACTTGACAAGCCACCCATTTATATACTATGTGTTGGAAATTCTGTCTGTGCTAATGTTTATGTTTCTAACCCTTTTTGACCAGATATTATTATCCTCTTCTTCAGGTCCCCTATGTAGAGCTTGGTGGGAAGACACTGGTAATGACGGTGTACGATTTCGACCGCTTCTCCAAACATGATGCCATTGGTGACATTAAGGTGCCCATGAACAAGGTGGACTTCAGCCACATAACAGAGGAGTGGCGGGATCTGCAGAGCGCAGAGAAGGAGGAGGTGAGGCTTATAAAAACCTGCGTAGGCAGATACACATGCCAGAAGTTCAATCACTTCCTACAAAATGGGAAATGAGGTTTGAAATCATTTTGTTACACATGTCTAAGTGTCAAGACTCAGATTTGTACATGTAGTATAGCTGCTGTTTCTGTAATAAGAGTATTCGTATTGGTGCTTGCATAAGTGATAACACAATGATTATTTTGCTGTGTTCAGCTAGCCATTTGTGCTTGAACCACAAACGTGGTGCCGTGGCTGATGTAATCCATCTCTCCTGGAAATGTCACTTAATCAGATGTCCACACTTCCCCTTCAATTAATAGAAGTGTGACTTTCCAGGCAACAGTTCAAAAGATTCAATTTTCATGGTAAATGTCATGGCATATAGCACGTGTTGCCGGGGGAACTTCATCTTTAGCATTACGGCGGTTTGATTTAAAGGTTAATTATAACAGCGTCGAGTGGCTGGTGGTGTTGTTTGAGTTTAAGGGCATCACTATACTTTCCTTAGCATATGGTCACACAGCTGCACCCGACAATTTTACGCAAGGCTTGAGACACTGGAGCGATGCTTTGCAGTGTTGAAGCTCAGCGGAGGGCAGTTGCGGAGGCAGACCTTGGAAACCACTACTTTTCACTACTGATTAAAAGTATTGAGACGGTGTATTTATTAACTGAACGCCCTAATCACAATGTGACAAGTGAACAGTAATTGTGAATGCATTAAGGTGACAATATATGATCCATTTATCAGAACTTTTTCATAATATGTGCACTGCCAGATGGTTTGCAGAATTCATGGTATGTCTCCATTCCTTTGGCAACAATCACAGTTTATGATCTCAAACAAATCACTTTTTCTCAAGATATACTGACATTTTACTTTATTTTTTAAAAGTAAAGAGACAAAGGAAAAGGAGTAATCATAAAAATCAAATAAACTACATCATATCACACCTCATCTCACACCAACCCTCCCTCCCAACTCTACTGGGCAAAACAATACAAAATCCTGGCATCAAATAATAAGAATTCATAGCAAACTAACAATTAAAAGAGAATTCATACTAACAATTTTTTTTGAGATTAAGTTTTCTTAAGTGAGATGTTTGTGAGATTGTAGCATCATGATCAACATAAAGGTTGCACTGAAGCAACATATAGTATAAAGTTCAGAATTAATGAAGGAAAAACAATGTAAAATGTTCTATATGAGCACAACACAGTCTGACATCTGCAATATCCATGCAAAACTCATTCAGTTATATAGTCAATATAGGATGATTATACAGTATATGAAACAAGAGAATACATATTTCTTTTTTTGGTCATGTTATGATTTTATTAGAGTCAACAGAAAAGAGATAGAGACAGGAAATGAGGAGAAAGACAGATGAGGAATAAACCTAATTCCTAATTGGACTTGAATGAGGACATTTCAATTCTACTCAGGAACCCCCCGAAAAATACTTATTTCTGCTGTTTGTTTTCCATTTTTCTCTGTATTTTCTATTTCCTTGGAGGATACTCTTATTGCTTCAGGCCTCTTAAGATATTAAAATGAACTTTTTGCTGTAACCGCTCACAATGCAACTTGTGACAAGGTAATCTCAGGTAAACATTGACTCATTTTAAATGTTAACAAGCCAAAAAAGTTTTAAATAAAGGTTGCAGTTTGAGGACTCAATATCTTTTAACAGTGAGCTCAGTAAAAAAGGCAGAAGAGTGAATATGATTCAAGATTTAATACTCTACCTACACACAGGTGCACCAATCCTCTTTACTTTTAAGGTCAAATATGAAGTAGCGAGTTCAGGAAATGCCCTTTAAGTTGAAAAGGCAGCAGTTGGCCTTTTACAGTTCATGGAAAATATTAAAGGGCCTGGTCACTGCTCTCGACAGGTGTAATTAACCGTTGCTCCCTCTCTCTCGCCGGCCTCCAGGGGAGCCTGTATTTGTGTTGACGAAAACTCAGCCCTTGTCACCAAAGCAAGAGTATCTAGTCGCTGGTTTTATAGTGCAACTAGCACTCAGGAGTAGTGGATGATATATTAAATGGAGGCGGGGGGCTGTGCTCCCATTTACAGTACTTATATTTCCAACTCACTGATGATGATCTGCATGTGGAAATAAGCCTTGATTGGAACTTTATGAAAGGGTCCTGAAATAAAACAAACGTCGATATTCAGGTTGGGTTTGCCGCTGATATATAATCTCCATTCAAAATGGCCGCATGTAAAGCAGGTGTGACCCGAGGGAGAGTTCTTGACTGTGTCTGCTCCTCGTGTTGATAAGGGATATGGCAAGAATATGAATCGCTCTCCGCTCAGCGTATGATAATGAGGCTGTGTTGTGATGGTGATTTTTGTGAACCAGTGAAGTGATTGCTCTGAGTACTTTTCCCTTTGAAGTGATGAGTGACAAAACAAAAAGTGGGAGCCGATATTAGAGAGCATTCAAACCCAAACAAGAGACCCAATCCATAGAGCGAGATTGATAACATCTAAGATCTTCTTCACTACGACTGTGAAGCTATGACTCAGACATGCAGCGTGATTACATTTGACATGCTCTACTTTTTTTTTTGGCACACAGTAAGACACTTTTTATAGATGTGATGTATGTGTTTTGTTCCTTGTGTTAATTCTGATTCTACCTGACACAATTTAATCTTGAGTTTTAATGCTCTTTGATCATTTCCTATTTGAATAGCAGTAATAATACACCTGTCAAAGAGTCCAGGACTATGTCAATGATAGTAAAACTACAGAATACACTTTAAAAGTACTGTGCGGTCTATGTTTTTGCCACATACAGTGTAGATGTTCTATTACTATTATTGTACTAAGAGCTGCAGTAGTGCTAGCAGGCCTTGTTTGTAATAGTTCTAGTCACTTTAAATGAAATTTAATTAAATTGATTAATAACTAGTTGTATTTAATCAACAGACTTCTGGGGGTAGTCATAAAAGAAACAATTTTACAGTATGAACATGCTACAGCTGTGTTTTTTCACCTTCTCATGATCACTGCTTATATCAGACATGCACTTAGAGTAGATTTTCTCGAAGGGGTAATTTTAATGTTCCTGATGATTGCAACCTCTCATATTGTCAAAGATCAATGTTAGTAGCGGTAATATACTGCATTTTAGGTTGTCTCTCCTGTAAGATTTTTGTCTGAAAATCAAAACACATCGATGCAAACGCATGTGTCTAGTCATGGATCATTTGTTAAAATCAACAATGGAAATGTATCTGCACTACCAGAAACATAAATGTCGTACTTCTCACTAAATGACATATTAAATCCACATATTGCTCTCTCCAAAACTGAGATTTATCTAGGATTATCTAGGTTTTACATAACCACTAAATTATGTATACTGACATTTTAATGCATATATTAGACTACATTGAAAACACTGTACATAGATATGTATGCATGATTGCAAGACCATGTTTCAGCCAATTATGTAAATTTGCTGCATATATGTGCCTTGATTCAAACTGAACATTGTAATTATTGTAAACAACTCTCCAGTATAACCTCTGTATACCAGTGTCAGAGTACTGTACTTTAACTTTAAATACTATCAAACTATCACGTTTGAAATAGACATGCTAGTGCTTGCAGCTAGGTTTTATAATTGAAAGCTATCCTTTCTGTTCTGTTGTGAAGCTCAGAGACAAATAAACAACAGGTCGAGCATGTTAAAAAGGCAAAGAGCTTCAGATTCGGTTGACTGAACACTTTCTAATGTGCTCTGTTTTTTCCTCATCTACCCTCTCAGTGAGCATCTGCTGTGCGCATGTGATGCAGTAAATTTAAATTTAGTGGTTGCTGTTAAAACTGTTCTCACCTCTGCAATGTCTCTCCAACAGCAAGAGAAGCTGGGCGATATCTGCTTCTCTCTGCGATACGTTCCCACCGCCGGCAAGCTGACCGTAGTCATCCTTGAGGCCAAAAATCTGAAGAAAATGGATGTGGGAGGCTTGTCAGGTGAGGAGAATTGAAAGGTTGTGCATGTGTGCCCGCTGACTTTCCTTCTGACAGGCCCTTTGTCTGTAATTATACATGCACTGCAGCACTCGCTTTGCTTCTCCAACAACACTCCTAGCTTTTTTCCACAATCTATAATCATCGCTGGCCAAGGTTGTATCTGTCAAGGGAAAAAGATGACATAAAGTAGAGTTTTTACCCCCAAAAAATCAAAATAGTTTTATACAGATGTTCACATTGGTAGGAACAAAACTGCAATGCTCAGATCTAATGTTGTGTAGAAGACACATACGCAGCCGTTGATTGTAGCACACACTAATGAAGACAATATTTTCAGCCCCAATGAAGAAAGAACGGAGAAGAAGAAAAAAATGAAACATATTTCTGCTGTGGTGAAGCTCTAACAATACACTTGTGTAAGAGTAAGATCAATAGATGACATTTATCACAATACATTCAAGTCTGAATTGCGGGTCTGATGTCATGGTAACAGAATATGCCACTTAGAGTTAGAGTTCATCTTGGACTGGATTTTGAACACCTGAGGACTGAGGACTGGTAAAAGCTGATATTTTGTCCCAAAATATGGGTTCTCTCACAGAATTTTATTCTTGTTCAGGTGTAAAAGCCTCTAAAAGCCTCTCTGTTTGTCTTGATTATTAAAGACTAAGGTTAGAGCTGAAACAGTCAGTTTACTGATTAGTTGATCGTCAGTTATTTATCAAGCAAAAATACTAAACATTTCCTGGGTCCTGCCTCTCAAATGTGCAACTTTGCTGATTTAAAAAAATATATATCACTGCTAATTGAATATTTTGAGGTTTTGAACTGTTGATGGGACAAAAGAAGCAGTTTGAAGATCCTTCCTTTGTCTCCAGGAACTTGCAAAAGGAAATTTTCACCATTTAAATTTTTTTTTTTATTGAATCTTCATTTAATCAGGTAGTCTCATTGAGATTCAGATCTCTCTTTGCAAGAGAGATCTGAGAACAAGAAACATTCCTAATTATACAAACCAGACAGCCTCAATCAACAAAGAATGAATAAATACAGTTACAAGAGTCATAAAAAACATCAGATAATAAAGCTTTAATATCTGCAAGCAGTATGAAATACTCTAGTTTGATGGTAGTCATTTCATTTAAAAGGTGCATAACATCTGAAACCAGTTCTGCCAAGATTAATGTGTACATATGAGATATCTAAGGTTAAGTAGTTACTGGATTCAACAGTAGAGCTATTATTTGTAATTTAATGGACTAAATAAATGAATAGTCTTTAGTCACATCCCAAACTAAGTTTCACCGCTGAAATACAACATTATACAATATGTGATAGATACAACACTTGGCTTCATGTTCATCATCCTGGAGCTAGACAACATATTGATCGGCCAATATCTAATTTTTGATCCTGTCAGCCCACACACATTTCACACACAGACACACACAGAGAGCCTCCACATGCACAAACCAAAAAAAAAAACACAAATACAAAATCACACAATAAGCTGATCTCTTTCCCACCCTCCGTCTTCTCTTTTGACTTTCTGCAATGGTTTCATTTAAATCCCCCAGTGTGCACTTCCCTCCCGCCTCGACTCTTTTTGCTGCAATTACCACACACCTGGGTCCACTTGCCTTCTGCCTGACAGCCCAGTCTCCCCATATAAGCCTAAACATCCTGCAGTACAGTAACACGGCACACATTAAAAGCTCCAGAGCTCCCTTTCATCTGTCAGACCAGCGCAAGCAGCCATTTGGCAGAAAAAAAGCCCTCCCCCGCTGCCATTTTATGCTACTGGCATTAGCTCTCACCTGTGCCCATTTGCATCATGGGACTGTCAACATTTTGAGTTGTCAGCCACATTGACAAACCAGTATGAAAAAGGTGTGAATCTGTGAATCTGTTCTGTTTGAGGGCCAGATTTCTCTCTTAGACAGAGAGGAAATAGCTGGGAAGCCAGACAGTTTGACACTACGTGTACTGTATGTCACATTTAATTGGAGCATGTTTTATCTGTGTGCACTGGTCTGTGGGTTTCAGGGTGAATTATTAGCATACAGTAATAGCACACTGCATGTTTCTAATTGCATACAACCAGAATATACTGCAAATTGCAGTTTGAGTTTTGATTTTTGTTAGTAGCAACTGCTTTTCTGCTCTGCGAATGGATTTAAAACTGTAGCAGATGGATGAAATAATGGGCAGGTCTGTAATAACAATAATTAGCCTCCATCCAGGGTGGCTCAGCCAGAGCTAAAGGAGGAGGACAAGTAATTGATGGCCTGGGATCAGCCTTCTCCTCTATTGTCATCCTGTTTACCATGCCTAATTATGGCTCACAGAGAAAGATGTGGGTATTATCATTAACCAATGTATAATCAGAAATAATTCTTTTGATTGGCTCCTCATGAAGCATCCCCCCCAAAAATCTACCTCCGTGCTGTGTCTCATACAAAAACAGACTTTTGAAATCATAGTTTTGAGAGTACAGTTTACTTTTGGTGCTCCTCAGGATTGCTGCTACTTAAGTGCAGTGATGCACCGAGCACCATGCTCTTTAGCTGTCGTCTCAAAATAATCCCAGGCTGATTATAGATAAGTAACTCCTGCTTCAAACGGTTCAACAGCAACGTATGGTTACAATACAGTACATATCAATTTTGTGGAGTTGTAGGCAATCAGATTTAAAAGCGTCTTTAAACTCCAGTGGGTGGTGCATTTTACAGTTTTTGCAGAACAGACTAAAGACTACAAAGTGAATTATAAAAGCCAGTAGTTGCAGCAGCAGGCAAAGACAACTGTGAGTCAGCAACTGTTTCAACCTCCCACAGATGTAGCGTGTTATTTTGTGCTATGGGGCAGTCTGTTTAAAGTGGTGCATTTTAAGTAGTTCAAGCTTCTCTATAGTGTGTCTCCGGTATGGTGCACCATCAAAGGTGAACCTTTTGAGTCTGATGCCTGGGCCACATCGCCTACCTTTACCCGTGTGCGACATCTACCTCGTTGAACTGCTGTGGCTCGCAAGTGCCTGGAAGTGACTTAGAAAGGGGACATGCGGGTTTACAGAGGTAGTGGCAGCAGAAGTGTTTTGTCCCTTTGTACCTCTGAAGATGTCCCAGAGGGCTGTGAGGCGGCACATAACCAGGTAATGACCCACAGTGGGGGAGGTTATCAAAGCACACAGGCACTGTGTCGGCGGTAGCCGCGCTGCTCCGACCTGATGCTCCCGCTCACCATCAAGCCTCTTGGCTGAAGGGTTTATTTGTTTTGTTCCTCTGGCTGGTCAGACTGAGAGGTTTTCTCCCAGTCAGTAAGGAAACTGAGAAACTGAGAAATTCTTTAAGATGATCAACAGGCCCCAAAAGAAGCAAGTAATTTGAAAGTGATTAGAGAATGCAAATTTTTTTTGTCAGTGTCTAAAACTTTTAAAAAATATTCTTTAATCCATACAAATTCAAAATATGTGATAATTAGAAGCACATGAGTTACAGAGAGATGTAGACAATTAAGATTCATTTGGTGCTAACAAGACTGTAACACAATATCACAAAGATCCCCCTCTGATTTTGTGATGGTGGATTATGGAGGTTTGTGCCTCTGAGAAGAGTTTCATTGTAAACGCTTGTGTTTGTTTGGCATGTGTGTGATTCACCGCTGAGTTGAGTGTGTAAAACCAAACCGACAGTCACCCCTGGCTGCGCCCACCATGGCAAATCCAAAATGATGGGAGGAAAGCTAAGATGACAGCCAGGCTATATTTAACCCTGCTTGTATTGGTGTTCATTTGGCCCAACTCTGCCAGCAGCCATACTTGAACACCAAAATGTTTGAGGAAGATCCAAATTCTGTGTTTGGTGTTGAATGTCTGTACACATAATACAGTATTGTAGCCCCAACTGTGACAGGCACTATACTCACAAAAATAATCCAAATGACTCACAGCTGGCAATCATTCACGGCTTCAAATACAAACTGTACGTAACCGCATTAATATTAGACAGCTTTAGTGGCTCTACTTAACTCTGCAGCTGATTTGGCTGAGAGCTCATCACTTATCCAGAAACCCAGTTCTAGCCTCCTTGGGGAAATGTATGGACCACTGATAGTGCATTGCCTCATAAAACCATGGCCAAGATCCAGGACTCAGATGAGTAACCCTCAGGATAGCGAAGGCAAGCCTCTGTGCTGTACACATATGTGGGAAGCGCTCTTGCATTCGGAGCTTTGCCATTCATCCATAAAATGGGAGAGATTACATCCGTCTGGGATGAGACGGTAAAATGGGCTGGATATGAGGTACGGCGAGCCTCCCAAAACTCAATAATGCCAAACTCTCATCTGCTGGCCAGAAAGATAAGGGGTGTCTGGATAGCAGTGATGTGGCGCCACAGGTGTGTTTCCTTTTTTCTCCCTTTCAGCCTGAGAAAGGGTTATCTTGCGTAATCCCATTCAGCTGTATTGTGTTTAATCAGACACACTTACCAATATAAGAGGATACATGACATGCACTATACATATTATAGCCTTATTTCAACATAGTCCTATGGAGCTTTATGCAATGATAGATGTCATTATAGCATAATGTTAGCAGCTCTTGTCTTGCTCTTTATTGGATTTAGAGAATAACCCCAGCCAGTGTTTCATGTTAATGTTTTGTTCGTCAAAGACGGTTTGTCCTCCTAAAAACATTCATTTTACAGTTTTCTAACTAACTAGCTCTGCATTGCAATACAAGAGCAATACTGCTCCTTTATTATCATGTCCTCTATATGGATCATCAACCTGTCACATGTAGCTTTAGCCTCAGGCTTTTAGCTCAATATGGAATATGTGTATAGCCATCAAGTGCATAATTAAGACCCTTTTACAACATCCTCATTTTAATACAAGTCAGATGGAAACATTACTGTCTGTTATGTTTTTAATTCACTTTAGTTCCTATTTCTTGCATCTATCTTATTATGGGTATTTTCATGTTGTGTGAAGTACATTGTATTGTATCTTTTTGTATAAAATCTGCTATATAAAGGTTTATTTTTACCATTATTATGAAAAACAGATAGCCTGAATACGATGTTAACATTAGCTGAAGCTCATCAAATCTGCCAAGGAAAGGCTGAAAAATCAACAATCACCAGCTGGAAATAATAAGGCTGCTTTTGTCCACATCTGTCTGAAATCAAGGAGCCGTTGTTTCAAAAATTACTGAGAATTTCGAGAAGTAAATCTGCCTCAGTTATCATTGTAAACTACATATTGTAGATGCAGGGCAAGGATAGAAATCTTGAAAGGTGTAGCATGATGGGGAGCTTAGCAAGCAATTCCCAGAAGATGCATCTGTATCAACATAATTTCCCAGAATTTGTTTTTGACTTTCTCCAGACCTCCCTGAGCTTGACGAGACAGAGTCTGTACGAGGTATATTTGGAATAAGTAGAGAAAGAAATGAGGAGTTCGTATGAGCAATCACAGCCACCCGTGGCTAATCAAATGAAAAAATCCCTGCAGAAACTTCACACATACAGATAACCCAAAGGAGGGGAATATGACAGGAAACGGCAAGTGATTTCTGGGAGTTCAGTGCAGAAACAACACTGCACTGAGTACAGAGAATATTTTATGACAGAAAATTCCACAAAATAACACTTAAAAGTTAGGTTTAGTCCCAAACTTTAAGATTTGTGGCATACATTTTGAACATGATACTGATTTGATGGATACAATCAGTATATAAAAGGCTCACACTGCTGTTTGAAACATGCCTGACAAGGCTGCAGAATTTCCTAATTTAGATCCTGTTGGACGTATTCATTTCCTACACAAAGTCACAACACACACTCACAACCCTCATTCACTGTTTCTATCATCCCAACACTCTAGCTCCTCTCAGCAGAGAGAGTAATAATGGACACCCACTCCATTAGGAGCCTGTTACCTTTTCATGTCTCTGTCATCTATTTATTCGGCTGCTTTTTCCCCCCTTTCTCTGTTTGTGTGGTTTTCTGTCTATATTCAGCTGCCCTGAATGAGCTCGCCAGTCTGCAATCAGGTCCTTATCCCCCTAAATTGGATAAAAGATTAAGGGAGCTAAGCTTGTTCAGTGTTTGCTATTGCTAGAAATCCCACAATATTCCCGCTAAAAACAGAGATTTTTTTCAATGCAGAAAAAAAAAAATGAAGCATTATAAAGACTTTGTGCATATGGGATCCAGAGATAAATCCAGATTATCAGAGCAAGCGATGTTTCAACAATTAATTATAAGCTCTGATTCTATGATTCAAAGTCTTACTCTTTATTCATGCCAATGCACAACTCTGAGGTTCAGTAGTTAGGGGAGGGATATTGTTAACCTCAGGCAACTGACTACCTCATTAGCATCAGTGAGATTATTATGGTTATTTGTTTTTGTCTTTCTCAAGCAATGTGTTGTCCTAAATGATAAATAACACAAAGTGGTTTTCATTAATTTTTTTCCATAGTTTGTCGTCTTCATGATTGTGAGCTGATACCAGAGATCATTAAGCATCATTATGCACATGTTGAACCAGAATTTTCAACAATCTGTTCAACATTTTTCACACAGCGAACTATGGCCTGCGTTTTAAGTGTTACTTTATTTCCTGTCTAATTCATTTAAAATTAAAGCAGTTTGTTTCTGCTGTTTTGGATAGTTCCCTCATATTAATGTTATACAGGTTTTCCCAACAAGTATCTACCCAATGTTGATTTAAGTGATGATAAGCAGACACCCCTACAAATGTACTATGTGATTGGTGTGGATGGTGCCTGTATGTCATGTGTTAATGTTTTATTTTAATGTGGACCCCAGGAAGAATAGTTACTATCTTGGTAGCAGCTAATGGGAATCCGAATAATCAAATGTCAGTAATCAAGTTTATGTCACAGTGATACGTTCTGAGGTCTTTGCCGTGCATTTGCACACGTAAACAGCAGATTAGACAACTGGTTGAGTGTATACATGCATGGCCAAGAAATCTCCATTACTAACCTGATTACAGAAACCATGTTTGCGTATACATGACATTTAAAAAAAAAAAAATCACATTACTGCAGAAAGCGGACTGCATGTACATTTACTGATTGGCTTTACCACTCAGCCATGGTGGTTGCTTTTTGTGTGTTTTATGGGTTACAGGAGTTACAACAAGTTTATGGTACCTTAGTAATAATAAATAGATGTGCATCATGTGGATTTATCTTCCGTAACATACGTACTTGATTGTATCGTCATTGATCACGTAATAATTTTCTTTCCACCCGGCTGCAGCAACAGACCATATTAAGTGAGGAAAAATGTGAAGGAACAAGAAGGGTATACATTTTCTTTGAACCACATTAGTTATTCAGTCATTATTCATCCTCTGAATCCTTTTTTGTTTGCAATTGAAAGTTGCAATGGAACTCATTACATTCTCGAACTCCCTATATGTTGGACTAATTAAATTCTCTTTGGATGTGCATATTAACAGCCTCACCTCATCCTTTTAATAGCTCAATTACAAGCCAAAAAACATGGCATTTGTTTCCCAATTTAAAAAGGCAATTGCTGTCTGCCCTCTTGTCAGTTTTCCCTCTAAGTCCAAACTAAGACACCGACTCTCCTCTCCTCCAATTTAGTTGTGAGGCCAATTTGGAGAATGCAAACAAATCAGGAGGAGTAGCGTTGTAATCGAAAGCGATGGGTGGTGTGCTGTTTTCAGACACACACTCTACCTGATTGCCAGAGAGTGGATGAGGATGGACGGAGCAAACCACTTGGGTTCCACTTGAGATGGCATTCGGACAGATGAAAATGAGGCTCTTGAATGAGGAAGGTTAACTGAGTGATGTAAACACACAGGACCGGGCCCGGCGCCAGGATGAAGTGACTGAGGGGGCTATTAAAAATTGTGAGGGGGCAGTCGTTTTCATGAAAGAAAATTAATTGATTTAACCATGCAATGGCCTAAGAAAGGCTAAATAACAACAACATAAGGCTGCTGTTTCGAAATCAAAGAATACGTTTATCAAACAGATCACTCACATAAGAACGTAGCTGTGGACCCATCCTGACTGTGCTTGTTATGGAAGAGGCCGCCGCTGGAGTAACGTCTTCTGCAGCTGGTGGAGCTAGCTCAGTCTTGGCTAACTTGGTCTCAGCTAGCTCAATCTCGGCGATATCATTGCTACTGCTGGGGCTACTGGCCTTGGCTGAGATCTCTACCGTGTTTTGTTTTTTCTTACAAAACTACCCTCTGATATCCATCCTGAACTGCCTTTTATGGCTAAGCAAACAAGCAGGGTAACGCACAGGCGTTGGGTTAACATTAACATTTGTTGAACTACCAGTAAACAAGCTTGCTTGTGTCACGTGCTGTGCACACACACCCTACACACAACAAACAGCGCTGTCCATGGTTCTGAAACAACAGTTTAGCAATAGTTACATGTATCTTGGCCAATAATTTTGTTGTTTTTGCTATTTTTCTATAGATACATAAAGCTCAAACAAGGCAAAGTACCCTTAAGACCCCTTGTGGCACCGGGCCCACACGTCATGTTTCATAATCAAACCTAATTCTTGCTTTGGTATTAATCTAGTGATTCCAGTACTACAGGTTTGAAGGTTTGTTTAAAGCTTTTCTAATTGGTATTCTTTCATTATAAATGGATCAAAAGACTCTGCAGATCCCCTCAGCTCTAGAAAGCATTTGACCATCTTTCTGCTCATTGTTTTGAGTTTACAGCCTGAAACTTTACTGTTTTGGGTCACTCTCACCGCTCTCATCAGCATCATCTTGCGACCTGGTCGCTGAGTGGTTACAGCACATGCCACATGGACACAATATCCCTGATTCAACTCCGGCTGGGGACTATTGTTGCATGTCATGCCCTTCTCTCTTTGTTTCCTGTCTGCCTCTCAACTATCAATTGTCCAATAAAGGCAAAAATGCCCAAGAATCATATCTAAAAAAAAAACTGAAGAAGGGATTAGTCTTCAAATGAATGCTGTTGCTCTGTACGTAACAATCTGCTTGATGCATAAATAGGCAACTGTTTGCTAACACAACTTACTAAGGTGATATTATCTCAGTGTTTGCAGCTTGTTCAGGCCATAAAAATCCATTAATGCAGGTTTAAAGATAGGCAAATGAGGGAAAAGAAAGTCTTTAAATCTTTGTCAAAAAGGAAAAAATTATAGAATCATGTCTCTTACTTTTTCTTTGCAGATCCATACGTGAAGATCCACCTGATGCAAAACGGCAAGAGGCTGAAGAAGAAGAAGACGACAATCAAGAAGAACACCCTCAACCCTTACTACAACGAGTCCTTTAGCTTTGAAGTCCCATTTGAACAAATCCAGGTACATTTTCATCCATGTACAGAACCTGAGAGTTTGCAAAATATCCGGCGGTGTGTGCTACACTGTCGGGACAAATTGTACTGCAAGAACCAGCAAAGATTTGGTTACATAAAAGCAATTGATAAGTGGGAGCTCATTTACCAAATAATCAGTTTAGAGGCTTTTCATCATGACAGTATAATCAAAGTCAGTTTAAATCAGCGTCGGTTTCGCAATTTGACTGGCCAGTTGCTCTGCGGATGTGATTCTCTGCACTGTTATTGCCTGAAGCGTGTATCACAATGCTATTTGTGACATGTTTTACAATGATTATGATAAAGAACACACAGCAGCATCTATAGCTTTAGCTTTGTTTCAAGACAAAGAAGAAGCAAAGGTCCTTTTTTGAGAACATTGTGAGGGAAAAGATGAAAAATGCACTGTTGCAGGAGGGAATAGCAATGAACAACATTATCTCCTCAGGCAAGACAGTAATTGAGTCAAATTGATTAAGCCTGTCACAGCTCACAAATCACGGGTTTGGGTCCACGAGCCTCAGATTCTATTTAAACTGTGTTGATCCCAATCAACCCTGTCCAAATCAAGCCCTTGCTTAATAGTGCTGGTACCAGTATGTTGGCTAAATTTGCATTTCTCATCATACCACCAAGAGCAAGGCTGATCATTAAATAATTACTAGTGCCACTGATTGAATCATAAACTTCTCATTGATTAGGTGTACTGAACTCTTACTCAAGCTGTGAGAACATTTTGCGAGTTAAAAATGTACTTTAAGGACTTAATTTGACTGTGACCAATCAGTCAAACACCAACTAAGCCAGTTAGTAGTTACAACTGTTTAAACTTCACCAGTGGCAGCTCTTTAGGCCTCTGGCTGCATTATATTTGATTTTACATTAAGACACTTAAGGCTGTGGTGATTTTTAATTGCGGTCTTACTCCCGCAGTTAATACATGTGTCAAGTGTTTTAGGAAAAACAAATACAGTTTAATTTGTCAATCAATTTCTCAGGAAGATTTTTTTTTCCAAGTCATGTTAACATCCACAACAAAGAGAGCTGCAAATTAACTGCTTTTATCAGCAGAAGCAGAATGTCTGATTTGAGTTAAACTTGACCTTGGGACATTTTGAGTAATTAATCTTAAGATTTTAATTGTCTCAGAGAATGTGTGGGAATTACAAACAATGCTTTTAATTGGTCTATCTCATTACACTAACAGAAGGATTGTTATTGACTGAGGTAGATCCACATCTTCCTCAGCTCGCACAAAATTAGCTTTGCAGCACTCAGTGATACTGTTTAGATTAATTTGTTTTCATCTATGGGCTTTAATGTATTCATTTTGTTTTGCAATAATGATACATGTAAACTTTCTCCACATTTTTGAGTGTCTCATATATGACTTAGAGAGTAACGTAACGCTGTGCTTTTGTGGTTGAAAGTTCCTCTTCCACCTGTTATCACACCCAACAACAGTAACGGGTGTGGTTGAGAAGTGTGATTTGTTGCACCTGTAACCACACCTAACAATAATGTCACAGGGTTCTGTAGTGCACTTGTACTGTACATCACTGCAACAACGGTCAGCAAAAACAAGATTATTGAAGCTTGAAATGCATACAAGAAAGTAGGCATGGCTAGTTTATTTATATAGCACTTTAAAGTACTGTAAAAAAAAAAAAAAAGATACATGTAAGAAATTACAGCATGAGACATTAAACAAAGAAGAAAATTAAAAAGAAAACATTTTAGGTAAAATTGAGAAACATTTTTAAAGAAATTTAAAACCGTAAAATCATAGAAATACATAGAAGGGGTTCAGGATTTAAGCCTAAAGTTATTAATGATGAGAGTTTAAGACTCAAAATGAATGTACAGTTAGAAAACGTAATGAATTTGATTTTTAAGAGCCTGATTTTAAATGCAGTCAGGGCAAGCCTAGCTAAATTGTTCATTTATTTAGTACATTTTTTCCCTGTTTTGATTTCAATCTGAAAATGTAAAAGGTATATTTTAAAGGAATAGTTTTTGCAAATGAAGCTCATTTGCTTTCTTTACAAGAGTCAAAGATTGATAACAATCTCATGGCTGTGTATTCAGTACAGAGCTGCAGTCAGGGCATGGTTAGCCTAGCTTAGCATAAAAACTGGAAGCAGGAGGAAACAGCTAACCTAGCATTGTCCAAAGTGAAAAAATGGTCCACCAACACCTCTGAAGATCACTATTTAACACATTGGGGAGTTATGTGCTGGAACTGTTTATTGTATTTGCGAGTAACAGTTGTGTTCAGCATCCCAGAGTCCTGTCGTAACAGTGAGGTTGCCAGAATTTGTTCTGCCAAAATTTGCTCTATAGCCAAACAGACAACACAGAAGTACTAACTAGATGAATGAGTTGTTGCTTGTGGCATGAGATTGATATCAGTCTTTTTAATCTCAGTCGCAAAAAGAAAGCAAATAAACATATTTCCCAGAGTGTTGAGCTATTCCTTTAATTATTATCAGCAATTTGAGTATTATTGGGGTATAGAAGTGACAAAACGTTATTGTCTGGCCATTAACAAAAAGGGTCTGTGGCTGTCAAAAAAAGCCTTGTTTCATTGAGCAATTTGAAGGTGAACTGTACCTTTTAAAACCAACTGACCCCAACTGGCCATCTGGGAGCCGTATTCAGTATTTCATTACATAGAGTATTAGGCATGCTCTTTTAGGACAGTGGCTCTGTGCTCATGCAGGTGGCGATAGCCCCGTCTCAGTGTGCCAGTGGATCGAAACTTAATCAGGGCTCTTTGTGCACTAATTCATATTCTCTGCCAGAGATTGATGTCCAGGTCACTCCTCTTTTGCAGTGTCCCTTTGAATAAACACATGCCGAGGCCGAGTCTAAGACCTCTGAGTAATAAAACATTCTGCCGTATTTGGCTCTGACTGTAACTGAGGCCTGGTCTGGAATGTCAGTTACTGTTAATCAACATTAATTTCTGAAGGAACGATTCATTCTCTTCATTACTGTACCACTTCAAGTAATAATCAGAAACAGTTTCATATAGCTTACTATTCCAAAATGCATACATTTTTAGATTCTGTATTTATTTTATTGCAGCCTTTGAATATATTGTTTTAACCACTCAGCATCTTTCTCAGGAAAATATTCAGCTGCACAAACCTTGATGCTTTCAATTCCAGTTTGTTTGGAATAAATATAAGGCTCAATGTTCAGTTTCATTGTCACTATACAATACAGGATATGCAGTTCTAGCCCCCTCCACGCTACACACACAGAAAATGTATTGACAAATATTAAAATATTTTAAATTAAAATAGAATAAAACAATAAAATTGGCAATAAAATAGAACAAAGTATATAAAAAGGGTGAACTACATCATATCTACAAGTTATAAACAATTACATATATGCATACAAAGTAACGGCTCAACTGACAAGAAGAAAACGAACACCCACTGGAACTCACTTAAATTGGATTTAAGAGCAGAGACACGTTTGCTTGACTGTATGAAAAAAAAACATTTCACTATGATGCATTTGATTCTAACTGTTAATGTGTGTAGGGGACCTTACAAATAATGCCGTTAGAACATCTACCTCTCTTTTCTTTATTTCTTTGGAGGTCTTGGTACAAATCTAGTAATAAATAATGATAAATAAGTATAACTAATTGATGATTTATAGAGCATTTTCTTAACAAAGGTTATAAAGTGCTTTAAACCAGAAAATAGAAATAAAAGACAACATCAACATGATAAAATACAGATTAAAAAAAGACTTTTCATAACAATGACTGGGGAAAAATTGGTACAATTTTGTAAGGAGTGATTTAAAAGAAGATACTATCTCTACTAAGTAGATATTACTGCTTGACTGAAGCAAACGAGGAGAGATAAAGGAGGTAGAGGACGTAAACATTAATCGTCTTTATGCTGACGACACCTCGCTTTACTTTTACATCTCCTCTCTTCTCCCACTCTTCCCTTTTCACAGAAAGTGCAAGTTGTTATAACTGTTCTGGACTATGACAAGATCGGCAAGAACGATGCCATCGGCAAGGTCTTTGTGGGCCTCAACAGCTCGGGGACGGAGCTGCGCCACTGGTCCGACATGCTGGCCAACCCCAGGAGACCCATCGCCCAGTGGCATGTGCTAAAGCCCGAGGAGGAGGTGGACGCTCAGCTCTCCACCAAGAAATAGACAGGGCCCTTTCAGCACCTGCCTTGTAGTACTCTTTAGCCAGTATGTGTAAATACCTCAGTGATATATGGGTCCATCCATGTAAACCCCCCTCTTTACCCCACCTCCCAGCCCCTCCCAGCTTTACCGCTCCTAATTTCACAAACAATCCCAATTGTTCAAACTTCCTGCGACATTTCCATTCTCTGCTTTTTTTTTCTATCAGGGTCCTACTTTTCTCGCTTTTTTCTTTATTTTTTTGTCTCTGATTCAGCAGTTGTTTTTTTCCATCGCCACACCCCGACCAAATGCCCCCTTCTTTTAAGCAATATGATCTGTATAGATAGCGCATGACTGAAAGAATTTATTGTACCACAGTTGTATATATAAGTATGCAGACAAAAATGATTTCTAGTTTATGTGTTTGTATGTTGTTACCCGTTTCCTAATCTGTGTATATCTTGATGTTTTTAATAAGATGTTCTATTTTAAATTATGTAAATGCAGATATAGAGGAAAGCCAATATTATATATCCCAGGATTTAAAAATTCTACCTTATTACCTTATTGCATTCCAGAAAAAAAGTAATTCCAACCTACAAGATGCTAGTGGAAATATATTCACATTGTAAAGGACAATGTCTGGCTTTAAGTTCAGCAAAGCATCATCACAGAAAAGACAAACAGATGAATATATACACACAAAACTCCAAAATACAAGGCCATTAACTACTATGGTTCTGTGGGGAAAATTATGCTGCTGGAAATTATACAAGCACATGATTTCTTACAACTTTTTGTACTTATTTCTCAATCAGAGGACCTATATTTAGCTTGATGCACACTGTTATCAGAAACAATAGTCAATGCAAACCAGTTAGCATTTCATCTCTCCATGTTTTGCAGTTTCTTCTAAGTGAAATAGGTCCTCATTTTAAAGGCCATCGTTCACTTCTACTAGCTTATTTTTGTTTGTTTTTTTTTCCAAAAATGGAAAATATTGCCTCCAATAAAAAAAGACTTATTTCTTAACCCTTCAGAAACAGACCCCTTGTGAAAAAGCACCAAGCTGTAGCCATTGTGTCCTTAAGCTTGTTTAACAATATTTTGTTAATCACTTTCTTTGAACAGCCTTGTCATTGTTGGAGGTATTATCGCATTTAGGCCGGGGTCCGATCTTTGAGAGGGAGTTAAAAAAAAAAAAAAAAAAGAATCGCGACTCTGGTTTTAAGAGGACTATTTTTTAGAGCAATTCAATGAACGTCTTGACTATTTTTAGTAAACTGCATGATTTTTTTTACAATCTTTACTAAAGGCTGGGACGGGGGGAGATCTACTGACACCAGGGGCTGTCTCTTCTGATACGATCCCCTTGCCTTCAATCAGAGGAGAGGAAGAAAAAAAAAATCAAGAGTAATGTTTAAACTTTGGGTCAATGTATGACTATATTGACAGAGGTGAAGCAAGTTTCTAAACACTGCCATTTTCAGGGAGGTGACTTGTGTAGAGGCCCTCTCTTTCATGCACACTCCCACTTGCTAGTGGTTGTAGCTTTGGTTTATTGGGAACAATGTCTTTGGCTGCAATGGTGCCCTAAATCGCAGTCTTTGCTTTGCGTTGCCTTCTCACAGTGACAATAGAGCTAGCCATGTTTTACTGCCAATTTTAACATTTATGTGGCTGCTGTTTTGCACTGGATGTCTTTAAACTAGCTTGTTGACTTCTTTACAACCATTGTTTTGGAGGATTGTTGGCTGGCTTTATTCCAGGACACCTGCAGGGGGAGCCAGAAATACGCCTGCTCCATCGGCTTAATTAAAAAAGAAAGCAAAGATGACAAATCACGTTTCAGCCAACAGCAACTACATCAGTTTTGTTTTATTGTTGGCACAGGACTACACCAAGAGAATGCGAAACAACCGTAAAAGTTAATGGTCTGCGTAGGCTATTAGTCCATCATGTCCTTTACTACGGGTCCAATTAGGAAAGGAATAAGTTTTAATCCATGAAAACCATGAAGTCTCTTATCTTGGAGGAACCTCTTGCATATACTCGATGCTAGCTTCAGGAGGACTTTCTAAATGTTTTCAATGTTATTGTGTAGTTGATAGCACTATTATGAAAAAGCTACTTGTCATTCCATAGGAGTCTCCGAGGACTGCTTTGTGTATCACTGTGACTGCCGTGTGTGCTTAGAGATGTAGACTTATCAGTAGGTAGCGAAACCAGTTTGTTCTGTAGTGATGTCGTAGCGTTTAATGCCATTTTCCCTTCTACACGCAGAGAGAGAGAGAGAGAGAGAGAGAGCGAGAGAGCGTGACGTTGCCCGACTGCACGCGGCCAAAAAAAAAATAAGGCGGAAAGAGGTTTTATCTGAGCACGAGCGGGTTGCTTCACACAGCATTTTGTTGAGCACTGTGCAATACTTGTATGTTCATCCCATGGTGTTAACGTGGGTGGCGTTGCCCGAGGAAAAGGATTCTAACTCTAGAGGTGGATTCTAGTCCAGAGAGATGTTTCTCCTTTCCAGTGAAATGGTTAGGACACAGCACACGTAGATTCAGCGTATAGGTTGGAGCTTGACACCACTTGTTGACCTCTGTTTAGGGTTCCCTCCCTTTTCGCAGGTTCGTTTTTCTTCTTGCACACAGTTCCAGCATCAGAAGTTTCAGGGAGTTAATACCAAACGAGATTCTACATTTAAATAACCCCCTTAAAATGCCATGTATATATTTACATAATCGTGTCAAAAATGTATATCTAGAATAAATATAAAGTGACATGAATATGATTATTCAGCTGCAAATATCATGTTATAATATCTATCATCCATAATACTATATCTCATCATCATTTCATTTTCATTCTGGAGTTTTTTTTTTTATTTGTTAACTGCTCTGTTGATTAAGAACCCTTTTTATATTTGAGATGAAAACTTTGAATGTACAGTATGGACTGTGTTGGTGTAGATTACTTTAACCGTGAGATTAGATGTACTTTGCACTTTTTGTTGTAAAAAAAAGAAAAAAAGTCATTTTGTTTATATTTTTTCAACTATTACGAATTTATTTCATAACCCTTTGGGGTAAAAACCTCCCCTGTCCGATAGCATTCCAAAATCATTGAATATACTAATACAGCTGCATTCCTGATCACTATTCAACCAGGGGATTCTTTTATTTGACATGTTTTACATATGTAGATTAACGAGTACAGCTTCAGATTTAAATGAGGAAACAAAAGGATTAAAGTACAAGGTAAAGGGTCTGCAAAAATGGCCCGAGCAATTAAATATTCATGCAAATAGGTTGTACTAACGGAATTATCCGATCAAAGCTGAAAGAAAATCAAACAGAATTACGACAGAAGTAACACGTTCAAAACGTTATCAGGGAATTGGGTAATGGGCAGCATTGCAGAACCCATCAGATTGCGAGGTGTGTTGAAAAACTACAAAGCAAAAGCCATTACCTGCACTGCATCGCAATGCTCCTCTTATTACGATTTCCTACCAAAGTATGCATGCATAATCAAATCCCAAATTCTCCTCGTGTAAGATACATTATCAAGCTCTCTGTGTGACAAGGAAGTCAAGATTCTCTCCAGTGACACCGACGAAAAGCCACACTGACCTTTCAAAAACAAAGCTGTGTAAAGTATTAGAATCTGATGCTGTAGAAAGATCCTAGTTGCCTTTGTGTATATCAACTGCCTGCTTGAGTATTTTGTGTGTGGAAATTTTCTCTGTAATCTTGTAGAACTGTTTGGGGTGTTTTTTCCTGCCATATCGCTCGCAGTGACGGCGAGCCGCTGACAGTTATATTTGCTGTGTATACCTTCATTTTTGACGAGGTGTTTTACAGTTTTGTTTCACTTTGTGTAGTGATTCACTCTGTGGAGTTTTCTGACTGTTGTTATATAACTTCATATACACAAATGATCAATAAAAATGTTTTATTTCCTGTTGATACAGAACCTTATCATGTCATATTTTCCTTTTAGTAGCAAAAGATGCTGTCAGTGCCTCTTAATATCAAGCTTTTAATAACAAAAACAACCTTCACTACTACAACTACAGTGTTGGCATTGACTGGCAGAAGAAGTATGAATCACTGCTCTTAAGAGAAGTGTCTCCATGCGTTACTTGCATGACAAATTCCAGTTTTAATGATGATGTTTGTTTCTAAACACTTTGAATTGGCTTTGAGTCATCCAAACCAGCCTGTTAAATAGGTCACTACTGCCATCTAAAGGACGTAAAGGAGCATAACACAGAAGATTAGCACAACAATGAAAAAAAGAAAATGGATTATGTTTTTCCATTTTGCCCAGGGCACTGATCAATTTCTATTAGTGAATATTCACTGATGTCTATGAGAGCCAGAAAACAAGAATTTGTCCTCCCACCAAATGTATGATGTCAATCAATGTGAAGCCCAGCCGAAAATGGATTTGATGATGAGAGCACCCCGGGGATGTAGATTTATAGATTCTAGGCTGCTGCTACGAAATGAAGCTCATTTAAGAGTTCAGGCTCAAACTTCTCATCAGTCAAGAATGTCGATGAATTTTCTTAGTGGTCAGTGACACATTTATACAATCTAGCCTAAACCCTTAACATCTGGGCTCCATTAATTTCCCCTTAATTTACCCCTTAAAAATCTTCTTATTTTACATAATTTCACTATATATATATTTATTCTTTGTCAGCTTGTTGCATCTCTTCAGTGCAGGTATATAATGTTTACAGTGACTGAAAATTTTAAACCAAAGACTCAAAATATTCTAGATGTTTTGTGCATCATTTTATTAGATTAGATTCAACTTTATTGTCATTGCAGAGAGTATGTGTATATATTGAGACAATGAAATGCAGTTTAGCATCTAATCAGAAGTGCAAAAGAAGCAGTAAAGTGCAGTGCAGTGTAATGTACTTATGTATAATATATAATAAGAATAAACAGTAAGGGTAGGTATGAATATGCTAAAATATATACAGTATTAACACTATTAACAGAATGAACAGCATGATCAGAGTGATATGAATATGCTAAGATAGCCTATACACAGTGTGAACACTAGTAACAGTATGAAATGTAAATGCTAGGAAATGCAGCATAAACAGTTTGAGGTATGGTAAGAACATGATGTACACACTGATCTCATGTAAACACTATAGGCAGTAGTATAAATATGAAAATTTTATGCACATTTCCCCCAAATTTTGCCTGACATATTTAGTATCTTTGGACATCCACTAGAATTGAAATAAGTTCTGTGGGTTTGAACAAAGTTTGACTGCACACCATGGGTTTATACCAACTGTCCTGCTAGTGGGGTGGTGGTGATGGGAATAAAGAAATTAAACAGAGAGTAAAATATGTCTAGAATAGCTTGTCAATCAAAAGTTTTGTAGCCTTTGAAAATCAGGTATTTCATGTTTGACATAGTAAACTTTAATTAAGGACAAAGAGGCACTCATAGTCTATTTTGTGCAGTGTGCTGTGATGTCATTTAATTAGTCATTTTAATTTTCTGTGGAAAAGGTGGAGCAACAAATGATATTATTGAGTATGGGTAGAAATTTCTGGCACAACTTCACCTACTTCGAACGCTCACGTGGAAAAGGAAAGAACGACTTCATAATGAAAGTTGTTCTCCACACCACAAGATAAATTTTATTAACCTCTGGGACAGTGTTGTGTCACTGCAAAAGAAGACGTACGAGAAGTAAAGATGCATAGTAGAGATTAGGAACCTGAAGAACTAGATACTAGAACTAGATTAGTGACCTTAAAAACTAGGTACAATATGAAGTATGAAAAATAAGAATTAATTAATACAGTATACATAAACAATAAGTACAATTTGGCTTGAATGCACTTCTGTTGTGGTTTTAATGGCTTCTGCTGAGTACTCTGCAGACCATCGGTGCTATTTCTGTGTTCTTGCACTGAAATAATCAAAGCTAGGATCCATTTCAGCTAAAGTGTGACCAAAGCAATGCTCATATGTTGCCCATGATTAATACTGATCTATTGCCTGGCCTCATTAAACTCCCAATGCACTTGTTTCTGTGCTATCTATCAATTATAGACTTTTATTGTAGGAAGTATTTCTTTATTTCATTGTATTTATCGAAGACTTGTATACTGAAAATCCAGAAACTGCCATGCGGAAGTGACGTTAGCGTGTCAAGTAGCCGTTATTAGACCGGAAGTTGTGGCAAATGTATCTAATACTCAATAATATGTAACTTTAAAACAACATAAAGACCGTATTATGAAAGATTTTTTTTAAATTACTCAGTAAATAATACAATCATAATTATATTTATTGTTGTAACAGACTTTATAGGTGTTATTAGTGAAAAAACAGACGAATTATTTTCCAAATCAAGGTTTTTATTTTCAAGTACAGACCGGATGTGTATATTAGCTGTAGCTAGCTTGACTGGCTTACATGACAGTTTGTACTACTGTCACTGGTAGTTGCAGCCAACTCGTCTGGTGCTGTTTTCTGGTGCATTGACAAACATTTTCGCAGTTGGCTGAACGGACTGAAAATGTTGTCCTACATCATTGGCGTAAGTACACTTTAATGAAAAGTATCCAGACTCGTTTTAAATCAGCTTATTCCTTTTGCGTTAGCCACGGCTAACATTAGCTACCGTTTAGTTTTCCCCAGCCAAGGGGTGTGGGGAGCTGGACGGGCCTGACCATATGTACTAGCCAAGCTATGACTCATTTCTCCTTGTTTGGGTTACACATGAAATGGCTTGACTTTAGTGAGTCAACGCCCTGCGGAGGTTTCAAACAATTGTTAGCTAATGCTAGCACGGCGGTCTTGACTCAGTCTGTCGCTTCTGATCTTTATCGCAGCTGATCCGAGGCGGCTTTGACAGCATCATCAACCTCATCTTCAGACTTCTCTTCTCAAAGAGGAGGCCTGCAATCACCTTACAGGACCCCAACATCAAGTATGCACTGCGGTTGATAGACAAACAGGTAACAAATCTGAATGTTTTCTTACAAACATTGAACTCTACACATTTACAAACGCAGCAGACGCGTTCAAGGAACGCCACTGTTCTGTTTGTTTTTGTCGTGCATGTTCACTGCAGCTTCCTTTTCTAAGAAACTGTTTCTGCTTGATTAGATCGTCAGCCATGATACAAGGAGGTTCCGCTTTGCTTTGCCGTCCCCTGAACACATCCTTGGTCTTCCTATTGGTTAGTATGTGCACTCAAATCATGTGTTTGTATATTCAAAATATGAAAACTAATGGACATAGTTGCTGTTAGTGATAATCAAGCTTGATAAGGAGCTGTTGACACCCTGTTATTCCCAAATGCAAAGAATACATCTGTTTTCATTCCCAGGGCAGCATATCTATTTGTCTGCAAAGATAGATGGAAAGCTGGTCGTCCGTCCGTACACGCCGGTGTCCAGTGATGATGACAAAGGCTGTGTGGATTTGGTGGTGAAGGTGCTGTCATCAAAGAAAAGTTATTGCTGTTCAGTTTAGAGGTTTCATTCTGTTTTTCTAAGCCAGTTTCCCTGTTGTCCCCCCTCACAGATTTACTTCAAAGATGTCAACCCTAAATTCCCAGAGGGTGGTAAGATGAGTCAGTACTTGGAGAGCCTCAAGATCAACGACACTATTGACTTCAGAGGACCCAGCGGCCTTCTGGTCTACAAAGGCAAAGGTGAGCATCAAATCATATGTAGATGAACAGATGTTTGTAGCAAGTGAATCAGATGAGACACGTATGATGCTGTAACTTTCAACTTTCCCTCTGCAGGAGTATTCGCTATTCAACCAGATAAAAAGTCACCAGCTGAGACAAAAACAGCCAAACATTTGGGCATGATTGCTGGAGGGACAGGTAAGAGAAACTTTTTACCCTTTTCACTCAGGAAATTGATCGGCAGGGACATCTCTCCTTGTGATCAGTTTAGTTGGTGGATGACGGCCTGAACAATAATCACATTCATTAAATACACAGGATATTGCTGTGTGAAATAGCACTTCTGCTCTTTTTCGCTGGAAGTTATTGTTAGTTTTTTCTCAAAAATTCATATATATATATATATATATATATATATATATATATATATATATATATATATATATATAAAATATATATTATTATATATATTAATATATATTAATATATATATATATATATATATATATATATATATATATATATATATATTATTATATATATTATTATATATATATATATTTTTTTTTGATGATGGTCTGTATTTTAGACAAGCTGCAGGAAACCCTAAAAATTAGCTCCAGCTCAGTTTTCATGTTTGGATTTGGATTATTATTCCAAAACACATTATGAAATACTTAAAAAATGCTTGGACTGCCGACGTCTGATGTAACTTTATATGCTGTCGTCCTGGCCAGGATTCTGACCTCAATGGGACTTAAAAAAAAAAAAAGGCTAAATAAATATTGCTGAATCATTCTTCAACTTGCAAAACCAACGTTTTCATACCAGCTCATGTTTGTTTTAACAGTTGTGTTCTAAGTTTGATTTCCCAGTGCATTAGTGCAATGCTTTTAAGCTGCAAACGTTTCCCATTTGTCAGATTTTTACATCAGTACATGAATGCAGAGATGCAAAAGTTTGCAGACACCCAAACACTGCACCCATGTCTCGTTCCAAAACGATGCGCATTAATCTGCTGCTATAAAAGCCTCCTCTCTTCTTCTGGGAAGCCTCTCCATAAGATTTTGGATCCTGGCTGCAGGGATTTTCTCCTATTCAGCAGCAAGAGCATTAGTGAGGACGTGACTGATGTTGTCTGATAAGGCTTGGCTCACAGCTCAAGTCCCCAGACGGGCTTTATGCAGGCCAGTCAAGTTCTTAAACACTAAACTAAGTGTTGCCACAAAGTTGGCAGAACTTTACTGTCTAAAATATCATTGCTGTAGCATCAAGATTCTCTTAAAGTGGAAATACTAATAAGGGCCACATACTTTTGACTATGTAGTGAAAATTATTGAAATTCGTTGTCTGAAAGTCTAAATATTAGTGTATATAACTTAACAAAACAATGCACCTCATTCTTTTTCTTGGGATCTGTTTTCTTGCAGGGATCACTCCCATGCTGCAGCTCATCACAGCCATAATGAAGGATCCACAGGACCAGACAGTGTGCCACCTGTTGTTTGCTAACCAGGTGTGTTTCAGTAACCAAGGGTCACATGATGCACTTTTGTTATTAATGTTATCTGCCTGCTTATATAATATGAAGGAATTGATTGTAACAAACAGGAAACTGGCTAAACTGTTTCATGCAGTAGTTTAAAACCAAACACCTTTTTCTTCCAGACAGAGAAAGACATCCTGCTGAGACCAGAGTTGGAAGAGATTCAGGTCAATAATCCAGACCGGTTCAAGTTGTGGTTCACCCTGGACAGAGCACCTGACAGTAAGTTCTGGGGGTGTCAAAATGGGCCTTCAATTTCAACCTTGAAATCAAAAGCAGGATTGGCAATTGTCCCTGTATTTTTTTTCTTTCCACTCTCACTTACTTCCAAAAAAAAAAAAAAATTTCAAAAACAACAGTGTAGCTTATAAATAGCCTGCAGCTGCATTACTTTTCAAGACACCATGGCCACTGCCGCAGTCGGAGATGATGGAGAAAGAACAGAACTGGAAAATCCTCTTGCTTCACCGATGTCACTGTTGTGGCAACATTTTGCCTTCCCTGTGATTTATGTAAACAATGAACGTGTTGTTGACAGAAAAACTACAGTTTGTAGGCTAGCCTACGCTACATGCCTCAGGAAAGTTGGAAATGTATCGACAGTTTTGAATTTCCCAGATTAACAACTCATAAGCAAAATGTTAAAACACAACCGACGCCTCTTTCCTATTGTAGTAAGGTAGAAAACGAGCTACAACCCAATTTTCACCAAAACGAGCTGGACTAATAACATTGGTCTCACATTGGTGTACAGCCAGCCGTGAGGTGAGTGCACAGGAACTGTCTAAAAAGTGCAACACGACTAAAACTTAAACTTAGTTTCCTCACCTGTGAGGAAACTCAAGCTGTTGTTGTAAAGGACCCTTCTGCCATCTAGTGGCTCTTCTTTTTGTTTTTCTGTTTGATAGTTTGTTACCTCTTGATTGGTGAAATAAGTTATTGTTGTTACATTTTAAATAATTATTTCAATTTGACCATATGGCCTTAGTGTGATACATTCCAAAAAATATATGGCAGTTATATCACACTTGATACCATGTGGCCTTTCTTTTTAAGGAAGAATTTAAAAATGGTTTTATGCCTTGACAGTTGCCAGATTGAGCGTCTGTCTACATGTTTGGTGGCACTTTACAGATCCCTTACATTCAGGACATTTTTAAAATTACTGTGTAACCGTTGATTCTGAGGACATTTATTTGAAAGGGTTACGCAATATGGTAATATGGTGGTAAAGGAGAAATGCACTCAGAGTTCTTAAGAAACAATCTAATATGCTAATATTTAGTTTGACACACAAAACTACACACTGAAAACTGAGCATTTTCTGTCAGTTAAGGAATTGTCAAGAGTCTTATTTATTATTAAGAATTTTTGCAAATTTACAACCCAAATATGTGCGCACTTACTAAATAATCCACAACACCAAATTGCACCACTCTTCCTGTAAAATGTCCTAAAAATTAACAGTTACATACTGTCAAATTACACAGAAAAGCAATATAAAATTTAGAGCTGCAACAATCAGTCGATTAATCAATTAGTTGCCAACTACTAAATTAATCAGTAACTATTTTGATAATCCCTTAATTGTTTTAAGTCATTCAAATTCTCTGTTTCCAGCTCCTCAAATGTGAATATTTTCTGTTTTCTTTTGTCTTCTATGACAGTAAACTGAACATCTTTGGGTTGTTGACATCAACTTTAGGTCTGGGAAACAGTGATTGATTTTTCACACAATTTCTGACAATTTATAGACCAAACAACTAATCAATTAATTGAGAAAATAATGAACATATTGATTGATAATGACTATAATCATTAGTTGCAGCCTCATTAAAATTAAGGGACCTGTAAAATAAAGAGTTACCAATAACGTCAACACTATGACACTCTCGGCTGCAGTACATCATTGTCACCAGTAGGTGTCACTAGTGAACAGTGTGTTAAATGAGGCCTGAAGTAAGTCTAATAAATCTGTTAATCAGTGTTTCATACAGTCTTGTTCTGCCAACACTCACAGCAGCTTACAGAGGTCATTATAAACAAAAACCTTCTTAGACTGAGTTGTATTTAAACTTGTGTGTCTTCTCTGTGTGTTTCAGACTGGGAGTACAGCCAAGGTTTCATCAATGAAGACATGGTGAGCGAACACCTGCCACCTCCCAGTGAAGACACCCTCATCGTCATGTGTGGACCTCCACCAATGATCCAGTTCGCCTGCAACCCTAATCTGGACAAAGTCGGCCATTCCAACAGCCGCAGGTTCACCTTCTAGACGTCCATCCACACCAGTTAATTCAGGTTTGGCCATTGAAGGGTGTCCAGTTATCATTTTCTCTACCCTGAAAGCATTAAAGCACTCATATAGTACAGTTGCAGTGGGTATTGCACTATATATGCTATATTTATGCCATGATATTCATCATGCAACAGAATCACAGCACGGACCAATTCATGTAAGTCGTAGGTGTCATGGAAGGGCAGGAAATTGTGAATATTTGAGTGTGTTTGGGACTGAAGATGAGGATGCAGAGAAGGATTGTTCAGATGTAAGTTTTCAGATGGTTTTGTTGTAAATGAGGATGTGATTCTAAACCTGTTGCAAACCAAAACCTGCTGCGGCCTCTGTGGTTTCAACATACCAGGAAGTTGAGGTTTACTGGCTTTTTTCTGAGTGCCTTAACACTTGCAAAAATTTTTTTTTTTTTTTTTAAGCACTGTTAAGAGAATTGTGAGCACTTACTTCATTTATACAGAATTGTATTAATTATTCCATTATGGCTTTCGACAATGTGTTACCTGCTGTTCATCTGTTGTTAAGCAGTGTCAAAATTGTCACGTCAAAGGTGTCAATAATTAGCAAAAACATGTTCTCAGTTGTTTGTTGAACGTGATGTGGTTACTTATGCGATGTCTTTGCTTTAAGTCTGGCAACAGCTGCTACTTGTGTTTGGATATGCAACATAAAATCAATTGCTACTGAATTATTGATGCTTCAATTATTTAATTATCTTGTGTTATGATGGAGCGACAGGACTCTGTCAAACCTATAAATCATCCTCATCTACAAGTGTTTGATTATAATGGTGTCGTAGTATTTTCCTCGGCTGTTTAAAAGGAGATGCTACTGAGAGTAAAGACAATTTTTCAAAAGAGAAAATGCTTTTTCTAATTTTTATTACCAAAAAATTTAAAAACAACAGAATAAAACCATAATTGGTATGAATGACAATATAGATTTGGATAATTCCTTCCAAAAAAACGACGACTTTGGTTTCCATGTTTACTTTCAATCATGCTGTTTCTTTTAAGTAATGGTTCCAGCATTTTGGGAAATGATATTTATTCACTCTTCATGCCAAAAGATTGATACTACCTCCATGTCTGTGTGTTAAGTACAGTGCTGGAAGCAGGAGGTGCTTAACTTAGCATCAAGACTGGAAACAGGGAAACAGCTAATCTGGATCTGTCCAAACTAGGATAAAAAAATCTGCCTACAAACTACTCTAAAGTTCACCAGTTAACATGTTATATTTTGTTTGCTTAATCCACACAAAAAACAAAAAGGTGTGGTTTTAGGGGGAGTTACATGCTGTAACAATTTATTGGTGAACTGTATCTGGATTAAATGAACAAGATAAAACATGTTAATTTCTGGTAGGTGTATTTTTGAACTTCTCCTGTTTCCAGCTTTATATTTAAAAGGCACAGACATGAAGGTAGTGTCTTCTCATCTAACTCTCAGTAAATGGCTGGATAAGTGTATTCACATAATGTCAAACCATTTCTTTACGGGATCAGGTGAGCCAAATTACAAAAAAAAAACATTTTCTCAGTTCCTCCAGTATCTAGCCACACTGTTTTGATTTTATTTGCTCGGGTTTTCAGATATTCACTTGATTGACTTCCAATACAGTGGATGTGAATGGAATTTTGTTTGTGGTGCGCAACTTCGAAAAATTCAACTTCAACAGCAATCTCCCTTTTCAGAAACAATGTCCTTGTTACTCTGAATACTCTGCAGAAGGCACACCATGTGTTTCTGTAATTTACTAAAGATATGAGCACCACACATGCATTTCATTCATCTCCGTTGTATTGGAGCAGAACTCTTAGACTTGGGATAAATCCTTAAAACCCGGCCAAGCAACTCAAAATAATCTGCATGGCTAAATACAAGGAGAGAAAGTGAGAAAATGTTTTCTGTTATTTCAATGAACTCACCCTTTACAACAATATGAAGCAAATGAACGTACCACAAAACGAAAATGAATGAATCTGACTGCAGCCGTGGACATGAAAACCGTTCAGTGCTACACTCAAAGAGCAGTAATACAGCTGAGGATAAGTCCTTAAAATAAGGGAGAGGAAAAAACAAAGTATGCTCACCTCACTGATTACTGAAAACACAAATGCTTGAATAATAAAATAAATGCAGAAAGAGGTACACTGACGGAATAAAAATCTCGCATTTCCAGGTCATGCATTATAGTTTGGCTTCAATAAATATATATGTTGATGGAGGCTATGGCTGTGCTTGATGATGAGAATACTGGAAAAGCAGCGGTCTCACATGTTTACTGTAAAGGTTGGTGGGAGGTGGAGCGATTGGCACAGTTTGTTCTTTTTTCACAAAGCCGGGTGAGAACAGTGACACGGAGCTCGGTGTCTCAATCAGATGTTGGAGTTGGCGTCGGTTTCTGCAACGTGAACCTCTGGAGGGCAGACGGAGACCTCCTGGAAAAGCTCATCTTCCTTCAGCATGCTCTGAAACACAAAAAGGACCACCGAAGAGTTTTATAAATGGCTCAGGTTTGTACAGTTTGTCCAGTGTTGGTCAATCTTTTTACACAGCATAAATGAACAATCCTTTTCATTAGGACAGTCTCTCACCGTCAGATTGTTGATTCCCTCAGAAAATGCTCCTATCTGTCTAACAGTCCCTTCAGAGTCTTCCATCTGACAAAATATACAAACAGAGGATCAAACATGAGCGATAACTCAAGTACAAAGTAAAGAAATTCATTAAAAAATGCTTCAATCATTGTTTGAATTGAAGATGAAAGAGGCTAAACACCATCCAGACACCACCTGACTGGTTTAGTACCAGTGGGGGTCTTACCTGTTCCAGGTGGTCAAAGTTTTCCTCGTAGATCCGGACGCCCCTCTGGAAGCTGCTGCTTTTGGGCATTTCCACATTTAAGGGACAGACGTACTCCTCGCTGTCATCATGGCGTTTTTTCCTGAGAGTGCTGAATCCGCCGAATGACAGCCGTCTTGGCTGAAGGAGGGAAAGAGAAAGAAAGAATTATTTGATGGAATACATGTTTTTGAATCTCAGTACTTATGAGGAAGCTGCTGATGTTCAGCATTTTGCACTAAGTGGAGCTGAAGCTACAAAATTAATCTTTGAAGCACTTTTTCAGGCGGAAACATTAAACATTCCCCACTTCCTGCTTCTCAATGGATGCATTTCTTTGTAATATATGATGGTAAATTGAACTACTTTGCAAGATCTCTTACAAAACAGGTTTCTGATCACAATGGGACTCAAAAAAAAAAAGACGTGATTGACATGTTTCACTAGTTTCTGATATCTTATGGCCAAGTCAATGAGAAGAGGAGGGTCTTCGGCAATGACTTAATGGTTTCTAGGGTCTGAGCAGTTCTTATATGAATAGAAAAGCTGTTCAGAGATTTGGGGCGGCCACCACAAAGACTCGGTCGCCTCTATTTGTGCCTGGATCTCGGAACATCCATCGAAGCATCTGGTTGGTCGACCTCAGTGCTCTAACTGGAGTATGATGATGCAGGAGTTCTGCTAGATAAGGTGGTGCCTGCCCATTTAAAACCTTAAAAGCCAGCAATAAAATCTTAAAAATCAATCCTACAACAGACAGGAAGCAAGTGAAGAGAGGCTAATACTGGTGTTCTGTGATCACGCTTTTTTACCATTTAGAAGACGAGCAGCCGACAGCAGAGGACCAAGAGACATCTGATCCACACCCACATACAAAGAATTACAACAGTCTAACCCAGAGGTAATAAAAGCATGAATAACTCCTTTGAAATCTTTGGGAAGGAGATGATAGGTCTTTACCTTGGCTGAGAGTCTTAACTGAGGAAAGCTAGTTTTGACAACTGACCTAATCTATTTATCAAATTTGAAGGAGCTGTCAAAAATCACACCAGGGTTCTTAACAAAAGCTCTGTTGTGAGAAGCTAAAGGGCCAAAAGTATCATCAGAGTCATCCAACAGGTCAGGTCGTCCAAACATAACTATCTCAGTCTTATTTTCATTAAGATTGAGAAAATTTAAATCCATCCAAGTTTTGAAATCTTTTAAGCAGTTCAGCAAAGGCTGCATTGAATCTTTTTGTTTTTATAGGCAGATAGATTTGTATAGTCTGTAGATGAATCTATAATAAAAATAATTGTTAGGTTCATGATAAAATGTACAACAGCAGTATTTTCTAGTCTTGTTTGCGTGATAAAACCACAAAAACAGTAATTAGACCATAAAAAGACTAAAACTTTCCACTTAAAGCACATTAAGCAGCTCCTAACATGGACCATATAATGTTCAACAACATTATTATTCATTAATAAAAGGCCTGATGAAAAAATAGCCTGATGTATATCTAATTCTGTAATAGACATTATACCTTCATAATACCTACTTAGATCAATATATTTGTCTAAAACACAGTTAGACAGAGAGGGATTTGTTTGTGAGGTGGTGGACGTGCAGTTACCTTGACCTTGGCGGTGGCGGTGAGGACGGTGTAGTCGGGGTTTTCCAGACAGTCCTGTTTGAGCCGCTGGGCCTCGGAGCCGATGAGCAGGTGGAAATGTGTGGCCAGGTGGCGTCTCAGCAGGGTTTTGTTGGGAGGGATGTTGAGCAGAAGGGCGAGCGACTCCACGTTGAAACGAGGCTCCAACACCTTCGGAGCACGTAGATATTTGAGAAAACATCATGGGGAGAGGTCAGAGAGGGTAACGGCCATGACAGAGAACAGTGTCTGATACTTGTTGTCTTGTCCGCTTTGTGAAAAAAATAATGAGAAATTATTTAGGCATATTACTCAGTCTTGTTATTCTCTTTCTTTCTTCTATCTTAACGTCAAACAAAAGGTCGGCAGTCTGCAATAATTTATCGTTCTCTCCCTGATGTAATCTGATAATCTTATATATAAATTAGAATGTCGTCAATAAACCGAATCAACCCTGTTCAGTTTATTCAGCAAGTAGATCTATTTACTATCTGTCACTAATAACTTCTCATCCTCTTGAAGTGACAGAACAATTTTTTGAAAGTTTACAAAATACAGCAGTGAAAAGGCACATTTACTGCTTTTATTTTAGGAACATTGCATAGAAGCTATAAGTTCAGAGCTGCAACAATTAGTTGATTAATTGATTAGTTGATTGAAGGAAAATTAAGAGACAACAATTTTGATAATCAAATAATTGTTTTGAGTCATTTTTTTAGGAAAAATGCATTAATTCTCTGGATCCAGCTTCTTAAATATAAATATTTTCTGGTTTCTTTAGTCTTCTAACTGAATATCTGTGGGTTGTGGACTGTTGGTTGTGACAAAACAACATTTTTCACTTTTTACTGATATTTTATAGACTAAACAACCACTAGTAATCTACTAAGTAACCATTACCACTGAGTAATCATCAGTTGAAGCTCTATGTAAGTTACTACATTCTACTTTTGTAATTGTGCCCTGTATTCATTTTACTTTTTTGCAAATTTCATTTCACATGTTCTCTAATTTGCCGCTACCATAGTTATTTCCCAAAGGAATTGTTATATTTCATCTAATTTATCCAAGCATTCCTCATAATCCTCATCCCTTGTCCCCACCCGCTCACCATCAGCCCTCCATGAACACCGCTGCCTCTCAGATTTGGGGCGTATTCTGCCAGATCTACAGAGCGGAGCCACTCCATCACTCTGTGGTTTGTCCACTGGGAGATCTCTGCCGGTGTGATGTTGTTCTGGACCGAGACGACAGAGTAAAAAAAAAAAAAAAAGCATATTTCAGAAGCAGATAGATCCGACACAGGTTTAAAAAGTCTTTAAAACAAAAGGAAGAACGTGTGGGTTGTGACTTCCTGTGTGATACCTCATCAGAGGGTCGTCGCCTGAGACAGCTGGGTTCGTAGGAGTTGAGGCGGAGAACCTGAATGGCCCTCTTGATGCTGAGGTGATGGAGAACACTGCCCACCTTCAGAGACAGCAAGTCCTCCTGGGAAACAGACACAGGATCAAACCACAAAGAGTTATCACAAAGTCAAGTCACCTGTTGAATGATTTATTTAGTGGGCAAGTTCAGTCAGAATAGAAAAGTTTCTTGTCACTTTAAAGACAAAGTAGCTCAACAAGCTTTCACACAGGCTCCACTGCAACGTGAGAACGTTTGAGAGGTTGTGAGCTCACCACTGTCATGTAGTGCAGCATACGTCCATCAACCCGAGCTTCATCAAAGTGACTTTTATACTGCGGGAGGCCAATATCATCCAGCCATCCTGAAACATCAACATCAAGGATTTAATCTGGAGGTCTGACAGTCCAGTGCAGTCATTTTCACAAGCTCTGAGATGACATCACACTCACTGGTCACCCAGTTGTGGTCCAGTTTGCCCTTCAGATCGTCCTCCTCTGACCCGAGAGCCTGCAGGGCCAGCTGGAGCTTCTTCCTGTGTAGTGGCTGCTTCATGCCCAACTCCTGATGATGTTAACAGCAATAAAACATCACACACAGGAAACTTCAGACAGCAGCAGGTCAAAGGTGAAACAGTAATTTTGCATCCAATTTCTTTGAGCTTAAATCACATTCACAATTCATTAATCTTTAAAACTTTAAGCCAAAATGTGAAAGGTCTGAAGTCAGCGTTGAAAGGGGTTATGAAAACTACAAATCGTAAATGTGCTTTGTTTCAGCATAATTGTTGAATTCTGGAAATATAGCACAGACCTTTAAGAGATTAAAATCTGGTCTTTTAGCTCATTTAGGTTTTCTGACACCACTGAAAACAGGAAACTGTCAAAAGTCAAATAATCCAAAAATAGACTAGGCAGGAACTAACAGAAGGTCACCCAATCATGTGTGCTCCAACCAACAAACTTCAACTTATTCTCTTATTATTTCTTTATACATTGTTAAGAGGTATAGAAAAGGCCTGAAATCTGAAAAATGTGCCATATAACAACACAAAGCAGCACTGTGATTTTGTTCAAAGAAAACAGTAAATAATAATAATGTTGGTGTAGTAAATATTTCTCCTGAAGACACTCTCACCTTCTCCAGATCGTGTTGTGAAGCCTGCAGTAGTGTTTGTCCAGATTTGATCCAGCTCTGGCCTTGGGCGACATATAAACCGAGGCCCTGCTCATGCATCCACTCGGACACCTCGTCTTTACTCCACCGTGAGAAAGGAACATCAACAGCACTGGCAGAGACAGAGACAGAGTATTGATCACAGTAAATCAACATATAGAACCTTAACTAAACACTGAAGTCATTTAGAAGACTTTTCTGTATACAGTATTTTCTTTCCCATAAGATCAAAAGGCCTGTAGAGCTGCAACTAATGTTTTTTTTGTTTGTTTAAATTAATTCATCTGACAATTAATTTTTTGATTAACTGATGTATCGTTTTGTCTATAAAATGTCAGAAAATAGTGAAAAGTACCCATCATGATTTCCAAAAACCTATTAAAGTTAAAAATTTGAAAGACTTGAATGAAGGATTACATTTGGCAGCCTCCCTCATTAGTAAACTATTCAATCACAAACTTTTTTTTGCAGTAGCTTATGTTTTTAAAGCTATGTCTGCACTGTATTATAGGTTATGCCTATAATTTATAAATATTATTCCACCTACTTGTTTTTCAATTCACGTGACCAGCCGAGACGAGGGCCGGCTGTGGCTCTGACTCCGCCTCTCCTGAACTCCATCTCTGCAGCATCGTCGAGGTTGAAGGAGGTGGAGTGACTCCTCTTTAGCCTGCAGGAGTGAATATCACAGAATAAATGAACCGAACGTGATCTTATATTACAATAAAAAGCAGCTGACAGACCCCGGCTTGTTACCTGCCAAAGAATTTCTTAAAGCCTTTGGACTTCTTTTTGGTTTCTGGCGAGGAGGACGGAGGAGCTCCATCCTGGGATTTCCGTGAAGGAGCACCAGCCAAGTCCAGGTGATCTGTGCCTTTACGATCTGTCTCAGCTGTAAAATAATTACGTACATATTAACATGTACAGCCAAATATTTAAATAAAACTGGACCAACCATAACCAACCATGAGATTTTGGCCAAATGCTGCACTACAAGACTTTCTTTCAGGAATCTACCAGCTTCAAACAACACTACAGCACAACTAGAGGAAGCTCCGCTACAATCCAGGTTTTTATTTTACTGTCCAAGTTCAATAACCTTGAATATCACGACTGAGATCACCCATGCAAAGGACTAGTAGATTACTACAACACATTCCACATTTCCAGCGAATGAGAAATGCTTCACAACTTAACTGGCCGCCATCAAAAGAGCTTAATTGCAGATGGTCTGAAGTCATGGATGAGGGACAGCTGGATGATTTAGTGAGATCATTGACAGAAACACCTCAAACCACAGACAAGAAACAAGAAAAACATCTTTAAATGAAATAAAAAACATTTTAATGAAGATCAAAGCAGTGATTCCCAACTTTTCTTGTGAAATATTGTTTAGTTTTACCTCTTTAGGCCTCTAAAATTATTCAAATTGAACAGTCAAGAGGAAAATCACTCTTTGATTTAATTGCACACACCTCATTGACTTTTGACCTATGTTGAGGGATCACAAGTAAAAAAGGTTAGGAACCACTGATTTAGAAAAGTGGGGGGAAAGTCGTTTGTATGTATCAGAGGGCAGTGTGACAATGTGATCATCTGTCATTAGACTGAGCTCATATGGTCACATTATTGCGTCAGTATTGTCTTTATGCACATCCAGCTGTATCATCCAGAGCTGTAGGGCCAATCTGCTCTACTGTACCTAACGCAGGTGCACTTGCACTCCGTGAGCGATCTTCACAAATACCAGCCGTGGTAAAAACATGAGAATCGGTAACAAAACATAAAAAGACACATATTAACATAGTGAAAAATGTGAATGTTGTAAATTCCAGTACTGCATGGCAATCAGGAGCTCACCCAGATTTGGAGCACTGGCCGTCTGCTTGCCTCCACGCAGCTTGAAGAAGCCACGACCGAAGGAGGCGCGGGCCTTCTTGGTACCAAAACTGTCATCACTTGTGGCATTTGCTTTTGGGGAGGAGGAACCAGATCTCGCTTTATCTTTAGTCTGTGAGGAAAAAAAAAAAAAAGTCCATACAGAGAAGTCAGAATAGAGGACAAAGGGGGAAATGTAGTTTCATGATTCAACCACTAGGAGGCAGACAAGGACTATCTGCAGGACAGGCTCACACAGCGAATCCTGTGATTGGTCCTGTGACCACATAAAAACTGATATTGGATGGACTCACATTCTTCATAATCAAAGTTCAAAAAGAAAAGAAAATGAGTGTTTACACCATTGCACTTAATATGACTTTATCAGGCAATGTATGCTGCTTAACAGCATACATTGCCTGATCAGGTCAGTCGACTTTTTCCACTAGAGACTCGACCTGCGCACATCAGAGAGGGCCTGGTCTTACCTGGTCAGTGCTGCCTGGTTGTGGGACGTCTGAGGAACTGAAAAAGCAAGGAAAAATATTAAAGATTCATTCAAGAACTGAACCAGTGGTTACAGAGTCCTGAAATATTCTCTGCATGAAGTCGAAGTACTGTTACTTTGCTGATATACCACGTTTATAAAGTCAGATCAATGGTATAAACTACTGAAAGAAAAGAAAGAAAAGGTTCATGTAATAGTTTACTTCAAATAAGAATGACATGAATTCCCTAACAATTTAAAATGCTACTCAACAAAAAAAGGACAATGTACGATTAAACAAAGCAAGATAAGATAAATCCTTTACAAAGTTCAATACTTCAGACAAAGTGACTCTTTACAAAGTGATGATAAAAGATCAAAGATAACAAACAATTACAGTAACATGAGTAACTAATTTGTCGATTGGACAACTGAAACTAAACTGCCAACTTCAGTGAATATAGTAACCCGCACATGATCTCTAAAATCTGTGACTGCAACATCAGCCGTCATAAATTCAGACTGTTCAGGACAAACTGTCTGCTTTTGTAAATTAAATTAACTTTGAAAACTTCAGCCAAAAACATCAGCTAGAATAAATTTTGTGTGAATAATTCAATGTATCCAGTGCACCAATTCCACCCATGAGAGTAAATAAAGCAAAAGCAGGAGGTTTGGTGGCCAAGCGAACGTACTGAAACTTAAAAAAACCACAAGCAAATAAACTAAACTAAACTAAACTAAGCTAAACCTAGCTCCAGCAGAACAGAATATTTCAGGGGACGCCACAACAGTTTTTATTGTTTTCTGTTGTATTGTGACAAGCATAACAAGCATTTTTGTATTTTTATTGCACTGCATTTCTTTATGACACATATGTGTGATCACATTGGTGAATATGTTTCTTAATTAGACTGAGTTGTATTTAGTCACAGCTTTTTTTTTTTTTTTTTTAATTGTCAATGTGGTGAAAATGTTTTCTCCATTTCCTTGTATTTAGTCTGTTTACTTGCATGTCCTTAAGCTACAGTGCTCTCAGTGCTTGAGCTCTCTGCAACCGTGTGGTGGGTTTTTAATAACATGTAGTAACAGGAAGTAGACAGAGAAGCGTTGAGCGATGAGCGTTGGTGTTACCTTTCTGCTGCCTGTAATTGTCGTTCTCTGTCCAGTTCATTCATTTCAGACAACACTGCTATACATGGAATTGACTGAAAAAAAGGCAGAAAGTAGCAGTGAAAAACATGATTAATTGGACATATTTTCTCCAACAGCAGAACATTTACGCAGCACAACAAATAATAAGCCAAACAAAAGCTTTGAATTCCTGGTTAAAACTATTTCAGCGTGGGAGGCTGAATTTTAATTTTTTTTTTTTCAAAGGAAGTCTAGAGTCTGGCGTTCATCCTGTGTGCAAATTGTTTTGACAGAGGTTTGTGTTTACCTCGCCAGAGCTCCTTCCTGCCTCCCCCTCCAACGGTAGAGTGACCTGATCCACCTCCATGGCTACAGGAAGTGAGGGATCATCTGGGATATCGTCATAGTCGTCTTCCTTTAACTTCTCTGAGAGGACAATTAGTACAGTTAAGAGGGATAAACTGAATCATAGACACACCTAGATCAGTTCATCCTGCCATAAAACTAAGTATATGTCATCAGAGAGAGCAGTTAAATAATGTAGTGTATGAAAACAGTCTTTTGAGCACGAAAATACACAAAAATGTATCTCTTGAAGTTTATTTTCTTCATATTAGTGGTTATTTGGAGGTCAAATAGTTCCCAATTAATTACCAAATCATTTCATCTAGGCCTGCAACGATCATTATTTTTATTATTGATTCATTTGTGAAACATATTTTCAAATAATCAACTAATTGTTTAGTCTATCAAATGTGAAAAATGCTGGTCACAGTTTCCAAGAGCCCAAGATGAAGTCTGTAATCTTGTTTTGTCCGACAACCTTAAATATTTTGAACTTCAAATAATTTAAAAACAGAGAAAAGCTAAAAATCATCGCAATGGAGAAGCTGGACTGAATCAATCTTGATAATTGTTGACTTTCTATCAACTATTAATTAAACCCCTAATATCATTGATGAATTTGATAAATAAATGTCTGTTTACTAAGACAGATCTTAAGAACATAGATTTTCAAGATATCATTTTATCAGCCTTAACAACAAGTGAAGCTGCTTGTATACAACTTTAATTCAATATTAATGCAAATTTCATGGTTAGTACATCACATAAATGATGAGTAACATTATTGTGTATGATCTTTAAACACAGTCTGACCTTTGACCAGCTCCTGCACTTTCTTGCATTTTGTAAGCGACTCCTCCAGCTCTTTTATCCTTCGCTCCTGTAAAAAAAAAAAACACACATAACATTACAGTGACGACTGCTTTAAGTAAATCAGCGACCACATCGTCACATTACACTGCACCTTCTCATTGTTGACGGACGTCAGTGACTCCAACACCCTCTTCATCTTCAACATTTCTGTATCTAGAAAAAACAAAACAGGAAAAAAAACAGATGCTTTATGCTTGTGGAAGGTTTAGTGTAGCTTCAAGCTCACCCAGCTCTGAAACCAGCCAGCACAAATCAGAAATATTGAAGTCACAGGGGCTCAGTGTGCTTGTCAGCAAAGCTTCTGTCTCAGCTTGTTGCTGCAATGAACTCTTAATTCAATTATCGCCACAAAGTATTGAAAAGTGGGACTTTGTTTGTTTTAGTGGGAGCGCTACACAATTAAACATGTGCCAACCACTGGGTAATCTAATCCAAAGCAGGTTTATCCTCAAGGCAAACCTCATGTGAACTCTAAATGTGTTTACATGAGTAGAGTTTCTGATTATATTGTGGTAGAGAAGTAGGGTTGAGGTTTTACAGCATTTAATCCGATCATTATCCAGTACGGAATCTGCTGTTTCAACTTTAAAACTGCTCTAATGAATATACTTTACATGATTTGGTTCAGTCTCACTGGTCTGCGCAGCGTTGCTCTAAAAACCCAGCGTACGCTACCTGTCCAGCACTGAACAGCAGACAGAGAAAGTCGGTGGAGCGTTTATCAGCTTCACTGCCAGATATTTCCTCTAGGAGTTGATGGAAACCAAACAAGAGCTAAAAGCAGAGTGAATATTGTACATAGATTTGATAAGTGGTGGGAGGCATTCTTTATAAGGTGATAATATGTCAAAGCTGTGTTCACAGCTTGTTTCTGTCCCAAAATCAGCTATTACAGGTTTAAGTACAAAGGTTATTTACAGTATGATGTTTGAGAACCAAAACATACAGATTGATGCTCAAAGAACAGAGTTTTTAGCCATAAAGCTAAAAGAGCATTGCTCTTTGCTATAAAAATTAGATAAAAGATCTGATAAGATGAGATAAACTATGAGCTTCCCAAATATATGATAACTATTTGGAACTGAATCCAAAATAAAATGGTAACCTCTATCAGAACTCAACCCTAATCTATACAGTATAAAAGTCAGGGTGGCCTCTTGGTTGGGCAGACTACAGTTTATTTAACCATCTGGGTTCAAATGAGCTTCTGAAAAGTCCTTTAGAAAACCTTCCTCTTCTGTAGGTGACCTGGACCTCTGACTTTTTTGGGAGTAAAGCCAGCAAACTGCTAATTTCCCTACCTAATTGCACTGCAATTAAAAAATTCCCAGTCAACACTTTGCTTCAAAATCATCAGCTAGAGGCGTAGCTTTTGCAGATTTGATGTTGTCAGTGTCTGAACAAACAACTCGAGTCTGTACAGGGAGTTGAAAGACAGAACAAATACATAAGATTGTGTTATACGGCAACATGAGACTCCCCTTTAAATAAATGGCATTCCTTTACCATCACAGTGGATAAGATAATGTCAGCAGCAGACAGAAGGAGTAGTGGAAGTCAAACAGGCAGATGTTTGGTATCGACCCACAGACAGATAAGGCAAAATAACCTCAAATTACCTCATTACAGTTTGGACTGTCTGAAATGTTAGACAGTGAAAAAAAAAGTTTAATGGAGGAATTTCACTTCTCAAATCCAAATGAAAGAGGAGTACTCATTATTTTTTCAGGAAGGGTGCTGGAGGGGGATCTGGTGTTACTGGAACAAGGAATGCTTATTTGTCCAATCCTCATAAACCCTTTTGTAATATTAGAGTCGGACTCCATGAAATGGTACGAGACGCTCTCAGACCATTATTAAAACAGCTCCGACCTCTCTCTCCTCCGTCAGCTCTGTTGTGGCTCTCCACCCTCAGTCTGCTCTCGTCCTTCAGCCTCCTCAGCTCCACCTCCCGCTCCTCCAGCTGCTGCTGCAAAAGCTGGAGCTCCTCCTACAGATAAAAGAAGACATTAAGTTAACACTCTGCATTCCCCGTCACATTTTTTAGTAATTCAGGCTTGGGAGGACGGATGTAATTCATTTAGTCAGGTTACAAGATAATTTTTGAATCATCGTTCGCTCGTAGAGCCAGGACGCACATTACTGAGTACGTGACTCATACAAAGTTAGCCTCTGAAAAAAATTCATAAACAGAAAAAAAGGAAGGGCATTACCAAGACTTACAGTATAATAAATCATAATAAACTCAACTTATTAAACTTAACGAGCAGGATAATGTTACAATTACAGCAGCGCCCAACTACGGCTACAACTTGTGATTATTTTTATTATTGACTCAAATCTGCTAACTATTGTGAATTCAGTCAGTTATGAAATAATTAATTGTGTATAAATTAGTCAAACTGTCAGACAACAAAACTATTAGTAAGATTTTGTTAGTCAGTAGATCAGTTAGTTAGTTAGTTAGTTAGTTAGTTAGTTAGTTAAACTCTGTGTTCACTATTTAACACACTGTAGATCTCGTGAGATGACCAGTGGTTCTCAAACTGTTTAATGAATCTCATTTACGAAGGAAACAAATAATCAAAAAAAAAGATTCAAGATCACAAGATTCATGTCAGCAAGACTCATTCAGAAAGTAAAATGACAGTACAAGAAGTACAAGATTGGTAGAAATATGCAGTTTGTTTTCTATGTGTGATGTTATTTCAATGGAATTCAAGTCATTTTGTTACTTGTCTCTCCACTATTGTTAATATTATTAACTCTTTAACGTTAAGAGTTTTAGAGGCCTGCTGAGATGAATGTATTGAGAATTTCACAAGAAAAAAAAGTTACATCTCAAAAATATACACGGGAACTCTTCACAGTTTGGGAACCAGTGCACTAAAACCAATATACTGCAGAATGTTATATGGTTAGTATACAAACCGTAGTGTATAAAATACTGGACGCATCATCAAAAGCTACCTGAAGAACGTACTGTTCAGAAAACTAATTCCAATCAAGATGTACCGATTAACAAGAAGTGTAGCTTTATGACCAGAGAAATGTACCATAAAAAGAAGAATGTGCTTACTGTAACTCAAACTGTGTAGTTAATATGTTGTTTCTGTCTACAGGTGTTAATAGACAAAAGCTAGTAGAGGATTTGAACCTGGTACAAATCTTGTAACCGGTACAGGTGGAAGCACTTACAGCGAGTGTGGTGGAAAGTCAGGAAAACAGGGTGCAGCGGTGGAGAAGGAGCAGGTTTAGAGGATCTTAAGGGGCCAGAAAGAAGAAGAAGAGTACAGGCTGGAGATTAAATCTCGTTCACCTCATCTCCAGTGAACCGCTTAGTGTTCCACTTTGGACGCTTGACAGGTTAGCATGTTGCAGAAAGATGTTAAAATAACAGTAGAGAGGGAGGAGGAGGAGGAGTGGAAACGGGTGAAAAAGGGGGCAAGGAAGGAATGAGCAGAGAAACAATGTCATGGAGGTAATCACAAGGTTTTAAACATGTAATGATGCACTTCAAAAGGACAAATCAATTCAGATCTGCTGTCATAGTTCAATGTACAAGAATGAAGTGGGTGCTAGCTGGACTTCCTTTAGCAGTGAACTGCACACACTCACTTTAGTAGCTTTGAGTTTCTTCTCACACTGCAGTCTTTCATTCTCTATGTCAGTCACTCTGAACCGCAGGTCCGTTACTTCTTGGTACAAGCCCTGGGGAGGAGAAAAGAACTCCCATTACCCATTAAACTCACAGCGAAACCTGCACTGGGGGAGGTTTATGGAGACTGTGTGGGAGAGATTTCTGATTTTTTAACAGAGGGGAGAATTCCTTCCAAAGGCACCAAACATTATTAACAGACTGATGTCCCTCAGGAGAGAATTTGAGAAGCTCTGTCCACACACGGAGACAAATCCTGGACTAAAGAGAAGCGTCATAGTCAGTTACTGTGAAACTGCTTTTATCCCTATCAGCAACAGTGTAGGAGTCAGAGAAACTGTGACTAAATGAAATATGTTCTGTTATTTAGGAGGACTGTTAACCGATTCATTTTTAGCTTTGAACTCTAGTTCATCTTAACTCGGTTTTCTCTCACTTTATTTACAGTCCTGTCACATATCTCAGCTAGACATGCAATATATTGTCCTTTTAAGGGTACATTAGGCTACATGAATGGTACTATACATGGACTAGACAACTTAAAAAAGGTTTTTCACATAGCAAATATCTGTACATAAATGGAGGAGACTGTCGGTGCACTAATACTGTCAAAAAATGTATTGATAGTGCAAAACAAACAAACATTTTGTCCCAGTTGTTTTATTGTTAAATTGTCCATTTGTGAGGAATACGTATTGATTATTTTGTGGATTTATCAATTAATTTGTCATTCAGAAATATTGAAAATGCCTTTCAAAATTTCCTAAAAGTCCTTGATGACATTTTCAAATTGCTTGTTTTGACCAATAAAAACCCAAAAGATATTTAACTTACAATTATATAAAACCACAGAATGTTTTTGCTTGATAACTGACTTAAACAATTAATCAATTATCACAATTGTTTAAGATACATTTTCTATCTATTCACTAATCGATTAATCGTTTCAGCTTTTCTACAGTTCCCATCATGCCATGAGCAATGTAAATAGGAAATATAATGTTGCCATTGGCTGTGTCCATGTATCAGCGATGTTTATGTATATATTAGGTTCTAATAAGGAGTTTCTTTTTATATGAATCCTAAATACATTTATGGACATTTACCCTCAACACAAATTTAAGAGTAAGTTGCACTGTGATCTGGTTCGACTAAAGTTAAAGAACTGAGAGGAATCAGTGATATTTTTGACACAAAATGCATCAATCAGAGGCGCTAAAAAAATAAACAAATACAGCAAATCAGAATACATCAGTATTTCTTAGATGGAACAGATATGACGTATTCTTTAGGGTTTAAAAAAGCTTAATGGAGCTTAAATGGAAACAAAAATAAATATGTGCAGTTGCAGACAAATCAGTCAACTCCTTTAAGCTTTTACTGTCTGGAAACACCATATAATATTCTCCAAATATATGGACAGAGTGTATGGAAACTTTAACTTTCACAGCCTTTTAGCCCCTCGGTGAGGGGGAGAGGAATGGATGGGGGTTGTCTGGCAGGAAGCAGCTGCTGGAGCACAAGGGGTGTTTAAGCCTCTTTTGTAACCCTTAAAGAAGTTCACCCTGAACCACATGACAGATCCGAGTCTGTCCTCCAGCCGAGTGAGACGAACCTTTGTGACTTTAAAACAATGACTGGGCGGCTGCCAGAATTCAGAGTCACACATCAAATGAAATGAGGTGCAGGTGCAACTGAAACCGTCAGCTATCCTTGATCCATTTCACAGGCTAAGATGGGGTACAACTTAAGGATGAGGGTCTACCTCATTGTCCCTGTGATCTCTCTCCACAGCAGTCAACTTCAGCTTTAGACTTGATACTTCGGTCATCAACTCCAGCTTCTGGGTCTCCAGCGCTGTCCGGTTCAACAGCTCCTGTGGAACCAGACACTTCGTAAAGCTGCAAGGAAGTATTCTATGGAGTGCTCAGTTTGGAAATAAGTTGAGAAAACTCTGCGTTGCTTCTCCATTCATCTAGATAGCACTTTCAAAGCTGAAAAACCCTACTGTCTTCTTTGTAGGGGTCTTACCTGTTGAAGCAGCTCCTCAGTAGCATTTAGTTTCTCACGATGATGCTCAAGACAAGTGTCTAGGTCCCGAATCTTTTCACCTTGCACCTCCACCTGGTCTGTTAGAACACTTACCTGGAAAATAGTGAGACATCTTTATAAATCACACTGTGAAAGCACTGAGAGAGGACATAGGTCTTTTAAATAGCAATGAGTTATATAATGAGCTTCTTAATTTGAGCAATGGGATCCTAAAACATTTCTGCAAAAGTTTTGGTTGTTTCACATGAAATAAGTGTTGAAGAGTTATGACACTATGTTAAATGGTCCACATCTACAAGAATTGGGCAACTTGAGTAGATTTTTTGTACATTATTTGTAGGAGTGAGGGTGATTCTGCTCAAAACTTAAGCTGTAAGGAAATCTTTTTAGACAGAAATGGTCAGGACTTTATTAAAGATTAGTCTTGAACCAAGAAATCCAGGAAAAAAAAAGACATTTTGCATCTATGCCTCATGGTTTAAAGTTATGAGGAAAAATATAAAATGCTTTACAACTGACCACATGGTGATGCTAAGGCTCAATAAGACAAATTTGGTTCTTTTTCTGTAAATTTCTACAAAATTAGTTAACGCTAACTAAGAGACAATGAAATACACAGGACGGTAAACATTCTCAATCTCCTTGGCAGAGATAATTACACTAGAGCAACCAGGCACAATGCTACTTAATTGCCCATTCAGGCGCAATTGTTTTGCAGCCTTACATCTGTGATGTAGAGTTTTGCTCACAAACCTGGAGAATAAGACACTCTTTGTCACTCTCCAGTCGTGACAGGCGTTCTTGGTAAACTGCTTCTGAGCCATGGCCATTAGTCTGGAATGAGAAACAATGTGTGTTGATTTGTGTTGTCTGAACAAACGGCTGCATCGGTGAAATAAGCCTTTACACCATTATTTCTTTTCAGAAGAAAGCTCATTAAAAAACAAGGGGGAACGGCCTTTAGCTGTCATGTTGAAATACTGGTCTAGCTGAGGAGTCCAAATGAAAATACACACCGGCCTTCAGCCGTATAGGTTTTTATTAATGGGTGCATACCTCCTAAGTGTATAACCATATAACCTCCCAGACTATGAACTCACATGGTTTTCCCTTGAGGAAAAGTAAAGATATGTGAGTTGAGTTTTTTTTTTCTTTTTTTTACAAAACATGTGAGCGTAAATAGTGCTCTCACATGCAAGTGATTTGAAAATTGAATCAAAAGCAAACTCTTCTCTCAAATATCACACATGGAGAGATGAGGCCATGTGGGAAGCAAAACAAAAGTCTCAGTCTGACTCAACGTGAGTTCGGAAGATGGAAACTATTTCCAGCAGGACTCCTATAGAAACTCCATCATTCACAAAGCACGTCATAACAGTACTTTTACAATAAACAGAGTCTCGGTATAGGCGATGGAGCAGGACCAAGAGATGCAAAGCAGATCAGAAGATAATTCATACCAGGCTACATTAAAAATGTGCAAAAGACAAAGATCTTATCATTTGGGCTTCAACAAAAATGTGCTAAAAAAGAAAGTTAGTTTTGATTTCTGCACAAAGATAAACTTTGGCTATAAGATTTATACTGGATGACTTTTTCTGGTCACCAGTTACAGTCCAATCAAAAGCAACTCTACAGAAGGGGGCTTAGACCTAGAAACTGATTTTAAAGAGTCAGAGTCTGGTTTTCCCCAACCACAGCGGCATATAAGAGGTAAACATTTAAGTCTGAGAAGCATTCAGTTTACACGCCGTCACATTTTATGATTTCGTTTACATATACAATCACTTCTAAACTGTCAAATATACACAAATATATAATCTTCTGTTTCAAAAACATACAGCAAAGACTAAACACGACAGGCTTGACATTTTACAAGAGGGCATTGTTACCATTCGTCCATGCAGCCACTCTGCCACCCCTTCTGCTGTCGAATCAGGAATCTGACATCGCAGGTTGTCCTTCTCCTCGTTGTCCATGAGCTCCAGCGCCGCCCGCAGGTCCTCCAGCAGGTGCAGCACCCGGAGGCCACCCAGGAAGGGTGAAGTGGGCGACTGGCAGTCAAACAGCCCGTTGGAGTAATCCATGGCCTTGGAGCCTGGGAAATTGGAGAGAAAAAGAGTTAGATGTGGGACGACACAAAGAAACACTATTTCATACAAATCATAAACAAAAGAGTGAAGTTGTGAAATTACAAGAGCTCATTAGGCTGGCAGGATGTGCAAAATTAAAATGTAAATTCTCACAAGAAAAACAGCAGACCATGACTAAAAAGAAGGATTTATGACTGAAGCTACAGCTGGTGTTCATTTATGGGGGTGGTGTGATCATAATGACTAACCAAAGCTGTAAATTTTAGTATTTGTGTGACTGAATGTTTACATCTTTTTTTTTTTTCTGAACTTGCTACCAAGCTCCATCATCTGGATGACATGAAACAAACAGACTTGGAGTCACTGCGTATACACTGGTGATGGTTCATAGTGTTCCTAGAACACACCAAATGTAGCTTTTAGTTCAGACTATACTGCCCACCTTATTAGAACAAGTAACGCAACATTTCACTTGTATGTACTGTATGTGTGATTAGAGATGCATCATGGTAATAGATCTAATCCAATGGTCTTGTCAACAATTTTGAAAAAAACTAATATTGTATGAAAACATCATGGGTAAGCCACCATGGGCATTGAAGCTGCTTGACAATCGCTGCTGTTTATCCACTTTATTTGATAGAGTATTGCAATTAAAGAACCAAATGTGGCCCCTACATCATTTCCCCAAAGAACATTCAGTTAAGTTTAAGTGACTGAATCTTTTGCTGACATTGTGACAATGTTAGTAGTAACTTTCTCCTACTCAAGCTAACATTTCTGCAAAACAATTCATAAAAAACTTTATTTTGGTGCTTATTAGTATTCTTTCCATCCCTGCGTAAGCACTAATACACACTCCTGTACAGATACTGCGTAAGCAAATGTTTACAAGGATTTTATAAAACATCACATGATAACGAATCAGCAAAGAACGACAATTACACCTCCTCCTGTTTCTGTGAACCACTCTACTTTTTTCTTGAATGCAAATGCAGCAACACGTATACTGAGCTTGAATGCATGATGCATTGTGTGCTGCAGCGTTCTCTACACCATCTGTCATCTGTCTTAAATGTCAGCCATAATGAAGATGTCCAATGGTATCACAGAGGGAGCTAAATAAATAAACATCCCAACAATCATGGCTTCCCCACAGTAGCGAGGGAGTGGGTCTTGATGAAGGCTGTGGCTTCTGCGGAAACGGGGGGGACTGGGGGATGTCATGTGATCAGCCGCCTGGCTCCCATTGGAAAGGTCAGCGCTATAATTACACACATCAGCGGAAAAGTGGGGACTCTGAAACTGAAGCCTGCTCTGCTCATCTGCAGCAGCACAAGTATATAGAGTGTGGCCAAAAGTTCCCAAGCAGGAGTTTGTATTCCAAACGCACAAAACTTGAATAATCATTAGTTTCCGTCACTGCGGGGACAATGGAAACTTTCATTTCTCATGGTGGAGGAATGCAATGGAGGCAGAAAAGGCCTGTGATCAACTTGCATTATTCCAAACTTTTATGTATATTCAGCAGGATTACATTAAACAGCAGGTAGGAGTAGAATGAGAAGGACACATTGTATTGCCGTCCACTGGACTTGATATTCCCAGCTTGCATTTCAATGGTTTCCAGATGTGGCTCGACCCCATAGTATGCTATGCCCACTTAAAAAAGTGCTTTGGCCAGGTTTTAAAGTCTAAGTGTACACTGTGGTTACCTGCTATGATCCCATCCATTTGCTCCAAGGCTGCTGCCAACATCTCGCTGGCGTCAGACATCATCTCTGCTCAATGAATCTGAAATAGAAAATAAAGTGTATTTTTAAAAAAAAAAGAAGAGAGAGACAAGAGGGAGAAGAGAAGATGGATCCATAAAGGACTCTGCCAGTTCTAGGAGGATAGAGAGTAACAGAGTTTTCTCAAAATCCACCAACTGTACAGACAGGGGGATCCCCAAAAATTTCAGCTTCCAGCCAAATGAGAGCAGTAGCCAGCTATGGGATGTCTGCAGCAGCAAGACAAGCATCTAGTGAATTTTTTGCAATTTTTACCAATCAGTAAACAGACAAGTAATATGAAGTCATGGTAGAGAGACAACATTTTAAAAAAAATACCATTTTTACTGAAGGCCCGATGACGACGTCAAACTCCAAAACATAGAAATTCTGAGCACTAAACAAACAGTTAAGTGTCACGGATACATTTTGCAAATCAAAGACCAGAATGGCTTGCAAAAGTAAACAAAGAAGAAGGCTATTTAAGCTGGCAGGTCATTTTCATACAGATTCAAACTATTCTCAAAAGTCAAGCTGTGGTCAGAAGACTAAACTTACTGGAGGAGACATTTGGATCAAGAGAGGAAAGCCACTTTCAACAGGCAGGCAAGGGGATTGAAATATTGGCCGAGTGTAAACAAGTGTAACCAGAATGTAAATCATGGCGCAGGGTCTGATAAAGATGTCTAATAAACTTTGTGGGTTTTCTCTGTTTAAAGAAGACTCCTGCACTTTTGTAATGATTTCTTTTTTTGTCATCATGAGTTAAGCCCGGGATTCAACAAAAGTCTAACAGATGACAAATTACTCGATTAACGGATTAGCTGATCAACAGAAAATTTATCGGCAACTATTTTGATAACAGGATAAGTCATATTTCAAGCAAAAATGTGATGTGTGTTTCTGATTTGTGATGATTTCCTCTCCTCTCCTTCTCTATCTTCTGTGAAAATAAACACAGTAGTTTTGGGGTTGTGACTGTTTATTGGACCAAACAAAAAAAAACCTGAATACGTCACCTCAAGCTTTAGGAAATCATGATGCCATTTTCAGATATTTTAAAGACTAAACAATCCGATTAATCAGGAAAATGATCTGCGGATTAATCAACAGTGAAAATAATTAGCTGGAGTCCTAATCCCTATTATTATTACTGTTCTGAGAATTGCTTTGCACCGACACAACTATCAGCTTCAAACGACAAAGCCTGCCTGCGTGTTATTACATTTCCATTTGAAAAAAAAAATAACTGTATTATCACTAATCGTGTTATGGTACAAACTCTCATTCTTCCTTCTCAAATGACTGCTGCATTAAATTAACCCTGCAGTCTGTGCCACAGAAACTGGCTGCCTGAGAGACAAAAAACAAAGTGATCTCCAGGACTTATTATCCAACAGGCCTCATTTCCGGCAACCATGCAGTCACGGGTGTTCATGGGCAGACTCCTATCTGGAATAATGACACTATTCTCCCAGGGGTCTCAGGCCTCGTAGCAATGGCATGCTTGGCATCTCAGACTTCCATAACAAAGTTGGACAGTATCCCCATGACCGCTGAATTCAAACACTTATCACATGTCTCTCCTTTTCTTACATTGACCACTTATCACTAAACAAGATCTGATTTGAAGGGATTGAGATGGTGCATGTGGGTAAAACTAAAGCCTAGAACTAACAACATAAAAACAGTGGCTCTACTTGTTCAGGAGTCCCATGGTTGGGGGGCAGGGACTGAAAAGCTTTACTTCATTTCCTCTCTCTCTGGGGTCACAGTGTCACACCCAGCAGGGTAAAAATGGGCATTAAGAGTGTAATTAAACCAGTGGCCTCAATATGAGCTGGGGGCTGGGGTCTGCTGTTAACACAAGGGGCCTTAAGTGCTCCGTTGACTAATTTCAGCTTCACACTCGCACAGAATCCTTCCCCTTTCTCAGAAAGAGGGAGGAAGTTTCTCCCAAAAACTTCATATACACACTGCTGTATATCTCCACTACTCCATAAACATATCAATAAGATTGATTATGAACAGAACTCTTGAAATGTATGTGCACACATGAACCACATTATGTCTCTTAAAAGCAACACAAAACAGAATTACTGGTTAATGGCTGAAGAATACCTCAAATTTGAAAATAAGATGCTTTCCTATTCGATTTTATAGTTCCCATGAGGATTGAGGGTGGAGGAGAGACCCGTCTTACTACTAATACGTTTTCCTCCGCAGGTATTTCCGTAGTATGATGGAAAACCATCACTCACTCTCACCAGGGTGGAAGCGGTATTTGGTCAGCTGCTTGTTTTCACCCCGTGGGAGAAACCTAAAGCTTATCCCTTTTCTAAAAAAAGACGCTTTTTTGTTGAGAATCCAAATATTTTCTCTCTCCCTATGAATGCTGGAAACAACAAATTGCATGAAGAGAGGAACACCAGCGTGTGCTATCTTATGCTCCACTCAGCTATGCTAACATTCTGAGATAAAACAAACCGCAGTGTTAGCAAATCTCTCTTGTTTAAGCTGCTTTCCTCCTCTCTCTGCTGTCTTGTGATAAAAGCCACAATAAATCTGGGGCCAGATGCATAAACTATGTGTGCACACAAAAACCATACACCATTTCCTGCACACAAACTGGTGTTTATCATCACAATGTGCAGTGAGAATGTGTGCATCTCACGCATTCTTCAGACCAGGCGTACACACGTTTTTTTTTTTTAAAGTGATCTGAGGGTGATGTGATGAGCTGGAGATGAAATATGAGGTGAGAGATTGACTCTTTTAGTAAAACATTGTTTGTTTTGGTTGACAACCAGCTGCACTGACTGTGGGATTTTTTGCCTTTACACAGAGATCTGTTGCTCAGAGATGCATTTACAAAGGTAATGCTGATTAATCATTTCTGTGTGATTCATTTTATCATACTTTTAAATCACATATGAGTCAACACTGTATTTTGCTATTAATATTCTTTTTATTTTATCCTTAGTTGTGTCACGCCTTGTAAAGTCGGTTTACATAAGAGCGCTACAAACTAATCATTGATTACATTTCTGAGATATCACTACGGACAATAGTTTACAGGTCCATGTGATGAATTAATGATATGGACGCTATAAAGAGCCAAACAGCTGTGCGTAATGACAGCTGTTCTGGCGCTGTTGGAGAACTTCGCTGGTACCACACAATCTGTGCGACTGCATGTCTTCTTTCTCATTTGTTTCATTGACAGGTGTACAGATTGGTGGAGCAGACAGCATGTTGATATGAAAACAGCTGGTTAATGGCGGGTCTTCATCCATTTATGGATAATTATGGGAGAGGACATGAGGCTTGTGCACCCAGTTCCACAATGATTGAGATTTATAAAACACAACCGTGTCTAAGCAAGGCTTTATAAGTCTTACGAAAAGAATGTGTACGCATATTTCTGGCTTTGTGCGTGCACAATTTTAATCACGAATCTACACAGAGTTTTATGCATCTGGCCCCTGGTGTTTAAAGTTTCATGAGAGATCACATCATTTGGTGGAAAACAGAGCATCTTAACTGCTCACATGCAATTCAGAATGTAGGGTCAATTAACTTCTGAGGAAGAATCAAACCAGGATTAGATGTGCACTTCAAAAAAAAAAAAAATCAATCTTGTGCTGGTCATGTGGCAGAAAATGGTATTAAAACTTGCCACGTAAACTAGTCTGTTCATCCTCCAAATGCATAAAACCAGACCCTTTAAAATGCCAGTTAGAGACATTTTCCACTTCCTTGTGCATCAGTGATGAGCAGGTCATCCATAAAGAATTTTCTGACCATAAACTCAAGGGAAAAGCCCACAGATGAGGGTCCATCTCTCCAGCCATGTGAGAAAGTGTCTGTAATGATGATTGATAACACCACAGCGTAGGAGTGAGCACTACACACATTCCTGAGCAGGTTAGTTCTCCCGAAAACCAAACACTAATGGCTGGTACTGACATCCCCACCGACCTCTGCAACCTGCTTCCCTCCACCCATCACACAAAATCCTGTGAGGACTTAATTCAGCTCAAAAATTGAAGTAAACAAACAAACAGCAACAATGCAATAACAAACTAAATCTGTAATGTGGTTAAATTGTACATACTTAAAGGGATAAGGCTGGTGGTATTTTTCTTATTGTCAACAAATCCCCTGAAAAGACCAAAACCATCAGAGAACCGATGCTGTTATGCTATAAAGCTCCACTATTGTCCACAAACTATTAAAAACACGTTAATGAGCCACGCTGTTGAGCTGGGTTCCTTTTCAATGCAATGAACATGGGCACTGCAGTTGATTGAATGCACTGAATGTGTATTGATCCGCAGCTGAAAGTAGTCCCCAACAAATGCATTATTGCCTTGTGTTTGAGTAACGTTTTTGAAAACCTACTGTGTCCAGCTGAAATTACTGAGCCTTTTTAAGGCTATATACTTGAGAGCTGTTTTTTCAAAGATTTACTTTAGTAGGAATGAAAGGGCTTGGGGCTGAGTGCCACAGAGAGTGTAGGCAAGTCAGAGGGTATTGAGAGATGGACTAACACATTGTTTTTGTTCTTTTCATGAAAGTTGTTAACACTGTGACCTTATCCTTTAAGTAATCCTTTGAAGGAGTTATACATTTCAAGTCTTTTCAAGATTTATATTGAGAGAATACCTCGCCTGCTTATTTCTGTCATGCTAATAACTTCTCATTGGCAACCCTCAGCTCACTGCCAAGTGCCAAATGCAAAATGTTCATATTACAAAGGCATGAATAAAAACCTGAGTTGAACAAAGGCCTTGTGACAGCTTCTTCAAATTGACCTCTTTTTCTACAATGACATTTTCATCATCTCAAGTTCTGAATGCACTTTGTTTGAGGCTTGATGCTCTGACAGGCAGGCTCCTTATACAAAACCACATTACAAACACAATGAATCGATGGCTCTGCTCTCGACAAAACGTTCAAATAAAAGTGTTAAAAGGCAGCAACATCGTCCATCTAAATGCATTTGACAGAAGTAATATTTCTAAGTCTATTTTATAGAAAGACACATCTATCAGAGAATCACACTTGACTTTTCTAAAGCTGTGAGGAGATTTTAACATAAACCAGATGGAGAGACAAAGATATGGAGGGGGAGGGACAATGCATCTGAAAAGAAAATAGGCTGGGATTACTTGACCCTACGCTGAGTGGTCGGTTTCTGAGACACACAAACAGACGCCTCCACCGGTGCCTCAAACACTCGTGGTCCAATAACTCAGTTCCAGCTGTGGTGCAGATGTGCATTTCAGAATACAACCGGCTCAGAGTACCAATAGCAGCAGCATTAGCTGTTGTAGTACAGTAATCCAAGTAGTAGGAGTCAAAAGTTTAGACCTGGTAACTGTTATTGTAACAACACTGCTAACTTCCTGAATAAAAAGGAAAATTATTTGTACCCTGGCCGTTTGTGGATCTGTCTGAAGCTTCTAATACTGTTAATTAAAACTATAGCAACTAAGTTACTTTCCATTTGTTTTGATTATTTTGCAATATCTGGTTTAACACATATCTTTCTAATAGAACTCCTTTAATTTTAGCAGGTGTCCCACAGGGATCAAGTTCGGGTCCCTTGCCATTTTTTTTTTATACATAAATAATATATACTGTCTTTTCCAACTTAGCATTTTAATATCTGTAATGCTGATGATACCATCTTGTAAGCTGTCAGAGTCATCAACAAACCAGGCTCTATCCAGGTCACAGTCTACCTTCTGTCTTTAAATAAATTAAAAATCTGTATTTTAAAATAGCCTGAACAATGCTGTTGCTTTTTGTCCATGCCTTCAGAGGTTATCTAACTTTTATGACTACTGCATTATAATACACTTTTATATATTAATTATAAATTGTTGTTTTATTTTATAGAAGATTGTCCAACAAAAATCATAATGTACAACTTAATTATGAACTAAAAATGAAATTTAATTTGTTATTCCTGTACAGAGCTTGTTTCTCTGGATGCTTGTGTTGTTATCACTACTCTTAAACCACTGGCATCCAGCAACATTTGATTACATTTGATTCTTCAGTCAAGACAGCTACTGGTCTTACCATTGAGAGAAACACGATATTCAGATCTCATTACTGCATCAAGAAGTCAGCAGCACATTTGTGTTTTAATTTAGAAAGCTTCACTATCTAATTTGCAAAAGATATAAACCATCCTTTACAGGATTGAATTTACAGCTAAAAACCATGACATCTGATTGCATCTTAAGTTAGTTTAAAAAGTTCCTCAAATCTTAATAAACTAAACTGTCAGTAGTACCAGGTGCAGTTGTTCTGGGTGTCACTGTAGTAGTAGTGGCGTCAGTAGGAGAAGATGGAAATAGGAAATATTTGCAGTGGTGATACTGTAGCTCCATCAGGGCTGCAAATACCAATTTTTATAATCGCTTAATGTATCAATTGTTTTCCAAGAGCCCATGGACAAATCTCATGACTTTGTTTTCTCTAACCAACAGTCTAAATCTTTGATACATTTATTTGATTATGAGACAAATGAAAGCAACAAATCCTCACATAGAAGAAGCTGGACCCAGAAAATGTTTAAAACTTTTGCGTGAAAAACTACTCAAACAGTTACCCAGTTATCAAAAGCAGCAGCTGATAGATTAACTTTATAAATGCCTCAGCTTTAATCTCAATTAGTTGCAGTACTAGGGCTGTGACGATAACGTCATTACTGTGATCATGTGATGCCTACCACGGGGATGAGCTCATTACCGTCATCACCACAATTTAAAAAAAAAAAAAAAGCCAAACACAACTGGATGGAGATACATCGGAGAATCTGTGTTGCCTCGGCTTGCTCCGGGCACCAGGCTGCAAGACCGCGGTTTGGCGGTGGGATACGTTGCTTTTTCACCGCGGTAAGAAAAAAATCCATTCAGTCACAGCCCTAAGCAGTACAGCAGTAATAGCTCCAGCAGTGCATGCACACATTAACGTGGATGTAAAGCGTGACATAAACTTGTGGAGGTTAGTCCGACGTGAAATCCAACCTCCAGTCAAACACCCTGTCTTTGTTTACACTCCCCCCTGAGAGATGGACCAGTGGACTTTTAGTCTGGGCTGCTTGTGAGGTTAGCCTGTTTGACAGAAACGACAGCCCAGACTTTAAACTAGTGCTTTATTTCTCACTGCAGCAGCAGCAGCAGCGGTGGTGGCCACATTGAGAGACACTGCACAAACAACTCTTTGTCTTTCAGAGACTCACATGGTAGCAGGGCGACACTGATCCCAAGTTATTACAGTTTTTCCACGTGGCCTCAACTACATCACAGTCAGAAATCACATTGGAGGGGGGAGGGAGAGGATGGTTGAAAGGAGCTGGAGGAACTGAGTAAGAGATCACAGCAAGCCAAGAAAAACTGCCTTTCATTGCTTTTGTTATCAAAGTCTCAGCACAAAAGCAGACCTTTCTAAGTGTGAAGTCTTAGTCCTGTTTAGCGTGTAATCGTTGAGTTGCTGCTGTAAACCTCAGACGATAAGTAAAATACTGCTAAATGAAATGAGTTCTACATGAATGAAACCATAAACAGGATTGAAACAGAGGCATCCCCACACTCAGGAAGACCTCTGCTTGGTCCTGTCAGGAAGCGTTTCCTGGCACATTCAGGAGAAATGTGTTCCTTCCCAGTAACAAACTGACATTTCCCAGCAATCCCAGAACTGACCAACAAAAGAACCACTAAAACTAAAAACTAAAATTCCTAAAGCTATTGTACCAGTTTCATCACATCATAGAGCATAGTGGAGTATCAACTTTTCTCAATTTAGAGAGGATCTTACACGGCTCATATGAAAAAGTTGAGCCTTTAATTATATGTGTATGTAGCAAATGTTTCAAATAAAGATTTTAATTTAATTTCAAACATCATATAAACATCACAATACATCATCATTTAAAAAGTGACACCTCCCCTGTTTCAAAATACACCACCACAAGAGCACCATACCAAGAATGCCAGGAATGCGAATGCCTAGAAAAAGTTTTCCAAGATAGGAAGGCGCCTGTCAATTTTCTGGACAAGTGGCGTCAAGATAAATAAAACCTAAAACTTTGAAATCTCTTGGGGTTTCGTCTACTCATGTCTATCTTACTGCAGGCTAAGTTTTCTGCTAATACAAACCAGGTCTGATTAATGGACTTTGTCTTCTCGTTACCTGAAAAACAAACAAATGAGAATGCCTGCTGCCAGGGGAAACAAGATGATTGCTGCCTGGAGATTAGATTTATTTGTTTTAGTCATTTAAATAATCACTTGGGGATGCAGTATATGAATACGTGTTTTATTATGTTTGTTCTCCAACTGTAACATCAGATATGGCTGCACAAGAAGCAAGTGTGCAACAGCATGGACTAAAGCTACTGACCGTTGGCCGAGTGAGAGTGGTGGGATAAAAATATGGTTACTGTCAGCGAGGGAAATAAAATCCTTTGTTATGCTTTCAGTTCTCAGCCCGGGAGCCAAGACATCAGCAGACGTACGTAGAGTGAGGAGCTGCCAGCAGGTCATGCAGTGCCTCGGGAGGGAGGTTTTTCCTGAACAACTGTATACTACAGAGGTTCATACAAACAAAGGCTGCAGAAGTCTGAGACTGATAATGAAAGAAGCTGACGCAGGACCAGAAGCAACTTTAAAGTGCTGGCTTTGTGTTGGCTGCTACTGCCTTTTTATGTTTCTGGGAGCCAGACTGAGCCTGACTAGAAGAGAGATCACACATTCATGGACATGTGGTGCATAATGCGTCAGCTCTGGTTAAACTGAAAGGGTGTTTACAAACAAAAATAGATGTAATTGTTCAATATATGCTGAAAAATATAAAAAGAAAAGAATAATAAGAAAGAAAATTCTCTCTCTTGACAAATGTTGTCTTTTGGCACCTCTTTTTAGATGGTATATATGTGGTTTAGAGGTTTTTCTGTGTGTATTTTAGTGAAAATGAAATTTAAGCTCTATGAAGCAGTTAGTGTTTGTTGAGAAGCATACTAATTAGCTATGCCATAAACTTTAAAATAATAATAAAATAGCAAAGTAACTAGCTAGCTATGAGGATGTTTACTGATACCAAAGCAAGAAATGAGAATAACATTAAATACACAAAACAATAAACAACAATAACTTCAACCTGAACTCAGATAACACCGCAGATACTGTAAATATTTTTAGAAACTACCCACAGAGATAAGTGACATAATTGATACTCAGAACATTTTAACAAGAGATAAGAGGCTAAGCACTCAGTTTGAACGTTAGATAACACAAACACATTATATTTAGCTTCGTAAAGTCTCATTATACGGAGTGTAAAAAGAAAATTGTCAACATTTTGAAGCGAGCAGTCTTAGGAAGTTTGGATAAGCGTTAACAGTAAAAACAATAAAAAAGTTAAGTGAAAACTTCGGTAAACTTACAGTTTTCGACCAAAAATGTGGAAAAAAGGGATCCAGCTGTCTCCAGAAGCCTTACTCCAAACACTTTCTGCACTTTTCAGCGGAGCTTCATTGTCAGCGTTCAGCTTCCCATTGAATTTCTCTGAGAACTGAAGTTTTCATGCCAACTACAGACGAATGCTGCGTTCACGTGCTCCTCAGACTTTTGAGCGGTAATGTGGAAGCAACATGGACGCTACAAAGATGAGATCAGTATATTCCCTAAAACCACTAAAATATTGCTTTACCTGACTTGTTATCAAGCTTTATCCTAATAAATATCCTTTCTAGCTAATCAATGCCACTCTACGTGGACAGCAACTAACCGTTCCAACCTAATATCACAATACAAATTACATGTAAGCAAAAAATTGATATGCCATACATGAATTAGTAAAAAGTTTCTTGCCATCAACCAGACATTTACTTTTGTACCTGTGTGTATGACGTCAACTTTCGGCAAGTCGTGTACCACATTTTTTGCCGACTTTCCGAGTTCTTGTTCCGATTTGAAGGGGAGCCTCACGTGAAAATTTCACAGTGGGGAACTCATTTTTCCGATTATTCCGAATAGTACATGAATGTCACAAAATACGCGGTCGGCGTCAAGCTGAAAACACTGAGCGAGGACAAAGCCGGAAGATATGATGTGATATTAGAGGAAATGAATCATTATGAATCATTATTCTCATTTTCATTGAAAAACATATTAAAATGATTATGGTGTGATTTTTGCGGGGATCTATACCAAACAAAGATGTTTTTTTTAAAGTCTGTAGAATATGATGTGCAGGCCAGCACGACAATATTTCACCTTTGACAAATATTGCACCTACTGAGAATTGAAAATTGCAGTAGGCCATATTGAGATTTCGATACAAGTCTGATCAGTTGTTCAGCCCTCATTTTAACTGGTTATACAATCCGAACAGCACTTAACATTTCCTTAAACTGATACAAATTAGATCAAGGACCCCCATCTGATAAGATTTTTGCTTTTAGATGTTTTATTACAGAAAGTGTATGAAACCCATGACCAAAATAGTCACACATTCTGTCATTGTGTTTCTTATAGATGGAAATATAGTGAAAATAAATTAGTCCCCTTTTTGCTGGAGATGCCCTGGAACCCCCTCAAAGACCCCTGGGGGTCCCCAGACCTCACTTTGAGAACCACTGATCTAGATTGAAAAGATTACTTCCTAATGTGATCTTTTCCATCAACATAGTCTCTGATTATTCCAAAAGAAACATTTAAATATTATCTTTCTGGCAAGACCTGTTTGTTCAGAGGCAACAAAAATTTTAAGTGTGTGTGTGTGTGTGTGTGTGTGTGTGTGTGTGTGTGTGTGTGTGTGTGTGTATTATTTTCAGTACTAGGATGTAGAAGAGCCTAGAAGGAAAGAAAAGCCTAATTAGCCACATGGCCAGTTTGGATTTGGTATTTTTGGTATTTTAAAACCCACCATACATTATGTGAAGTCGTGTTTTTGTTTTTTCACTTGTTATCATGTTAAGTGGATGAAGTTGAAATCTGGAGTTTAGGACTAAAATATAAGCTATTTTAAAAGTTTTTAGCAGAAACAATATTTGTTAATCCAGTATTATAACATTGCACAAGTGTTCAACACACTGGCGGCCTTTCGAGCAATATAAAAATGACTAAAAATAGGCTATAGGGTATATATAATTATTTCCTGTTCTTAATAACTTTGCACCCATTTTAACAACAAAAGAAAAGTAACACACTAAACTACTGGGAAAGTGGGAGTTTTCAGTTATATGCCTTCAAAGTCAAACTGTCTTCTCAAAGTACTAAAAAAACGACAGACAACCAAATTTTATTATCAGAATCAAACTTTTACTATTTATAGTGGCTGAAAAGTCACAAAACTTTGAAAATTATGAGGATACCATAAAGGTAAGATCAATGATCATGAGAGTTTAGCAGCTTATCTGACACATTGCTGATAACAGCCGTAAAAAGGCTTTAGATCACCAGTTGTGATTAACATTAAAAAGTCTGAGATTGAGATTGAAAAACAGATCCTGACTTGATTGAACAGGTCATAATGGCTTCACCTGGATTCACCTCATCAATGCACTAAATTGAGAGAGTTAAGAGCCACTAATAGCATCTAGTGTATGAAATGCATCGGCTCCTGCATAATCTTCTGATAAAGACCTTGTCTGTAAACTGTCTTACTACATGAAGGAAATGTGAAGTAACTTTTACTACTAGAGTATATTTGTGCTTTTCTTGAGTATTTCCATTTTTTGCTACTTTATACTTTTACCACATTTGAGAGGGTAATATAGCACCCTCTACATTTACTTCATAGATTTAGTTAACAGTTACTTTGCAGATTCTGATTTTGATCCAAAACATATCAGTTTATAAAATATGATGCTTTATTGTAGATTACTGGTAAAATGTTGCAAAAAAAAAATTAGCTCCACCTCATGCATTTACAACTGTAAAATTCTGCCTGTACAACAGTGCATCAGACTCAAACGTCCAAAATGTCAGTACTTTTACTTTTGATACTAAAGTACCTTATGAAGCTAATAATCACACTTACTATAGTATTTCACTGTGATATCACTACTTTAACCTTAGTAATGGATCTGAATATACTGCTGGTTTTAAATAACAAGAACTTATGACAAACCCTCCGGAGTTTTCGAGCCACCATTAAACAACTTACATGAAAAAATAGAAACATCACATGACAGGCAAAGCTCATGTTTACATTGAATGAACTTGTATGACAAGTGGAATTACTTATAGGTCCTCAGTGCAACTATTAAATACTATAAAAACAGTATTAAGATACATAAGAAAACACACTGTAAGATATAAAAGTATGTGAAACTGAAGCCGTGACTGTTTGAATTCTATTTCACAGTTAAACTTACTTTACTATCAGAAATTAGCAGCTGTTGCAGTATTTATAGCATGAACAAGAGCAGGACTTAAGTGGTGAGATAAGTGAAGGCAGTGCACAAAAGAGTTAGCTGAGCTATAATAAAGTGGTCAGTGTGTGGGTTGGGTGGGAGCAAATTGACAGCAAATCACATTACACCGTGTGCAAATTGAAAGCCCCGTTCTTAGCGATGAAGGTCATATTCATTGTCAGTCCATTTTGGATTAATCACCTGTTGTTTGCTTTAATAAATAAATAAATATACACACACTGTAAGTCTCCTTGCAAATATTTTCTCTCTTCAACAGTTGGAGGTTGATTTAGGGGTTAAAGCAAAAACGGGCAGATTAACCAGCAGGTGGCGTTAGAGGTGTTCTCATGCTTTTTGGAGTATATCCAGAGAAACAGTTGCCTTTATGAAAGAGCCTTGACATTGCCAAACAAACACAAAAAAGGTAAATGTACTACACAGATGTTACAGCCACTCTCCGGAGCACAAGAAATAAAAATGTAGGAAATATGTCTGCGTGAGTGTAGTCTGGAGAAAACACAGACATTGTACACACAGTGTTTGATTCAATGACATTATAAGCTTAACCAGCACAGACTCCCTGAGGGAAAAAGGGTGATAATGGTGTAGCAGCCTGCAGTGCAGTATAATGAGTGTGTACTAAGATTATCCACATGCTTCTATAAGATATCTAAGGTACTACTAGTCATTTATGTGCATGAGAGCGTTTCCTCTCATTATTCTCAGTTATAGATCAATATAGTGCATACTGATAGAGGCTGGACAACAGAATCACTCTAAATCTGAAGACCATTCTTTATAATGTAAAGTGTAAGGTAGGCATATATATGAATGAGAGGATTAGTCAGGTGAATAAAGGCTGAGCATGTTTTTTTTTAATCATATACTCACTCCACAACACTTAAATGCTTGGAAAATTATGGAATTAACCATTCATAGGTCTATGTTTCCAGATTTTGCAGCCCTTGAAGGGAATCTTGGTGTATATTGGTAGTATATTAAACAATTTTTCAAGGCTGTCCTTGAAAACAATAGTCAGGTGCCCAAATGAACATTGACACATGTTTTACTTGCGGTAATCATCCTTCCTGTTCATACCGACCATTAGAAAACCTCTTTATAATGCACTTTAAGTGATGGGGGACAAAATCCACAGTCCTCCTTTTATGCAAAAATGTATTTAAAAGATTACTTGAAGCTAATATGAAGCTTCAGCCGTCCAAATTAGTCAAATCCAGTCAATATCTTTCAAAGTTACTGTGTTTTTAGTGCCAGATTCATTCTTTCTGTTACGATCCTTCCACTGCAGCTGAACTGGAAAACACTGTTTGTCAAGACTCAAAGAGGGAATTTTGTTCTAACAAGACTGTAATTGTGGAAGATATCCACTTTATTTGACCATCTCAGACTGCTGAAGCCTCATGTTATCTTCAGATAAACTTTTAAATACATTTTTGCTCAAAAATGAGCGGATTTTGTCCCCAGTCAATAGCCAGTATAATTTCCTCTCTAGTGTTACTTTTATGTACTTTTTTTCTATTTTACTTCCAATTGATTTATTCTATCCTATTGGAAAAATAACTCAAGCCGATTAAAGCTTTGCAGTTGGGATAAGGAATGGGTATGTTGTATTTGTGTGCCACAGCAAGAAAAATGGCAAAATAAAAATTGCCATGAAAATGGGAACAATTTTTGAAAGTGGTTGAGATTGATGCAGGTGTTCAGGTTGTTCTAAGTTGATTTGCAGAATTTACAACTATGAAATCGACATATCTCTTCGATCAACATGAACAATGTCCCAGCAACTGCCACCACACCATTTGTGTCACCTGAAAATGATGTCGAGGGGGACGGATGTGTTACTCGCTACAGATTAGTTATCACAAAATAACCCCTATTTCAAAACAGATATTAGTCAGATGATGGAGAGAAACAAAATGATGATTCATGCTGATTATAAGGCTAAGGGAGACCTAAGTACTTTAAAACATATTATTAAATATTACTTGTATATTTATAATAGTCCTTGTGAATTCTGACAGCCTCAGTGCTGCTCTGTGAATACATCTTGGTTCAGTATGTATATGGTGCCATATATGTTTAACACAAATTAATCCCATAAGACATATTTCAATGTGCCTAAGCCTGAGGGGAAAACGTCCCTGTGCTCCTCATTATATAGCAATCATAGATGTAAAAAGCAATTACTAAATTTTTTACAACCTCCTTCAGACTTTTATAGTTTTTTAAGTACAGCACTTACTGTTAATGAAATCCTGAAGAACTACAGCAGTCGACTGGAATTCTGACACATTACTCTGATCATTTGAAGGGAAATTATGCTGCCGAAAGCTTTGATTCTGAGGCCGGCTGTCATTCTGGCTTCATGAAATGTTTTGCCTATCTAGCACAATCTCTGGAGACAATGTCCCAAAGCATTCAATCATGCATAGTGATTTTAGTGGCCATGGCAACCTTGTTGCTTGGAAGTACCTATACAACCCTGTAACAGTTTTTAATTTCTTTGCATGGTGAGGGAGACGGAAGCATCTCAAAACTGACATGGCTAAATTGATGTCAAGTTGTTCTGGTTAAAGCTGGAGTGTGAGGGTCCAGGTCAAGTGCTCCTGTTGGTGCACATTAATGGATGTGGAAGCACTCAGGTTACAGAAATATCCAGCAGTGCTAAAAGAGATCATAATTCATATTTTACTCACCTGCCAGTTCTAAAAGCTGCACTGAATCCACCGCAGTTTTCTCTGTAGGTGCGAACACGTTTTTTCATTGAACAAACTATAGAAAAGCACCTACAGAGTTAGAGTCTAGCAATCAATAGGTAGTCAAAATACTGAAAACAATCATCAGTTTTTGCCATTTTTTTCCACAGACATATTGCTGGATAAATGTCAAGTCCAATCCAGAGGACACCAAGATGAGGTTTGTGGAAGACAGCTGGAGAAGGCCAATCTGTGTTTGACCCTTCACAGAGCTGTTATTGTCCACAGGAGCAGGAATTCTAATAACAACAACAAAAGCTCAATGGACGCACAATACCAACAAGACTGCACGAGGACAGGTACTGTAAATCCAGATTTTACCCTCTTTATAACCGCCTCTTTTTCTTCTTTGTTGCCTGCTACTGCTGCGGTTCTCCATCCTTCTATATGAAGCCTTACATATTATTTCTCTTTGCAGAGGCTTTCACTTCTCCCTGGAGGAAAATGGAAAGAAACAACAAATATTTACCATGTCATAACTTGTAGCAGACAAGCATCAGTTTAAAATTGCTTTGTATCTCAAGCGGTGATTCATTCTTAGCAGCTTATATTTAACAGCAATTAGTTTAAAATCAGCAATTTCAACTCTAAAGTAGTGTGAGTGTTGAGTGTTGGGGTCTACTACATTAAGCTCTGGCTATAATTCCAAAGTCTAATGACAGATACAGATGGTGATTGCAGGTTTTAGTATAAGTCTTTGTATAAGCATAATAGTACCAACCCTGGTGAGAAGACTCTAGGAAGTCACTGCACCTGGCTGTTGTTTTCCAAGAACTTCACTCTCTCTCAAAGGGTATGGCTGGTGATTTTCTATATTTTTCTTACTGTCAACAAATCTCATGTGCAGAGCCAAACCAACAATAAATTGATCTGTGTGTGTATCCAAGGCCTGATATATCTTATTCCTCTGTGCCGTGGACCTCTGCTGTCGTCCAAAAACTATTAAAAACACATCAATGAGCCATAAAGATTACATCACATTAGTTTGTTTAGAAACAGCTCCAACGACTAATAACAGCAATCAATCTCCAGAGAAACTCGCTCTACTACACTGAACTTCGGAACAAAGTCAAGAGGCTGTGATATGTAGCACAACAAGCTACCGAAGTACTGAAAACCGAACCGTGTTCCAGTGCATGCAGAGTGGCCTTACACAGGACTACTCTCCGGAGACTGATCGCTGTTATTAGTCCATGGGGCAGTTTCTAAACAGACTAACGTGCCCAAAAGTCTTCCTGTGAAAGAAACATGTCATCCACTGCGACAGTGTGGCTCACTGACATGTTTTTAAATAGTTTTTGGACAACAACAGAGGTCTACGGCACAGATGAATACAATATAATACTTGTAAATAGATCAGTTAATTGTTGGTTTGGCTCTGTAGGAGAGAAAAATATAGAAAATCATCAGCCCTATCCTTTAAATTACAAAAAATGTCAAAAACTGTGACTCCTCCTAAAACCAAAATTAGATTAGAATTAGATTTTTAAATTTCTGTTCGTTGCAGATGAAAACAAATGAGATACAACCTATAAAATAGTTATTAGAGCTTTAAAGATGCTGGTATAGAGACAAGGCAGGCTAGCTGTTTTCCCCCTGCTTCAGGTATTTATGCCAAGCTAAGCTAATCACCTCCTGGAACACAACACATATTATCACAATTGAAGTTGATATGATGAACCTGCTAGCAAACAGATGCCTATTTATACATCCAACAGATAAAGAGCGACATTCATTTGGAGTTGTATGTCCTGCCGCCTGAATGTAACTCCAATATTCGCTGTCCTTTTAGCTCTGTTTCTGGCCTCCACAAACTCCCAGGGGAAATATCTATCTGAACAGTGAGCGTGAACCAAAACAGTGAAGTTGTGGGCTGGAAAACCCCAAACAATGAGCTGAAAGCAACTATAAAGCTCCATAGAGGAGCTGCTCTATGGATGATAATTCTCTGTGGGTTTATGTGTGTCATGTACTCAATTGATAATATAAATCTGTGATTAGATTAGCAGGTCCTCCACAATGTTGAACTATACCTATAAGTCTGGTGTAGCAGAAACTGAGGAGGGTAATGGTACAATGACACAAAAACTGACTCTCAGATCAATCAGCCAAAAGAGAGAATAAGGGAAGATACAACTCAAATTAGAAACAACAGCAACTGTTCAGCTCTCAAGTCAGTATATTTAATGACTGAGACACAGACCAAGAGCTCCCCCTATAGGCTGGTTAGTTGAGGTGACATCACAGACTAAATTCTGAACCTCCCCCTTTCTGCTCTAGTCAAAATAAAATAAGACAATAAACAACATGAACACACATAACATCATATATAACAAAACTCAACAGTACATTATGTTATACTTTGTATAGTTCCCGCTACACACGCACCTCCAAAAACAGATCTTGCACCAAAGATTTGGCTGACTATGGCTACCGGTAGTGAAATAGGTACTCATCCCTAACACTGGCAAACCATGAGATTGTAAACACACTTAAAAGTCTATCGAATCTATTTTGGTACAAGTTGCATTCAAAACAGACTGAATATGATGTAAAAACACATTAGTACTCTGATATAACATTTTGTGACACTAATTTCTTTGAGCATCTATGAATTTCTGTGTGAACACTCAGCTTTTTCTCAAATAGTGCATTACAATATATACTGTTTTCTAAAAAAGTCCATAAATCGTAGGTTCTTGTGCAGATCAGTGTTTATGTGAATATGCTCAGCTTTTGACAACAGTCCATGAAATGTGCGTGAATATTCTCTGTTCCTGGAACAGTCCATCAAATGCGTGTATGAGTATAATCTGTTCTGGAAACAGTCCATGAAATGGTGAGAGTGTGTGAATAGACTGCTTTTCAAAAGAGTCCATGAAATGTGTGAATGAGTGTTTTCTGTTTTCTCAAAAGAATCCATGAATTGTGTAAATGTGCGTTTGCTGTTCTGGAAACAATCCATGAAATGTTTACATGTGTGTTTGCTATTCTGTTAACAGTCCGTGAAATGTGTAAATGTGTGTTTGCTGTTCTGGAAACAGTCCATGAAATGTATGTAGGAGCGCTCTATGGTCAGTACCCATGTAAGGACGCTGATTGATGGTGGAGGAGCAGCACAGTATTCCTCCAATGAGTCCCTGCTGTTTTAAGTCCATAAGGCAAAGGCTGGTACCAGGATGTGTGAAGAGCTGGTGGTCCGATGCTGTAACTAATTGGTTTACCCAGTTCATCGTAGGTGAAGACTGCTCATCTTTCTCTCCTCGGCTTCCCAGGAGTCTGCACAGCCTCATTGTTATTTCCACTTAAACCAGGAGATGAGGGTGCTGGTATGCTGTCCTCCAAAGCAATCTCATCTGGAAAGACAGTTTCCACTTGATTTGGTGTGCCCTTTTGATCCAGCAAGTGTGGTTCACTTTGATTCTCATCCCTCTATGATACTTATCCCTCCCTTGACTCAGAGTTCATTGAATTGTTAACATACTCCATTTCAGTTGGGTCTTTGTTTTCATCTGCCTGAGACTGCATTTGCTGGTAGAGGTTGTAATGGCAAGTAGTAATGCCAGTCACCTTCATTGTCACTGCTGCTCTCAGGTCGTGCTGCATTGTTTTCTTCTTAGTGTTTCCTGATGCTCTTTTTCTTTTACTTTCTTCTTTTACTACTTAGCAACTTTGAGAGGAATCTCTAATGGTACAGTACAATACAGTCTTCTACAGAGCTTGCCTTTTCCACCCCTGGGAGTCATGTGTCTGACAAGGATGCGATCGCCCTCTTCCAACACAGAGCTCCTGACTTTGTCATAATTCCTTTTGCCTCCTTCTGCAGATCTCCTTGCATTCTCTCTGGTAATCTCACACGCTTCTTGCATTTCATTTTTCCATTTTTCCATGTATTGCTGGTGGTCTGAGGTTCCAGTCTCTGGTGTTAGCTGGAATAATAAAACCAATAGGAAGTTGTGGGGCTCTCCTGAACAAGAGGTAGAAGGGGGGAAAACCTTTGGACCTCACCTCTTGTACAGTTATATACATAGATAAGCTTGTTAAATGAGTCCTTCCAGTTGGCTTTCTTCCTCTCTGTGAGTGTTTTCAGCATTTGCAGAAGCATCCTGTTGAAAACTTGACCATTACCCTCTGGGTGATGTGGTGTTGTCCTTGAGCCTGCAATGACACGGTTCTTTGCCAACTGAGCAAACAGTGGATTTTCACATTCGCCTCCTTGATCATGATGCATTCCTCTGGGGAATCCAAACCTCAAGGCATAGTGATTAAATATCTTGTCAGCTGCTATCTTGCCTGATTTTGATGTTGTGGTATAAGCTTGTGCGAAATGGTCAGTTATGACCAATAGGTACTCATATCCTCCAGAACATCTGTCCAAATGCAGGAAATCAACAGACACCAAATCAAACGGCTGAGCAGTGATGATACTGGTGAGAGGTGCTCTGGTTTCTCTGCTGGGCTTCTTGCTTTTTAGACAGGACCAGCTCAAAGAAACATAATGTTCAATCTCCCTCTGCATCTGCAGCCAGGCGAACCTGTCTCTTACAAGTGAAGTTGCTCTCTCCACTCCTTGATGTCCCATCTCATTATGTAATTCTTTTAGCACTGTGTCCCTATATTTTTCAGGGAGGACAAGTTGCGTTCTTACAGCTGTTTTGCGACGCAAAATACCATCATCATCCAGTGTCTGTCTCTCCCATTCATGCAACAAGCATCTAGTCTGCATACTGAATGATTTCAGAGGTTGACTTGCAGGCTTGGTACCAAACAGCAAACACTTAATCACAGGACCAAAACACTGATCCTCTCTGGGAATGCAAGGATTGGTGGCTTTACCAGATAGTCTATCAATTTCTCCAGTAGCTGTTGGTGGTTTTCAGTCCATGTAATGGGCTGATGGGAGCCCATTAAAAATGGAGTGCATTTTTCTTTCATCTGTTTTGTCTTTGCACCTCAGTTTTCTGACCTCTGTGTATCTGGGGAAGCTTTCAGGAGGTTGTAAAGGGGACCAGCAATGCAGGAGAAATCTCTAATATATTGCCTCTAGTAGCTCAAGAGGCCCATGATAGCTCTCAGCTCTCCTACTGTGTGTGGTCTTTTCTCCTTCAGAGCCCTCACTGCAATGGTGTCAGCTGGGTCCATCTTACTGCCCTCTGCTGATATAATACACCCCAGATAGCGTACTTCCTGCCTAAACAACTCATATTTGCTGGGCTTTAGCTTTATACCATGCTGTCTGAGCTGCTTGAACACTGTCTTGACATCCTCCATGTGTGCTAAGAATGATTTGCTGAATACTATTGTGTCATCGTGATATGGAATACAAATTTCATCCCTCAAACCTTCCAGATAGTTTTCCATACATCACCGGAAGGCAGCAGGCCAAATGGTATCCTGATCCACTTGTACAAACCCCTGGGGGTCACGAAAGCAGTCAGGTGCTCTGTGTGTCAACAATAATAAATGACTTTACTCCCTTTCCCAACCTGACTCTGATTCTTGTGAGGTCTCACATCCAATGCATGGATGACAAAATTTTTAGGGGTCTCTTTGGCACCTCGCACCTCAGAACTTAGTTGTTTAGTATCAGGTTAGTTTTCCCCTCTAGGTATCTAGGAGCAATAGCTCTTGCTTAAACCATGTCCTATCTGGCGTGCTAAGTTGGAAAAGGTGAGGCAGTCTTTCTGCCCAGGCTCACTAGTTTGGCCAGATATTTTAAAACTCTATGCCATGAAGGAGGAGCTTGAGAGGGGGCTGACATCAATGACAATTTAAGTTGCAGGGCCTCAGTTTCCTTGGATAATATTGGAGGTGCCTCACTTGCAATCTGACACTTATTTATTTTATCTGTGAAGCACAGAAGTTCAGCTATACCTTTATCCTCCAGTTCTTCTAACTTCTCTCTCGCAGGTGGCTGCTTATCAGTGAAATAAGTGACGTTCTGCTCTTGCCACTTACACGCTCAAATTCTGGACTGGCAATAGTCAGAAAGTCCACAACATAAGCCCACAAGACACATCCTTGACAGCGTGCTGGTGTCAACTCCAACTGCAGTTTCTCTAGCTCCAGTGACTCCATGTTCCACATGGTGACGGGGGCAGTAGTATGCTGCGGCAGCTTTAGCTCTGGTAACTTTGATGTGCCTCAGATCGCAGGCAGGCTGTGCTCAGATATCCTGCAACTCACTGTTGCTACTTAACCACCCGATGTCACTGACCTGGGTAATTTGAGTAGCTGAGAGAAAACTGGGTTTACCTTTGACAGGGCTGCCAACTCTTACAGTGGAAACATACAGTCTCCCGTGAGGACACATCTGGACGCATTGGCCCACAAAATGCTCCGGCTGGTGGTGACGTAGTGAGTGATGTACTGTGAGTTGGGCAGTGCTTGGTTTTGGCTCAACTGTCTTCAATATGGTGGCAGCTAGACAGTAAACTAAAATATGTTTCTGAAAACATTTGAGGCAGAAAATAGGCAAAGCAGTAACAGAATCTTGATTCATATTTGATCAGCACTGCCTACTGTAGTTTGACAGTTTAATCTGAGTTTCATGAGGCCTGGTGTGTTGCACTGGATGGACTCATTTGCATAAAGTTGAGGTTGGGTCATGATTATGCAAATTCAGATCATCTCAATCGTCTCAATCAATCAAGATCAACTCGCTGTGCTGTATCCATCATGCACCACACAGCCGGGTCTCCTGCTATCCATAGATAATGAATAGGATCTTTCGACAACAGATCCAGTGTGTCTGCACCATCACACATTAAGCATGAGTGTCACACAATTGACACAGATCTCACAATCTCATGCCACACATGCCTTTTCTCACACTAACTTTTCATCTTTGCTTCCTCAAATGTAACATTTGTGATTTTTTAAAGTTTTTTTTTCCAAGTTCAGATGGGCTGAGACGCAAAGCGTAACAAGGTTAAGCCAGCACTTTTCAGGGATTGCTCGTGAACACACCGATCATTATCTGTTTGAACCATTGATTGTATATAAATATGGACGACGCGTCTCCACTTCCTGCCGCTATGCAAAAGTGAAGCCAAAATGTCTCCTTTCCAGGGGCTGCCATCTTGCGTGTGTGACATCATTTGGAGCCAGAGTCTGCGCTGTAGAGTCAGGCGGTGGGATGACATCCCAGAGGAAATGCCCCTTCAGCTGTCCCACCACCTGACAATCATGATGTCACACTCCCTTTTTAGATCATCAAATAACTAATTGAAATAAACTTTTCAGAAAAATGAGCACTTGAACAAACAACAATGTGATAAGAACTACCTAAAATGATGAAAATGACAATTTACTGACGTGTAATTTGAGTTTTTAGTTTGGCTCATGTCCCATCCGCTAACATGGAGGGGGCGGGATTTATGACCTATACTGCAGCCAGCCACCAGGGAGAGATCGAGATGTCTTGGTTTCACTTTTGGGGAGCTGTCATGACATCCATATTTATATACAGTCAATGGTTTGAACCGAAAGTGTGCAACAACAAATCATTGCAATGCACGCTCCAGTGGAGCAGCCAATCACAATGATTTGTGGTCAAGCAACTAAGCAGCTGAGCATGAGTGGAGCAAGGTTGGAGAGACTGAGATGTTAGCATTGTTCACACCGTGCGGCTCAGGACGTCTGCGTTGCAGTTATACTAACGTTAGTTATAAAACAAGGATACACAGGAGTACAAACCAAGAAAAATATGTTACCTGAATAGGAGAAGATACAACTTGAGTTAGAAACAATGGCGACTGTTCAGCTCTCAAGTCAGTATAATGACACAGACTGAGAGCTCCCCAAATAGGCTGTGTAGCTGAAGTGACATCACAGACTAAATTCTGAATTTCCCCTTTCTGTCCTAGTCAAAATAAAATAAGACAGTAAATGACATGAACACACATAACATCCTATATAATAAAACTCCAGAGTACAGTGATTTATACTTTGTAGTACTCACGACACATGCAGGGTGTAAAGAGCAACTGGAGTGACAAGATTCAAACTCTCCTTGTTGTCAAGGCCGCAGGATTGGTGAGATCAACTTTTAAAAGGTTGAGTGATCCCTTCATTAGCTGAGAGTTGAGGGATAGGAAGCTGAGATGATTTCATCTCATTTCATGCAGCTCCCTCCTGATGAGGGCTGGGAGATCACATTCCTTTGTTATTTCGTTATTTCTTATGTAACACACCTGACAGGGTGATAATTAATGAGATGAGAGCTCAGGTGGCAGAGGTCCCTGAGTCCCCCCTCAGTGATAGGTTCAAACCCATGGCCTAATGTACGCCTGCTTGGTTAAGTGCTATTCATCAATGCACTTCAAAGCATCAAAGCTCACTTTTCTCTCCCATCTGCAAGAATCGTATCCCACAGTGATCAATATCTTTCTTTACATTCCACAAATTAAACAACTGAGTGATGACTATTTCTCTCTTTACATAGTGAGCATACATCCAGCATGCATTACATATTGTCTGTATGCAGTTACAGAAAGAGCAAGTGGGATCGTTAATCGCATGTGACAACTGATTTACATACTGTGACAAGACACTAGCAACCATCACCACCGACTGCAGGCATTAAGCTTTGCATTTCCATTCCTAGGCTGCTGAAAAGAGTCATTCAGCCCGACGTATCACATGGATTCCAAGTTGTACTAACAAAGAAAGAGAACATACCACAAATAGCTTTGTCCATCAGCCACGGAGAACCTCCTGACATCCCATAATTACTCCCTAGTTGTCAGGAGGCTAATAATAAAGTAGCGGCTGCCCTGCAGAGAGCCAATTGAAAATTTTGCGCTCAGAGATGTGGAGAATCCACGGCAACACTAAGAGGGCCGAGAGAGATGGACCACAAATGAGCTGCAGAGTGCCAATGACTGACTGCATCGGTTCATGTTGACTCAACACCGTTTAATACGACCATAGTGGTAGAAGAAAAGCTAATTATAGTTTTAAATTGACAATGTGGTTTCTTATTATTTCTGTCCATTCTTACTATTGGTCCTGACATTTTACGTGCCACCTCTGTGGTAGAGATTTGTATTAACCTCCTAGCTTTTTAGAAAACTTCAATTGGATAGAAATCACCTCAGACATTGGTCTGATTGAGGCCACAGAAAGTTTTCCCCTGGATATCCTTGTAGCTCTTGTAGCAAGCTGCATAGCAACTGTAGAGCAACTAAAATAGTATCTTTGTAATTTTATTTTTTGCAATTTGACTTGTAGATATTCACCATCTGTGTTTCCTACTACTTTTGTTGCCTGCCTTGTCTGCCTCCTAAAAATGACATTTGTTGCTGTACAACAGCAAATATGCTTTTTTAAAAGAAGCACAATGCTGCATGGGTTACATTTTTTTTTCAACAAAATGAGGATACTTTGTAAATGAACTTATTTGCAAAGTTACAAAATGTTCTTACTGAGTGTATCTGCAAAACCTTAACTGCAATGACTCGAGCCGCACTGCTACGTACACGTGACATGCCTCACTCTCCATATCATCTATCTATCATAATGCACCCTCCGAATTCAGCAGTCTATTTAAGCCCCAATTATACCATCTCCCCCTCTGCTATGTTAACACCGCTGCTGCTCTGCACCATAGTGTTGCTGCCTGCTCATTCAGCCACCGCCACCGCCCCAGCAACCACCTGCGTGCTCTGACTAGGGGACATATATCACTCCCCAATATCTCTGTGCAAACATATTCTGCGGGGAGTGATGAGGTCAGAGCCTAGATGCCAAACTCTATATTCTGCTTGCTATAAATAAACATCTCAAACATGAGTTGTCTGACTGAGCTGTCATTTGTTTCCTGCAATATCTGCTTGTGGCACCTAAAGCATGTTTTTATGGTTATGTTTAGGCAACTCAAAGCAGGCGGTTTAGATTAGGGAAAGATCATGGTCTTGATTGAATATTTAAAAAGTTAGCAGTGGCATGAGACAGGACATTTTTAGTTTTTTTAATATTCATCCAAAGCCAGAATCCTTCCCTAACCAGTGTTTTTGTATTCTAAACTTTATGCCCACTATCCACATCGACCTCCTTCTCATGAGACAAACTGGGATGGATTTCTTTTGCTTTGCAGTTCAGCAGATCACTTTCTGTGTTTACTTTCAGTCAGACAGAGAGACAAATGTTTGAGATGATTTCTGTTGCACTAACTTTTTTAGAAGACTCTGATCGACTTCGTTCTTGTCTGACTTTTCCAAATCTCTCTCTCAACTGTCATAATGGGTCATATGAGAATAACGCCAAGGTTAACAAATACCATTTTTTTCTTTTAAATGAGCACACACAATACAGATAATGTATCTACGTGCAAATTATATGACAGTTATATGATAGACTCTCCCTGCCTGCCTGATAAAAGCCCACATCCTTTAAACTCCATGACCCTGGTGCCTAACAAGGGCTTTCTGTTAAAAGTAAGATAACCCTTCATGACATCTTCAAGGTTATTTTTCACAAAGCTCCTCCAAGGCCACAAAAGACATTATACAACTATTTTCACATGCAGTCCTCATGAGGCGAAAACTGACTTTCATGTGTAAAACAAGCAGAGCTACCCTTTAAAGACTGTACTCCATTATTTCAATGAATTTGTTGTAATTATCCACCCAGAAGAGTAGATATCAGAGTGGTGACAGCTTGAAATACATAAATAAAATATTTTAATTACGGTTATGATTCGCAAATTAATATTTTAATAAATGCTTTGATAAAATGTGCAAATGTGCTAACTGCAAAATATACATTATTTACACAAGAAAGACTAATTACAGTCCTACAGCGAAAAACATCATGAAATGCAAGTGACAACAGATGTATGTGGGAGGATGCATATGTTCATGCACAATTTGTTACATATCTATGATTATGTCAGAGTCATCGCCAATATTATAATGGAAATACTGTAGCGGTTAGGATTACATAATGGCATGAGAAATTAGCCATGACTGAAGCCACAAACGAGAAACAGATTTTCGCATTTGACTGCCCATGTCTGACTATGATTGTGGTTTACTAAATCGTAGTCGTATCCAGATCACAGCATGAAGCCAGGACTTGTTTGTTTGTCCGCAGATTGCATTTACCATCCACCAATCCCTATCGACTAACCACTGTTCCCCCATTATCGGAGCTAAATAACAGCCTTACTGTCAAAAAAGCTCACTGGCGACTCTATTTCCCTCCACAGTTGAAAAAGATTGATGTCAGTTAGAAAACCACTGCAGAGCTGTGATTCACCTTTAGTCACCTGTTCCATTCTAGTTTGGTACAAAGCAACGAACATTATTGCAACTTTCTAGACCAGACAACACAATTCACAACAAAAGACAGACGACACAATAGAACAGTAAAAAATAAAAGTCCAGTGTAACAGCTGCGTGTTGAACTACTTTTTTCAACCCCTAGTGTTCTTTTCAACCATTTGGTGGAGCCCAGTTTGAGTTGTTAAGGGCAGAGAACAACAAGAAGTGGATTCATCACCAAAAAAACTGCTGTGTTGTTGCACCACCACACAGATAACTCCAGTCCTTTAAAAAGGTTTCATGTTTAATATTATTTAATATGTTACATGTAAAATACATTATTTATTGGGTTTTATACATTGCTCTTGTCCATAAAAACTGGGGGGAAATTAAATTATTTCTCTTAAATGGAGAAAATGTCAGAAAATTGTTGAAAGTGCGATTTTTCTGTAAATGGACATCTTGACCATTAAGCAGAGCCTCATAATTAAAAATCTCTTTTTTGGAAAAACTATGTTTTTTTTGGTTTTTTAGTGCCTAAAGGAGCAAAGAAATGCAGCAAAAAATGTTCTCCATTGCTTTTTATTGGGAGAGACCATTAAAGGGTACAAAAGCATCCACAGATAGTTCATTCACAGGGTTTCCTTCAGTTTTACGCCTGGAGCATGAAACAACCAACAAGCCCTGATGAGAAGACCTCAGAGACCTACTGGTGGTATCAGTGATGCAGGACGGTGTCTGGCCATGAAGAGCTTTAAGTGTGATCACAAGAAAAAAATCAAGTTGGTTGACAATCAATGCCTGGGAAATAGAGAAACCTAGATTTCTTTAGGCTTTCCATCACCTTAGGAACAAGCTGTAGCCTGAAAGGAACGAAACAGAATTAAGTTGTGGGAAATGATCTGCCATCCATCCAGGGGCAGGACTTTCAGGGGGCTCTCTATTCAGGAGCATGAGATGCAGAAATGTGTCCCTTCAAAGACACCACCTACCCTGACGCGATCAGGCACTTGAATTTGATACTTAAATCTTAGATATGAAAGAAAGCAGGCCGACGAGACAGATATTTGTTGGTCTAAAGATGTTTGCACATTGTTCTACAACTGCTGGGTTTTGTGAGGCTTATTTTAATAACAAAAAGCTCAACGTTTGTTTGTTCAGGGAATCTTTGTTTGCTCACAGCAAAGGTCAGTGGTATAAAATACGGACTAAAAAGAAACCGCATATTTAGGATGACAAAGAATGAATACTGTACCGAGAATTATGTTGTATATAATTTGTCTGAAAACTAAAGATCTGACATCTGGTATTTTACCACTTACGGTTGAAACTGGACGGTTTGTCAATCAAGAAGAAGAAGAGCAGATTTGTTCAACGTGCTGTATATGATGATGTTATAATGATAAAAAAAAAGGTTCCTCTTTTTTCTACTGTCCTTTGTACTGGGAACTGCACAGGACTGAGATTTGATAGACTAACAGAAGACTAGATAAAAAAATGATTTTGTAAGTATGGCTATAATGCACAAAAGACTGAATTGGCTGTTCATGTATGAATCATATAAATCAGGCAGCCACATGGAGGAAGCGTGGGAGAAGAGAAGAAAAACCCTTTATCAGGATAATCTATGAAGCAATTCTAGATTTCAATTTAACTATTTAACGATTTCTATTTCTTATTTTCTTTTACCACATGCTTTTGTGTACAAATAACCGGGAGATGCATGTTTTGTAACATAGCAGTGTCTTGTAATCCCATGTGGGATGGGCACAATGTTTGGCATGACACAGAGATGGAAACTATACTTAACTCTTCAGCTTGGTTGACATAAACCAAAGTGATTAATAGGTTTATTCTTTGATTAATTAAGAGAATGATTGATGACTTTTTTTTTTGCAAAAGTGACTGGTTCAACTCCTTGTTCTTTTTTTTACCTTTTCCTGCTAATATGGAGTTTGGGTTTTGATGAAAATGCAATGAGAAAGCAAACATTTGATGATAATACACTGAATATAGAAGGTAGAGGCCTTGGCATCAATGTTAAAACAGATATGAATACAAAAAGTGAAGTTAAAAAATACACTGTGGTCAATTTATGAAGCTCTGTCTGTGCCAAAAATGTGGGTTTTTTAATATTTTATGCCAATACAATATAACTGTTGCTTTTAATCTTTTAGACATTTCTTCACTGTCTTACATTGTCTTGACTTTGGCTTATGTTTCATTTTGTACACCACTTTTTTACATTACTATAAACCAAAGAAGGATCTGCAGGTCTCTGGCAACACCGACCAGGGTTCACATCACATCATGAGTCCTGTCTGTGGTTAAGTTTAGGCAACAAAAGAACTTTGGTACAGGTTAGTGAAAGATTGCGGTGTGGCTTAAATGTTAACAAACATGTTGTGCTTCAAGTCATTGCATATTTTTTCTATATTAAACCAAGACCACGATCTTTCACTAACCTTAACAAAGTGCTGCCAGTGCGTTTAATACTAGTTTCTACTAGCGGATATTATACTGCAAGATCGGATATTTTGGTGAAGAAAACAACAACTTGGTACGTTGTCTCTGAACATTTCACTCATATTTTCGGCATCAACATTTTTGCAACTTGCCAAATACATTGTTGAAATAAACATTTTCTCATTATGTTGAGAAAAAATGTATTTCAGCCAGCATTATGTTTCTCCCAAAATGTATTTACTGTGGCAATTTAGTTGTATATGAACTAAATTTCTAGGAGGCAGGGTTAGCAGTTGTCATGGTGATGGATCTGTTGAACTGTAGCTGATCACTCCAGTGGTTATTTGTGTTTGTCCAGCTTCTGTGAAACAATGACAACAGACATCAATCAGCAGATAAGGTCAACAGATGCGAACACAGTTAATAACATAAAAATATGAAAACAACAATACATATTAACCCACTATGAGGTAATGAGGTACCTTCTGACAGTAAACAAACTGATAGTCACACTGAGGCAGTAAAGAGACAGAATATTAATGTTTATTCTAGGCTAAAGGTATGGGTTTTAATATTAATCTTTTTTAAAAACATGCAGTACAAAAACAAACATGCACACAGTGTTTATGTGTGATACGGTCAGTGACTAATCAGAAAGTTTCCTGAGACAAAAGCATCTGCTCGGTTTGTCGTCTGCCAAGTAGAGCCAAGGAAAAATCTAGCAACAGGAGCAGTCTGAGCTCGTCGCTGTTCTCCAGATTATCAAGACACAAACTACAAACAAACACACGTACCAGCAGACACGCACATACACGCGCAAATGAGCATCACTTGCAATTCTCAGTTGGGTAGACAAGACACACTGTGCCACAAGAAGCACATTACACAGCGCAGTGACCTGAAAATATTCCACCCTGTTGACCGTTCCAATACAAAAAAACCAGATAAGCATATTCTGGCAATTACGGATGTTTCAAAATTGACCCAATTTTCTATGACACTGTGTGGGTTAGAGAAGTCTGACAAAGCCAACTGTATTTAATCAAAAAGCACACAGGCAAATGATTCATCTGTTAAACTGTGTCCTTTATGCACTTAAACTAAATATGCACCATTTAAAGACCTTGTTGTTTATGCTCTGAGGATGTTATCGCTCTGTCCTTTGTTAAAACACATAACCTGGAACCTGACTGATAAAATATGTATGGTTGTGCTTCTTAGCAAAGCACATGTCTTAACAACCTTTTCTATTAAAAATCACAAACTGAACAATTTGTAGGTTATATTTTCTGATTTGATGTTCTGTTGTCCATAGTGTGCTCCAAAAGAGCAAACAGAAAAATAGAAGAATTAAGATTAAAATGGTTCAAATCAATGCAGCAGAGGTCGAGCTGACCTAACTTTTAGTCCATTATTTAGTCAATTAATCAAAGCATACAGTCAGTCACAGACATCAAACCACCCGGCACTGTGCCCCCAACCAGCTCTGCCTCCCTCCCCCACAAGCTCAACTACTTCTACAGTCGCTTTGACCGGGGAAATAAGGAGACCATCCTCAAAGCAGATCTACCAGCCCCTCTCACTCTCCACCTCAGATGTTTGCTCCCCCCTGAACTAGATGAATACAAGGAAGGCAGCTGGCCCTGATGGAGTACCTGGCCACGTGCTTAGAGCCTGTGCAGAGCAACTGGTCAGGGTCTTTACGGACATTTTCAATCTGTCCCTGGCCCAGGCAGTTGTTCCAACGAGTTTCAAGATCGCCTCCATAGTGCCAGTGTAGAAGTACTCCACTGCTATGACCCTGAATGACTTCTGTCCTATTGCTCTCACCCCCATCATTGCCAAGTGCTTGGAAAGACTGGTTCTTTCACACTTGAAATCTTGAAGTCTGTCACCAGTTTGCATGACGCTGCAACAGGTCAACAGAGGACACCATCTCCACAGCACTCAACTCTGCTCTGACCCACTTGGACAGTCACAACTCATATATCAGAATGCTGTCCGTTGACTTCAGTTCAGTATTTAACCCTGTGATCTCCTCAAAGCTGATTTCCAAGCTTAGCCAGCTTGGTATCAGCACATCCCTCTGCGACTGGACTCTGGACTTTCTGACAAACAGTCTGTTTAGTTAGATAACCTCTCCTCCTTCACTATCACCCTGAATACTGGTGTGACACAAGGCTGCGTGCTGAACCTTCTTTTGTACTGCGTTCCTGTCTATGGCTCAAACACCACAGCCAAGTTCGCAGATGACGCCATTGTGGTAGGTCTTATCAGAGGTGATGACGAGACGGCCTACAGGGATGAGGTTCAACAACAACCTGGTGCTTAACAACAACCTGGCGCTTAACACCCAGAAGGCCGAGGAGATCATTGTGGATTTCAGACGAGCTGGGAGCCATGCACAAATCCCCATCTACATCAACAGGGCTGTAGGGTCAAGCTGTAAGTTCCTTGGCATCCACATCTCTGATGATCTCACCTAGTCCCTTAACTCCTTTGACTGCTGGTCAAAAAGGCCCAACAGTGCCTTTACTTCCTACGGAGCCTTAAGAAAGCTCACCTGTGTCCCAGTGTATTTGGGACTTTTTTTTACTGCACTTTTTACAGTACTTTAATGAACATGTAATTTGTACTATTCATATTTTGCACAGTCTGAACCCCTACATTGTTCAAATAATATTACTGTACATATAACCAACTATACTACTATACATAGGCTACATATGTTGTTTATACTCTGCATACTGAACCAAATGTACATATGCTGTTCATTCTGTACATATAACTCTGTCCAATTCTCCTCTGTATATGCTATACTACAATGTATTTACAATATTTACATATATAATATTTGTATATTGTAACTCTCCACTGTTGATCACTGTACATATTGGAAGATATAGCATCACTTATCCACTTACTTTCCTGCACTCATCTGCAAATAATACTATATTTTTGCACTTCTGGTTGGGTGCTAACTGCATTTCATTGGCTTTCCACCCGTACACTGCATGATTACAATAAAGTTGAATCAAATTGAATCAAATCTCATCTCATCTTTTCTAATTATATGGGACAAACTCCAGGAACACTGGATCCTAAACTTTAATGCAACTATTGTATATCCCTTCCACTTAAATGACCACTTCTTTCAAAAAATTGGTATCACACCAGTCCAGTTGTTGACCTTAATATTAGACGATTCATTTTTCAAACACTCCTCAATATTCAGCAGAACATCCACTGTTGTTTATATCTTAATATAAAAAAATTGGTTACATATCTGTTTATCAGATAAAACTGCATATTTGAGATTGTAAAAAATAAATATTAAATATGATATTGTTTTATCAATGCTTTCGATAAATATGTTCCTTTCCTATATGTTTTATCGGGCAGACATCATTTAAAATAATGTTATTTCTCTTTTATGTAAAGTAAACTTTCATAACATACCTCTAAATAATTTAATTTAATTGCTTTATTAATTATATGGCCTACTGTCTCTCCCTCTCAGCTCCTTAATGTGCTGTTTATTTACCCCCATAGGTTTGTAACTATAATGCTGTATAGTTGATCCTACTGATGTTCATTATATGTAAATTAAGTAAAACATATAAAGCACCTGAGCTTGTGTAGATAATGGGAAGACATTGGGAAGAAGTACAAGTAAGACTTTACTTCTACTTTGTACTTATTGGCAGCTGGAAAGCCAACACATAGATACATTACTACCACCTGCTGTGCAGTGTAAAGCAGTGGGTTGAAAGTATATTAAATCAACTAAACAATGAATAGAATAATTTCTGCCAGTGTTAATTTCATCAACGGCAGCTATGAGAAAAAAAATTGTTGATTACTTTACCTTTTTCCACAACACAAATTAGACAAAAATTAAATTTAAAGTAGCCTTTGAAAACAAAAAGTATGACAAAATGTATCACAACTGGATGTGAAAAACTGACAAGTTTTAAAGCAGAGTCTTAGAAGATGTTCAGATGATTCTGATTACAGTGTGTATTATGTCTGTTGTGTGGTTGCAATTACAGTTGATATCTTGTCTTGTTTAGTGGCAGAGTATCGGCTTTCACAAAGAGGCTTCCTCCTCTTGATTTAATGATCTCACAATCTAATGAAACTCTCTTGGCAACCAAGTTCGATCTTTCTAAGTTTAAAACTACCCCTTAAAGATAGGCACAGCTCAATAAACAAACCTCCAGTCTCGCTGAGTAATAAATGGAAATCAAATGGTACATATGCTCAGTGTTATTTCCCACACATTGTTCTATTTCTGGTTGTTTGCACTTGAAATGCTGTTACCAGTATAAAACCACCCACATCATACTGTGCACACCAGGGATTTGGACGAGACTCAGGAATCAAAAATGTTGTTGTCACATACTGTGCCAGAAGGGTGAAGGATTTTGTGCGGTATGATAATAGATACCATAATTACACACAAGGGCATCAATCAGTTGTTATTAATCATCCTGATTATGAAACAAATGTTGATTTAATTCCGCAATTTACCTTCCCTAAAGGCTAAAGCTTGCGTAGATAAATAAAATTAGTTTGTGTTGATGTAGATCCTCAAACATGTCTTTAAAAAAGCAAAATCCTTCAAATAATTGAGCTCAATTAAAAATATTACAGAAGTAAGAAGATGTGACTAACAAGGACAAAACATTTAATACGAATATCTTCAGAAGTGTGAAGGATTTCATTACAGATGAGCCAGTGAGTAGGCGATGTGGAGCGTAAACTCTCGGTGTGGTTTAAGCCTTATCCAATTCATTCAATTAGCTGTAGCCTAATATGCTATAAGTGGATAAAGTGATATCCCCACTCCACTCTCTGGACGGACAACAAAACGCATCACCCCAGCCTCCCTCTCATCCGCTGACTGATGAGATGAGGCGCGTTTCTGTCATAAATGTAATTATGTTTATACTGATCCTCCACTCCGCTGTCGGTCTGTCTATAGGAGATCACATTACTGCCTCATCGAGAAAGATTTGTTCTCCTTCAAACAAGAGACACTTCATTCGTTGTGTAGGTGTGTGTGTGTGTGTGTGTGTGTGTGTGTGTGTGTTAAAGTGGGATTACACAGTTTAAACAGGTACTTGAAAGTGAGTGCAACATTTACATAATTTGCGATGGAGGAGGGAAGCTCACTTATCCTGACTGTGCCGTAACAACTGATGACAACTTTTATATTTAACAGGTAGAGAACAAATCTATTTGAAGTGACTGCAGCTCCATGGCTTCATGCATCAGCTTAAAGAAGCATGAAACATGAGACATGATAGCTTAAAGGGGACATATCATGCTTTTTGTGATTTTCTGTTATTTTTACACTGTTATGATGTTGCATGTTTATGTTAAACACGGTCAAAGGTCCAAAACCTGAGCTGTGTAAAAATGCTCCCTGCAAGTCAAAAGCCGGGGCTTCAGTTTGATCTGAACGCTTTGTTTGCAATGTTACCCTTACTTCCTCCTTGTGATGACGTCATATTGTTCACGCATGCCCACAAACAGCCGTCATTTCCAGAGTCTTTGTTGCTAAATTTGTTCCACGGGTTGTCCACGTTGTCCATTCAAATATTTTGGATCAGAAGTTTCCATTTCAAGTAAAGAACGAGAAAAAGAAGTGAAATCCTGCTACTACTGTTTGTTTATGTATCTGAGACATAGCTAATGAGTTTGCCAGCTTTACAAGGTTTATGTGTGTTGTTTTTACAGCCTGTTGTGCTGCCCCCAAGTGGCCAAAATTTTGTCATTTTTGTCTCGGTTTTAAAACTTGCAAATTACACTCTCATCACTAGCTGATTAAGATAGATATCTAGCAGTTAAGGACACAGATATTTTCCTGAGTTGGTGGAGACCAAAAAGGAGCTAAAAGGAATATTGGACTTTCATCAAGTGCTCATAAACATGACTCCAAATGAACGCTAATATTGATTTGTGTCTGCACAGCAACTGTTTGCTAACATGTTCACTAAACTTCATAAGGTGGTAATAGGTCAAAGTTTTGTTTACAGTTGTGCTGCCCTTAAGTGGCCAAAAAACAAATTAATACAGCTTTTAGCAACTGCAACTCTACGGCTGATTAAGGCTTTAGAAATCAGAAACATATGATAGCTTAAAGCTCTAAATTTTCAAAGATCAAATAACTCCATTCAAATCCAATTAATCAACTGTATCACCTTGGAATACTGAAAGAGTCTGTGGCATGAAAAGGGAGTGTAGAAAGACTGGGAGTGACAGTGACAGTGGAAGAAATCAAAGCTCTCAGTGCACTATGAGCATATGAAATTTTTTATTACAATCTCATAACCGTGAAATTAAAGATACAAAAGCAAAATACTTTTCAGAGCTCATCACCTCCAACCAGCACAAGCCTAGTTTCTTATTTAAGACCACTGATCGATTAGTCAGCCTGTTCTCCTGGTGTCCGTATTACTTCTAATGCAGATTGTGAAAGGTTTTTAACCTTTTTCATGGATAAGATTGAGGGTGTTCGATTGAAAATTCACCCCCACACTTCTGTGTCTGACTTAGCTTGTCCTCAGCTTGATACCTTATGTGTTTTTAAGGAAATTACTATCCAAGAATTAACTGAAACGTTTTCACATATCACACCATAATCAAGCCCACTGGACATAATATCTAACAAACTCTTATTAGAGGTTCTAGATAATGTAGCCCCATAACTGCTCTCAATCATCAACAGTGGATCATAGCATTATTATTGAAAGGTTGAGAACATGAGTTGTTATGTCTGGGACAGCTCTCCAGTGGTTCCCTTCATACTTTTCTAACAGAAAATTCGTCGTGTCTGTTGGCTTTACCTCCTCTAAAGTATTGTCTATGTATGGAGCGCCGCAGGGGTCCATTCTATGACCAATTTTACTTCCTCTTTATTTACTCCCTTTGGGCCATATAACATTATTAACATCATGATGTTTCATTATATTGCTATGCAGATGATACTCCGCTGTACTTCTCTTGCAAACCATCTGAATCAGCTAAGACATCTTCTCTGCAAGCCCCAGGAAGTGTGTGGGTCTTTGAAGCCAATTTGACATAGCAGCCAAACCATGGAATTACAACTCCTGGGTCTGTCATGTGATGCACACTGGCCCAAAAAGCAACTTTCCTGCACACAATCATGGGAAAAAGAGCAGCTGCAAAACAGTGGATCATTTTTTTTGAGTGTCACAACCCCCATGAAATGACTCGTTTCACTATCAGAATTTGATCCATTAAATCCGATAACATTTGGAAAGTCTAGAAGAGCTGCACAATTGAATCGTTTTATCCCCCTTCAAGTTAGCCAGAGGGCTAAACTGGGAGTTAGCTGTAGTATGTTTTCATCCAGGTAATTTCTTTATAGCGGGAAGAGGCTTTTTTGGCTTCATGCATAGGAATGAACGGGGCCCCGCCTCCGATACTGTATTCAGTTCCCTTTATACGTCCATGGCATAATTGCCTAGCTGCAGTTAAGGAGTGGATGGCAGTAAATTTTCTTTAGCTTAACTCCTCCAAAACTGAAATCATTATTATAGGTCTTAAGCACACTAATGGCCAAGTTCTGCCTGCTCTTGGCTCTCTAGTGCACCACTGTTATTTTAGACCAGAACCTCACCTGAGTCCCATGTTAAAAGGCAAACTCAAATCTTTTTTTTCACTTGAGAAATATCTCTAGAATTAGATATTTTGTTTCTTTTAATGATCTTCAATGAGTGATTCATGATTTTATCACTTCTGGATTACCGAAATACAGTGTTTACATGCCCTGGCCAAAACATGATTGTATGGCTTCAGGGTGTCAAAAATCTAGCCGCTAGACTTTTAACCAAATCACGATAGCATGATCATATCTCCCCGACTTTAGCTTCCCTTCACTGGCTGCCTATCCATTTTAGAATTGATTTTAAAATTCTAGTCTTGCCATTTAAGGCCCTGAACGGTATGGCACCGAGCTACCTGGCTGAGTTTCTAAATCATTACTCACCAGCCTGTAGCGTGAGATCTTCTGATAAGGCCTTGTTATCTATTCCTGGATCAAGGCTGAAGACCAGGGGTAACAGGGCTTTTGCTGTTATAACTTACCTGAAGAACTTAGACTAAAAAATTCAATTCCTTCTTTTAAATTGTCTCTCAAAACTTGCTTCTACCGTATGGCTTTTGCTGAAATATTTTACCTGTTACTCATTTATCTATTTTTTTATGTTACTTTTATCCATTATGTTATCATTACTTTTAACTGTTTTTATGTGTTATTTTATTTGTTGACTGTGATTTTGTATTTGATTGTTTTCCTGCTTTGTTATGAAGCACATGTAACGGTTGTTTTGAAAAGCTATGCTATGTAAATAAAGTTATTATTAAAGTTATTATTATTAAAGCAAAATAAATCATTCATAGTAATGTAGCTATGGATAATTATCACCAGACACACCAGGTTTATGGTTTTTTTTGGATTTTAGCCGACATTTTGGTAGTAGGGGTTGCAAAATATGCTCTCAGCAGGTGCAGCAGGCCAAAACAAAAGCTATTTTCACACTTTTCTTAGTAGCAAACAGCAGACAGACAAAGTTAATGACTAGCTTGTGAAGGAAGTCACACATCTAGCAGCTAAAGAATATTTTTTTTTAGCTTTTTGTAGAGCCGGTTAGCCCCAGAATAATCAATTAATGCAGCTTCAACTGTTTAAACTCCATATATGACACATTTTCAGACATCTTTTCTATTCTGTACATCTGATTATATAATTATAATCTATTTATAAAGACAATTCACTGCCAGATTATGAATTTTGAACTGTAGCATTACTCAAGAGACTTCATTATTATACATATTTCTGCCACTGTTTCCTCCAGTTGACATGCAGATGGACAGTACAATACAGTACAGTGGCTCTTTTGGGAGCGTTTATGTCTCATAAGAGAGCAAAATGGATCTACACATGTTCAGTTTGAATATGAAGTGTTGCTAGTTGTCTATGAAATCCCCAGATTAAAACAAGTGGTTAAGCGTGGGCGTTCCTCGCGGTCCTTGCTTTAGTAATCCTGTTATAAATCTCCTGCAGGCTAAGCTCTCTCAGAATGACTGAGGGATAAACGATGCGTACAGTAAACACCACCTCTGCCTTCCATTGTGATAACATTACATAATTTCTACAGGGGACATAAAGATCTAATATTAGCTTTGACAGTTTAAAATATGTTTTCTTTTTAACAGTAATCTCTACAGTACTAAGTCGCCAACACTAAAAACATAAAAGCAGAAAGGTAGAATGCCTTTACACTATATTCAACCTGATATTACACTGATTTCTAGGTATAATGAATTATTATATCAATGAATAATCAATCAATGAACAACTTAATGAATCATTCAGCTCATATATTAAAAAGCCCAGACAAGATATTAAGTTAAACAAGTTTCTTACAACACAAAAGAACTTCAATTACCAAAGAAAATTACTTGTTTTCATTATTATTGAATACTGTAACCTGACATTATTATTATTATTCTGTCCAGCTCTAGCAATAAACTTGATATATTGCTTAGTGTTTAACTACAAACTGAGTGGTCAATATAGTAAATTGAATGGTTATTTCCCATAGATATATACATGTAGATGCCACATCCGCCGTCATATTAGTGTTGGGTTTTCTTTGCTCTTCACAGCTGAGAATACCAGACTTTCGTGCAACATTTGGATGTTCCAGAGACAGAAATGCCAAATAAAAGACACAAGGAATAATTTCATGGGTGAGTAGTTATTAGGTAACACTCTACTGTCATGAACATGTTGAATTTAATATACTGTTATCACTAAGCAATGTTAAGTAGCTATTACTCTTTGCAATAGGACTTTTCTGTCGTGAAGTTATGGGTGAAGGGAATTATTATTATTCCATTTATTGACAGCAAACCTGGATACAAACCTTGATCCTGTATTTTTAAAAATCATTATAGTAACCATATTACAACACAATAAGAAAATAGAATATACTTCTAAAATAATTACAAACTGTAGACTCAACTTTAATTTATTGTAGTAATATTAACCTACTGTTACTTTGCATTAAACAGAAGTATTTTGATATGAAAACCAATATATTTGATCAACAAAATATTCTGTATTACACATAAATGTCTAGTAATTTGTGACAACCCAAACTGCTGAAAAAATGATTGATTGATTGATAATTCAGTGAGTTATGGTAGCAGTGAGAGCATATAGATCTCTTGCTTCTTATCAAAGCTAATATTAAGTCCTCAAATCTTATTAATGGAGCAATAATTTCCAAAAATGACAACCAGCACACTTATTAGAGGGCCTGAATTTAGCGATTGAGACCATAATGACTTGCTGAGAAAAAAAAAAGACTGACTTATTGAATGAGAGTCAATTGTAGCCATTGTTTTTTTGAAGCCAGCACTTAGCGGCTGTCGGTGGCACGGCACTTTAAGGAACTTGCGTCGGCCTCAGCCCCATGCCATGGTAGTTGCATTTGATACAATGAAAATGGAAGGATGGATTATAACTTTAATACATCTCAAACTGAAATGTACTGTAAACAAAAGTAACAACTCACCAGCAAATCTAAAAACACATTGGAACCTACCTACAACACTGGACAGCAACTAGATATAAGTTATGAGTTTTTTCTGATGCTACTGAATGTTTACCATATGGTCAAAACATAACAGGTTTAGACTTTAATCATAATGACAAACAGCTGCTGTTGCTGAATTCCAGCGAGCTGCATTAATCAGCCAGAAAGCTTGTCTGCTAATCAGGGCTTTGATACGAGAGTTTACAAAGCCACATGGGGTTGCAGCACTTGAGCCAAATCACCTGTGCCCAAACTGCAGGTGCATCATTCAAAAAACTGTCAAAATTATAATATGCCAATGGGAACCGTCTGGAAAATGATGACAAACAGACAAACTGTATCAACAAAGAGGAGCACTTTTGCATTATAATGCCATAATTGTCACCTGTGTTATTTTTTTCTTGCTATATCCTGTAGCCATGTGAATTCCTCACCGGGCCTAATCAAAACGTGACAGGACAGTTTATTCGAAATACAAAATGCTGCAATAAATCTGTGAATTTTCTTGGTTGATGACAGGACAAGAAAACAGCTCAAGCTCCTCGGGAAAACTCAGCAGGTGGTGCTGGATTGGAGCCAGGAGAAGACCAACTGTGAGCTTTTCAAAAGCCACACTGAAATGTTTGACACTAACATCACGAGACAAACAAACATACTTAATCCCAGTCGACAAACCGGTTGGTGCACTGAAGCAAAGTTTGGAAAGGATGCGCTGGGTTTGTCTGTTGTGCTCCTGCAACAGAATGATGATGATTTGTGTCAAAGGATTAGAGATTTTTTGGGTATGTCAATCTTATGCTGGATAGTAAACTCAATTTAGTCTATTCCCCACACAATCTCATACAATAACTGGCAGAACACTTTATTAATGAGAGAAACTTTCCTTTTCTTAGACAGCTGAGGCTAACAAAAGTAAAAAAATGTGAAAAACAGGATGCAAATTCAAATTATTTCACACATAAAATTATCCTGAGTCTGTATTTAGAGAGTATAATGCTGTTTGTGGAGGAAAAAAGGTCAAGGTTAACCAGTCAGCTTACATTATGCAAAAACGAGCAAAAAGCCTTGAAATCCGGCAAAACACTGGTCTTAGAAGAAAGGTCAGCCATCGTCTAGACAGTTCGCTCCTGCTCCACTAAACCTGATTGCGTGTTAAAAGAAATGTTGCACGATTCCTACTGACGTTGTCTTCTTCTTGCCTGTGTAATTAATTGTTATTATGGTTACAGATTCATAGTAATGTTTACACATTTATAGTAAGGTTTTTTTGATCTAATATTAACATGTAGGGGCATTTGTGTAGCATGAAACAAGAAGATACATACAGAACAGCACAAAACACAAACAACGACACAATAAAATTACCATAAAGCTCAGTGACAGAAATCCATTCATCCATTCATTTGTTGCAGTGTTTGCATTGTGAGCAAAACTCAGAAATCCTGCTGCAACAGCAAATATATTTTGTAGGAAATGTAATGCCAGCTGGACTCCGCTCTCTAGTTACATAATGAGGAAATGTATGTGGCAAGTTGCAAAAATGTCGAGAGTGTATCAGTAAAATGTTCACTGACATCATATCAATTTGATTTCTGCTAAATATCAGATCTTGAAGTGTAATATCCGTTAGTAGTGACCACATCATGATTAAACTTCTTCATTGTTGTGTTTAGGCACTGGAAACACTTAAAGTTAAAGTGACCATAATCGATATTTTTCATAATAGCAGTGTATCAAATGACTCCACTCTGCTCCTCTCCTATCTGCAGCTCCTCTTGGCTTGATGGAGCTTTATAGCAAGTTTCAGCTCATTGTTTAGCTGTACGGCTGCAACTTCACTGTTTTGGTTCACTCTCAGGGCTCTCATAGTGGCGACCTCAGAGGGCATTTGTTTTCAGATAAAAAGCTCTAAAACCCTACTGTACACTACCTGCTCAGCACCGAATGGTAAACAGACACAGTTAGCGACTAGCATTTGAAACCTCAGGGGTTGATAGAGAGCAAAAACAGAGCAAAAAGAGATTGACATTGGACTTACATCCACCAGGTGGACAGAAACACGACTCCAAATGAACGATAATGTTACTTATGTTACCGTAACTGCTTGCTGGATGTGTAAAAACACTGACAATATGCTAACAAGTTCACCATATCAACTTAAAAGGTGTTTTCACTACTTGTTTCTGCTGCCCCCAAGTGGCCAAAAATCAGTTAATGCAGGCTTAAAGTTAAGGAAAGAGTTATTTACAGAAAATGTTTGCAGTGACCTAGAACACAAGAAAGTTTATTATTAATATTTAACCAAAACCACAATTTTTCACTAACCTTAACCAAAGTGCTTTTGTTGCCTAAAGCGAACCACAGGCAGGAGTCAGGGTGTTAGAGTCCAGTGCAGTATATAAATGTAGAGCTTCCTTCAGTCTTAGTGGTTTGTCATCACAACTTAATTGGGAGAACAATTTCTCAAAACATTAAACATAATTTATAGACATCAGACAGGGTTGAACTCAGAAGTCCCTCATGTACTGCAGCTTTTCACAGATGGTTTGAGCAACAAATAGCGCTCTCAGGCCACTTGGGACAGTATAATAAGTCTCCATAGAATCTAATCCCAGTTAGGCATTCCCAGTATTCTACTGTATACTGCTTGTATGCACACCTCTCTTCCTTTAATCACAGTCAAGGTTTGCCTCATTAGCTCATATCTAGACTCTTTACCGCCATAGTTTGATATAATATCTGTGTTATGGCAGCAGATGTTTCTGTATCCAGCGACACACTGGAGCTGAATGGAATTTTGTTTGTGCTCCTAAAAGCTTGTCTTTAAAGGGACGATTATTTTTTTATTTAGAGAGGCGTTCAAGTGAAAACTGTTGACAGCACAGTCAACGGTTTTTATATATTATCTTTCAATGCTTTCATTACCACAAACTCCATTGTAGTGGAGTGGTGGTAGATCTTTCAGACATTGATGTCTCAAAACCTGAGCACATAAAACAAAAATGTTCTGTTGAAGCTCTATGTGATGATTTGGCACAAGAACAGCAGTCCAGACAGAAGATCAGACGGTGTAACTGAATATAAGTAGTGATACCAACATTGTTTATTTCTGTGACACATAAGCAGACATGTGCATCACTTCTTGTGCAGCAATACAATTTTGTTCCAGCACAATGATCAGAATAGACAATTCTTAGTGTTAGATGAATAAATCTGCCATGACAATATATTGTACTGGCCAATGTTAGCTTATTGCAAATATATAAAGATATATGTGTATGATTTGTAACAAGAAGTTACAGTGTAGAAATGTCAAAGACGTTTAAAATAATACAAAACAGTGTCTCAGTTACATAATTTGTCCACCAAAGAGCACTGACTAGTTTATTTTTCAACTGTGAAATGTCCCACTCAGTACATATCTTGGTCACAATTCTTTAAAAACTAACCTGAGTGATCCTTATCTGTGTTATATCTTTATGTTTAAAAAAAAAGTTAAAAAAAGATCTAGGTATTGTCGGTATCATCATGTAGACTCATCACATAGAGCTGTAATCTCACTCATTTATTAACCAAGTACCTGAATTCCTCCTCTCTTCCTCTATAGCATCATGGACTCACACTTGGATGCTCCGACTTTCAGCTTAGAAACTTCCTCAGTGCACATTGAAGATCACAGGTCAAAACATCATCTGCAATTGAAGAAAAAACAGCCAGTCATCAAACTAGAAGTATTCCTGACCTTGGCTGACTCATTTTCTTACTGTAGACATTTATGGATATGACAAGATAAAAAGCTGAGTAGTAGTAGTTTGGCTTCATCTGACCTGTTGCGAAAGGCTTGAGCCAAAAGTGATCACTGATCTTTAGCCCATAATAAAAAAAAGATACTGTGTTGTGGTATAGAAAGTTAAGAGAAACTGGAGCAGAAATGCAGTTGAGCTGCTGATTAGGAAAGTATTTGATACAATAATATTTGCCTGCTTGATAATGCTGGCTGGTTCTTAAGTGATAGCATATTATAATGCAGCGGTTGGTATTGATGGATGAAAGTTGAGTGATTCATCTCATTCCTCTATTATAAAATAATAGATGGTAGCAGCAGAAGTATCTGACACAGACCGGAGGTCCGCAGCACTTTCACTGTGCGATGCTTTAAAGGATCGGCCTCCGGTTTACTGCGTCAGTTTGGTGTCAGCCTGTCAAAGCCTGCTGAACTTCCCTTTGGCTCTTCCTTTTATAGCAGCTCAGTACTGAGATAGCAGATACATCCGGGCAGAGAAGAGTTTCACATTTCATTTAAAGCATATGAAGGGCCATCTACTGTGGTGTGTTGAAGAACTCTAGCTTAAAGTGGATATATTATGCATATTTTCAGGTCTATATTTATATTCTGGGACTCAACTAGAATATCTTTACATAATTTACAGTTCACAAAACTCTCTGTATTTATATTATACTGGCTCTTTATGCAGCCCCTCAGTTCAGCCTCTGTCTGAAATAGGCTGTCTAAGCTACGTAAACACACAGTAATTGCAGGATTTTGCTTATTTTTCTTGTTCTTTACTCGAAATTGAAACTTTTCAAATACATCCATACATGTTCGAGCGTGAATCTGAACTGAAATATGCAAGTGGAAAACATGAATAACGCGTGGAACCTTAGCAACAAAGAGTACGAAACAGACGGCCATTTGCGGGCATGTGTGAACAATCTGACATCATCACAAGGAGGAAGTAGAGGTAATTTTGCAAATGAAGCGTGGCTGAATTCACCTCAAGTTTTGAGACTTTGACTACGTTTAACATCTGACAATAAAAAGCATCTCATGTCCCCTTAAAAGAAATATTAGGTTTCTTCACAGTGTTATAACAAAATGATCAATAACTTCAATTGTGATTTGTTCATACTGTTATTTAAATATTTTTGCTGTTGATTTTTTTCCCCTTTATCGGCTCCAAACCGCAGTCAGTCATTTCACAGATGTTACAGAACCTGTCACTGCTGACAGCTGTTTCTTGTCACTCATCATCACACTGAACTCACAATAGCAGTGATCACTCATCGAGCCATCGCAGTGGTTTCTCATGTCAAAATGTAGAAGTGTTTTGACATGAAAATATGATATTTTGCGTATATTCTTTGGCATTTACTGTATCGTGGTGTTATTGCTACTTCTTACAACAACTGAAATTTGCAGAGAACAGATGGATTTGGGAGAAATATCATCACATCTGCTGCCCCTCCATTCTTTCTCTCTGTCTGAGGCGAGGGAGTCTTGACAGAGAAGCAAAACCCTGTACTTTGATTCCAGGGACACTTAGCAGACACCTTTAAAGTTCAGCTTTAGCACGCCATTTCCTTATGTCTGGCACACACACACACACGCACATCTGACGTCAGCAAGTTGCACACTAAACAGCAACACACACGCACACACAAGAGAAGAAAGTCTTCAATCTACAGACTTTTCAGCAGTGCTGCATTTATTATCACTCTTGCTTGAGTCTGTGCTGCCTGTTTGACTGTATATTAGTCCTCATCATTTTAAGCATTCCTAACAAGGTCAAACCTATATCAGACACAAATTATTATTCAAAGCAGAGTATTACTATCCATCTTTAAAGGGGACCTATCATGCTTTTTGTGATTTTCTGTCATTTTTATACTGTTATATTGTCGGATGTCTATACTAAACACGGTCAAAGGTCCAAAACTTGAGGTGAATGCATGTAAAAATGCTCCCTGAAAGTCAAAAGCCAGGGCTTCAGTTTGCTCTGAACGCTTCATTTGAAATGTTAACTCCTCCTCCTACTCATGATAATGTCAGATTGTTCACACATGCCCACAAACGGCCGTCTGTTCTGTCGTCTTTGTTGCCAAGGTTGTTGCTAAGGTTGTTTCATGGGTTGTTCACATCGTCCACTTGCATATTTTGAGTCAAACTTCGGCTCAAACATTTACGGATGTATTTGAGAGGTTGACGTTTTCAGTAAAAAACGAGAAAAAGAAGCAAAATATGTTTGTTTATGTAGCTTCTCGAGCCGGTGGAAGTCTGCTAAGGGGCAGCTTCTGGAAGCTAACCAATCAGAACAGAGAGAGGTCACTGGGAGCGCGGCCTTAAAGAGATAGAGGCTAACATTGCCTGTTTCAGACAGAGGCTGAACTGAGGGGCTGCATAAACGGCCAGTATAAGATAAATAAGGACTTTTTAAAACTGTAAATCATGTAGAGATATTCCAGTAGAGCCCCAGAATAAAAATATAGACCTGAAAATGTTCGTATGTCCCTTTTAAGCATTTCAACAAACAACAGATGATACTATTTTCCTGGCGAGGACGGTCTCAAAACAAGCCAGCAGAAAAAGCCATTGAATTATTTAAATCATTATTAAAATACTATTTAATCAGTGAGTATTATTAGTATCAGCCGTGGTCATAATGTTATTTTCAAAAAAATGTATGATGGCATTCTATCTGTGATACATCATACTAAATTCAGCTGCCTTTTAAATGATTACATTTGTCTCTCCGAAATTTGTTCATACACTTAATTTCTTGCACCAACTGTGACAGTAAGTTCTTTTCTTATCTGCTCTGCTCATGCATTTATTTCCTTAATTTGCTTGTGTGTATGCACGAAAACTCTAGGATATAAATACGGCATTATATCTTACCTAAGCTACAGGATGTCTCAGGATGTCAACATGGATATGCATGCCTCGCTTCTGTAAATTGGATTCTGCTGAAGCCGTGCATGTACTCAGTCATATTTTAGCTTGCTTGCAATTACCCCTTAACCTCAATAATGTAATGGCTTACTGGGCTTTTCAGGCAACTATTAATCTCTAAAGCTATGTCATTAGCAATTATACATGAAGGAGAAATTGTGACAGTCAGGTTGTTGCGGGAAACAACCTTTTTTTTTTTTTGTTTGCTGACATTGATGTTTGTGCGGAGGAAGGGTAGAGGGATTGCAGTGTGCAGCATTAGCTGTGGGTCACAGGCTAGACTTGGCTCATTATTTCCGTTCACGGCCTCAACACCACACTGTGAGCAGCTCCTCTCACAGACACCTTGATTAACTTGACAACTGGCTGCGCGTCCATCAAAATGTGCTCTCAGGTCTGATGAAAGGTTTTTGGCGATGGGAGCCTTAATGGCTTTGGGAAGGACAAAAAGGGAAAGCAACGGACATCCAGTAATTGTATTGGCAGTGCGCTCAGACCTGTTGGCAGCACACAGTGATTTGTTTAAGAGTCCAGCTGGTGGAAGACAACAAAGGAGAGGATGCAAACCCTTCTGCTACTTATTGTCTTTGAATCTAAATAAAGTTTTATCATCAAATGACTGGTAAATAATGGTAAAGTCTGATATCGCATCATTAAAAAAAAGTTACTCTGTGATTATTTAGGCCAAAATAATCTTGTTTTGCAAGTTTTATAAGTTTCAATAACTTATTTGTTGGAGGAAAGGAAAACATAATTGGGCTAGAAACTATTAGTAAGTATTGCTAAGATGATTATCGTTGTGCAATGAGGGAAAAACAGGATAATGATAATATTTTACAAAGACTGCTAATTTGGTCACCCCACCCGCCTCCCACAGGGCTAGATGCTCTAAAACCTGATGGAACAGTACCGACTGCTTTTTGTCTCCAGGCTAGACTTTGTAAAAAACCAAAATTGTCCTCGGCTGTATTCATGTTCAAAAGGGTATTAAAAGGTCAGTGATTAAGCCAGAGGTCAGACTAGCAGCAGTAAGAGAAAACACACACACATACAAAACTAAATATCAATTCCAAAAGTAAAAGGAGGGGAAATAAGGACAAGAAAATAACAGCTTGCTACACTTTTCCTCATTACAGTCTGCATCATGTCAGCAGACATATTCACAGCGATGTTAAGTAAAGGTTCAGTTTGAGTTTGGTAGAGGTAAAACTGAATAGAAGCTTCATTTCATCCTTTCAAGATATAATTTTTTAAAATCTTTTTCTGCAAGACATGAAATGAATAGATGTGCAAAATGATTGATTTTATGCAGCCATAGTAAAACATTTCTAATGGTTTCTTTGTTTTGCCTCCATTTAACATCAATATTTCCACAGGATTTGAAGCTGCAATTAAAAAAAAAAAAAGTAAAATATTGCGGTAAACACTCATTTTTAGAACAATATAAAAGCACATTAAGCAGAGTACACTGCACACGGGCATAACGAGGTCTACTCAGTGAACAATCTGCCTTGCAGAGATGTGGTTCACTTCCTGTCTTCATTGCCAACTTTGTCACAGCCAAATGGTCTGTGAAAAGTGATGTGAATGTTCCTGACAGAAATGCAAAAGCGTTAAAACCTTTCAGTCTCCGCTAGAGAAAACTGAAGCATATTCAACTGTTTTGCATTATGACTCCTGAGTCACTTTTTTTCCTTTTCTATTCAGAATATCTCAAACTCACCGAAAACTTCCTGTTCACCCACAGTTTTGACCCTGTCATCCTAAATCCTGTGCAGTGTTCATGAGAAATCTGGTATCCAAATGAAATCAGCTTCTCCATGTCTTCATGACAGAAACTTAAATTATAAGTATTTAATTGTACTCTATGATCACACCAGGACATAACTGTCAAGTAAAACACATACAGTATGTCAAAGAGAGGATACCAGGCTGGAAAACCTTTTAAAAAAGCTTAAAAGGCAGCGAGTAGTAGTAAGGTGTAAAGACCTGAGACGTAAATCAGAAGTAAATCTAAGGGCCTTTTCACACCGGACAGTCTGAACCAAATCTCATGTTTTTGTTACATTGTATAGATTTGATCCAGTTACTTTTGGTTTCACATTGCAAACTCACATTGTACACCTACTTGACACTGATTGGTTTGTAGACGGGTGCGTCTGATGTGGGTGTGTTGTCAGTTCAGCGGGTAGCCTTCTACTGCTGTTTGATTTGATGGAGAAAAATTAATGAATAGATTCATTTCATTGCCACTATAATAATAGTATTGTGACATTACTTTATCTTCAAGTGGCATTACTCTCCCATCTTCTCTTATCCTCTCTCTCTCATCCTCTCTGAAAATACCTGGAAACTGTTTTTATGAGTTTTTTCCAGTTAACTTTTTTTTTTTTGACAAACAAGGTAAGCACGAAAAGGCCCTAATAGACTGTTTAAGAATGAACTTTCTGATGTAATTTGTTTGGTTTGTCATCTATCTTGAGCTTCAGTTCGGGTGTGGAAGCCTCGTAACGTCTGATGAAGCTGATCAAGATAAAATCTTGGTGAAACCTGCATTAACTGGTTTTTACAACCACTTGGAGGCAGAAGAACTCCAAAAAAAGCTGAAAAACACACATACACACACACACACACACCTCTGACATATTGTCACCTTCTCAAGTTGTTATGGCTAATGTGTTTGGAATCGTTTGCTTGTTCACACATCCAGGAGCAATTAGCTTTCATTTGAAATCATGTTTTGGTCACCTGGTGTATTTAATTCTAATATTCACTCTTTTAGCTCATTTTTTGGTCTCTATCAACTCCTGAGGCAAATATCTGACTCTTAAGCTGCTAAGTTGTCCACTATGTTCACCAACTAGTTGCTATCTTTGTCTGTCTGACGTTTGTTGCTGGGCAGGTGGGTTAATTAGAGCTTTCAGCCACATGCTGAACCTGGAAACAAGGTTGATGAGAGTGGAATCTGCAGGTTGTAAAACCAAAGTGCTGAAACTTTCCTTTTTGATAAAGCTAATAGTTAGGCCCAGCCCCTAGTTATGCTGCTATAGGCTTAGACTGCCGGGGGACTTTTCACAATACACTGAGCTCCTCTCTCCTCCTCTCCATCTGTATGCATTCATGTCCCATTAATGCATGTTACTAACTTGGCATCTTCCCCAGAGTTTTTGTGCTTTCTCGTCTCACAGGTTTCCATGTTAATGGTTGCGGACCACCTGCTGCCTTTGTCCTGCTTTACTCCCACTGCTACTATTATTATTATTAGTCATATTTCTATTATTATTACAGTTGTTATTGTTATTATTGTTGTTGCTGTGCATCACTGTAGGCAGATGGCCGCCCACTTAGAGCCCAATTCTGCTCAAGGTTTCTTCCTGTTAAAGGGGAGTTTTTTCTTGCCACCGTGGCCAAATGCTTGTTCATGTGGGAATGCTGGCTTTGTTTAATGTTGGCATTATATTAATAAAACTGACTTGACTGAAAGTCAGTTGGAGTTTGGTGATAATTCTCTGTGTGTTCGTCACTACTAGCTTCTCCCATTACATAGTCATTTATTTGATCCACTGGTAATATAAAAGTATAGATTTGTGCGACTTCAAAGCAGCTATAATAAACACTTTTATATTAACAATGCATCACTGGCTCATGGTGTCAAACTCACTGCAATTCTTCTCAGCTCTACACTTTGTAGCTTCTGTCAAGCTCACTGTTTTCCAGCCCACAACATCAGGTGTTTTCAGGGTAAAAGATCTAAATACGGCAGACAGACACAGTTAGTGACTAACTGGAGAACATAGTGGAGAACATGAAGAGCCAGATATTTCCTGCAGGAGTCGGTGGAGAAAAACAATAAAAGTGAATAGTGGACTTATTCATTAAGTGGCCTGAAATACGACCCTGAATTACTGCTAATGTTGCAGTGGGTTTGCTGGTAAATAGGCAGCTATTTGCTCGCCATTAAACTTAAAATGTGATAATATATCACTGTTGTGTTTACAGCTTGTTTCCACAGTGGCCAAAAAAGAAAAAAAATAATAATCAGTTATTGCAAACTTCAATCTCAGGCATGAAAGTTGGTTGACGAAATGGTTCACGTCCATCCACCATGCAAACCATCACTCATTTAAAAATCATAAAGAAACAGAATGAAAGAGAATGACAACACTGCTACAGACGAAATGAATAGATTTTGCAAATTAGTGTCTGCTTCATGGCTTTGAGCTAGTTCTGTGCCAGTGAATACAGTCTGCCTGACAATACACAAAAATTACTCTGTTCGAGGGATTATTCCAGATTGATGAGCATGAACGTGACGTTAAGAAAGTACAGAGCTAAGAATCTAATCTGCAATGCCATTAAGAGAGAGACAGCCAGGACTACTTCACTGCTAATGAGTGGGATTCTGGCTGTGAAGAGAGATGACTGGTTGCTTTATATAATCAAACCTAGATCAAAAATGTGTCGGGTGCTCTTGGAAAACTGGGGGAAAAAAACAGAGTGCTTCAAACAAGAAAGCAATCCAGGCACTCCAAATATAAGAAAATGTATCAGCGAGGAAGGAAATACTGAAAAGCCTTTATTGTAGCGGCTAAATTATTAAAAAATCAACATGTTTCAACCACTGTACGTCTTCATCAGGGCTTTAAAACAGATAATAAGGGTGTGGTGTCACTTATATAATAGCAACAGCCAGTGGGAGGCAATCACATAACCCAGACAGGTGACACTAATTGAAAATAAAGATGGAAAAACATGAGATGAGATTACATAGAAACATATACATGTACATCGTAAATGGAAAATAGGTACCCATATACAGGTTTTACTGTGAGAAAAAAGGAGAGCCTATACAGAAGAAAATACTGAACAGTGAGAGCAGTTGGCACTTATATGAATCAATGCTTATTCTGCTGTATGATAAGCTCAATAAATCATGGTACAAAAATTTAATTTCCATACAAAGAGGTTGAATCCTAATGACTTTGGTGATCCCCTGGATTTTCCTCTAGTGACGTGTGGTTTTGTGTGAAATCTGGATGGATGGCTTACCATAAAATCTCATACAGACACTCACGTCCCCCTCAATTTGAATTGTAATCACTTTGATGATCCCTTAAGGTTTCATCTAGTGCCTCCATGAAGTCAAATAAAACTTAATTTGTCCAGTAATTTGGTTTACGACCAAATACTTGCAAAACTAATATGACATCCCCATCAGCCTCAGCTGTACTTTGTATTTAGTGCTAATTAACAAACGTTACCATGCTAGCAAACTCAACTAAGATGTTGAAAACTGGTAAACATTATACCTGCTAAACAGTATTTATCTCAAAGCACTGCTGTGCCTAGGTACAGCCTTACAGAGCCACTAGTGTGGTTGTAAATTTTGATTTTTTTACTTTGCTCAATCACACAAAGTAATCATCATGGTCATTATTACAATGTTTTTCTCACCCTGTCTGTAAAGCTGTTTTAATGCATGGTTTTTGATGAAAATCCAGTCAGCAATGACTGAGCATCTCCATCATCTTCCCCTGTATGCTTCATCAAAGATGCGTTCATGTAAATTTCAAGTATTTTCTGCATTTTCCTCCTTTCCTCGCCTACAGTTCACTGTGTTGCCTCTTCTTCAACAAAATGAATTCAGCCAGAGAGAGAGATTTAGTAATGCATTAAGACCAAAATAAAATCAAAAAGTCTGCAAATGACTATGCCTAAAATGAAAATAAATGCCAAATTCATGCCTGGATGCAACTGTCATCACTCAATAATTTCAGAGTAGCACCATTTGAAAGCCAAAATAGTATTGTGAGTGCAACTGATTTCCACTGTCATGTAGAATCTTACGGCTAACAAGCCCTCGGTGATGTGAGACAATAATATCATGGAAAATGACTGGATTTCCTGGTGACTTTCCAGTGCAGAATTTTCCCCCCTGGTTTCCAGTGGCCCCACGTCTCCGACCCTGTCACTACCAATTGCTTGTATTCACAATTATGCCTTGTTTACTTCTGTCATTCCCTTTAGCTGCGGCAAGATGCTTATGTAACACAACATACGATGCATGATCATCAGAGCTGCTGTCTCCCTGAGAGAAATCAATTTGCCCCATCAGTTCTCGCCATGCCCTTTCTGATAGCTCAATCCTTTTTCTTTCTTCTGTGTCAGACATGTGTTCTCGGTCTTTCCTGCCTGTATGGGTGAACAGTGGGAGTCCCCTCATGGTTACTGACAAATAAGGCTACCACTCTGCCCACAAACCAAAATACAGACTGGTCTCTGTTTGAAGCTTATTCCTAATGAAACATGGTGCTTGGAGACAAAATATACTGAAGCAGCAAGAGTGGTGCTTTTGGGTTCAAATCACTCAAATTGTTTTGTAACTGCAAATGCGTGAGTATTTTACATAACATTTATCAAATTCACTGTGTGTGTGTGTGTGTGTGTATTTTAGAGAAGGGCACCATCAAATTCCTGTCAATTATATGTCATCCACTTCTCACTGTATGTGTCAGACGGACCAATGTGATGCACACACCACACCATGTCCACGACTGCCATCCAGTTGCGCTCCGTTGCACAAGGGGGGTGGGAAATCTATTAACCTTTAAGGCAGCAGGAGAATCACTAAGCTGGCCGGGAGGGGAGCAAATGCATCTGTATTTAAAGGTTAGGGGAGATGTGGAGTAATGAAGCACAGGCATACAAGAGTGGGAATGGGGAGAGGTGGGGTGGGAAGGTGGGGCTTGATAGGAACATAAACATACAAATCACTGCTCAAGCTCACTAAAGTGTTTGTAGGTACTCTCACTGGGAATATTTAAAGCAGTTTATTCAAACTCTTGTGGAACAGAAGAGCTCTCCAGGGTTGTACCCTTTCATTTTTCCAGTTTTCACTGCACACCAGTTATTGTTTGACAGTCTCTGAGGCTGTCAAAATGTTTACATTGGCAGATGATGCAGCATTTGCGGGTCTCACCACAAAGGAAGATGAAACAGCATATGTGATTGAAGTTGAAGGGATACAGTCTTAAGCAATTACTGTTTAAAAACCAAGTTGAATATTAATGAGATAAGAAGGGAATTGCTGAGTTTACAGTCATATTACACTTTTTGGGACAAATTTTCTTCCCTCTCTTAAGTTTCAGATTCATAAAAATGTTATTTTCCATTATGAGGCAGGGTTTCAGGGAAAGTGAGCAGTGGCTCAACATCACAAAACACAAGGCCACATATTTAATGAGATATTTGATGAGTGATTTGAAGCGTCATCTAGTAACTAACTACATAACGATAACAAGATGAGATATGTCAGGGTCTGTCAGTTTATCACCTTCTATAACAAAGAAATTGTCTTCGATGCGGCTCATAAAAAGGTTGGGATGGCTAAAAAAAAAAAGCACTGGTGCAATTTTACTGAGCAGTTCCTGAAAGTGCATTGACCTTTTTCTTCTAATCTTGATGTGATATAGCAAGAAATCAGTAAAAGGGAGTGTTGGACAGAGTTGAACCCAATGCATCCGCAATCAAAGCCAACTTCCCCGCCTCCGTTCTCGCCAGCGGGATGGTTATGATGGTGCGGGGACTAAATCCTGTCCTTCTGTAATTGTCCCCTTCCAAATGTTTTCCTCAGGAAAAAGGTTGCAAAGTATTGAGTGAAAGGCCTCTCGCTCTATGCAACACCGCATCCCTGCAGTTTGTGACATTTGAAGTAATCGCTTATGTAGCCACGTTTATCTATTAAAACTATATATATATATGCTGCACTGTATATGAGGCACTGTAAGCAACGTTATGCATTTATTCAGTGTCATTTAGCACCTTCTTCCATACTCTAGGAACATGTATGCATTTAATAAAGGTTGAATATATGTATTATTGGAGCCACATTGGAGGCATTTTACTCTGTACTTGAAGCATACCATCATTAAGCATGGCTGTATTTTGGATGTTAGGATTTTTATTGGGTGAAAATTTGGGTATAAATCATAACAGTTTTTACTAACATGGCACTAAAGCCTTGATATTTGAGGCAAATGTATAATTTACAGGTCTGTCTTTATTAAGAGAAGCCCACAGACAGCTGGTGAACACAATAGAAAGCAATAACAAAGCAATAACTCTTGAAACCAGACTGTTAATTGGCAGGGCTGAAGCTATTTATCATATGCACAAACAGTGCAAAACATATTTGGCTATTAGCAGAGGATAGATCAAGCACACTTACTGATTCATACAAGTAAATACAGCTGACACCAGTTACGAGAACCCGTGTGTGTTGTGCCCATGTTGTTAAAATTACAACCTAGCCGAGCTACTGATAATGAAAACATAACACTAAATCAGGGACATTGGGGGAAAAGCTATTCCAACATGTCAGCATGTAGCTGCAAGTGAGTAAATACAACAAACACCTCCGCACTAATGTGACAAAGAGGTTATAGACAAAAACACTCTCAGAGTACGCACAGATGCACACAAACCTTTATAAATACTAGGATCATAAGCAAAGAACAGTGTAACCTTGAGAACTATATACAACAAACTTTTCTGTTAACCTTGACAGTGCAGCTCTTTCAGGCTTCAGCCAGAGTCACATTGGACTGGATCAAAAAAAAAAAAAACAAAGCAAAAGCATCCAGGAGAGAAGGACAGCCAAGAGGAGCTGACAGCTACACGTTTCCAATAATCCACCTGTGTGTGTGTGTGTGGAAGAGGAGGAGGAGGAGGAGGAGGAGGAAGGTGACGGTTTAATTAAATTCATCAGGGTTAATATAACAAGATGCTTAAAATGAAAACTGATACTGGAGGAGGTAGGTGCCAGTTTTTAAGATTATTACTTCGATTCTTCCAGATGGCAAGACTTCTGTAAGTCCGCGCGAGTGATGATAATTCTTCTCAAAATCAGGCAGGAAAAAGCACATGACAATATGCCAAGACTATTTCTGGGTCCAAATATGGAGGCCAGAAAGCAAAGACAGTGTCATTTTGAATGGTTAATGAGGGGAGTAAATGTCTTGATCCTCGATGGATCTCTGCCCAAGGCCATATTAAAACATCTAATGAGATATTTAATGAATAGTTCTGCATACCTATCTGACAATAAGGCATTGTCTCTCACATATGCAGGCTAGGCTTTAAATGGTACTCCTTTCCATCAAATGTCTTTTTTTTTTCTCCATTTTATGACATACGGTGTGTAGCAGCATGTAAAACTGCAAGCATTACCCACTGATGGTGGAAAAGTAATCAAAAAGGCCATTTTGAATCCATCATTTTGTTAATACCACAGAGAAATGCTTCAGAGACTATGGTAAAGAGCACTTTGCTGAATTGAGGCGAATTCAAAGAAAGCATTCAGACTGAGGGGAGTGACAGACATATTCAGACCCAGACAGACAGAACGATCTGGAAGAGAAAGACTTTAAACTTACGTCCTTCTTACTAACCTTTTGCTTCCCAAGACAATTTATTTTTTACTTCAGTAGACTGGCAAAAACACGCCACCTTCCCGGAAAGCATAAAAAATGAGTTCATAGTGTATAGAAATCTGCTCCCAGACTGATTTATAGCCATGTTGTGAGTAAAAGAATTACTCAAAATGACAGAAGAGGTTGATTTCATAGCTTTCACACTAAGAGTAATACAATAACGTTGATCGACCTGTCAATTCAGCTGTCAATAGACTTTATTGCCTTGTTTCATCCACTACAGCATGTAGTGGTTTATTCAGATTCAAGAGAGCAATAAATGAAAGTCTCTTGAGATTCAGGCGAAGACAGAAACCTTCAGTCTGTGAAACCTCTCTTCACTCACATTTGTTACTACTGTAATAGAAAATCTCTCAAGTGCTCGTTCTCTCCACAGGAGGCTCAGAGGAGCCATGACTGCCATTAATTCATTAGTACACAAATCTGCCAAGTGGCTTCTCTTCTCTTCTGACTCTTAATGTTGACCAGTTTACATCTGAGGGGGATTCATTTGATTTCAAAGAGGGAAATAAAGAGGGTAATTACCTATAGATGAATCTGCCGGCTGCAGATTACTGCAGTGGAAGTGTTGAATTAAACACATTCACACTGATAGTGAAAGCACAGATGTTTGGGCTGTTCACACCCCCTCTGACGCTAATCTGAAATTAGTTATGACGGTCTTGGAAAAAAAATAACAATGACAACAACAAAATAATGTAGCACTTCTGTCTGACCTCCATGGAGTGAATGTGACTATGCTGTAATTAAGCAGGAATTACTTGGCAGATTATAAATAATCAAACAAGAAAACAAAGTAAAATCATTGACGTTGATTGACAGTTGTGATTGACAGTTGGCTCACCTGCTGCTCTCCTTGGCTCCTGGACTCGCACAGGGTCGGACTGTCGCAATATTTTGCTAAGTATGATACCTGCCCTGTTAGCTTAACTGGCTACCGTTAGCCAAAGTGTGCAATGCTGGGTGTTCCCAGTAAGCTAACATTGAAGATGAACATGGAAGATCCTGGCTCCAAATGGCTACAACCATAAGCTGCAATGCTGGGCTTCAACCGACACCAATGCAAACCAATAGGTGACTTTAAACCTCGCTATGTCCATTTTTATACACAGTCTATGAAAATATCAAGCTAACATGAGATATGAGGGGTTGCGGCTAACCATCGGCCCCATATGGGAACATTGCCTGATCTTTAGCAATTTCTGGTTGGTTATTTGTCATCATGCTCCTCAGAATGCAACCAAACAGGATTTAATTAAGGTTTATAAAAGGGGAATGGATTTCATGGAGGCAATGGTTTGTGGATTTTGCTTTGTTTTTTTCCTTTTAGAGCAGCTAATAACAGAACAGTCTGTTTAAACCTAAATAACCTTTATTTTTATGGCATTTGATTTTCAACATGTAACAAGTTCTGCACAATCTCTTGGACATATTTCTTGGAAACAGCACTTAACGAGTGAAATACTCTACAATCATTACAGTGTTACTGTATATGCTGGTTTACAAGTGACGTGCCACCGCAGTAATTGACGCTTTCACTTCCACATCCAACCTGCACTCTTCTATAGATGGACATTTCGCTCATTTGTAGAGCTGAGGCAATACGCTGTCCGCATTAATTACCAGGTAGAGCTGAAATCCAAAGTATAATGTAACTCTCACAGGGCAATCAGACTTGATGGCTTGTGGGTTGGACTGAGATTTCACAGCCTACCATTTGCATCAACAATGGAGGTGGCCACTGATCTTGATGCATCGTTCTTTTTTTATCTTTCCAAGTAAGAAATTACATATTATGGGAAAACCCTGGATGACTATGATTTAGCTTTCATTGTCTGTCTTTTGGGACAGAACATTGCTTTACACAACCGTCATGCCAATGTTAAAATAAACACAATATATCTTTAAGGTACCCTGTGCAGTTTTCTTGTGAAACAAAACAGTGATTTTCACTAAAATGCATGTTGTGTGTTGGTAGTTTTCATTCCTATCCTTGCTATTTTTATTTCTCCATTTCTCAAACCTCTGCATCCTAAAAGCCTGAAACTGAAATAAAGAAGAGCCTGACAACACACATCACTTGCTTTTACATCCCTGCCCTGTCCATTCTCCAAAACCATTAGCCCGAGTCTGATAATCCAGTCCGATAAAAAGGAATTAGACCCAGACCTGAGCGGCGTCTCTGTTAGCTGTGATTACACAACAGTGTTATCCTTCCTCCTGCTTTGGCCTTTTGTCCCAGGTGATGTGCTGATGAGCTGCTTCTCCCTATAGGCTCACTATCTTTGTGGCTCACCCATACACACAGGGTGCACACAGACAGATAGGATCATCGCCTGCCTGCGAGAGGTCCGAGCCACAGGCGAGGCAGGCTGCTGGTTTCATCTATGTCCTTTTGTCAAGTTGTTTCACAGATTCTGTGTTGTTTTTGAGGCGAGGAAGAATCAACAAGAATCAACAAGGTGTGCCACATGAATAATTAAAGATGTTTTCAGTCTTTAATTGTGAGACTGTCCTCACCAGAAAAACAACAGCATTGGTTGTTTGTTCAAACTCCTAAAACTGTAACTTATGTTGACCTCTTGTGGTTATCTAAATAATGACTGTTGTCTGTCAAAAGCAAACATAGAAGTAGTGTGATGTTACACCAGCGTTGCCAGATGGATGATAATTATCATATTTGTATGACAATTTTCCTAACTGTATGATGTACGATCAACAATGCCAAAAGTCCAATAATGTACGATAATTTGATAATTTTGTGACACTTAGTATTAGTGCAGGGCAATCTGTACGTGCTATGTCTCACAATTCATGTCAATTGCTGCCTTCCAGTGCTGTGGGAGATTAAAGACTCACATCAACAGCACAGAGGGAAGACACAACAAATTGGACAGTAGCTTAGATGTCTACAGCAACATCTAGATGTCACGCTGTCTAAATAGCTTCTAACATGCATGTTTTTTGTTCTCTGAAATGCCTCCTTTGATAAGATGTTAGTAATTTAGAAATGTAGAGTTGTATTTGTGACTGAGCATCTTTGAAGTGGGACTTTATGGCGCGTCCATGAACACAGCACACGTTGCAGCCAGCACAGGCTGTGTTTTCTGAAATTACACATTTACGCCTATTTGTTCTCTTGGCTACGACTCACATACAATAATTTTCCTCAAAAAACAGTAATTTTAAGCCTCTGGCACAATACTTTTACATTTCCCATCTGGCAACGTTTTATAACACAAAAATTCTTAGAGAGGAGGTCAGATTGGAGCGTTGGGTCAACAAAGCATGTAACTTTGACAAAAGAGACCACTGTTGGTACCCCATCTGTTACCAACAGTAATGTTGATTTCTTTTAACTATCACAACATTTTTTTCCATAGCCTTGACCACACAGTTTTAGTTGCATAAACGTTTTTTAGTTGCCCCATTTGGGACTGTCACTGATGCTTCCCATAAAAAAGATCGAGAGGTTGGGAAGAATCAGACCGACCAGTTAGTCCTCATTTTCGAAGTCTTAAAAAACAAAACATGGTTTTTGAAACCACTTTCGATAAAACATAAATCTCACTGTGGCGAATCTTACTGTCTGTGGTGAAAATTGCCAAAGTTTGTTTCCAAGTGTGGGCTGGCTGATTGCTGATGTCCGATGGTGGAAAAAAAACTCACCTAACTATAGTTAGAGGGGGTGTTTTCTGCTCTCCAGCCACATGACAGTAATGAGTCTGTTACAGCTTGGTGCACCAGGATGAGGTGAAGAGATGCAGAACTCGAACATTTAAGTTGGACAACAAAGAGGGATTTCTCTTTATCTGCCATGTCAGGTAGCCCCATTTGGTGCCTAACCTCATCTATTAATAAACTAATAAACTGATAAATATTACAAAAGCAGCTACATTTGCATTTAAATGATGCTTTAAAAATGACGCTGCTGTTACATGTTGACCAGAGTTGTGGTGTTGGAAGAAGTCAGTGACCAAGTTCAACTGAGCTCCTGTTTGCATGTTGTTGATTGGACTCAATCACTTAATTTTTCAGGGACACACTGCCTATACATACACTTTAAATTTAAGGGATAACAAAATGGAAACTGTGAATTTTAAAGCAGGAAACAAATAAAAAGCAAAATAGAATATGATGTGGACACATTTAATTGTGATTAGAATTTATGAAACAAATTTTATTTCAATTTTCAATTTCAATCATTAATTATTTACTTATTTAAACAGAGTATGGAAGTATAATTATTGGCAAATTTCATTAACTTTTGTAGTTTTTCAATGCACCAATCACAGTAGCTAATTTGATTAATAATGCTTTATTTAAATGTATCAATTTATTAATTGATAATAATTACATAAAACGCTTAAAAGTCTAATTAAACCAGTGAAGGAAACTAAAACTAAAGCTTTAATCAGTCCACAAGGATCCAGTCTGCCGCCGTTAACGGACTTCTGGTGTATTTCTGTGTGAAAAGATGATTTTCGAATCATGTGTGTCATTCACAGCAGGTGCTGCACTTTGCACAACAGGTGTTACATAACACGGTACCTATCCACTCTTATGTAACAGACATGGAGCGTCTTAGCCCTGCCTTGTATTAATAACCACCCAGCCAGCGTTGTGCCTCTGTATTACCTTTGATAACCTTTAGAAAAGAAAACAAAGTTTGATGATGAGGAAGAGGAAGAATCCTTCAAACGGGAGCTTCATTGACAGTTCTGTTGCGTGCGTGGGCGAGGATTTAAGAATAGGTCATCTAGTGTTCGCCGGGGGTTGTCAGTGTGGTTAGACAATGAAGTGCAAGTAGCTCAATAAAAAACGCTCTCTAGCCCTGTTTGTTTGGGTGTCTGTACTGTTGATTTCGGTCAAATGTACCCCAGAATTCTAATAAAGTTGCCAAGGCCTCGTGTCTTCATCTGAGATTATGTGTTCCCGTCTCGTCTGCTCACCTCTCATGAGGTTTATCTCCAGCTATTCAGGGAAGGAGCACATGTTCGAAACAAAATGTTTCTCTTGTTTTTTTTTCTCCTCTCTTTTGGGGATTGTCTGAGCTAGTCATCTGTCTTGTGCAATGTTTGACTTACATAATAATTGATAAACATCTCTCAGTCTGACTAGCAATTTTGTGCCATCCGTGCTTCTTCCATCCAGTGTAATCTAACATTTACATGCTCAGAGGATCAATGTTTAGACAAGCTGATCAAATTTTATTCGACAATGAATGAGACATGCATGCACGCAATCCGAACCAGACATGTAATCAGCAGAAAACAGTAAATTATATAACTTGAAGTTACATTCCTGCCACTGTTTTGGCGGATGTGAGGTTATCTTGCCATTCATCTTGGCACGCCATCACCCTATTCTCTTGAGGATCACGCTGAGGGTTTGGCGAGCTGACTGACACGCACTCTCCACATCCTTGCAATATACACAACCCGCATCAGCCGGCACTGAGAGAGATTAACGCTGTGGTTTGCTTTAAATTGTGTTTAATTATAGCTCTGCTAGAAGCGGGGAGAGTCTCTCCGTTCCAGCTCGGTATCTATCGAACATCCAGGTCACCATGACAACAGCTCAATCAAAGACCAACACTACTGAATTGCGGATGTCTGCACTGGAGTAATTCTGGACAGAGGAGGAGAAATGATTAAACGTGTGGTTTCCCACACCAAAATGGAAATAAAGTACAAAAGAGACAACAACTGAAAGACGTACTTGCAATATGTTATGACTGTACTCTCAGGAGTAATATTTAGCCAAAGGTGAAAGAGTTGCAGGGGGTGATTTTTAAAGTGAATTACAGCTCCATCATCAACATGTTTCATTCCCGCCTCCCCAGCAGGAGTGAAAGCATGGGCCACTCGGTTATTGATTAGTCCATCTGAAAGAGAATACATTAGATGCACAGCACACACGTTCGTCTGGGTGTAGGAGGGAAGAGCAGGCTTGATTTTATTACTTTGGAAACAATCATGAATAAATATATTTTGTAATGTCTTCACTAAGGCAATAAGAAGACCAGCTAAAGTTTTAATTTGAAAACTTTTGATTCATTATGCAAAAAAGCATAAAGTACATAAAGCCTTCGGGTTCCTCTTGTTTCAGTGAGTGAACACAAGGTTCTTTGTTTTGACAGTCAGGTTAAAAGACACTTGAATAGCCATCACTAACTTCAGCTAAGCCTCGTTGATACCGTTCCCACTGCGCTGCCTTTAATCAGAGAGATATGACAGTACATTTATTATCATGATTACAGTGTCCTAAGGTCAGGCTTGTCGTTTCAAAATGAATGTACAGTAAAAGGTAAAATCAATCTGGATCAAAAGACGGCTAAAAGCAAAGACAGGCTGTCGTATTTCCTAATGTGCTCAGTGTGCCTTTGTAATGCTCTCGATCTGCACACACAAGCATACAAATTTCCACAAATTTAATAATATTTAAAAGAAAAAGCTTGTTCCCATCAAAATAAAAACACACTATAAAGGCAAACAACACAAAAACATTACAGAGAATAATATTAAGTAAGGAGTCCCCCGAAAAACAGCCTTGTTTACACTCTTTGCAGTTTGGAAATGTTAGGAGTCTTTTAAGTGATGAGCAGCACAAAGTCTATTAATAGTCACTGCAAGATTCTCGTCTTTGAGCTTTGAGGTGCACACAGTCTTTGAAACACAGCAAAGGATACAATAATCTTCTATTAGGTTACTACTATCACAATTTAGCCATTTGTCATCATCACAAGTCCACCAACCTTAACAACAAAATAGGTTGTTTGTGAGTGCCATCCAAAACAACTGATTCAAGTATTTTCTGATCTAGCACCTTCCAAAACTTTCAAATGACCGCTATAAAAGATTCGTATGAACATTTTCTGATGTGTCACTTCGATGGTTAAGTTTGTGTAAGAAAGCAAGCAGCTATAATCAATATGTTTTATAATACACATGTATCAATGTCCACATGTCGAAGTGTCCTTGGGCCAGCAGGGTAGCCACCTTGCGTGGTGGCTTGCTGCCATCTATGTGAGTATGAATGGGGAAATATTGTAAGGTGCTTTGAATAAAAGCGCTTTATAAACGCAGCCATGTGTAATGTATTGGCGTTGGGTCGCAGTGACGAACCTATCGAGAATTGTCAGCGACTCTGCAGCTCTCCTCGGCTTTATGGATTTTCAGCTCATTGTTTTGCTGTCCATCTGCAACTTTACTTTCACTGCTCTCAAAGCATTAATTTCAGCCGCAGCAGGCAGCTGTTTTCAGAGAGAAAGCTCTAAAAACTCACTGTACACTACCTGCCCAGAGACTAGCTGGTGAACATAGCGGAGCTGCTAAAGAGCTAGATATTTCCCTCAGGAGTTGCTGGAAAGCAAAAAATTTTGCAGCACTATAATGTCACAGTACTTCCTCCTTTCATTCCGAACCGCTATCATTTGCCTGGCCACAAGTCGCTTCTCACTAAAATGTAAATGTGTCATTTTTACCTGTTTGAACAACTGGCGAACGCTGTCATTTTTCTGGTGAGAACAGTCTGTCATCTGCTTTTAGATAATCAAACAGGAGTCATTCATGTCTTATATAGAACTTTATAAAATGATAAAGTGGATGTGCAAATTGTCAACTACTAACCAGCAGATAAAGATATATAAAGCTGGATAAGTGAATGTGAGTTGCAGAGGACTTTAAGTAACCCATATCTATATAAATATATCCTGTGTATATGTTTGAAGGAGTATTTGATTGGAGTATTTTCTACATTTAAAACGCTTCTGTCCAAGACCAACTGTTTGAACGCCACACACTCTCCAGGATTTATTGTTTAAGGTTCATTTTCATCATGAAAGAATTGGGCTACATCAAAACAGACAAAATGCAAGACAGAAAGGGAGCCTATCAGTGCCTGTGCAGCTGTTTAATAATGGAACATAAGAAAATAAATGTTCATACTGTTAAATAAAGTAGGTGGTTTTGGACAGAACCACATGGATACAGGATATATTTTCTTGTTCCAAGAGAAAATGGTCTTCTCTGCTAACGCTGCCTTCTGCTAAGTTGGATATAACCAAGTATCCACTACGATTGATAATCAGTTATATGAAAAAATACTGAAACAAATCTGTGTCACCTAGACCTTCCTCACTTTTAGCTTTTGAAGTAGCAAATTAGGCAAATTACTCCTTTGAATTTTGAAAATTACTTTTCAAATTTCTAACTCTATACTTACCATTAAAACTCCAGCAACCATTACCTTTCCTTTTGTAAAGCAGCCACCTAAAAGTACCTTTTTGCTTTGTAGCAGCTGACTAAAAAGTCCCGATGTCAAGGACCTTGCCTTGTCCAGTAATGAGTATAATTGGAGCCATGCATCCAGATGGCCCTGGTGGCCCAAGCTGCACTGTTAATGTGAATTAATTGTGACTGTAGCGAGCAGCCTCTGGTTAAGATAATGACTTCACCTGAGGGGTCCTGAGTGGCAGCGAGGCAGAGGTAATTGTTCTGAACATCCCAGTGAGACGCTCTCAGCGTGATCAGTCACCGCTTATCCGAGTGCGTCCGTGGTGAGAGTCTGTGTGTGCACGCCAGAGTGAAACAGAGATTAAGAGTGGGGAAAGATTGACGCCTTATGAATTCATACTGATGTTTATCGTGCATGAGATCATAATTTACAGCCCTGATATAGCTGCCACCATAGGAGACCAGTTTAATTCTTATCTATTTTTTATTTCCTTCAATTATTTGTAAGGGATTATACCCACTGGTCATCTAAAAACCATAAATGAGTTAGCCTTAAAGGTACAATTTTTAATATTGTGCCTGTTCAAGTGTTAACAAAGATGCCTAAAAATGAAATAACATTACCACAAAGTATAAAATATACAATTTCAAGGAGAACAGCAACAAGCTGCATGGAAAGGGCAATACACCATGCATGCACCGATGTCAGAATATGCAATTTTCATCTAATGCTACTAGCCAGACGTCAAGTCTACAGTCACCTTATAACAGCTCTGTGAGGCTGTACTCAGGCACAGTGGTGCTTTGAGCTAAATGCTAATGTCAGCATGTTAACAGGCTCACAATGATAGTGCTAACATGCCGATGTTAAGCAGGTTTTGATGTTTACCATGTTCATCGTCTTAGTTTAGTGTGTTATCATGCTAACATATGCTAATAAGCACTAAACCCAAAGCAAAGCTGAGGCTGATGGGAATGTCATTAGTTCTGCAGGTATTAAGTCATAAACCAAAGTATTGGACAAATTAAATTTTTAACGGCGCTACATAAAGTCGTTAAATTTGTCCTGAAGGGAACATTAATACCTAAACCAAATTTAATGGCAATCCATGCAGTCGTTTTCAAGACATTTCACCAAAAACCACTAATGTCAACCACCAGAGGCAAACTCATCATCTGGGAACCATGCCATGACATGAATGTCTGTAAAAAAATATTAATTGCAATCCATGCTATAACTGTAATATTTACATCTGGACCACAGTGGTGGACCGACCAATCAACAGACAGACCAACATAACGTAAAATGTATATTGAAACAGAATAAAATCAGTTAAAACATGTGCAGGACAATAAAAATACACATATAACACAAAGCATTTAGGCAGAGTCATGCAGCAGTAAAACACATGACACCCTGATCAATATTAATAAAACTGTGGTGAAACATTCCTCAGTTTAACTATTGAGCTGTTTGAGTGTTAACAGAAGTGCACACAAGAGAAACCACAGAGAGGCCCTGCTGCCCACTTAATAATCTTTTTAAAGTGATTTTTACCGATATCAGAAAAGAATATATATATATAAAAATAAATATATACAAAGAAAAGTATGTAAAATGGAGTATAAATGGTTGATTTTTCCTATTTCACAGATACATAGCTGCATAGTTGCTTACAGGAAATGTCAGGTGGTTAATGAATTATCAAATAAAAAAGAAAAAGAAGTTCGACTTCAAAGATTTATTGTTTCAGTATAATATAATTTGATTGCATTCTGTGTTAGATATCATGTATGCTATAAAGTGTAAGAAGAAATAAGAGTACCTGCTGTGAAAAATGAGTCTGTAGGCATTAATGTGCAAGACGACACAGTGAATGCATGCTAGGGAACACTCATTATTTATATAAAAGTATACTGGGAAAATAGGCTCCCTATATCTGCTTTTCCATAGACAAAGGTGGAGATGATAGGGACTAGCTGCAGAGGGAGCACAGCGGTGAAAGATGTGAAAGACATTGTGGATATGGGTGCAGACCTGGCAGTTAACCTTTAAATGGCCTAATTAAACCACAGAGCCATTAGGAAATCCGTGATTAAATCAAACCTGCTGCATGAGGGCAATGAAAGATGCCTTTTTAACAGGTTAACTGCAAGGCAGACTTTTCTCGGCAAAGGTAGCTATTGAATGTGCATATTTCATTCTCTTTTTCAACATAATTGGGGAATAGTGTGTCGGTTCATTCATGTGAGCTGTGAGCTAAAGGACTGAACTTCACAGAATGAGCCCAAAAACAGGCACTTTGCATGATATATTCAATTAAAACAGGCTATGAAACCTGCAAAAACCATCAATTCTACTTACACTACACTTATATAAAATTAAAGGATAACTCTGGTTAATTATAAGTATATTTATATTATTATTATCATAGTTTTTTTCCATCATTCCTATTAGTTATGATAATGCTGTACTCCCCAGACAGTTTGTAACAGCCAAACTATCCAACATCCCCCCTTTATCTGGATGTAAACTGTAAAATAATCCCTCACTGCACAGGAAAACTGTGTAAATGCACAATGTGAGCTTGCATGATAAATTTGAACCAGGAAGTCAGACTGTAAACTGTGATGAATGTGAGACAGTTTGGGTAATAATTTCACTCGTCACCTTCTCCTACAAATCAGCTTTGCTAACCCGGAGGTTTGTCTCAGTCCTGTATGTGTATCCTGCATCATCCACCTGCTCGTGTTTCTTGCATTGTCAGACTTCTTTTTAGCACCACAATCCCACTTCTCTTGAATAATAACCCAGATTTATTCTTATTATTCTATTCTAAGGACAATTGGTACGAATCAAGGATCAATAACCATTTTGCAAACCATGATACTGACAAATTTGTGTATTTTTTCTAGTTTTCATGGCTTCTACTGGTTTCCGTTCCATTTTATTAAAATATTAAAACACAGTGGACATCATATCTGCATTAGTTTCTGACAAACTTACATTATCAGTGTGAAATGTTGCATTTTAGACTTTTCAACTGAATTAAACTGAATTACTGCGTAACAATAACGTAACATGAATGTAACAATGAATGCAGACTAGATGTTGGATTACAAAACATAAGCAAGTTCCAGTTGTCTGCCGATTCAATTTCATACCGTATGGAATTTAATGGAAATTAATGGCTGCTGGGAAAGATAAGAAACATATAAAAATATATCTATAGCTCTTCCACTTTACTTTCTGCGCTGTATATCAGGACAATCCTGCCTACCAACAGGAACAGTGATCACACTGGCATCTTTCAGTATATATTTGTCACTTTTCCTGATGAAAAATGCACTGTGAAGGTATTACATATTCAAAACTAAGAGGAAAATGAGATTGTGGAGTAAATAATATATTGTCATTTTCTTATTTCTACTATCGCTTTAGACTGAGCACCTCACACCTTTAGTTATTTCTTTTGTATTTAAATAGTTGTGTCCCATTTCAAAAATATATTGAGCACGGAGGCACACACTCTCTGGGGTGTATAAACATAAGAAATTAATGCCTGTCATGTTGCTGAGGCTTTTAAATCTGCCAAATGGCACTCACAGGCAACAAATCCCAGCTTCAGCAGCCTCAAGTGTTGTGAGAATAATTAACACAAAACAGTCTTTTTAGGAGCGTGCTACGGGGGGGCAGCCAGGGTGTCATTAAACTGTTTAGTAACAAATTGATCCAGCCTCAACAAATCGTGTCTTTATGGCTGAGACAGGGCAGCAAGTCAAGAAAAACTAAAAGCTGCAAGAAACAAGACCAATTATCACCTTCTACCAACTGTTGGAACATGCAAAAACATCATCCACAAACTTGTGCAGCTCTTGAGGGACAAACACTGTGTAACCTGTACTCTAAATGGGGTTTTTTGTGATTTTTTTTCCTCCACAATCAGTGTTCTTGACATTGACAAAGGACTGTCTGTCTTCCCCAAGTTGTGCTGATGCATTCAGATTTCTGATGATGTTCTCACTGTCTCCAAAATAATCAATTACGGCTGTAATTTCAGTATTGTCTGGCTGTGTTTTGTTTTAGGCAGCAGCGCAGCGTGTTGGAAGCCATCCATGTTCCCGCTCATGAATGTTAATGATGAAATCATTCTTCACTCGCAGGCTCCCTTAATGTCAGCAGATGTAACAGCCCATGTTCTTGAAGCGTGTCTGTCGCCACAAGGCTCCTTGGTTGCCCGCTTTGAAATATCATGATAACATCTTAATACTGAAGGTGATGAACAGCTATCTAATTCTGATGTAAAAGGTAATTTGTTAATGCCAAATAAATCTCCTACTGATGTCGAAATACTTGACGCTAAGCAGCTTTTCTTCTTATATTTACTCTGCTTGATATAACTTGAAGAAACTGTTGTTTACCTTCTTGTGTAAGTAAAAGAAACTGAACAGTGTACTCTCTTTCACAGATATGAACACTTTCACACTGCCGTCTTGGTGGCCACTCCACTGACATTTACTGTGACATTTGACATTCTCGGGCTCTGTCCTCCCTCAACCCAACAGAAATAAACACAACCCTAGTTTAGAAATAGAGATACAACCTTTTTATCAACATTTTTACCCATAAAATGCACAAATTTCTCGCTACCGGCAGTAGATATTAAAGATTTGGTCTGTATTCTGTTTGGTTTATCCTTGGAGGGGATTGTCCACACTTAAACAGACCTTAACAATCTCACATTAAATGCAAATTAATGTGTTTGGTATTCCTGTCTTCCACTGTCCTGATTTTCTAATCACATTTTCTAGTCAGTTATTGGCTGATGGGTATCGTCTGGGTGTAAAAACTGTGTAATTTGTCAAGATTACCTCAAAGAGGCTGCAAAATTGGGGTTATTGACATTTTTAAAAAAAAAAATTTGAATATTGTAAAGCAATTTCAATTTGAAAAAACACATAATTGTAAATCAGTCCTGATAGGATAACTGCAAATTCACATCACAAAGAGGCACAGCGGGTATTCTACATTTTTGCCTCATTCTTTGTGTTCGGGAGCTTAATGAAAACACCAACAGGGCAATACAGACAATGTGGGCAGTGATTACTTTTGTGTTTACAAGTTGGCATTAACATAATCACGCACTAACCTTTCATCATCCAGCGCTCCCTCCTTTCAGCGAACCTAAAACTGCCATTAAAATGTATTTTAAAGTGGAGTTGATTTTACGGCAGCACACCGACGTCCCGGCAGGTTTGGCCGCGGCACAAATGCTGTTTATTTCTCTCCACAATGCTACTCTAGACATAAACAGAAGACATTAACTCAGAGACAGAGGCACTCTCGCAGACAGTTTACTGACAATCAGTGTGTACTGTTGTCTTGGAAACGGCCCTCTTTTGATTCACGTCCCTCATGTCAGGAGATTTGCGGTTGGGAATAAACCACCATGGGAAATTAAACACTCTGGGGGCAAGAGATGCACCGATTGTGTTGAACACACAAAAGCTCAAGCTAAAAGGTTGATGCAACGTTTGGCATGGAGTCTTGTATGAATATGGAAGTTATTTATGACTGGAAACTGCCAAAAGAGGCTTCCAAGCAGATGAGCATGTTTTAATTGTCCTTCTGAGTCCTAAAGAGCATCTTCCAATTAAATGATTACATTATATTCTGCAATGCCAAACTGCTGGCTCAGTGCATACATTTGCTTATATCAATTGCATGACATTGAATTGAGTTTGCTCAGCCAACTCCAATTCAGTACAGCAGTTGATTATTTTGCCCTTCTGTTGGTTAATTCCCAGTTCTGGAGGTCTGCCAAACAGCTTTCTGGGTTTGGCTTAATGACTTGAGACAGTGTTGGGCACATCACTCAAAAATGTGATACATCACTAATCAGGGAGGACCAGCAGTTTTTTAACACTAGTGCAGTGACTGATTTCTTGACCTCCGGCTGCTTCAAGGCATAGAAAAATGAATACTGTTGATGTGAGGTGTGAATGAGTATAAACATGTTACATGTGTACAGAGATGTTAAGTACTGTCAGTGAATCTTTTCTCTTTTCAAGTATAATTAGGGCTGCATTAAAAATAAAACAGGGGCCTACATAACAGAGAGCTTTTGAAAAAATGTGCATCCTAAAATTAAGTGGATCAATCATATTAAGCTCTTAGATTTACTATTTGCTCAAAAGATTAGTAGGTTTACGTACCAGCCTAAGAGTCTGGCCATTCTTGATTAAAAGCTGTCTTACTTTTCTCTTTTTAGAGCATGCCACGTGAAAAAACATTTCTCTGACTTGCTGTAGAGCTCTGATCGTCAGCTATACTCATGACATGCAGTCGCAGAGCCCTGAAGACCCACCCCGCTGCTGCACAGAGCACAGTTCGCTTGTTTTTTTTCAAAGTTTATTAATATTGAACATGTCCAAATTACACCAAATTTTGACACTGCATGTCCTTGGGTCCCCAGCAAAACACCCACCAAGTGTGAAGAAGATTGGATGAACGTTTCTTGAGATATGCGAAGGACATAAATACAGACTAACGGACAAACAGACAGACATTGAGTGCTTGCTTTGAATTGCCTTGTTGCTGAAATGTGCTATATAAATAAACCTGCCTTGCCTTTAAAGTTAGATGGGATGTTAATCTCTAATCAGAAACAAGCAAGAGTGGACGGGAGTGATGCAATTAGTGTAGTTTTAAATAATCTGGTATCTCAAACTCTACAGCCATACTAACGGTTGATGATGGTGCTAGATGAAAAGTCCAGAGCTTGCCGAAGTTCACAAGAATATTTGTACCAAATTTCAAGGAAATCCATAGTTGTCAAGATGTTTCACTAAAACAAAGAAATGTCAACCTCATTGTGGTGTTAGAGGGACATTTGTGGCAAATACCAAAGTCATTAGGATTCAACCCTTGTACATGATAATCCAGTAACTGTTGATATATTTCACTCTGGACCAACGTGGTGGACTGACCAACATTACCATCCCTATAGAGCCTAAAAGTAATTATATATCTATGTATTGTTAGAGGTACCACTTCAAAATATGAAACTACATGTGTCAAATAGGTCATGTAAAATGAGTTCACAGGAGGTGAAAGCAAAGCTGCAGAAGCTCCTTAAGTAACCGTATGAAAATGCACTTTGATTAGACATATATGTAAATCACTCTATATGCATGGAAATACAGTATAAGGAACCATTTTTCCTTTCATCAGCTTAAAAAAAATGCTAAATCACATGGTGTTCAATAAACAAACAGGTCAAGAATAGGAGCATGAGTATTAACCGGTTCTTGCAAACATAAAGCAACAGTTGTGGATATACTGCTGTAATAGTCTCAGTTATCACATGGTGACATCATGGTTGGATTGTGAAAAAGAGTTTTTTTCTTTCCTGTTCTGGCTCATTTCCATTGTTGACATCTTTCCTTTAAAAGAGGCAGTAACCATGGCACCAAAATTCAGAAACACCCGCAGCTGTATTTGTCACTCTTTCATTGCAGCTGTTGTTGTTCTCTCTCTTTTGCCACCTCAATTTCCAGTTTCCCCTGCCTGGCTACAGTTTTGTGCCCCCCCCGCCCCTCCTGCAACTGACAAGGAGTATAAGGTAAGTAATAGAAATAACCAGTGAAAATAGGCTCTGTAAGGATTGTGCTGCTGCAGTGGAAGCAACAATCTTAACAGTGACAACAGGTCCTTGAACTTTTTTTACTTTCTCTTGTCCAGCTTCCTCATTTTTAAAAAGTAACCTAGAATAACTACATCAGCAGTATTATTCAGCCCATTTGCTATGTAAATGAAATTATAACAGGTTCCATTTATATATTTATAAGTGATATCAGCGTATTAATCAAGAATGATTCTTTGGTCATATGCATGTCTCTGTGGTTATAGGATCCAAAAAAAATAATTAGATATTCAACCATCAAAGATGAAGAGTTCTTTCAGTTACCACAAGCTGCGAGCAATCACTCTTTATAAGCCTCAAGTGAGCCAAAAGGTATAACTGTGTTTTTAAAAAAAAACTGATTTCAGAGAGATAAGTTATGATTTTCATTTTCAGACTTAATAATTTAGACAGATTACAGCTGTCCTTGACACGTTGCTGAGCTGTACTGAAGATCACTTTTTCAGGTGTTTTATAGCATAACTAACTGGCAGGTCAGGCGATAGTGAGTTTTGATCTACTAGGGGAAACTGGCACATTTCAATAAAACATTCAACTATCCCTGACTTCTCCAACTACATACTGTAACTATTTAAACTGAGTAATATACTGTATATACATTAAATAAATTACAATACCTTCGATTTTTAAAGGAAATGTGCAAATATTTGTTTAAAAATATATGTGACTTATCATGAGCAATACTGATGTAGACACAGATAGCATGAATAATACATTCAATGTACATAAAAATATCATATATGTGTATATAATGTATATATAATTTTCCTTATTTTTCCCACAAGCTGAATGCATTTCACAAGTGTTTGTAACTTTTCTATGACACCTGTTACAACCTGCCGGTGCATCATGGACAGTCAGGAACAACACTGCAGCTGTAATCACGTGGCTGCACGTGGAGGACCAGATGCCCTCAGTGACAAAAAGGTATCATGAAGTATTTAGCACATCTACTTATATACTCCATCCATTCATCATCTTACATTCTTCAGGGTCACAGGGGACAAAGACCTGTTGGCGGTACTTTGGAGGAATGGAGTCTACAGTACAAACCAGCATAGGTTGGATGAAAGGCGGGGACACAGACAGGTCGCCAGTCCCTCACGGGGAACTCTACAGTCATTAGTAGAAAAAGTAATCATTACCACAATCAGCCAACCAGCAGGACTCAGTAGCTCGCTCACTCACAAACCGGTGCGCATCGCTATTGGACACAGCGAGGGTTGGGCTCCAGCACTCAGCCGCCTGTTATTCAAACGCAGGGAGCGCGTCTGGCCACTCGCTTCTCGTTGCGCACTGGATATGGATCAGGACGCAGCGCGCCTCCCTGCTGTCTCCCGAGGACAGGCTGCACTCTGCGGCGCATAAAATAAAAAGGTGCCCAAATGAACCGCCGCCCTCCCGGCTCCTCCGGCGTCCAATGGATTAACAGGAGAGACATGAGTGTCCGGACAGAGGACAGCATCACCTTGTGCCAAAGGGCTCTCCAAATCATTACGGAACTTTGTCTTACGGGGCACGTAGACCGGGAGAAATGTTCGGATATATTTCCCCTGGAGAGCACCATACCAGGTAAAGGTCACGCAGGTAAATGGAATAAAGTCATTATTTTCTTTCCCTTATTCCCATAATTAGACACTTTTCTCTGTTTCCTTGAAATCGAGTAGTTGCAGCGTTTAGGGGGGAAAAAAAAAGAGAAACTAAACTTCAGCTCTGAGCTTTTTTAACTTTATTACAACGTTTAGTTGAATGTCTTTTAGCGTATTTAACTGCTATGAAAGTGTTGATCTACCTGTTACGCATCTTGCTGCAGCTCAGTCCAGACTGATGAAATAGCAACAGGTGGAAAAACAACCGAGGTGGGCATCTGTCTGAGGAGAAGATTAGTCTTCTTTTCTCTCATCTTTCTTTCCTTTTTCCACTTTCCACATCTTGGACATGCATTTAATATCAATATGATTAACCAATTTTTAAAAAAATGCATTTATTAAGCTTTCTTCCTTATGATATACAGTTAGAGTAAACTTTGTAGGCTATTTAAATATCAGTTTGTAAATATCAGCTCCAAATGATTTTTCCTCTTCAGGCAGTGAGCTTGAAGCAGTGACTGAGGTTTTCTGTGACTTTATATTGTCCTGCTTTATTAAACAGGTGCATATGCTGCCCCCTCTTTCTTACAGCTTGCTTTCTCTCCTTTTTTCTCTTTCTCCCTTGCATGTTTGTCTGTCGTATTTGTCCCTCGCTTGCTTCTCCTTTCCTTTTTATGTGTTTTTCCTTCTCTGTCTTCCTTTATGGTTCTCTCCATGGTTACATGTAGACATCTCTATTAGTCTCCTTGCTGTGGTCGTGGGTTTCTGTGGCCTCGCCCTGTTGGTAGTCTCTCTCTTTGTCTTTTGGAAGCTGTGCTGGCCCATTTGGAGGAGCAAGGCTCTCTCAGCCCACACCGAAAATGGCCTGCATGTCGGTTTCCCCGAGGCGCCTCCACCCAACTCCCCACCGGTCAACGAGTGTAAAGTGGCAGAGGTGGAAAAGAAGTACCCTCCAGAAGTGAAGGTGAATGGACGGAGCTCTGTCAAGCTCCTGGAGGCGGCCATGAAGATCAGCCAGACGTCCCCAGACATCCCCGCCGAGGTCCAGACAGCGCTGAGGGAGAAGCTCAGCCAGCAGGCTAAAATCCAGAGGCAGACCACCGAGCCAACATCCTCCTCCAGGTACCTTGTATGAACCCACTGCAGTCACACAACCCCTCCCAGTCTGCCCCTGCATTGAGGACATAATAACATGACAATCTAGTCAAACACAAGTATCTGGTGCTTACAATTATAGTACAATACTAACATTTTTGAGCCCACACAATGCAAAAACTATCCTGACAGTTCGTGACAGTGCGTGGCCACTGTCCTCGAGGTAGTTTGGCACATGTCATGCAGAGCATCAAGGACTGGCCGGTGACCTTGAAACGCTGTTGCACATGTTGAATTGTCTGTCTCTTGCTCTAACTGGCCAGAAAAAAAAAAAAATAATCGACTCCTGTAGGCTCATCAGCCAGGGCCATGACATGTCTCCTTTGCTTCAGTTCAAACCCTATAATCACTTGCATGTGTGAGTCAAGCTGCCATGGTAACGGCGGGAAGCAACCCTAGTAATTAAACAATCAGCTCTTGCTTCTCTTTGTTTTCCAGGACTGTGTTTAAAGTAGAAGGTCCATAATTAGCATTGCTGTGGGGTGGGAGCTGTCATGGTGGAAGGCTGGCTTCTGGTGAGACGCACCAGGCAGCTGCGCTCAGTTTCTCAGAGGAAGCCGTTATTGACACTTGCTTTGGTTTGTCGTTTGGCTCGTTAATTATATTCTATTGAGGTCTTCATGAATTAAACACCCACCATGGATGTAGTAAGGCCAGGTTAAAGACTATAACGCCTACTTTCTCGATCCTTCCACCCACTCTTTTGACAGTGATTCACATTTTTTACTGATTATTTCCTTTTTTTAGAAGTATAAAAAGCCAAAAGCACCTACAACATACAATAAAAGTCTTAGCTCAAGCCCAAATACCATTTTAGGACCAATATTGTTTGGAGAAGTATGTCAATTACTACAGCAAATAAAGTAGATATTACAACCAGATTGTGTTCACTGCTGTGTTGTCTTGTTTTTAAGGTTTATTAATGTTTAGTTGCAGGAAATGTAGGTCTTTTTAATGTTTTTCTATTAGCTGTGTGTACTAACAGGCCAAAAAATTAACAAGTATTTGTATTATCCATGAATCTGTCTCAATTAATTGTTTGGTGAATAAAATCCCAATGTCCTAGGGCCCGATGTGACATCTTCAGGTAGTTTTTTAGTCAACCAACAGTCCAAAACCTGAAGATGTGCAGTTTACTAAAATCTAAGACAACTCAAAGCAACAAATTGTCACATTTGAGAAGCTGAAACCAGCAAATATTTGGCATTCTTGCTTGAAAATGTAGTTAAATGATTAATTGATTATCAAAAAAGTTGAATAAGTACTCTTCGTTCCACGTACTATTCAGTTTTTTTGAAATATTGTGAGCATGTTGGCACCAGTTTTTGAAAACTGCAAAAAAGAGTTCATAACTTTCAGAATTTAAGGAGAAAGGAGAAGACAGAAGACATCATTGAACCAACATTTCCTCCCAAGTCAGAGTCAATGAAAACATTATCGAAAATTAAAATAACAGACTGTAAAATTTGGGATAAAAGTTATCACAAGGTGAATAGTTAATGCTATTCTCTTTTCAGATAGTATTCAATGTGTTTTTTGTGTGTTTTAGTTGTATTTCTGACAATTGCATTGCAATACTTGAGTGTAGTGTTTAATTTTCAGCTGTGCTTCCTGTGCCATGTCATTTGTGCCATGGCTGACAGATCGCTGTGATTGTCTTTCTGTCAGAAAGGAGGATGGCTAGTTGCTAGGTGACAAGATTGGCGAGTCAAACACAGCCATGGTTTTCTCAAAAAGATAGCAACTTCACAGAAATTTGCTGCATTCAGGTATTTTGTGTAGAAGGATAAATACGAATGATGGAGACTTATTTTCATTGTTAAAAGTCATGGTCAGTGGTGGCAAAAATCTTTTCAAATAAAAAAGTCAGACTTGTGATTTTACATCCTGCTACTTTGAGGGTGGAACCAGTTGTTCAGCAAGAACAGTGTGTTAGATTTGAAGCATTAAAGTTGTCTTGATTCTAAGAAAATTAAACCACGTAATGGGGCTCAAAATGACATTATATGGATACTAAATGATTGGCTACGTTATTGTGAACATTTTAAGCTATCATTTTGTTACCACATATTTTTCATAATGTGCCCTGAATGTATTGAAAGCTACAGTATGCTTGAAAAATAATTACTGGCAAGTGTTGTTTTGTCCTGTAGGGGGAGCTGCAGCCCCTTTGGATTGCTAATTTGCCAGTGTGTGTAAATAATCTCATCTCTACACTCCTCTATACTAGAATCTCATGCTTCTAAAGACAAACTGAAGACTATTCTGAGCTACTGTACCAGACAGGAATATGTCAAAACATGTTGCATGAGCTCCACATTATTATGCATCATGCTTTTGTAGAGGTTCCTCTCTCCTGACAAACCATTAGCACCCACCATAACAAAGCCACTCATGCATAACACTGACACTTGAGACATTTACCAGATGCCCTCTACCCTTTTCAACAGGCACAATTCATTCCGGCGCCACCTGCCTCGTCAGATGAATGTCACCAGCATTGACTTCAGTATGGACACAGTTCCCCTTCGACAGTCCTCTACAGTAAGCATCGGAAGAATAAAACCCGAACTCTACAAGCAGAAGTCTGTGGACTCAGAGGACGAGGCCAAAGAACCCGTGGAGACTTGCGGAAAGCTCAGCTTCTCCCTGCGTTACGACTACGAGGATCAGGCTTTGGTGGTGAGAATCCTCAAGGCCTTGGACCTCCCTGCCAAAGACTTCACGGGCACCTCTGACCCGTATGTGAAGATCTACCTGCTGCCCGAGAGGAAGAAGAAGTTCCAGACGCGTGTCCACCGCAAGAATCTGAACCCCATGTTTGATGAGACCTTCTGTTTCCCCGTGGCGTACGATGAGATTTGCAACCGCAAGCTGCACTTCAGCGTCTACGACTTTGACCGCTTCACCAGCCACGATATGATTGGCGAGGTGGTTGTGGACAACCTCTTTGAACTCTCTGATCTTTCCAGGGAGGCGGTGGTGTGGAAGGATATTCACGCAGCAACGACGGTGAGTTGGCGTCCACACTAGCGCACTGCCAAATCCTCAAATTGGTGAATATTGTTGCGATGAGAGCAATGTTGCACCAGACTTCTGTCACTGAGGGTAGTGAATGGAAACTACTGTTTTTAGAAAGGTCTGACCATGAAGCATCGCACTGAATCACTTCTGAGAGCCTGAATTCATCAACACCGCTTCTCAAAAGCGGCAGGTGGAACACATTGCATAATTCAAATGCTTTGGGAAATGCATTTCATCAGCCAAACTCCCACACACACATTTTCCAGAAACTGATGGTTACTCTACAGACGTAAATATAGCAAGGAGAATAAAATTACCCAATTGTCAGATATATAAATGGTTTTATTTGACAGCAGCAATATGCTCTCAGTATTTACACAAACAAGACATACAGTTATAATGTCATGTAGACAGTGTGTCTTCATATGAACGCTTTCTGAAAATAACATGGTAATATAGAGCAGAATGCAGTTTACTCCTACATTAACACTTATCACAATTTACTCAAGAGCCTCAGCTTGATTCATGAGTGTTTTCAGTGTAAGAAACACTGAGCCATTGTCTTCAGGATCACATTAGCTTCTGTAGACCAAATTAGTGGCTAAAGAAGAACCATATATTCAGTTTTGTACATATGCTAACTACACGTTATTCTCCATTTCTTATCTTATTTAATGCTGTTCCTTAAAAGCACTAGGCATTAGGATTGTCAAAGTTTATTTGTTAATCTGCATGTTTAAAAAGGATAATACATTATTGTTTTCGATAGCATCAAATGTGTTTACCTGTTCACCTGACCAAGCACATGCACCTGACATGCACAATGAGGCTTTGTGGGTATTTTTTAAGGATTAGAAAGAGATAATTGTGCAAACGAGGTCACATTCTGCTGTGTCCTCTATACTCAGTAGCCTAAATTCTTACTTGCAAGAGTTTAATGACCATAATGTCCAGGCCACATTGTTACTTCCACCATGGGGATTATTTTTTTTATTTTCATTTGCTTTTTAGTAGAAAAGTTCACAAATTCATCAACAGATTTTAATGAAGTTCAATTTGGTTGAAAGATTCACAGAACAAGTGTTGAACAGGAGGTTTTTTTTAATGCAGATCCAGTTCTAGTAAGAGTTTTATGATTTTTTTTTAAAACAGATTTTGTAACATTGTGTTTTGTAACAACCATTTTTTTCGAGAACCACTTACTTGTTACAAGTGGGAGTTCAACAAGCAATATAAACCACACAAAGGTGCTTTTGTGTGATGATTGGGTCAGTTTTTACTACAATAAATAAGCAATGAACCTGCAAAATCGGGAAATGACAGTGTGCATCGGGCAACATTTGTATGTGACTTGTGCTAACCTACCTAGAATGTAAACAATGTGTTCATGGCAATGAAAAGGTGAGTTTTTTTAGGTTGCTTTTGGTTTTAAACTAATCCAGGAGAAAAAGAGAAAAACTAAAGCTGCAGAAGATTCAAAATATCATAAAAGTGCATGATCTCTGGTTTTTCAAGTCAAATATACCAAAAGAGGCAGAGTCATTCTACTCTGAAAATTATTTTTACCTGTTATCCTCAATGTGCAGGCCATAGATTAAACTGTAAACTGTAAACCTCCTCCTGCATAGATACACCTGAGGCTTTTTTAGTTTTTAAAACTCTTTGGACTAAAACTTGAAATTAAGTGTTGGATGCATCCAGACCTCCAGGGGTTTTTTGAAATGTTTATGTGTGTGAGCTTTTAAGGCCCATGCAGTGTTGTGAACTATGATTTTATGTGCTGCCGTGCAGATTTCAACAACAACGGCTGCACATAAAATCATAGTTCACAACACTGAAAACAAACTTCGATAGATCTTTCCAGGCTTTCAGTTTCTCTACACTCCAACGCTACAACACAAAGCCCATGTTGATCCAATGGCTTCATAACATAAAAGGTTAACCTCAACCCAGCTGACTAGCTAAAGAAAATACAGAGGAAAAAAAAGTGCAGTCATGTGGCTTTTAGTAAATGTGTCTCTGGAGTATCACCTCTTGACTAGCAGTGCTTTTGTAAAACATCTGATTGACGCACGAAAGTGCGTACAAAACAGTCACCTCTGAATGCTTTTGAGGTTTAATATTCTCTAGGAGTTATGTGTTAACTCTAACATTTGCTAAATTGGCCTGCTGGCTAGCAAAGAAAGCCAAAACTTCTAGCTATTAAAAACCTAGTGGCTATAGTGCATTTAAGGAGATTAATAACAACCTGCCAAGCCATGCCAATTAAATGGTCTTTTCCAGCTGACAAAACACAACCTCCTTTAATTACTAACCTGTTCAGTCCCCTGCATTGGCATTTTGATGCCACATAATGTGTTCAAAGAAATTCCAAATGGACAAAATGTACTTATTCTGTTGTCCTTTTCCCTCCAGGAGAGTGTTGACCTGGGAGAGATCATGTACTCGTTGTGCTACCTCCCCACAGCAGGGAGAATGACCCTAACAGTCATCAAATGCAGAAACCTCAAAGCCATGGACATCACAGGCTCTTCAGGTAACCTTGACAGCAAATAAGATGCGGCTCACATCAAAAGCGCAAACTGAGCCATAAATCAAACTTAGTTGAGACCAGACAGCAGGTGGCCACTTAGAATGGAAATGGGGGAGAAGAGAAATAGGGAGGCCAGTGAGAAACAGATTATTAAAAGTGTTACCTTCTGTCAGAATAAGGCGATACACAACAGTGCTTACATTTTAAAAGTAAATCACCTGTAAAAGTATCTTTAGATATAGTAGGGCTTTAGCACATCCACATTTATCCAATTTCATTACATTTTTTAACATATGTACAAATGACCAGATTGTCTGAAATGACAGTGAACACGTGTCTCCCAGATCCATATGTGAAGGTTTACCTGATATGTGATGGACGGCGGTTAAAGAAGCGAAAAACAACCACCAAGAAGAGCACACTTAATCCATCGTACAACGAGGCCATCATCTTTGATATCCCACCGGAAAACGTGGAACAAGTCAGTCTGACCATCATGGTGATGGATTATGATCGGTGAGTGAAGCTGTCTTTACACAGTTCATGTTAATGGCTACATGCTTTATGCCGTAAATAAATGTCGACAGGAAAGCTTAGGAACTGGTGTAATCATGAGTGTGCCAAAAGCACTCCACCGAGACCGATAATCACAATTTATTAGAGTGCTTTTAGAAGGTGTGTGTTAGGTGACACGGAGCAAGTGGACCCGAATGCAGGAGACCGTAGGCAGAGCAAGGTTGAGGTTAACTTCTTTATTCTAGGTTCAGGTGCTGGCAAAGTAAAACTGAACTAAACAAACAGAGCAGAACAAAGGATCCAGCCACACTAAACTGAAAGCCAACACTTAACTGACGAGGGGATGAAGTGCAGGTGGAACAGGAGAACAGGAAAGGGGCTGATAGGCTGGAGAAGCGAGGAGGGCAGGGCTAACAAGACTAATGCAGGGCAGGTGTGGAGGGAAAGAGGCTGGGGACACAGGAGGAAAAACACAGGGTACATCCCAAATCTCTTATTTAATATTTCCTCGCTCCTTGCTTGAACCTGAAGTTGTTCTGGTCCGCCATTTTAAAGGCCATCTCAAGTCTCTTATTCCTGCTCTGAGGAGCGAGGAGCTAGGAGGGATCTCTGATTAGCTATGAGTGAGGATACAGTTTTTTACCGGCCGACACGCCCCCTTATTGGATAGCAGTTATTGATTGGAAGCTGCAGCTGATTGGACTGATCCGATACATGACAACATCACTGTAGTTTCATACCAGAGTGAAGACAGATAACAGAATTTTTTGTTTTCTGATTCACCTTTTAGTTAAAAATCTGTATTAATTGTTGGTCTGAACAACAAAAGAACCATAAACAACTTTCTTCATTTATTAGACAAATTTTTCTTTTTATGATCTGTTATTTCCCCCGTTAACTTTTATTATGGATAAAATTAAAGTCAGGGAGAGTCTGTCTGTCAGCAAGAAACACAGTTTAAACACATTTATATTTTACATAATTTATCGTCATTTCTATTCAGTCACATGTGAGGCTGAAAATTCCTTTTTCCCTGAAACATTTAGCCAAATAAATAGTGTTCAAACAACAAACTGACCATGTTCTGACTTATTAAATAATGAATTCATTATCAGAGCATCAATAAATAATGAATAAATAATATAAACGCATTCTGCCAGTAGAAATGGTTCATGTGCCTCTGAGCAGGACACAGATTACAGAATGCAGGTTTTTATTCATGTGCAGGTGTTTGTCAACAGGCTGCAGAGAGAAAACAGCTGCTCAGGCAGGGATAACTGTATGTCTTTATTAGTATTAGCACAGTGCACATGTGTAGACACAAACTCCATCAGAAGTCGCTACAGCTGTTAAAGCCGACTGACAGATGATCCAGCGGTGATCAGCCGCCGCCGTGATCAGAAACAGACGTTGCTTCACATGACGCTTCAGAGGAAAGTACGTCTCATGTCTCTAAAAACATATTTCCTCGTTTTTCCTCTCTCCTCGCATGGTTTCCGTGCGTCTCTCCGTGCATCCACGGTGGGAGGGAGTAAGACGCAAGGAAAAGATGCAAGTGAGGGCAGTTTAAGAGACTTGGGTTGCACCAAAACTAAAAACCCAGAAACAAAGTCCTCTCTTCAACACGTCACACCAACATTTCAAAAGTGAAACCAACACAAAGAACGATAAAAACCCGACAGACCGACACTGCCGAATCACCTCAGCATGTTAGATATTTACAGAACATCCACCTTCTGTCCACTTACAGATTCCCCTTCAATCTATCCATGAATATCGATACAGAACAGATCCATAAACACATTTATGGTAACGTAAGAGCACAACACAGGGTTAAATAGTCAGTTCATCTTAATATTCAAAGAAACTGTCCTTCTCCCACTCAGTCCACAGGGAAAAATCCTGAAGGTCTCTGGTGGACTGATGGATAATGGCAGCTAAGGAACTTAGAGCCAGACTGGAACAGAACCATAACTGTGTGTAATAAGCTCAGTTGACTCTCTGATTGTTTGGACTTGACCTAAATGTACTCGCCAGCTTGTTTTTGAGACATTTAATGCATCTCAAATCGGTAAAATATGCATTTATTTCCAAGTCACGTCTTTGTGTCTGTTCCAGGACTACCAGAAGCATCACTACCGTATGTGTGTGTGTGTTTTCCCTCTAACAGGGTCGGACACAATGAGGTGATTGGTGTGTGTCACGCTGGGCCAGACGCTGAGGGTCTTGGACGAGATCATTGGAACGAAATGTTGGCTTACCCACGGAAGCCCATCACACACTGGCACGCTCTGGGAGAGGTACAGAGACTTCTTTTATCCTAGACTCTGTTTTCCTTTCTTAAAGAAACCACATTTACAGAGATTTCTAGAAGCCTCCTACATGTGACAATGTCCAGAACAGATGCTGTTCTGATCAGGGTAACATGTCACATTGTTTTTGAATGCGATCCCAGCTCTGTCTACATGCGCCTTCATGTCCTGTCATGTCTTTGAAGAGGACATTATCTTTGTATTTAGGTTTCTTTTTAAAAAGATCAAAACGAATTGTAACACAATAAGCAGATGTTTTGTTTTTCTCTTGATTTACTATGACTGAAAGCATTTTCAGTACTGTCATCACCCAGAACAATAACTTTTTTGATGCACAGGAAGACACAAGTCCATGTTAAAATTAAATTAAACCAAATTCCTATCACAAAAAGTCTGGTTTTCTGTAAAATCACCAAAAACACTGAGTCCTGAAGGGTTATTCTGAGAATATATTGGCCACCTTACCAAAATTCAAAGGAAAAAAAAATCTACTGTAATTTCATCTCTATTCATTCAATAGAGAGGTAACAAATGTGCTTTTGTGGGGGAAACAGCTAGCCTAGCTTTGTTAAAGGTGCTTTCCAACAACTCCAAAACTGCCAACATGATGCACAAAATTAAAGTGAGACATCCAGTGGTTTAATGAGCTGTTAGCTTTGGACACATTGGAGCTTTTTCTGCACTAAACTTAAAAGTCTCCACAGCTCCCAGCTTCGTGCACTTTTGCATCTCTGAACAAAATCCAGCTGACTCTTGGATGTATTGCTGACTAGTTACAATGTGTAAATAAGTTGCTGGAAGGCTTTTTTTTTTTCTTTTGACAAAGGCTAACTGTTTCACTCCAGTTAATGTAACTTCATATTTTACATGTTATCAATGTTTCTTCCTCTTTTGCCACACCCAATCCTCACCTGACGCATAGGAAAATACAGGTGATTACCCATTTTCAGTGGTAAAACAACTTTATATGCTTTGGTTAAAACTGTGATCATAGGCAAAACAGTGTAAACCCTGTTTACCACTTGTCCAAATTATTTCGACTTCAGCTATTGGTTGGACATAGTTGTCACAAACACAAAAGTCTGACTTGGTGTTTTATTAGTGATATTACTTATTATTAGTGTTATGGTTCTATTATCAGGGGTGATTGGTGCTGTGGGAACATATCAGTGAGTGAACACCAATGCACACATCTGCTTGTGAGGTTGATAGTGTCATGTGTGAGGACTTGATCCTATTAAAGTGCAACTATGACATAAAGAAAATGCTTAAGAAAAGATCCCTCTCATTAAACTTGGATCTGGCCCTGCTAGATGCTGTAAACTCCTCATGAGATCTGATGAAACCTTTTTGCCGATGATCACAGTACATCCTGAGGACTAGTAGAGACATACCTGCTTAGTTACCAAACATGGACAGCATACTCCTATAACGTCTTATGTTTTGTGATATTTTACCTTACAGTGGCCTGGAAGAGCAGCAAGCTTTGAGAGTCAAGGTTCGTGTCCTTCGCCCAAACCTCCACAGACACCCTGATGATCACAGGTAGAGTGATGACATCACCTCTGTAAGAAAACAGACTTTTGTTTTGTTTGGCTCAGAAGTTGTGTCGCCTATGAGTCTCTCGTGAGCATGTTGTGTGAAAATGAAATTCATTCCGACATGTTTCTTATATGTTCATAAAAAAAAATCGAAATTGTTTTTATTCATTTGTTTAAACCGGAGTTCTTCAAGCGCTCTACAGAGCTGGCTATGCAGCACACACTGTCATTCAATTTCAAGAGTTTGTTTGTCATATATTTATATGCTTTGAAATTCTCAGAAATGCTTTATTTACCAAACATTTACACAGACCACATGAATGGTAAGCACTGCAAGACGTCCTTGGTGACTTACTTGCAGCAGTATCAACCTTTTCAATGTTTTGAGCAACATTTCTCTGGCCCAAGAGCTCTTTAGTGAGTCACCGTTTTACCTTGAAATGACACAAAGTTAAAGGGCTATGCTGCTCTGTGGCATGAAAACATTTTAAAGATTTTTTTTGTGGCTTTTTATGCCTTTATTTGAGGGTCAGTGTAGCGAGATGGGGAGTGGGGGGGAGAGAGAGAAGGGTGTGATATGCAGAGCTGGGAATCGAACTGGGGACGTTGCGGTTGTATGGTGTATATCTGAACCATTAGGCTACCAGGGTGCCCCAGTATGAAAACATTTACTTGATAAAAAAAACAGTCAATAGATCCAGTCAGTCATGATCCAGGTTTTTATTGTAGAATGCAGGTAACTGAGTTTCTACAAGGGCTTGGTTAATGTCTCAGAAAATTCATAACTGTCACAGGTGTGTAAAGCCAGCTATTAACCTGCCATTCTTATCTGCAGATATTAGAAAAGACAGATTTAGAGAAACTGTAGCAGATACATGTAGCAAACATATGTATAGAAAGATAAACACTCAAATCAAAGTGTATTTAAAATAATTTTACAATAAATTTGTTTCCAAACACCTGGCTGAACCTCGCAAAACTTTAAAAATATCAATGTCATGTTTATTTTTGTACACATCAGATTGATTTCAGCACATTATTGCAAAGCAGCATATATAAAATTAGACTCTCTTATTACTATTGTAATGTAAATATAATTAAACTGTTTACTCTGCAAATGTCAATCATGTTGAAACTAAAAAGTGAAGTAACACTTATAAACAGTGACACATTGGTTGACGGCTTAGTTTAACTGTATAAATTGGTTGTAAAAAGATAAAGGGAGGATCTTTATGTAGAGGATATCAGTAGATTAACCAACTATGTTGTTTTAAATTTATGCATGTGACAGTGATTCAGAAAAAAGGATTCAAATGATATGTAAGGTCTTCAATCCAAAGTGACCATTTGCTAAACCCCTCCACTGAACAGCGATTGTCCAATCATAAAGCTTAACAACAGTACTAATGCACATCAGGCCTTTCAAGCTCATTGACTGTATATAAATATGGACATCATGACAATGGAAGTATTATATGAGCTGGATACCGGACCGAAATTGGCTGAGGGGCTTGTCACACAAGCAAGATGGCAGCTCCCGGAAAAGGAGATATTTTGACTTCACTTTTGCATAGCGGTAGCGGTAGGAAGTGGAGACGCGTCGTTCATGTTTATATACAGTCAATGGTCAAGCTTTGGATGCCGCTACATGTTAAAGCGATGTGCATGGTACTGGGGTGAGAGCAATACTCTGTATATAAGAGTTTGAATAGTAGTTTTTTTCTTTTTTACCCTGTCCAAAACCAAAAATACCAGAGCAAAAGCACAAGAAATGGATTTAACGGTGCGTTTTCTGGCTTAATGTCGTCTTACATTATGTTATGGTTTAAAAAAAAAAACAAAAACAAAAACCTGATTCTAGGGTAATATTAGCTGTTCAGTCCTGCCCTATTGGATGAGGGGATGTTTACACTCCTGTAACCCCTGACCTGAGCCTCTTAATTCATTGACCGGAAACAGCTTGGAAATACAAACAATAAAGCATAAATCAAACCTCTTGCTTGCTTGCCCAAGTATGTGAGCAAAGCAGCTAAACAGTTTATTATATTAGAATATAACAGTTGGATCTTAGATTTTTCTTCATCATGCTTATACCAGGACTAACAAGCTCTATACTGCAGTACCAGAACAATGCAATGTCTCCTACATAGATCGCTAACGTTTTGCCTGGGACACGTTTCTTCAGCCTCAGTCTTTATATATTGGATGTAGCCATCAAGTGCATCTTTAAGATCCCTTTCCAGGGTTCTCATTTTGAAACAAGTCATCTTGAAACATAAAAAGTGAGCTGGAGACTACGTTTTTAGCCAACTCATGAAGTTAATGTTAGCTTGTTTAGCTAGCTAGCAACAGTTGTCATTTCATCCGATGAAATAGCCTATCACTGGCTAGAAATGAGAAATTTTGTCTACCACTGTCTAAAATCAAGGACCCATTGGTTTGAGAATTACTATAAATTTCAAATTATAAATTAAAAAATCTTTATTTAATTTCATGTTTTTTCACCATGAGGTTTTGCTAACAATCTCCTACCAACAAACATACATAATAATACCTTGATGTATAAGTTAGTATATACGATCCTAGGATGGTGTCAGGCTAACATGACACCATGTACATTCATATCACATTCATTCATCTTACACGTAACACATATACCTCTCATCCCACCGCCCTACCATCAACAAAACATAAGTTATTTGTAAGTCTTATAGAGAATTACTACAAATTTCAAGCAGCAATTTTGACAGATTTAGCAACGGTAACTAAGGAAGTACAGGGCTTAGCAAGCGGCCAATTGGCCAAACAACATCAAAAACATTATAGTAATAAAAATCATGATCAAATATTTACATACACATAAAGAATTGGAAGAAAAAAGCCAAACTTTATTGTACACCAACTTTTCCTGGCCAGTTACAAATACAGGGAATTATAATTTACACAAACATTTACAAAACGTATGTATATTTTTACGTTAAGCCATATGAAATTAAGTTCAATGCACCTAACAGAACACTGATTCAGCTTCTCCTTATGTCAGTAATAAGAAACTAATAAAAAAACAACATAGCAAATAGAAAAAAGGCTATGTACTGTTATCTAACTTGCACATAAATATAATAATGCTTTTTCTTCTGCGCTGCCCTTAATATTAAAAATAAATATTTTTACTTTGTAGCATGCCTCTCACCACTTTAAAAACAGACTTACTAAGGCAAAATGTAAGTAATTAATATGTTAGAGTATTTCAATTTTCAAACTTTGTGTTTACATTTGTAAAGTATACTTGTGTATGGCACTGTTTGTATATTCAAAAGTGAAATTCAAGAAGTTGTCGTAAACTTATGGAAATAGAGACATCACAATGTATTTCTATTGTTTGGTGATAATTTGAACAGCTCAGACTTGTAATAGAGTGAGAGTTATACACGTTCTTTATTGTTGTGAACAATTAGTCAAACTGGAAAACCCAGTGAAGCCAACTCTACCTTATCAAGATATTCCATGTTTAGGAGTTTAGAGCTTTGAGCTGTAATTGTTTGCATATTGGTTGAATCTATATTGAGCAAGAACAACTGCAACTACTGTCATGATGTGTACAGTTTGTGATAACTTTTGTAACAATTTAAAGTAAACATTTGGAATATAATTTATTGTATCTGTTTCATATGTATTTTAACAAAATAAATAAAAAAACTGAAGAGTCACAACATGTCTCTCTTTGTTTGGGAAGGCAGAATGATTATTTTAGCTTATTTTATTTAGTTTCTCTAACTTAATGGGTTTTGTCATAGAGGTTTTTTAATCATCTGTCATAAAAGCTGGGGTTTCTGTCCACACTCCAAGTTAAATGGATATCTACAATTGCACCAGAAAGTAAAATTTTAGGCGTTTTATACAAGATCAAGTGAGGATGACTTTGTTAGCATTCACCAACAAAAACAATTTACTGCATGGAGGTATTGCAGCTTTGCATCATTTGACCAAACCTCCAAAACAGCACCAGTCTTTGAAGCCAATTTGACATAGTAGCCAAACCGTGTAATTACAACGTCATGTGACACTATTAGGCCTAAAAAGACTTTTTCACATATACTTACATTGTGACATTGTGAAAGAGACGTGTAAATCAGCAGATACATTTTTTGAGCACAACTCCTGCAACATGAGTCATTTCACTATCAGAATTTGATCTATTTGGTCCGATAACATTTGCAAAGTCTAGAAGAGCTGCACGATTTAATTGTTTTATCCCAATTCAACTTAGCCAGAGGCCTAAACCGGAAGTAGCCGGCTCGGCCGGCGGAAGTCACTAATGAGCTTGTTCTATAGGCCCCTCAGATACAGAAGCTATGTGGAAGAAGTCAAACTTTTTTGGCTTCATGCACCACTGAGCAACTTTCATAGGAATGAACGGGGCCCAACCTCAGACACTGCATACGTCACACGAGTGTGAGGTTCTTTTAAAAATACTAGCTTGAATTTCCACTGTTAAAAAATACAACGCACGCACAGTGACAGTTCAAGAATTTTATTCACAAGTTATTAAAACAGGGCGAAAAATTAGTTATTTTAAAAGAAGCTTGTGGTAACCAAGAGTATTTAAAATGGAATAAAAAAGTCCTTAAAATGTCTGTTCCAATGGTGAGGGCCAATAAATAGGTAGGGGAAGGGGGATACTCAAGTTCTCTGTGACATGAGGGGGAAAGGAAGTCCTGCAGCTGTCGACTCCTCTGTTCAAGCCACGCCACTTCTTCTGGGACCTTGTATACAAAGCCACTGTAGGAGGAGGAAAATAAATATCCTCAATCAAGTGACATATGACTACCACTAGCACACACACGCCCTCACAGTAGCCTGTTTCACATTCCTTTACTTATAATAGTGCGCGTTGAACCAAGTCTCCGTCATCGGCGCCTGGCTCGTCCCGCTGTGGTCTGTCTGTTTCCTTGTCCCAGCTGCACCTTTCACCCGGTGTATCCACACTGTTTCAACGAGTAGCCTTCGTCCTCAGGTTCCCATGACCAACTGCAACCTATTTTCTGTTGAGCGAACCCTCTCACATGCGTCGCTCCCTGTGTCTCCAAGTTTCTCTGCTTCCCTTCCTTGTCCACCTCCTTTCACCTCTCACACTCAGCCAAAAATCAAGGAACTCAGTCCAGTCCGCCAATCCTAAGTAAAGGGGGGGTGTGTCATCCAATCACTCACCCCGGTGTTCTCACTTAGTCCATCACTTGATCAATCAGAGTTCAATTCACTCAGTCCAAGTCAAAACACAATATCAGAAAATATAAAACCATATAAAAAAAAGCAGGCAGGGCAACTCACTAAAACCAGATGCATATAATAAAAATAAGACATGCAAAATATTAGATCAAGTATGACTACAATTATGTCTCACTTTGACATATCCAATTCTCTTTATATATCTATGCATTTGACACCCAAAGCACACACCAGATGGTCACATAGATAGAAATGGTCAAGGTACTGTTGTCAGTATGTGCCAATCCTGGAAGCAAATGGGTTAAAAGTTGCTTTTATGCACAGGGAACGAGAACGTTGGTGTACCCTGATGAAATGACCAGCATCATTGTGGGTAGACGTATCAATTCATTAGAAGGACTGCAATTTTATCACTTTTGCTACCTGGATCAGTGAATGCTGGCTTTTGTAACTTGACTACTTCTGGTGTTAAAACACACATTCGCATGCCCCTCATTCATTTCAATGAGACTGCCATGCAAATAATGAAGAAAAAAATGCAGTGTTATATGGTAAAAAGGATGAATTTTGCTGAACTTTTGCCATAATGCAATTCAACGGCATCCAGTAACAAATACTTTATACAATACAAATGATTGTGACTGTGATAACTTTCCATAGAAAATGCTGTATTTGTATTATTTACCGCTGTGCCGTGTTTTGGTGTCTGATAAGGCTTCATGTATTACTGCCCTCTGTGATTTTCTATAATGCAGTGCTTTTATTGGTCTGGACATGACCTTAAGGGTTGTTTAAACTAAGTGAAAAGCTCATATTGGAGGCGGTATGATTGCATAGATAGTCAATTGAATAATGCAATTGGTTTTCTCTAGGCGCAGGAATTGACATGAAGATATGTCAGTGCAACTTGAGTGAACAATTCATGCTTATTCAAAAAACATACAAGGACAAGAGTGAAATGTACATGGTCTGGAGAAAAGAACAGAACTGTCTGGTATTTTTTCTAAAAAAATTTTTAGTGTCAAAACTGTATCACACACATACAAAGGCACTCTCACATGGGATCAGTGTATGTTGTTATCCAGCTAAAGTTAATATCTGTACTGTTGCTGCATTGTTTGTTTGTAGTGAACAAACAAGGACTACAAAAACCTTCCATTGGTCAAAACATAGCAAATGAAGTAAAAATTCACTTCACACTCTGTGTGTAATAACAAGTGCCTGTTCACACTCTCCTATGTAGTGGCCAGAAGTCTCCTACACACACACACACACACACACACACACACACACACACACACACACACACTGTCAATTCATACAGTTTAATTCTGTCTCACATACTCTACTAGGTTTTGTTTGTGCTGCTTTCCTCTTCTAGTGTTGCATGATGCAGACTTTGTAAGTGGTTTCTCAACTTGCTATTAAGACAATAATAAAAATAACTTCTCAGTTTTCCTGGAGGTGAGAGCAAGAAATGTTATACAACGAGTTTAAGTGCTTCAGAATACTAAGCAGCATGAAATAAAATAGTACAAAGAGAACATTTCTCGTCAGCTTTTTCCTCAAATGCAAAGCACTGTTTCATTTTAAAGACATTACTAAAGGTGATTTTTACAACCGGGATAAAATGTAACTGAGCTGGTTAAGTAATGTAGTCCTTGTCTTTCTTGGCTGGCAACACACTGGCTCATACAATCACGACTAACACTTTTACTAAAGCAGATAATACATGTTAGATAACCACTCCATTGAGTGATGCATGGCCTTGAGTTGGTGAATGCTTTTAAGACCTTTAAGATGAAATAAAAAAAGCTTGTCAAATAGCCTGCATCCGTTTGATGGTGATGCATGTAGAGAACATTTTGATCTCTTGTGCAGCGTGACATGGAGCACAACTTCCTTTTGATCCCCAATATTGGACAGAAACAGACAAAAGGGGGATGTTGCATTAGTTTCCCTGGCAATGAAAGCTTCCCACTCTCTGATAACTAAACCCATATTTAGAGTGGAGTTGTATCTTTAGCAGAGGCTAATAGCTCCACGTGGTGATGCATGTAATTAAGGCTTTGTCATTTCCTGAAAGCTTATTTGTGCTGGGTATTTAACACCACTGCTCTATGAAGACTTAGGAGGAGATTGGACTGGTCTCGTATCTACCGTCAACAATGCACCTGCAGGATTAGTCATTATTTGGGGGAAATGATCCATCCCAGTTTCAAATTGTCAACATGGATATTAAATGAAGACTAGGGCTACTTTCAAATCCTGCTCTTTGAAGAGATATCTTGTTTTGAATAAAGATCTTTAATTAGCCATCACTGGCTTATCAAAGAGCCTCAGTAATGCCAATATGATAAAACTTAATTTTCTCCCGCCTGTCCTGTTCTGTTCTTAAATATTAATTAAGATCAAGTCATGTGAGATCAAATCTGATTGGTGTTACGGATACTTGCATTTACCACATTTCCCAGACACTGACACTTCACAGCTAAAGATATCTGTGTGCTCAGACAGATTTGCTTTATCAAGTTTGATTTTCCATGGTGCATTGGATACAGAGGGTCAAAGGTCAACCCATTAATGGCGAGGTAGTGAGGGCTAGTTCTATTCTAAGAACAATTACAGTTAAAGGGGTAAATGGACAGACAGTTATGTAATGCCATCACCCATTACAGGCTAACGGTCGTTTTTATGGCCTTCGGTGTCTCCATTAAAATAATTCATGGCTCTCTGGCACGTGGCCGTGCCTAGAGTGCATCTGGTAGGAGCTGGATTACACAATTCAATATTAAATTTATGGCATGAAAGATTTCAAGCAAATGTGTAAATTATATATGATTATAGTATTAGATACAATACAAATGGTTCCCTTTTGCAGACATGAAAAGCATGAATATAGCACAGGCACAAGCTAATTTTCAATTCAATGCCTCTGACAGATGAGGCATTCTGTAATACTATCTTGATAGGTCATCTTCATGGAGTGAATGTAAACCCCCGGCACCTCCCTGGAACATCTGTTCAGAGTCAGACGTAGCCTTGTGGTTGCTTAATGATTTCTCTGTCTGGCAGAGTATCAGGAACTCGTCTTCAACCTTACACTGATCTGACATTAACAGTCCTCTCCTGTCTTGGTGTGGAGGGTGAATAATGCATATGAGTCGAGAGGCAGGGTTTTGCCTGGAGGTCATTTTATTGAGGGATCAAAGACAGAAACTGTTACTTGATCTTATTTGATCTCATCAGGTGTTTAAATATGTTTATCTGTGATTAAATTTTGATCAAATAGCTAATTGAAGAGTTTGAGGTCAGATAAATAATAATAATAATAATAATAATAATAATAATAATACATTGAATTTCTACTGCACTTTTCATTCCTACTGAAACTCTGCTACAGTATTAATAATAGAACACACAAGAGAACATAAAGAAAATAGTAATAAGAGTTAAGATGAAAAAGCCTAGGTTTTTAGGCATTTTTAAAAGAGGGTCTGTGCTGCCCTCAGATGGTTAGGGAGGCTGTTCCACAGGTGTGGTGCAGCAGAGCAGAAGGCTTGATCCCCCATGGTGTGGAGCTTAGTAATGGGGGCCTGGAGGAGCAAGCTGTTGGCAGATCTGAGGGCGCAGGTGGAGGTTTGTGGTATGATCAGTTCCTGTAGGTGGGGAGGCACATGTCCGTTGATGGATTTGTATGTGAATAACAGGATGTTGTAGTCGATCTTGATAGAGACAGGGAGCCAGTGCAATGAAAACAGAATTGATATTATATGTTCATGTTTTCACACTTTCCTAGCAGCGCTGTTCTGATTGTACTGGAGCTTCTGGATGCTCCTGCCAGGCATCCCTATGAAGAGTATATTGCAGTAGTAAAGACATGGACAAGTTTCTCTGCATCTGACAGGGTTAGAGAGGGGCGGAGTTTAGAGATGTTTTTGAGATGGTAGGAAGAGGTTTTGCATAGATGTCTTATATGGTCATCAAAAGTCAGCTGAGGGTCAAACCTAACACCCAGATTAGTGATTGAGGTAGAACGGGGGATGTCCTGGCCATCAAAGGTGAGATGAGGTAAGGGGCATGACTGAATCTGGTGTGGGTTGCCAATAAAGTGCAATTCAGTTTTGCTGCTGTTTAACTGGAAGAAATTTGTTCTCATCCAGGCCTTTATCTTCTTAATACAGGTGCTGAGGCGTGACATGGCCGCAGAAGGGCTTTGGGCAGTTTTGATGTACAGCTGGGTATCATCAGCATAGCAATGAAAAGACATTCCATGTCTGCTGATAACACATCCAAGGGGGGGCATGTAGAGGGTAAACAGGATGGGGCCGAGAACCAGTCCTTGTGGAACGCCACAGGGACGTCAGTTGCCATCAGCAGGTCATTCACAACCCTGAGTAGAGCTGTTTGAGTGCTGTGTGCTGAATGAAAACCTGACTGAAATTTTTCAAACAGATTGTTGTGTTTAAGGTCATCCTGAGGTTCAGAGGCAACCACCTTCTCTAACACCTTGGACAGGAAAGGGAGGTTTGAGATAGGTCTGTGGCTCGCAAGAACTTCTGGGTTCAGGGTGGGCTTCTTGAGGAGGGGTCGGATGACTGTGACCTTGAGGGCAGATGGAACAATACCAGTTTGAAGGGAGAGTTTGACAGTTTGGGTGATCAGGGGGCTGAGAATGGGGATGTATGATTTGAGCAGAGCTGTGGGAATGGGGTCCAGGGCACAAGTACAGGGTTTTATTTTCTTGAGGATTTCCTCAATGTGGCTCTGCCTGACGCCAATAAAATGGAGTAGAGATGGTGAGCTCCCAGACAGTGGATCGATGATAGTAGGAGGCAGAGAGAAAGAGCTGGACATCAGAGAGTGGATGTTGTTGACCTTGGCTCTGAAAAAGTCAATGAAGCTGTTACATTGCTCCACTGTAGCCTCAGTTGCTGATGATTGTGGTTTCAGGAGATGATTTATGGTGGAAAAAAGATGCTTAGGATTGTCATTAATTAGGTTGGAGTAGAACTGTGAAAGAGCATCTTTAAGGGACTTTGAGAAGGTCCTTTGATGTTCTCTGAAGGCCAGTTTATGGACAGCGAGCCCGGAGCATCTAATGCATCGTTCCAGGACACATCCAGTTGTTTTTATTTTCTGCATGAGTAAACCAGGGAGCAGAGCATGAAAAAATTACCTCATGCATCTTGACAGAGGCATGAAAATCAAAGACACGGCTCCGAGATGTATTGTAGAGCTCCACTAGTTCATCCACTGATGCAAGTGATGTGCTGGAGGTCAATAGTCATGATGGCTGGGTCAATGCTTTTCCAGTTGTGAAAAAGCATTTGTCACTCTGGTTGCAGATTTGTCCAATTTTGATTTCCTGTAATCTTACGAATAAATAATTAATAAGCATCTTGTTTGATGTCAATTACTTTTCAGCATAACCTGCTCAACCATTAAAAATACCAAGAGGACAAAACTGAAAGCGTCTGAAGCTGCATAGTGTCAAGTGCTCCTGCTGGAACCAGCCATAACCATCACTAACAGAGAGGAGATGAAAGGTTGCAAAGCTTGCTTTATGAAGCATTAGACAGAGGCGACATGGAGGGGAAACGTATTGAGCGGCTATAAATAGACGTTTTACCCCATGGGTAAGAGCACAGGAATCCTCTCTCATTACTCTTGCTCCTTCAATTGATTTGTCTTGACAGAAACATCCAACTCATGAATAACCATGATGTGGACTCATATTTAGAAGTGAAACTTTTTAACCTTAAATGTGTGAATGTTTTAAATGTCGCAATCAGAGTAGTTGTGCGGCAAGCTTTTAAATGTCAATATAACCAATCACAGAGTACGCTTATTTTCATTAACCTGCATTTATATCCTGTTTGTTTCATCCGTACTGAAGTTGCAGTGTAAAAATTAAAAGATGTGTGTTTTAGGTGGAGGGAGATGTGCCAGTTTCTGTTAGAGTTAAATAAACAGAATTTGACATGTTAATTTGTGAGCTTTAGAGGTGCTAGTGGGTAGATTTTTTTCCCTTTAGACAGAGCAGCTAGCCTTACCCCTGCTTCCACTTTTAATGAATGTTCAAATGCACAAAGACTGTTTTTCCCCCATTATACACAAATGTCTTTATTTCACCACCAAAAGGTTTTTTATCCGTATTATAAGAAAATTAATATCAATGAGCATTCTCACACTGCCTAAGATAAAGACTCAAGCTTTATAAGGTCCTCTGAAGATTTTCTCTCCTGTGAAATTGTTTCTGCTGCTGTTTGCTTCTGATACTCTCTTGTATTAAACACTGTTTTAAAATTAGTCTGAAGATGGTAATTAAGACATTGTAAGTGCCACCGAGATGGGAAACGAGGTTTCAATGTGGCTCCAACAGGTGTGAGCAGCAGTATTATCATCACTGCCATCAAAGTGTCCGGAAGACGTGGTAATAATAGGTTGGGGGAAGAAGGTTCTGTGCGATCAGGCCACTCCAGTTGCTCTGCTGATTTACATGGTGAGCAGAGGTGGAGGAGTCGGCATGAATCACTCAAGAGACAGAGAGGACACCGCGGAGGACGTGAGCCTGAATCTAAATGCAGCCGTTTATCAGATGCTGCTCATTCCGTCAGTATGGCTCATCCAGCAGTAAGGCGATTCATAACCGGTGACACATCCAATGTCCAAATGAAACAGGTGGGCTATGCTGTACAGGGAAACATTTGCCAGCAGAACACATAAATACAGATAGAGACGTCAGATCTCTTCCACATCTACAGGCACAAACAATGAATACATTCTGACACAGAAATGTTGTCTTCAGGGATTCTATTCTTCACGCTTAATCAGTCGTATGCTCACAAAACCAACTTGCAATGACATTTTAGACACAGTCCCTAATACCACACCAATGCTGGTGGTTCTGTAAGGCGATAATACTCACTGTAAAGACAACTACTTTGTAAGATGGCCTAAATTTGGGGTTTATGGTTCATAATGACAACATTAACATGTTGACCATGTTCACAATCTTAATTTAACGTGCTAGCATGCTAACATTTGCCGGTCATAAACCAAAGTATTGTGCAAATGGAAATTTTGACCTGATGATGGCGCTAGATGAAAAGTCAGGGGACCAGCAAAGTTTTTACAGTACATCATCTGGGAACAAAGAATGTCTGTGCCACATTTTGTGCCAATCCATCTAGCTGCTGTCAAAATATTGTAAATATCTGTACAAGATTTCATGGCAATCCATCTAGTAATTGTTGATATTTCACTGAATAATCAATTCATTGTTTTATTTTAAAGAAAAAATGCAAAAGATTTGCTGTTTCCAACTTCTCAAATGTGATGATTTAATACTTTTCTTCATAATACTTCAAAGTAAACTGAATATCTTTTGATTTTGGACTGTTGGTTGGACAAAACAAGAAGACATCACCTTTGACTGGTAAGTTGTAATGGTAAATTTTCAACATTTTCTGGACATTTTATAGATCAAATAATTAATTGATTAAATGAGAAAATAATCATTAGTTGTAGCCCCAATGGAATAATCACTGGAGTTGGAAATCAACATTATACTCACACAATTCCAGTCTGTGAAATCACTCAATTCCCATATTAGAGCCATATCATCTCTAAGACAGGACCAAAACTCTTCAGACTTTTGTACAATTAAATGAGACTGACATTCACAAAGTATAAGAGTATTACTCTAAGCAATGACAGAGGGATGTTGCCGTATGTACGGTATTTTTACTTTGATTTGTTTGACTAATCAAAAGCCACTATTTGGCATCAAGGCACAAGAGTTGCTTGTCCTGTCATAGATCTAACATTGACACAATGTTAACACTGTCTTACAACTCTATAAAGACTCTGGCATGGTGTTGAGTTTGACACACAGTCATCCTTAGAGCTCTTTGAAACCCACCATAAACAACATGGTATTTCCCAACCAGCGTCTTAGTCTGAAGCCTGTGCTAACAGCGGTAAACAGATGTCTGATGTCAGCATTGTATTTGAGCTGCATTTCCATGAATGAACAGCCTGAGCTCCTACATTTAAATGGTGAGTCATAGTTTGACCTGCGTCCTTACAATGTGCCTGTGGGCGGCTGGGTGGCACCGCTAGGAAGCTGTTAGGTAACGGCATGGTTTTATATTTATGGTGTTTCCCTGTCACCCAGGAACGACACACACACTCAAAATGACTCACTTACTGGCTCTGTTTACTTTACATGACTATACCATCTTACAGTCCAATACATTTCCCACACATCAAATGAGAAAAAGTGAGAATGAGTGCTAGGAAGATGGGAAGGAAGGAAGATGATCTAAGAGCATCAGCTTTCTTTATTGAAAAAGGTAATATGGCATCACTGCCATCTAGTCTTGGGTTTGATGAGCATATAAAGACGTTTGAGTGCAGTTAAAGTTAAACTGCTTCACCAGCTCTTTGACAAGATGAAACTGCATCAACCTGCCCCTTGGTTTGATGCCACAAAAATAATGAAATTCAGCATGTAGCTGTTCTTTTTTTGGGGTCTTAATCAGGTTTGTAATCAGGAGAGGTTATCCCCATTGGTAGCACAGAAGCATGCCTACAGCTTGGTGAAACTAAAATTGGGACTGAAAGGGAGAAGATTCGCCATCGTGGAAGAAATCCAGGAAAAAACGCAGAAGATTCCAGAGATGGTGACAAAAGATAACTAAAGGAAATGTTTCCGGGAATGGGAAAAGTGTATCACATCTCAGAGAGAGTACTTTGAAGGGGATCAGAAAGGTAATACTGAAAGATTTAAAGACTTGTATAAGAAAAGAGTTCTGATATACAAAATTCAGTTTATTTTTTCTCTCTTGTGAAATACTGTAGTGAAATCCTTTCAGGCCCATACCAAAGACTCAAATGAAACGCTGAGAGGGGAAAATCTCTCTTAGATTGAACTGCTCACAACTTATCCCGTCGACATGCAACCTATGACTAGTGGTTGGTTACAGGGAGATACTGCTTCATGTTAAAGGGTCTCAAGTAAAAGCGTTTGGGAGCCACTGATTTAAACAGTAGCTAACACTTCACATTGTGTAAAAAGGGGCTACAAGAGATATTATTCCCTGTGAAGACTGAATGTTTAGAATGTAAACAGGAAAATGACTGCATGAATCAGTGCAGAACAGAGAGTGCTTGCCAAAAAGCACTGAAGCAACAGGTGCTATGCAAAGCCAGGTGCATTATATCAGTCAAAATTGCTCATTAAAGGAGCTGAAATTTTTAATTGAGAGGAAAACTTTAGCTGCTTAGAATAAAAGGCAACAAATATAAAAACCTGGCGCTGTTACATTTCTATATTTGCAAAGCTGCTAATTTGGGTGTTTTTGCTCTTCTGCTTTGAAAATCTTTAGGTTTTTATGGTTGCTGATTGTTTGTATAGTTTGTATGTTATGTATTTATGTATGTATTTATGTATGATGATGTATGTGAAGGGAAGGGGTGGAACCAACAACACATTAGTGGAGCTTAGTGGAGCTCTGGAAAACCAAAACAACCTTTGGTGAAAACAAAAGTCACCAGTGCTCTTCAGAGACATACAGTACAGTACTCATATGAATTTGTCATAAAAACAGAAAATTGCACATTTTTAATTAAGTCGCAACAGTGAGCAGAGCACAGAGACGATTTTCAGATTAAGCTGAACCTCCAGTTAAGGGGGGCTGGCTGAGTATCACAGCAATTAAAGCTCCACTGTTACTATTCTCATCTACACTAATAAAAGACTGATAGCTACATTCCAGCACAGACAGACACTAAAGCTATGTACTTATGAACTCACTCTCCAAGGGTCGCAATGAGGTGCTGATAGGATGCATGGCCACATCAAATCTTTATATGGCCAGAGGGATCGGAGCTTGAAAACTTGGAGGATGCTGAAGAAGTGCAGAGATTAATGCCCTGTCGGATAGGCTAAATCTCCTTTATACCTCTGGCTGCTACCAACTCCCACCTCAATTTGGAGGAGGCTGGAGATAAGCTCAAATGGCACTGTCTCCAGGGCAGGCTAATTTATCCACAGGCTAAAGGCATCCTGAGAGCTGGAGCTCAAGCATTGCTCTGTGCTGCTTTCCCAATTGGCATTCTGTGTGCATGTGTGTGTTTATAATATGACAACACAAAAGTCTGTTTACCATTAGGAAAAATGCAAACCACCTACAAGAGAGAACTTCAAACTTCAAACCAAATATAGACATTAAAGTATCCATGAAATTTTCTTATATATTATGAGTTTTATTGTTTTAATTATTACTTAACCTGTGAGTTATCTCCTAATTCAATAAGGTGCTGCACAGGGAAAAATCCCCTCTTTGGTCAAATCAAAGTCAAAGTCATTACTAGAGCACCCAGTTCTCTGTTTAATAAATAGCAGGTACTTTATTAATGACTTCAGTTAACTGAAGTGAACAATGGTCCAATTTAAGACCACGCAGTAATAGAGGAAGTATACACGTCCTCAATAAAAGTAAAATTCAAATTCTTACTAAAAGTAAAAGTACAGAAGTATACCAGTAAAAGATACTCAAAGATCCCCTCCAGACATGTATTATTTAAAGGTGCAGTGTGTAGGATTTTGTGGCATCTAGTGGTGAGGTTGCAGATTGCAACAAACTGAATACCCCTCCCCTCAACCTCCCCTTCTGAGTGTGTAGGAGAAACTACGGTGGACACAAAACTCACAAAAAATGCAAAAGGTCCTCTCTAGAGTCAGTGTTTGGTTTGTCCATTCTGGGTTACTGTAGAAACATGGCGGTGCAACGTGGTGGCCCCCGTGGAAAAGGACTTGCCCCCTGTGTAGATATAAAGGGCTCATTCTAAGGTAACGAAAACAATGATTATTTTCAGGTGATTATACACTAATTAAAACATACTAATGAATACTAAATTCCATTTCTGCCAAGTCCGTTCCTCTAGATGCCACTAAATTCTACACACTGGACTTTTAAGACATACAAAATTATTCTGCTTGGAAGAATAATGTGTGTCTGATATGGTTTTTCCATTAAAAAAAAGCATAATTAGCATGTTAAAACCCTTAAAATGGCATTGACTCCTAGTCCCTCATTAAAATCTATCATCTATTGATATGCAAATGTATTAACTTCAAAAGTATAACTGCTGGACACAAGATGTCTCCTACTTCACTGTAAAGGTCCTTCTCAGTGTTTGTGTGCTGGAGGCTTCAAATTTCCACATTACACTTTTCTAAGTTACCTAACAGACCGGGGTTGGCTTCAGAACTAATTGTCACAAATCATGCTCGAAGGCTCGCCCCTAACAATAAGATTTTCAACGAGCACAGAGAAACTTTCCACTTTCAGCAGATGAATGTGAAAACAGCCTTCAGGTGTCAAACTCTGCACATGTGGAGCTCAAACATTCAACTGTAGGAACAAGAAGAAAACCACATTTTTGAGTGGAGGGAGACTATCAAAAGTAAAATTCTCATTATGAAGAATGACCCTTTAAGGAATGTTATATTATTAAATGTATGGTACAGTATTAATTGAGATTTTTATCATTGCTACATCAACATTACAGCAACATTTTTCAGTGTGAGGATTTGCTGCTTTTCTCTGTTTTATATTTTTGTAAACTGAATATCTTTTGGGTTCTGGACTGTTGGTGGAAGAAAACAAGACATTTGAAGACGTCACCTTGGACTCTGAGAAGCTGTAATGGACGTTTTTCACTGTAGTCTAAAGAATCTAATATTCAATAGATCTCAGGATAGTGAAAACATTTTTGAATTTCACGCTGTGCAACAATAATATCTATTTATGTGCAATATTTCATACTACTCCAGTATATACTACACCTATTTTAATTGATACACTTTATCATTTTATATAAATGTATTTATTTTAGGACTTGTGTAATTGTGTGAGACTATGTTGTACTGTGTTTTTTAATGCACCAACCAAATTTTGTTGTATCTACAATGACAATAAAGGCTTTCTGTTCTATTTCTTAGTTTAATCTTTGACTTTGCCTCATTCTTTGCACATTATATGTTTTTTTAATGTAAAATCGTGACCACAGTTGTCAGATAACTATAGTGGAGTAAAAAGTATTTGCCTTAATTGAGTAAGATCGAGAGTATTTCCACCATCCTATCAGAGATTTGCAGTTTTCTGTGGTTACATTTAAGAGCAAATATCTTTATGGATTATTGATGTTGTGAGTACATAATACCTTTCTTCCTCAGAGAATTTCTATGTCTTAGTTTGTAGTTTGCGGACTAATCGACTCAATACTAATGAGTGAACAAATTCAAAACAACATCAGGCTGCCTGTCTGAATAAAAGCATTTTATGGCATGCTGAAAAAAAAAGCTGAAATAATGTGACAAGTAATCTTTGTTGCTTTATGTTTTTTTAATTTCAGCAAGGAACTGATCTGTCTTTGGTTTCACTGAATGTTAAAAGGTTATTTGCAGCAAAACAAGATAAAACAGAAATGTTATAAATGGAAAAGTACACAGGCGTTTGCTGCTGTATCACAAAGCAGGGGGATAAGTCTGAAAATGTGTTTTTATCTCTCGCAGTGCTAACCAACAGGCATAATCTCATTTAATTGTCATTAAAGAAAATTGTAAAAACAAAATAAAAGGAATCGTGAGTGACTGCATCACATAGACTGACAGCCTTTATGGTGGATACTGTGGAGTTAAATATACACACAGGCATACAGACAAACGGGAAATTTAGAGATTATGACTGTATCAACACAGCCAGCCAAGCCAGTATTATATTGTTCCTCCCTGAACACATTTACATGCAGGCAGCAGCCTTTGCCAGCTGCTGTTTATATTCTCAGATATTTATGTGAACTATTTTTGTAATTATGTCTCTGTTTGGCGAGAATCATCATAACCAATTTCAACCTTTTCAGGCAGAGTAAAAGCAGTGACTTGTTTCTATGGTTTAGCAACCTGTTTGATAGAAGAAGATCCAAAGCCTTTTAAATGGCTTCCTGTTAACTTAACCAGGTTGTTCTAACAATGTTGTCAAAGCTTTTGGGGGTAGAAATTTGGGAAATTTGCTTATTTGCTTTCTTGCTAAGAGTTTATATAACATTTTCTGTAAAGTTCAAAAAGAAAAACTTCTGAAATTTAGCCATTAGTACAGTACATTTGTACAGTCCATAATGGAGTAATAATGGTGATCATAATAGCCTCAACAATTCACATTACATGAGTGTGGTGTTATTTGTAGGCACCATGTGGATTAGGCTTCAAGGAAATTTTGGGAAATGCGAGTTAGATGATATTACTCTCAATATGAAGCTACAGCCACCAGCTGGTTAGCTTAGCTTAGCATCAAGACTGGTGGCAGGGGGAAACAGCTAGCCTGGTCCCAAAGGTTCAACAAAGCTCACTATTTAACATGTCATTAAGGATGTGCAGAGAGCCCAGTATTTGTATTTGTATCTGTATTTGTTGAGGCAGCAAAATTATTTGTATTTGTATTTGAATAAAAGTGGAAAGAGGCTTAAAAATCCTGTTTTTGTTTTTATTACACTTTTAATTTTAGAAAATTAAAGGGTTAAAATAAGTGTTTGTGAATAAACTACCTTACGAAGGAGGTCCCCACACCAGGTCTCGAACTGGAGTCTCCCAGATCATAGACGACTGCGCTGACTACTGAGCTAAAATTTTGCTCATTGACTCATTGCAGGCAGACCTCTACCTATTTATACACCCATAACACAGAGAAAGCACACCATGTAATATGTAGAAGAACTTCAAGGGTGATTCTTGCTTTGCACTTTTCATTTATTGCCTATTTTTTTACAACCTAACTTTGTGGAAAGGAGAAGGGGAACAACAGGTTATGGAGAGTCCCTTGGGACTTACCCCTGATAGATGTAACAGTGGAGCAGAGGAGAGATACTGAGATAACAACGTAACCGACCTGCGAACTGGTATTTGACATGGGTTTTTTTTTTCTTCCCAAAAACAAATAATTTTTAAAATATTTGTATGAAACAAATATTCGTATAAAACCCACTATTTGTACTTTGCCGGATAATGTATTTGTATTCGGGCACACCCCTACATGTCAAATTTCATTTGTTTAGATGTAGTTTTACATGGGTTTAGATATGAGAGTGGTGTGGATATACTCATTTCATGAAAATAAAAATTTACAGTTTTTGTCCACCTGTGACACTCTTGCACCTCTAGCAAGGTGTATTTGCACCACAGCCATGACTGACAGACAGATCTATTTGTAGTGTGTTTATATCTTTAGGTGCTTTAGGCTGTGATGAAAAAGGACTTACAGCTAAATAGGAAAACGAGAGATGCCTGATCCGAGCATTGATATGTAGTATCATATCACCACAACAAAACATCAGCTGACAGGACTCTAATCTTCTCCTTGTGCAATTTGCGTGTTATCAACCAGTAATCAGAAGCTATGACATCTTATATTTTTTTTAAAAAAACACCATTCTAGTCAGATATCTAGATGTGAAACAGTTTCTCACTCTGTTGGCAGATCTCTAATCCTGTTTGAAGGAAAACAAGATTTTAAAGGACATTTTTTGTAGTGCTGAAAGTACAAATATTTAAACACTGAGGCCAAAAAACATCCCTACAATGCCAAACAACAGATAACAGACCACTGAACAGCTAATTTAAATACAAATATCATAGTTCCTGTTCAGGGTTGAGAATGTGGCCCGGGTGCTGTCAATCATGAAGCACTTACATTATCCTCTAGTCTCTGCTGGGTAGTAATGAGCAGACAACTACCTCATGATGACCTTGCAGCTGCTGTTCCAGGTGCGTGCACACAGACACACACACACACACACACACACACACACACACACACATAGCCTTTCTGATATGAATAGATATGTTTCAAGTCTGTGTGCATCACCATGAAGTGCATGCTTCCTTTTAAACCTAAATTGGATCCATCCACTGTGATGGTTCGACAGAGCAGCGGGGAAGGGAGATAAACTGTATCACCACCGAGCAACCACTTGTCGTCCAATTTACTTCAGACTTTTGGGAACATTTTGTTCTTTAGGTGGCCGACTGATGCTCTGGTATGGTGTCGAGTCAGGCTTTTTTTTTTTTTTACACCATCATCAATACAATCCCCACACCTTTAGGCTGAAGTGGCGGGGTGTATGCGCGAGTGGGCGTGTTGAAGCTGGAGAGGAGTGGGGGGGGGGGGGGTATTGAGACCTGATAGCATAGATGGCCTCTCCCAGTCTCTATGGTAACCTGCCGGCATACAGCCATGTCTGGGGGGGCTTTTAATGGCTTGTCACAGCCATGAGAGCAAAACAGCGGTAAGGCATTGACAGTCCAAGCCTGGGTGACAATCAAAAGCCGCAGGGAAGAGAAATGTTCCTGTACCTTGGTCTGACATATATTTTCACTGCAGTTCACTGAATAACTGTCGGATAAGAGGTTGTTTTCCCCTGCTGTGCATTGAAAAAGTCTGTCTGAACATGAAATGGATAACCTGTGTGCATTGACAAAGACAAGAAGTACTTTGGCAATTATTTAGTTACAAGTGTTACTTAAATGTTTTGTTGGATATAAAGGTTTTCCTTGTAGTTTTAAAGTTAAACACAACCACATAACTGGTGTTTAAAAGCTTGTCTGTCTGAGTAAACTGTATTATTTAATAAGTAACAAAATATGTATTACATATGTAAACATTTAGTTATGTAATGTACTTTTTCCAGCATTAAAAGCTACAAACTGGTGTTCTAGTGCCATCTAGTGGACATGATGTGTTACTACTATACACTTTCACATACATTTGACCTGAAATGGGATGATATTTTACTAACTGATTGGATGTTGTGGCAAATAATTCAACATGTGGCAGCAGAAATTGACAGGAAAGAGAGAAAAGGACGCATCACAGACTGCTTGCCCACCAGGCCTCTAAAAATATATTTGAATCAGTCACATTAAGGTTTATATCGATGGATCTAAGATTATGATAATTTTAAAGCCATGTAGTTCTAATAAGAAGGTTTTATAAATGCAGTATAACTAAGAAATTAGAACTGGAGAGGATGTGGGGAAATAACTTGGAACTGGGAACTTCCTGATGTTACATTTTCTTCCATTAAATAAGCAGCAAATGTGTTTACTAGCTTCTCCTCTGATGCATCATTTGCTGAAGAATCCTAAATCTGTGAATGAAAATATTTATTTCTTTTGAATAATTTTGCAAAGTAGTGCCAATGTTATTTTTTTGCTCCATTCTTATGTACTGTATGTTTGTGAAGACATGTGAATAAAGTCTTTTACACTTTCTCAGGTAGGTTCTCAGGTTTTATGTCACTTTGGCCGATTCATTAGTCAATTTGTTCAACTAATCGCGAAATTGTGGTCAAAATTGCCTAAAATAAGCAAGATTGATCTGTTCATAACTTGTAAAAAGGATTAGAAAAACTGAAAAGCCCTCTCAAACATTTAATTTGTACTTTAATATTTTGAGGAGCTTATTGTAGACATCAAACACCCCTCTGTGAAGCTTCTTCCGCTGCTGGGCTTCACCTGTCAGTCAACTGTTGGGTCTTTTTGCTAAAAACACTGCAGGCCTGCACTGCTAGTCTTGAGCTTGAGAGACTAAATTAGCTGCCTAAAAAGTCAGCTGCCCAACACCTGTTAGACTTAAGTTTCTTTCACACGTTTAACACAACCCGGTCAACATAACCATAAACATAATCAATATTTGATTAAATGATGTCACTTGACTCTAAAAGCAATTAAAATGAGTTGATTTATTCCAAACACATTAAATTTCTCCCCCCCCATTTGGCGACCTGAAACCTTTGTTGACGAAATTCTGAATATCTTTAGAAAATGTTTGCAGGCATTCAATAAACTCGTCAGCCTCAGCTTGTGAACAAACAGACTGGTAAATACCAGCATCTCAAAGTTAGAACAATCACAGATAATACATGAAGTCTAATCTGATATAATATCTTATATAATACAAATTGGAAATACAAGCCAAATAGTCCAAAAACAACTTGGCTGTCCAGTTGGAGCTGTGTCCTCACTTCCAGGAGCCAGACTTGCCCTTGGCCCCGCGGGTGGTCTTGGATGCTTTGGAGCCCCTCTGGTGGTCACTGACTCGGTTTCGGAGCACGTAGATGTCGTACTTCTGCCTCTTGAGCTTTTCTGCCAGCTCAAACTTCTCAGCATGCAGCTGATGGAGCCACTTCCAGAGGTCTTGCGCCTTCTCCGCCAGCTTCTCCTGGTTCAGGTGGTCAATGTTGAGCGGCTTACGGCGCTCCATCAACGCCTTCTTCTTCTCTTCTCTGGCCGTCAGCTTCTTGCCCTTCTTCTGGTCAACCTTCTGCAGGTAGCCACCGAATGATTTGTTTGTGAATATCTTCTTCTTCTTGGCCTCCTCCTCAGCGCGCAGCTTTGCCGCCTCCTCCTCGCGCCTCGCCCTCTCCTCAGCCAGCCGTGATTGGCGCTCACGCTCCTCCTCTGCACGGACGCGCTGCTGTTCTGCTCTATCAGATCGGCGGCGTTCGATACGGTTACGCAGAGCGACCAGCTCTTCCTCTTCTTTCTGGCGGCTGGAGAAATGCAGCTCGATGAGGCTCTGGAGGTCGTTGAAATCCTTTTCTAGTCTCTTGCGATGGAGGTCATCAAAATCCACCTTCTCGCCATCTGGGAGCTTTGGAGGAGCAATATTTGGCACATAAGTTGTCTTATGTCGTGGTTTGGACTCTCCTTCATGCTCATTTTCCTCTGCAGGCTCTTCTTTTTTCTCTGCCTCATCGTCTCTCTGCTCCTCTTCTTCTTCTTCAACCTCTTCCTCCTCGTTCACCTCCTCTTCCTCTTCCTCCTCCTGCTCATACTCCTCCACAATTTCCTCAGTGTCTGACATGATGGTACTTTGGAGGCTTTCCAGGGAAGAGAAAGCAGGATGAACACCAAGACCAGCTGGTGTCTGGCACACAAGAGATGACTGGGGTCTTGGGTGTGCTGCTCGGGGGGTCTTTTAAAGGTTTGGCTTTACCATGTGACCGTAGGCTGATCAAAGTCTCCAGAGTGTGGGTCAGCAGAAGGGCGGGTTTTGAGACAGATGGAATAGTCTATTTTCTCCTTCAGCAAGTCTTGTCAGCCCCACACACCCCCACTTATCCCCTATAGACCCCCATGCTCCACTCTGACCCTGCAGCCCTCCTCATTCCTTTGTAAGGACAAGATGAGAGACTATTTCAGATGCACAACAGATGCACACATAGCATCATCCAGAACAAATACCATCCATAGTTTTAAAGGCCTACTGAGCCGCCGGCATTGATAAGAGATAGAGCTGTGGAAGCAGAAACACAGAGGATGGATAGAGAAAACTAGTCCCCTCTAAACTATAGATCATCCAACCGACTTCTATGGACAGCCTATGGATCATCCATAGTGTGCGCAGTTTAGCAAACTTGCTAATCCATCATGATAGTTTAAAAGCCACCGTGGCAAAACATGCGGTGCTTAAGAACTTCCATTAACAAGGCAAATTGTAGTCTCTTTAGTACGTCAGAGAGCCAACGAGGATTTTAATGAGAGCAAGTTACAGCTGTCGCATTTTCGAAAATGAGCTATTACTTTGAATATCCTGCATGTGCCCTGTAGCACCAACAAACTAATGTTGCTTTTGAGTTAGGAAAAACTGAACTATATTTACATTCTTTGTTTTCTTTCTCCTGCAAGTCAATGTACGCATATAGGCCATTTGATCTATCTATCTATCTAATTCCAGTGTTTCAGTCTGTTTCTATATCTGTAAAGCACTTTGTAATTATTATTATTGTTATAGCAGTCAATCAATGTATTTTAATTATTGGTATTTGTGTATCAACTAGAGCTACAACCAATAGTTATCATTATAGATTAATCTGTTGATTATTTTCTTAATTAATCGATTAGATGTTTGGTCTAGAAAATGTAGAAAAATGTCGATCCCTGTTTCCCAAAGTCCAAGATGCAAACTAAAATGTCTTGTTTTGTCCTGACCAACATACACGATTAAAGAAACCAGAAAATATTCACATTTTAGAAGCTAGAATTTCAACAATTAATCAATTATCAAAGTTAGATAGTTGGCGATTAATTTTCTGTCGATCGACTTATTGATTAATTGACTAAACGCTGCACCTCTAATACCAAGGGTTATTTCTGTAAAAAAAAAAACAACAACAACATTTAAAGAAAGACAGGCGCCACAGACAGAAGACCTTCACTAAGAACAATGACGTGCAAGATGAGCTTTACTGCTCTGGCTTTGTCTCCGCTTTGGAATGTAATTAAAACATTCCTGCTTTTAGGGGCTTTCTGCTTTTAAGCGCTGAGTGGATTAAATGGTAATTGCTCCCACGCTGCAACATTTAAATACTGATGTCAAGAGTTTATGCTCCCAAGTCTTGAGTTATCAGTGGAAAAGGACAAACGCAGTTTTAGGATGATGAGATAACTGACAGGAAGAGACAGGTGCTCCGTAGTGTCTGAGAATCCCAATTAAACTGTTACATGCGCCTCCTTAGGATAAAGCTCCTGACGTTATCCTGCTGTACATGTATGTGGCAGATAACATCTCTATGGGGGTTACATTTCAGTCTTATAATAAATCTTCTGGTGCTGCGACTGAGTGAAGATAGGCTAATTGTGGCCTAAACAAATCTTAATGCCTACGAGAACGTGTCCCATGCCTGTCTCATCCCAGAGTGGACTGAGCTCTACTGGAACATGCCTGTGCACAACATGAGGACAGCAGGTGGTTCCAGTATAATCAAGGCAGTCTTGGTTACTGGTGGCAAGGGACAACTGTGTCTATCAGCAGAGAAAAGCAACAAATGACCAGGCCTATAAATAGCAATACACTCTGCTGTTTCACACAGTTCAAAATGAACATAAAGAAGCAGATTAAAACTATGCTTACAATTTTTTGCTATCAAATTGAGAAAAATCAGTACAGAGGCTCTTCAACGGCATAAATGCCTTGCTGGGACATCTTAGAAATCTTTTAAAAAGTTGTTTAATATAAATTGTTTCCACTATATCAGTTGCAACTATACTAATCTTCTTCTTTTTATTGGTTTTTAGTGGCAGTTGGCTTCCAAAATGTCGCATTACCACCATCTACTGAATTTAAACTAAAAATCTCCCACCCATTTCCTAATCACACACTATAAATTCTCTATTTTTCAGGAGTTTGAGAGAGCCTAAAAGTTTCTCTCAACAGCTGCTGCACACCTTCTCCAGAAACTTCCACAACATCCAGAAATCTCCTGGCTGCATCTACAATTATGTCAATTTTCTCCAATTTAATTTCCTTTCTACTCCAGCAGTACAGTTAATTGCCACAAAGGCCACAAACTTCAACTGATCCCTACAAAAGCAAAACTCATCATGCTTCTTGACTGATTGATCATCATTATTTCTACCTACTTTACTCTCTTTGGACAGTTAGCCTCCCATTCTGCATGATTCCCTTTGCAAAGAAGACGCTCTGGATCTTTCTTACAGTCTCCTTCACAATCATTCTCCCCACATGAGGCAAAATCACTCCTACATACAAACAAACTATGACCAAACTTCCAACAGTTCTTGCACTGCAAAGTTTCGGGGAACATACTGCCTCACTGGATAAGACCACTCCTATCAGGCAAGTACTCCAAATCAAAGTGAAGTATGACAGATTTAGTTTCACACTTTTGATTAACAACTTTGTCAAACTTCTTCATTCTATAGCTGTCTGTCACCTCTTTACACTCTTTAAATCTCCTTGCATCCACTCTGTGTTAGACTCCAACACCTTTTATTGGAGCTTTCTTGCTGAGCGGAAAACATGCCACTGGGTACAAATCCATCTCCAAACCCACCAAGATATTCAAGGCTTTTTCCATCCATTCCATCCTTTTCTATCACTTCACCCACTTCATTCATAATTCACTTTGCCACAGTGTGCTTTTCTGACAAAGCTCCACATCATCCAGCACCTTCTTTCAAACCCTGAATCTTCATTCTAACCATGTTTCTTTTTCATGTTCACTCTCACTATGATTCGATGAATCAAGTTTCCTTCTCCTTTCTTTTCCCTGAGGCTCACCCGCTTCTAACTTCAAAATTCTCATCTTCGATTTTCCTTCATCACCCGGTGTCGTCCACGCAGACTTCTGGCTGAGAGCTTACGGAGATGTCCTTCACTCGACAAGAAAAGTCTTTGTAAAGTTCAGAAAATGTATGGTTTAGTTCAAGAAAGTAGCAGTTGAATGTCAACAGGCTACTGTTTGCAGCCTGGAGGCACAGTGACCCCCTCTGGTCAACATTATGCAGTACAGTTAAATGTACCCAAACATATTATTCCTCTCCTCTTTGTGTTGTATGTCACCATTCCTGCCAGATTGTGGACATTAATTGAACAACCAGATTAAGACCATAGATTTATAGACTATGGCATGCCAAATACTGTTTTCACTTCACTATATATGTGTCTGTTTTTGCAAAGTGACTTACAAGTGAGGTAAGACAACCAAGCGTTTTTGTTGTGTATTTGGTTTCATGAATGACCCAACACTACTTTTTAAGTATTTTTATTGGAGGGCTAATTCTAATCTAAATATGCAGTCACTAAAAAGAGAAATAACAATGAAATGAAGAGAAAAATAAAATCTCTTTTTACTCACCCATCACAACTCATTCAACATAAACTCTGACTGCAGCAGCCAGATGTGGATTTGGAGACATTGTGTTTCCCCGGCAGCTTCCCGGAGTTAAATGTGCTGCGAAATAAAGACGAAAAGCATTAATTTGGACTTGTTGCTAATATTTATTGTGTTGACTTTAACCCTTTTGTTTTGTTGACATTGGCTTTACTTCCTCATTGTTTAGGGTCTCAAAGATCTGTTGTACAGTATGTGTAATAATGATTATCATTATTGTTAAAAAATCCACATTTATTTCTATGTAAATATGTTTTTCGTTTCTTCTGCTACATGCTATGCATATATTCTTTTTGTTTGCCAAAATGTCATTGACAGATAAAAAAATGTACAAACAATGTCCAATCTTGATTCTGAAAGCAAGTCATGGATATTAGTTTCTGTGTATCACTATACTAACTTCTTTGAGATTATTTTTTGGATATACTGATTTTCAGAGAGAATACTCTGACTGTGATTAATCTTATTTTGCTATAATACTACATCCAGAAATCAAAATCCAAAGGAAGCGAACCATTATTTTCTGTTTTCATGAATGATGTCAATAGCTATTAACCTCCTCTTCTCTGAACAAAAAAGCTGTTAAAACCATCAGACTAATTAACAATACAATTTATTTTCATTTTTTGTTTGTTCCCCTCATTTACTCAATTTACTTAGCTTTGCTCTCATTACATTTGTTTTGTATTTATTTTGTGCCCTTTGTTCTGTTTACATGTTCTTCGTCTCCCCCCTGTGGCATTTTATATTGTGTTGTTGAAACTTTGAATATTATAAATGAGGTTAATGAAGAGAAAGTAAAATCCTAGTGATGCTCCAATAAAACAAAAACAAATAGATTTGGGGTTAAGGAGAGGAAGTGCTGTGTGAAAACCAAATTATAAAGCACATATATTGCACATGAATGTTATCAGGTAAAATTTCCTACGTGTCATCATGTTCATAAGTTATTCTCATAATATTAGGAAAAGTCATTAAAGGACAGGTTCACGTTTTTTCAAGTCTGTCTTAAAACAACAGCCAGGTGTCCATATGAACAGTGAAAGAGGTTTTCCTCACTGTAATCATTCCTCCTGTTCATACTGGCTGTTAAAAGATCCTCTTCAGATGTGCTTTCAATGAACTGTTCAGCAGTCAGTCATATCAAGTGGATATCTGCCACATTTACAGTCTTTTTAGCATCAGAGTCCCTCTTCATGTTTCCCTGTTGAGCTGCAGTGGAAGTATAGTGACAAAAACAGGGACTTTGGCACTTAAGAGACTGTAATGATGAAAGATATCTACTTGATTTGACTCATTTGGACGACTGAAGCTTCATATCATCTTCAGATAAACTTTTAAATACATTTTTGCACAGAGGGAGGATTGTGGATTTTGGCCCCCATCACTTATATTGTAAGTGCGTCAGTATCAACAGGAGGAATGATTACAGCAAGAAAAACCTGTTTCATTGTTCATTTGGGCACCTGACTGTTGTTTCAAGATAACATTGTGAACCCGTCCTTTAAGTATCATGGTGATAAATTACTTTAAGAGTACCAGAGGTATCTAAACCCCTGAGACAGAGTATTACAGTTAAACTTAAGTAGTTTTTATTGGCTTAATGTGAAGCTTTTATACCTCTTAATTAGCTGCAGTGTGTATGACTCATGTTAAGTATCCATTCGAGTCTTTTCTTGGCAGCAGTGTTCGTTAATGGCAGCACTAAGTATTTCTATAGTTAGATAATTATTCAAGTTGTGGGTTGTTTCTACACTGGGGTGGACAGAAACTCACAGCAAGCGAGGTCACGTTCACATCTTCGGCTTGAAAAGTGCAATATTACACAGCATTACACAATACAGCGTTTGTCTATCTATCAAAGGCGAGCATGAAGGTTGTTGTTGGGGGCGGTGCAGCATTGGCTGACCTAACACAGTAGTGTCTAAATGGTAACCCTAGATGTGAGAACATCTCGCGAGATTTTAGCCATTGTTTGTCATTGTACAAAATAATTATGTTTTATGATGTGACAAAGCTGTATTAGAGTCTGGTTTGGTTTAGACACAAAAAACACTTTGGTGGGGTTAGGGAAAGATCATCGTTTGGGTTAAAATTTTCACTCTCGCGAGATCTTTCGCAAATCTAGGTTACCATGTAGACATGCCCGTAGTCACATGCGTGTCATGCGTTTGACTCCGCCCACAGGCTCTTCTCATGTTATGAAAGCAAAACGGTGGGTGTGGAAAGAGGAGTCCTACGGTTGCAAGCTGGAAAACTGGTAAAATAATCGGTTTTACTTTTAATCTAATACAAATTATACATCTCTTTGCGTTATCTAGACGCTGTTATTACATTTACTGTGAATGTTTAGCTCGTGATTGTGTGTAGTGCTGGTGAGCACTGTTACATAGTCAGTGCAACACAATACATGCATAACATGTAACATCTCATGTAGAAGCCAGCAGTCAGTACACAGTGTTCCCTGTGATTGTTCCAGTCTCTGAAAGCTCAGGACAGCTGCTGAGCTGCTACAAACTAAAACTTTAATAATCTGAACTGTTGTTTCACGCTTTGCAACATAAATTAACTGAGAGCTTTGTTTATTTTAACTTGTCTTGTGGTGTCATTTCAAAGCTGTGAGTCTGCAATATTTACTAATTACAATATATTTCGCTGATAACTAACAAAATACAGTGTTTGGTCAAATGACAGAATGTACAATATGTGGATCCTGAGTCTACAATCAAAGCACTTAAGGGTCATAATGTCATTTTAAGTTTCTCTTCAGTGTAAGAAATTGTAAACTTTGGCTTTATGGGCCATAAACACCTGTAACTGTAACTTTAACTGACATTTTAACTTTATTGTTATGAATCTTTACCAAAGATATCAATCTGCAATGACCCTAACCCTAACGCTAACACTATTTTCTAAAATTCTTTACTTTTAGCTGAAAGTTAAAACCTAAAACACATTTTTGCTTTCAGTGTACAATGAATAGATTCTGCAATGCTTTTTGATGTAGACTATTATCTCAGTTCTTCAAATTAGGGCTACTTAACACTTACGGGAAGAGTGCCACCAGTTCATTGTACTTATAGATATGCTTTATTCTCCTCACAGATCCACTACAGTTATCAACAATGCTTCGTGTCACCACTGCTTCCTTGTGCACCTACTGCCAGAGGATGAGGCTCCTTCTCCCACCGTCTGCCTCTTCCTCCACAGTGACTTCTCCCAACAAAAGATTGGAAAACCAGTACACAGTGGACTCCCTTTACGAACTGTCTGTGGACATCAGAAAGGTACGCAAGGTAAAGGGCTGGGTTCTGTCTGAGAGCACTGCGTACGTGTCTGAAACTGCTGACCTGTTGAGGGACATGGGTGCAGACGCAACAGTAATCGCCAGCATCCTGGAAACTCACCCTGAGGCCGTCCTGTGTCGGCCAGAGGACGTGGCTGCCCAGAGAGACCTCTGGGTGTCCGTGTGCCCCAACAAGCGAGAGTTGATGAGCATCATTGAGAAGTTTCCCGCCTCCTTCTTCACATTAACTCACCATAGCAACCAGCAGGCCAACATCCTTTACCTCCGGAGCCTGCGCCTCAACAAGCGGATCATCGGAAAGCTGATGGCCAGCGCCCCGCAGAGCTTCAGTCGGCCTGTGGAGCGCAACCAGGAGGTTATCCACACACTGAGGGAGACCTACCTGGACCTGGGCGGAGATGAAGGCAACCTGCGCATCTGGCTGCAGAAGCTCCTCAGCCAGAACCCGTACATCCTGCTGCGGCCTGCGGAGGCCTGGAGGGACAGTCTGGGCTTCCTGAGGGAGCAGGGCTTCACCACGGAGGAGCTCCTCAGCCTGGTCTCCAGCCTCAGGGCCTCCATTGCAGAGCTGCAGCCTGAATCTATGCACCAAGCGCTGGGCTATATTGAAGGGGCTCTCGCCTGCTCCAAAGACGAACTCAAACAAATTGTGATCCTTTGTCCAGCCGTTTTGTACTACTCCTTGCCCACCTTGATCGGGCGCTTCCAGGGGCTGATGGATGCGGGAGTGAGCATGGAGCAGGTGAAGGAATCTCCAAATGTCCTGGAGCTCACCACGCAGATTGTGCTTTACCGGATCCAGAAGCTGGCCTCCTACGGTTACGATGTGCGCAGTGGCAGCCTGGACGTTATTGTGGGAACCAAGAAGGACTTTGAGATGAGCTATGACAAGCTGCACCTCAGGACACGGCGACCGCTCTTCAACCCCGTAGCTCCCCTTAGATCTGCCGAAGAGTGACTTTCAGACTGTTGATATGTTGCAGTATTCTGTTATATGGACGGTTTGTGTGGGGGAAAAAAAGTTTATGTGATTGTTTGATGCTGATTTTGCAAAGAGGTTCGCATCTTCACCTTTGTGCAAGGTGTGGAAGGAAAGGAGGCAATCTGAAATATCAAACCTCCTGCAATACTTGTTGTATTGATGACACCTTTACTATAAAACCTTCATCTGTGCCCTTTGATTTAATGCTTAGGGCACTTAAAACACTATACTACATAACACTGTGACTGCTTTAAAATCTTAACTTAGATTTGGAGAATAACCAAGTATTTTATAGACAAATATGTCAAAGAATGTTTTGTCATTGATGCAGTAGTCTATATAAATGACTTCCAATGGTTGCCTGTCATTTTGGTATGTTACTACTGAGATTTACTACTGTAGTTAAACTCATTGTAGTAATTGCATGTCAGATGAGAAATAAATGTGAAAGTTTGATGTCTTTTAGTTTCATTGATCAGTGACAAAAAGCAATCTACCAATGGGAAAATTCAAAGACTGGTTTATAATGTATTATAATCACAATCTAGGTTACATTCAATTGTGTTTTGGGTTTATTTGACTGGAATTCTTTCCCAAAGCTTAAATGTAATACAATCTGACAGATTTGAACACTCGAGCGCCAAAGAAAAGACTGAAACCGTTTGTATATTTAACCCAGTTTTAATTAAAACAAGCACATTGAGAAGGACGAAGAAGCAAGTGAAGCAGTTTGTTCCAGTGGTACATTTATTGAGGGTTATACAGTGGGGACACCATGATATGAAAACTCTGTAATTCCTTTCACTTTTTTTTTTCTCAATAAGCATTGATAAGGGCAACAACTAGACAGCAATGTCATACTGATACTGCCTCCGAAGTGGGTAAGGAATAAAATGAGCTGACTAGTACTAAGACAGAGAAAGGAGATGATAAAACACCTCTGTTGATAGATACATTGGATGGCTCAAAAAGGGAGAAACTTGGGAAATGATGAAGAATAAATGTGGACAGGCGGCTGTATTAGAAGAGATACAAGATTTCTCACCATTTTTTTGGAATGGACGGTCTATAAATGCTTTCATTTTTATTGAAAATTTTTCCAAAAAGAAAGATCCATCCACAATGATTTCTCATATCAAAAATACTGTATATCAATGGGTCTATGGCTACACAAAGAGAGAATACACACATACAATATCCAAATATGTACAAGTTGTATGTGAGCTGAAATTAGCAAATTCATTATATACACAAAGACTTAAGTCCCGGCAATATTAACCCCAAGATGAGCACAGTGTAACAGCCTCTCCAGTGCCGTAACGCTGCCAGGATGTCAGCACTGGCCGAGCTGTGCAGTCCAAATGATAATTTACAGTCCAATTACTTGAGAAACATGTGAATGTGTTTAATGATGGGTTCATATGCTCCTCTTGAAGGTGTGTTCATTTAACAGTGTAGTGCTGTGACAAAAACGTAAGTCCTAGCGTCCTTTTTATCTTGTCTTTGTACACAATGTGATGGTCAGCGAGACACCTGTGTTGGGAAGAGAGAAAAAAAGGATAGTAAGATACTGACAATGAACATGTTTCAGCTAATAAAGTGCACTCAACAGTTTCTGTAATTAACTCCTCACTCCTAATAAATGTTAAGTTAATTGAATAGGAGATAATTTGAGAAAAGAAAACACATTAAGTAAGTCTGACCTCTATGTAAATTCAGCCATTTAAAGGAATATCTTGACATTTTGGGAAATATGTTTATTTGCTTTCTTGAGGAGAGTTAGCTGAGAAAATTGACATCACTCTCCAGAAGAAAGAAAATAAGCTACCAAAATGTTGAACTAATGCTTTAAGATAAAAACTGAAACAGAATAGAGAAACCTAAACTGATTAAGTGCCAGTAATGTTTTTCCTAATCTAAAATCAAGATGCACTATGCCACTGGCAACTCGTAATTAAATACTTTCTGTTTATCTCAATATAAACTATTCATAACTGCCTTGTTTACAACATTTCTCATTCACTGACAAAAGCAGTGAAAACATTAGCAACATTGGCCTTCAGTGGGTTTTATGCTTTATGAATTATTAATAAGCTACACAAATCCCAATTTTTGCTCAGCAAATCCAATTATTGACCTCAGCTTTCAATACAACTGATAAAAGACCATCTTAAATGTTGCTTAGATGCTTGTTTTTATAATTTAATAATCTCAGGACAATTTTATAATGAGCATCGCAAAGTTTTCAACTTAAAGTCAAAGTTCTATGTTTATATTGGCCACATAGGAAACTTAGTATTTAAGGGTTTTATTTACCACATACACAAACAATATGTGTGGAGAAAGCAGACTGGCATACTCACAAATTATAATTATTTCAATAAAAAAATAACAATAACAAAAACATATATAAAAGGATAAAAAAATGGTAAAAAATGGGATAGGTTTCCAGCTAACCTGTCTAGTGGCTGCTCTGTCTCTGGACTTTAGAGCCTTTGCCATTTCCAGAGTCCTCGCTGTGCCGTTTGACACTTGTGTGTGTGGTGGTGTGGTGTTCAGGCCCTGAAAAAGACAAGGACTGGGTTTTAAAAAGCAGCCCTGAAAACACAGTTTAACCATCTCACAGACTAACTTCTAACAAAAAGAGACATAGCTTAGGATAAAGTATTGATACAAGCTGGAGAGTTTGAATGTTTTCATCCAAACAAAGACACATCTTCAACAAAATGAGAGGAATTCATGAGTAAAATCCTCGGCTGTAGTAAAATGTAAATTCTTGGGCCTTTTTTTTCAGTCTAATAGCACATTAACGCACCTTTTTGAATTGCAGGAATCTGTTGGGTCCCTTGTGTGTAACACATCATATTGGTACTGGTGCCTGCATAACCTGGAACTTCAAGCACAACACAAAGACATTGCAATAAGTAACCTGAGGGTAACAAATAAAGCAAAACTAATGAGGAATAAAGAGGTTCGAGTGAGCATAAGGCACTGGAACAAATGCGTAATGTGTTCAGACAAATGAGACAGATGAATTAAATATGTAGGAGCTGAGGGTCCCCACCCTGCTGGTGTGTGCCGATGCTGGTTTGTGAATCGCCCTGCAGGTACATCATGACACCGCTTTGCCAGTCTCCCTGGGAGTGAACCTGCATCTGATAGCCTGAAAAAAGATAAAAATCAAACAAAAAAAAAACAAATGTTAGTCAACTTCACTGCCAGCGGCTACGGAGGAAGTTATGAACAGCTCAGAAGTTTGTGAGATTGAGAGAGATGTTGGTCTTGTGTCACTTGCCAGAAGGAGTCGCGGCGTCATGTGAAGCTTCGACAGAGAATCCCATCACATCTGAGGACGCGTCGTTGTTGCCATTACCGTTGGCGTTGGACGGAACTGTAGCCAAAAGGCCTGCGGACACAGACAACAGACAGCCAACATAAAGAAAAGTCTCCTGATAATGAAGATATACTGAATATACAGAAGATATACTGTTGGTAGAAGCTATTTTTTACAATAGTTATCTATCCTGGAGCAAAGCTAAATGACATTTTAACACCACATGAGCTAGACTATAATATAAGGTCCTCAGGCAGGTTCTTATTGGCCATTTATAAAGAAACGTAAATAAAAACATAAGTTCTAATCCAGTGTCGCTATATAAATAGTGCAGTTTTATCTTGTTATATGCCAAATACCTGGAAAAAATGTCTTTTTTCTCTTCTTTTAAAAACATCTCTGGGGCATGTACATATATCTGTACCATCAAATGTGATGTTGGGCGACTAGCTAAAGCTGTCCATCATATAAAACCGCACTTGACTGTTAGCCTGTGTATTTTAGTAGGTAGAACGGGTCAGAGCTATCTGTTAGGATGGTAGTTCGCAAAACCTTATTCCAAAGAATGTGGCTGCGGTCTGGTTTATCCATTTCTCCCTTGTTCTGATCTAACAATGCAGGTGAGGGATGTGTGAGTGGAGGCCAACAGCCAGCAACAACAAATCAGAGGGATTTGATTAAGATTCCTCTGTAAAACCCCACCCATATATCCTGTTTCACTTGGGAATCTTTCACATTGTAGATTAAAACAATCAAAACTCAACAAGGAGGTGACTTCCTCTTCACATTCTGGACACCAAATACCTGTTTAGTTTAAGATGGTTTAACCTACATGATTGTCTGTTGCTCAACTTCTAAAAATTCACTTTTATGTAACAGTCTTTGGTATTTTTTAATCTCCCCTTTATAGTTCACCTCTATGCTTTCATCCTCATATTTATATGTTTGCTTTTGTGGTCAATTTTATCTGTTTATGTAGTTTTCCGCCCTTTATTTACTGCTTATCAACTGAACTAATATTGGTATTGTCACCATGGGCAGGGAAGTCTGGATATCTTCAGTATGTTTGACTTCAACTGGTGATCCTGCTCCATATTGATATTAAAGATGCTTGTGAGAATGTAGTCCGGTATCTAGTGTTGTGTACTTACCGAGGCCCCTGTAGCAGGAGAGCTGCTGATAGATCTGCTTCATTCTCTCAATGTTGAGACGACTGGCCTCTGCATGGTGCACCATGGGTTTGGGGTAATGGACTCCGATAATACATTTAGCTCCCTTCTGCACACTCTCCGGAGCGTTCCAGGGATCATAAATATACTTTGCTGGAAATCCCCTCAGAATGGGCAGGTAGCGCCTGAGTGAAGAAATGGAGGTTTAGTGAGCATGTAGGTTGGTATAATTTACATCTATGAAAAGCAAAAACATCTTCTACATCTACTTTGGTGGACTTAGCCAATACTGGTCTGTGTGATCGAGTCCAGACATAAAAAATGTATTTATTTTTTGGCACAATTACAAATACAGTTGTTCAGTTACATTAGTCCTTGATTTGAAGGCCAAATACACCAACAATTTTAAGTCTGGGTAGGGTCAGAATATTTTAATCCCACAATACAGGATTTCAGTAGATATGACAAACCGTATGTAATCTCCGTTGGGGTCTGTACGTCGGCCGAAACCCACAGGGCAGTAGCAGTGGAAGAACTGCTGGAAGAAAGAGCTGCAGGAGAGCCACATCCAGCTGCCTGCGTTGACACTCCAGTCCGCATCCAGGAGCAGCTCCTCAAACACCTGAACACACACAAAAATCACAAGGCTCATGTTAGCTGAGAAAACACCCAAACGTGCTCTGCATCATTCGGTGCTCCTGAGCTTTGTAGGTCCCACCACTAGAATACAAAGGATTCAATATTTTTGGTTTTGATTGAAAATAGAAAATTAATGAAAATTGGCTAAAGGAACTATAGTGGATAGTGTCTGTGCTCAGCTACAAGCGAGAGGAATTTCACTTTCAACTGCAGTGAGCGATGTCTTCTGGATTCATGGGGGACTCAAAATCTAGGAGGAAATTTAAAAGGAAATTGTTCCTTTTAATATATAAAAGTACAATTTGTTTCAATGAAAAGGGGTATGAACCGAAAGGATGAGTCACGAGAATAAATTGGATCATTCCTGAAGAGAAAAATGGTAGCAAAGAAGAAGATACAGTAAAAATAAAATAGGATGTCTAAGCAACATCGGCCTCTATGGCAAAGGGGTCCTTGAACTACCTCTCACTAGTCTTACGGCTCTACAGTAAGACTCCTGATGACACTCCGGAGGACTCCAGAGAACAGACTATCAGCAATGCTGCACCACCCCTCTTAACTGGCGGCAAGTGAACCAACTTGGCACAAGGCCACAATGTCAGAGCGGAGGAAATTGGTAGTTGAAGAAGCGCGCCAGCAGGAGGAGATGGCAACAAGTCCGAAGGCTGTTTTCCTTGCAAAACAAAATGAATGGATGCAGTGGGACCGAAGCACCAAAGTATCTCCATCAGTGGTTTGGCGAGGATCCAACCTGTACTCTCTGCCCAACTCCAGCGACTCCCAAACACATCATGACAGATTGTAAGTTCAGCCTCATGCAAGGCCACTACACCTGGCAGCACAATCAGTTCTGAAGAGTCTGGCATCAGCTCTTGAGAACAAGCAGTGGGCGACCAACTCCTTGCCCCCGAGAGCAACCAATCCCCTGAAGGCAACAACATTCATCCGAAAAGCACAGAAAAGGCCAAAACATCCTTCTACCAAGCCAGAAACAGGACACCTATGCATGGCCCACGACTGGAAGATGCCAGCAGCTCATCTTTTCACCTGAGATTGCTTCCACCAACCTTAGGCCAGATTTAGTAATCTGATCCCTTCACTGTGATGTCACCCATTGTTTTGTGGACTCCTGTTTTGAAGCCTTGAGTTTGCCATTTTGACTGTCGCCATCTTGGATTTTAAGGAACCAGAAATGATGACAAGTGACCATATTTGGACGAGAGGGGTTACACCATGTTTACTTTACCTGACCAACGTTGTAACCGTAGTAGCAACTTGTCAATCACAACGTAGCCATGCCCTAAAGCATACCCTGCTTTGTCGTCAAATTTAAATTAAATGGGACCATAATTTACAAAATGAACATCATGCTGTCTTGAAGACTCGAAACTAGCGATGGAGACCATAAACTCATTAACTGACACTGTTTACTGAAGTAATAAATCAAGTGAGAAGTAGGTTCATTTTCTTATAGACTTCCATACAATCAGACAGTGGAGTCGCCCCCTGATGGCCATTAGCGAGAATGCAGGTTTAAGTCACTTCTGCATTGGCTTCACTTTTCAGAGCCAGAACTACCCACTTGGGTCACTGAAGACTACTTACATCATAGAGATCACAGTCCCGTGGAAGGACTCGGTTGAGGACGCCTATGAGCATAAGAAACTACACTATGCAGAGCTCGAAGCAGAAGCAAAACGGCTTGAATACCAAAGCCAATCCTGTTGAAGTGGGAAGCAGAGAATTTGTGGCTACTTCAAACAATAAGACTGCTAAAGGAAGAAAGAATCCACAGACAGGCTCTGTGGGAGACCATCAGATCAGTCCCAGAGGCGGTTGAAAGAACCTCCAGAGATGTAGTGGGTGCCCACTTGAGAACCCCCACCTGTCAACCATCTGCCACTCCCAACAACAAGGTGAATCTCATGTAAGTGCTCATCCCCTAATAGCACAAGGTACAGTTTAACATCACGTCATGTGTTTTTGATTCGGATAGAAATGAGAATTCAAGGTGACAATATGAGTAAAAATTTCAATAACCCTATTTTTATCCTCCCATCCTGTTTATCCACATTGTCTACCTTCATGCCCTCCTCCCAGCTGATCCACAGGTCTCCTCTGGTCAGGAAACAGGCCACAGCGTGCCTTGCCAGGTGGTGGATCCAGCCTTCCTGCCTCAGCTGGGTCATGATGGCGTCGATCCAGGGAAAGCCAGTCCGGCCTTCTGCCCACTTGGCCAATGCCTCCGGGTTGCGATCCCAGGGGATCTGAACGCAGATGGGGTTACTCTCCATCTTGTCAAAGCAGGGGTTGTTGGTGGCTGCCGTGTAGAAGAACTCGCGCCACAGAAGCTGACCATAGAGTGAGAGAGGAGGGGAGCTGTTCTTCTTCACCTTGTGGGGTCAAAGAAGTGGCAGAACACACATTATGGTCTCAGGTATTCAGAGTATTAATCATTACATCAGAAAAACTGAAATTAAGAGTTTACAACCATGCTAGCAGCTCTGTGAGGCTCTACTTCAGCACAATCAATTCGGCTGGTTGTTAGTTTGTACCAGAACCCTCCTTTCTATTATCAGAGATGTCCTGAAGACTTACCTTCCTGTAGAGGTCGGTGAGTTTGAAGTAGAAGAGACGACAGGAGAGGCAGCCGAAGCGCAGGTATGGGCTGAGTCCTGTGGGGCTGGCGAGAAGTGAATTGGCGTTCATTCTGGGACGTTCAAAGTTGGCTACCCAAGCCTGAGTGAAAGACAGTCACAAGATCAGATATGGAGATGCATGAGAGAAAGTCATAACATTTGACAAGGTTTCTATCAAGGTTGTCACATTGGGAAAAGGAGCAACAAGAGACTGAAGTTCCTATCTAAAACCTTGCGTTACATAACTGTAAAATCCAACTGCTTTTTTTTAATCCATGTTTTAAGAAAGGTTTTAAAATTCTTCGGCTTATCTGATTGGACTGACCTTCCTCTCCAAATGCCTCTCTAGTCGTGTGAGGGCTTCAGTCTCTCCCCCTGGCCACACAGCTGAGGACAAGCCTTCAGTATCAAACCCTGCAGGGAAATCAATAAAATAACACATTAATATTCAGCCTTTCATTTTCATTTTTCATGTCTCTATCGTAGCGATCATATATCTCTCTGACTTCTCTTACCCAGCTCCTCTAGGGAGGGGACCCCAAACTTGTCGTCATGGTCTTCGGACAGCGGCGTAGTGCATTTCCCCATGATATCAGCTGTGATGGACTCTGCAGGGACTTCCACTGCGTCCATACGGCTGATGAGGGTTTGAAACCGCTTGTAGGTAAGTGGGGACTGACCCCCATTTAACTCTATGATCCTGGATGGGTCAAATCAGAACAAACGGGTCAAGAGTCAAGGATATAATAGATGCACAGAAGTTCAAAGTGGTAATTTTTTATGGGTCTAATAACAATGAAATGATAAAACAAGTATTCAAAGAAAATACTTTAATCTAACTATCACAGATGGGGTTAATCCAAAGCAACTTAACTTTCTAGACTTACTACAGTATAAAACACACTGAAAATGAGAGATTACTCACTTGTCCAGGTCATAGAGTGTGTGGGAAATGCGAACTGTCACCTCCACTCCAGCCTCAGAGGCCAGTTTCTTAATAGCTGCATCTCGTTCTTTCCCAAAGGGCTCAGAGTCATACTCATAAGACAGACGAGAAATCTTCCATTCCTGGTGAACAATGGAAAACAAAAAGGTCAAGTAAGCTACAGAGCAGAATATTTTGGGTTTGCACACTGTGTTGAAAGCAGCCTGGTGTTGTAGTTTGGTGATTAAATCAGATGAACATGTCACCTTGAAAAGTCTGGGAAAGACATCAGTGGGTTGGCCTCGAATCACAAACAGGCGAGAGTTGAGCTTACGGAGGCTGGAGTCCAAGTCCTCAAGACTCTGCAGTAAGAACCTGGAGGATGACAGAAATATAGAGTGGTTAAAACACTGATATTAACAAATATTCAGAAGCGTTTTACAATGTCACTAAAAGGTGTTTAAGCTGGACAAAGCAACGAGTTAGTTATGAGTTCAAGTTTTCAAAGTTGTGTCTCCAGTTCTGGTTGAATATTTAAGGGGAATGATTATTTTAGGGTTGTCCTGGATAACTGCAGTAAACTAAAGCAGTAGATTTAATTCAATTTGCTCATTAATATGCAGATTTATGCGCCACAATGCAGCAAAATCTAATAAGCAACCTGCACAAAGAATCAAACTTTAAAATAAAACATTACTGTTCAAAACAAGGTGCTGACACAAAGGGTTAGAGTGGCAACAATTAATTGACTAATCAGCAACTATTTTGATAATCGATGAACAGTTCAGTTCTTATTCAAACAAAAAAAGTTTCTAAGAGGATCTTACATAGTTTGAAGATATGAAGTCAGGGACCTACTATAATTCATCAAATGTCTAACATTTAATTTTCTTTTTTCTCTGGAGCTGACAGACAAATGCTTGCACTTCATGAGCAACAAGTTAAAATATTCAGGTTTCATCTTTAACAGGAGTGTTCGACAAGAGTACACAAGAGTACTCTACGAGCCTTGAGTGCATTCATATTCATTGCTGTGAAATAAAAAGCGATGAGAGTGTTTTAATAAAATTCAAAATGTGTCTGCAGACAAAGCCGAAGGCTCAACAACAACGTCAGCAGAACAAGTGTGTGTGTGTGTGTCAGCAGTAACGTCTGAACAGGCTAATGTCACAAAGGGAGGAGGACAAACGGCCACCTTAATGGTGGTGAAGGAGCCCATTTCTGGTAAATGTGTCACTGTTGGTTAGATAACAAAGCCACAGACAGAACAAAGTGGAACCAGACATTCTGGACAACTATTTCACAAAACAAATGGATAAAAGCAACTGCTGACACATCAGGGAACACTTCAATGAAACAGTGCATGAGAAGCAGTTTTATTTATTTATTTTTTACCAGAAAGAGTGCACCAAAACCCCTCGAAACCTTTGAGACTGTTAATGTAGATGTAGGCTTGAAATTCATGTCATGGCATATGTACTTTTACATTGTGACAGCAATATATATCGGGAGCTGCAACAATTAGTCCAAATTCACTGATTCCAGCTTCTCAAAAGTGAATATTATATCTGGTTTATTTAGTCCTCTATGTTAGTAAACTGAATTTCTTTGGGTTGTGGACTGTTGGTTGGGACAAAACAAGACATTTTAGGTTGCACTTTGGATTTTGGGTAACAGTGATCAACATTTTTTCCCCATTTTCAGACATTTTATAGACCAAACGACCTCATTTTGATCCAGTAAACCTGACAAATCACAGTACTCCATCAGATTGATGCAAATCCAATTGTGTAAATCAAATATTACCAAACAGCATTATTGTCTGCAACGCTCTAATAAAAATAAAGTAGGCTATACTAAGGGGAAAGTGTACAATACTTTACATATATACTTACAGTATATGCAAAAATCTTTGACAGGAAAATCACAAATCACTTTATGGTATAAATTTGCAACCCTCTTCAAGCACATTAAAGGCCTTAAGTTTCGATAACATAATTTCAGACAGTTTTAAGAGATAGGATTTGATTTAACCAAACCAATGAATGGTAGGATTGGATGGTATCAAGGTATTACAGTATACCAGGGTATTTAGAAATCCCCAAGGTAAGGTGAGCTGAGAAAGATGGTGACTGCGTCCTATAACTTTATCTTGAGATGACTTCTTCGAAACTACAAAAGCAGTTTATTAGACACATGATTTTATTCAACTGCCACTCTGCCACCACCACCGCTCAGCCCACTGATGTGTCGCCACGGCAACAAGTGTCATCAGGTCCTCCAGCAAGAATCTGTGGAGGAAGGGTGCTTATTTCCTATCTATTCATTTTTCTATGGGCCAGCAAGTAGGCTAACTGCATATTTGACACAAAGCATTGTAGGCTTAACAATGTCACACATGCGACAATGACAGCAGCTCAGCGTTTTTTGCACAAATACCATCATATACTGTTTACCCTGGTGAATGTCAGGAAGGTATGAAGGTATGAAAGAACAGATACCACTCAAGCCTAATGAATGGCTCAACTCAGAACGGCTTCGTCTTTGAGTACATATTTCTACAGATGATAAACTACTTTCTGCATGTAGTTCTGTGCCTTGTATACTTGACTTTTGGCACAACGTATAATTTCAATCCACATTTATTTTGTTAGATCTCTCATGAGAAAATAAAATTCACGTTCTAGTAAAATGTGTGAATTAATTTAAGCCGATGCTGTCTTTGCTTGAAGCGTGCAAATGTCCTGTTATGTAAATTCTGAATAATAGTACTCTTGACATGAGTTTGCTCACTTAACGTGTTAATTATTCCTTCGGACAAATTAACGCAGACAACTTTCCACCCTCGTTAATTGTGCAGAGTTTCAAACCAGCAGTACTACAAAGTGAAATTAAATGATTTTCCTTGAGGGCACCAATTTTCCTTTTTTGTAATCCAGACATAACTCAATTTAACCTCCACTTTGCACGAATAAACAAACATGACCAGGTTACTGTGCTCAGGCAATAGAGACGCTTATAGTATTTCTCTCACACACACACTCCAAAGCTGTCTTTCTCTTAACGAAATTTCTGTTAATTTGTAAAGCTAAAGCATAACTTTTTGTTTCTGACAGTGTCGCTTCTGACAAAACATGACTGTGATTCATCATTCATTTGGAAAAAAACAGACCCTGAGTTCATGCTTGAGGCTGAATCATGCAGCCAGTGAATGAGTCAACCAACCGGCATCCGTCTTAGTTAAATCATCACTGTATGTGACGCCAGTGAACATAAACAAAACACACTGACCAAACAGAAGCATTTTGTTACTTTTAAAAACAAAGTAATCAATGTGTTTCATCGCTGCTCATTTCTATAAGTTGAACTGTGCGTCTGTTACCAACTGTAAACATCCCAGTGTGGTCAGAAACCACAGATACACACACACACACACGTGCACACAGAGCGGCAGTAATGTGGTGCTTCCCGTGCTGTTGCTATAGGTACCAAAGTTCGTAGGTGGAAGCTTCCTGTATCATTCAGGTCTATTCATGTCTTTCACCTATATGAAAGCCAGGTGGGTGCTGCAAGCGTACTGTGAAAACTTTTTTACTGACGGTGAGGTTAAAATACTTTTCTCATCTCTTTCCTATTTATTACCATAACGTAGATGTTTCAGTCGATAAATGACGAGGTTTGACGGTTGTTGCTCAAAACTTAAACCCATCACCCACCATCATTTCTTATCAGGGGTTCAGTCAGAGTTACAGTAAAAAAAAAAAAAAAAAACTTGTTTTCACACAGTTTGGCAGTTGTGGAGACTGAGGATTTATCAGATTCTGGTTATGTTATTTGTTTTGTGGGAAACAGATAAGAGGGTACGTCAGCATTCAAATGTGCATCATTTGAACTCTACAGAAACAGGCTACAATAGGAAAGCAGATCATGTAGAATCTGAGGGTTTTGGGCAGGAAGGAAGCTGTTCAACAAACACCATTTTTCCATCAACACACACCAAGTAAAACAACAAAATTATGTCCGTATGTTATATACACCCACATCAACCTAAATGTCCGACCTCGCTCTTCTGTTATGCTTGTACTGAAGGGTAAGTTCGGCCAAACTTCTAACGTAACCTCAGACGAATATGAGAAGCAACTTAGAAGTGAGACGCGCTCAGTGGGACAAAATCTGAACCTGATTCAATTTGGGCTGCTATTCATAATAATATTTTCTAATTTGATATATAGCACAATAGGACGAATCTACAGGACATCACTAAAATATTCAAACCATTTCATTCATTGCAATGAAATATATTACATCAACGCATGTGAAACTCAATTCAGTTTGGTAGTTTGGAATCAATGTGCTTGGAATCAATCATAATGTGTAATAAGATATAATTACATCATCATGGTGCAATTACAGCTGCAATTTTAATAGTTTAAGTCATTCTTTTAAAAGCAAAAAAGCCAAACATTTAATGGCTCCAGCTGCTCAAATTTGAGAATTTACTGCATTTCCTAGTCTTAACATTTCTGTAGACTATATTGAATATTTTTGCCTTTGAGACTGTTGATCAGACAAAGCAAGACATGTGACGACATCGCCTCGGGCTCTGGAAAACTGTGACAGGCATTTTTCACTGTTTTCTGATGTTTTATAGAACAAATGATTCATGACTCCATGGAAAAAATGCATAAATTATAAAAATAACCAGCAGCCCTAGATACGATTCTACTGAAAGTCAAATAATGATAATATTGAAAATACTGCAAAGCCCCGGCTGCCACAGAGTTGTGGCTGCTGCATGTGAGAACGTTTTCAGTGGTGATTTCCTATTTTATACATATGGGAAGAGGTTTTATTTGTCTTGGTTTTTTTTTTTTTTAATTGTACACTCACCGAATGCTTGAATGAATGTTTGTTTTTTTCCAGGAACGCCCTGCCTCTTCTCTCAGTTACATATATTCACATCTGGAAGCCATTTACAAGCACAGTCTTATCTAATGACCACTGGGCAGGCCTCTTACAGTTCAGCTAAGATTTATCTGAAAAGATTGAGACCTGGGGGGTTGGGAGGTGGGTCACTCGTTCTGCTGACTGCCTGCCCTCCTGACCTCCCAGGTCAATGTGATGTTGCAAAGACAGACCATCTGACCCCTGAAGAAAAAAAAAAAGTGGGCTTCATCTATATCCATATGGGGAGTTTAGAAATTACAAGGCTGTATTACAATGCACATATAAAATTCTGTGTCTGTTTTCAATTATTGCTCTATGCAGTGTCCTCTGACATCCCCTACTTTCCTCCTACTTGTTATAAACATCTCTTTTATGGGGCAACTCCACAGTAATTACATCCTCATGAATATCTCTCAATTGAAGGAAAAGGTCTTTCTTTATCACGGGCCACCCAGCATTTCTCTTGTCAAACAGTTTAAAAGCATAAAGCAGTGACGTTAAAATGGATATCAGATGGAAGCAGCTTTGTTAGGATTAGCGGTAACGGTTTCACTGCTCGCCAGAGATAGTTGAGGTGCCTTGCAAAAGAAGAAGTAGGTCAAAAAGACGTGGAGGGTAGAGGGTTTTTACTACTAACACACTGACCTACTTCTGCCATGCGCTATGATGTCGGGGGAGGAGGGGGGGGGAAGGGAAAGTTATTGACTGTGTCATCTGGCGCTGAGCCGCCTGATTCACTGAGAATCGGTGCCTAGATCTCAAGGACAGAGCTGCTCAATACTCAAATCTTCACGAGGAATTCGAATGATAAAAACGTGAGCAGGAAGAAACGCTAATTACAGAAGCTGCAGACTATAGCGAGCTTCGCACAGCCTTTAGCAAAATCTGTCATTAGCATATTATTTAGTGATTGTGCTTATTCTTGCTTTGAGCAACATGAGATACAAAATCAGAGACATAAAAGTTGGAAGTGATTTCACTGCAGTTTGAGTCCAGTTCTTGAAATGACAAAAAGCCTACGCTCTTAAAAATCCCAACTGTGGCACATTATTACTCAGCTTTTACTCATGCATAAGCAAATATGTCAATCTCAGTGTTTGAAATATTCAGTGCATCAAAAATTTAGACATTTGCTCCAATAAATCTCAACAGAAGTGTTTCTAAGGACTTCTGCATGGATTTAAAATCTCCATTCGTGACACCAAACTGACTTCACAGAGAAGAAACATCTAAAAACAGCAGTAGCACACAGGGAGAACAATATATTTTAAATTAAACAACATAAATTAAACATATATTTTAACATTATAGTCTCTTGACTTTAAAAAAAGAGAGATTTTAATCCTCTAAATACATTTTCTCTTGCGCAACCCTACTGTTTTCAGAAATGAAGGGTTTTATGTCACGCACCTGTCTATATGCATAAAAAAATTAAATAAAAAGGGACTGAATCAGGGCATACCGAGTGATATGCGTGTGAGCTCTGCGTCACTCCGGGTTGTTGTTACATAACTGTGGAAGCATAACATGGATGCTCCATCCATAACAGGCGTGCTTTTTCTGCTGCTGCTGCCCTACTCTTCGAGTGACGGCATGGGACCGCAATGCAAACCAGACCGCACAGCAGGAAAGGAAACAAAAAAAAAAAACATTTAACGAGACACCTACTGCACTGTAAAACCTGAGGAGCTCATTCATTCATGAAGAATCATCTGCCGAACAAGATAATTCCCACACAGAAAGCAGTTTATTTAGCTGACCGCAGGCTACGGCACACTTTCGTGGGGTTGTGATGAATTAATGTCTGGGTCATATATCAAGCTGGGTAAAAAAAAAAAAACCCATTTGTTTGTTTTGACTGTGAAAACTTTCCACGTAACACTGAAGGTTAAACCTGATTATATTTATGTTATAGGTTATAGGGTGAAGGCTTAAAAGGAGGACAAAGCCTGTGTGAGTTATAGGTTGTCAAACACACCACTAACTTTAACAGACCTCGCTCTTATCTCTGTCACATGATAAAGCTTCATATACTTAATTGTGTCACCGGACTGGACCGGCCTTTCCCTGTCTTGCACTCAAGCGAGCAAGCAAGCAAGCACGCACACGCAGTTACTGACTGTCTGGAGTTCAGGAAAAGTCAGTTATGTAAAAACACTTTCATTTTCTATTCACCGATAAAATATGGATGCAGGTCAAAGTCTGACAACATTCTCCGCTCTGACGCACGGTGAGATTTCGCTGCTGTTCACTTCAATGCAGAAGAGGAACATACTGGTGAAACAGATGTGATTGTTTTCATTTTAAGCATCTAATTTCTCTTTTTTGCTTTCAGACTAAGAACTGACTCCATTACTTAGAATCCAAACAGATTAAAACAAAGCTTGTTAATTAATCACTCTCAGCTATAGCTAACAGAGAAGCCTGAGTACGTCTGGACAGGAGACTAAGATGTTTTCCTATTTCTAGTCAGGACAGTATTTTCAAACATGAGTTGCTCAGGATATTGGAAAGGCCAGAAGCTTGTACTAAGATGCAGGATTTGGGGTTAGCGAAGTAACTTCAGGTTTAACTCTGGGTTTTCAGGATTACAGCAGTAATTCACTTCTGACAGGGGTTCATCACCATGGAAACTTATGCTTAACAGCTAACCAGGTAAACTTCAGAGGATCAGATCATAACTCGTCAACACCCCGACCACTGACCAATCAGATCACTGGAACAAAGGAGTTATCATTCCTACAGGATCCTGACATGGACAAAAGTCTTGAGTTGGATGATTTTACACTCTGATTCAATCACTTCAGCTCAGAATAACACGAGACAACTGTGTGATGATAACTGGAATTAAAAAACGAAAGATTGTCTTTTATTAGAAAAATAATCCACACACTGTTAATTAGCTCCAATGATTATAAATGCAACACTGTGGTCAGATCAACCACATCAGTCTTTAACTACTGTTCCACTCTTTGCTTTGGTAGCAGAAACAGTCTGGCATTAGTTTTAAGATTTTTTAATGAGCATGACATATTCAGAATGGTTTATTCATCATACAACTAAATAGCAAAAATACTAACTCTATACTTAAGTCATATATAATAAGTCCTAGACGTGTTTTAAGACTAGGCCTGCTTTTAATATGTGGAAACCCCGACTCTTCCACATGAACGCGCTCGTAGCTCGATAGGAAAACTGGAAGTTGACTGAACTAGTTGATAGTCAGCTTCGTAGTACTGGTTATCTGGATGGCCGTTGTTAAGCTCAGTGTAGCTAGCTAATGAAAAGATATCTTAAGTATGTCGAACTTACTTTGTAGTAAAGACCCCGGGTCTCTAACCCCTGCAGAAGGAGTAAATAATGATATGAATGTGATTTACACTGCCAGAGTCTAGTAACACAGGTCTCAGTGGGTCTAAATTGAAATGAGCTGGGGAACCTTTATGTGATATGATATAATGTGAGAGTTTGGGAAGTGCTGCTGTAATGTGTAATGATAAACCGTTTTATAAACATTGAAGCATCGGCATGTAGACTGTGACCTAGTTTGGCTATAATTACCGTCTAGCAGGGAGGTAAGGATCAACACACCAAAATACTGTTTAGCAACTTGAAATGTTACCGACTGACGTGATATTATAAATTATATGTGTCTAGAGATGTAATTGATGTTTCTTCTGCGTTTGATATTTCATTTAATGATGATTACTGGGAAAAGATTACAGTTTTACGTACGTCTACATCTAAGGATGTAATCAGTTTCGGAAATTATCTTTTTGACTCACCTGCCAAGAGGACCGGTAGATGAAAAAATCCACCAGCCAAGCATATTTTTTTACTGGCCTAAATAATAAATTGGGTTTTTTTGTGCCATATGTACAGTTTAGCATAGAGCTACGATGTCAAGTAGCTGGTGAACAGTGCAGCGAAACTAGGAGCACTCGAGACGGTTTGAGTCTTGAGCTCCTTCACCTTGAGCGCTCCTACAGTTAGACGTGAGTAAAAAAAAAACCATATGTTGCACATGTCTACACCGTAAGGACAAACATGACTCATTTCCCCTGAGACATCGTGCCAGATATTTTATTACATGACTATTTTGGTGCAAACATTTAGCCGCCAGTGTGGCGGACGGAAAATCTACCCACATTTGACGCTTGGCGGATTAATTTCGGACTTTGGATGTAATGGAGAAGTGCAAACTTGCATTAGGAGTGCACGATATAAATCAATCGTCTGATAATTTGACAATTATTGCTAGTAGTGTGTAATGTTATCAAGACAAATATAAAGATCCTGGCTGATATATCAGTGTAATATAGTCATGATTCCATATTATCTGTTATAATTCAGATAATAAAAGCTTATTACTAATATAATTTATCCATCTTTCTGCCCATTCATCTGTGACAATTATCAGGATCAGATTTATGTGACATAACAAAAACAAAACTTTAAGTTTGACAGTCAAAAACTCAAAAAAAAAAGCACCTGTAATATAATGAATGCAAGAGAAAAGCTGTTTGACAAGGCTGCAACTAATTATTTGTCACATCATTTCTACGTTTGACATGAAATAAGGTGAAATCACCTCTTTCAGTGACTACAGACACTTCAAAACAGAGCCTGGAGACATCTGCCTCTGCACCAAGAGGCACCACTGGCATAATAGCTAAAATCAAGGCTGCAACTAATTATTATTTTCATTATTGATTAATCTGCAATTATTTTCTCATTTCATTAGTTCATCTATTTGTCTGTAAAATGTTTCAAAAATAGTAAAAAAAAAAAAAAAAAAAAAAAAAAAAAATGCCATTCACCATTTCTTAGAGCCTGCAGTGATTTGCTTTGTTCGTCCAACCAACAGTCGAAAATCTTGAGATATTCAACTGACTGTTTTATATGTCAAAGTAAAACAGCAAATGATCATATTGGAGGAGCTGGAACCAGAGATTATTTGACACTTTTCCTTAAGAAAAAAATGACTGAAACGATCAATCGATTATCAAAATACCTGCCAATTAATTTTCTGGCGTTCGACTAATTGATTAATCGACTAATCGTTGCAGCTCTAGTTAAAAACTAAACAAAAACATAATGGAAATGATCAGAAACCATATTAGGGTTGCAACTAATGATCATTATTCTCTATCAGTTATTATCGATTTAATCGTTTTGTGTATGAAATGTCAGAAAATTGTGAAAAACTGTGATCAGTATTTCCCAGAGCCCATTGTGACATCTTAAAATTGCCTGTTTTTCCCCCAAAACCATGAGATATTCAGTTTGCTATCATATATAACACAATAAAGCAGCAAATGGTCACATTTAAGAAGCTTGAACCAGCAAAAGTTTGGCATTTCTGCTTGAAAACTGACCCAAAAAATGAACCTAATCAATTGGTTAATCAATTAAACCAGCAAAAAACATCACCTTGATGTGAAATGCTCAAAAGCTCAGTGGATACATGACAATATAGCACATTAAACACATCATGCATTCATGCCTTTAACCTTTAACCTTTGACAACTGCGTATATGTAAACATTAAGAAGGAGGATGAGTGCTAAGGCTTCTTTAATTTAGTGCATACATGTGTGCATGCTGTGTGTATGGTGTTGCTCATCTACATCTCTGTCTGTGTGCGGTTGGGTGGATGCAGGGGATTTTGCTTTACTCACCTCCACCTGTTGATCCCAACGTTGGAAGATCCCGCGAACCAGGGGTCGAGGATGTAGACGCAGCGGACTGTATCCGCTCCCAGCAGAGATTCCTTGAGCGACGGGTTGTCGTGGAGCCGCAAGCCCTTCCTGAACCAGTGGATCGTATTAATGACCATTACTCAACTGGACGAGTCCTTTTGAATGATATAAAGTCTTTTTGTGTGTGTGCTCGCTCCGCTCTTATTCCGACTCACTGACAGTTTTTAATATATATATATATATCCAAGGAAGAAAAAACGGGGACAACAAGGCCACTTGGGAATCCAAATGTATAGCGAGTGTATGTATGCTGTTGGAGCATACAACCCTTTGATTTCACAGTCCAACTTTTCAATTCAACCTTGCTCTAAAAGCACCTTTTCCATTATGTCGAAGAATTTAGAAACCGTTGGCTGCTGAACCATTTGGGCAGCACGAGACAGCGCGCGCTCTCCGGCAATGTGACAGGCAACCCGGCGGGCTTTAGGACCTGGTTCGCTGACGGGCGATAGCCGGGCTTGTTGTATAACTTGTTTTTCTGAATGCTGAAATGATGCGCGTAAAAATATACAACGATTCACCGGATATACACTTTATACACGTAATTTAAGCAATGTTGAATAGCAGGTTAATAAAATGGTTTGAATTTGAGGCAGCTGGTGTTTCTAACGACCACAAGACACCGTGGCAAGACCGGCTGCTCCCCGCCGCGAACACCGGGAAAAGCTGGTTATGTAAACACAAATTACAACTGCGATTCTGTCAAATTCGTCGTCCTAAATTAACGCAGACCGATACTTAGCTGTCGTAAACCGTTCTCTGGTTCGTATGACTTGTCTCCTTCGTTGACGAGCTGATGTTTTGAGCGGCTATATCAGAAATTTTCTCTCCCAACTGTCCACGAATAGCTGCTCATTCTCCTCGCCGCACCTACAGTCGTCAATCCGCCCACTAGACGACGCGCACGGCTCCGAGCTCTGTGATTGGTCCGTGTCACTGCGTGCGGTCCTCGGCGTGGTCACGTTTCTACAGCGTGCTTCCTCTGCCCTAAAAACAGGCAAGACAGTTCACATGTACGGTCAACATAACTGGTGGTAATAATAGGCAGTCGTGTGGCTAATTTACAATGCTGCCAATAATTATTTTACGTGAAGACGAAAGTAAAAACTACTTCACTACTTTCTTTACTTGAAGTTTGACTTGCCCATATGGGGTGTGCACATACACTTATAATACATGTTATATTACATGTTATATAAATATTTAAGGAATATAAACATTTAAATAAAAATTATATCTATGTCAGGCTATAAAACCTACTGGCATGTTTACCATAAGAAAACCCGGAAAAGCATACGACGGCTGGCATAAACCGCGCGGACGGGGCTCACGCGTGTGTGCATGTGTGTGTGTGTGTGTGTGTGTGTGTGTGTGTGTGTGTGTGATAAATCCGTTGTTATGTCTATAAGCTAACATTCGTCGCCAGTTTTTGCCAGGAAGCTGTTCCACATGGTGGCAAAAATTATTTCAGCGGTCAATGCAAAGTTTAGAAAAGACTGAAAAGTTGAAAGTAGTTTTGTGTGAAGCGGCTGCCGACTAAGGTTATATAGCTACTGTATATTCATAGGCCAAGGCTATGATCAAAGTCAAAATTATATACATGTATGTGCTATCTTATGGTATAATAGTAATATTACCTGCCAATTTACGTATTTATGTGTGTTAAAGTGGGTCACACATGCACGCACCAATCTCCATACAATGATAATAATAATAACAATAACAATAATAATAATATAATTCTTCTTATTATTATTATTATTGTCGTTGTTGTCATCAGGCTATGTAATACCTCATTTGCCTTTAACTCGGTTTTCGTTCTTGTCAAGATAAGAAGTGCGTCACAATATTATCTTATATAAATAGGTTTGTAATTATGCAAGACGTAAAATGCTGCCTTGGACTGTAGAGGAAGTGCCGTGTTTTGGCCACAGAGTGGCAGCATAACATCACACCACTAACGCTGGCCAACTCTATGCCTGACAAGACACTGATGCATGATGAGTGGTTCATACTGGGGGCTTCATTTTCAGTATTTTACACTTTGTGATGCAGTATTTCTATTAGTGCTGCACAAGTCTCTCAATTAATAAAATATAACAATATATGATTAAATATAACTATAACTTACACTCACCAGCCACTTTATTAGAAACACCTGTGCAAAAGTGTTCCTAATATTTTGCCCCTCTCATGTATGTTAATGGAGTAGACAAAATATTAGGGACACCATTCAATATAATGCACTCCAGTACACCACCACCATCCACTAAAGCCTCAATAATAAACATAAAGTAGAATTATTACCTTTCTGTCAATGTCAACAAAGATTGTAAATGTATAAGCATCATAAATGTACAATTTATGGCAGAGCTGTTGTATTGGATTGCATTGGATTGCACAGATGTACCTAATGAAGTGGCCGGTGAGTGTATATACAGTACATGTATGTCGACTTTGGAGGTATCAGAAATAATAACTTTATTTGAACAGTACAGTCAAATAAGAACAAAATATGTAAAAATATTAAAACAAGTCAAAGAAGAATTCTACAATATACAGAGAGAAGTCACTGTAAAACAATATACTCAAGGCTAAAGATTATAACATAAAGCCCATCACATAAATGCAAATCTAAAAATACATGAATTCATAAATCACTAAATGAAAAAACGTGACTGTATCGAATGACTAGAGAAGCGCAATCATGTGATACAGTCATTCTGCTGGCAAAATACTAACAATTTATCATCTTGCTGGGAAAATCATGATCATTTTGCTGTTACCAGGCAACCAAGGCTTAATAAGTGAGGGCAAGCTTTAGAGGACCACAGTGCATGTAGAGAAGCAGCTGACAGCTGCCCACCTCCACCACTCTCACCTGAGTTAGTCAGCAAGATATGCTGCATTGCATCAAGAGCTCGTGGCGGTGGCACGCTGCTGAGGAGGAACTCAGTTAATGTCACAGAATGGAGAACAGGATTGTTCTCATGGTGACATCTGCTTAGATGGAAACCTCTTTATAGTTGGAGTTCTTGATCAAAATGCGTAATTTCATCAATAACGGAATCAATCGTACACGTTCTCCAGAGATTATCCTCATTGGAATTCAATATCTTCCCATTTTACAGCTAAATAATTGATATTCAGTCAACAGAAATCTTGCTAAATTGGTCCTTTTCATCCCAAAACATCTTATCCAATAGCATTTAGAAGCACAGTGCATTTCTGTGAAGGGTCTTGACATATTAATATATTCTTTGCTCAAAAAACATACTGGACATCTTGATTCTGGTAATGTTATTTATCAATCAGTCAGTTTATCTGTCAGCGAGCATCACATCATTTCTCAAAAACATCAATGTACGCCTTGAGTCCAATGTAGGTTTTGGCAGTTTTTGGCATGAGTAGTGCAGTGTCATGCAAAGAAAATATGAAAGGGCCTTTGGCATGTTAGGCAATGTGGCAGATGGTTGGTCCAGCTCAGACGTACAAGGAGAAGCCCCAGCAGAATGGATGAATCATCGGTCCACCAACTGTTCCTCTCAGCATGTCCTCAGAATTCAACTCGCTCACTCTTTGTTTTTATGGCCTGACAAAAACATTGTCTTATGGACGATAAATCCTTATGATGATGATGATAAAGTGGTGCTACACCCAGAAGCAGGACTGCAGGTCTTGGTTAGCAATGGACGTTGGAAGAAGTTACATCTCTGATCTCGAAAAGCTCAGAGCAACGTGCTTTGAACATTAAAATATTTATAGGGATCTGGAGAAAAGCTACTTCTGCTGCAGACCCGCTTTCACTGCTCAATTAAAATGATCAATAGTGGACTCCTGTAAGTATGCATGCCAGAAAACAGCAGCTTGTCTCTGCAGGACCCAGGACTGTGTATTTCATCATTTCACCATTCAGAATCAATCACAACAGATTGTGAGGTTCATTCAGAAATTTGGTATTTCATCCAGATTCTATAAAGCTTAAAGTGGAAGTCTGGCAGTGTGTTATTATCATTATTAGTTGAGCAGTATGAGAGAAATTGCAACTTCCTTGGTATGTGTCAATATTGTGGATGAAAATCTATGATTAATTGAAATTATTTCCACTTTAAATCACAGGCTGCTTTTTGCACACAAGTCCACTCTTTACTGACACCAACAGAGCTGGTAATCAATGATAGTAAATAAAAAGGTGGGGAAACTGCTGCATGGCTGTAGGTACCTAGAAAAATAAATGATATTTATCAAAAAAGGGACTGCTCAAATTGTGACACTCTCCTCCATTTGGACTCTGAAAATGTGATCTATCACCTGAATTTCAAAATAAAACAGGCAGTCCTATATTTTTCTCTAATTTTCTTCCCACCATCATAATTCACATTTCCACCATGTGTTGTCTCAGCTGGGGATCCACCTCTCATCCTGACACTGCCATGATCACTTCACTGCAGCTATACTACAAATAACAGATTGGTTGGCACAGCAGCCTACGTGTGTATCTCTAATTCTGCAGTTATGTTTCTCCAGCAGCAGGTAGTCGTTGCCGAAAGGTAGCCGGTTGTGTGTGTCAGTCAACGCTGATGGAGATGCGGATTGGCTTGTTTTAGCCCGCGGGGCTCCAGGCCCCTCCTCCCTATCGGAGTCCTGCCTGTTCTGCGCTTGTTGCAGTGAGCGCCGAGGGTTTGTGCGCTCTCCGGTTACGCGTATGAAGTTGTGGACAAGAGGAGATCGAAGACATCCAGTCACTTAGAGAAGGAGGAAAGTAAAAGGCTCACTTCTGTCGTTTCACTCATTTATGTTTTTTCATGCGGGGAATATACAGTTAAGCCCTCGGACAGCGGCTGAACACCGAAAACACCAAAACGAGTTTGTGGCATTTAATTGAGAGACCAAGCATACCCAACAGTATGCGGTGCAGTTATGGCAGGCAATGGTAAGACAGTCGTGAGGACGCTGGAGGATTTAACGCTTGATTCTGGTTATGGTGGAGCCGCGGACTCGGTCAGATCGTCCAGCGTGTCGCTGTGCTGCTCCGACACGCATCAGTCCTTTCCGCATGGGGGCAACTGCTGGCATCTGACGGAATCCATGCATAGCAGACAGAACAGTTTGGACACAGTCAACACCGTCCTGGCGGAGGACACGGAGATACTGGAGTGCTCGGGTCAGTGCGCCAAGCTGCCCGAGCTGGAGGACGTGCCATGGAGCCTCGGCGAGGTGGAGGGCGCACTGAGGAAAGACGAGGAGCTGATGGTAGGCAACCCGCCACCCGAGGTCCTGGCGCGGCTATCGGCTCTCATCAGCCGCGCGCTGGTGAGGGTGGCCCGGGAGGCGCAGCGGCTCAGCCTGCGCTACGCCAAGTGCACCAAGTATGAGATCCAGAGCGCCATCAAGGTGGTGCTCTCATGGACCATCTCCGTCAACTGCATCACGGCGGCTCTCAGCGCCCTTTCCCTCTACAACATGAGCACCGGGGACAAGTTCAGCCGAGGCAAGTCGGCGCGCTGCGGGCTGGTCTTCTCCGTGGGGAAGTTCTTCAGGTGGATGGTTGATAGTCGGGTGGCCCTCAGGATCCACGAACACGCTGCCATATACCTCTCCGCCTGCATGGAGAGTCTGTTCAGAGAGGTGTTCAGCCGCGTCCTGCGCAGCGCGCTGGTGGAGAGGGACAACGGGGTCCCCAAGTTTACGCTGGAGTCACTGGAGCAAGCCATCAACAACGACTCGGAGATCTGGGGTCTGCTGCAGCCCTACCAGCATCTCATATGTGGCAAGAATTCAAGTGGTAAGAAAAGTTAACAAAAAAAGAACATATAACATGCCAATCATTGGTTAATTGTTGAAATATGATTCAATGAAACATAATTTGACTCTGAACCACTGGTGGTCCGTGCTGGGGGCTTATTTGTGTATTCAGTCAACACTCCCCATCCACTGTAAAATCCACTATGTAATCCATATAATCATAATCAGTCGTTTCCCCTTAAGACAAGTAGGCTACCACTTATATCTGATGGGTGTCCTCTGTTCTAAGAAATATCTAGAAACAAGTGGCTGTATCATGACTTAGTGGTGACTCACTTGGGAGCAATGAAGCTTGATTCAATAAAACTGGATTTAATCAAAAACAAATACATCCCTTTCAAGTTTTAGCCTATTTATTTGTTTGGAGGACAATACAAGTTTAAATCCGAATACGTGATCGATGAGCTACTTTTTGCAGTGCGTAAAGTGATAATCTGCTTGGTGAACCGTGTTGGAAAAGGACTATTAACGGTGTAATTATGCCGGGGAACAACCACTGCTTCTCTAGCTCGTGTAATTACACTCCAAACAAAAGGACTTGACAGTTTCTTGAATATTTATTACTCTCAGTTTAGACCTCAAGGCCCACCTCTGAAACAGGAGCTTCCTATCTTGGTTATGACAGCCCCCCCTCCCACCCCCCACCAGCAGCAGCAGCAACAGTCAGAATAGGTATTTATGGTCTAAAAAGATCAAACAAGCTCAAACTTCTAATTCTTTGAAGCTGTTGTGTTCTCAGACTTTAATTAGAGACAATAATGTTAATGTTAATGATTGTTTTTGATTCAGTAGTTCATCCAATCAGAGACTCTCAGAGGTGCGTGGTGTGCAGAGATGTTATGTGTGTCGTGATGTTGCAGAAACAGGATTTGTGTTTATATTGTGTGCTGGCCTTGTTGGTAATGCTATTACTGTCTCACTGCAGAAGGTGTAAGCTGTCAGTGTGGGTTGGCCCTCTTATCCAAAGCCCTGAATGAGCTGGCTGAAACTATAAAGCAGAAGGGACTTGAAATGCTATTCTTTAACTGAGTGCCAAACTGGTCTGTGCAATATTGACCAAAAAAAAAAAAAAAATCCTTGGGTATTGCAGCTCTTTTGCTAATTGTTGTAGCGTGATTGTTTTCTGTCAGCACTTATAAGTGAACTTGATGGAGGTGGAGAGACAAAGATGTCGGCAGTGAGAGGAATTTTTCACGTGTGCAACCTGTCTTGTGGATGAGCCGTGCCTCCATAATAGCCCATCAGAGAAGGATTGTTCCAGAAGCTGTATGAAGAAAAATTGATCTGAAATGTCTCTCATAGGTTCCTGAGTCATATCAAATTCAATTTCATGGATGCAGGTTATTTTTCTAATGTAACAGGTTCTTCTCTATAATCCAAACCTTTTAGTCTTTGTCATGTACAACCCACACAACAACAACACAAACACACAAAAGAATAAGAACATAAAACTGAATCAGAGGTGCAACTATCATTATTTTCTTTATTGATTTATCTGCAGATTATTTTCTACATTAATTTAAAACGCTGAAAAGCAGAAAATCATCACATTTGAGAAGCTGGAATCAGGGAATGTTTGGTATTTGTGCTTGAAAAATACCTTAAACGATTGATCGGTTATTAAAATAGTGGCAGTTTAATTTGCTGCCGATTGACTAATTAGTTAATTTTGTAATCGTTGCAGCTCTGATATGAATAACAAACTGGTCGAGGGACTCTCCGTCTCACCATTTAATCCCCTCATAAACCCTCTTATACGTCTTCATTCGACAATGCTGCACACAACTGCTTTGTCTTGAAAATGTAGCAGAGAAACAGGTACCACTCTGTAGACAAGATGCAGTGCCAAGCATGCATCCCCCTCCACTCCTACCCGCCGAACGCATCATTTCCTGCTGGTGCAGAGGAGGCTACAATTTGCACTCAGGCGCAACAGCATGATGTCACTCTGTGACAGTTATGAAGGCGAAAAATGTGACCTACTGTTTCTTATCAAACATTTCAAGATGCTGTAGTTGACAGCCTCGACCATGAACTGAAAAATATGAAAAATATCTTTCATACTGTAAATGTCAGACCTTTAAACATCATTCGCTCGTTTGTGTGTAATTTCTCCTTTTCACTGTGTTGTGTTGAGCCTCTGCAAACAAAGCTGATGCGAGTGAGAGGTGGGAGCAAGCAGGGTAACCCCTCTTGTGAGAGGCACGGTCTCCTGTCTAAAATTTTTACCTGGGAACAAAAGCGGTGCAGCACATAATGACTAAATCCATGTTGCTCTGCACTCCCACTTACCATACACGACAGCCTCTTTGCTCTGACTAATGAGCTGGAGTAAGTGGAAGCTTTTCTTTACATCCCTTTTTTTCAGTAATATACGCTGGTACATTCTGATTTTATATATATATATATATATATATATATATATATATATATATATATATAGGATTTCTAACATTTACCATTATAGGAAAAAGGACACTTTGTGTATATGAATTCAAAGTGCACAGATTCAAGCTTTTCATGTAGGTATCTTATGTATCTCTCATGGGGTTTTTGATGTGCTTACAAACACTAATTCTGAAAGTAGTAACACCTATAACATGCTTAACTGTCTACAGGTGTAGGGTTAGGTGGAGATGTGAAAAGACTGCTGCAGAAAGTAAAAATAAAAACAAAACGATGTGAGAATAGGAAGCTCTCAACAAAACTCGAGTTATGAAAGAAAACAACTAACTGTAATTTCTTATTATGTCCCTCACGTCACGTAAAGCAGGAGGCAGGCCTCATGACTGAAAGAGGAAATAGCTTGCTGTGATGTTTTCATCAACAAGTCCACCTACCAAATTGACAAAATACAGTAGGTTGATTTAATTGGCAGCAAAGCAACCTATATGACCAATACAGAAACAATTCATATAAGTGTTTTCTGATCTGCCACCTCTTAATGTAGGTAATTAAATCAACTTGTTCAAAGTAAGGGATTAGGGAAATATTGTAGTCATGTGGTCAAATAACTAAGAGGAGAAAAGATTCAAATCACAGTCTTCTCTGTCAGAGTCACATGCTTTGTTTATCCAACTTTGTTTTTGTGGTGCTATGAGTTATGCTACCCTTGCCTTTGATTCTGAGAGAGAACGGTCATTTTTGCATGATCACAAGATGCCGCTCATAGGAAAATGTAAAAATTGGTCTTGGCTTTTTCTCTGGTGAGGAATTTTCACACAGCTCTTACATCCAGGGGTTAATGTTCCAAACTTACACTAAAGTTTTCTGGAGTTATTTTTTTATGTAACTGCTAAAGCTAAAGCAAACCAAGTTCTTGTAGTTATCCAACCTTAAACCTGCAATAGTGTTATCTTTTGGCCACTTGGGGGCAGAAAAAACAAGCTGTAAACCCAACATTGACACATTATCACCTTTTATGTTGATATGCAAACGTCTTAGTAAGCAGTTGTTTATTTCACGTCTCTCAGGGAGTTTTTAGAGAGAAGTTGTGGGTGCCGTAAAACCAAAACAGTGAGTTGAAACATGCTATAAAGCTTCATAGAGCTGATGGGAACTGCATAGTCAGTACTTTCACATACAAGCAGTCAGTATAAAAGTATTGATTATAGCTGCTTTAACCCAAACTTTAACTCTATCCTAAGCTGTAATTTTATCATATTACGCCAGTCGTACATACATGGTGCAAATCAGGTGGTCTAACCTTTCATGCGATATCGTACAAATATTGTATGCAGAGATGCTACAGGTGAATATCTGAATCTGTATGTATAGCTTTCAACAAGGATTCCCCATGTTGGACTCTCTCTTCTCAGTCACGTTAAACCATCAAATGACAAGTGACGTCAGAAACAAACAGCATGGTCATCAGCTTCCAAACCTGCCGGGGTGGCTGTTAAATTTGGAATCCCGAATGACTTGATCGTATCTGATGATGTCTGTCATTTGCCGTGACCTTCCCCAAGGAACTGATCCAACCTCCGCGGGACAGATGACACAACATAATGGAATTGCATAGCTCGCTATAGTCGGTCTATTAAATTAGCAGCGGGGCGTCTGTTCTCCCTCCCTCTTCTCTCTCTGTCTTTCACACCATATTTTATTGTGTTTTCTGCTAGGAGGCGGGCTCGGTGCTTGCATATTTATTTTCCACTGTGGTTTTTAATAAGCTCAACTCATAACCACATGATTCTGGCAAAGCCTTTGTTGTCCATTCTGTTATTATTTTTCCGCCTGTCCTTCTCATCCTTGGGGTGGACTTGCAGAGGAGCTGACAGATTGCTGTCATTCTGGTGGGGATGCAAACACCCGAGCAGGCAAGGTTGTGATGGATTTTTATGTCATAGTAATTTCATAAGACCAAAGGCTGCACCCACACCCCTCCACACACCACACCGGCTCATTTTCGGGGAAAGACATCAGTAATTGTGAAGTTATTTCAGGTTGTTTTCAGGGGCTGAGATGTATTTTATGAGCTGCATCCGTTTCTAGTTTTCTCTTCATGTTACCGGCTTGTAAAAATATTGACTTTCATTTCATATGCTTCGCTAGTAGGAATTCCAATAACACCTATAACTCTGCCCTGGGCAACAGGGATGAGCCCAAAATTTTGTGGTTTTATTACTTCCATGTCATTGGAGCGTGGATCCCCTTTCCATTTTGAGAAAGTAGGTGAAAGCACTGGGTCAGGATGAGATAATGAGAGAAGTGTGAGAGCAGTGAATGCTTAATGTTGTGAGGGAGGAAAAGAGCGGGAGGAGAAACCAGACTGGAGTGTCAGCTGGAATGAGGTGGTGGTGAGGGGGCATTGGCGCAGGTCCCTCAGAGATATAATTACCATGCAGCTCTCTTTAATTAACACTTGTGCTTATCTGGTAGTCATTAAGATTAGGAATTAGCGACGGGAAACACCAGGGAAATGGAGAGAACAAAGATTATAATTCTTCTCATTCATCTTTAATACCCGTTGTGCAGGTTCACGTCAGCATGATTCATCTGATTGGTCTGCGTGGTTGCAGATAAAATGTCTTCTAGACATTCAGACCTGTGGACTGTCACAGCCATGGCTCCTTATTGAACAGTTGGACAAAGTAAGTTGTTGCGTCACTCGTCCTTGATGGCGACATGTTTCTACAGTCTCAGCACAGAAGTCTACATGGCTGATCAGAAAAACTACATCAAACAACTTCTCAGAGATTCCTGCAGGATTACATAGTTTTGAAGGAATGTCAGGATGTTAATGATGTTGGATGTGAGTACATTTGAGTGTTTATGTCATCAAAAAAGGACAATGGTTAGACCTTGGATGTCACTATGATTTATATCCCAACTGATAATTGATTTTTGAGGCTGATAACAATATCAATATTTGAGAATTTCAATAATCTGATAACAACATATTGGCCGATATTTATTTTTTAAACATTTTTTTTAAACAAGCTTGGTAGTGCTAACTCAATGTACCATATTTATAGTTTCTGTAATGCAATATATTGATATTTATCAGTTGATAGATTGCTACCAATATGGAAACAATGTTGGCTGATATAGATCTCACAGCCTGGCAGATTTATTGGTCAGACACTAATATAAATGCAGATTTTTTTTAGTATAATTGCAGATGTGCTATTTGTCTTTCTCTGACCAACTGCCTGAAAAACATCCAAATCAATGTCTACCAACAATAATGAAAATGTAAAATCAAAAATGGGAACATAGCATTGTGCACATAATTTTAAAAGTAGAAATAATGTATATTTCAGGTATAGTAATATTCATTAAATATCAAAATCATAAAATATAATGTGCGTACAGTAGAAATAGGGTGTAAAAGGCAGAGCAGAGTGAAAGATTGTGGATACAATGACACTACACCCTAAATTCAGCCAGCTAGCTAACACTAGCTAGCTAAGATTAAAAATTGACATTCAAAAGGGGCTTTCTTGTGACCCTAAGTCTACTCTTGCAGACCAGATTTTGAGGAAAGTGAGGAAATAGTTGGTGTAGAAGTTCATCAAAAAGTAAAATTAGCCCAGTTCAGAGGTAGACATCAGCTAGTAGTCAAGCTAACAGCTCAGTGGCTAATGTTAGCATTCACAGTCCAATACAGTCAAATAAGCTAAATCTTTTTTAAACATCTACTGGCATGTGCTGTATTAGTTCACTGGCATACATAACCTTGGTTTGTACGTTTGATGTATTTATATTACATTCAAGACACAGAGCAATGCTTATCTGCTTCTGAAAGATAAATCCCTGGTGATCTTTTAAAACCCAGAGAGGTATTTAAAAACACCTACAGTAGGTTTAAAGTATTTCCAGAAGACACCTCTGACCATTTGGATTAAAAAACATACCCTCTCTGCAGCACACTAATGAGACATTTTAACCTCTTTCCCCAGTTTTGAAACTATTTCCTCACCCAAAAAAAGATGTTGGGCGTAACTGACATATCACTTTGGTCTTTTTGTATTTTCCCTCCAATGGAAAGCATTAATATAGATACTATACCTGATAATAAAACACTTTAATTGTGGTTCTGTGTGGTAAAAATCAAATGAGTGGGTAATTCACATTTGTTTCTCACACATCTGGGTTTTCCTGTAATTGTAGGCGTGTGTGTTATCAATATTGTGGCCGTCGCGTCGAATAGTTGCTCAATAACAGCTGTGATAAGACAGCAGTGCGCAGAAGGGGACGTTTCTTTGACTTTCTGTGTTGGTTCTCAGATAACATTGTAAGGAAGTAAAAGAAAGGACGTCCCATGTGTGTAGTAGTTTTCTCTTTCTCTGTATTTTTCACACTCTACTCAAGACCATGTTGAAAGACGTGCAGTCACTGTTGTGTATAATCATCTCCATCTGTTGACCTTTGACCTGTGCTACAGGAGTGATGTCGGTACAACAGGTGTCTGATTGTTACTGGAGTTAGCCGTGTTTGATGAGTTCTTTGTGAACTCACGCCTCAGCGGGTAGGGAAGAATTCAATGGAAACAATACTGCGGTGTCAAATTGACCTAATTGTACATACAAAGTTTAGCAAATACACAGCACGAAGACGCCAGCGCGGTGAGATGAGACACATCCTGAAAGTCTGAGACTCACTGGGGCTCTTTTGATGTCGACACAACTTGTGACAGCAGCTGTCAGAACATACTGTGTTATTTGATGTCATCTGTCAGGACTACAAAAAAAAAAAGAATTCTCTACTGATAGGGTTGTGATGCAACATATAGTTTTAACTAAAGTAATAATTTCCTGTTTTTTACTCTGTAGTTTTCAAATACATGTTTGCACCTTTATTTTTTATATGTGAGGAGAGTCATAGTGTTAAAGGATAATGTCAACCACCACGTGCACTGAAGAGTCAGTTCACTCAAATGATTAAAACAGATTTTCAAAGGTTTGGTTTCACTTTTAATTGCAGATCAAACGGAATTTTTGTCTTCCCCTTCTTATGCACTTCAGTATTTTAGTAGTATATGAAACTTGTTGGTCAGTCCGATACTTTGGTCAAGACTGAAATATCTCAGCAACTACTGGAAGGATTGTCATAAAATTTTGTGCTGACAGTCAAGGTTCCCAGACGATGAATCATACAGACTTTGGTGATCCCCTTACTTTTCCTCTGAAGCCACCATGATGGTTTTTAGTGAAATGCCTCAACATATATTGAATGGATTGCCATTAGATTTGGTACAGACATAAGTGTTCTTATGATAATGTTAAGTGACTGTGGTGATCTTGTTACTTTTCATCCAGCGCCAAGTCAAAATTGGAATTTCTCCAATATTTTGGTGATGAAATACCTGAAAAACTAATGTCACTCCCATCAGTCTCAGTTGTAGTTCCTTTTCAGTGCAAATTAGCAAATGTTACCATGCTAACACACTAAACCAAGGTGGCTGAAGATTGTAAGTAAGTAAACTTTATTTCTGTTGCGCCTTTCAAAACCAGTTACACGGTGTGTCACAAAATGCAATACCATAAAATATGGGTGCAATTTCAGCGTACATATTTCCACATAGAGAAATAGAAGTTGCTGTTAAGTTTTTCAAAAGCTTTTTTGAACATCACAACTGAACCCGCACCAAGGTGGCATCAGAAATCTCAGAAACTGATATTTCAAAACCTTGGTATCCAACAAAAAACTATCTGCATGACTACGGATAAGTAGAAAAATAACTTTTTGTATTTTGGGAGAATTGAAAACTATGTAAAAAAAAATGTCTAAGCTAAAATAAATTACAGGCAAGGCCCTAAATCACACAGCTCAAACATATCTGAAATACAGCAGAAGTGAAAAGAAAGTGATTTACAATCAAATGTGTGACTTTGTTGAGCTGCTGTGACGCTGAATTATGTAGTTGGTGATGCTGTGAGGTAAAATCTGTCAGATTGCATCTGCGGGGAAAACCACTTTCTATCCTGTCAGCTATACTGTATGTTTTCCTTCCTGTGAGGTGGCTGTACATTTCTGTTATCACCCCATACACTCTTGTTGCACTGAGCCTGTTTTTCTGTTTTCACTGATGATTCTTTTGATCACACCTTAAGAACAAACAATTTTTTTCATGTTCTGCAGCTCACAAAGCTCTTCTTTGTGCTTTAGAAAGCGCTAATCCTTGAGAATTTCTTTTTCGAACAATAAAACCTAGCCTGGTTTGAGTTGTCCCTGACATTTCTTAACAGTCAGCCACTAACATCAAAACTAGGAAAACATTACCATGACCGAAGCTATTGAGCAGTTCTGAGAGTCAGATGTTACTATATGAGCATGAGTTGACTGATTGTGAAATATTTGGCGTTCTGTAACACTGATGTCATTCATGGACGGGGAATCAGGATGTTGGTGTAAAAAACACATCCTCATTTATTGAGTCAGAGGTTGTGTCTGTATTTCTGGGACTTTTCATGATTGCTTTTTTTAACATGTGCTCAGTACATAGGCGGTATCACTTTAACTGTGTTTATCTCATGCTATCAAAAAGGGGAATTTCTTAAGGTGAAACCAACATGACCTCACAGATTTAGCATTAAAAAAGCATTAGGTAGGCAGGCCCTCATTGTAAGATTTGATTAGAAGAAAAGAAAAAAAATCACCCTCTTGAGTTAAATGTTTCATCAAAGCAGTTGTTAGGAAACATATATGTAAAGTTGGATGCAATCATATCACTTCAACAATGTATTCAAGCTTAGTTTGGTTACTCATTGCAACCCACCCCTTGTGCTACTGAATTATGCAAGCGGGCAGATGACTTACATTGTTCCAGTACCGTGTGAGTTGTTTTTTAAAAGCAGCAGGCATCAATCACAGCTTCCCCTTATGCTTATTATCCTCCTGTGCTATTATTACATGCATTTACCACACACACTCCTGAAGTTAAAGTTGTTTATATGTGAGCAGAAATACATTCAAATCACAAACAAAATGTATCAAATAGATCTCTAAATGCAGCGTCACATTTGTATTGTTCTGAGTGCTCTGTGCAGACTATGTGTGCAGTTATTGATGTCTGCCTCTCTGTTGACTGTACTTCAAAATGAATAAAAGTGACAGATGTATATCTCTCCACTGGCTTCTTTCCTCCAGACTATTTCTGCTCTCGCCTCCCTTTTTACACTTCAAGTCGAACTGAAATTTGAATTCCCTTCACTTTTTGTGTAAGAAAATATACTATAATGTCACATGTGGTTGTTGTGCGTATTTTTCCATTTTGCAAAACAGGATAAAACTATTTTTTGACATATTTTTTTAGGAGCAGTTTTAAAGCTTCAACCCTCTGGAAGGGTGTTTCCCATGGCAACAGTTGACTGACATCTGAGTTGCTAGGAGACACGCACTACTGATCGAACAACGCCAAAGCCCTGTATATGTGGATGTACAACTGGACGATATATTAAATAAATTCCATCAATATCAATTTTTGTTTTTTTTCATAAAATTCAAGTGCAAAATGTTGACATCTCCAAAGTCGAGTCATTCAAAAGTGCACAAAAAGGTCAAGAAGTAACATAGATGATAACCGGCTATGTTAGCTGCTTTGAGTCACGACTGTACTGCAAACTGTCATCGTCAGTCAGAATCAAAAATTCACAACCCCAAGAGAAAACTAATGTAACTAATGTCCCTGCAAAAAGTATAAATGATAGCCCTTCTTTTAGGAAATGTCAATTATGACTAAATAATTGCACAAGTCAAAACAAAAAACAGCGATACATGTAAAGATTTCTTAGCAATAATCTCTTTTTTTGCAACATAAAGGATGAGGCTGGTGATTTTCTATATTTCTCTTGTTGTCAACAAATCTCATGTGCAGAGCCAAACCAACAATGAATTGATCCTACTTCCTACCTGGCCTCTGGCTGCAGTATTTGCAGCCGTAGTTTGTTTAGAAACGGCTCCAAAGACTAATAACAGAGATCTCGTTTTCAGTCTCTGGAGAGTAGTTCTGTGTACGGCAGACGCCACTGAGCATGTGCGGGAATGTGTTTTTAATAGTTTTTGGACAACAACGGAGGTCTACAGCACAGAGGAATAAGATCAGGCTTCGTATACACACACAATACTTCTAAGTAGGATGACTTCATTGTTGGTTTGGCTCCGCACATGAGATTTGTTGACAATAAGAAAAATATAGAAAGTTGTCAGCCATATCCATTTAATATTTATTGGGTAGTTTTCCAATGCACATTGTAGATGTGACATCCATTCTTCTTCAAAACACATGCGGTAGGAAAAACAAATCTCACCCTCCCTTTCTAGCCCACCTTCCCCCCTGCTGTACAAATCTGTCCTTTCATTCTGAAAGTTGGCACTTCTTCTCTACTGGTTTCCTGTAAATTTTATGAGAACTTCCTACGCAAACAGGAAGTCTTTTATGTGTCTCTTCTTTACCCTGTGCACAAAGTCTTTTATATGTTTCCTTGCGGTGGCTCAGTGTCTTCAGTGGCCCTCGGTTTGTTTGTACCTTTTGTGTTGGCGCCTTCCTGTTGGTTTGGTCACATTTTTGTTCAATGTGATAGTTAGCCGATGTCTCACGACAGCCTTGATAAGCACAGATTACTCAAAACTCTGACATGATTACTTGGCTTCCATTCGTCTGTCCGTCGTGTTCTAGCAGCAGTGATTAAAGGCTTTGCGAGAATCAACAAGAAAGGCTTTTTGACAGTGCTTTTCCTGCTTGCATGTCAACACTTAGACAGGAACCGATTCAGAGTAGAACTGCACTTTTTCCTTTTCATGTATTGTCATTTTGAACTTCACTGTGGCCTCAACCAGAAGGCAATAACCTTTTTTGTTTACTTTCTTTTGGCTGTAATTCAAGCGTGGAGGAGCTGCAGTAGGTTGGTTTTAAGGGATCAAAACAGATTAAGAGCTGAATGTTAGCATTTCTGCTAGTTGGATGATTTCATACAAAACACCTCACAGATGATTTCCCTCAGCTGGTGGACAGCAGTGGTGGATCTCCTTTACGCAGTTTTATCCATAGGCTTATTAAGAACACATACTTTGTCCACATGCATTGAATTATGTAATTCTTGTGTCATACCTGAAAATTATGTACCGAGAGAAGCTTCTCAGTATACAGTACAGTTAAGTCTCCTCTTCAAGATTGCAGACAGAAAGCAGAGATACCAGATGTTTGAATGAATACGGTGGTTTTCACTATTTTACAACAACTTTTATAGTATGTAGTGCTGTATCTTCCCGTCCTGATCTCTGTCAGACCAACTTATTTGTTGATCTGGCTGAAATCACAACAGTTGTGCTGAAACAATGCATTAATAGTTTGATTTGATTACTGACAATTTCAATAGTCGCTTAATTTGAAACATTTCCTGGTTACTGCATCTCAAATGCTTTTCTCTAACAGTGTCATGTAACAAAATAATCTAAGCTCAAAGGTCCACTTCCTAGCATTTTGGAGCTTTCAACTGCTGTTTTCATTCAGCAGATGAGGAATTTGCCGAATTAAGACAATGAGAGGCTGTTGAAAGCCTTAGTTGAAATGCCAGTAAGTGTACCTTTGAGCTTAGATTTTTTGTTACATATAAATATCTTTGTATTCGACTTGGTCGGACTAAAGAAGGAATTTCAACATGTCTACTTATTTGTATGAACTTGTGTTGGACATTTTCACTATTTTTTTTTAGGCCTGAGCTAAATATTATCATCTATTGACATACAGTTAAATCATATTGTAACAATATGATTATATCATTTTACAAAATTATCTTATTTAATTCAGTGGTTTCACAGGAAATTGTAAATAAAAAGTAATTTACACATAAGACCAGAGCTGCAACGATTAGTCAGCTCATCAAATAGCTGATTGCCAGATAATTTATCTGCAGATGTTTTTTTAATCGATTGATTCTTTTGAGTCATTTTGTAAGAAAAAAACAAAAACAAAAATGATCTGGTTCCAGCTTCTTAAAAAGTGAATATTTTGTGATTTCTTTAGTCCACAATGATGGTAAATTGGATATCTTTGGGTTATAGACTGTTGATTGAGACAAAACAAAACATTGATAGACACTTTTTTCACCATTTTCTGACATTTCATAGTCCAAACAACTAAAATCACGATAAAATAATAATATAAATAATTGTTTGTTGCAGCCCTATATGAAAATATTAATATCATGATATTCATTTCAAACACTCAGCTATAAGCGAATAGATGTTATGTTATGTTTTGTGATTGCATGGTTACGCCCACTTGCCATCGGGAAGTGGAAAGGGAGAGTAGAGAGTAAATGTTGCACTGGTCATTAAAGTGAACACAGATAAATAGAGCCTGCTGCACATGGTGCGTGTCCCTGAGCCACGGGGTTTTACTGTGTTGTGTTGTGTTGTGTTGTATCCTGACAGGACAGGCGGCTACTGCATGCCATTACGGCATTTAATTAACAAGGGCTGAGTGTGGGATCAGTTTCTGGCTGTTCCCAGGTGGTGATGGGAAATTAGGCTCCTTGCTCTAGGGAGAACCATCTGGTGCCACAGTGACACGAAACAGGCCAATGATAGGGATACCTAGCATTCTGGGTAATGGAGTCTAGGGAAATACCCTTGGTGATTAAGACCCACACTTGTATGAAACTTGGAAAGCAATCTCCCTCCCCTGCTCTGCTTTGTTTGCCGACTCTACCACTTAATCCTGTCTTGACAAGTGCAATCGCCGGCTCACACAGCCCACAATAACAAAAGGAACACCTTTTTTTTTTTGTTTCTTTTAAAGCTGTTACATAAGCCGCTTCTCAATGAGCAGTCATTGAGAAACAACGACAGTGACAAACACCAGTCCCACTTCAGTATTCCTGAGTTTCTTACAACTCGTATGAAGATGTAGCAATTTTGTTCACTGCTATTGTGTAGGCAGGAACAGTTCCTCCTACTGACATGAGGTATTTCATAACGATTACAAGAGAGACGTTGAAAGGAAAGGTACAAGGCGAACTTCTGCTCAGTGCAATCAGTGCATGGTTGTTGCACTCACCAGCCCCCACTGGTGACTTTTCTCCTGAACCTTTGACCCTTTATCGATGTTTAAAGGACCAGTGTGTAAGATTTAGTGGCATCTAGTGGAAGAGGAAATGGCAGAAATGGAATATTATATTCATAAGTATAATTTAATTAGTGTATAATCCCATGAAAATGTGAATTGTTTTGTTTTCGTTAGCTTAAAATGGGCCCTTTATATCTACATAGGGAGCAGGTCCTCTTCCACAGAGACCGCCATGTTGCACCGCCATGTTTCTACAGTAGCCCAGAACAGACAAACCAAACACTTGCTCTAGAGAGGGCCTTTCGTGAGTTTCGTGGCCACCGAGGGTTCTCCATGCTTGGATGGGGAGGTTTAGGGAAGGTTTATTCATTTGGTTGCAACCTCACTGCTAGATGCCACTAAATCTTACACACTGGTCCTTTAATTAGACATTTGATGCCTCATGTCTTGTCCTCTCCTCTAAAAGCTGTTTTTTTTTTTTCTTAACGAGGGCAGCTAAAAATAATGAGAGCATGTAGCAGCCACAAGGCGAAATAATGATTTCAAACTGTAAAAGATATGCAGCTAAATTTGGTATTTTTGAGTGGGAGATTGGTTTAAACTAGGGATCCGTATTTCCATACAAAGTGGCGTTGGTAAGTGATTAGAGGGGTTGTGTACGGCTAAAAATCACCATGTTGCTGATGAATATGATCACCTGAAATGGGTTTGACATTTTACTTTTTTTAATGCATGAATCTAATCATGAGAAACACTTATGTCAGTAATAGTTTGGATAGCGTTACTGGCCTGCCAACACTCAGTGAAGAGGATAAATGGATAAATTTAGTGTTTATGTTCAGGAATTGGATGATTTATAAAGAAAAGGAGTTCATTAGAACTAATGTGGGGAAATAAAAAGATGAAATCAATACAAAGCAGTAGTCTCTGGGACAAAATGCAAACAAGAAGTTCCACTCTGTCCCTACTGAGTCCTAAAAATCAACTCCAAGAAGTCCAACAGAGCTTTGTTTTTTAAGGAGAGTTGAAACTGAAACTAAAAAACTAAAAAAGGAATTTGGGTGTGTGTGTGAAACAAATATTTTCCCAGTGATAGCATCATTCATCCTCGTTTTGTTCTGTAGCCAAGCTTGGTTGCTTTGTTTGTGGAGTGCCTCATAATACATGCGTTATGTACACCTGTAACGTTAACACATTATTGCATAATAACAAATTATAATTTCCCCTTGAGGTTCCTTTTATATTTTAATTTCTCTCTGCTGTCACCGGTCTCGTTGAACCTGTTTTGCGTCATCCTATGGCTCTTTGGCTGACAGACAAGTAGAGACACAACGTGGTGCAGACAGGTTGCATCACAGCTCCGGTTTACTGCGCTCTGATTCATTGCCAATAACTGACTTAATGCGGACGTGCATATCGACACTGAAACAGGTGTCTGGACACACACAGTCACTCCTGCATATTTTTTATTACTGCACCTGTGGGAGTGTTTAGTAATTACAGTCGTAAAACACACCTCGGCATGCATATTTGGGCTCTTTCCTGGACCTTAAATCAATTCTAATCAGACTCTAAACTCAAGTTTCAGCTCCAAACTAATCCTTTAAAATAGCGAAGGTGAGCAAAATCTCTTCATTTTTGCAAGATATCATAACTCCCACTAGATCTCAACAGGACAGCATAAGACATGTTTATTTCTATATTTGTGAGGACTACAAGTATAGAGATCTCTGCCCCTTCCAAGAAAAATGAGCTGTCATGCTTAGTTGTAAATCACGTATCGAAGCAACACATAGAACTGCAATGATCGATTAAGCCTTTTAAGTCTTTTTTTTTTTTTTTTAGAAAAAACGCCCAAATTCTCTGGTTCCAGCTTCTTAAATGTGAATATTTTGTGGTTTATTTAGTCCTCTATGATAGTAAACTGAATATCTTTGGGTTGTGGGCTGTTGGGCGGGACAAAAAAAGACATTTCAGGATACATTTTGGGCTTTGGGAAACAGTGTTGGACATTTTTCACCATTTTTCTGACATTCTTTAAACCAAACAACTCTTCAATTAATCGGAAAATAATCAACAAATTAATCGATAATGAAATAATCAGCCGGTTGTGTCTCATTCTCTTTGATGAGGCTATATTTATCGTTTATGATGCTTTTGTAAACTTTTCACAATCTAAGTTATGACTCCTGGCTGCTATGAAGTCAGAGATGTTAGTGATGTGGTTTGACTTGAAACTTGAATTTAGAGATAATGACTTGTTGAAAAAAACAATGACTCACTCAATATTTCCAGAGAGAAATTGGCACTTTTTGAATTTGAGTCAATTGTAGCCGGCATCTAGTGGCCGTCGGTAGCATTGCACTTTAAGATACTTCCACATTGTGGTAGTTGCTGTATTATTATGATGCTGACGTTACACCAAAAAGCTCACAGATTTCACTGATTAGTTGGATCACTGTTCTGTAATGAGCTCTCATATTGGACACCTTCAGAATTTTAATAAAGTTTTTAAGCTGTTTATATATATATATATATAATCCACCGTAAATTGTAATATATCAAATATATCTTCATTTTCAAATAGATGACATTATCCTGAAAAAGAAACTTTGCAATAAAAATGTAGGAGAACAGAAACAGAAAGTAGAACAACAATGTCTAGACAGTAGTACAAGAGCACGCACACACACACACACACACACACACACACACACACACACACACACACACACACACACACATACATATACACAGTCGTGTTTCCATCACTTCAGAGGACATCACATTGTGTCACATTCATTTCCTGGAGACTTATCCTAACCTTAACCATAACCACCACATGCATAACCATAACCCTAACCTTACCCTAACCTTGACATAACCCTAAACTAACCTTAACTTTAAACCAAGTCATCACCCTAAAATTAATGATTTTACATTAAGGGGCCTTGCTTTTTGTCCCCATAAAGGAGGCACAACATGACTGTGTAAATAGATTTACGTCCCCACTACGCTAGGAATACATGGACCACACACACACACACACACACACACACACGGGTTATAAGTGCCGGTGAACAATGCAGTATTGTCACTCACCTGTTGCTGCACCTTTGTCTGACAAAGAAAGCTTGTGTAACTTACAGTATCTGGTCTATTTTTTGTTTGATTTAGTTACAGATTTTCTCAAAGCTGTCTCATATAGTAATAATATCATCATGTTAATGTAACAGCAAAAAAAAAAAAAAAAGGGTAAAAAAATGATAATTTATGTGTCAGACAGCTTTACTCTCGGAGCACAGCCATCAGAAAGTGCACAGATAGGTTTTCATGCATATCCTGCGCTGCCAAGTTTATTCACCGAGGAACTCATTCACCTATGCTAATGTACACCTACACAAGCCAGCTTGCACGCCACCATTCCTGCTTCCACACATTCAAAGTAGATAATCCTCGGGCTTCACTGCAGCAGATTTTTTCCCACACTCTCAAAACAGACACTCAATCTCATCAGTACCCACAATCCATCATGATGTCCCAGAGGCTGCCCGATATCGTCGTTGTCGAAATACAGTTTGTTTGGTTTTTTTTTGGCTTGTTTTCACACGTGAATGTATCATCAAGAGGGTGGTAGCATCTATCTTCCTGACCCGCGTTTTGTTCGGTGAGAGCTTGGCTTCAACGTATGAGTCAGGCTGAGTCAATATGAGTATGAACTGCAAAATAACAGGGAAACTTTTAGGGCTGCAGTGATTGCAATGATTATTTTTCTATTATTGAGTCATCCGTCAGTTGGTTTTTATGATTAATCAGTTATTCTTTTAAACTATAAAAAAGTGAGAAAATAGTGAAAAACCATAAGATTATCCAAAAAAAATCAACCAAGGTGACAACCAACAGTCTAAAAATCAAAGATATTTCATTTTCAATGATACAAAACAGAGAATAGCAGCAAATCCTCATATTTGAGAAGCTGAAATCGGCAAATTTTTGGCTTTTTTCATTGATAAATGTCTTCAACAATTAATCTATGCAGTTTTATGTTAAAAAAATAGTTTAAATATAACCTAAAAGCTGTTTTAGGTCACCATCGTTCCCTTTAAAGTATCCTGCAATGGGAATAAAAAATAAATGATTCAAAATATTCATTGAGATTGAAGGTTCATCATTGACCTTGGAAATGGTCTATATCTTTTTTTTATTTATGATATACTGATCTGAATTTCCATATTGAGGTCACATGATAATATCTGAACCATTTGAAGGATGCATAATGCCGGCAGGATTACTGTTTTTATGAACATCATGAGGCCACATATGATATCCACATCCCACATATACGGTATATATTCTGTATATCATTGTAACTAAAGCATTAGTTTGGGAAAGATTGTGTTCTTGGTTTAATACAGAAAAACTCCACAATGACTTGAAGTATGAGAACACTTCCTTGGCTCAAAAAAACCCCAAACAAACCCAAAAAACAAAAAAAATGTTGCCTTTGAAACAGAATCCAGGCAGCATTTCCATTTTCCATCACAACATAATTAGGAAACCAAATTTGTTATATAAATGTGCTGTATTGTATTGGAGACAATGGTGGCTGATGAAGGACACAAGATGCGTCTTCCAGTAAGCTGACCTCGTACTAAGAACGTCAGAAGATATGAATTATTTGCAGATATTTCTCTTTTGTATGCATGAGTACACAACTTAGTAGTCTGCTTATTGATTTTCATACCACACAGTGAGGAATGGAAACCAATGGATGACTAGAATAAGTAGAAATAAACGCGTAAATGAATCTATAAACGTGGCATTTATAGATTTATATACATGATTTGTATTTAAGGAGCTAAAACTTTGAAACGGTATCCATTAAACTGACTTTTACATTTCAAGGTGACTCTACACCACTTCCTGTAGGAGTTTTTAGTGTGAATTTGGCAACAGTTGACAGTTGTTCTTTTTCTTTCTGCTTGTTTCTCTCCTTCTCTGCTGGAAGTCGATGGCTGTGAAATTGCCCAGGAAACATCAATCATGCCTTCATTTCCCAGGCTACCCACCCCCCACCCCCCACCCCCCACCCGCACAACCTCCCATCCATACCCTTACCTCTGGCTGGCTCTCTTACAAGGGTTTTCACCCCCTTGTAAGGGTTTTTGAGAGCCTTCGCTGCTGTATAAATCCCTGCATCCTCATGGGAGAAGAGGCTGATAGAGTGCCCTGCTATAAGTTCTCCTTAGGAAAGATTGGGCTCATCCATGTTTTAGTGCAACGCGGTTGATGTATTTATGTGTTTTAGAAACCTCGCTCCAGAGGTTAGCCAGTGTTACCGAGGAGAGCGATGTGCCAGATAACTCCCCCCGCTGGGAGATGGATTGGATGTCAGAATTTTATTTTTTATTTTCTTCAAGCGTCGGGAATGATGTCAGGCTGTAAATGTTGTAGTTTATGGTATCAAATGAATGTCCCATTCTGTGTGTTTGACCATAAATATAAACATTAAAAATAAACATTTTAAGATAAAGTAAAAGTGTAATAAAACGTAAGCAAACGATTTAAATAATAATATCAATAAAAACAAACTAAAAGAAAAATAAGAAAAATATTACATTATGTCATACCATGAAATAAAAAATACATCAAAATAAACAAAAATAAATCAAAATAAACAGAATTATTAAAAAAAAATAAAATTAAATGAACATATACAAAATAAATTTAAAAATAAAGATTTCACAATACATTTAATACATTTAATATGCTTAAAAATTAATAAAAAATAAAATTAGACAAATATTTTAAATTAATAACTGAACAAAAATTAATAACTCAATAAATATGATAATTAAAAAATAATAAAAATAAATAAATAAAAAATGGATAGTAACATAATATTATACACAATAAAACAACATAAAATAGGAATAAAATGGTAAAATTAAATAAATAATAATACATGACTGTAAAATAAACATTAAGATTAATTAATATACATTTAACTTTTAAATAAAATATAAAAATGAATACTTATGATAATAAACAATATAATTATATATTTTACAAAAACATAAAGTATAAAATAATATTTAGTTAAACAAAAAAATGAATAAAACCATAAAAAAAATAATGTTAAGACAATTCAAAAATAAATAAATTGTAGAAAACCATAAAAATACATTATTATTATCATTATTAAACTATTAAAACAATAAATAACTTAACATATAAATAAATCACTGGAGCCATGATACCACCTGTTGTTGCCGCCTCCTGTGAGATGGATTAAGACACTAGTATCTGTCTCGGAGTTTCATCGCTGCAGAAATGAGACAGCGACCTGACCAGTCATATATAATTCCAGTGTTTATAGCGAGCTGTCAGAAAAGTGATTCTGCAGACAAATAACCTGATCCGACAGAGTAAATTATATGCAGAGGAGACTTTGCGGAGTGATAGATGGAGGAAAATGTAGCCGCGGTAGCTGCTTATTATCAAGCCTGGAAAATAAATGTGCTGTGGTTCCCCGGTTTCCTTTCACATCAGTGCTCAACTTATCAAACTTTTACGTTTGTGTGGTTTGTCATCATTTTGTGTGCGATATTTAGCATGACAATAAGTCTACGGGACCAGATGTACTCGTAGACCAATCTCTGCCTTCATTGTCAGTCTGTCCCGAGCGTCAGACGCTCTTTTGTTGCTGTTATAGTGCGTGTTCATCAGTGCATGAGCCTTTATGCCACACAGATACTGCTCTGTCAGACATTTTGTGGCTGACACCGTTAATCATTGAAGTATACACACAGACACACAAACACGGTCCGCCAGGGGAAATAAACAAGTTCCCCTCTGCGGAGAAAAACGACAAAGACTCTCAGACAGCTCAGAAATCAGCTTTGATCATCTTTCTTATGCGAAAACCTAAACGTGACGACTAAAGGAAGCGTCTGAAAAATTCTGCTGTCGTTTTTTTTTCTTTTGTTTTTGTCTGTGGAGAAATCTGTGGGAAAGGATTAATTGAAAAATACACTTCCATCACATTCAGAGATTGATCACACTCTGCGCATAGAAGATGACAGACAAAAAATGGTTTTCCCCCCCTGAGAGCTTTTCAGAAGCGTAAACACTCCTTTTAATCCCAAATAGAAAAGAGTTGTATGTGTTGGTGTGGAGTGTTTGAAATTCTGTGTTTCACTGATTTTGGCATTTAACTCTTGTTTGATGTCGTGAGGATTATAATTGTAGTTGTATAGTATGACTGGGTGCGTTTGTGACTGTTGTATCCCATCGCCACGGCAACAACTAGTGCTGAAATGATTAGTCAGTCTATTAATCACTTTGAAGTCAACCATTTTGATCATTTCTGAATGATTTGAGTCATTCATCAAGCAAACAAATATCCTCGAGGTTCTCAGCTTTTCAAATGTGAGGATCTGCTGCTTTTTTCTTTACTTTTATCACAGTAATATGAAGGTCTTTAGTTTTTAGTTTGTTGGTTGGAACAAACAAGCAATGTAAGGGCATCATATGGGCCCAGAGCAGCTGTGATGGACATTTTTTTGGCATTTTATGAAGATATTTTTAAGGGAAAGTCTTCTACAGTGGTGGAAGAAGTGTTCAGATCAGTAAAAGCAGCAGCACACTTTAAAAAAAAACAAACCAAAACTTAAACTACAGATGTTTTAGCAATGAAATGTACTCAAAGTATCAAAAGTATTTTTTTATATTTGGATCATTATTATTGATACATTGATAGATGGCACTCAAGCAACTTGCTTGTTTATTTATGCTTATTTATTCCAATTGTCGGTATGACATGCTGCTACACTGTGGTGCAATTTTTCCTTCCAACTGCTGCTCCAGTACTTCATTAGAGTGCTGTAAATAATTGTTGTAAATAATGTAATCTCTCTCAGACCTTTGCAACACTTTTTAATTTAATTTTAATTTAATTTATTTTAAATTTGATTTTTTTTTTTAACCGCACAAGTAATCCAATGTGCATGCATCTTGTGTCTGTGCAAATGGCAATACTGGGCATTAACATGTTCAGTAGGCTGTACTTTAATGTAGTAGGTAGTAGGTGTTTTTTCACTTTTTCATTTTTATTTATTTATTCTTTATCAGGAGAAACATGTAAAACATTACTAGCTGTGCACCTGACTCAGATTAAAAACAGTTTTCCTGCAGGTGTCCTGTTGTCCCACAATGAGAACAAAAGCAAGAAAAAATAAAAAATAAAAAATAAAATAAAATAAAATAAAATATTCTTCATATACATACATGGGCTAAGAAACATACCTATTTTTAAGAGTGAATTCTCAGTAAACATATGAAGAATATGTCATTTGGTAAAAAATTTTTAAATGTATACAAATGTGTACATTTGGACTGCTTTACATACTGTCGGGTGGTTTGATTTATAATTGCATAATACGTTTTGTATGTAAAATCTCAGTCTGAAAAGTAACTATGTAGTTATGAAAGTACAGTATTACCCTCTAAAATGTGATGGAGAAGTATCATAAAACTGAAATACTCCAGTAAAGTACAGATACCTCAAAATTTCACTTCAGTACAGTGCTTGAGTAAATGTACTTTCAACCACTGGTCTTCATCAGAGCCAAAATGGACAAATATATAAGGCAATTACATATACAGTCAACCTACAATAGGTGTCATTTGATGGTTATTTGAACAGGATCTTGTTCACTCTGAAGTTTGCTGTCGTGATTCAGCTGCTGGATGTGTCGTCTAATTTTTAAGATGTGAATGTGTCCTTCATTTCATGGTTGCAGAGTGACTTTTTTAAAAAATTATGAAACATATCAACAAACTTACAGCCTCCAGGATGACGCAACGTCTCATGATTTGTATCCATCGTGACCCTTGACCACATGGTAGTCACTGGTGCAGTCCATCATGTGAATTGTGGCTGTGAGGCAGGATGTTTACTGAGCTGTTAGAGGACCTGATAGCTGCAGGTTTCATCTCTGAAACCATTTTATCGCTTGTAGAAAGATCAGCAAGATTTTATATAAGTTTAGTGTAACTTTGCATCCTGTGTTTATACTCTCGCCCTGCATGAACTCGGTTATGTAACAGATTTGTGAGACACAAACGGAGGCTAAAGGCCTTATTTGGACAGAAGCACCAATCCAGTCTCTCTCCCACAGTAACCATTCCTGAACTCAAGATATTGATCGATACTGGTTACCAACACAAAACCAGTGCTAATTTCTCTGTTTCATTGATTGGGGATCTTTTTCTCCTGTGTGTAAAGTAACATTTTAATTACACTTCACCTCCTGACCTAACTATTGGAGATGTTGTATTATATTGTCTTGGAGGTTTTATAAAGTTTTATCTAGAGGAAGGCATACTAGATTTCTAAATTAGGCATTTTAAGCTCAAGAGGGTAAACGACTTGAAGGCATTGCTGTTTATGATCATTTATAATTCTCTTGTGAATTTCTGTATCCACAAGTTGAATATATTTGTAAAAACTGCTCTAAAAAGACAATGGCAATGTGGTTTTGTCCATTGAGTGTTTATTGTGACCCGTCAGCCACATGACTAATCAAAAGACCGCATATGAGGAGACCAGAAACCATAGTTATAAATAAATAAAGCACGATGTAGAGCAGTAAAGAGCTATGCAACAGTGTTTTGTGGTGAATAAGTAACAATATTCGGTGTGGTCAGTCATAACTGGCAGCCTCGTAACACATACTGGTCATATTCTGACCCTTCACAGCATCCTCCATACCAAACTATCTAGTTTTCATTCATAAACACGTTATCAGTCATGAATAAATGGGTGATTAATCCTTAGTGAAGCTTTCAGAGAGCAGAGAGAGTGTACTATTTAGGTTTTATGCTATTTATTTATGGAGAAATAACATTAAAATCACATTATATTATGGTCCTATGTTCCCTAAAACAGGAGAACATGATTCCAATGAATATTATTGAATGTGAAGAAGGCAGCGACATCTTTCAACAGTGATTTTTGATTCTTTGAATAAATATGGGTCAAGTTTAACCACTCCCTACAGCATGCACAAAAATGTCTATCAGCTGCATAAAAATAAAAAAAGTTGAAATATTCCCATTTTTGGATATTCTGGGTCCCTTTAGAGAACATTTCTGGCTCAAAGAAAGGTGTTTAGGATGTTTTTACTGCTCTAACATGCAAAAATAGGTCAAATTTGACCTGAACAGTAAGTGAGTTTGCGTGTTCTCCCAGTGTTCAAGTGGGTCTTTTATAGGTGTTTCCTCTCACAACTGAACAACATTCAGCTCAGCTTAAGGCTTGAATGTGCAAATAGTTGTAAATGAGAGTGTGTTTGTCTTTCTGTTGATGGACTAACAATTTGTCTGGAGTGTTTTTCCTGCCTTTTGGTCCAGTGCCTTTTATGATACAGCTCCCCTGTGATCTGGTCAAGGATAAGTGTTAGTGGATGAAAGGATGGATTCAGATCAGACTAATAAATTAAATATCAAATATCTTTTTTATATATCTTAATGGTGAAGCAGTTTTCATAAATAGTACTTACAGAAGCTCTGCTCAGGAGGAGGGAAACGCTGCATGTCCTGACATCTCTAATTCGTTTTTCAGATCACTTGTTTCCCTCTTTGAAAATTCTAAGTCTTGAATGTAATTACACCCAGCGGTGGAAAAACCTTTACCTAATGCATAAATAGACAGCACGCCTCAAAAAAAAAAAAAAAAAGCCTTTCAGTCCAGTGAGCTAATTTGTCACAGTGTGTGTGATGATCTTCAGCTGTTAGCCAGCGCTCCTCAGTCAGCGTTGTGAAGAACAGCAATTGGAAGCAAACTAACGGGGAACTGACAATACTGAGGTCTAGTTAAGCACAATGAGCATTTCACTGCATCCATGTGTCATTTTAGGGAGCTTAGCCTTCAAACCAGCTGCTTATAATTGGAATAACTTAAAGAAGACAAAAGAAGTACATTGAGGCACATTAAAGGTACATTTTTTTTTACACATTCAGATATTCCCTGCCTGTGTTGTTGTTATAGTTTGTGAGGGTTATAATGAAGTTGTTGGCTGTGCTGCATTGATTTAAAAGAGTACTCTCTCAATTTGGCATAACAGCGTTGGACAGTTTATGAAGAAGTATCAAAATCGATGCAGCACAACCAGAGATATTATCTTTTTTACTCAATGCAAACCTGGCGCCTACATTACCCATAATGCAATTTGACCCCAACGGATCAATTAGGCAATTCCAAGCCCTCCAGGAAGCGTGCCGGGCTTTCAAGCCAATTTGACATAGTGGTCAAACTGTGGAATTACAACTTCCGGGTCTGACAGATGCCCAAAAAAGCGTTTTTTCCATTGACAATCATTGGAAAAGGAGCGGCTTTAACACGGTGGATATTTTTAGCAGTTTACACATGTGGCAGGAACTGGAGCTTAGCCTGACTATGCCACCCCAGGAAATACTCAAAATTTCACAATATCAGACATGCAGTACACTAACACAATAAAGGGCACACAGGTTTGTTGACTAATGAAAGTCAGAAGTGTTGTTTTCAATATCAAAACTAGAACATTTTATTGAATGTTCACAAGTTAAAAGAGGAGAATCAGAACGGTAGAAAGAACCAGAAATAAACAAAGAAGCACCTATTCTACTCCAGACACATAGCCAACACACACACACACACACACACACCCTCTTCTCACTTTACACGTAAAAAAGGGAAATTTACTATGGGTATAAAGACCATAGATTTACATGAACTTATTGCTTAAGTACAGGCTCAACACATATACTACAGAAAAATGTCAGACACAACCATAAACCTGACACCATAGACAAACACAGGCCTACAAATGCCATACTAGCCGTTCCCCTGGTACTCCAATCTGAATGCAACTCACATCCCAATGTACCCCGTCATGCTAAATATCATTATCTCCATCATAAATGGCCTGTATGAGGCTTGCATGGAAAACCATTACAGGGTATGTCTAAAAAATCATTACACACATATACCAAATATGGCAAGCACATAGAGACTGTAAGTATTGCAAAGCGTAGGCTGTTAGGAATTATGGTTGTTTTGTTGTTTTCAGAAACAGAAACGGAATGAAAACAGAAGATTGATTTGATTTTCATTTCAAAATCCACAAACGAAAAGGCATTTTTCGTTTTCCTGCTCAGAATTAGCAGGATCTTCCTTCTCGCTTTTGTAACACAGAAAATAAAACAGTTTAATGTATGATCTGTAGAACTCAGGAATACGAAGGTGTACTTATTCAACACAGGAGGGTGGATTAATAAAATTGTCTTTGAACATATTTTCTATCAGCAATAAAGTGTACTACTGTTATTATTGAAATAAACTCTCTCTCTTTCCTCGCCTCTGTGGTGTTGAAAGCTGCACAGCAACAGCAGCAGCTATTTTCAACTGTTTTCATATTCTTATTAATAAGGATAATGATGAATAAAAACTAAGTCAAGTGCTTTATAAATGTTGTATCTGCCATTTCTGACCATGAAAACTATTTATGTTTTTTCATGACCTAACAAAATTACAAGTAGCAGACTTGGACTTGATTTCTACCAGCGGTTCCTATTTATAGCGGAATGATTCGATCTGATTACATTTGATACACATAATGGACGACAGCGTCTTTATAACAAACACTCTGGGTTTGTTAATTAATTAATCCATGATTGATAGCTGTTCTAGTCACTTACCTTGGTTCATGCCAGGTTAGTTGGAGTGTGTTTGGCTTGCTTGAACGCCTTCTGGGCTCCTGGCTGTGAACATGAGCAGCTGTCCAATCATACGGAGATAAACATTGCGCACTGATCAGAGAGTAATTTAAGATGCATGGAAACACCCAGATGAAACACTTGGTTTTCTAATGCCAGAAAGACTCTGACCATAATATGTTTCGCCTGTTCAACTCTGTTGTTGTCGCAGTGTTTTTTGGTGTGAGAATTGTTTGGTCAGTGTGAGACTGAAGGTGGAAGTGTGAGAGTTGGCAACCCTGCCATGATCGATGTGGGTGTGTAATGCTAGTAGCGGCTAATGTAGCCTCAAGCTGCTAGCGGTCTGGTAACCTCGCTTCTTTCTAACTCCACACACCCAGAATTATTTTCATTTTCAAATTTGTAGCCTTCAGCTCCAACTGTCATTGCAGTAATGCTGCATATGATGTGTACAATTTGCACACTTCCCCTTAAAGGATATAGCTGGTGATTTTCTTTGTTTTTCTTATTGTGAACAAATCTCATGTTTGGAGCCAAACCAACAATGAATTTATTTACTTACAAGTATTGTGTGTGTATCCAAAGCCTGATATATATTCTTTTGTGCTGTAGACCTCTGTTGTTGTCCAAAAACTATTATCAATGAGCCACACCATCGCACTGGGTGACATGTTACATCACCATGAAGATTGTTTGTTTAGAAACGGCAAAGATTAATAACAGCAATGACGTTTTCAGTCTCCGGAGAGTAGTTCTGTGTAAGGCAGACACCACTGCCCACGTGCAGGAACGCAGTTCAGTTTACAGTGCTTCGCTAGCTTTGTTGTGCTACATATCACAATCTCTTGACTTTATACTCAAGACTGAAAATGTGATCACTGTTATTAGCTATTGGAGGCGTTTCTTAACAAACTACCATAACTATTGCCTTGGTGGCTAAGGTACATGTCATCCTGCACAATAGTGTGGCTCTTTGACATGTTTTTAATAGTTTTTGGACAACAAAGGAGGTCTACAGCAATGGTTCCCAACCTTACGGGTGTGTGACCTGGTAAAATAAAGCAAAGTCTACCTGAGACCCCTTGTCCCACATTGGATTGTAATGAAAGAGGCCTTATTTTGTTTTATTTTAGAAACTTTTAGAGGCTTGAAGAGATATAGTAATTCACAATAAATAAAGCAAAAATTTGAGCAAAGCTTAAAAAAACAACAATTTTGTGTCAGAAATATGTTTTTTTCTGTTGTCCTATCCTGTCCCATTTTAATCCAGCGTCCCCTTGTGGGGTTCCCGACCCCCAAGTTGGGAATTACTTGTCTACGGCACATAGGAATAAGATATATGAGACTTTGGATACACACATAATACGTGTAAGAAACATCAATTCATTGTTGGTTTGGCTCGGCACACAACATTTGTTGACAGTGAGAAAAATATAGAAAATCGAAAGCTGTATCCTTTAAAGTCACTGAGTTTAATAATCTCCAAGCAGAGCTGTTTGTCAAGCCTTTTGGGGTAAATCAAAGTCAAGTTTGTCTCATCTCACAAGTCTTCAGGTGAAAACTGCAAAGTCAAGATGCAGGAAAAATATGACTTTGCAATTTGCTTGTGCTAGACATTACCTTCTCTGGTATTGTTATAGATTTTAAAGAGAAAAATCAGTAAGGGATAATGGCTTTAACCTGGATTCAACTCATCACTATCCATGGACAGAGCAAGAGTCACTAGTAATTTTCACATTAAGGATATAATTGCCATTATTTTACTGTGTTTTTCTTCTCAATGTCATCAAATGACATGAAAGGACAAAATCGGCTTCTGAATTTCCTACCCAGAGTTCCTTCTTTAAAACTGCAAATCTTCACAAGTACAAAGTTTAATTTGCAAAGGCTAAATCATTTCATAAAACAGCTGGGCACTGTACTTTGCTCTTTATAGTTCACCCTTTGTTAACCGATTTAAACAATTTACCTCTACAACACAGCTGCAGAAAGAACATTTCATACAACAGATTTCATCTTAATTTTGTCCTCACAGCAGCTGGACCCTGGAAAAAGGAGCAAATTTCAGCATTTTTTGATTGTGCCTACACAGGAGGGTTTGGAAACAATAACAGTGTTGAGTAGCACTGACTTTGCTGTCATACACCCACTCAGTCACCCTCATCAAACCCACATGTCGTGCAGCTTGCTGCAGTTGCTATGCTCCTGCTGTTATGTTGCATTCCCAGCTTTGTGTTGCGTCTTGAGTGAGACAGCACCTATCAAAGGTTCATAAAAAGCAACTCAGGCTTTGAGAAAAACAATTCTTATATACCTCCTCATATTCCTCTGTGAGTAGATAAGAATCTGGCAACATAATAATAATATATATAACATCTGCAATTTTAGAAGCCTGTTATTAATGATTAAATCCATACACCTGTTTATTCATTAATTTCCTGCAGTTGTCAGATTGTCCATCCCCTCCTCCATCATCCTCCACCTCTTTCTGCGGTATCTTGAGACATACCTGATGGTTAATATAACTCCCTAGTGTGTTTAGGGTCAGCCCCAGTGTGTCCTCCCAGGTGGAGGTGCCCTGAATACCTCCGTCAGGGAGGCATAGGGGAGGCATGTAATTATATGACTGAACCACCTCAGCTGAAGAAGAGGAAGTAATTCTGTTTGGACCAGGTTGAGCCCAGACATACTGCAATGGAAACGTAACTTGCATAATAATCTTTTTCTTTTGGTTTAGTTTTCTTTTGTGGTCTCAGGTGATGGTATGAATGTAGATCAACCAGTAAACGGGAGGCATCGCCTTTAGGCTCCTTGCTCTTGTGGTGGAGACCCTGTGACAAGACAAGACACTAAAGCATAAGTGAATGTGTATAAATGTAGGTTTCTCTATATTTTGTGTAAAGCCAGATAGTGTGGAATACATAGGGAGAAGAGAACAGAATTTATGATAATAACATTTCAGCGAGTTTGGATGACCTTGATAATAAACTCAATTAAACAAATTAACATTAACAACATTAACAATTAAATAAATGCGTGAGATATGCAGAAATGTACTAACAATGAAGAGTGAGAGAAAGAACATAATGGCATTTGTTTGTGTTCAGTCTGGGTTCAACCTCAGGTTTGTTACTTTATATTAACTGCAGTTAAAGCAAATATCTGCTGTAGATGTTGTCAAAGCTGGCAGGAGCCACAGAGATGAATGCTACACCTCAATAATGTCATAAAAACACTCCTGGTGATCAGCAGCAAGCATTTAGTTGGTTTTTACTAAACTGTATAAGCTGTTGGTAATAAACGTTGATGATTAATACTTAAACAGAGAACTGTGTGTCTCCTGCAGAGGCTGCTGCTGTCAGAGTCACACAGAAGACCTGCACATAACTACACAATGAGGATACTGACTGGCGGGCGAGTTAGCCAGCAAACTGTACAAAACATACCACAGTCGCTGATTTCCACCCAAGAGTATTGTTGCTTCCACAAATGTAGAAAGCCCCTCTTTTTTTTAGTAAGTTTCTTTCTCATCTCCTAAAATGTGATCACGTCACAGACTCTGATTGGCTGTAACTTGCCTGGACAGGCCAGTGACCAGCCAATCAACTTGCCCTGCATTAAGTTTTACTGGCTTCGGTCCATCGGGCCATGATTTATGTCAAACCCTGCGTTTTCCTGAGGGAAGGAATGAGAACAGACCATTTGCTGGGTGGCTGTTGTCTGTGGCCTTCCCTCTGCAGCAGGAGATGTAAATATCCTGAATCTGTGGCTGTGGAGATGTTTTTACTGTCCACCTCAGTTGTTTGTGGTCTTGTTCAGTCAGGTTGCCAAACCACACCAGTATGCCTCCAGTAAGGATGCTCTCTACGGTAGCCCGGTAGAAACTGACCCGGGTTTGTGTGGTCATTCCATATTTTTCAAGGCGTCGCATAAAGTATAATCTCTGTTGTGCCTTCTTAACAACAGAGACCAGGAGAGGGAGTCTGATGATGTAAACTGGTGGCTGAACAGTTTTCCTTAAATCAACAATTATCTCCTTTGTTTTCTCACCATTTAAGGAGAGGTTGTTGTCTTGACACCATATAGATAGATATTGCACCTCCTTCCTATAGGCATCCTCATTGTTGTCATTTATCAGTCCAATCACTGTGGTGTCATCTGTGAATTTCACAATGCTGTTATTGTGATATTTGGCAACACAGTCATGTGTGAACAGGCTGTAGAGAAAGGGACTACGGTTACAGCCCTGCAATGCTCCTGTGTTGAGAAGTATAGTAGATGAGTAGCTGGTATTTACTCTCACTGTCTGCGTTTCAGAGAGTCATATAACCAATTACAGATGGAATAACAAAGGTCCTTTAGCTTTAACACCATTTTAGATGGTATAATGGTATTGAATGCAGAGCTATAGTCAATAAACAACATTCTGTCACAGGTGTTTTTACCTTTAGTTGGGTTTTTATGTAAAGAAAGAAGTAAACAAGACTAAAGGGCAACACACGCCAGCGTCTCTGACGTTTGTCAAATCCCCCACATCCATTGTTTTCTATATAAGCTTGTGCATGGCATCTTGACACATGTCATTTGTGAACGTGTGGGGATGCACGACTCTGCGTCGACATGTGTCAACTCTTCAGTAAAACAGCAATTTTATCGCTCCCCGGATCGGCACGTCCCAGTTACCGTACCATGACTATCTCTTCTGTTAGTTTCTGTTGGTGTCAATTGGTGTGTGTTGCACTTATAAATCTGACAAAGCATGCAAACTTCCTTATTTGACAGTTTTCAGCAGTTGATGCCACACACACACACACACAGACACATTTCAGTCACAAGTCTTAAAAGCATTGAGGTTTGATCGCCCTAGGACATCTAGTACAGCGTGAGTTGTTTTTACATTTTCACATAATGGGGTTTTTCTATGTTTGCCACAACTGTTAGGGTTGGATGAGGCGTCTGCTTGGCAGGGAGGAGATATGATGAGAGAAGGAAAATTCTGACAAAAAATTGTGTTAAACAGCTTTTTAATGATTTCTTAATCCTAGAAATTGTTGATTATAGATCATCAAGCTTTTGCCCTATTTCACCCTGGTACAAAATATTTTTCCTACATGATTATGAGGTTAAGTCACTGTACTGTATGTCTGTTTTACCACTAAAAATCTGCTTGCAGACGGTAATTTAATGCACTGATGCATGTTTCCCCTCAATGCCTATTTGGGTAATAGACAAGCTACAGCCAACCAAGTGCCCCAAATGACCACTGTCGCCTGCTGCGCCCATGTGTGTGTTTGCACGGCTTGTGATTCAGCCACAGATGGGGTCATGACTTCAGCTGAGTGTAAATGGACCAGTGGACAGTGAGGACGTGCTTTAGATGACGCAGCTCATCATTGGATCCTCCCGACCTCATCTGGGGGCTCAAGATAGGGTGGCTAGTAGTACGGGAGGTGAAGGAAGGCCAGGCTAGCTCTGTTGGTTATGCAGATTGGGCTTTAAAGTAGGCCAGCTCATGCCTGGGAGCAGCCGTGCCAAATGAACTTCCTTTGTCGCTGTGTGAGGCGGCGTTTTGGAGGAGCCTCCAGGGAGCCTGTGCTGTCAAGGCAATGTGAAGCACTCGAAATGCAGCAAAAAGGAAGCTTGTTTGGTTTGGTTCCTCAAAAATCCCTGTTTGCAGTGCAGAAAGCTTCATATTTGTCGAGGGCTGCAAGCGAGATTTGTTTTCATTTTCAATTAACTGCTCTGTCTATAATAATGTATGTCAGTTCAATAAAGAGGGATGAATTGTAATAGGAAAGACGCCGAGGGTATCGTGAGGCGTCTTCATTAAGCCCACATGCAGATCGGAGGCAGGAGAGGATCCCTGGAGTCCAGACTCTGGTGGTGGCGGAGTAGAGCCAGCAGGTGGTTGATGGAAACTCTTAGTTGAATCTCCCTGGACATCCTGGAGGTCATGGTAGTGATGGAGGGGAGGCGGGTTGCACAATTGTAGATCTGAAAGACAGAGCGACAGAATTGCAATGATGTTAAAAGAACAACATCAAGGGACTTATTGGCTCAAGGAATGTGGGCAGGAAAATCACTGGGGAGATACAGTGTTGTCAGGATTGTGAATATAGGTGACAGAGAAGATAGCAGATATTAACCTATATAATAATAAAAGCAGAATGTGAAAGATCTACCTTTTTCAATTTCACCTGAGCTTTACTAAATAAGAAAAAGTACCCATTGCAAGTTCCTACAACTCTAGTTTTCCTCCTCTAATTGCTCATTTTGACTGAAAAACTGTTAAAACCCACAAAGGAATTTAGTTTTTTTATGATGTGAAATACAGAAAAGCTGCAAAAGTATTTGTATAGTACTTAAAACAATTTTGACAGTTGTTGAACTTGTTGACAATTAGCACAATTTTAGCACAACTGACACCTTTAATCATAAATTTGGAAAGTAAAGAAGAAAGCGTTAAGCATTTGTTTAAAAATCTGAATATAATTTTGCTATTTCAATATTTTTATAGAAAACTAAACTTACTCTATCAAAATTTAAATGCATGAGTTGTATCAGAGTCATATTCCCTTTAAGATATCTCCACTTTTACATAAATAAAAGAATGGCGTATATTTTTCACTGCCGCTCACAGCAGGACTTTGCCTCCACACTTATTTAACTGTCAAAAATCCACCAGGGGAGACTTTTAACAGTTTTTATGATGAAATAGCAATAGCTGTTAAACAGTCAGGGAATCCCATGCTGCCAGACAAAGCTCATTTAATGAATGTTTCATCTCGTCTCTCGTGAAACTCCGTCGTTCCTGCAGCCGGGGGGGGGGGGGGGGGGGGGCACAAAGAGAGACTCTCAGTGCATTCATGTATGTATCCACACATAGGCACACTGCAGACATATACGTCGTAAATGCTGATATATTCTGTGTATAGTAGGAGAGAGAGAAGTCAGAAAAGGGGGAGTGTAATAATTGCTCTGACTGAAAGGGTAATGAATACAGGAAGACAGAGGAGAAGTGCGAAGAAGAAGAGGAGAGGAGGTGGATGAGGAGGCCCGTGTGGCAGGGGCCCATTCCCGCTGAGCAGGCCGGGATAATCAGAGCAGGGAAATGAGCCGAGTCCCACGCAGTCCTCGCCAACCGCCCCAGAGCGACCGATGACAAGCCTGATGGATGGCAGCACGCGGTGAACACACTCCTCTGAGAGAGAGAGAGGGAGGAGTACGGGGGTGAGGGGAGGGCTGTGAAGAGTGAAAGCAGAGAGCTGCAGGTGGTCAGAGAAGCAGGTATCAGGAGACACTGAGGAGAAAGAAGGAGGTGGATAAAGTGGAAATGTGTTCGTTAATGACCACTGAGAGCAAGGTTTACACCTGGCACATCAGTAACATGTTAGAAATGAAGGAATACAAATATTTCTCCGTCTGAAACTGTCCCAGAAGTTGATTTAAACCCCAACAGATGGAGGTAAAGAAGCACAGCTTTTCTGAGCAGAAGTAAGCAATAAAATATCATCCAGTCATGATATTGGCATTAATCTTGTTGGACAGTCAGCAGGATAGTTACATGTATTAACTAATGTAGTATAGCCACTAGTATGAAAAAATGTTTAAATAATATGAAGGTAGATATATATATGAGGTGTAAAATAGTGTTGTTTTATTGAGTAGTGCAGTAAATTAGCTTCTGGCCACCAGAGGCAGCAGTGAGCAGGAAGAAATCTTCCAACACCTTTGACTTGTTTATTTAGGCTATTTTATAATTGACTTCAATGGTAGAAACCTTTCTTGGTCAGAGTAAGCACAGTTTTGTAATTTTATACCCACCTGAAATATTTTTTTTACTCCTTATAAATTGCTGAGAAGATTGCCTGCCATCCAGACAATTGGCATTTTTAACTTTCTTTCCTTTAACGGTAAAAATGAGAGATATCCCTCCAAGAATGTGATACACTGTATGATCAGGCTGAGTTTTTCAAAAACTAGCAAGAAATCTAAGCTTTCTGGTATTATCATTGTCCACATGTTCCCCTGATGTTTTGACTGGGTTTCAGTAAGTCAGCTATAATTGACTGTGGTTTGAATCCTCCACCAAAAACCAATGTTTTAAATATCAAACACTCATCCTCAGCACATTTGAAAAAGTATCTTTTTAGAATTTTGTAGTTTCTACCTCATGACGGCAAAGGATTCCAATAGCAACCCAGTTTTACAGCAAAAAAGCACTGAAATGTCCATATAAAACTCCTTTTAAAGCCACTAATAGAATATAGTCCTCCTCCTGTGTCCATTTTTTTTTTTAGCTAAGTATGTTCCTAACACATTTTCTTTGGCCACAGTGTGCCAAAATATGGCTTAATATACAGCTTCAGTTTTTGGAAGCACGGTCAGCTGTTTGGGTTGTCCTTTGGGATCGAGCAGACATAGTTACAAAACCAAGCAGAGGTCAACAGCCAACCCTGCTAGCCACAAACAAGTATGTATTAAATCATATTTTGGATATTTGGGGAAAAATATAAGAGGCCTCTTGGGAGTATACACAGAAATAGTAGCAGAAATGGAGAAAGTCTGGATGTTTTGATACTTAATTTTAGCCATGATTTTAATCCACTGTAACTGTTATGAACCCAGTCTGACTAGAGCTGATATCCTCCCTGAAGAAGTCAACTTCTCTGGGCCACGTTTCAAGTCAGCAGGGGGTCAGTGTTTGATATTCAAAACATTGGTTTTCATTGGAGTATTGCTTGAAGGTTTAAATCAACCGAGTGTGTACTCCTCCAGAGCAGCTTCTGAGACATATTTTCATATTTAAAAGTGAAATTCTGCCACAAACCATGATCCTTTATGTGTCTTTGATGTTGAAAGGAAGGATGACCTATTGTCACTACAAGAAATTAGTGTAAAATGTATCAATTGACTTTAGTAATTACACAGTGCCGATAGTTAGATAATTAAACAGCAAGTCAACAACTAAATATCTTCACATATGGAGCTCCTGAGGACATTTTTTTCATCTGCTGGAGCAAAGAAATGTTAGAGACTTCCTGCTCTTAATTCAAACCAAGCTTGATATATTGTACTGCACCCTCATAATCCAAACTTTGTACTGCTGCCAAAAACAGTCTATTCAACTGTCTGGAAAATAGACAATCTATACCTTCTTGTCTCTTTCTCTCTTACACATGTCCCCATATAGCACCACTGGGTCACACTTGGTGAAACATAATGTAAGAGAAGACAGACTGGACTATATCAGGGAATCAGAGCCCGAGTTTCCAATTGGCTGGATTGAGTCCCAGCCTGAAGTACACCTTGTGGGCCCATTGCTGGGAGATCAGCCGCCAAGAGAAATAAACAAGGCAGTAAACACTAACTGCCAGGGGGGACGGCCACGAGGGAGAGCTTATTTTTCACTCTCCGTGAGAGGTCGGCCCAATCAAAATATGTCCTGCAACCCACAAAATCACACCGATCAGTTCACTTGAGAGGTAAACTTTAAAGAGATGAGTGGCAGATACGGCTATTTAGGATTGTATCAATGTCACCCATGTAGCAGGTTAAAGCTGCAATAAGGATCTTTAACCAGCTCAGCTTATATCACCAAACTGGGCCTGCAGAGTCCCAGCAGTAACTTACAATTTTACAGTTTCATTTAGCAGATGCTTTTATCCAAAGTGAAGTACATCAGAGATTTAATACAACAAAAGTAGGGATGTAATCAGGAGAGAACGTGCCAAGAAGTGCCAAGTTCAAGTCTGATAGGATGTAGGTGCCAACAGAGGCGATGCATAGAGTGCATAGAAGCTGATTTATTTTATTTTTTTTCAGTCCATCAGTGGCAGAGGTGTTCACAAAAGAGCTGGGTCTTAAGCCTTTTCTTAAAAATAGAGAGGGACTCTGTGGATCGAATTGAGTTTGGTAACTCGTTCCGCCACCGGGGAACTACAGAAAAGAAGAGTCCAGCTAGTGACTTAAGGCCCTGTTGTGGTGGTGGTACCAGGTGCCTTTCATTGGCAGAGTGTAGTCAGCAGGAGGGAGTGTAGACCTGAATGAGGGAGTTCAGGTAGGCGGGAGCTGTTTTAGTTGTGGTTTTGTAAGAGAGTGTCAAGGTTTTGAATTTGATGCGGGCAGCAACTGGGAGCCAGTGGAGGGATACAAACAGCGGGGTAACGTGCTGTTTCAGGTTGTTTGTTGACCAGATGTGCTGCTGCGTTCTGAAAAATCTGCAGAGGTTTGAACCTGCAACTTATTCAACACAGGTTTGCTTCTTTTTCGTAAATGATGTTGCAGTCAAACACATATGAGTATTCATCCTCAAGTAAAAATATGAAACATTTGTTGGCTCCAGCTTTGCAAATGTGAGGATTTTCTGGTTTTGAAATACTCTTGAAATAGTTGTGGCCTGTTGGAGGTGCGAAAGTAGCATTTTTAAGATGCCACTTGGGCTATTGGACTTTGTGATAAACGTTCTCCACTTTTTTGATACCTTAAAGTGGCTTTAATCAATATTTTTATATTGCTGACTGATCAAGTGTAATGCATCACTTCATCAGGGTTGTTTTTGGCTGCAGCATGCTGCTGCTTTCAGCGAAAAAGCTCTGATAAACCCACCATACACTACAAAGCACCAGACGACAGAGTAGTTAGTGACTAGCTGGTGAACATTGGGTAGAATCTAGCAGCTTAAGAGCCAGATATTTTTCTCAGGAGTTGTTGGAGACCAAAAACAGCTAAAAGACGAGTAAATATTGGACTTAGATTCATCAGGTGGCCAGGAAACATGACTTTAGATAAATGTTAATATTGCTTATATTGCTTATATTATCAACTAAAGTTATATTAGTGTTGTGTTTACTGTCACCCCCAAGTAGCCAGAAAATCAGTTAATTCAGGTTTATAGATGACAAGATGACTACAATTAACAGATTAATGGATAATGAAAATAATTATCAGACATCGTCATGGGAAGCTTTAGGAATTCACGTTGTATAGGCTTGTCAGGGTATATATATGTGCATGCATGAGTCATGTAAAGACACACTAGAAGTCAAACAGCAGAGCATGTACTGTATGTGTGAGAGCATGTGTGTGGGAGGCCAGTGACATTAAATGCAGCTCATATTGGGTGCGAAGCGTGTTGACTCATTAGCGAGTGTGATGCAGATTGCAGATGGAGAGACCGGAGAGTGCCGAGTTTGTCACACTGTAGTCAGGACTACGGAGCTGCACCTCGCCAGGTCTCATCCGAAACGCATGGCGGACCTTCATCGACAGGCGGCGCTCGGAGATGTCAAAGAAAACATGTCAGGGCTGATGAAAAGTGACTGATGAGCATATCAGTGTCCAATTTAAATCCACCGCATAATGGATGCTGATGAATAAAGTCATCAAAAGTTTCAGCAGGAGCCGACCGACAGGGAGAGGTGCATTAGCTCGTGTCACATATCTAATAAAGAAAATACCATCTGACAAAGAAAACTCAACGTGATGCTTTGTCTCTGGGCAGACTGACAATGTGTTCAAGCTCTGTCTCAGTATTTTATTATAGCTGGCACAGATGGACAGCTTAAATTGTTAATTCACTGTGAAAGTCTCAATCTTATCATCTCTATTTTTGTCTGTTATTGAGTCCTAAAAGCTTTATTTTTATGTGATGTGAAACAATCTGCCAATACGAATCAATTTATTAAGATTTTTCTCCGTTCTGTATCAAGATGCAGACACCCACACATTTTCTGTGACAGGTTAATTTGTTTTGAATATATATATCGAAATATTCTTAATGCACTATAGATTTTTTGAATCTTTCATAGAAAAAATAAGACATCTGGGATTCAGTGTGTAAAGATTCTCAGACAGGCTGCGAGAAGCCAATTTATGCAGCAATCATTACCATAATGTATGTGATAAAAGTCCAGATATATGAAGTAGATGAAGGAAACCTTGAGAATTGAGTCTTTTGTGCCATCTTTCCACTACAATATCTCCATCTCCTGTGTTCTTAAGCCAGTTTAACAATGAGAGGAGACTTGTGTGTTTGTGTATCTCTGTGTGCCACTTTTTTTTTTTTTTCAGTTAGGTCTTGAATTATAGAGGGATGAGGCTGCTTTCCTTCAGGGAATGCACCAGAAATAGTTTGTGGAGATGCTAAAACTCCTGTGCACCTTAATGCTTTAAGGTAGCTATCAGAGAAATTCAAAGATTGCATGCAGGGCTTTGTCTGGCCATTTTAGTGGCTTAGGCTTAACATCTATCGGCGCCCCGGGGGGTTTATACTTCCTCATGGCCAAATTACTTTAGTTCAATTTAACTTTATTCAGCTTCACTCACCTTCTGCTGCATGTATTCATTCAAAGAATATGCTTACATTAACACTAGCACTCTGGTTATGAGTCTTATTCTGATTTTGATCTTATCTGGGATAAAGTAACCTGGTTATTAATATCTCTGCATACATGATTTGTACAGAGTATGAGTGAGTGAATAAAGAAGCACACAGTAGTTTCCATTAATGATCCCCCCAGCAAGGATTCTGTTACCTTTGGACAGAGCCAGGCTAGCTGTTTCCCCCTGTTTCCACTGTTTGTGCTAAGCTAAGCTAACCGGCTGCCAGCTAGAGTTTCATATTTAATTTAACAGAAAGATATGAAAGTGGTATTGATCTTCTCATCTAAGCAAGAAATCTAATAAGCGTGTTTCCCAAAATATCAAACTATTCCTTCAAAAACTAGATTTGCCATCCATCTGGTGGCGCCTATAAATTGCTTCATGGTCAATAGTTTTTTTTTTTTTGAGCTCCTCTACCAAAATGACGCAGTGAAGGTGAAGAGGTCGGCGCAGTGGCGAGAGCAGCAGCAGGGTATTTTCAAAGCTGAGAGGCTCTTGCTGAAGAGGGTGACGGTCAGTGTTTCCTCAGAGAATAACCTTCCAGACCAGCAGTTAGACCGAGACGACGAGCGGCTTTGTCTGTCTTCCTGCAGAATAAATGTGCAAAGGAGATATAAAATATTCGCCATAGTCCAGACCCACGGGCTCCGCAGAGCCTTATGAATAAATGAGCGGAGCAAAACGACCCTGCATGGCACCTTTAATTCTCTAATTGACCAGAACAGGGGCCCCAAGGCCAGTTCCTGAGATGATGTTGCCTCTGTGTTCGGTGATACTCACACCTGATTAAGCATGCATGTGATCTTTACTGTGAATGGCAAGCGCAGCCCTGAGCTGGGTCACTCTGAGCCGATCTTGACATTTGCGTTTGTTAAACAAAACAAAAAAAAAAAAAAAATCACCAAGTGGTTTTAGAATAACACGGACAACATATTTATTTGGGTAGGTCACAGAGAGGGTCATTTTAATTCATGTTCCAGCTTGTAGAAAACACATTAAAAAGAGCATGCACAAGTGGGTAGAATATAAATGCAAGCATGAATTGTGTTAATTATGAAAATCCAAATAATATAAAGGCACCGGTATCATCCATGCAGATTAGTACCTGTACCTGGCATGTGGCTCTGGTGCCTGAAGTGGTACAGATGGTATTTTGTATGCTGCTCGCAGAAAACTCTGCTTCAAGCTCCATCTACCCTCTATCATACACAAGACCAACTGGAAGACTGCATACCGTGTGTGATGCCCCTTTTGTGTGTCTGTGTTAAATGTGCTGGTAACCCATTCTGCTAATGTACTTTTCGTTCCCTTTTCTTACCACAAAATGTGACTTTCACTTTTACTTTCTCCCCCCCCCGTTCTCATCCACCGCATGAAACCATTAGCTCCAGTGGTAGCCAACGTTCCACCGCACTGACATAAATCAGAGCCTAATGAGGCTATCTCTATGCTGCACATATCATCTGTGAGATTTACTGCAGAGCGCATTGACACTATGGCATCTTCAGCATAGCTTGGCACAACAGTTAAAACTCTTTCAGACATAACAAGCACATGAAAGGTCATTTATTAGGCCGTTTTTTTTTGTTTTTTTTTTTTCTTTTGGCTGAGAATAGTTCCTCAAGCATGTGATTAGACAACTCAGCTGGGTTCCTTCAGAGGCCTCACTGACTGACTCACAGCCTCCAGGTGGGTTAGATTCATATTAATGTTACTAAAAATTAGCCAGCCATCTGATTCACTCACCCTTGAGCAGGTGCAGTGCTGTCAGTCTAATGATTGGTAGAAAATTAGAGCAAGTTGACTTGTTGCAAGGTTTTTAATCCTTTGTTGTAAGATATTGTGTCGGCCTTCGCATTTTCCACAGTGCTGCACAATACAGAACTATTTGAGGTTGTATTGGAAATTCATTTCTACCTGAGGCCACTACTCATCTGCATCATGACAAGTGTGGAAATGATTAGTTCATTAATTGATTAGTCACAGATAATTATAACAATGTGAGTATCATCTATGGGTATTGAACTGGTGCTGAAGTGATTAGTCAAAGTAAAGTCAAATAAAGTCAATCAGTCACTCAAAATGCAGAATTTTTGGCTTTTGGCAGACAAAACTGAAAGACAACACCTTTGGCTTTGTGCGCTTGTGATGGACTGTTTTTTAAACTTATTTTTTGACATTGTATTGACTAAATACGAGTCTAAAGCCAAGCTAGCAGCTGCATGAGGACGCACTTTGAGCTAAATGCTAAGATTAGCATGCTAACACGCTCAAAGTGACAATACGAACATGCTGGTGTTTAGCAGGTTTAATGTTAACAGTGATCACCATTATAGTTTGGCGTGTTAGCATGCTAACATTAGCTAATTAGCACTAAACACAAAGTATAGCTGAGGCTGATGGGTAACCTGTTGTCATAAACCCAAAGTTTTCATTTGTTATTTATTCACGTAATTGGTAAAAAGATGAAGTTAAGGGATCAACAACGTTATTAGAACTCATCCTGAGGGGGACGTGAATGTTTGTACAAAATTTTATAACTATTCAACAGTTGTGGAGACATTTCACTCAAAAAAGTCGAGAGTTTTTGAGTGAAATGTCAAGTCAAGAGGACCAACGTCAGGAGGATTCATCCTTTGGGAACCATGAACATCTGTACAAACTTTTATGGCGATCCATCCAATTGCTGTTGAGATATTTCAGTCTGGACCAAAGTAGTGGACAAAATGTCTGACAGACTGACCTTGCCATCCCTTAGGGCCATGGCGCTAGCGGGGCTAATAATAAGCCAACTGTTAGCTAGAAAAACAAATAAATCAATCATAAAAAAATGATAAGTTGCAACCCTAATCTGAACAATGTCTGAAGCCACAGTATTTGAAATGTTTGATGAAGATATTTTTACTTTCTCTAAGAGAAGCAGAACTTGGAAGGAAAATATGATAAAGCTGCAGTCTTGTACGTTCCTTTCTCATTTCCAGATCCGCAGGCCTTAAACAGAAACCATATGCCAGATTATCTCCTTCATCCTCCCCCTGTGTTTTTTCCGCTCCCCCTTGGTTTCACCACGCAAACTCTCAGCTGTACAGAGGCTTTTGTACCTTGGGGACTGACATCGACGCGTAGGAACGCTGCCAAGCTGGTACAGTAAGATAGGCACGCAACACTGTGCTACTCACAGAAGATAAGCCCGCTGAAAGAAAGCAGAGAGGAAGCAGGCGAGTGGTTGAGTCTAGCATACTACAGGGGTCAGGGCTCGATTATCTACCCTCTCTGAGGCCCTCCATTGTTGCCGATGGCCCATCTTATCTCCAGGCACTAGATCCCTGACACAAATGAATAATCACACCCCTTATCGCCACGTGGGCTCAATCCATCCCAGGGACGCAGCGCTTCATGAGAACACAGAGAGTTGCTTTTTTTTTTTTTTTATCTGTAGTGGTCGAGTATGAATGTGTGTATCTTACGTACATCAGCGTGTGTGCAGAAAAGTATACAGAGGAGAGAGGGGGCTTTCAGTGGGTTAGGGAGAATGATGAGCAAGTAGGGGACATTTGTTGAGGTAATGGTACCCCAGTGTAATTTCCCTGCTGGTCTTTTATTGACTGACTGTCATTGTGCTCTGCGGCCCTAAAGGACCCCCATCTGTCATACATCTAGTTGTTCAGGATTTGCCTTACTGAACTCCGGTCCAATTGAGTCATCTGCTCTCACTAAAGCAGCTTTGGATGCTCGCCAGCTGTGCAGGAGCTAAATTGTTTCATAAATTTTGCTCACATTTTTACTTCTACTGGATTCTCTCTGTAGCTCTGATTGCTGCTGTTTCATGTCATGACACATTATACTGTTTGGGAATGAAAGTGTACCAGAGGCCATGTTGGGACAACACCACCTAATTATTCCAGCACGAACCGCTCGGTCCAACTTGCTGCTTTTGACATGTCACACACCAAGATTAAACATTGTTTATTTGCTGGGCTGCTTCAACAAGGCACAGAAAGGAGAAAATAATTGTGTTTACTTCCACAATTGTTCCACTTCTTCAAGGACATAAACAGAAAAAAAAAAACAAATAGGACAAAGAAAACAAAAAAAATAAGGTGACAATAGAGAGAGAGAGAGAGAGAGAGAGAGAGAGTCACAATCATCTGCAACAACAAGGCAGTCGGCAATCAGGAGAGTTTCTGGGTTGAGTCACTTTACCAAAACCAATTATAGCTTTTACCAAATAGAAAATTGCTACTCAAGAGTCAACAAGAAATATTTCACAGCTGGCAAACATACAGATTGATAAAACATAACACTGAGGCCTTTCTGTGGAGTTTCCTCCCACGTGACAGGACATCCATGTTCGGTAGCTTATTAGACGTTCTCCTGCTGTTACTGTTGACCAAGATACTGGCTTTAAAACTCAGGGGTGGCTTGTAACATAGGCCATATAGGTGGTTGCCTATAGAGCACCAAATGAGTGTTTTTTTTCCTTACTGACTGGTGCATTTATACAACTTTTAGAAATATGCACTTTTTCTGACTTCTTAACATTTTGCCTCTTTTTTTTCCCTATTGAATTGCATGGATTTTCATCTGGTTTGATTTTCAAAGCCTTACTGGTCTATATGGAGACTTAGAAATGACTCCAGCTGAATGCTGATGTTGCTCCGAGTCTGTTGGATGTGTAAATAGGAAGCTGTTTGATAGATGTTCTCTGTAACAACTGTATGCAGCGATAATATGTCAGTGTTGTGTGATCTTGTTTTTCACATCATATAGGTTCCACACTGAGCTTCAGAGTCAGAAATGTTTGCAGCAGTTTGTATTGTTGTTGACCCCTTCTGCAAAGAGCCTACTGTCATAATATAGAAACTCACAAGGAGCAAAAAAAAGATTTTCTGCTTCTTTCTTGACAAAAACGAGGATGGCACTCAGAGGATAAAAGGAAACGACAGAGAGAATAGAAGGTAGGAATTCGAAAGCGAGTGCAGAGGGAGAAGCAGGTAGCTGGATTGACAAATCGAGTGACACGAGAGGGCAAAGCGCCCTGTTGAATGACTCTGCCGAGGTTCAGAATGGATTCTGCCATAATGAAACTATTACCCTCACAAAGGACCCGGTGTGACGAAGAAGCAAAGCAATTATGTTGAAAGAGAAAGGTCAACTTTACCACAACCTGCTAACAATAGCATTGTTGATGTTGCTCATTCGGTTTTTTGATACTTTGAAGATGCTATTTTGTGAAAAGAAAAGGCTGACATAGCTTTTTCACTAATTTCCTTAAAAAATGACATGTTGGTAGAGCTGCTCAAAAGCTGAATCAACATGTTGATAATAAGGTCACTGTCATCAACGCAGAGTTTTGCCACATACTGACACTATTTTCTATTCTATTAGGCATTTCCTGTCACCTTGATGTCGGCAGCAGACAGTTTGCAGCTCCTGAAGGCTTTTTTAATTAAGTCTAGGCCTATTAAGCCTCAATATTTTTAATTTGATTATGAGTGTGCAGATATAAACAACATGCGAAGAGACTGACACATTCCGTACTTCTGTAGGCTCTCCACAGAAACTCATACCACCAACTAAGTTTTCTCTATTTTTATTCATGATTTCAGACAAACATTTAAGCATAAGGGCATGATTTATCTTGCTTATATTAAAAACAATGACATGAAGGACATGAAGCTCAGAAGAAGTGGATTTAAATGTCCATTTTTAAATATTTTGCTGGACAGAAATAGTAAGAGGGAGTACATCACGTACGACAAAGGTCATGAACTGGACTTCTGCTGTCACTTGGCGAGACATCTTGACTCGCAACCTTTGTCATCATCTATTCTAATTGTGCTCTTTAAAGATCAATAGGCCACGGCCTTAAATCTGCAGCATGGATATAAAGCTCAGCAGCTCTGCGCCGTTCAGTCAGGAAGTCACTGCTCGACCACGACACGTACGCAAACTGAGCTGACCGAGCGAAACTATCGACACCGCCGAGCCTCAAACAAACACCGAGCCCTGCGGAAGCGTTTCCTCGTGCGCTCGTGGCGGTCTTTACACATGAGCTGCTCTCGTATGTTTTTGTTTTTCTCACATGTTTTCACAGCACTGAGCCATCACATGCAGCTAAAGTCGCTTTAACCCCCTCGTGCTTTGGGAGCTAAGTTAAATGGTGTCTAAAAACAATGTGTGTGTGTATAATTGACAGGCTTGAATGACACAGTGACCAACAGTGTAACCTGAGGGAGGCATCAGCTGCAGGGGGTTATTGTTTGTTCACTTTACAGCATGTTTGTACAGGGTCTTGGGGCGAATCAATGCCAGCCATGACGGAAAAATCATTCTAACATTGAGTAGAAACGATTGCCTGCAGTTCAAAAATGTAGTTTTTTTAAATAGGTTAGTTGTTGTTTGTTTGTTTGAATATTACAGTCATAGTTACTGACAGCAATGTAAACCTTTTATATACCAGGGATACTCAATCACAAGTCTTAGAGCTCCAATTAATACATTTGCACCGCATCAATGGTCCAGTAAGGGTGCATTACAGGATGATATTTCAGTACTGAAGCTCCAGAACTTGTGCACTCGTGTGTCTGTATTAATGGGAAATGTGACACCTAAGTCTTTAAACTTGAGCATAAGAAGGTGCGACGTCCAGGCAGAGACACTGATGTATCTAAGTGCTTCTTCGCTGCATTCATTGTTGAAAATGTTTGATTTTACAATTATTCTGCTGGATTCTTGATATCACGACTTCAACTGGTTCAGTTTTGTGGTTTCTCACCTCCGTTTATTTGGGAGAGTTTTGTTCAAAACAGGCATGTTTGGTGTCAAAGTGGCGTTTTGCATTCCAACCCTTCATTATGGCCACTGTTTCATTGCAAGTCAATGGTCTCGTACTTCCCTCGCACAAAAAGGAATGCGTATTTCTCTGTCCAGTCATCCTTAAATGCATGCAGCTATACCTGAAGAAAGTCGTTGACCGAAATGTTGTATAAAGTATCTTTATTGAGCAAGTGAAGACAGTGTGTGGGTGTCCTTTCCTCTTTTTGGGATGCATTTTTTAAATCTAGCTTCTCATAATCCTGCAGCTCTTAATGTCGTCTGGTTAAGTGTTCCACTGTGACTGTATGATGATACTGTAGAACATGAAACTAAAAGATTGTGCAAAGACCCCTCCTAGAAATCACAGTAATTATGAACAAAAAGGGGACAGAACTATGAAACTATTTAACAATCAGTATCATAAATTGGAGGAAACCACAGTTTAATGTATTTTTTAAAAGCTGTAAATCTGTAAAGACAAATCTTTGTTGAAAGTCTTTTTTTTTTTTGCCTTGGTCTGCAGCTCATTTGATCGTGTTGCCATGGCGACCAAACCAGTACTAAGATTCAGGGCAATTATGGGAACATTACCTTCATTACTGAGTGTGGGAGTAGTCATAGTTGGTTGGGGTTGTGAGGATATGAAACTGCCATTTATTTAATTTAGGGGGACTGAGAGAAGCCTTGTGAAACTGTTGGTATGATCAAAGTACATTGTTCATTGCGTGGTGAAAATGTTTTTAAATTGTGTTTTAAGAGGAGAATTTTAATCAGATTACGGTTTATAGACAGCACAGCAGTGTCTTGGCCCAAGAGTTTGCTAAAATGTCACTGCAAACACATTTATAACTCCAAGAAAATGAAGCTTTGCTGCTCCTCCTTGTCCCTGTGTCTCGTTTTCATACCGTTCTCAGCAGATTCCCTCCAAATTCACGGGCCTGTTATGGCTCCTTAATTTGAGTCGCAGCCAGTCCTCCTGGCCACAGCGCAGTGCCTGTGGAAGAAGCCATTACAGCTCTGCTCTGGGTTTAGAGATGACCCAGGTCATGGATGACATCAGAAAGTCTCATTCCCCCCGCCAGAGTCTTCCAAAATTCGGCACCACAACGAGGTGGCGGAGCTGGCAGAGTGTCTTCTGCTGCCGTCATTTTCATCTCAGCTGAATTACTGCTTTCAAAGGAAATTTCTGGACTGGAACTTTGCAGATAAAAAACTTTCCCTGCAGCAATTACAGATAGGAGAGAACCTGAAAATACTACTGAGAGAAATAATTACACTAAAAACTGTTATTTTGTTCTAAACACACTTTTGTGGATTTTAAAGCAGTAGTCATATATATATATAATGTTACAATGTTGGATGTTCATATTAAATGTGGCCTAAGTGTCAAATAATGAGGTAAACATATGTAGAAGTAATCCCTGTGAGCAAAAAGCAGACTCTAGCCTGCTTTGAACACTTTCCAACAGTTTGTACTTTTAGCCCGAGCCAACGTCAGATTGTGATGGATTTCTTTACATGGTCGTCTGCTCCACGCACAGCGCGTGAATTCATTGCTCCACTCCGCTAACGTTATGGCATTTTTCCATTGTTTTGGGGGTAGTCATGCTGAGCCATGACTGGAGTCGAGCTGGCATGCTGTGAGTGTTTTTCCATTACACAGCATGGCAAAGTAAAATAAATAGTTTACCTTTTTGAGGTGTGCTGGTCGTCTGCAGCTGTTCATCAATCATCATCATCGCTGTGGCTGTCTCTGCTTGTACTATTCCTCCCTGCATTATTTCTAACTGATCCACTGAACAAAGAGGCCCAAATATCTCCATATGTTGTTGTGTCGACTGTAAATTCATCACAATACAAGTCTCCTGTTATTAAGTAATTTAAAAGCTTTTAATATGAAGCAGTAAAGCAGGAAATATTGGGTTTGCATCAGCGGTAACTTAACATGGCTGTCCCTCAGCAGGCTTCCAGAAAACTGGCCAATCAGAACAGAGAAGGCTCATCATAAACTGCCTGTTAAGAGACAGGCTGAACTGAGGGGCTGCATAAAGGGCCAGTATAAGATAAATAAGGAACTATGAATCATGCAAAGCTACTCTAGTGGAGTCCCAGAATAAAAATATCTGCTGGAAATGTGCATAATAGGTTCTCTTTGACAATATGTCTGAATGCTTTGTTTCATGCTTTGTTGCTGCACTAAATTGAACTGTATGTTATGTCAGGTCATCATCCCTTATTCTGCTGTAGGGAAGAGACTGTCACAAGACAGAGTAGGACACGTTTAATCCCTGTGGTCAAATTCAGTGTTTAAGCTCACCAGTACCTCATAATATCCTTCACTGTATACACACACAAACACGCACATCCTCACTGTCTGTCAAAAAAAATGATCCTCACGAAGATTGAAGCACAACATCACACAACAAACACACACACACGCTCATGCACTAACCCCTCCCTCCCTTCCCCCCCACACACACAGCCCTACTCATCACTCACCATTACATCATGCAATTAAACTTGAACATAGGAACTTTGGCTGGGCTTATTTCCAAAACACAGTGTAACTCAAAATTGATTTCCCCTCAACACAACCCCACACTGGCATAAAAACAACCCTGTAGATTTTGCGATTAATGTGGCAGAACGGATACCGCTGGTACCGCAGCGCACTTGTTACAGGGCACACACACCCTACTGCTCAAGACCAGCCGTCGCAATCAAATGAGTCGCAGAAGTGATGAATTATGGGTGATTATGAGGTCACTGTGGCCATTCTTGACAACTCTTAGCATCAAGTCTTTTATTTATGAACACATTATGATTATTAAATATTTTGTTCATGAATCAAAGGGAGGTGAAGGATTCATTAAGTGAAGCACAGCTGCTCTAGAGGCAAAAATAACTGATTGGTTGAGTTAAAAAGGTTAAAGGTTAATAGGTGCAGTCAAGGAATCACACCTTGATTGATGAAAGATGAAGTTCATTTCAGCCCAACACCACCTCAGCCCATGTTTTTCAGCCTGAAACCAATATTTTAACACCAAAGCACTCTCTTTCTATCTCCTGTATAAACAGAAATATACACAGATTCTGCTGAAAGTGTACTGCCGCTTTAACGTCAGCTACTTCTTGATGTGCTGATGTGAAAAGACATAACTGTCGTCGGGGTGCCTTTATCTAGTTAAATTCCAAGTTCAGACAAGTCATATTACCGTAGCTATGTATGGGTCATTAGCCAGCTTTTCCACAATCATAAACTTTCTTCATGGTCATGAATACAATAAAAATATGTCATTGACATTTACTTTTTTTTTTAGATTTAGTTTTTCAATATGTTCTTTCTTTCCTACTGAAATTCGATTCTGCTCCAATTTAGCGCCTTCAAAGAGCTGTGACTCTTTCTTAAAGCATTACACTGGCACCGTCTACAATTCCTCCACATGCACTTTGAATTTATCTCGGTGAGATTGGAGCTTAGATACATACTGCCGCATTGTAATGAAGTGAGAGAGCACTTACTGATACAAACAGTACAAGGACAAAGGATCTCACAGCCCATATAATGCAAGAGTAGACAGTGCAAGACGCCCACTGGGGATGGCTCCTCGGCCAGTTCTCACTTATTAGGATGACTGGCTGAGCATGCAGACACCCTGAGGGAAGAGGATGTTGAGATGGTGGGTGGTGAGAAGGTGAGCGGGGTCAGGGGCGATGTATTGTGTACACTTCCTTGCTCCGACTTATAGGGCCTCTTTGGAGGTCAGCTGGCAACGCACCTTTTATTTTTTGGAAGAAGTTAAGAGGGATGAAACCCTGACTGTGATGGAGGAAGACAGGATGTTTATTGAGGATAAATCTTGAAAATTAGGCAACAGAGCATTAGAGATCTTATCTTCTTTGGCTGGTGGAGGACAGGCTATTGTTAGTATTTCAGGATTTTTTAGCCATGAGGCAGAATGACTCTAGTGTTGTCAGTCTCTCTGTCAGTTAACCACTTTTATTCAAACTGAAATATCTCAAAAACTATTGAATGGATAGAGGATGAATCATACTGACCTGGGTAATCCCCCGACTTGGCCTCTGGTGCCATCAGCAGGCCACAGTTTTGATTATAACGTGAAATGTCACCATATAGATTGGCACAGACTTTGGTACAGAATCTATTTACACTGTAAACAGCATACCTGCACATCAGCATTGTCACTGTAAATGTGTTAGCATGCTGATGTTACCATTGAGTTCAAAGCAAAGCTGTATATAAAGATACCTGTTTGCATCGGAGCCCATTTGAAGCCAAAAGTTGCAGCTTTTGTTCGGCGCCATCTTTTCTGTCTGGAGCCAGGATCTTCCAAATAAGGAGTGTGGGTTGTTGCCTTTCATGCTCTGGAAACACGCCTTGCTACCTTGGACTGAAGCGAACGCTAGCTTACTGGGAACAAAGAACTGTGCACACTTATCAAGTAGCATATAACTTGCTGAAATATTGTGTGACAGCATCCTGTGATGGTCTTGTTAGTGTAATTCCTCAACCACAAACACAGTAGAACTGAGTGTCTGGAGAAAAATCACTGTTTATTCTTTAAACAGAAGCTCAGACAATCTGAGACAGCGTGAGGAGAGCAGCAGGTGAGCCAACTGTCAATCACAGCTGCCAATCAATGCCCACATGGCAGACATCAAAGCTACTGTAAGTCTTCAAATCTTATTAACAGAGAGATAATTTCCAAAATGACCACCAGCACACTTATTAGAGGGCCTGAATTGAGCGATTGAGACCATAATGACTCGCTGAAAAACAATGTTGGACTTAGTATTTCAGGATGTTTGAATGGGAGTCAGTTGGAGCCTGGTATTTTTTGGAGCCAGCATCTAGCGGTTGTCGGTGGCTTTGCACTTTAAGGTACTTCCACCTTGGCTTCAGCGTCAAGCTTTGGTAGTTGCCGCTTGGCTGAAAAACAGCGTCGCAGAGCCACTGGCATGTTTCATCTTGTAAGAGGGTTTTTGGAGGTGGTGGTAAGCAGGTTTCTAATCTGGATTTTGAACAGCTGTATTGTACTGTCAGCTTTTTGTTTGTTGCTGTTTTCCTGCCCTTAATCTTCTCTTGTCTCTCATGATTTTTGCCGGTTTTCACCCGCACACGTTCGCTGCCTCTACAGTATATCAATGCACAGTGAGTTCTGCATTTTCCCTCCCCTTTTAGTCGTCGTCGTCTCACGCCGCAGTGCTAATTGAATTTCACCACCTGTGAATGATCTGTGCATTACTGTGGAAGGTCAATATCTTTTTTTCCTGATCTAGTTTGCAGTGATTGTTGGGTGGTGTAACCAGAGAGCTCAGCTGAATCACTTCAGAGCAAAAGCAGATGGAATTGGTTATAATGCATGAAGAGCCAACATAATTCTGGGAATTCGGGGAACATCTAAATTCAGACATAAAGAAGCATGTATATAAGCACAAGCTAAACTAGGTTACATTTCGGTATATGCAGAGCAATGCTGATGCTATATTCTAATGGTGAGTCGATAAACAGATAATGGTATGTCTGGATGAAATCATGACTGACATGCTGGTCATCAGCCTCTCCCTACAGACTTTATGTGGACTGTATCATTGACCAAAAAAGTGTTGGTGCACATGCTGTTTGTGATCAATGCCCCATGTGAGCGAGCGTGACATTACTTCCTTTGGGGGCAACTGACAGCGATCGCACGTGTCCACTGCAACAACAAAGAGCTGATGGGCTTTCTGTGCTGAACACAAAGACCGTGATGACAGATCACGAGCAGAGTCTGAGATCAGATACACCGAGGTAGACGCTGGACCTGGAGGAGGTTTTGTAAAGAAGAAATGGTTCAATTCAGGTGCAGGAGAAGGGATGACCTCTGGTATTCTGTGTAGAGCTGCAACGTTTAACTGATTAGTAGATCGACAGAAAATTAATTGTAACTAATCGAATAATCAGTAATTTTTCAAGCAGCAGCATCTTCTATGTGACAATTTGCAGTTTTTCTTTGTCATATATAACAGTGATTTGAATATCTTGAAGTTTTGGACTGTTAGTCAGACAGAACAAGCCTCTAATAAATTGTTTTAATTATTTTCTAATAGTTCATACAAATAGTTAATCGAGAAAATAATCAGCAGATCGATTGATAATGAAAATAAGCATTAGATATATATTGCAGTAATAATGTTTTATAAAATTCTATTTAATAGCTCATTTTGATTGAATGAGGATTTTATCTTACATACGTGAGCAGTTTTTGTCTGATGTAACACAATTCAATAAATATCAAGTTGAAAACAATCTCACCACAGGATCTGTATTATCAGGAGTTTTCTCCTTGTGTAGAGGTTTAAATTGATTTTTTTTTTTCCTGAGCACTTCAACTGCTCCATCTGCTGCTGATGAAGATATGATCAAAAGTTCCAGAGCAGTTACTAAATGGACTTTTTTCAGTGAGATGAGATTATTTTCTCAGCTGCTGTTTTCCAAGGTTGATCTGATCTGATTTAAACCTGTTGTATCTGGCATATAAATACATATAAATACAACTACTACTAACCACTTCAACCATATCACCCTACTTTCCCTAATGGCAAAGGCAATAAATCGATACTTAATGTTGCCCTCGATTTTGTGTCCCTTGATGTTAAGTGGAGCAAAAAGGACCAATATTTTTTTTGTTTTTGCTGGAAATGTGCCATTATTTCATTATTGACATAAGCTGGAACTGAAATTACAAAAAAAAATCAACACATTTCATTATCTTAGCCAGGCTAGATGCAGCTAACCAGTAAACATAAAGTATACTGTATGTTATGGCCTTCTTGTTTTCACTAACAAGGTATTTAGGAACAGGTTCCCAATGTATTTTTGAGTTACTTGAACTTAGTGCCTAATTTGTACCGTATTTTACAACCGATAACTGCACAAGATTTTCTGTATGGCAAAATAATTCTGGAGTTTCTTCCATCAAAGCTTTAAATTTTCTACTTGTTTGGGTTTCTCTCTGCAGTCTCTGCTCTCTAACTTTCACTTCGACTGCTTCACTCTCAGCCAGAACTCAGTGGAGCGTGAGACCAGAGTTCAAAAGACGGGGCTGTTCAGGATCCTGTATCCATGATGTCACAGCCGGCTTCATACTGAGGCAGCAGCCCTTTATCTCTGGTGAACTCCTGCTAACAAGCTCAATTACAGTAGCTACAGACACAGTAGTATGGCTTCAGGCTGGATGTGCTTGTCGTGCTTCCAGTAGTTGTAGTGGGGATATTTCCACCATGGGGCTTTATATTCCATCACAGTAGGTAAGCAGGAGGAAGGTGGTGGCTCAGACAGGGCTGTCTTTGTTGTTGATATCGTTCAGTGACAACAAACAATGGTACAATCTATTCTTTTAAACCACATTTGTTTCTATATTTAAAGGGTTGATTCAATTAAAAAAACCTCCAAAAAACATCTGAGGGATACAGAACTGAAGAGATGTATTTCTGCAACACAAAACTGAGTATTTTTTTCCTGTCTTTGCTCTTATCATTACCTTTTTTTCTTCTGATTATTTTACTTCTTTTGGCCTATAAACATTGTTCAAATAACTGTCCACAACTCGTAGACATATTGAACAGGTGACCAGGGGTTTCAAATAGACATTGCTTTGTTTTAAAGGGTCACAAATCAAGAAAGATGGGACCATTATGGTGATTTTTTTCTATATTTTTGGGTCCAGGTTGCACCAGCTGTCTTCTAAGTGCAGATTTTTTACATATTACTCAAATAAACCTGGTTGCACCACACAGTTCTTACCTAAAGATTAGTTGTTACTTAATATTTGCACTTATTAAGTGCAAGGTGTAACTGTTGCTAAATGAACTGACAAAGCTAACGTTAGCTTGCTAATATCTCACCCATTTAGACTGAAAAGTAGAAGAAGTAATATGGAATATGGTGACCTTATCTGACCTGACACTTTACAATTCACAGAAAAAAACACAATATACCTCAGATGACAAAACCAAAAACGGAAGACTAATGGGCACAGCACTCGGCCGGCCAACCAATGGTATAACTTCGTCACTCACTCACTCACTGACAACTGCGGTTATAGGGCTGGTCCGTGACCGGTCCAGCCAAAAACACAGTGAAAGAGAGAGAGAGAGAGAGAGAGAGAGAGAGAGAGAGAGAGAGAGAGATGCAGAGTAAACATCATATCTCTCCTCCAGCGCTGCTGATCAGCAGAAATCTAATGTATTGCGAACGCCGTACTCTCCGTGGATACATCCTCGTCATATCGATGCCTTGATTCAAAGAGAAAGCTGTTGGCGTTACCATTCCAGCTCGTACTCAGCTGAAGAGTGGAGGTTGTCTGAAGGTATTTATACAGTTTGGGGGGGGGGGGGGGGGGGGGATATGCCAAATTCACTCATCAGCAGTAAGTATAAATCACTTTGTCAGCTGCTAGGGTTTGGTAAGGTCAGGCTGTCATTCTTTTGGTCATAAAAAAAACTGCACACAGAAAGCCACAGGGGATACAGAGGAACAGTACCTACAGTACAGTAGAGGTTTCTCTGGCAGTCATACTGGCGCTTATCTCACTCGGAAGGGCAGCAGACTTGAAGGAGCCCTGGGTTTTAATCAAGAGGATGACAAATTCAGCTTTTGCATTCGGTTTGGTCAGTTGCAGTTTATCACAAATTACAGTCATGTTGTCATTACTTTTTTTTGCCTATATTAGACATTCACAGTGGAGAGAGAGGAGGGAAACACTGAGAGAAATAAGGCTCCCAGGACAGATTCATACTCTGGACCGGAGAAATCAGTCATGCGTAAATGCTACGTCAGCGGCTGGCCGAACTGTCTTCACCAAGCTGACATATTAGAAATAAAACTCAAAACTTTTTATTGATCTTTTGACAAAAAAAGACTCACAACAAGCTCAATTTAATAGCTGAAGATGTGAACTACCTACACTTCTCTGACACTGAGCAAACTCCATCTGCTGATAAGAGATGATTGAAAGTTCCTGGACAGCTACTAAATGTTTTCTTAACTGTTGTTTCCAAAAATGAACTTTGAGTTTTTCTTTTAACAATTTATTGATCAGTTCAATGGGCAATAACTGTTTTCAGGTGGGCTAAGAAACATACAAGAAGAAGAAGAAGAGTATTTTATTTATTGATCCGTATAGTTTATAGAACACTGTCCCCCAGAAATTACCTTTGGTGAAAACATAATTGCAGCCTGGATTATGTTGACAGGTATGTTTTTACTGAGTAAATGAGGTGCCTCATACAAAGAGCAGGACTTTAGACACTGGAGACCAAGGACGATCTTTCCCTAATCTTAACCAAATGCTGAGCAGTGCCTGAACATAACCACACTGTGTACTGCAGAAGTTTAATCATGCTTTAGTTGCTGTGTATGGTTATTGTATTTCAAGATCGGATATTTTGGTGGAAAACAAATTAAATATGTTCTTTGCGTCTTGCAAGATACATTTATTAACATTTGCTCATTATGTTGATAAAAAATGTAATTTGGGCAGCATTACATTCAATCTGAAATGTGCTGTTGCAAATTAGTAGTAGTTTATATAATGAAATGTAATTTCTAGGAGACAAGGTTGACATGACATTCAGCCACAGTGAAACCAAAGAGAAAAACTAGAAGAAAACAAAACTAGAGATTTTGATAGATCTTTTAAGTTAGGTTGACAAGTTCACAACATAGAAAATAGAAGTTTTGTGTAATTTGAGTGGCTGCTAATGAGGATTTCACTTCTCAAGACATGCAAAAGTGAAAAAAATATCCTCAGCATGTAAATAAATGAAAGATTTCTCTTTTGGAGTTGATGGAGACTGACACTCGTTAAAGCAGAAGTGTATCTTGCTGTGCGATCGCTGTGTCGAATAGCAGTTTAAGTATACTTGTTGTTTCAGCTGTTAAAAATATAAGTATAAAAAGTCTAAAATGCTCCAGGAACACTTTTGCCCTCAAGCCAAAAGGGCCAACGGGACTTGTTGTTGACAAACTTGATATGGCACAGAAGTCAGCTTCAATATTAAGGCAATACCAGAGCTACTTCTACATTTTCCTTGACTTTTAACATTGAGAGAGTTTTTCACAAACACCAACTGAGTCTAATTGTAGACTATAAACTGCTTTCTCAAAGACCCGTTAAAACCTCTAAAGAGGCAAATTTAACATCTGATTAATGCTGTTGTTCATTAAGAACAACCACTAATAGTAAAGGCCAAAACCGCAGGGACGACAAGTGTCTGCAGAATACTGTTTGACTGGATTGGAGACTTTAATTATATTTCATATCTTTCTATTTTATTACTTTTCTGACTTTTTTTTCTCTTTTCTGTTTAAAATGTCACTCCAGTTTCCCTAACTCAGCACAGAATAACTCAATGTTAAAATCTATCTGATCTAATTCAGCAACTTTCCACACGTGAGTCTTACTTTTGGAATAACTCAAGTATCACTGGCCCAAGACCTGTTAATAACCATTCTGTCCTGGCTAATTAAAGGTATTATCTATTGCAAAATGGTCGAAAAACATCAAACCGGCTAGAATTTCTGTCTTTCTGTCCTCCCTCGTTCTCCTTGTCCTTAGCTCAGTTTCTATTATACAGGAGAAAGAACTGAATATTTTACACCTCATTGATTCAATTGAGACGGATAGAGCTTTCTGGACAAGCGTAACCTTTTAACTCCTAGCTCTACATGAGTCGACAGGATTTTACAAGCTTAAGCTCTATCCCTGGCCATGTCCTGGTGCACATGACCTCCTAAACCGACACTTCCCACAAGCAAATCTTTGACCTTCGGCTGATTTATTAAGATGCTTCCTCAGTGTTTCCATTTTTTACTTAGTATTCAAGTCTCCTCTCGGGCCTGTATCCTTGGGTACTTTCTGCATCCGCAGGGAGTCAAGTAAATGTCATTTTTTTTTCGGGGAGATAATTGGACTCTGGAACATAGCGGGAGGGATTTTCTACGTGCTTCAGTCTGACAGTCTGACATCCAGGTTAACGTCTGTTCACATCGGCATCGCTGCACCAGGAAATTCTGTTCTGAAATTCTACTGGTTCTGACACGGACAATCTGATGCATCTGTTAGTTTTTGTTTTTTTTTAACTCCAATTCCAGTGCAGTGTGCTCTCCTTACCCTTTTCAGTCAGATTACTTATTAAAATTCAAGGCTGATGAATATTGCAAGGGGTGAACGGATAAACATCTCTGTGGGACTTTCTTTTGAGGTAGCAGTTCATCTGGCGATCAAATATTTGACAATACTGCAGCGCTTGACATGCATCTAGATGAAGAGCTTTGAGGTTAATGTAGAAGCTCATATATATAGTATTTGCTATAGTCCTAAACTGCTTGTAGAAGCTGATAGACGTCAGTTAAATCACTCTTCATTTTATAATATATAAAAGGAGGCACAAAATCATTATCTTTTAGGGATTTGGGAACCATCGGGGTCTTAAGGTGTAACCTAGGGTACTAAATGTCCTCTTACGCTTTGACTATATGTCCATGCTGTGCAATCATCCCAATTTATGACTCCTTGTAGATGCTGTACAAGTACAAATCCACCACTTGGCTGCAGACATTGTAAGTTGGCGGCATCTGTTGTGTTTCACCAAAAATCTGATCATAGAAGAAACGTATCTGATCACTAAAACAGCAAGATTACATTGTTTAAGCATTGGTCACACCAAAAAGTGGCATATAGCGATATTTATCCATCAGACCTTGCATGATGGGTGATGCAAGAAGCTTGGTGATGTACTCACAGTACTAATTGGCCAGCTGGGAACATTTTAGCACTATTAAGTCACTTTATCCCTCCAAGCTAGCTGGCTCGCCAATTGGCAGTTAGCTAGCTAATGCAGTCGCTAACAAGACAATAGGTTGACATAGTTTGTCTCATGACGGTCTATAAACCATTGGGGCAGCAGAGGACGGTTATAATCAAACGAATGGGATGCAACACAGCTAACAAACTCAGACTCTTGGCTCACTCAAAGGTCAGTATTGTCAAGACAGTTGGTGTGACCAGGCTTTAACACTGCTCGACAATCTAGATTATGTGTCCAGTCCAGGGTTCAGTTTGTAGGCAAGTCTGATATGTTTCTCAAATTTCATCGTTAGGACTGAATGTTCACACTGTTGTTTGTGTTTTTCACAAAACAAAAACTAAATATACCACCACAAAAACAGTTTATCTTGCAATAGTGCAGAACTCCAATGAATGTCTGTTTTTGAGCTCCATTTTTTTCAGGCAGGTTAAGTTATCTCGTTATCACTCTCATTAATCAGACGTCAACATTATGTGAACCAGGAACCATTTGAAATATAATTGTGTGGCCAGACGTATTGTTAGAAAATTTGAATCATGCATGAGTGTTCATAATGAACGTATCTGCATAAAATTCACCATCTATTGGCATATTTGCTGCAATTTGTTTTTTGGTTTTGTTTTTCTCCTGGCAACTAAAGAACCAATATTAGAGGGTGACAAATAGCATGGGCAGCAATGATATTGTCTCCAAAACATATTTAGCAAAACTACTTAGTATTATATAAACATATTTTTTAAGAGGCAGGGTTGCAAAAGCAGTAAAATTTGAAAACAACCTCTTTGTCAAATGCAGTTATTGAAATTGTTGTAGAAATTGGAATCAAGGTCAATTTTGTCTCCACAATTTTGAGTTAATCTGTGTTTATCAGCTTTGATTTATAAACTCTGTTGCTCTTCAGGTTCTGTTGCAACATATTTTAGTCGTTTTTGAGGCACAGGTCTTATCCACATGATGTAAATGTGTGACAATTTGGCCCCTTTGAAACTCTTTTCCCCTCATGTTGCTATGAAAGCACTAGAGTGCTGAATGTCAGACTTATTTCAAAGCCAACACTGCAAATTGGCATACCGCCTGTGTAGCCGTGTTGTGATGTAGTAACGTCAAAGTCCAAGTCCTTTTTTATGTGGTTTTATTTTATCCTTTTCTTTTATTCTTCAGAATAATTATTTTACTCCAAAGGTGTCAGTAGTGTTAATGAACCTCAGCGGAGTGTCTTTTTCTGTAGCACATTCATTTCTCCTCTACTCCCCCACATCATCTGACCATTTGATTGGCAGGCAGTCTTTCTTTTATTTCAGTGGGTGGTAACTTACATAAGGCGAATAGTTGATGCAGGGATGATTGCTCTCTCTGCTGCTTCTTGGATACAACCCTCCTTCCAGCCTCGGACATCTAAAGGCTGCTTGTAATCCATTTTAGCCACAGGCCAGCGCACTACATAGTTAAAGACACTTCTTAGAAGTATATAAACCTAAATTAATTGTCAGGTTAATCGTTTCTTTCCATGCATCCTTCAGGGCTGACGAAACAACTGAGACCATTGTGGTCATGTCGTCTGTATTTTTTCTGGGGAATTTGGGCTTTTAGCAATGTGAGGGGAGTTTACATCCCATAACTACCATTTGGTGAATATTTTATAAGTGGATTCCAGTATTTTGAAGACTCTGATCAGTATTTTGTTTCTGATATAAGTAGTGGATTTACGTAAGACTAGTGGAGATAGATAAGCAGACATGGCCGCTTGACTACTGGCATGGCATTCAGATGAAACTGCCAATCAAACCAGTAGGGACAACCATTGTAGGTTAGCCAAGAAGATACAGTGTAGCTATATAAGTATCTGCTCTTTGATTGGTTGAGGGTAGGATTTAAAGACAGCTTAAAGGTATGTTAGGTCAGGGTTAGAGAATTGTATCAAATGTCAGGGTTCAGTAGATGTATGACGGCACAGTCTGATACCCACTGCAGGACCTAATGATACGTCAACATCATTAAACATTGATACTGGGCTTCCATAGGAATGCTTACCCAACTTTTGGCGCATTTCACTTTGTGTATTGATAACTGTAGGCCAATAAAAAGTCAATCATCTTTATAATAATTACATAAATGACTATTTTCCCACTAGAATTGTAATCTGATGGTGTGGAGAGAAGCCCCAAGGCAAAAACTGAGCTGTGGGCCCATGTGAGACCCCCTGTGGTCCACATGACAAAGGGCGCCGACCATGAACCGCAATGTCCCCAGTTCGAGACCGGCCAGGGACCTTTGTTGCATGTATTTCCCCGTCCTTCCCCCCTCATTTCCTACTGTCAAATCTGCAATGAAGGCATAAAAAAAACCAACTTATTTTTCACTTACTTAAAAAACGTAATTGAAAACATTTTGTAATAATGCAAGAGTTGCCCCAAGGCTCTCTCCTTTTCATAACCATTTAATAAAATAACTACAAACTAATTTCTGCACAATGAACCTGGGCCCTTCGGGGCTTCTGAGGGGCCCTCGAGGCAGTCGGCCTTGTACATACAAAGGTTTTAAGCACTCACATTCACACACATCTCTATTGAGCAGTTAACTGAATTAATTATGAATATAGTTCCAAATGGTTGAAGTCATGACCTTCGGGAACTTGGACCCAAAACCTCCGTATTTCTAAAATCCTGGCTACAACCCTGCATCCATTTTCTCTGTCGCCGCGCCAACCTAAAGGAGAATCCAATGAACAGTCTTAAAAATGGATTGTTAGGAGTGTCATTGGAAACTCTTGGAATTCACCTCCATGCATGCCAGCTTTTTTAAAAATGATTACCAGTGAAATTAGATAAGTGGAATAATTCATTGACATGGTTCAGGCATTTCTTTGTCCAGATTGTGAACAGTAATAGTTTCCTCAGGGGGCCTTAAATAGAAAACTGAGGCATCCATCAGACCCTAATGCTCATGATATCATTGAATAGATAATTACCTCCAGGCCATTTATGTGCCATCGTCTTGGAACAATCACTGAGCAAATGTAGCTGAATGTTTTTAGTGATACACCCTTATAATATAAGGTAGTGCCTTAGCTAGCATCTCAATGATTCTTAGTGATATGAATAGCAATGATCCCACCATGTGTGTCTGTATTCTCAGTTGGATTTAAGGGTGTAATCCTTGCTAACATAATTATCTCTCTCCTTCCTTCCATGCTGTTGAACCTGATCTCCCCTTCTGTCCACTACAGGTAAGCCTCTTTTGTGTTGCATTAACATTGGACTAAGTGTGTTCTCTCACTTTACTCGCAGCCTAATGGTTCAGACCGCTTGCCAAGCATGAAAATAATTTACCTCATCCGAACAACTTGTGAAATTGGAATCTGTACATTTTCCAAACTGTATTACAGCCAGTAGATGTGCTGGCTCTATTTCATTGCTCTGAAGTTGGCAGCATCAAAAGCAAACATGCTATTTGTTAGTATGTTGTGTAAAAGATTAGAGGAAGCAGAGAGAAAATCCTTTTCTCTTGGTGTCTCCTCACAACAATTCAGTGTGTGACATCTCATTACAAGGCTGCAGCTGATTATATATTTTTTTATTATGTTCTGTTATTTTAACAGTTTAGAAAGTGTGATATCTCATTGCCAGTTTTTTTAGAGTTGTTCTTAATTCTTTTAACGGTTACACTCTCAAGAGGCTCGTTATTTCAAATTCATGCTTCAATGAAGCGCTACATGCTTTAGTTGCTACCATAAATTGTTAAAAAAAAACAACAAAAAAAAAAACAGGCACATACTTTCAACTATCTCTCCTTTTATATTCCCACTTCATTATTACCTGCATCTAAATGTGCATCATATCTGTCACTGTTTGTCTTTTATATTTTATAACCTTGTTTGTGTTGCTGTATTATATTTTAAAAGGTATCTATCTGAGTAGTGCATCAGATGAACAACACGGTGTATAGGTTTGCTGAATATAACCAATGTGACTCTGAACCTCTGGCAGTACACGACCTGTTCTTATCAAAAAACCCAGACCACCTGTGCTCTCCAAATCACAGAGATTTTAAACTGCCCTGCAATCAGGAGGGCACATTTCGAGAAAATGACGGAAGTTGGAGTTAGTTGGGGACAGCTGGCTGTGCATTTTAATTCAGACTTATCAAAAGTGCTTGGGGTTCTCTGCAGGTCAGCGGTGATACAAACTTCTCTCTTTCTGCATTAATGTTACTGGGGATACTGATGCTCTTTGGTGTTCTGTAGAAAACGTCTAAAGGTTAAAAAAAAAGGCCAAAAAAAAGACTCTACCACTGCTGTGCAAGGTGCATTGGTCAGTGTTTTTACCTCAATTCTACCAAGAAAATGGTATTTACTGCACATTTATTGGTGCCATTGTTTAGTAACACTTTATTTTAAAGCAAGGCAAGTTTATTTGTATAGCACATTTCAACAACAAGGCAATTCAAAGTGCTTTACCCGAAACATAAAAGGCATCAAGACAGAACATAAAACCAACACAAGGACACATAAAAAGACATTTAAGTACAATTAAAAGGTGTTCAATTGGAAATAAAAATAAGCTAAAATAGAATAAAACAGGAGAATAAAAGTAACAGTGCAGTATCAGATGTTAATGAAAATCTACAAATTTGGTTTAATAAAAGGCAGTGGCACATAGAAAGGTCTTCAGCCTAGACTGAAAAGAACTGAGAGTTACAGCAGACCTACAGTTTTTGCACAGTTTGTTCCAGATATGTGGAGCATAAAAAACGAACGCTGCCTCTTCATTTAAGTCCTATACTTATCTGTCATCTGCTTAAAAGGAACTGATATGTAATTTTAAATGCATAGGAACGTTTCTGAGATGGATGGTTTAATTTGATGCTAATTATATGGAAAACAGACAGGGTGATCAATTGGTGCACTTCCATTTAATTAGAATTAATTGACCCCTGTCCTGATCAGCTATTGTCATAGCTTAGAAACCGTAACTAGGCACCGCCGCAGGCCTTTCAAGCATTGGATTTCTTTACATTTAAGTGTGCATGGAACTGGAGTAAGAGAGAGACACCATAAAGTGTTTGGAGCGTGGTGTTTTACTTTTAGTCTTTCCAAAATCAACAATACAAGAGTAAAAGTGTAAGGAATTGATCAAACTGTGTTTGTCTGCTTGAACATGAGCTGTAAACACATATCCAGCTAACTAGCTCACTACGGTAGTAATCTAACCCAGAGTTATGTCCGAGGCCAAGGACCATCTCATACATAAGTCCACCCAAAGTACTACCTGAGATAGTTTAGTCTTCATCCTAAAGGCCTGCTGCTGTCATTGTAACATGCATATGTGCCATACAAGAATTGAAGCTGATGTAGGCAATTATGCCACATTCATGTCATATTGGAGTTACCGTAATTATGAGTTTCCAATCTGTAAATAGCGTTTGTGTCAACCGCCAAGTAGTAATTATGACCGGGAAACTGGGATGTATCTTACTTGGCACTTAATAATACAGAAATGCTTGAAAACCAAATAAACATGGTACCTTAAGCATCCAAAGTCCATCATTCAATATCATTAAACCCAAATTTAATCAATATAATGTATTTTTTTTAATACGAGCAGCTCGGTCATCATACAACGTGTTATAAGGACATGCCAAATAAAGCTTTACCCACCAATCTATTCCCTGATATCAAACAAATTGGAGCACATACAGTACAGGATGTTCATTATGATGTTGGAGCATCTGTTTCAAACATTCGTTTTCCAGCTCTGTCAGTTGCATTTCCAAAAAAAAACCTCGCCAGTTAGGATTCCCTTTAGCGGTTATGGATGTTGCTGTTACAGAGTATTTCCTGTATTTGCTTTAATGTGTCCTCCAGGAGGGATTTGAAGCTTTGATCCTGACAGCCTCACTGTGCTCTGGCCACCATCCGAAATTCTTGCCCACTAAGTGCCAAAATACGAACAAAAAATTGGCTTTGGCGAAGAAATAAAATGGGGTCACCAGCTAATCGGGTGGTAATTTATTCTCAGAATGACTGCCAGGCTGAAATCACTGTTTTCTATGTTCAGACCAGCTGAAATCATGTAGGAAAAACAATATGACCGTCACTGTCATTATGATGCGGATGTAAGGCAACTATTACATCAAAGTCTGAAATAGCTGCAGCGTTATTTTCACTCCACAACATAAAGGTTTTTCAGCAAAACAAACAACATTTTTGAGGACTTTGCTGTTTTCGTGAGAGATATGCATGATGCAGTTTAATGGCCGATATGTTTGGATGGTAAATTTCACAGTTTACCTGCAACTGGCAGATGGGTCAGAAAGTAAATTTTGGGTATTGGCTTCATCTGTCGGGCATCGTGCCCTGCAACAGGGTGAAATTAGCATGATGAATGCAGCTGGGCTATTTATCATAGCAAGAGGCTCTCTATCACAGTGTAATTACCACTCTGCCAATGGTGGCTCTTCACACAGATGAACAGAGAGAGCTGTAGATTCACAACCTTGGACTGACCGGTCATATAAAATGTTTGTTGTCGTGTTCGTCTGTCTTTAGTGGTCAAAATTTCAGTTTTTTAAGTCATTAACAGAAAGAGACACTTGTGGCAAAATAGAAAGACAGTTTGGCTTGCCTGAAAATGGTGTTTCAGTTCCTGTCAGTTGGATATTTAAGGTGTTGCCAACAGCTGCTGCGGTTGTGGTTATAAAACAGTGTCTATATAGTGTGTATGAAAGAGCAATCAGAGCAGGGAAGTCTTAGAAAAAACAAGATATTAATGCAAAAAGTAAAAGAAGGGTAAAGCAACCCTACAGCAGATTATACTCATTCAAGAACTCTGGCTTATTATTTTACAATCACAGGTTGGCTGACTTCACCGTCTGCTTCCAGTGACATACCAGATGCCAGATAGCTCAGCTGCAGGCTAGATGTCATTTAAAAGTAGACGGATTATCAGGATGTGCGACAAATGCTGACAGGTTGAATTCTTACAGCAAAACAATTCATGAATGAATGAAACTTATAGTAAATGACTAAATCGTTTGAGTTCAGAACACCCACCTACTTTTTTTGACTAAGATTAATGACTAAGAGTAAAATGATACACAACACTTAGCTAAATTAGTCACTTCAGGCAATCGCCAATTAACATTTCCATTGCCTCACTACTTTTACCATATGTAAATACAGTACGTATACTGTGAATCGCATTTGCATCAAGCTGATCGGTACGCAGCAGAAGAAGAAGAAGAAATCTGCTCTCTATACATTGACATATACAGTAGCTGTAGGAAGATGATAAATCATACTTCTACTTGCTGTGATGAAACTATAGCTTGTATATAAACCAACAATTCCACCCTTAGGTTTCATTATGATAGACTGAAAACACCTAAAGATTTCATTGTCCGTGTATATTGACGCCTGATGAAACCTTAAGAAATGATTACATTTGTGAAATAATTGTCTAGTGAAAGTTTTGTGAATCTCAAGACATTATCTTCTGACTTTTGTGAGACACAAAGATGTATGACTTTGGCTTGCATAGTGCATGAGGTGTTACTGTTAACACCTGTATCCCAGGTGGGATGGTATTTCAACCGGTGACCTCAGCCAGCTGGAGTAATGGTTGAAATGGTGCAGCTGCTGCACAGAATTTTTTTTTTTTTTTTACAGTGAACGTGATTTATCATTCAACCCCAGAGGAATGGAAAAAAGAGTTAACATTTCCCCTGATGTGAGACGACGACATTAGAGGAGTTTTGTTCAGCTCACTCTTCACTTCCCACCATTGTTCATTATTTTCATTTATTCTGAATTCTTCCAGGCTAATCACATCCAAATAGCACAGCTAGATCTTGATTTGATTGGTGCAGCAGGGATCCTTCAGTCTTTTCTCCTCCCTCTCGTTTTTTTTTTCTCCCGTCTTCCCTCCTTTCTTGCTATAGGTTGTTAAAGAATCTGCCTGTAACCTCATGGTAAAATCCTGTTAGTATTCATGCGGCGGCTGCCCTCTGACTTCTGCATTTGTCATTTAAAGGGATATAATTAGCTAATGGAGTGTGTCTGACTCAGGTCAGTCAGTCTGAGGCAGAGTTCTAGTCAAAAGAATCAACCAGCCTCTCAATTCTATTTAGCCTGAATATGATTTAACTCGACGGATGTTGGCTGCTGTTGCATTTGCCTTTAAAGAGCCCCTTGAATAAATGAATGCCAGAGCACACAGAGGAGCAACTGCTGTAAAGGATACAATGAAGAAAACGCAATATATATTGAAGCTAAATATATTTATGTACTTTTTTTTATGACAGGCATCCAAAAAAAAAAATCCTCATGGACATCCAGTGTGCTGTTAATCACTAATTTTGTTTTCCCCCACCTGTTGACCTAAATTTCATCTCAAGAGTAACCTGTGTTTTGTTGCAGTGCAGCTCCACAGACTATAAGGCTTTGCACTTGTAAACAAAGTTACATAACATGTCAGGGCGCTACAGAGGGAGCCAAAATTCTGCAGAGCATTTTTTAAGAAGCATCTCTGAAGCCCGCTCAGTGAATAATTCAGAGCTGCTACCATGAAGATGCACAAGCTGCTGCTGCCCCTCGTCTTACGTGTTTGCTGTCATGTTTTTTCATGAAGGACAAGGGTACGCTGGCCACGGGGGGTTCGCGGAGAGATCCCCTATGCCAAGGTTACCACAGGCTTTTTGGCTGTAGAGCAAGAGGACTTAATCAGTTGGATATTGTTGGATAGTTGCCTTTTGAGGGTCAGTGATCAAAGTCATGGAGGCAACATGTACTGAAAGATGCAGGAAATGCATAAAAAGTTTATGAAAATGTATATAAAAAGTATTTCTGAACTTTTAGAGAATATATTTATTAGGCTTGTCATGCAGCATTTAATTCAAAGGGCCTACAATTTTCCAATCATAGCTTAACAACTGTAACTGGACACAGGAGGCCTGTCAAACTTTGGATTATTCATATGTTGAAGGGGTGTCTATGGGATTGTAGTAAAACCAAAACTCTGTATCTAAAGAGTTTGGAGATTCGTATCTCCTCTTAAGTCTTTCCAAAACCAAAAATAGGAGAACGGAAAAGGAAAAGGGAAGGAATTAAACAGTGCGTCTGCTAGTAGTAGTAGTTTTACTACCTATAGGAGTAATGTAGTGTGTTCTTCCAAAGCCAGGGAAGTTATTTCCCCACTGTGGGGAAGCTGGTTGTGGATGCTATCAGAGTTATAGGCTAATATTAGCCGCTCTTTCCTGGTCTTTATTGGATTTGGGAAAGTTTACACTCCATTGACCCCAGCCAATGTTACTAGCGTTACGTTAGCAAAACACATCGTCCTAGTTAGTCCTCATCTTAAAAGCTTTTTCTCTTGAAATGTTAAATATAAAAACATACAGTTTGAAAATATGAATAAGCATGTAAGCTTAGCCAAACTAGCTCTACACTGCAGTACAAGAACAATAATGTATCTTTTAAATAGATCAATAACAGGTAAGGATGCTAACTTTTTGCATGAGACATACAATTTTAGCCTCAGTTTTCATAAAGTGCATAGTTATCCCTATCACAAGACTAAAAAGTTAGCCAGACAGTGTTTTCAACCAATTTATGGAGGTAACGCTAACTTAATTAGCTATTTAGCGACCACTGATAAAATCTTCCAGGGACAGTTGTCGTTTCAGACAGCAAAAACAACGGTTGCAGCCATAGCAACAGTAACTAACTGGCCATTTGCACATATATGTTTATTTTTTATGTTTATTCCTTATGGGCTGCAGTATGTATTTAGGTTGCTGTTGTGAGTGAATTAGATATGTCAGTGAATTTATGACCTAGATGTTCAGGGTTTTGCCTGTTCTGCTCATACACCGAGCTTGTTGGAAGACTTGAAGCACTCAGGAAGAAGCCGGTCTCTTCCCAGAATGCCCCTGTGGCCTGACTGTGGCCCTGCACTGGGCCGGGCTGTCAGCCTTCCTCACATCAGCGGGGTGAGGCGGGCAAAACTGAGAGGTCACGGTTGGACAATCTACTGTCTACGTGTCTCGCCGGGACTCTGCCTCCCTCACATAACTGTCTGAGAAAAGATTAAGAGGTGTGTGTGTGCGTGTGTTATTGCATAAGTGCATGTATTGAGTAAACAGGATGATACTTAAACCATAAAACGTCTCCATCTTAACTCGTGATTATGACTTAAAATCAGAAAAATCTTCCGCTGGGTTGAAGTGTCTCTCTTTTCCTATTAGATGTAAAGCCTCCCTGACATGTTTCTAGTGTTTTCCTCAATGAAGTGTCATTTTCTCGATAGTAGTGCAGTGATGTGTCTCCGGGATATAACAACCAGTGAGGACACGGAGGTTGTGTCCTCTGCTCTCCACATCCACTTCCATTTTTCACACCGAGCTGAGATTTAACTTGATTTTGGAAGCAAAGTGAAGTGGAGCTTTTTTATATTTTCTCAAATTTCAACATTCAAGTCAAGAGCCTTTTCAGTAGGGGTGTGACAGTACATCATGAACGGTTCAGTGCAAAATGTCAGTTTGCTCTATAAATGAAATAGTTTCAGTCTTATTAGTCTACACTTTCCATTTCTCATATCAGAATACAATCCAAAGATGATTTGGGCATCAGTTTGCATCAGCGAAAGAAAGCAGCCCAGTGAAATTCCTTCACGTGTCCTCGAAAAACACGTTTGGTGACACAGTGAATGCTTACGGGTCATGTTGTGGCTACTATTCGTTTAGATTGTTGCAACACAGATACAGAGGGCTGGTGTTGTTTCTCATTTGGGAGAGCAGAGTTGTATAAAACTAGATGAAACACACATCTAAAATAGGCTAACACTATCTCTGTTCCCTCAAAGGTAAACACTGTCAAGGACTCATCTTATATTCGGGCCAATATGGTAATTTGGAGCAATACTGATACATTGCTGTTTGTGTTTTACTAGATTAGCGTATCAAGTGCCTCCACAGCACAAAATATGACCCATGAGTGTGAGAGAAATGTTCTCTTTTGTTTTCTCTCCACTGACCCAAAATCACTGTGATCCAAAACTGTGAAGTCCAAACATGAATGTTAAATTTGACTAAAACCAGCAACTCTGCACAATATCACCCCTACGGCATTTTAACCTTATGTTATGTTCCTGAAACAAGTCTAGCGGAAAAAAAAAAAAAGAATTATCTAATCAAATTCATTTCTTTTATAATGCCAAAAAAAATGCTTCTAGCAACAGATGGATAAACAAATCTAATGTGCCAGATCGTGCATTTATTCTTCCACTTTTCCACACTGACGGACAAATGCATCCTGTAGAATTACACCCGTAGGTGCACTGAATATATTATCCTCCGCGAGGTATATCAATGCTTTTTTTTGCGCCCTAACAAGCTCTCTCCCTCCTCTTGCGATGACATAAACCTTCTCTTTTATCTCATTGCTTGTCCAATCTCTTAATTATCCTCTGTTGCTCAGGCAGCTTTTTTTTTTTTTTTTTTTTACTCTTCAGACAAGTGATCCAACAGATAAGGCAGCTGAGGGATAAAAGATCGATTGGAGTGAAGCGCTGCTGCAGGGGTTGAATTAGAATTTGTCGCAGTCCCCCCCTCTCGCTTTCACTTCACAACAGATCATCTGACACAGACACACACATACACACACACACACGCAGAGAGACAAATACTCACATAGAGAGGCAAATTAAATAAAAAAAAAAAAAAATGGCGAAACAGTCAAGTGTGAGAAGAAAAGAGCTTCTTTCCTTCAATCTCTCTCTGTGAGGTGTAAGAGGGCTCGACATCGCCGATATGTTTCTTTAGAGGGGCGAGGCGTCGCTCTCTATTTCTGAAGCAATAAATTAGACAGCTGTGGCGTGTCCGGCGGAGGTATTAATCAGGAATTGTTGCCCCTATTGGCTTCACTGAGTCAGTATTGAGTCTCCTGAAGGGGATCAATTGAATCAGCTGTGACTCGCAAGGTCTCACATTGCAGTGATCAGGGAGTCGTCGCAGCTTGACTTGTGGATTTAGAGAGGGAACGGCAACGACTCCTTAGGGGGATATCCAGGAAAATTGGGGCTTTTCTCAGAGATTTGAATTCGCTCTGAAGATTTTCATTTCTCTGGATTTTGAAATATGCTCTGTTAAGCTCTCATATTGAACTAAAGAAGAGAGGGAAAAAAGGACAGTGTCATTTCAGCAATGACAGTGAACAATGGCCTTTTTAAAAAGGCGATCATAGAGTCCTTCTGTATGGTCCTAGACACCTCTCTGAGATGTTTTTATGTAACATTATAGACTTGTGTTAGATCTTGCCCTGTTCATTCACCTCGTGTACTGTAGTGCATAGGTTATTGGTGTGTGTGTGAGTGGGTGGTCCTCTTGGGTGGATTCAACCTCAGACAGAACAGCCTGTGTCTTACAAGGTTTTCACACTAAACATACAAGCACAGCGCTGCAGAGGAAAGATATTGTCTCTAAAGGAACGGAAACAGAAAGTCACTTTGACCTTGATTTTCTACCAGGTTCTTTTTACACTGTATAGTTGTTTGCTATGATTATTTTGGGATAATGGGTAATTCATTAATTTGACACACAAAGATCAGTTTACTAGTCATGTGGAGTTGTACTCAGACTGTGAAAACAGCTGTATAGTGTCTTCTGTGGCTCTGGTGGGAGCTTTCAATGGACAAAAAGACAATTAAATGTCCATGAGATTGTGGATACCGGGTACGACAATTTGTTGACAAGTTGATTAGTCGATCAACAGATAATTGATTATTGCATTTATCAAGCAAAATGTCTAAACTTTGCTGTTTCTAGCTTCTTAAATGTGAGGATTTGCTGATTTCCTCTGTATGTCTTATGATTGTAAATTAAATATCTTTGCGTTTCGGTCCGTTGGTTTGATGAAATTGAATATTTTAAAGACGTCACCTTGGGGTTCTGGGAACTTGCGATGGGAATTTTTTCCACTATTTTCTGACATTTTCCAAATTCTGGTTAAGATGAAGCTCAGATAGCAGCCAGCAGTTGAATAAATTAAGATTGTTTTTTGTGATGTTGAGCTCTGAAGGCATCGACGTCGGTATCTAGATTATTTACAGATTAAACATACTTTGGTTTAGACTTCACCAGTTACAAACCACTTAGTCGTTTCTGGGGTTGAAGGCTGGTTAGCCTCAAACCACATATAGAGCATCGCCATAGTTACAGTTCATGATCTGTGTCGTGCCAACCTGCCAGCTGCATCTTCTACAAATAAACTTTCCTTAAATGTTCATATTGATTTTAAAGAGAGAAGAAACATTCACTGCTCATAATCCAAATGGTTATTCCTACAATATCTGCACATGGCAGCTATACTATTGTCAGGATTTGCATGAATTCAGGGTTTTATGACGACTTTTCACAATATTTGCAACATTGGCACTGAACATTGCACGATGCATGAAATCAGTGTTTTGTAAATATGTTAAATATAAACATAATTATGCACTATCACCTTGCCTTCCAGTCTGCAATTAACCTAAGCTCGACCCAGCGGCAGTCACTGCAGCTCGCCTGATAATCAAGAGTGAAAAACAATCTCAACAGCCGCTGCAGTGATGAGCGAGGCAGGAGGAGTGATTATTGATCTTGTGAGGGTTGTGATGGCAAAAATCATTCAGCCCATCCAGCCAGAGTGGACACTACCTGCAGGCAAACACGCATCGATCTCACTGTACCAGCACAACTGTGCTTTCAGAAATATTATCTTTTAAATCACACCTACTGACACAGAAACACTTTAGTTCAGCGTGTTTAAATATTCATCGTTTACAGAGCTGGTTTGCAGTTGTAAAAAAACAAAACAGATATGTTGAGTTCTACCAAGAAGTTTTTTAAAGGTATAGTTTTGCATAAATCTGATGGATAGAACACTTAAACGAGCTTTAGTCTAATTCAATTACTCCATTAAATCTGTCGTTTTTATCATGAGCCCTGGCGTAGGCTGTAATTTG